>NW_027362761.1:804373786-805589619 GCF_046119375.1 Phyllobates terribilis
GTTTTCAGTATTATCCCTGAGCTCCAACACCGCCAGTTGGCGCTCGGAAGTGCCGTCTGCACAGTCAACACTTGCTGCGTGTTATTGGGGTTCAGTAACGTCAGCTGTTCCCCTGCTGTGCGGACGGCAATTTCTCCTGCTCTGTCCACATTCTCACTACTACAGATTTTAAAGTTGCTCCAATTACACCTCTGGCTCCTCTGTTTTCAGTATTATCCCAGAGCTCCAACACCGCCAGTTGGCGCTCGGAAGTGCCGTCTGCACAGTCAACACTTGCTGCCGTGTTATTGGGGTTCAGTAACGTCAGCTGTTCCCCTGCTGTGCGGACAGCAATTTCTCCTGCTCTGTCCACATTCTCACTACTACAGATTTTAAAGTTGCTCCAATTACACCTCTGGCTCCTCTGTTTTCAGTATTATCCCTGAGCTCCAACACCGCCAGTTGGCACTCGGAAGTGCCGTCTGCACAGTCAAACACTTGCTGCCGTGTTATTGGGGTTCAGTAACGTCAGCTGTTCCCCTGCTGTGCGGACGGCAATTTCTCCTGCTCTGTCCACATTCTCACTACTACAGATTTTAAAGTTGCTCCAATTACACCTCTGGCTCCTCTGTTTTCAGTATTATCCCTGAGCTCCAACACCGTCAGTTGGCACTCGCAAGTGCCGTCTGCACAGTCAACATTTGCTGCCGTGTTATTGGGTTCAGTAACGTCAGCTGTTCCCCTGCTGTGCGGACGGCAATTTCTCCTGCTCTGTCCACATTCTCAGTACTACAGATTTTAAAGTTGCTCCAATTACACCTCTGGCTCCTCTGTTTTCAGTATTATCCCTGAGCTCCAACACCGCCAGTTGGCGCTCGGAAGTGCCGTCTGCACAGTCAACACTTGCTGCCGTGTTATTGGGGTACAGTAACGTCAGCTGTTCCCCTGCTGTGCGGACGGCAATTTCTCCTGCTCTGTCCACATTCTCACTACTACAGATTTTAAAGTTGCTCCAATTACACCTCTGGCTCCTCTGTTTTCAGTATTATCCCTGAGCTCCAACACCGCCAGTTGGCGCTCGGAAGTGCCGTCTGCACAGTCAACACTTGCTGCCGTGTTATTGGGGTTCAGTAACGTCAGCTGTTCCCCTGCTGTGCGGACGGCAATTTCTCCTGCTCTGTCCACATTCTCACTACTACAGATTTTAAAGTTGCTCCAATTACACCTCTGGCTCCTCTGTTTTCAGTATTATCCCTGAGCTCCAACACCGCCAGTTGGCGCTCGGAAGTGCCGTCTGCACAGTCAACACTTGCTGCGTGTTATTGGGGTTCAGTAACGTCAGCTGTTCCCCTGCTGTGCGGACGGCAATTTCTCCTGCTCTGTCCACATTCTCACTACTACAGATTTTAAGTTGCTCCAATTACACCTCTGGCTCCTCTGTTTTCAGTATTATCCCTGAGCTCCAACACCGCCAGTTGGCGCTCGGAAGTGCCGTCTGCACAGTCAACACTTGCTGCCGTGTTATTGGGGTTCAGTAACGTCAGCTGTTCCCCTGCTGTGCGGACGGCAATTTCTCCTGCTCTGTCCACATTCTCACTACTACAGATTTTAAAGTTGCACCAATTACACCTCTGGCTCCTCTGTTTTCAGTATTATCCCTGAGATCCAACACCGCCAGTTGGCGCTCGGAAGTGCCGTCTGCACAGTCAACACTTGCTGCCATGTTATTGGGGTTCAGTAACGTCAGCTGTTCCCCTGCTGTGCGGACGGCAATTTCTCCTGCTCTGTCCACATTCTCACTACTACAGATTTTAAAGTTGCTCCAATTACACCTCTGGCTCCTCTGTTTTCAGTATTATCCCTGTGCTCCAATACCGCCAGTTGGCGCTCGGAAGTGCCGTCTGCACAGTCAACACTTGCTGCCGTGTTATTGGGGTTCAGTAACGTCAGCTGTTCCCCTGCTGTGCGGACGGCAATTTCTCCTGCTCTGTCCACATTCTCACTATTACAGATTTTAAAGTTGCTCCAATTACACCTCTGGCTCCTCTGTTTTCAGTATTATCCCGGAGCTCCAACACCGCCAGTTGGCGCTCGGAAGTGCCGTCTGCACAGTCAACACTTGCTGCCATGTTATTGGGGTTCAGTAACGTCAGCTGTTCCCCTGCTGTGCGGACGGCAATTTCTCCTGCTCTGTCCACATTCTCACTACTACAGATTTTAAAGTTGCTCCAATTACACCTCTGGCTCCTCTGTTTTCAGTATTATCCCTATGCTCCAACACCGCCAGTTGGCGCTCGGAAGTGCCGTCTGCAGAGTCAACACTTGCTGCCGTGTTATTGGGGTTCAGTAACGTCAGCTGTTCCCCTGCTGTGCGGACAGCAATTTCTCCTGCTCTGTCCACATTCTCACTACTACAGATTTTAAAAGTTGCTCCAATTACACCTCTAGCTCCTCTGTTTTCAGTATTATCCCTGAGCTCCAACACCGCCAGTTGGCGCTCGGAAGTGCCGTCTGCACAGTCAACACTTGCTGCCGTGTTATTGGGGTTCAGTAACGTCAGCTGTTCCCCTGCTGTGCGAACGGCAATTTCTCCTGCTCTGTCCACATTCTCACTACTACAGATTTTAAAGTTGCTCCAATTACACATCTGGCTCCTCTGTTTTCAGTATTATCCCTGAGCTCCAACACCGCCAGTTGGCGCTCGGAAGTGCCGTCTGCACAGTCAACACTTGCTGCCGTGTTATTGGGGTTCAGTAACGTCAGCTGTTCCCCTGCTGTGCGGACGGCAATTTCTCCTGCTCTGTCCACATTCTCACTACTACAGATTTTAAAGTTGCTCCAATTACACCTCTGGCTCCTATGTTTTCAGTATTATCCCTGAGCTCCAACACCGCCAGTTGGCACTCGGAAGTGCCGTCTGCACAGTCAACACTTGCTGCCGTGTTATTGGGGTTCAGTAACGTCAGCTGTTCCCCTGCTGTGCGGACGGCAATTTCTCCTGCTCTGTCCACATTCTCACTACTACAGATTTTAAAGTTGCTCCAATTACACCTCTGGCTCCTCTGTTTTCAGTATTATCCCTGAGCTCCAACACCGCCAGTTGGCGCTCGCAAGTGCCGTCTGCACAGTCAACATTTGCTGCCGTGTTATTGGGGTTCAGTAACGTCAGCTGTTCCCCTGCTGTGCGGACGGCAATTTCTCCTGCTCTGTCCACATTCTCACTACTACAGATTTTAAAGTTGCTCCAATTACACCTCTGGCTCCTCTGTTTTCAGTATTATCCCTGAGCTCCAACACCGCCAGTTGGCGCTCGGAAGTGCCGTCTGCACAGTCAACACTTGCTGCCGTGTTATTGGGGTTCAGTAACGTCAGCTGTTCCCCTGCTGTGCGAACGGCAATTTCTCCTGCTCTGTCCACATTCTCACTACTACAGATTTTAAAGTTGCTCCAATTACACATCTGGCTCCTCTGTTTTCAGTATTATCCCTGAGCTCCAACACCGCCAGTTGGCGCTCGGAAGTGCCGTCTGCACAGTCAACACTTGCTGCCGTGTTATTGGGGTTCAGTAACGTCAGCTGTTCCCCTGCTGTGCGGACGGCAATTTCTCCTGCTCTGTCCACATTCTCACTACTACAGATTTTAAAGTTGCTCCAATTACACCTCTGGCTCCTCTGTTTTCAGTATTATCCCAGAGCTCCAACACCGCCAGTTGGCGCTCGGAAGTGCCGTCTGCACAGTCAACACTTGCTGCCGTGTTATTGGGGTTCAGTAACGTCAGCTGTTCCCCTGCTGTGCGGACAGCAATTTCTCCTGCTCTGTCCACATTCTCACTACTACAGATTTTAAAGTTGCTCCAATTACACCTCTGGCTCCTCTGTTTTCAGTATTATCCCTGAGCTCCAACACCGCCAGTTGGCACTCGGAAGTGCCGTCTGCACAGTCAACACTTGCTGCCGTGTTATTGGGGTTCAGTAACGTCAGCTGTTCCCCTGCTGTGCGGACGGCAATTTCTCCTGCTCTGTCCACATTCTCACTACTACAGATTTTAAAGTTGCTCCAATTACACCTCTGGCTCCTCTGTTTTCAGTATTATCCCTGAGCTCCAACACCGTCAGTTGGCACTCGCAAGTGCCGTCTGCACAGTCAACATTTGCTGCCGTGTTATTGGGGTTCAGTAACGTCAGCTGTTCCCCTGCTGTGCGGACGGCAATTTCTCCTGCTCTGTCCACATTCTCAGTACTACAGATTTTAAAGTTGCTCCAATTACACCTCTGGCTCCTCTGTTTTCAGTATTATCCCTGAGCTCCAACACCGCCAGTTGGCGCTCGGAAGTGCCGTCTGCACAGTCAACACTTGCTGCCGTGTTATTGGGGTACAGTAACGTCAGCTGTTCCCCTGCTGTGCGGACGGCAATTTCTCCTGCTCTGTCCACATTCTCACTACTACAGATTTTAAAGTTGCTCCAATTACACCTCTGGCTCCTCTGTTTTCAGTATTATCCCTGAGCTCCAACACCGCCAGTTGGCGCTCGGAAGTGCCGTCTGCACAGTCAACACTTGCTGCCGTGTTATTGGGGTTCAGTAACGTCAGCTGTTCCCCTGCTGTGCGGACGGCAATTTCTCCTGCTCTGTCCACATTCTCACTACTACAGATTTTAAAGTTGCTCCAATTACACCTCTGGCTCCTCTGTTTTCAGTATTATCCCTGAGCTCCAACACCGCCAGTTGGCGCTCGGAAGTGCCGTCTGCACAGTCAACACTTGCTGCCGTGTTATTGGGGTTCAGTAACGTCAGCTGTTCCCCTGCTGTGCGGACGGCAATTTCTCCTGCTCTGTCCACATTCTCACTACTACAGATTTTAAAGTTGCACCAATTACACCTCTGGCTCCTCTGTTTTCAGTATTATCCCTGAGATCCAACACCGCCAGTTGGCGCTCGGAAGTGCCGTCTGCACAGTCAACACTTGCTGCCATGTTATTGGGGTTCAGTAACGTCAGCTGTTCCCCTGCTGTGCGGACGGCAATTTCTCCTGCTCTGTCCACATTCTCACTACTACAGATTTTAAAGTTGCTCCAATTACACCTCTGGCTCCTCTGTTTTCAGTATTATCCCTGTGCTCCAATACCGCCAGTTGGCGCTCGGAAGTGCCGTCTGCACAGTCAACACTTGCTGCCGTGTTATTGGGGTTCAGTAACGTCAGCTGTTCCCCTGCTGTGCGGACGGCAATTTCTCCTGCTCTGTCCACATTCTCACTACTACAGATTTTAAAGTTGCTCCAATTACACCTCTGGCTCCTCTGTTTTCAGTATTATCCCGGAGCTCCAACACCGCCAGTTGGCGCTCGGAAGTGCCGTCTGCACAGTCAACACTTGCTGCCATGTTATTGGGGTTCAGTAACGTCAGCTGTTCCCCTGCTGTGCGGACGGCAATTTCTCCTGCTCTGTCCACATTCTCACTACTACAGATTTTAAAGTTGCTCCAATTACACCTCTGGCTCCTCTGTTTTCAGTATTATCCCTATGCTCCAACACCGCCAGTTGGCGCTCGGAAGTGCCGTCTGCAGAGTCAACACTTGCTGCCGTGTTATTGGGGTTCAGTAACGTCAGCTGTTCCCCTGCTGTGCGGACAGCAATTTCTCCTGCTCTGTCCACATTCTCACTACTACAGATTTTAAAGTTGCTCCAATTACACCTCTAGCTCCTCTGTTTTCAGTATTATCCCTGAGCTCCAACACCGCCAGTTGGCGCTCGGAAGTGCCGTCTGCACAGTCAACACTTGCTGCCGTGTTATTGGGGTTCAGTAACGTCAGCTGTTCCCCTGCTGTGCGAACGGCAATTTCTCCTGCTCTGTCCACATTCTCACTACTACAGATTTTAAAGTTGCTCCAATTACACATCTGGCTCCTCTGTTTTCAGTATTATCCCTGAGCTCCAACACCGCCAGTTGGCGCTCGGAAGTGCCGTCTGCACAGTCAACACTTGCTGCCGTGTTATTGGGGTTCAGTAACGTCAGCTGTTCCCCTGCTGTGCGGACGGCAATTTCTCCTGCTCTGTCCACATTCTCACTACTACAGATTTTAAAGTTGCTCCAATTACACCTCTGGCTCCTGTGTTTTCAGTATTATCCCTGAGCTCCAACACCGCCAGTTGGCACTCGGAAGTGCCGTCTGCACAGTCAACACTTGCTGCCGTGTTATTGGGGTTCAGTAACGTCAACTGTTCCCCTGCTGTGCGGACGGCAATTTCTCCTGCTCTGTCCACATTCTCACTACTACAGATTTTAAAGTTGCTCCAATTACACCTCTGGCTCCTCTGTTTTCAGTATTATCCCTGAGCTCCAACACCGCCAGTTGGCGCTCGCAAGTGCCGTCTGCACAGTCAACATTTGCTGCCGTGTTATTGGGGTTCAGTAACGTCAGCTGTTCCCCTGCTGTGCGGACGGCAATTTCTCCTGCTCTGTCCACATTCTCACTACTACAGATTTTAAAGTTGCTCCAATTACACCTCTGGCTCCTCTGTTTTCAGTATTATCCCTGAGCTCCAACACCGCCAGTTGGCGCTCGGAAGTGCCGTCTGCACAGTCAACACTTGCTGCCGTGTTATTGGGGTTCAGTAACGTCAGCTGTTCCCCTGCTGTGCGAACGGCAATTTCTCCTGCTCTGTCCACATTCTCACTACTACAGATTTTAAAGTTGCTCCAATTACACATCTGTCTCCTCTGTTTTCAGTATTATCCCTGAGCTCCAACACCGCCAGTTGGCGCTCGGAAGTGCCGTCTGCACAGTCAACACTTGCTGCCGTGTTATTGGGGTTCAGTAACGTCAGCTGTTCCCCTGCTGTGCGGACGGCAATTTCTCCTGCTCTGTCCACATTCTCACTACTACAGATTTTAAAGTTGCTCCAATTACACCTCTGGCTCCTGTGTTTTCAGTATTATCCCTGAGCTCCAACACCGCCAGTTGGCACTCGGAAGTGCCGTCTGCACAGTCAACACTTGCTGCCGTGTTATTGGGGTTCAGTAACGTCAGCTGTTCCCCTGCTGTGCGGACGGCAATTTCTCCTGCTCTGTCCACATTCTCACTACTACAGATTTTAAAGTTGCTCCAATTACACCTCTGGCTCCTCTGTTTTCAGTATTATCCCTGAGCTCCAACACCGCCAGTTGGCGCTCGCAAGTGCCGTTTGCACAGTCAACATTTGCTGCCGTGTTATTGGGGTTCAGTAACGTCAGCTGTTCCCCTGCTGTGCGGACGGCAATTTCTCCTGCTCTGTCCACATTCTCACTACTACAGATTTTAAAGTTGCTCCAATTACACCTCTGGCTCCTCTGTTTTCAGTATTATCCCTGAGCTCCAACACCGCCAGTTGGCGCTCGGAAGTGCCGTCTGCACAGTCAACACTTGCTGCCATGTTATTGGGGTTCAGTAACATCAGCTGTTCCCCTGCTGTGCGGACGGCAATTTCTCCTGCTCTGTCCACATTCTCACTACTACAGATTTTAAAGTTGCTCCAATTACACCTCTGGCTCCTCTGTTTTCAGTATTATCCCTGAGCTCCAACACCGCCAGTTGGCACTCGGAAGTGCCGTCTGCACAGTCAACACTTGCTGCCGTGTTATTGGGGTTCAGTAACGTCAGCTGTTCCCCTGCTGTGCGGACGGCAATTTCTCCTGCTCTGTCCACATTCTCACTACTACAGATTTTAAAGTTGCTCCAATTACACCTCTGGCTCCTCTGTTTTCAGTATTATCCCTGAGCTCCAACACCGCCAGTTGGCGCTCGGAAGTGCCGTCTGCACAGTCAACACTTGCTGCCGTGTTATTGGGGTTCAGTAACGTCAGCTGTTCCCCTGCTGTGCGGACGGCAATTTCTCCTGCTCTGTCCACATTCTCACTACTACAGATTTTAAAGTTGCTCCAATTACACCTCTGGCTCCTCTGTTTTCAGTATTATCCCGGAGCTCCAACACCGCCAGTTGGCGCTCGGAAGTGCCGTCTGCACAGTCAACACTTGCTGCCATGTTATTGGGGTTCAGTAACGTCAGCTGTTCCCCTGCTGTGCGGACGGCAATTTCTCCTGCTCTGTCCACATTCTCACTACTACAGATTTTAAAGTTGCTCCAATTACACCTCTGGCTCCTCTGTTTTCAGTATTATCCCTATGCTCCAACACCGCCAGTTGGCGCTCGGAAGTGCCGTCTGCAGAGTCAACACTTGCTGCCGTGTTATTGGGGTTCAGTAACGTCAGCTGTTCCCCTGCTGTGCGGACAGCAATTTCTCCTGCCCTGTCCACATTCTCACTACTACAGATTTTAAAGTTGCTCCAATTACACCTCTGGCTCCTCTGTTTTCAGTATTATCCCTGAGCTCCAGCACCGCCAGTTGGCGCTCGGAAGTGCCGTCTGCACAGTCAACACTTGCTGCCGTGTTATTGGGGTTCAGTAACGTCAGCTGTTCCCCTGCTGTGCGGACGGCAATTTCTCCTGCTCTGTCCACATTCTCACTACTACAGATTTTAAAGTTGCTCCAATTACACATCTGTCTCCTCTGTTTTCAGTATTATCCCTGAGCTCCAACACCGCCAGTTGGCGCTCGGAAGTGCCGTCTGCACAGTCAACACTTGCTGCCGTGTTATTGGGGTTCAGTAACGTCAGCTGTTCCCCTGCTGTGCGGACGGCAATTTCTCCTGCTCTGTCCACATTCTCACTACTACAGATTTTAAAGTTGCTCCAATTACACCTCTGGCTCCTCTGTTTTCAGTATTATCCCTGAGCTCCAACACCGCCAGTTGGCACTCGGAAGTGCCGTCTGCACAGTCAACACTTGCTGCCGTGTTATTGGGGTTCAGTAACGTCAGCTGTTCCCCTGCTGTGCGGACGGCAATTTCTCCTGCTCTGTCCACATTCTCACTACTACAGATTTTAAAGTTGCTCCAATTACACCTCTGGCTCCTCTGTTTTCAGTATTATCCCTGAGCTCCAACACCGCCAGTTGGCGCTCGCAAGTGCCGTCTGCACAGTCAACATTTGCTGCCGTGTTATTGGGGTTCAGTAACGTCAGCTGTTCCCCTGCTGTGCGGACGGCAATTTCTCCTGCTCTGTCCACATTCTCACTATTACAGATTTTAAAGTTGCTCCAATTACACCTCTGGCTCCTCTGTTTTCAGTATTATCCCTGAGCTCCAACACCGCCAGTTGGCGCTCGGAAGTGCCGTCTGCACAGTCAACACTTGCTGCCGTGTTATTGGGGTTCAGTAACGTCAGCTGTTCCCCTGCTGTGCGGACGGCAATTTCTCCTGCTCTGTCCACATCTCACTACTACAGATTTTAAAGTTGCTCCAATTACACCTCTGGCTCCTCTGTTTTCAGTATTATCCCTGAGCTCCAACACCACCAGTTGGCGCTCGCAAGTGCCGTCTGCACAGTCAACATTTGCTGCCGTGTTATTGGGGTTCAGTAACGTCAGCTGTTCCCCTGCTGTGCGGACGGCAATTTCTCCTGCTCTGTCCACATTCTCACTACTACAGATTTTAAAGTTGCTCCAATTACACCTCTGGCTCCTCTGTTTTCAGTATTATCCCTGAGCTCCAACACTGCCAGTTGGCGCTCGGAAGTGCCGTCTGCACAGTCAACACTTGCTGCCATGTTATTGGGGTTCAGTAACGTCAGCTGTTCCCCTGCTGTGCGGACGGCAATTTCTCCTGCTCTGTCCACATTCTCACTACTACAGATTTTAAAGTTGCTCCAATTACACCTCTGGCTCCTCTGTTTTCAGTATTATCCCTGAGCTCCAACACCGCCAGTTGGCACTCGGAAGTGCCGTCTGCACAGTCAACACTTGCTGCCGTGTTATTGGGGTTCAGTAACGTCAGCTGTTCCCCTGCTGTGCGGACGGCAATTTCTCCTGCTCTGTCCACATTCTCACTACTACAGATTTTAAAGTTGCTCCAATTACACCACTGGCTCCTCTGTTTTCAGTATTATCCCTGAGCTCCAACACCGCCAGTTGGCGCTCGCAAGTGCCGTCTGCACAGTCAACATTTGCTGCCGTGTTATTGGGGTTCAGTAACGTCAGCTGTTCCCCTGCTGTGCGGACGGCAATTTCTCCTGCTCTGTCCACATTCTCACTATTACAGATTTTAAAGTTGCTCCAATTACACCTCTGGCTCCTCTGTTTTCAGTATTATCCCTGAGCTCCAACACCGCCAGTTGGCGCTTGGAAGTGCCGTCTGCACAGTCAACACTTGCTGCCATGTTATTGGGGTTCAGTAACGTCAGCTGTTCCCCTGCTGTGCGGACGGCAATTTCTCCTGCTCTGTCCACATTCTCACTACTACAGATTTTAAAGTTGCTCCAATTACACCTCTGGCTCCTCTGTTTTCAGTATTATCCCTGAGCTCCAACACCGCCAGTTGGCGCTCGGAAGTGCCGTCTGCACATTCAACACTTGCTGCCGTGTTATTGGGGTTCAGTAACGTCAGCTGTTCCCCTGCTGTGCGGACGGCAATTTCTCCTGCTCTGTCCACATTCTCACTACTACAGATTTTAAAGTTGCTCCAATTACACCTCTGGCTCCTCTGTTTTCAGTATTATCCCTGAGCTCCAACACCGCCAGTTGGCGCTCGGAAGTGCCGTCTGCACAGTCAACACTTGCTGCCGTGTTATTGGGGTTCAGTAACGTCAGCTGTTCCACTGCTGTGCGGACGGCAATTTCTCCTGCTCTGTCCACATTCTCACTACTACAGATTTTAAAGTTGCTCCAATTACACCTCTGGCTCCTCTGTTTTCAGTATTATCCCTGAGCTCCAACACCGCCAGTTGGCGCTCGGAAGTGCCGTGTGCACAGTCAACACTTGCTGCCGTGTTATTGGGGTTCAGTAACGTCAGCTGTTCCCCTGCTGTGCGGACGGCAATTTCTCCTGCTCTGTCCACATTCTCACTACTACAGATTTTAAAGTTGCTCCAATTACACCTCTGGCTCCTCTGTTTTCAGTATTATCCCTGAGCTCCAACACCGCCAGTTGGCGCTCGCAAGTGCTGTCTGCACAGTCAACATTTGCTGCCGTGTTATTGGGGTTCAGTAACGTCAGCTGTTCCCCTGCTGTGCGGACGGCAATTTCTCCTGCTCTGTCCACATTCTCACTACTACAGATTTTAAAGTTGCTCCAATTACACCTCTGGCTCCTCTGTTTTCAGTATTATCCCTGAGCTCCAACACCGCCAGTTGGCGCTCGGAAGTGCCGTCTGCACAGTCAACACTTGCTGCCATGTTATTGGGGTTCAGTAACGTCAGCTGTTCCCCTGCTGTGCGGACGGCAATTTCTCCTGCTCTGTCCACATTCTCACTACTACAGATTTTAAAGTTGCTCCAATTACACCTCTGGCTCCTCTGTTTTCAGTATTATCCCTGAGCTCCAACACCGCCAGTTGGCGCTCGGAAGTGCCGTCTGCACATTCAACACTTGCTGCTGTGTTATTGGGGTTCAGTAACGTCAGCTGTTCCCCTGCTGTGCGGACGGCAATTTCTCCTGCTCTGTCCACATTCTCACTACTACAGATTTTAAAATTGCTCCAATTACACCTCTGGCTCCTCTGTTTTCATTATTATCCCTGAGCTCCAACACCGCCAGTTGGAGCTCGGAAGTGCCGTCTGCACAGTCAACACTTGCTGCCGTGTTATTGGGGTTCAGTAACGTCAGCTGTTCCCCTGCTGTGCGGATGGCAATTTCTCCTGCTCTGTCCACATTCTCACTTCTACAGATTTTAAAGTTGCTCCAATTACACCTCTGGCTCCTCTGTTTTCAGTATTATCCCTGAGCTCCAACACCGCCAGTTGGCGCTCGGAAGTGCCGTCTGCACAGTCAACACTTGTTGCCGTGCTCTTGGGATTCAGTAACGTCAGCTGTTCCCCTGCTGTGCGGACGGCAATTTCTCCTGCTCTGTCCACATTCTCACTACTACAGATTTTAAAGTTGCTCCAATTACACCTCTGGCTCCTCTGTTTTCAGTATTATCCCTGAGCTCCAACACCGCCAGTTGGCGCTCGGAAGTGCCGTCTGCACAGTCAACACTTGCTGCCGTGTTATTGGGGTTCAGTAACGTCAGCTGTTCCCCTGCTGTGCGGACGGCAATTTCTCCTGCTCTGTCCACATTCTCACTACTACAGATTTTAAAGTTGCTCCAATTACACCTCTGGCTCCTCTGTTTTCAGTATTATCCCTGAGCTCCAACACCGCCAGTTGGCGCTCGGAAGTGCCGTCTGCACAGTCAACACTTGCTGCCGTGTTATTGGGGTTCAGTAACGTCAGCTGTTCCCCTGCTGTGCGGACGGCAATTTCTCCTGCTCTGTCCACATTCTCACTACTACAGATTTTAAAGTTGCTCCAATTACACCTCTGGCTCCTCTGTTTTCAGTATTATCCCTGAGCTCCAACACCGCCAGTTGGCGCTCGCAAGTGCCGTCTGCACAGTCAACATTTGCTGCCGTGTTATTGGGGTTCAGTAACGTCAGCTGTTCCCCTGCTGTGCGGACGGCAATTTCTCCTGCTCTGTCCACATTCTCACTACTACAGATTTTAAAGTTGCTCCAATTACACCTCTGGCTCCTCTGTTTTCAGTATTATCCCTGAGCTCCAACACCGCCAGTTGGGGCTCGGAAGTGCCGTCTGCACAGTCAACACTTGCTGCCATGTTATTGGGGTTCAGTAACGTCAGCTGTTCCCCTGCTGTGCGGACGGCAATTTCTCCTGCTCTGTCCACATTCTCACTACTACAGATTTTAAAGTTGCTCCAATTACACCTCTGGCTCCTCTGTTTTCAGTATTATCCCTGAGCTCCAACACCGCCAGTTGGCGCTCGGAAGTGCCGTCTGCACATTCAACACTTGCTGCTGTGTTATTGGGGTTCAGTAACGTCAGCTGTTCCCCTGCTGTGCGGACGGCAATTTCTCCTGCTCTGTCCACATTCTCACTACTACAGATTTTAAAGTTGCTCCAATTACACCTCTGGCTCCTCTGTTTTCATTATTATCCCTGAGCTCCAACACCGCCAGTTGGAGCTCGGAAGTGCCGTCTGCACAGTCAACACTTGCTGCCGTGCTATTGGGGTTCAGTAACGTCAGCTGTTCCCCTGCTGTGCGGATGGCAATTTCTCCTGCTCTGTCCACATTCTCACTTCTACAGATTTTAAAGTTGCTCCAATTACACCTCTGGCTCCTCTGTTTTCAGTATTATCCCTGAGCTCCAACACCGCCAGTTGGCGCTCGGAAGTGCCGTCTGCACAGTCAACACTTGTTGCCGTGCTCTTGGGATTCAGTAACGTCAGCTGTTCCCCTGCTGTGCGGACGGCAATTTCTCCTGCTCTGTCCACATTCTCACTACTACAGATTTTAAAGTTGCTCCAATTACACCTCTGGCTCCTCTGTTTTCAGTATTATCCCTGAGCTCCAACACCGCCAGTTGGCGCTCGGAAGTGCCGTCTGCACAGTCAACACTTGCTGCCGTGTTATTGGGGTTCAGTAACGTCAGCTGTTCCCCTGCTGTGCGGACGGCAATTTCTCCTGCTCTGTCCACATTCTCACTACTACAGATTTTAAAGTTGCTCCAATTACACCTCTAGCTCCTCTGTTTTCAGTATTATCCCTGAGCTCCAACAACACCAGTTGGCGCTCGGAAGTGCCGTCTGCACAGTCAACACTTGCTGCCGTGTTATTGGGGTTCAGTAACGTCAGCTGTTCCCCTGCTGTGCGGACGGTAATTTCTCCTGCTCTGTCCACATTCTCACTACTACAGATTTTAAAGTTGCTCCAATTACACCTCTGGCTCCTCTGTTTTCAGTATTATCCCTGTGCTCCAACACCGCCAGTTGGCGCTCGGAAGTGCCGTCTGCACAGTCAACACTTGCTGCCGTGTTATTGGGGTTCAGTAACGTCAGCTGTTCCCCTGCTGTGCAGACGGCAATTTCTCCTGCTCTGTCCACATTCTCACTACTACAGATTTTAAAGTTGCTCCAATTACACCTCTGGCTCCTCTGTTTTCAGTATTATCCCTGAGCTCCAACACCGCCAGTTGGCGCTCGGAAGTGCCGTCTGCACAGTCAACACTTGCTGCCGTGTTATTGGGGTTCAGTAACGTCAGCTGTTCCCCTGCTGTGCGGACAGCAATTTCTCCTGCTCTGTCCACATTCTCACTACTACAGATTTTAAAGTTGCTCCAATTACACCTCTGGCTCCTCTGTTTTCAGTATTATCCCTGAGCTCCAACACCGCCAGTTGGCACTCGGAAGTGCCGTCTGCACAGTCAACACTTGCTGCCGTGTTATTTGGGTTCAGTAACGTCAGCTGTTCCCCTGCTGTGCGGACGGCAATTTCTCCTGCTCTGTCCACATTCTCACTACTACAGATTTTAAAGTTGCTCCAATTACACCACTGGCTCCTCTGTTTTCAGTATTATCCCTGAGCTCCAACACCGCCAGTTGGCGCTCGCAAGTGCCGTCTGCACAGTCAACATTTGCTGCCGTGTTATTGGGGTTCAGTAACGTCAGCTGTTCCCCTGCTGTGCGGACGGCAATTTCTCCTGCTCTGTCCACATTCTCACTATTACAGATTTTAAAGTTGCTCCAATTACACCTCTGGCTCCTCTGTTTTCAGTATTATCCCTGAGCTCCAACACCGCCAGTTGGCGCTTGGAAGTGCCGTCTGCACAGTCAACACTTGCTGCCATGTTATTGGGGTTCAGTAACGTCAGCTGTTCCCCTGCTGTGCGGACGGCAATTTCTCCTGCTCTGTCCACATTCTCACTACTACAGATTTTAAAGTTGCTCCAATTACACCTCTGGCTCCTCTGTTTTCAGTATTATCCCTGAGCTCCAACACCGCCAGTTGGCGCTCGGAAGTGCCGTCTGCACATTCAACACTTGCTGCCGTGTTATTGGGGTTCAGTAACGTCAGCTGTTCCCCTGCTGTGCGGACGGCAATTTCTCCTGCTCTGTCCACATTCTCACTACTACAGATTTTAAAGTTGCTCCAATTACACCTCTGGCTCCTCTGTTTTCAGTATTATCCCTGAGCTCCAACACCGCCAGTTGGCGCTCGGAAGTGCCGTCTGCACAGTCAACACTTGCTGCCGTGTTATTGGGGTTCAGTAACGTCAGCTGTTCCACTGCTGTGCGGACGGCAATTTCTCCTGCTCTGTCCACATTCTCACTACTACAGATTTTAAAGTTGCTCCAATTACACCTCTGGCTCCTCTGTTTTCAGTATTATCCCTGAGCTCCAACACCGCCAGTTGGCGCTCGGAAGTGCCGTGTGCACAGTCAACACTTGCTGCCGTGTTATTGGGGTTCAGTAACGTCAGCTGTTCCCCTGCTGTGCGGACGGCAATTTCTCCTGCTCTGTCCACATTCTCACTACTACAGATTTTAAAGTTGCTCCAATTACACCTCTGGCTCCTCTGTTTTCAGTATTATCCCTGAGCTCCAACACCGCCAGTTGGCGCTCGCAAGTGCTGTCTGCACAGTCAACATTTGCTGCCGTGTTATTGGGGTTCAGTAACGTCAGCTGTTCCCCTGCTGTGCGGACGGCAATTTCTCCTGCTCTGTCCACATTCTCACTACTACAGATTTTAAAGTTGCTCCAATTACACCTCTGGCTCCTCTGTTTTCAGTATTATCCCTGAGCTCCAACACCGCCAGTTGGCGCTCGGAAGTGCCGTCTGCACAGTCAACACTTGCTGCCATGTTATTGGGGTTCAGTAACGTCAGCTGTTCCCCTGCTGTGCGGACGGCAATTTCTCCTGCTCTGTCCACATTCTCACTACTACAGATTTTAAAGTTGCTCCAATTACACCTCTGGCTCCTCTGTTTTCAGTATTATCCCTGAGCTCCAACACCGCCAGTTGGCGCTCGGAAGTGCCGTCTGCACATTCAACACTTGCTGCTGTGTTATTGGGGTTCAGTAACGTCAGCTGTTCCCCTGCTGTGCGGACGGCAATTTCTCCTGCTCTGTCTCCATTCTCACTACTACAGATTTTAAAATTGCTCCAATTACACCTCTGGCTCCTCTGTTTTCATTATTATCCCTGAGCTCCAACACCGCCAGTTGGAGCTCGGAAGTGCCGTCTGCACAGTCAACACTTGCTGCCGTGTTATTGGGGTTCAGTAACGTCAGCTGTTCCCCTGCTGTGCGGATGGCAATTTCTCCTGCTCTGTCCACATTCTCACTTCTACAGATTTTAAAGTTGCTCCAATTACACCTCTGGCTCCTCTGTTTTCAGTATTATCCCTGAGCTCCAACACCGCCAGTTGGCGCTCGGAAGTGCCGTCTGCACAGTCAACACTTGTTGCCGTGCTCTTGGGATTCAGTAACGTCAGCTGTTCCCCTGCTGTGCGGACGGCAATTTCTCCTGCTCTGTCCACATTCTCACTACTACAGATTTTAAAGTTGCTCCAATTACACCTCTGGCTCCTCTGTTTTCAGTATTATCCCTGAGCTCCAACACCGCCAGTTGGCGCTCGGAAGTGCCGTCTGCACAGTCAACACTTGCTGCCGTGTTATTGGGGTTCAGTAACGTCAGCTGTTCCCCTGCTGTGCGGACGGCAATTTCTCCTGCTCTGTCCACATTCTCACTACTACAGATTTTAAAGTTGCTCTAATTACACCTCTGGCTCCTCTGTTTTCAGTATTATCCCTGAGCTCCAACACCGCCAGTTGGCGCTCGGAAGTGCCGTCTGCACAGTCAACACTTGCTGCCGTGTTATTGGGGTTCAGTAACGTCAGCTGTTCCCCTGCTGTGCGGACGGCAATTTCTCCTGCTCTGTCCACATTCTCACTACTACAGATTTTAAAGTTGCTCCAATTACACCTCTGGCTCCTCTGTTTTCAGTATTATCCCTGAGCTCCAACACCGCCAGTTGGCGCTCGCAAGTGCCGTCTGCACAGTCAACATTTGCTGCCGTGTTATTGGGGTTCAGTAACGTCAGCTGTTCCCCTGCTGTGCGGACGGCAATTTCTCCTGCTCTGTCCACATTCTCACTACTACAGATTTTAAAGTTGCTCCAATTACACCTCTGGCTCCTCTGTTTTCAGTATTATCCCTGAGCTCCAACACCGCCAGTTGGGGCTCGGAAGTGCCGTCTGCACAGTCAACACTTGCTGCCATGTTATTGGGGTTCAGTAACGTCAGCTGTTCCCCTGCTGTGCGGACGGCAATTTCTCCTGCTCTGTCCACATTCTCACTACTACAGATTTTAAAGTTGCTCCAATTACACCTCTGGCTCCTCTGTTTTCAGTATTATCCCTGAGCTCCAACACCGCCAGTTGGCGCTCGGAAGTGCCGTCTGCACATTCAACACTTGCTGCTGTGTTATTGGGGTTCAGTAACGTCAGCTGTTCCCCTGCTGTGCGGACGGCAATTTCTCCTGCTCTGTCCACATTCTCACTACTACAGATTTTAAAGTTGCTCCAATTACACCTCTGGCTCCTCTGTTTTCATTATTATCCCTGAGCTCCAACACCGCCAGTTGGAGCTCGGAAGTGCCGTCTGCACAGTCAACACTTGCTGCCGTGTTATTGGGGTTCAGTAACGTCAGCTGTTCCCCTGCTGTGCGGATGGCAATTTCTCCTGCTCTGTCCACATTCTCACTTCTACAGATTTTAAAGTTGCTCCAATTACACCTCTGGCTCCTCTGTTTTCAGTATTATCCCTGAGCTCCAACACCGCCAGTTGGCGCTCGGAAGTGCCGTCTGCACAGTCAACACTTGTTGCCGTGCTCTTGGGATTCAGTAACGTCAGCTGTTCCCCTGCTGTGCGGACGGCAATTTCTCCTGCTCTGTCCACATTCTCACTACTACAGATTTTAAAGTTGCTCCAATTACACCTCTGGCTCCTCTGTTTTCAGTATTATCCCTGAGCTCCAACACCGCCAGTTGGCGCTCGGAAGTGCCGTCTGCACAGTCAACACTTGCTGCCGTGTTATTGGGGTTCAGTAACGTCAGCTGTTCCCCTGCTGTGCGGACGGCAATTTCTCCTGCTCTGTCCACATTCTCACTACTACAGATTTTAAAGTTGCTCCAATTACACCTCTAGCTCCTCTGTTTTCAGTATTATCCCTGAGCTCCAACAACGCCAGTTGGCGCTCGGAAGTGCCGTCTGCACAGTCAACACTTGCTGCCGTGTTATTGGGGTTCAGTAACGTCAGCTGTTCCCCTGCTGTGCGGACGGTAATTTCTCCTGCTCTGTCCACATTCTCACTACTACAGATTTTAAAGTTGCTCCAATTACACCTCTGGCTCCTCTGTTTTCAGTATTATCCCTGTGCTCCAACACCGCCAGTTGGCGCTCGGAAGTGCCGTCTGCACAGTCAACACTTGCTGCCGTGTTATTGGGGTTCAGTAACGTCAGCTGTTCCCCTGCTGTGCAGACGGCAATTTCTCCTGCTCTGTCCACATTCTCACTACTACAGATTTTAAAGTTGCTCCAATTACACCTCTGGCTCCTCTGTTTTCAGTATTATCCCTGAGCTCCAACACCGCCAGTTGGCGCTCGGAAGTGCCGTCTGCACAGTCAACACTTGCTGCCGTGTTATTGGGGTTCAGTAACGTCAGCTGTTCCCCTGCTGTGCGGACAGCAATTTCTCCTGCTCTGTCCACATTCTCACTACTACAGATTTTAAAGTTGCTCCAATTACACCTCTGGCTCCTCTGTTTTCAGTATTATCCCTGAGCTCCAACACCGCCAGTTGGCACTCGGAAGTGCCGTCTGCACAGTCAACACTTGCTGCCGTGTTATTTGGGTTCAGTAACGTCAGCTGTTCCCCTGCTGTGCGGACGGCAATTTCTCCTGCTCTGTCCACATTCTCACTACTATAGATTTTAAAGTTGCTCCAATTACACCTCTGGCTCCTCTGTTTTCAGTATTATCCCTGAGCTCCAACACCGCCAGTTGGCACTCGGAAGTGCCGTCTGCACAGTCAACACTTGCTGCCGTGTTATTGGGGTTCAGTAACGTCAGCTGTTTCCCTGCTGTGCGGACGGCAATTTCTCCTGCTCTGTCCACATTCTCACTACTACAGATTTTAAAGTTGCTCCAATTACACCTCTGGCTCCTCTGTTTTCAGTATTATCCCTGAGCTCCAACAACGCCAGTTGGCGCTCGGAATTGCCGTCTGCACAGTCAACACTTGCTGCCGTGTTATTGGGGTTCAGTAACGTCAGCTGTTCCCGTGCTGTGCGGACGGCAATTTCTCCTGCTCTGTCCACATTCTCACTACTACAGATTTTAAAGTTGCTCTAATTACACCTCTGGCTCCTCTGTTTTCAGTATTATCCCTGAGCTCCAACACCGCCAGTTGGCGCTCGGAAGTGCCGTCTGCACAGTCAACACTTGCTGCCGTGTTATTGGGGTTCAGTAACGTCAGCTGATCCCCAGCTGTGTGTCCGGCAAATTCTCCTGCTTTGTCCACATCCACTGTACTGCGGATTTAAAACTTGCTCCAATTACACCTCTGGCTCCACTCTGTTTTTAGTATTTACCCCGGGTTCCAGTACCGTCAGCTGTGCCTTTGGATTAGGTGCCTCCTTCTCGGTATCCAAGTTCCACCAACGTCTGCTGGTCCTTGGTAGTGCTTTCTGGCACAGGTACCTCCTGCTTAGTAACCGAGTTCCAGTACCGTCAGCTGGTCTTCGGCAGTTCCATTGGCTCTTGTACCTTCTGCTACCCATCCGGGTTCCAGTACCGTCAGCTGGTCCTCGGTAGTTCCATTTGCTCTTGTACCTTCTACTACCCATCCGGGTTCCAGTACCGTCAGCTGGTTCTCGGCAGTGACTTTGGCACGGGTACTCCCTCCTGCCCAGCCTGGTTCCAGCACACCAGCTGTTTCCGGGTAGTGTCAACGTCACTTTGCCTCCAATGCGTTGTCCTGTCGTGTTGCGGTCGGGTTAGCCGACTCTATGGTGCCTGCAGTTTAGGTGACTCCTATGTGGGCTGCGGGATCTGGCAATGAAGGCTGGTTCCATAGTGCCAATAGGACAAGCACCCCCTGTAGGACTGTGGGTTTTGGTAACTGCGGCCGGCTCGCGGCCTTGAACTTTTTTTTTACATGGGTACCTTCTGCTACCCATCCGGGTTCCAGTACCGTCAGCTGGTTCTCGGCAGTGCCTTTGGATTAGGTGCCTCCTTCTCGGTATCCAAGTTCCACCAACGTCTGCTGGTCCTTGGTAGTGCTTTCTGGCACAGGTACCTCCTGCTTAGTAACCGAGTTCCAGTACCGTCAGCTGGTCTTCGGCAGTTCCATTGGCTCTTGTACCTTCTGCTACCCATCCGGGTTCCAGTACCGTCAGCTGGTCCTCGGTAGTTCCATTTACTCTTGTACCTTCTACTACCCATCCGGGTTCCAGTACCGTCAGCTGGTTCACAACAGTGACTTTGGCACGGGTACTCCCTCCTGCCCAGCCTTGTTCCAGCACACCAGCTGTTTCCGGGTAGTGTCAACGTCACTTTGCCTCCAATGCGTTGTCCTGTCGTGTTGCGGTCGGGTTAGCCGACTCTATGGTGCCTGCAGTTTAGGTGACTCCTATGTGGGCTGCGGGATCTGGCAATGAAGGCTGGTGTTATGCACACGCCCGGACTGACTGGCGTGTGCCGGTGTTGTGGTTCCACTGGACCGTGCCGGAGAGTGAATGCCTGGAGGGGCTTAATTAGGTATTCACCCGATCCGACCAGGGTCGCACGACAGCATACGACGCCAGTGCACCAAGGAGGAACCGAGCAGAGGGACCAGGTGCTACTCCAGGACAGACCCCGGACACGGCTGTTGACCCACACAGGGGAATACAGGAACAGACTGGTAGGCTGGCACACAGACTGGTGGGTATAGGCAGGCACGACTGGTATGCAGGCAGGCGGGTATGCAGGCAGGGGGGTACAGGCAAGCACAGCTAGAGTGCAGACAGGGAGGCACTAGCAGGTAGGAACACAGGCGGGATAGGACCCAGTACACACTGGGACTCAGGAACAATACAGGCAGAGGGGTACAGGCAAGCACAGCTAGAGTGCAGACAGGGAGGCACTAGCAGGTAGGGACACTGGCGGGATAGGACCCAGTACACACTGGGACTGAGGAACAGAACCACAGATGTGGCGGACAAACACAGCAGAGTGAGGCCGCCCAGAGAGGTGAGCGAGAACAGGGCAGGACAAGGCCGCCTGGAGCGGTGAGCAAGAGTAGAGCAGGACAAGGCCGCCAGGAGCGGTGAACAAAGGATCAGAGCTGAGCGAGATTGCAGTAGCAGTGAGCAAGAGTAAAGCAGGACGAGGCCGCCTGGAGCGGTGAGCAAGAGTGGAGCGAGACTGCCGGAGCAGCGAGCAAAAGGGTCAGAGCGGAGCAAGGCTGCCGGAGCAGCGAGCAAAGGAGTCAGAGCAGGCTAGAACCGCCGGAGCGGTAAGCAAAGGAGTCAGAGCAGACTAGAACCGCCGGAGCGGTGAGCAAAGGAGTCAGAGCAGGCTAGAACCGCCGGAGCGGTGAGCAAAGGAGTCAGAGCAGGCTAGAACCGCCGGAGCAGTGAGCAAAGGAGTCAGAGCAGGCAAGGCTGAGTAGGGGGGACAGGGCTCTGTTCACACGGAACAGACAGGAAGGGAAAGGCAGAGCCAGACACCCACAGGGTACTTGCAGTGAAGTAGCGAGTGGACCACAAACTCACAAACGGGAGTACAGAGACAACAGGCAGGAGTTAGGTACGAGTTCAGACTCTGCAGAAAAAGGAAAGGAACGGACATAGAGAAAAGACAGATGAAAGATAGGAGAGAGTACAGACTGGAACTGAGTGTACGGACGAGACCGACACTGCAGCGGGACACAGGAGCGGGTCTGGGAATACGGCCCCCAGAGAGGCGGGACGAACAGGCAAGGAGCGTGTTCAGACAGGACAGACAAGATACAGGAGCAGGTCTGGGTAATCGGCCCCCAGAGAGGCGGGACGAACAGGCAAGGAGCGTGTTCAGACAGGACAGACAAGATACAGGAACGGATCTAGGTAATCGGCCCCTAGAAGTCGGGAGGAACAGGCTAGGAGCGTGTTCAGACAGGCCTGGAAATACAGCCTCCAGGAAAGGCAGCAGGCAAGAGTACACAGACAGGACTCAGTTCAGACACGGGAACTGATACCGCAAGGCAGGAGACAAAGACAGGACTCAGCTCAGACACGGGAACTGATACCGCAAGGCAGGAGACATAGACAGGACTCAGTTCAGACACGGGAACTGATACCGCAAGGCAGGAGACATAGACAGGACTCAGTTCAGACACGGGAACTGATACCGCAAGACAGGAGACAAAGAACGGGACCTGGCACCTTCAGAGTGAAAGCACACACTGAATGAAACACTATGCTCAGGCAGGAATAGATGGGAGCAGCTGAGCTATATACCAGGTGACAGACAGCAATAGGCTGAGGACGCACAAGGGGTGTGACCCACAGCAGGTACAAAAAGCAGGAAGTGATCGGGCGCCGCCCTTAAGCAGCAGAAACAGACACAAACAGACAGCATGGAGGGAAGCCAGAGAGACATTCTGGACTGGAGATCAAGTGCGCGCTCTTGCACAATGGCAGATGGACCACCATGCAAGGACGCCGCCAGGTATGTTACAGTACCCCCCCCCTTACGCCCCCTCTTCTTCAGGCCTGCCAGAATCTTCCGCAGGGAATTCGAGGACCAGTCGTTCACTTCAAGGAGATCACTTCCACTGTCCACAGGAAAAACTGATCTCATCTGGTTAGCTAGGATGCTACCTCCTATCCAGCCATCCTCAGCAACAGACGAAACGGGTGGAGCACCAGGAACAGCACACAAGGAAGTCTCTCTCCACATATTTTCAGGTGGCACCCCAGAGGGTACAGGAGACAACTGGAAGTCCTTCACCGGGTTGGAGGGGGACAGAGACTTGGGGGTAATCTCTGCTTCGAGGTACATCTTGTCAAGCTCACAGGAAGAAATAGACGGGTTATCAGGTACATAATGAGGAAAAGTCACTGTCTCTTTGTTATCTGGTGGTACCCCGGAGGATTCAGGAAACAACTGGAGGTCCTCCGCCGGGTCAGAAGAGTGCAGAGGCTCAGAGAAAACATCTGCTTCAGAGTACACTAGGTCGGACTCACTGGACGAAGCAGGCGAGGTATCGGGTACCGAGTATAGGAAAGTCTCTGTCCATTCACCACCAGGTGGCACCCCGAAGGGTTCTGGAGACAACTGGCGGTCCTCCGCCTGGTCAGAGGGGTGTAGAGACTCACGGGTAACCTCTGCTTCAGAGTACACTAGGTCGGACTCACTGGACGAAGCAAGCGAGGTATCAGATCTAGGATATAGGAAAGTCTCTGTCCATTCACCACCAGGTGGCACCCAGAGGGGTTCTGGAGACAACTGGAGGTCCTCCGCCTGGTCGGAGGGGTGTAGAGACTCGGGAGTAACCACTGCTTCGGAGTACACTAGGTTGGACTCAGTGGACGAAGCGAGCGAGGTATCAGGTACAGAGTATAGGAGAGTCTCTGTCCTTTCGCTACCAGGTAGCACCCCGAAGGGTTCTGGAGACAACTGGAGGTCCTCCGCCTGGTCGGAGGGGTGTAGAGACTCGGGAGTAACCTCTGCTTCGGAGTACACTAGGTTGGACTCACTGGACGAAGCGAGCGAGGTATCAGGTACAGAGTATAGGAGAGTCTCTGTCCTTTCGCTACCAGGTAGCACCCCGAAGGGTTCAGGAGACAACTGGAGGTCCTCCGCCTGGTCGGAGGGGTGTAGAGACTCGGGGGTAACTACCACTTTGGGGTACCCATTGTCAGGCTCACAGGACGAAGCGGACAAAGTATCGAGTACCGGGTGTAGAGAAGTCTCTCTCCATTTGTCATCGAGTGGTATCCCGGAGGATTCAGGAGGCAACAGGGGGTCCTCCACCAGGTAGTAGAGGTGCACAGACTCTGAGGTAACCACAGCTTTGGAGCATCCTTGGACATGCACACCGGTTAAAGTGGGTGAAGCATCTGATGCCGGGTGCAGGAAGTTCTCCTGTGTGAGGTCTGGATGGGCAGAAGTCTCTTCGGGCAGGAGAACTGGTGCACTACCCACGCACATTACCCGTTGGGGCTTCTCCGGGATACAGAGAGATGAAGCTTCAGTAGGGACTTCAAGGTTGGGGTCAGGAGGTCTCAGGGAGGACAGACCCTGGCGTGACGGCTTGCCTCTACGTCTAGCACGTCTGGACTGCCTCTTGAGGTTGGGAGAAGTATTCCGGAAAGCGTAGTCACCCTGTGAGGATTCTGGGTGGGCAGTAGTCTCATTGGGCTGGAGGACTATTGCGCTACCCACACACATTACCCGTCGGGGCTGCTCCGGGATATTGGGAAGTGAAGCTTCAGCAGGGGCTTCAGGGTTAGGGTCCTCGAAGACCATACGAAAGGCCACCAGGAAGGCCTGCAGGTCAAGGACGACAGGATCCCATGCTTCCCATAGGGGGGTGACCCATTTCAAGGCATCAACCGCTAGGTAGTCAATCATAAAGGCCACTTTAGCCCAATCGGAAGGAAAATAGAGAGGGTAGGCCTTAAAGTGTAGCATGCATTGCTCCACAAATGCACGACACTGTCTTGGATCCCCATAGTAACGTGGCGGATCCGCGGGAACGAGAGCTGATAGATCCATCTGGACGGTGCGTAATTCGCCTGGAACTCAGCTAAGGAAAAAAAAAATTATTTATTTATTTTAATGCATGTATTCGCTGGAAAACTTCTCAGAGAGCGAAGGCCGTGGGGCTCAACGGGAACCATGGCCTGAGCATGCTGTTATGCACACGCCCGGGCTGAGCGGCGTGTGCGTGTGATTGTAGTGATTCCACTGGACCATGCCGGAGAGTGAATGCCTGGAGGGGCTTAACTAGGTATTCACCCGATCCGACCAGGGTCGCACGACGGCATACGACGCCAGTGCACCAAGGAGGAACCGAGCAGAGGGACCAGGTGCTACTCCAGGACAGACCCCGGACACGGCTGTTGACCCACACAGGGGAATACAGGAACAGACTGGTAGGCTGGCACACAGACTGGTGGGTATAGGCAGGCACGACTGGTATGCAGGCAGGCGGGTATGCAGGCAGGGGGGTACAGGCAAGCACAGCTAGAGTGCAGACAGGGAGGCACTAGCAGGTAGGAACACAGGCGGGATAGGACCCAGTACACACTGGGACTCAGGAACAATACAGGCAGAGGGGTACAGGCAAGCACAGCTAGAGTGCAGACAGGGAGGCACTAGCAGGTAGGGACACTGGCGGGATAGGACCCAGTACACACTGGGACTCAGGAACAGAACCACAGATGTGGCGGACAAACACAGCAGAGTGAGGCCGCCCAGAGAGGTGAGCGAGAACAGGGCAAGACAAGGCCGCCTGGAGCGGTGAGCAAGAGTAGAGCAGGACAAGGCCGCCAGGAGCGGTGAACAAAGGATCAGAGCTGAGCGAGACTGCAGGAGCAGTGAGCAAGAGTAAAGCAGGACGAGGCCGCCTGGAGCGGTGAGCAAGAGTGGAGCGAGACTGCCGGAGCAGCGAGCAAAAGGGTCAGAGCGGAGCAAGGCTGCCGGAGCAGCGAGCAAAGGAGTCAGAGCAGGCTAGAACCGCCGGAGCGGTAAGCAAAGGAGTCAGAGCAGACTAGAACCGCCGGAGCGGTGAGCAAAGGAGTCAGAGCAGGCTAGAACCGCCGGAGCAGGTGAGCAAAGGATTCAGAGCAGGCTAGAACCGCCGGAGCAGTGAGCAAAGGAGTCAGAGCAGGCAAGGCTGAGTAGGGGGGACAGGGCTCTGTTCACACGGAACAGACAGGAAGGGAAAGGCAGAGCCAGACACCCACAGGGTACTTGCAGTGAAGTAGCGAGTGGACCACAAACTCACAAACGGGAGTACAGAGACAACAGGCAGGAGTTAGGTATGAGTTCAGACTCTGCAGAAAAAGGAAAGGAACGGACATAGAGAAAAGACAGATGAAAGATAGGAGAGAGTACAGACTGGAACTGAGTGTACGGACGAGACCGACACTGCAGCGGGACACAGGAGCGGGTCTGGGAATACGGCCCCCAGAGAGGCGGGACGAACAGGCAAGGAGCGTGTTCAGACAGGACAGACAAGATACAGGAGCAGGTCTGGGTAATCGGCCCCCAGAGAGGCGGGACGAACAGGCAAGGAGCGTGTTCAGACAGGACAGACAAGATACAGGAACGGATCTAGGTAATCGGCCCCTAGAAGTCGGGAGGAACAGGCTAGGAGCGTGTTCAGACAGGCCTGGAAATACAGCCTCCAGGAAAGGCAGCAGGCAAGAGTACACAGACAGGACTCAGTTCAGACACGGGAACTGATACCGCAAGGCAGGAGACAAAGACAGGACTCAGCTCAGACACGGGAACTGATACCGCAAGGCAGGAGACATAGACAGGACTCAGTTCAGACATGGGAACTGATACCGCAAGGCAGGAGACATAGACAGGACTCAGTTCAGACATGGGAACTGATACCGCAAGACAGGAGACAAAGAACGGGACCTGGCACCTTCAGAGTGAAAGCACACACTGAATGAAACACTATGCTCAGGCAGGAATAGATGGGAGCAGCTGAGCTATATACCAGGTGACAGACAGCAATAGGCTGAGGACGCACAAGGGGTGTGACCCACAGCAGGTACAAAAAGCAGGAAGTGATCGGGCGCCGCCCTTAAGCAGCAGAAACAGACACAAACAGACAGCATGGAGGGAAGCCAGAGAGACATTCTGGACTGGAGATCAAGTGCGCGCTCTTGCACAGTGGGAGATGGACCACCATGCAAGGACGCCGCCAGGTATGTTACAGCTGGTTCCATAGTGCCAATAGGACAAGCACCCCCTGTAGGACTGTGGGTTTTGGTAACTGCGGCCGGCTCGCGGCCTTGAACTTTTTTTTACATGGGTACCTTCTGCTACCCATCCGGGTTCCAGTACTGTCAGCTGGTTCTCGGCAGTGCCTTTGGATTAGGTGCCTCCTTCTCGATATCCAAGTTCCACCAACGTCTGCTGGTCCTTGGTAGTGCTTTCTGGCACAGGTACCTCCTGCTTAGTAACCGAGTTCCAGTACCGTCAGCTGGTCTTCGGCAGTTCCATTGGCTCTTGTACCTTCTGCTACCCATCCGGGTTCCAGTACCGTCAGCTGGTCCTCGGTAGTTCCATTTGCTCTTGTACCTTCTACTACCCATCCGGGTTCCAGTACCGTCAGCTGGTTCTCGGCAGTGACTTTGGCACGGGTACTCCCTCCTGCCCAGCCTGGTTCCAGCACGCCAGCTGTTTCCGGGTAGTGTCAACGTCACTTTGCCTCCAATGCGTTGTCCTGTCGTGTTGCGGTCGGGTTAGCCGACTCTATGGTGCCTGCAGTTTAGGTGACTCCTATGTGGGCTGCGGGATCTGGCAATGAAGGCTGGTTCCATAGTGCCAATAGGACAAGCACCCCCTGTAGGACTGTGGGTTTTGCTAACTGCGGCCGGCTCGCGGCCTTGAACTTTTTTTTACATGGGTACCTTCTGCTACCCATCCGGGTTCCAGTACCGTCAGCTGGTTCTCGGCAGTGCCTTTGGATTAGGTGCCTCCTTCTCGGTATCCAAGTTCCACCAACGTCTGCTGGTCCTTGGTAGTGCTTTCTGGCACAGGTACCTCCTGCTTAGTAACCGAGTTCCAGTACCGTCAGCTGGTCTTCGGCAGTTCCATTGGCTCTTGTACCTTCTGCTATCCATCCGGGTTCCAGTACCGTCAGCTGGTCCTCGGTAGTTCCTCAGCTTTCTTGTACCTTCTGCTACATTTCCAAGTTCAAGCTTTTTCAAATGGTTCTTGGTAATCACTCTAGATCTCCCTGACGAGGACCCTGAAGACGAGGACCATGAAGACCAACCCTAAGAAGACGAGGACCCCGAAGACTACGACCCTGAAGACGAGGACCCTGAAGACCACCCCGAAGAAGACGAGGACCCTGAAGACCACCCCGAAGAAGACGAGGACCCTGAAGACCACCCCAAAGAAGACGAGGACCCCGAAGACGAGGACCCAGAAGACCAACCCGAAGAAGACGAGGACCCCGAAGACGAGGACCCCCGAAGACTACGACCCTGAAGACCACCCCGAAGAAGACCAAGAAGATGACCCTGAAGAAGTTGACCAAGAGGACAAAGAAGAGAAGACAAGCACCAAGATACAGAAGAACAAGAGACAGAAAACCAAGAAGCAGAAATACAAGAAGCTGCAGAACAAAAAGCGGAAGAACATTAAGCATAAGACTAAAAAGCAGAGCAAAAGATAATATCTAAATTATAAGCAGAAGATGACTAAGCAGTGTATGGGGGTGAGTCCGTTCCTCCTCGTGGTGCCCCTGGAAAAGACCTTCTGCTGCAGGCCAAACTGAACGCGGACAAATCCTGTTGTAAATCTTTTGTGACGGGCAGAACGAAAGGTGTAATGTCCAACCTTTTATAGATAACAACTACAGGAATGCCTGCCACAAATAAGAATATGATGAAGAAGAAGAAGATGAAGAAGATGAAGAAGTAGAATATGAAGAATGTAAAAAAAAAGAATAATACGAAGAAGGTGAAGAAGAAGAAGATGAAGAAGGTGAAGAAGAAGTGGATGAAAAAGATGCTGAGGATGATGAAGGAGAAAGTGTGGGAGAAGTAAAAAAGAAGGTGAAGAGCATGGAAGTAGTGAAACATAAATATCTGACAAAATATAAAAATACTTAACATAGTCAATATTTCCGTAACTCAGAACGTCTTAAAAAAAAATATTAATTCCTGCTATTCCATTTGATTGGGCTAAACCTCTATGCCTTTATTGTCTCCCCCACCTCCCCCAATACATTCTACATTATTCTTAGTTGTTTTCCTTCATGTAGAATTAACCTACAAGGAAAGAAAGGGTTTATTTTCATTCCGATATTTCTGTCCCATTGACTTGCATTGGTTTCCGGTATCGGAATCGGCGATATCCGATACTTTTTCGGTATCGGTCCGATCCAATCCGATCCGATATTTCCCGATATCGGAAGGTATCGCTCAACACTACTTATGAGCAGTGCTCAGCAGAGAGCACTTTATACAGTACGTGGGCACACAGCCTTATTCTGTTCCAGTATTGTGCTGTTATTCTGCTATGGTATTGTGGTATTTTTTTTTACTAATAGTGTGTTTGTGCTTTTTAGTAAGAGTGTGGTGGGATTATGCTTTCAGTGTATGATGGTATTACCCTGACATGTTATAGTGGTATTGTTTAGTAACATCATGTTCCATTTTCCTAGTAACAGTATGGTGGTGTTATTCTGTCACAGTCTGCTGATATTATTTATTTACTGTATTGTGGCAATATTTAGTTATGGTATTATTATTTGGTGGCGGCAATACCTTGTAAAAATGTCAAAGCGCAGCATTTCCATTTATCAGTTGTACCACACCACCAATGATTGTTTTTATGGCAGTTCAATTGGTGAAAATGATGCTTTTATCATTCACCCTTTTAAAGATATTTTTATCTCATGATCTTAATTTTCGATTATTCAAAAATGATCAAATCATGGTGATAACTGGAATGTGCAATAAAGTAACAGATCAGTAACATTTATTAGTGTGAGATCCTCCTAAAAGAATGACTAATATACAATTAGTTAGGTAGTTCCTGAGTTAGGTAGCAGCAGACCTGAATGCTAATTTGGAGAATTCTTGGTTCCAATTACCCCTCATATTAATTAAAAAAGTTAGCTGCTATTGTTATTTAACAATATACTCAGTTAGATGTGTGGCACCCTGCTGCGCACAGGTACCACAGGAACCAGGGTGCATGGATGGACTTCTCCACAAGAGGCCCTCATTACATACAAACACCTCCACCCTTCCACCTCACACCACCA
Source organism: Phyllobates terribilis (assembly GCF_046119375.1). Taxonomy (NCBI): domain Eukaryota; kingdom Metazoa; phylum Chordata; class Amphibia; order Anura; family Dendrobatidae; genus Phyllobates; species Phyllobates terribilis. The sequence goes on from NW_027362761.1 coordinate 804,403,695, forward strand.
GAGGGAGCCTGTTAGGTATATATATATATGGAGGGTGGAACCAGTCAGTCAGTCTCTCAGTCAGAAGGAATCAGACTGAGAGAGAGTCTGAGAGTGTGCTTGCACTTAGACCAGTGAAGATGCAGCACGTCTGCTGCTGTATTGAGGGCCCCGAGTGTGGCCGAAGGCAAGAGGAGACAGGAGAGAGGAGTTGAGGGGGCAGAAGGGCATCATAGGCTCACCCCAGTATACAAACCGGACACCGGGTCCGCGCCTACAGGGTCCCTTTATACCCAGTAGGGATCACCGGCATTCCAGGAGGACTACAAGTCCCTGGACGACCTGAAGCTAGACCCATTACAGGACCAGGAACCACAAGGCCCCAGTGTCCAGGGAGAGTGGTTACCAGCAGAAGGTCCTACTACCGAGCGACAGGTGAAGGAACAGCACGACACATAAGCTAGGCCCAGTTGCAGGCTGGCCAGGAGCATACAGAGAGGCAGACACGGACCAGGAGGCCTTATACCCGCTCACTGGGGAGAAGTCCTGAAGTGCACCCATCATACTGAGTACCCTGGACCGTACCTGACATCGGCACCAGTAAAGGTATTAAAGCGAATCCCCTGTCTATGTCCATTACTCCTGCTGCACCATCCTGCCTGCACTACAAGTCCCAGCATCACCACCACCAAACTCCACACTGCCCCGGGGGCCCGCTCCACCTGTGGGGAGCAGAAACACCTCAGCTGCCATCCCATCACCCCCAGGAGGTCTGCAGCAGCGCTGGTAAACCTTACCATGTACCACAGGTGGCGTCACAAACTATTTACTTTATTTTTATCTCTATCCAAGTTACAATCCCACTTTTTGGTTGACCGCCCTGGGCCACGGACTGGGCCAGCCACTGTGACATACCCCCCCCAGCATCCATAGGCCCGGCTGCCGAGTACCCCATTGCCCCGGGGGCGCGTCAACTTCTGGCGTCACAAACAGGATTGCGTGCCCGTTGCCACCGGGTACTGTGCGCCTTAAAGAACTGTGTCGCATACCGTGGTGAAGTTTTCCCGCCAATTGCCGCTGTTTCCCGCATTATCTGCCATTTTACTGTCGCCGCACGGGAACAAGAGGGGCGTAACCGCGGGAACGGAGAGGCATAACCGCTGGAAGAGCGCGAAGCCCAGGCCCCGCCTCAAGCCTTGACGCCGAACCAGGAAGCGTCAGGTCCTAGAAGGAGACCATTGTCAAGCGCACGCTCTGATGTCAGCCGCGAGGAAGACGCAAGGTCCTGGAAGGAGACCGTCGCCTGTGGAGCTGCGGCCTATCCGATCCAAGTAAAGAAGGTAGGCTACAGTTTACTAGGGGGGCGCAACCATGGCCGACGGCCAGCAAGCCGCCGGAGCACCGGTTAACGCTCCTGATGCCCAGCTTGCGCCCGGCGCTGCACAGGCCGGAGCGGCCGCCCCACCAGCAGGGGTCGTGACTCAGTTGATACCCATGGCCCTGCCGTATATCCCTGGAGCGAAATGGCTTCCCCAGTATGATGGCAAACCAGACACCCTGTCTGGGTTCAAGAGAAAAATATGCGGTGTACTGGACATGTATTCTATGACTGGTAAGCAGAGAGCTGCTGTTGTGCTGGGACAATTGACTGTTGCCGCAGAGCGGGAAGTTGAAACCTGGCCAGCCGCAGACCAGGAATCAGTATCAATTATCTTAAAGAGACTGCAAACTGTCTTTGAAAAGAGACAGATCTCCGGATGAGGTTCTACCACTGTACCCAGAAACCTGAGGACAGTATCCGGGACTACGCCTGGTGCTTACAGGAAGCCCTGCGGGCCCTGAAACAGGTTAGTCCAGCCAGCATACAAGTTGAGAACAAAATGCTGACAGAGCAGTTCATCTGGGGGTTGAGGTCCCAGGAGGAGAGCAGAACCGTACGGTGGTAGGCCTTAGATCATCCAAATGCCACCTTTGACGCCCTGAAGGACATGGCTATTAAGGGTCTGCAGCCCCTGGAACCATCAGATACTGCTATCCAGCGTTACCAGGGTGGGGCCACCCCAGTGCCCGCAGCACCCACTGCTCCTTCATTAACGGCTGAAACAAAGATGCAAACAGTGCCCCCTAGTGAGATGGACAACCTGCGCTCAGAAGTGCGTCAGCTAAGTAAAACCCTGGCCACTGTCCTGAGCACCCTGCAGCTACAGACGGAGCCCGAGCCGGAAGGAAGGATCCTACTCGCTGACAGCCCTGAGGATGTCCCCTGGATGAGGAGAAGAAGGAGGACAACGCCACCCCGTAGGAGGACAATGCCACCCTGGAGGAGGACAATGCCACTCCGTGGGAGGACCAGTGACCAACGCCGCCTTCCAAGAGAGCTCATCTGCTACCGTTGCCATAAGGCAGGCCACACTGCACGGACCTGTCCTTTAAACAAGCAAACCCTGGGGCCGAGGGCCGACACCCAGGAGTAAACCAACCAGGCCCATCAAGCTGGTACAACCGGTTCGTGGGAGGAAGACCTTTCCTGTCCATTGTGCTGGATGGCATCGCAACACCTGCCCTACTGGACACCGGATCACAGGTAACCATCATACCTGATGTCCTCTACAAACAGTTCTGGTCCATAGATGAACTCCACCCACCAGACCCAAACCTCTCTGTGTATGCCTCTAACGGCCTTCCTCTTAACCTAGTAGGGGTTAAGGATGTGACAGTGAAGGTGGGGAGAGTGGAACTAAAGGACCAAGGACTAATTGTCATAGAATCTAACCCTGGTGATACAGACTTGCATATGATAGTTGGTACAAATATTGTTGGTAACTGTTTGGGAGAAGTGTTGTTCTTGCTCCAACAGATGGCCGACACTGCCAAACCAGGGCAGAGGAAGGTGCTCCAGAGAGAGATTCGAGCCCTCCTGTACCAGCAACAGGTAAAGCTAACAGGTGGTGAGATTGGTAATGTACGGGTGACAAACCCGATACCCATTGTGATTCCCCCAATGAGTAAGATGCTGATTTGGTGTAGGGCAGCAATAGGTCTCAAGGGACAGAACTACCAGGTGGTAGTGGAGCCCATTAGCTCAGAGCACAGACCTACACTCCTAACTGCTAGAGGGGTAGTTGATGTACGCAATGGGAGGGTACCCATACGTCTCCTAAATTGTGAGGAGGAGGAAGTTAAATTGCCAAGATACGCCACTGTTGCCAGATTGTATACTGTGAATGATGATTCCATACACACAGTGAAATCCTTGACCCCACCAGACACAGTGGAGGACAATGACTCCGAAGCTCAGCTGGATGATTGGTGTCAACAGCTCCATGTTGGGACCGACGACACTCCTGTCCATCAGAAACACGGTGTTTATAGAGTGGTTCAGGAATATGAACAAGTGTTTAGTAAACACCCACTTGACTTTGGAAAGGTTAAAGGGGTACAACACCACATACCCACCGGTAACCATCCACCCATCAAGGAGCGTTACCGACCCATACTACCAGCACATTATCAGAAAGCCAAAGAAATGTTACACGACATAAAAAAGGCAGGGGTAGTAAGGGATAGCTGTAGCCCCTGGGCAGCTCCCCTGGTCCTGGTCAGGAAAAAGGATGGTAGCATGAGGATGTGTGTAGATTATAGACAGATTAATCACATAACACATAAAGATGCATACCCTTTGCCCCGTAGAGAGGAATCCCTGGCTGCACTAAAATCTGCCAATTACTTCTCTTCACTGGATCTCACTAGCGGGTACCGGCAAGTCTCTGTTGCTGAGGAAGACCGGGAGAAGACGGCCTTCACCACCCCGATGGGACTGTGCGAGTTCAACAGTATGCCGTTTGGACTCTGCAATGCACCCGGAACGTTCCAGAGGCTGATGGAGTGTTGCTTGGGACATCGGTACTTCGAGACAGTGCTGCTGTACCTGGATGACGTTATCGTGTACTCGAGGACGTATGAGGACCATCTGAAGCACCTGGCGGAGGTATTTGAAGCATTGTCCCGGTATGGGATGAAACTAAAGCCTTCTAAATGCCACTTGCTCAAGCAGAAGGTTCAGTACCTGGGGCACGTAGTCAGCTCGGAGGGAGTAGCATCAGACCCGGAGAAGGTCACTGCCATCCAGAAGTGGCCTGAACCGAGAAGCATCAAAGAAGTACGGCAATTCCTGGGTCTGGTCGGGTACTACAGGAGGTTCATAAAGGACTATACCAAAAAGGTAGCACCTCTACAAGACCTCCTGGTAGGACAGTCCAAAAGAGGAAAGAGTCCCCCATTCCAGTGGGGCAAAGAACAGGCTGAATCCTTTGCAGTAATGAAGGAAATCCTGACTGGTGAAGAAATCCTGGCTTACCCTGAATACAGCCAGCCTTTCCTGCTGTACACCAACGCCAGCAACGAGGGACTGGGAGCTGTGTTGTCCCAGAAGCAAAAAGGAAGAGAGAAGGTAATTGTGTATGCCAGCAGGAAGCTACGCCCTACCGAGAGGAACCCGGAGAACTACAGTTCCTTCAAGCTGGAGTTCCTGGCCTTAGTCTGGGCAATCACTGAAAGGTTCAAGCATTACCTAGCCTCAACTAAGTTTACAGCTTTTACTGACAACAATCCCTTGACACACCTGGAAACAGCCAGGTTGGGAGCCATGGAACAGCGTTGGGTGGCCAGACTGTCAAATTATCAGTTCACCATCAAGTATCGGGCAGGTTACAAGATCACCAATGCTGATGCCCTGTCAAGGATGCCTCACCAGTCAGACACCGAGGATAAAGTGGATGATTTAGAGGAAGTTGAATTACCTGCTTTCCACCGAAGCAGAGTGGTCCATGAGCAACACGTCACCAGAAGACGTCAGGGAAGGACGCTGAATCCTTTGCCCCACCACAGTTGGAAGGAGACCCAGGACAGTGACCCGGTTGTCAGCCTCATCAAAAGACTGATCACCCAGGAAGGTTCCCACCTGGAGAAGGATGCTCCTCCACAAGCCAAGCAACTGTGGAATGAAAGAAGCCGGCTGTTCATCTACAGAGAGAAGCTGTGCAGAAGGTATGTCAACCCCAAGACCCATGAAATGGTGTGGCAGATTGTTGTACCCAGAATGGATATCCAGATGGTGTTGGAAGCCTACCACTATCAAGCAGGTCACTTTGGCTGGAAGAAGCTGGACACCTTGTTGAAGGACTGGTTCTATTGGGTTGGAATGCGGAGTTCCATAGAAAGGTGGTGCCGGAATTGTGGGCCCTGTAGCCTCAGAAGGAAAGACTACGGCAGCCAGAAAGCACCCTTGCAGTCCATCAAGACAACCCAGCCCCTGGAGATCGTCGCTCTGTATCACGTCAAGCTGTCACCCAGCAGGTCAGGCTATTCCTATGCACTGACCATGGTGGATCATTATTCCCGGTTCCTGGTGGTAGCCCCTGTCAAGGATCTGACAGCAGAAACTGCAGCAAGAACGTTCCAAGCATACTTCTGCAGGGCCCATGGATACCCGGACAAAGTGCTGACGGATCAAGGCCCTGCCTTTGAAGCCGAGCTGTTTAAAGAATTCTGTCATTTGTACAGATGCAAAAAGATCCGGACTACGCCGTACCACCCTCAGACCAATGGTTTGTGTGAAAAAATTAACAACATCGTCGTAGACCTGCTGAAAACCTTACCCTTGGAAGAAAGAAATCAGTGGCCAGACAAACTACCTGACCTGGTAGATCTGTGCAATCACATACCTGTGAGTTCTACTAATTGTACTCCAGCGTACCTCATGAGAGCAAGACCCGGAAAATTGCCCATGGACCTGGAACTCGGAGTGGTAGAACCTGCAGCAGATATGTCCACTGAAGACTGGGATACAAATCGGCAAGAGCAGTACAAGAGAGTACAGGACTGTGTCGAAGACAGTCTAAACAGAGTAAGGGAAAAACAGGAAGAACAGTACAATAAACATGCACCAGCAGAACCCTTGGCACCTGGAGAGATAGTGCTAAAGCGGAAGAGAAGAAGTCACAAGCTCGATGACCAGTGGGAAAGAGAGCCCTACACAGTGTTGAACTCCAGATTTGACAACAGTAAAACCTGCCTGATTAGCAAAGATGGAGGAAAAACAACTGCAACAGTCTCAAGAGACCACTTGAAAGTGTGCCCAGGTCTGCTGAAGACAACGGAAGAAGTGCCTCCTATAGCACCGGAAGAACCCAAGGAAGAAGTGCTTCACACAGTTCTAGGAGATTTCCCTGCGGACTGGCCTCAACTTGATGGAGCAGTTATAATCCCGGTAATACACTTCTATCAACAACCAGAAGAACCTGTAAGCGCCCCGGAAGAGCCTGCTCAGGAACAGGAAGAGGAGAATCACCAGTTGAAGCAGAGCCTGAAGGCCCAGTGAACAGTGCACTTGCCAGTCCCATAGGGAGATTAAGGCAGTTCTATAATCTACCAGCACGTACACCTGCTAGATTATCAGAAAGTGCACGCACAGACACTAGTGACACCCCAGTGCTACGAAGGTCCACACGCAGCACACAAGGACAGATCCCTACCAGGTTTAGGGAATAAGCATGAAGTGCCTAAATTATAAATAGTTACCCAGTTGGGTATTGCCTATTATTTATTGTATAAACTGTCAATAATATGTGTGCATTTAGTTACCCGTCAGGGTACAAAGACTTGTAGGCTGACGACTGTGAGCAGCCAAAAACTGTTCTTGTATATAGTTTGCACTTATCAAAGTGCCCCCTTAAATGACCACAGAACAAAAACCCGTTTGGCGTGGCCGAAGACGTGGTCCAGCACCTGGATCACTTATGCCCTGTAGCCATGCCCAGGGCCTACGTTGAGGGTTTTCAGGTGGGTCCCTCATGTTCTTTCTTCGGTGAAATGGACACCAGGTTAAGGGACTTACTGTAACTTTATTAATGTTATTATATTTGTTGTTATTATTATAAATATTATTATTGTTGTAACCTGTTACAAAATGCTTCAGTCCCGGAGTACTGAATTGTACTACCAGGGAATGTGGCACCCTGCTGCGCACAGGTACCACAGGACCCAGGGTGCATGGATGGACTTCTCCACAAGAGGCACTCATTACAAACACCTTCACCCTTCCACGTCACACCACCAGAGGGAGCCCATTAGGGATATATATATGGAGGGTGGAGCCAGGCAGTTAGTCAGTCTCTCAGTCAGAAGGAATCAGACTGAGAGAGAGTCTGAGAGTGTGCTGGCACTTAGACCAGTGAAGATGCAGCACGTCTGCTGTGTAGTGAGGGCCCCCCGAGTGTGGCCGAAAGCAAGAGGAGAAAGGAGAGAGGAGTTGAGGGGGCAGAGAAGCATCATAGGCTCACCCCAGTATACAAACCGGACACCGGGTCCGCGCCTACAGGGTCCCTTTATACCCAGTAGGTATCACCGGCATTCCAGGAGGACTACAAGTCCCTGGACGACCTGAAGCTAAACCCATTACAGGACCAGGAACCACAAGGCCCCAGCGCCCAGGGAGAGTGGTTACCAGCAGAAGGTCCTACTACTGAGCGACAGGTGAAGGAACAGCATGACACATAAGCTAGGCCCAGTTGCAGGCTGGCCAGGAGCATACAGAGAGGCAGACACGGACCAGGAGGCCTTATACCCGCTCACTGGGGAGAAGTCCTGAAGTGCACCCATCCTACTGAGTACCCTGGACCGTACCTGACATCGGCACCAGTAAAGGTATTGAAGCGAATCCCCTGTCTCTCTCCATTACTCCTGCTGCGCCATCCTGCCTGCACTACAAGTCCCAGCATCACCACCACCAAACTCCACACTGCCCCGGGGGCCCGCTCCACCTGTGGGGAGCAGAAACACCTCAGCTGCCAACCCATCACCCCCCGGAGGTCTGCAGCAGCGCTAGTAAACCTTACCAGGTACCACAGGTGGCATCACAAACTATTTACTTTATTTTTATCTCTATCCAAGTTACAGTCCCCCTTTTTGGTTGACCGCCCTGGGCCACGGACCGGGCCAGCCACTGTGACATACCCCCTCCTAGCATCCATAGGCCCGGCTGCCGAGTACCCCATTGCCCCGGGGGCGCGTCAGTTATTATTGAGAGCATGAACAGAGTATATGTGAAACATCCTAACTAGTGTTGAGCGAGCATGCTCGACATTGCTCGTTACTTGCCCGAGCATCACGCTACTCAGGATGTTCGGCGTGCACCGAGCATTTCCGGGTTACTCGGGCAGGAGCTCGGGTCTCCACCCTGCACGTTTGGCGCTCTTTACAGAGCCAATGAACATGCAGGGATTTCCAGCCAGTCACAGTAATGCCGCAGCCATGTTGTTTGTGGGCATTACAGTGTTTGGCTGGCCGCACAGCGTCACCTCGAGTATTTAAAACCGGGCGTCGCCATCTTGGACACAGTCGCTCCGGATCAGACGGTGTAGGGAGAGCGCTGCTGAGATAGGGAGAGATATATAGTTCGAACTAGGTAGTGTAGGGTCTCTAAAGCCTGCCAAATCAAGCAAACAGTCCTTCTCAGGACTAATATCCATCCCAGATATGAGGCAGGCAGGCAGGCAGGCTGTATTGGAGACGCAGTGGTTATACCAGCAAACGCTGCATTACAGTCCTGTGTGCTCCTGTTGGTCAAATTGCTAGACTTATCAATTATTATTTTTTTCATCTAAATCCTGTATTTTTTTTTTCCTCAGTCAGACTGTCCAAATACGCGTCTTATTAACCTTTTCGTATCCCCCCCCTCCAAAAAAATTGAGTGTGTCTGTGACTGTTCAGACACCAATATATCTGTTTAAAAGAGTCTGGTGTAGGCCACATAAATATAACTGTGGTTTTGCAGTTCCACGGGTCAAATCTCTGTATTATCCTGCTTTTGGCATTTTTTGCCGTTAAAACAAACTGTAATAGTGTCTCCCTGACTGGTCAGACAACAATATATCTGTTTAAAAGAGTCTGGTGTATGCCACATAACTATAACGGTGGTTTTGCAGTACCATGGGTCAAATCTCTGTATTATCCTGCTTTGGCATTTTTTGCCCTAAAAAAAAACTGTAATAGTGTCTCCCTGACTGGTCAGACACCAATATATCTGTTTAAAAGAGTCTGGTGTACGCCATATAACTATAACTGTGGTTTTGCAGTACCACGGGTCAAATCTCTGTATTATCCTGCTTTGGCATTTTTTGCCGTAAAAAAAAACTGTAATATTGTCTCCCTGACAGATCAGACACCAATATATCTGTTTAAAAGAGTCTGGTGTAGGCCAGAAAAATATAACTGTGGTTTTGCAGTTCCATGGGTCAAATCTCTGTAATATCCTGTTATTGGCATTTTTTGCCGTAAAAAAAAATTGTAATAGTGTCTCCCTGACTGGTCAGACACCAATATATCTGTTTAAAAGAGTCTGGTGTACGCCACATAACTATAACTGTGGTTTTGCAGTTCCACGGGTCAAATCTCTGTATTATCCTGCTTTGGCAATTTTTGCCGTAAAAAAAACTGTAATAGTGTCTCCCTGACTGGTCAGACACCAATATATCTGTTTAAAAGAGTCTGATGTAGGCCAGAAAAATATAACTGTGGTTTTGCAGTTCCATGGGTCAAATCTCTGTAATATCCTGTTATTGGCATTTTTTGCCGTAAAAAAAAATTGTAATAGTGTCTCCCTGACTGGTCAGACACCAATATATCTGTTTAAAAGAGTCTGGTGTACGCCACATAACTATAACTGTGGTTTTGCAGTTCCACGGGTCAAATCTCTGTATTATCCTGCTTTGGCAATTTTTGCCGTAAAAAAAACTGTAATAGTGTCTCCCTGACTGGTCAGACACCAATATATCTGTTTAAAAGAGTCTGGTGTACGCCACATAACTATAACTGTGGTTTTGCAGTTCCACGGGTCAAATCTCTGTATTATCCTGCTTTTGGCATTTTTTGCCATAAAAAAAAACAGTAATAGTGTCTCCCTGACTGGTCAGACACCAATATATCTGTTTAAAAGAGTCTGGTGTATGCCACATAACTATAACTGTGGTTTTGCAGTTCCACGGGTCAAATCTCTGTATTATCCTGCTTTTGGCATTTTTTGCCGTAAAAAAAAACTGTAATAGTGTCTCCCTGACTGGTCAGACACCAATATATCTGTTTAAAAGAGTCTGGTTTACGCCACATAACTATAACTGTGGTTTTGCAGTTCCACGGGTCAAATCTCTGTATTATCCTGCTTTTGGCATTTTTTGCTGTAAAAAAAACAATAATAGTGTCTCCCTGACTGGTCAGACACCAATATATCTGTTTAAAAGAGTCTGGTGTAGGCCAGAAAAATATAACAGTGGTTTTGCAGTTCCACGGGTCAAATCTCTGTATTACCCTGTTTTTGGCATTTTTTATCGTAAAAAAAAAACAGTATTAGAGTCTCCCTGACTGGTCAGACACAAATATATCTGTTTAAAAGAGTCTGGTGTACGCCACATAACTATAACTGTGGTTTTGAAGTTCCACGGTTCAAATGTCTGTTTTATCCACTTTTGGGCCTTTTTTACATAAAAAAAACAGTTTGAGTGTGTCGTTGACTGTTCAGCCCCAAATATATCTATTTAAAAAAGTCTGGTATATGCCAGTAAATTAGAACTGTAGTTTTGCAGTTCCACTGTTCAAATCTCTGTATTATCCAGCTTTTGGCCTGTTTTACGTAAAAAAAAACAGTAATAGTGTCTCCCTGTCTGTTCAGTCACAAATATATCTGTTTAAAAGATTCTGATGTAGGCCAGAGAAATAGAACTGTGGTTTTCCTCTTCCACAGATCTAATCTCCTTTCTATTACCCTTTTCCCATTGATAGTGCGAGTGTAAGCTATTTTACTTCATTAACAATGGGCAAGGCGCGTGGAAAGGGATGTGGAACTGGACGTTCTGGTGATGGTGCATGTAGAGGACGGGGCCGTGGCCAAGGTGAAAATGTGCCACAACCAACAGCTACATCTTCCCGCTCCCACTTCTTGACCGAATTACTAGGGAAGCACACTACAACACCAGTATTGCGAACTGATCAGTGTGAACAGGTTATTAATTGGATAGCAGATAATACTTCCAGTTACCTGGGCACCACCACCTCCGGTCTGTCTTCCACACGGTCAAGTTTTAGTAGCCGTGAGTCTCGACCGCATACTCCTCCTCACCCTGATGCTCCTTCCTCCCACCATGCCGAGTGTCGTCAGACAGCAACTGATCCCACACTTGGACACTCGGAAGAGCTGTTCACTGGTCCATTTCCATATTTGGGCCCCTCGCCTGCTCCGCTTGAAGTGGTGGAAGAGGAGATCCCATGTAGCGATGCCCAAATATTTGAACAGCCACGGCCACAGGTAGTCGACACTGGCAATTTGTCACAAGAGGTAGACGATGACGAGACAAAATTGCCACGAAGTGAGGAGGAGGATCGTGGTGCGCAAGTGGAAGCGGAGGAGGTGGTGGATGATCTAGTAACTGACCCAACCTGGCAGGAGGACACGCAGAACGAGGCCAGCAGCACACAGGGGGAGGGAGGCAGAGCACCCCAACAGACAGGAAGAAGCAGTGTGGTGGCCGCACACAGAAGATGGGCAACAGTTCCCCGTAACACCAACACGATGGACCTTGCCAGTACAACCGGTAGGTCTTCCAGAGTCTGGAATTTTTTTAAAGACTCTGCTGATAACTAGTGTTGAGCCACCCCCGTAGTGTTCGAGTTCGGTTCGGTTCGTCGAACACCCGTGTGTTCGCCGAACTGTTCGTCGAACACCTTCGAACACCGTTAAAACCAATGGCAGGCAAACAAAAACACATAGAAACACATAGAAAACACCTTCAAAGGTGTCCAAAAGCTGACAAACTGCTCAGAAGACACAACTAACACATGGAAAAGTGACAAGTACATATAGTCATGCGAAAAGAAAAGAGGTGGAGGAGTAAAAGGAGGGGGAGACACAGATATAGGCATGTCATGCCCTTCTAAAATCCAAAAAGTGAGAAGCCGAGACGGCCAGTCCGCTCCTGCCCGTGCCACCTCCGTGTCGCCGGGTTTGTGCCAGAGCCGCGGTGAACCCTGACGGCCAGCCCCCCTCTCCCAATACTGGTGCCTGTCCGCTGGTGGGTCGAGAGAGCCCCCCTGTGGTGGAGGCAGCTCTAAGCTTTTTAATTTAAATTGTCCCTCTAATTTGAATGAATACACTTTAAATCCATTTACAAGGATCTATTGGAGGGCAAGTCTCATGCCAGCAGCCGCGTAATTCCAGCTCCAGTAGCGTCCACTAAAGCTGTTGCAGTTAAAAAGCTTTTATAAGGATCGAGCTCGGCTGTCCACCGCAAGGCATCCTAGTGCCAGTCCCAGCCCCTATGCCTTGGGGTGCCTCCTGATGCTCTTCACTAAGTATCCCGTGGTCCCGAAGCATTTCCTTTGAAAAAATTAAGTGTCCAAACTACAGGTGGTGTAGCTTGCTTAACAGCCGGGATAATCCGCTGACTAGCAGACACTGCTACTAGGCACAAAGTATTTCCTGGGCTAGATGCAGTTAAAAATTTGTAAGTAGATACTCTCGTTGGATGCTGAGAAAGCATTCCATAGAGTCTCCTGGCACGCCATATATGATTCTCTTAAAAAGCTTGGGGTAGGGGTCTAGGGGACCCTTTTATAGCCAAAATCACGGCCCTGTATCACAATACGTCACCTAGGCTGAAGATAAATGGAACTGTAGCACCGAGGGCTCGGTTGCTACAGACGTATTGCACCTCACCCAGAGGTGTGATATCTCACTCTCAGATAAGGATGGAGTGTGGATCAGGACCCGACACCTGCATGCATTACACCACATTGCCGTGGGGCAGGGCGACCAATATGCCCCTGAGATGGGCACGACAGTCCCTGTCCCTGGCTGGAGTGGGGGGAGGGAACACTGAGGAAGGGGAACCCTGCAGTGCAGGAGCAGGGAGGAAGCAGTTCCTGGGTGCATTGAGAAGGGAGTATAAAAGGTGGGCACCATCTTAGTTCAGTGCAGAGAAGTCTGAGCAGAAGTGGCAGGGAGCAGGGGCTCTGCATGAGCTCTGCTCCGGAGGCGGGCCTAGTAACAGAGGCCCAGGCCTGCAAGAGGGAGAAGGAAGGAAGAGGAGCGGAGAAGGCTCCAGGAACGAGGAATGAAGGGATCCCAGGGGTGCGGACGGGCGAGTCGCCACCGCACGCCCAAATCCACCTGCGTGGAGGGGTCAGGCCAAAGGGGGAGACCGGTCCCCGAACTAGTGGAGGCAGGAAACGACCCTCAGCTAGAAACCGGAGGCTCTGACATTTTATGTGGCGCAGCCCCTTGCTCCACCCGCTAGGAAGGCACCACATAGGGTCAGGGAAACTGGCGCCAAGTTTACCAAGAGGAGGCCCGAGGCAGCCGGACAGAAGTGTTGGTAAGAAAGGCCAGACAAAGGACACACAAAGGGGGTCCTGTGAAGCGCTCCAAAGTTATCTGGGAGTTGTCTGAGCCCCTCACCTGGTGAGCACAGTACGACGTGGGCAGCCGTTACCTGCAGACGTGGTCTGGATAATAAGAACTGTGAGTAAAGGCCCTGAACTGCATCACTGACTCCGTGTCGTTACTGCTGCTGCCCTGCACCATCACCCCCATCCTCCGCATACACTGCCCTGAGGCTATACTCCTCCCGTGGGGAGTTATGCTACGCTCTGCTGCACCCACAACACCAGCCTTAGCGGTCTGCCCTGTAGCGGCGGTTCACTCTGACCGCAATCCACGGGTGGCGTAGTCGGACATTTAAACATCAAAACCACATAAATAGTTCCGCCACTGGTTTGACCGCCCTGAGCCACGGAACCGGATCGCCGCCACGAAGACTACAACCACCAGCATCCACCAAAAAGGGTCCGGCTCCGGGTGTCCCAAGGCCCAGGGGGTGCGTCAGAACATTTTCATCACCTTTCACAATCACCAATGGGACAAGGCAGGAATGTCCTCTGTCCCCTCTCTTATACATCCTAGTGACGGAGCACCTGCTCTCATCAATTCGCCATAACCCCAATATTAGGTGGATTGAGGTGGGAGGCACCGAGTACAAGTGCTCTCTATTTGCTGATGATGTCCTAGTATATATCACTCAATCACATATATCCATCCCTGCTGTTATGGCTGAAATAGATCACTTTGTTACATGGTAAAATTTTAAAATCAATGCAGCGAAGTCTGAGGCCCTCGATGTCTCCCTCCCTAAATCCATATAGGATTCCATCCAGTCCAACTTTCCCTTTGCCTGGCCCTCACGGGGTATCAAATACTTAGGAATTCCTATTCATAGAGACCTCTCCCATCTATGTTATCTTAATTTTGGGCCCTTTATTGAACAATTCCATACAGACCACGGTTGGCAAGTTAGAACTGTAAGATTCACTACGTGAACCACTGGTGTTTTGTGGAAAAGCAAATGTACACCGCGTTCCAAATTATTATGCAAAAAGTGTTTAGGAGTGATAAGGGAAGAATTTGTTTGTTTGTCAGTTAAACTCATTGATGGTGATGTGTGTCAGGGCTCTTTATATCACTGTAAGCAATTGCAGACACCTGTGCTAATTAGTTTGGCAGGTGTGTCCAATGAAAGGCAAGACTACTTAAGAAGGCTCTCTCACATTATTAAGCAGCCTACATTTTCTGCCAAAATGGGAAAGAAAAAGGATGTGTCGGCTGCTGAGAAGCAACAAATTGTGGAGTGTTTAGGTCAAGGCATGACTACAATCAACATTGTGCGATGATCAGGATGAAGTGTCTTGGCAATCAAGAAGTATGTAGCTGATTCACAGTACACACGTGTGCGTGCTGATAAGGGCAAATTGAGGACTCTTTCCTACAGGCAATTACGTCAGGTTGAAACAGCAGCGGCAAAAAAGCCTTGTCATAGCAGCAGACAAGTTTTTGAAGCTGCTTGTGCCTCCAACGTCCCCCGAACAACAAGATGCAGGGTCCTTCAGAGGTTTGCAGCTGTGCATATGCCATCCTGTCGACCTCCTCTATCCACTTCACACAAGCAGAAACGGCTCCAGTGGGCCAAACATTACATGAAGACTGATTTCAAAACTGTTTTGTTCACGGATGAGTGCCGTGCAGCGCTCGATGGTCCAGATGAATGGAGTGGAGGATGGCTGGTTGATGGACACCCCACGCAAACACGGCTACAGCGCCAACAAGGAGGAGGTGGAGTAATGTTTTGGGCTGGAATCATGGGGAGAGAGATTGTCGGCCCCTTTAGGATCCCTGAAGGCGCTAAAGATGAACTCCATAATGTATGTGGATTTTCTCAAACAGCACTTCCTGCCATGGTTCAAGAAGAAGAACCGTGTATTTCACAGCAAGATCATTTTTCTGCATGATAATGCACCATCTCATGCTGCACATAAAACATCTGCATCTCTGGCTGATATGGGCATAAAAGGGGACAAACTTATGGTGTGACCCCCATGCTCCCCTGACCTCTACCCCATTCAGAACCTTTGGAGCATCATTAAAAGGAGTGTCTATGATGGCGGGAGGCAGTTCACATCTAAGCAACAGCTCTGGGAGGGTATTCTGTCCTCATGCAAAACAATTGAAGCAGAAACCATCCAAAACCTGACAAATTCAATGGACGAGAGAGTTCAGAAGCTCCTTTCGAACAAGGGGTCCTATGTGAAAATGTAACATCACCTAGAATAAAGTTTTGAGTTGAAAACTGTTTGATTTCAGTTTCTAACAACCTGCTAATGCTTATAATTTCAAAAATGACCATTTTTTTGGTCTTTATTAAAATGAAAAGGTTGATCGAAAAGTTTGGGGGATCTAAGAGTGTGGCAACCCAGTAGTCATGATTACTTCGAATTCTGACAATATGAGGGTCATGCTGCAGGTAGTGCAGCAAGAAGGCACTTATGTGTCTTGCGCATCTCGGAGCCCCAAAATTATTTTCCGGGCTAGATGCAGCTAAAAATTATTTTTAATTTTAAATCTGGTGAAGCTTATTATAGATGGCCTAATAGGATCAGTGCTGCACACTGCTACAAAGCCCAAATTATTTTCCAGTCAAGATACAGATAAACATGATTAGTAATTTGAAAGCTTAAAACGGTTGGTAGGGTGATTTTAACCAATCATCAAGCTTTTACTCTCCCCAGGATGACACAGGGGTAGAAAAGTCGTTTCGGATCCATGATTTGTTCATCTTTATGAACGTGAGTCTGTCTACATTATCAGTGGAGAGCCGCGTGCGCTTATCTGTCAGCACACCACCAGCAGCGCTGAACACACGTTCAGACAGAACGCTGGCTGCGGGGCATGACAAGATCTCCAAGGCGTAAGTGGCTAGCTCCGGCCATTTATCCAGATTGGAAGCCCAAAAAGAGCAAGGGTCCAGTGACACAGTCATGGCTTCAATGTTTACTTGGAGATACTCCTGTACCATCGTCTCTAGGCGTTGACTATGTGTCAGACTTCTTGTCTCCTGTGGCCTTGCAAAGGATGGGCTAAAAAAGTGGTGAAATGATTCCGCAAAATTGATGTTACCAGCAGATACTGTGGTTCTGTTACGGTTTGAGTGCTGAACACTTGACGGTCCCACGGTTGGCAAGTTGGAACTGTGAGATTCACTACGTGCACCACTGGTATTTTGTGGAAAAGCACATGTAAGATTCTGCAACAGTCTCTGCTGATACTCCTGCATGCGTGCATCCCTTTCTATGGCAGGAATAATTTCTGCAAATTTACTTTTGTACCGGGGATCTAACAGTGTGGCAACCCAGTAGTCAGGATTATTTCTAATTCTCACAATTCGAGGGTCATGTTGCAGGTAGTGCAGCAAGAAGGCACTCATGTGTGTTGCGCATCCAGGAGCACCAAGTCCCTGTTGTGTTGGTGGCGAGGTAACAATCATGCTTCCTTCCTCTGTCCTCTCCCCCCAACCTCGCACAACAGAAATGTGATCAAGGTTTCCCTCATCTGATGAGTCTTCCATCAGTTCGTCCTCCACTTCTTCCTGGGCTCCTGCACCTTCCTCACTAGTTTGGCTGCTACCATGCGCCCTGGTAAAACCATCTCCCCCACCCTCACATGCCTGCCGCCTTGGTGCTGCCGACCGTCTGGACCTTGCAGATGTTAGCCCTTCCGCATACAACTCCTCCTCCTCTACTTCCTCCACCTCCTCTTGTGCCACCACCTGACTCCGAATTCTGTTTAACATGTGCTCCAGCATGTAAATCACCGGAATAGTCATGCTGATAATGGCATCGTCAGCACTAAACATCTTCGTCGCCATTTCAAAACTGTGCAGAAGGGTGCATAGGTTCCTGATCTGAGACCACTCCTCCAGCGTGATTTGCCCCACCTCTGAATCTCGTTGGCCCAGGCTATACGTCAGAACGTATTGCACCAGGGCTTGTCGGTGCTGCCACAGTCGCTGCAACATGTGCAGAGTTGAATTCCACCGGGTAGGCACATCGCATTTTAGCCGGTGAAGTGGCAGGCCCAACGACTTCTGTAGAGATGTAAGTCGCTGAGCTGCAGGATGCGAACGGCGGAAGTGAGCACACAGCGACCGTGCCCTCTGCAGAAGGCCATCTAGTCTGGGATAGTGGGCTAAAAATTGCTGGACAACCAGGTTCAACACGTGAGCCATACAAGGCACGTGTGTGACATTGCCCCGGCGAAGGGCCGCACCCAGATTTGCAGCATTGTCGCACACGGCCTTCCCTGGTTTCAGGTCCAGTGGAGACAACCATTCATGAAATTGGTTCTCCAGAGCTGACCACAACTCCTCAGCTGTGTGACTCACATTTCCCAGACATTTCAATGTAAAAACCGCCTGATGACGTTGAGCCCTACTGCCAGCATAGTAAGGAGGTGTGCAGGATCCCTTCTGCGCAGTTAGAAAGCTTGTGGCATGACCAGACAGGCTTTGGGTGCAGGTGGAAGACCGAGAGGAGGTTGAGGAGGCAGAAGCAGTGGAGGAACTTTGACATAAAGAGGATTGACGCACAACTCGTGGGGACGGCAAGACTTGGACAGCAGCCCCTTGTCCTGCTGTCACCATAGTTACCCAGTGCCCAGTCAGCGACATGTAACGCCCCTGTCCATGCCTACTCGTCCAAGTGTCTGTGGTGAAATGCACCCTGTCACACACAGAGTTTCTCAAAGAAGCGGTGATGTTGTGTGCGACATGCTGGTGGAGCGCAGGCACACCTTTCTTTGAGAAGTAGTGCCGACTGGGCATCTGGTACTGGGGCACTGCGACGGACATAAGGTCTCGAAAATCCTCTGTGTCCACCAGGCGGAAAGGCAGCATTTCTGTAGCCAAGAGCTTGCAGATGGTGAAATTCAACCTCTTAGCTTTCTCATGGCTAGGAGGAAATGGTCTTTTACTTGTCCACATCTGAGGGACCGAGGGCTGGCTATTGTGCTTAGACGGGGTTGATAAGGGTGTCCCCGGCAAACTGCCGGTCTGTGAGGAAGATGCAGGCGGACATGTTAGGTTGCCTTGATCCAAAGGTGGTGCTATCGATGTCGGACAGCGCTCAACACCAGCTGGTGTTACCACCTCCAAAGAAAATGATGACCTGCCAATCACGCTGGCTGTTGCGGGTAAAGAGGTGGCAGGTCTGCGCCGCAAAACAGGTGTGACTGCTGTCCCCCCAGTCACAGAGGATGAAGAGGCCGCGGATGCACAAGATATGGCAGACGGTGATTGGCCCGGCCGGCTAGGCCTGCATTGTAGCACACTGAGCTTCCCACTGCAACTTATGCTTCATGTCCATGTGCCGGTTCATGCATGAAGTACTCAAACTATGTATTTTTTGGCCTCTACTTAGCTTTTGCTGACAAATGTTACAGATAACACGAGTTGGGTCATCTTTATCGATCTGAAAAAATGCCCAGGCTATGCAAGGCTTAGCACCCATGCGACCTGAAGAGCCACCACGACTTGTGGTGAGAGGCAGAGTTGTGTTTGAGGATGCAGTTGTTGACGTGCTTCCAGTACTACGTCTCTGTCCAGGAAGGCGCAACCTGACCTCGTCGTCACTAGCATCTTCCTCCACCTCCTCTGCTGACCTCATCTCTTGGCTGACTGTGGGTTGACAGTAAGTGGGATCTCCGACCTCATCATCATCACCCTGTGCGTTATCACACCCGTCGTCCTCAGAGCCAACCTGTTCCTGCCCTGACAAAAAACTAAAGTTGTCGCTCCAATCAGGTATTTGAGTCTTATCATCGTCTTCCTCATTGTCTCCACCAACAGGAGTTACAGTTTGGGAATTAGGGTCTACATTATGGTCAGAACCTTCTGCGTCTGGTCCTGGATCCGACTCATAAAGATTCTGGGCATCAGTGCAGATCATTTCCTCGTCTGGATTCACAGAAGCGCTGGAGTCGACCTCTGATTCCCAGGCTATAGTATGAGTAAACAGCTCTACAGACTCAACCATCTGTTCTACCTCATACTCAGACGGGCAGCTGGAGATTTGGGAGCTGTGAGGAAGCAAGTGCGATTTGGGTGACACCTTTGAGGACTGGAGTATTTGTGATGTTGAAGTTGATGTGGAGGAGAGCCCACTTAAAGGAGCACTTGATATCCGTTGAAGCACCTGCTGTTTTTGTGCCTCATCTGGAATTTGTAGCGATTGGCGTGGCCGTAAGAAAGGGATCTTATCACATTGTCCGCTAAAAGAAGTAGACATTTTAGTTTGGCTGGAAGATGGTCTTTCTTCTGCACCTACCCCACGGACACAACCTTTTTTCCCCTTCCCAACACGCCTATTCCCCTTTCCACCAGCAGCAGGCCTTTTTCCACTCATTTTGGTGGTTAACTAATTCACAACTCTGGAGTTGTTTGCACAAAAAAACAATGGATGGTAACCGAGCAGGGCTGAGTGGCCAAACTGTGGTATTAGGCCAAAACTATTGGCTGGGCTAGATGCAGAAAAAAATTATTTTTAATTTGCAACCTGATGGAGGTCAGTATAGATGGACTAATAGAACAAGTCCCACACGCTGCTAGAAGCCCAAATATTTTTTCAGAGATAAATGAAGAAAAAAATTATTTTTAATTTGCAACCTGATGGAGGTCAGTATAGATGGACTAATAGACCAAGTCCCACACACTGCTAGAAGCCCAAATATTTTTTCAGAGCTAGATGCAGAAAAAAATTATTTTTAATTTGCAACCTGATGGAGGTCAGTATAGATGGACTAATAGACCAAGTCCCACACACTGCTAGAAGCCCAAATATTTTTTCAGAGCTAGATGCAGAAAAAAATTATTTTTAATTTGCAACCTGATGGAGGTCAGTATAGATGGACTAATAGACCAAGTCCCACACACCGCTAGAAGCCCAAATATTTTTTCAGAGCTAGATGCAGAAAAAAATTATTTTTAATTTGCAACCTGATGGAGGTCAGTATAGATGGACTAATAAACCAAGTCCCACACACTGCTAGAAGCCCAAATATTTTTTCAGAGCTAGATGCAGAAAAAAATTATTTTTAATTTGCAACCTGATGGAGGTCAGTATAGATGGACTAATAGAACAAGTCCCACACGCTGCTAGAAGCCCAAATATTTTTTCAGAGATAAATGAAGAAAAAAATTATTTTTAATTTGCAACCTGATGGAGGTCAGTATAGATGGACTAATAGACCAAGTCCCACACACTGCTAGAAGCCCAAATATTTTTTCAGAGCTAGATGCAGAAAATTTTTTTATTCAATTTGCAACCTGATGGAGGTCAGTATAGATGGACTAATAGACCAAGTCCCACACACTGCTAGAAGCCCAAATATTTTTTCAGAGCTAGATGCAGAAAAAAATTATTTTTAATTTGCAACCTGATGGAGGTCAGTATAGATGGACTGATAGACCAAGTCCCACACACCGCTAGAAGCCCAAATATTTTTTCAGAGCTAGATGCAGAAAAAAATTATTTTTAATTTGCAACCTGATGGAGGTCAGTATAGATGGACTAATAGACCAAGTCCCACACACTGCTAGAAGCCCAAATATTTTTTCAGAGCTAGATGCAGAAAAAAATTATTTTTAATTTGCAACCTGATGGAGGTCAGTATAGATGGACTAATAGAACAAGTCCCACACGCTGCTAGAAGCCCAAATATTTTTTCAGAGATAAATGAAGAAAAAAATTATTTTTAATTTGCAACCTGATGGAGGTCAGTATCGATGGACTAATAGACCAAGTCCCACACACTGCTAGAAGCCCAAATATTTTTTCAGAGCTAGATGCAGAAAAAAATTATTTTTAATTTGCAACCTGATGGAGGTCAGTATAGATGGACTAATAGACCAAGTCCCACACACCGCTAGAAGCCCAAATATTTTTTCAGAGCTAGATGAAGAAAATTTTTTTATTCAATTTGCAACCTGATGGAGGTCAGTATAGATGGACTAATAGACCAAGTCCCACACACTGCTAGAAGCCCAAATATTTTTTCAGAGCTAGATGCAGAAAATTTTTTTATTCAATTTGCAACCTGATGGAGGTCAGTATAGATGGACTAATAGACCAAGTCCCACACACTGCTAGAAGCCCAAATATTTTTTCAGAGCTAGATGCAGAAAAAAAGTATTTTTAATTTGCAACCTGATGGAGGTCAGTATAGATGGACTAATAGACCAAGTCCCACACACTGCTAGAAGCCCAAATATTTTTTCAGAGCTACATGCAGAA
Source organism: Phyllobates terribilis (assembly GCF_046119375.1). Lineage (NCBI taxonomy): Eukaryota > Metazoa > Chordata > Amphibia > Anura > Dendrobatidae > Phyllobates > Phyllobates terribilis. The sequence continues at coordinate 804,425,394 of NW_027362761.1, forward strand.
AAAAAATATTTTTAATTTGCAACCTGATGGAGGTCAGTATAGATGGACTAATAGAACAAGTCCCACACGCTGCTAGAAGCCCAAATATTTTTTCAGAGATAAATGAAGAAAAAAATTATTTTTTATTTGCAACCTGATGGAGGTCAGTATAGATGGACTAATAGACCAAGTCCCACACACTGCTAGAAGCCCAAATATTTTTTCAGAGCTAGATGCAGAAAAAAATTATTTTTAATTTGCAACCTGATGGAGGTCAGTATAGATGGACTAATAGACCAAGTCCCACACACTGCTAGAAGCCCAAATATTTTTTCAGAGCTAGATGCAGAAAAAAATTATTTTTAATTTGCAACCTGATGGAGGTCAGTATAGATGGACTAATAGAACAAGTCCCACACGCTGCTAGAAGCCCAAATATTTTTTCAGAGATAAATGAAGAAAAAAATTATTTTTAATTTGCAACCTGATGGAGGTCAGTATAGATGGACTAATAGACCAAGTCCCACACACTGCTAGAAGCCCAAATATTTTTTCAGAGCTAGATGCAGAAAAAAATTATTTTTAATTTGCAACCTGATGGAGGTCAGTATAGATGGACTAATAGACCAAGTCCCACACACTGCTAGAAGCCCAAATATTTTTTCAGAGCTAGATGCAGAAAAAAATTATTTTTAATTTGCAACCTGATGGAGGTCAGTATAGATGGACTAATAGACCAATTCCCACACACCGCTAGAAGCCCAAATATTTTTTCAGAGCTAGATGCAGAAAAAAATTATATTCAGTTTGCAACCTGATGGAGGTCAGTATAGATGGACTAATAGAATGATGCTATGCCCAAAAGATTTTACTTCACTAGGTGCAGTAAAAAAATTGGTATTCTATACACAGGTGGTATATCTTGCAACACAGATAGGCTACTCCACTGACTAACACACTCTGCAATAGGCCAAAAAGGATTAGCTTTGCTAGATTCAGCCAAATGCTGTGAAAAAAACTTGCACAGCACTGGCACAGACCTGCCTGGCAAAAACTGATAGGAACTGATGTAACCTAGTCCTGAAAAGGACTCCATTTACAATTAGTCTTTACTCCCACAATCTATCTATTTAAGAGCACAGACCTGCCTGATAAAAGTCGTAGGAAATGCTGTAACCTAGTCCTTAAAAGGACTGCAATCACAACTATTCCCTACTCCCAAGCTATCTGTATATTTGTGCGAAAATTGGCTTGAAATTAACAAGGTATAGCGCACACAGCAACAGCGGTGCCGTCTAACACGCAGCTGCAGCAGTGAGAAAATGGTGGCGACGGGGAAAATGGCTTGGTCTTATAGGGCAAGGACATGTGACATACACTGCTAATCACACATGCCCTTGCTTGTGTGAAAAAAAGCACTTCGCTCCGTGTGTGCGCTGCTGATAGGCTGACAGATTGCACCTCCCCACTGCAAATGCGGGAAAGAGAAAAAAAAATGGAGATCTTCATTGTTCCTGCAGAGATCCATCCCCTGCTCCTCCCCCCGCCCCGCTGTACACTCAAACTGCGTATTAACATTAATTTTCATCATTACTGAGAAAAAATCCAGTTATGATTTTGGTGCACGAACAGTTATCGAACATAACCTCGAACAGCCGAATTTTTCTCAAATTGTTCGTGTTCGCCGACCGGCTCGAACACCGCCCAAAACAGCTCGAATTTGAGATTGGCGAACAGTTCGAGTAGAACAACGCTCATCTCTACTGATAACCCCAAAAAGGCCATTTGTACCACGTGCCATGCCAGCATCAGAAGGGGTGACAAAACTACCAGCCTGACCACCACCAGCATGATCAGGCACATGGCAGCAAAGCACCCGACTTTGTGGGGCGAACCCCAGGGTCCACGACCAGTGTCAGCGGGTGTCACCACTGCTTCTTCCGCTGTTGTGCATGTAAGAGAACTCCCTGTTGTGCGTGCAAGGCAATCCCCTGTCCATACTGCATGCAAAGATGCCCCCTCCTCTCAGTCTTCATTTGTTATGACAGTTTCTCAAGAAACAGCATCAACGTCCACGTCCACGTCCCCTCGCAGCGTTCAATTGTCCATATCCCAGAGCTTTGAACGAAAGCGGAAATTCGCAACCAACGCCCCACAGACCACAGTCCTAAATTCGCACATTTCTCGACTGCTTGCATTGGAAATGCTGCCTTTTAGGCTGGTGGAGACAGAATCCTTCCGCAACCTTATGGCGGTGGCCATCCCTCGGTACTCGGTCCCCAGCCAACACTATTTTGCCCGGTGTGCCATCCCCGCACTACACAAGCACGTGTCCCAAAACATCTGCCGTGCCCTCAACAACGCAGTTACTGGGAGAGTCCACCTGACAACGGACACGTGGACAAGTGCTTGTGGCCAGGGACAGTACATCTCCCTGACGGCACACTGGGTAAACATAGTGGAAGCCGGGACCCAGTCGGACCTTGGGACGGAACACATCCTCCCCACACCGAGGATTGCGGGCCCTATGTCAGTCAGAGTTGCCCCCACAGTGTACAGCTCCTGCGCATCATCCTCCTCCTCATGTTCAGCCTCCATCTCAAATATCGCCACATCAGTTACAAGCTGGAAGCACTGCAGTACTGCCTCAGCCAAGCGGCAACAGGCTGTGCTGAAACTCATAAGCTTAGGTGATAAACCTCACACTGCTTGTGAGTTGTGGACAGCTGTGAAAGAGCAGGCAGATCTGTGGCTGAGACCGCTGAACCTACATCCAGGCATGGTCGTGTGTGACAATGGCCGTAACCTTGTGGCGGCTTTGAGGCGAGGCGAGATCACACACGTACCATGCCTGGCTCATGTGCTTAACCTCGTGGTTCAGAGGTTTCTTAAATTGTACCCCGAGTTGCCAGATCTTCTCGTCAAAGGACGCCGCCTGTCAGCTCATTTTCAGAAGTCGGCTACAGCTTCCGCCTCCCTCGCTGTGTTGCAGCAGCGTTTGCAGCTTCCGGCACACCGAATGGTGTGTGATGTCCCCACACGTTGGAACTCTACCCTCCACATGTTGCAAAGGATTTGTGAGCAGAAGAGAGTAGTTGTGGAGTACCAGCTGCAACAAGGCCGTCGATATTCAGGTCAGACTCCACACATAAGATCTCAGGAGTGTACCTGGATGTCTGACATATGTACCATCCTGACAAACTTTGAGGAGTCCACCAAGATGGTGAGTGGCGATGACGCCATTATTAGCGTCAGCATCCCACTTGTCTGTCTTTTGCAACGCTCTCTGCAGAGAATTAAAGAGGAGGCATTGCAGCCAGAGTATGATGAGATGGATCAAGAACCCGTAATGGGCGATTACACACAGCTCAACCTCATCTCATCCCAACGTGCATTGGGGGACAATGAGGGAGAGGAGGAGGAGGAGGAGGAAGAAAAGGAGCTGGTATCATGCGCTGTAGACGGAAGTACCTGTACAACTGTCATACAGTCTGTTCAAATTCCCATCTGAACACGCTAGCGGCAGAGGTCACAGTTCATTGACCAACCAAGGCATACAGGCGAGAGAGACGCAACTCCATTCCAGCAGAGGCAGGGGAACAATGTCAACATTCTAGGACAGTTTTCAGGAGACCCGCCCCGGTTTACAGGACCTGAGGCGCGGAGTACTCTCACAAGGAGTGGAAAGTTTCAAAAGATGGTGAGGGAGTACCTTGCCGACCGTACCAACGTCCTCCGTGATTCCTCTGTGCCTTTTAATTATTGGGTATCCAAGCTGGACACTTGGAATGAACTTGCTCTGTACGCCTTCGAGGTCCTGGCCTGCCCTGCCGCTAGTGTGTTATCGGAGCGTGTTTTTAGTGCCGCTGGGGGAATTATAACTGATAAGCGCACTCGCCTGTCAACTGACAATGCTGACAAGCTGACCCTTATCAAAATGAACAAGGGCTGGATTGGGCCAGACTTCTCATCACCACCAAATGACAGCAGATAAACATAAAGTCAAATCCACTGTGTTATTTCGGGAGGTGTATTCCCATGCACCACTTCACACCCACACATGGGTATACGCTTCCTCAATTCGACTTTTTTTTGCTCTTCTCCTTATCCTCAGCCTCCACCACCACTATACCATCAGGGTGACCGTGGTCCGTGTTGCCAGCATTGCAAATTCCTCCGTCCTAATTTGTGGCAGCTTTTGCTTGGAAGGCATAGGCAAAGACTATGGGAGATACACTCCCAATAAAGAGAATAATGTTTTTAATATGCTGTACTGCATGGCTCTTGTAAGAGGCACTAAAACCGTCTTGTTAAGCTACTGCGACCTCCACGACTTTCCAAGGGGCATTAAAGCTGTCTTGTTAAGCTACTGCAACCTCCACCACTTTTCCAAGGGACATTAAAACTGTCTTGTTAAGCTAATGCGACCTCCACCACTTTTCCAAGGGGAATTAAAGCTGTCTTGTTAAGCTACTGCGACCTCCACGTCTCTTCCAAGCGGCATTAAAACCATCTCGTTAAGCAAATGCGACCTACACCACTTTTCCAAGGGGCATTAAAACCATCTTGTTAAGCTACTACAACCTCCACTTCTTTTCCAAGGGGCATTAAAACCGTCTTGCTAAGCTAATGCAACCTCCACCACTTTTCCAAGGGGCATTAAAACCGTCTTGTTAAGCTACTGCGACCTCCACCACTTTTCCAAGGGGCATTAAAGCTGTCTTGTTAAGCTACTGCGACCTCCACCACTTTTCCAAGGGGCATTAAAGCTTTCTTGTTAAGCTACTGCAACCTCCACGTCTCTTCAAAGGGGCATTAAAACCGTCTTGTAAAGCTAATGCGACCTCCACCACTTTTCCAAGGGGCATTAAAACCGTCTTGCTAAGCTGCTGCGACCTCCACGTCTCTTCCAAGGGGCATTAAAACCGTCTTGTTAAGCTACTGCAACCTCCACGTCTCTTCCAAGGGGCATTAAAACTGTCTTGTTAAGCTAATGCGACCTCCACCACTTTTTAAGGGGCATTAAAGCTGTCTTGTTAAGATACTGCGACCTCCACCACTTTTCCAAGGGGCATTAAAGCTGTCTTGCTAAGATACTGTGACCTCCACCACTATTCCAAGGGGCATTTAAACCATCTTGTTAAGCTACTGCAACCTCCACGTCTCTTCCAAGGGGCATTAAAACCATCTTGTTAAGCTAAAGCGACCTCCACCACTTTTCCAAGGGGCATTAAAACAGTCTTGTTAAGCTACTCCGACCTCCACCACTTTTCCAAGGGGCATTAAAGCTGTCTTGTTAAGCTACTGCGACCTCCACCACTTTTCCAAGGGGCATTAACGCTGTCTTGTTAAGCTACTGTGACCTCCATCACTCTTCCAAGGGGCATTAAAACCGTCTTGTTAAGCTACTGCGACCTCCACGTCTCTTCCAAGGGGCATTAAAACCATCTTGTTAAGATAATGCGACCTCCACCACTTTTCCAAGGGGCATTAAAACCATCTTGTTAAGCTACTGCGACCTCCACCACTTTTCCCAGGGGCATTGATATTGCCTTTTTATTCCACTGCGACCGCCACGTCTCTTCCAAGGGGCATTAAAACCGTCTTGTTAAGCCACTGCGACCTCCACCACTTTTCCCAGGGGCATTGATATTGTCTTTTTATTCCACTGCGACCTCCACCACTTTTCCAAGGGGCATTAAAACCGTCTTTTTAAGCTACTGCGACCGCCACCACTTTTTCAAGGGGCATTGATATTGTCTTTTTATTTTACTGCGAACTCCACCATTCTTCCAACGGGCATTGCATTTCCTCCTAATTTTAGTCAGCTTTTGCTTTTCAATGCATAGGCGAACACTAAGGGAGACCCACTACCCAATAATGGGTAGAAGGTTTTTAGTATGCTGTAATCCACGTCTGTTTCAAGGGGCATTGCAGTTCCTCATAATTTTTGAAAAGCCTTCCATTCACTGTTTAGGCCAACAGTGCACAGGAGACCCAGTTGCTATAAATGGAAAAAACGGTTTAGTTAAGTCCCTCTGACCTCCATGTCACTTCCAAGGGGCATTGGAGTACCTCCAAATTTTTGGTAGGCATTGCACTCACTGCATGCCCTATAACCGTGTAGCCGAACCTCTCCTTTTGGTACCGAAACATATCCTACTAGACATGCATGTGTGGTTGACTGGCCTGATATTGATGTGAATGCTCCCTGTTCCTCCTGCTCTTTCTCCTTTGCCACCACCTCATCCATCATTCATCACCTGAAGCTTTGTTTTAACGGGAGTCATAGAACTGGGATAGTAGCAGGAAAACATCCAGTAATCCTCGGAGGAGGTAGGATATGCGCCAAAACGCTGACCACCTCAGGCCTAGCCGCTACTACATACATTCGCTTGGGACTGAGTAAGGATACCTCGCTGCCGAAGCAGCCATGAGGTAGTGGCCAGCTTCGGCCTCCTGCAAACTAAAAGGCCCCATTTCAAGTGCAAGCAAGCTAGCAGTATGGTATTGCAGCCTGGGGAATGGGTGGGTGGCAAGTTGCACACTTACGCTTGCTTTCCAAGAAAACAAAGCAGATGCTAACTTCTATCATCATCATCATGCTCCTCACCTTGGCACTCTCAACTCCCCTGATGGAGAAACCAGGGCCCACCGGAGGAGTCTGGTTCTCTGGTGGGCTCGTCCAATGCTGCCCTAAAGCAGGCCGGGCTAAGAAAAGTGTGTGGGGGGATATTCCAAGGAGAAATAGGGGCGGCTGGGGACCATCTATGGACACCCAGCCGCCCCCTGGCGGCTGGGGACCCAGCGTGGACACACGGCCACCGGGCGGCTGGGGACTGAGTATGGATACCTCACTGCCGAAGCAGCCATGAGGTAGTGGCCAGCTTCGGCCTCCTCCAAACTAAAATGCCCCATTTCAAGTGCAAGCAAGCTAGCAGTATGGTATTGCAGCCTGGGGGTGGGTGGGTGGCAGGCTGCATACTTGCGCTTGCATTGTAAGGAATGGGGGAGGTACAATTGAACACTGCCCTGGGACAAGGACTTGCACAGGTATAGTTGCAAGTCTGCAACTTCTGATGCGGAAAGGATCACTTCTGATGGGCACACTTTTAGGCAGTGACCTGGGTGTCAGAGATGCTTCCAGGGGTCTTCTCCATGCTGTTTCCATGTGTCACACAGCACATGGCCAGATAAGATTATAAAATGTTAAAATGACATTTCCCGGTGAATGCATTTGTCACGGTTGAAAGCAATACAAAAGTGCAAAAACGCATAAAAAATGCTACTTGTGAACATAGCCCAAGGTGTGGAGAAGTATTTTTGTTTTTGGTTATTTATTTTACCTTATACACAAGTCTTTACCCTGGAAAGGAACTTCCTTAACATATTTCACAGGAAAGCAGTTTCAGTTTCGTTTTTGAACGTTTTATTGTGAGCCCGTTAAAGTGGCTTAATACCTCTGACCACGTTGTTGACAGCAGTGACCTGGGGGTCAGAAATGCTTCCTGGGGTGATGCCCATGCTGTCCCCATGTCTTTTGAGCACTGTCACTATCGTTTTGGGCACTTTTTAGGCTTTCTACAGACTGCCAGGGGTGCCGCCGCAAAAATGCTCGGGTCTCCCATAGACTAACATTGGGCTCGTTGCTCGGGTCGAGCACCCGAGTATCACGGCGAGCTCGGCCCGAGCTTCGAGCACCCGAGCATTTTAGTGCTCGCTCAACACTAATCCTAACTATAAAACAGCAAGATATTGTGTGGAATATAGAGACCCAGAGAGGCCAGGTTTATCACAGGCTGTTTCTAGCTTCCTTACGTAATTTACTGAATGGTTGAGTTACCATTAATATGGATCTCCACTTAAGATAAATAGGACCATCTCATTATTTGTGATTTTAGTGGAGCACTTTCTCTATATTATATATATCTATTAAAAGTAATCATTAAAAGTTACATTTTATTGGGAATCTTTAGTTAGGAATTATTTGCCTTTGGCAATTTGTAAATAATATGTTGATTACCTACGCTGATTCCCTGAACGATTTTGGTAGTGCACATATCCTAAGGACCCAAGACTGGTGTTTTGCATGCCAAACTTGATCCAGGATAGAGATGAGCGTTGTTCTACTCAAACTGTTCGCCAATCTCAAATTCGAGCTGTTTTGGGCGGTGTTCGAGCCGTTCGGCGAACACGAACAATTTGAGAAAAATTCGGCTGTTCGAGGTTATGTTTGATAACTGTTCGTGCACCAAAATCATAACTGGATTTTTTCTCAGTAATGATGAAAATTAATGTTAATACGCAGTTTGAGTGTACAGCGGGGTGGGGGGAGGGGGAGGGGATGGATCTCTGCAGGAACAATGAAGATCTCCATTTTTTTTTTCTCTTTCCCGCATTTATAGTGGGGAGGTGCAATCTGTCAGCCTATCAGCAGCGCACACACGGAGCGAAGTGCTTTTTTTCACACAAGCAAGGGCATGTGTCATTGGCAGTGTATGTCACATGTCCTTGCCCTATAAGACCAAGCCATTTTCCCCGTCGCCACCATTTTCTCACTGCTGCAGCTGCGTGTTAGACGGTACCGCTGTTGCTGTGTGCGCTATACCTTGTTAATTTCAAGCCAATTTTCGCACAAATCTACAGATAGCTTGGGAGTAGGGAATAGTTGTGATTGCAGTCCTTTTAAGGACTAGGTTACAGCATTTCCTACGACTTTTATCAGGCAGGTCTGTGCTCTTAAATAGATAGATTGTGGGAGTAAAGACTAATTGTAATTGGAGTCCTTTTCAGGACTAGGTTACATCAGTTCCTATTAGTTTTTGCCAGGCAAGTCTGTGCCAGTGCTGTGCAAGTTTTTTTCACAGCATTTGGCTGAATCTAGCAAAGCTAATCCTTTTTGGCCTATTGCAGAGTGTGTTAGTCAGTGGAGTAGCCTATCTGTGTTGCAAGATATACGACCTGTGTATAGAATACCAATTTTTTTACTGCACCTAGTGAAGTAAAATCTTTTGGGCATAGCATCATTCTATTAGTCCATCTATACTGACCTCCATCAGGTTGCAAATTGAATATAATTTTTTTCTGCATCTACCTCTGAAAAAATATTGGGCTTCTAGCTGTGTGTGGGACTTGTTGTATTAGTCCATCTATACAGACCTCCATCAGGTTGCAAACTGAATATATTTTTTTCTGCATCTACCTCTGAAAAAATATTGGGCTTCTAGCTGTGTGTGGGACTTGTTGTATTAGTCCATCTATACTGACCTCCATCAGGTTGCAAACTGAATATATTTTTTTCTGCATCTACCTCTGAAAAAATATTGGGCTTCTAGCTGTGTGTGGGACTTGTTCTATTAATCCATCTATACAGACCTCCATCAGGTTGCAAACTGAATATATTTTTTTCTGCATCTACCTCTGAAAAAATATTGGGCTTCTAGCTGTGTGTGGGACTTGTTGTATTAGTCCATCTATACTGACCTCCATCAGGTTGCAAACTGAATATATTTTTTTCTGCATCTACCTCTGAAAAAATATTGGGCTTCTAGCTGTGTGTGGGACTTGTTCTATTAATCCATCTATACAGACCTCCATCAGGTTGCAAACTGAATATATTTTTTTCTGCATCTACCTCTGAAAAAATATTGGGCTTCTAGCTGTGTGTGGGACTTGTTGTATTAGTCCATCTATACTGACCTCCATCAGGTTGCAAACTGAATATATTTTTTTCTGCATCTACCTCTGAAAAAATATTGGGCTTCTAGCTGTGTGTGGGACTTGTTCTATTAATCCATCTATACAGACCTCCATCAGGTTGCAAACTGAATATATTTTTTTCTGCATCTACCTCTGAAAAAATATTGGGCTTCTAGCTGTGTGTGGGACTTGTTGTATTAGTCCATCTATACTGACCTCCATCAGGTTGCAAACTGAATATATTTTTTTCTGCATCTACCTCTGAAAAAATATTGGGCTTCTAGCTGTGTGTGGGACTTGTTCTATTAATCCATCTATACAGACCTCCATCAGGTTGCAAACTGAATATATTTTTTTCTGCATCTACCTCTGAAAAAATATTGGGCTTCTAGCTGTGTGTGGGACTTGTTGTATTAGTCCATCTATACTGACCTCCATCAGGTTGCAAATTGAATATATTTTTTTCTGCATCTACCTCTGAAAAAATATTGGGCTTCTAGCTGTGTGTGGGACTTGTTCTATTAATCCATCTATACAGACCTCCATCAGGTTGCAAACTGAATATATTTTTTTCTGCATCTACCTCTGAAAAAATATTGGGCTTCTAGCTGTGTGTGGGACTTGTTGTATTAGTCCATCTATACTGACCTCCATCAGGTTGCAAACTGAATATATTTTTTTCTGCATCTACCTCTGAAAAAATATTGGGCTTCTAGCTGTGTGTGGGACTTGTTCTATTAATCCATCTATACAGACCTCCATCAGGTTGCAAACTGAATATATTTTTTTCTGCATCTACCTCTGAAAAAATATTGGGCTTCTAGCTGTGTGTGGGACTTGTTGTATTAGTCCATCTATACTGACCTCCATCAGGTTGCAAACTGAATATATTTTTTTCTGCATCTACCTCTGAAAAAATATTGGGCTTCTAGCTGTGTGTGGGACTTGTTCTATTAATCCATCTATACAGACCTCCATCAGGTTGCAAACTGAATATATTTTTTTCTGCATCTACCTCTGAAAAAATATTGGGCTTCTAGCTGTGTGTGGGACTTGTTCTATTAATCCATCTATACAGACCTCCATCAGGTTGCAAACTGAATATATTTTTTTCTGCATCTACCTCTGAAAAAATATTGGGCTTCTAGCTGTGTGTGGGACTTGTTGTATTAGTCCATCTATACTGACCTCTATCAGGTTGCAAATTGAATATATTTTTTTCTGCATCTACCTCTGAAAAAATATTGGGCTTCTAGCTGTGTGTGGTACTTGTTCTATTAATCCATCTATACAGACCTCCATCAGGTTGCAAACTGAATATATTTTTTTCTGCATCTAGCTCTGAAAAAATATTTGGCCTTCTAGCAGTGTGTGGGACTTTCTCTATTAGTCCATCTATACTGACCTCCATCAGGTTGCAAATTGAATATAATTTTTTTCTGCATCTAACCCAGCCAATAGATTTGGCCTAATACCACAGTTTGGCCACTCAGCTCTGCTCGGTTCCCATCCATTGTTTTTTTGTGCAAACAACTCCAGAGTTGTTAATTAGTTAACCACCAAAATGAGTGGAAAAAGGCCTGCTGCTGGTGGAAAGGGGAATAGGCGTGTTGGGAAGGGGAAAAAAGGTTGTGTCCGTGGGGTAGGTGTTAAAGCAACAGTAACATCTGCAGAAGAAAGACCATCTTCCAGCCAAACTAAAATGTCTACTTCTTTTAGCGGACAATGTGATAAGGTCCCTTTCTTACGGCCACGCCAATCGCTACAAATTCCAGATGAGGCACAAAAACAGCAGGTGCTTCAACGGATATCAAGTGCTCCTTTAAGTGGGCTCTCCTCCACATCAACTTCAACATCACAAATACTCCAGTCCTCAAAGGTGTCACCCCAATCGCACTTGCTTCCTCACAGCTCCCAAATCTCCAGCTGCCCGTCTGAGTATGAGGTAGAACAGATGGTTGAGTCTGCAGAGCTGTTTACTCATACTATAGCCTGGGAATCAGAGGTCGACTCCAGCGCTTCTGTGAATCCAGACGAGGAAATGATCTGCACTGATGCCCAGAATCTTTATGAGTCGGATCCAGGACCAGACGCAGAAGGTTCTGACCATAATGTAGACCCTCATTCCCAAACTGTAACTCCTGTTGGTGGAGACAATGAGGAAGACGATGATAAGACTCAAATACCTGATTGGAGCGACAACTTTAGTTTTTTGTCAGGGCAGGAACAGGTTGGCTCTGAGGACGACGGGTGTGATAACGCACAGGGTGATGATGATGAGGTTGGAGATCCCACTTACTGTCAACCCACAGTCAGCCAAGAGATGAGGTCAGCAGAGGAGGTGGAGGAAGATGCTAGTGACGACGAGGTCAGGTTGCGCCTTCCTGGACAGAGACGTAGTACTGGAAGCACGTCAACAACTGCATCCTCAAACACAACTCTGCCTCTCACCACAAGTCGTGGTGGCTCTTCAGGTCGCATGGGTGCTAAGCCTTGCATAGCCTGGGCATTTTTTCAGATCGATAAAGATGACCCAACTCGTGTTATCTGTAACATTTGTCAGCAAAAGCTAAGTAGAGGCCAAAAATTACATAGTTTGAGTACTTCATGTATGAACCGGCACATGGACATGAAGCATAAGTTGCAGTGGGAAGCTCAGTGTGCTACAATGCGGCCTAGCCGGCCGGGCCAACCACCGTCTGCCATATCTTGTGCATCCGCGGCCTCTTCATCCTCTGTGACTGGGGGGACAGCAGTCACACCTGTTTTGGGGCGCAGACCTGCCACCTCTTTACCCGCAACAGCCAGCGTGATTGGCATGTCATCATTTTCTTTGGAGGTGGTAACACCAGCTGGTGTTGAGCGCTGTCCGACATCGATAGCACCACCTTTGGATCAAGGCAACCTAACATGTCCGCCTGCATCTTCCTCACAGACCGTCAGTTTGCCGGGGACACCCTTATCAACCCCGTCTAAGCACAACAGCCAGCCCTCGGTCCCTCAGATGTGGACAAGTAAAAGACCATTTCCTCCTAGCCATGAGAAAGTTAAGAGGTTGAATTTCACCATCTGCAAGTTCTTGGCTACAGAAATGCTGCCTTTCCGCCTGGTGGACACAGAGGATTTTCGAGACCTTATGTCCGTCGCAGTGCCCCAGTACCAGATGCCCAGTCGGCACTACTTCTCAAAGAAAGGTGTGCCTGCGCTCCACCAGCATGTCACACACAACATCACCGCTTCTTTGAGAAACTCTGTGTGTGACAGGGTGCATTTCACCACAGACACTTGGACGAGTAGGCATGGACAGGGGCGTTACATGTCGCTGACTGGGCACTGGGTAACTATGGTGACAGCAGGACAAGGGGCTGCTGTCCAAGTCTTGCCGTCCCGAGTTGTGCGTCAATCCTCTTTATGTCAAAGTTCCTCCACTGCTTCTGCCTCCTCAACCTCTTCTCTGTCTTCCACCTGCACCCAAAGCCTGTCTGGTCATGCCACAAGCTTTCTAACTGCGCAGAAGGGATCCTGCACACCTCCTTACTATGCTGACAGTAGGGCTCAACGTCATCAGGCGGTTTTTACATTGAAATGTCTGGGAAATGTGAGTCACACAGCTGAGGAGTTGTGGTCAGCTCTGGAGAACCAATTTCATGAATGGTTGTCTCCACTGGACCTGAAACCAGGGAAGTCCGTGTGCGACAATGCTGCAAACCTGGGTGCGGCCCTTCGCCGGGGCAATGTCACACACGTGCCTTGTATGGCTCACGTGTTGAACCTGGTTGTCCAGCAATTTTTAGCCCACTATCCCAGACTAGATGGCCTTCTGCAGAGGGCACGGTCGCTGTGTGCTCACTTTCGCCGTTCGCATCCCGCAGCTCAGCGACTTACATCTCTACAGAAGTCGTTGGGCCTGCCACTTCACCGGCTAAAATGCGATGTGCCTACCCGGTGGAATTCAACTCTGCACATGTTGCAGCGACTGTGGCAGCACCGACAAGCCCTGGTGCAATACGTTCTGACGTATAGCCTGGGCCAACGAGATCCAGAGGTGGGGCAAATCACGCTGGAGGAGTGGTCTCAGATCAGGGACCTATGCACCCTTCTGCACAGTTTTGAAATGGCGACGAAGATGTTTAGTGCTGACGATGCCATTATCAGCATGACTATTCCGGTGATTTACATGCTGGAGCACATGTTAAACAGAATTCGGAGTCAGGTGGTGGCACAAGAGGAGGTGGAGGAAGTAGAGGAGGAGGAGTTGTATGCGGAAGGGCTAACATCTGCAAGGTCCAGACGGTCGGCAGCACCAAGGCGGCAGTCATGTGAGGGTGGGGGAGATGGTTTTACCAGGGCGCATGGTAGCAGTCAAACTAGTGAGGAAGGTGCAGGAGCCCAGGAAGAAGTGGAGGACGAACTGATGGAAGACTCATCAGATGAGGGAGACCTTGATCACATTTCTGTTGTGCGAGGTTGGGGGGAGAGGACAGAGGAAGGAAGCATGATTGTTACCTCGCCACCAACACAACAGGGACTTGGTGCTCCTGGATGCGCAACACACATGAGTGCCTTCTTGCTGCACTACCTGCAACATGACCCTCGAATTGTGAGAATTAGAAATAATCCTGACTACTGGGTTGCCACACTGTTAGATCCCCGGTACAAAAGTAAATTTGCAGAAATTATTCCTGCCATAGAAAGGGATGCACGCATGCAGGAGTATCAGCAGAGACTGTTGCAGAATCTTACATGTGCTTTTCCACAAAATACCAGTGGTGCACGTAGTGAATCTCACAGTTCCAACTTGCCAACCGTGGGACCGTCAAGTGTTCAGCACTCAAACCGTAACAGAACCACAGTATCTGCTGGTAACATCAATTTTGCGGAATCATTTCACCACTTTTTTAGCCCATCCTTTGCAAGGCCACAGGAGACAAGAAGTCTGACACATAGTCAACGCCTAGAGACGATGGTACAGGAGTATCTCCAAGTAAACATTGAAGCCACGACTGTGTCACTGGACCGTTGCTCTTTTTGGGCTTCCAATCTGGATAAATGGCCGGAGCTAGCCACTTACGCCTTGGAGATCTTGTCATGCCCCGCAGCCAGCGTTCTGTCTGAACGTGTGTTCAGCGCTGCTGGTGGTGTGCTGACAGATAAGCGCACGCGGCTCTCCACTGATAATGTAGACAGACTCACGTTCATAAAGATGAACAAATCATGGATCCGAAACGACTTTTCTACCCCTGTGTCATCCTGGGGAGAGTAAAAGCTTGATGATTGGTTAAAATCACCCTACCAACCGTTTTAAGCTTTCAAATTACTAATCATGTTTATCTGTATCTTGGCTGGAAAATAATTTGGGCTTTGTAGCAGTGTGCAGCACTGATTCTATTAGGCCATCTATAATAATCTCCACCAGATTTAAAATTACTAATCATGTTTATCTGTATCTTGACTGGAAAATAATTTGGGCTTTGTAGCAGTGTGCAGCACTGATCCTATTAGGCCATCTATACTAAAGCTTCACCAGATTTAAAATTAATAATAATTTTTAGCTGCATCTAGCCCGGAAAATAATTTTGGGGCTCCGAGATGCGCAAGACACATAAGTGCCTTCTTGCTGCACTACCTGCAGCATGACCCTCATATTGTCAGAATTCGAAGTAATCATGACTACTGGGTTGCCACACTCTTAGATCCCCCAAACTTTTCGATCAACCTTTTAATTTTAATAAAGACCAAAAAAATGGTCATTTTTGAAATTATAAGCATTAGCAGGTTGTTCGAAACTGAAATCAAACAGTTTTCAACCCAAAACTTTATTCTAGGTGATGTTACATTTTCACATAGGACCCCTTGTTCGAAAGGAGCTTCTGAACTCTCTCGTCCATTGAATTTGTCAGGTTTTGGATGGTTTCTGCTTCAATTGTTTTGCATGAGGACAGAATACCCTCCCAGAGCTGTTGCTTAGATGTGAACTGCCTCCCGCCATCATAGACACTCCTTTTAATGATGCTCCAAAGGTTCTGAATGGGGTAGAGGTCAGCGGAGCATGGGGGTCACACCATAAGTTTGTCCCCTTTTATGCCCATATCAGCCAGAGATGCAGATGTTTTATGTGCAGCATGAGATGGTGCATTATCATGCAGAAAAATGATCTTGCTGTGAAATACACGGTTCTTCTTCTTGAACCATGGCAGGAAGTGCTGTTTGAGAAAATCCACATACATTATGGAGTTCATCTTTAGCGCCTTCAGGGATCCTAAAGGGGCCGACAATCTCTCTCCCCATGATTCCAGCCCAAAACATTACTCCACCTCCTCCTTGTTGGCGCTGTAGCCGTGTTTGCGTGGGGTGTCCATCAACCAGCCATCCTCCACTCCATCCATCTGGACCATCCATCGAGCGCTGCACGGCACTCATCCGTGAACAAAACAGTTTTGAAATCAGTCTTCATGTAATGTTTGGCCCACTGGAGCCGTTTCTGCTTGTGTGAAGTGGATAGAGGAGGTCGACAGGATGGTGTATGCACAGCTGCAAACCTCTGAAGGACCCTGCATCTTGTTTTTCGGGGGACGTTGGAGGCACAAGCAGCTTCAAAAACTTGTCTGCTGCTATGACAAGGCTTTTTTGCCGCTGCTCTTTCAACCTGACGTAATTGCCTGTAGGAAAGAGTCCTCAATTTGCCCTTACCAGCACGCACACGTGTGTACTGTGAATCAGCTACATACTTCTTGATTGCCAAAACACTTCATCCTGATCATCGCACAATGTTGATTGTAGTCATGCCTTGACCTAAACACTCCACAATTTGTTGCTTCTCAGCAGCCGACACATCCTTTTTCTTTCCCATTTTGGCAGAAAATGTAGGCTGCTTAATAATGTGAGAGAGCCTTCTTAAGTAGTCTTGCCTTTCATTGGACACACCTGCCAAACTAATTAGCACAGGTGTCTGCAATTGCTTACAGTGATATAAAGAGCCCTGACACACATCACCATCAATGAGTTTAACTGACAAACAAACAAATTCTTCCCTTATCACTCCTAAACACTTTTTGCATAATAATTTGGAACACAGTGTACATGTGCTTTTCCACAAAACACCAGTGGTTCACGTAGTGAATCTTACAGTTCTAACTTGCCAACCGTGGTCTGTATGGAGTTGTTCAATAAAGGGCCCAAAATTAAGATAACATAGATGGGAGAGGTCTCTATGAATAGGAATTCCTAAGTATTTGATACCCTGTGAGGGCCAGGCAAAGGGAAAGTTGGACTGGATGGAATCCTATATGGATTTGGGGAGGGAGACATCGAGGGCCTCAGACTTCACTGCATTGATTTTAAAATTTGAACATGTAACAAAGTGATCTATTTCAGCCATAACAGCATGGATGGATATATATGATTGAGTGATATATACTAGGACATCATCAGCAAATAGAGAGCACTTGTACTCGGTGCCTCCCACCTCAATCCACCTAATATTGGGGTTATGGCGAATTGATGAGAGCAGGTGCTCCGTCACTAGGATGTATAAGAGAGGGGACAGAGAACATCCCTGCCTTGTCCCATTGGTGATTGTGAAAGGTGATGAAAATGTTCTGACGCGCCCCCTGGGCCTTGGGACACCCGGAGCCGGACCCTTTTTGGTGGATGCTGGTGGTTGTAGTCTCCGTGGCGGCAACCCGGTTCCGTGGCTCAGGGCGGTCAAACCAGTGGCGGAACTATTTATGTGGTTTTGATGTTTAAATGTCCGACTACGCCACCCGTGGATTGCGGTCAGAGTGAACCGCCGCTGCAGGGCAGACCGCTGAGGCTGGTGTTGTGGGTGCAGCAGAGCGTAGCATAACTCCCCACGGGAGGAGTATAGCCTCAGGGCAGTGTATGCGGAGGATGGGGGTGATGGTGCAGGGCAGCAGCAGTAATGACACGGAGTCAGTGATGCAGTCCAGGGCCTTTACTCACAGTTCTTATTATCCAGACCACGTCTGCAGGTAACGGCTGCCCACGTCGTACTGTGCTCACCAGGTGAGGGGCTCAGACAACTCCCAGATAACTTTGGAGTGCTTCACAGGACCCCCTTTGTGTGTCCTTTGTCTGGCCTTTCTTACCAACCCTTCTGTCCGGCTGCCTCGGGCCTCCTCTTGGTAAACTTGGCGCCAGTTTCACTGACCCTATGTGGTGCCTTCCTAGCGGGTGTAGCGAGGGGCTGCGCCACATAAAATGTCACAGCCTCCTGTTTCTAGCTGAGGGTCGTTTCCTGCCTCCACTAGTTTCGGGGACCGGTCTCCCCCTTTGGCCTGACCCCTCCACGCAGGTGGATTCGGGCGTGCGGTGGCGACTCGCCCGTCCGCACCCCTGAGATCCCTTCGTTCCTCGTTCCTGGAGCCTTCTCCGCTCCTCTTCCTTCCTTCTCCCTCTTCCAGGCCTGGGCCTCTGTTACTAGGCCCGCCTCCGGAGCAGAGCTCATGCAGAGCCCCTGCTCCCTGCCACTTCTGCTCAGACTTCTCTGCACTGAACTAAGATGGTGCCCACCTTTTATACTCCCTTCTCAATGCACCCAGGAACTGCTTCCTCCCTGCTCCTGCACTACAGGGTTCCCCTTCCTCAGTGTTCCCTCCCCCCACTCCAGCCAGGGACAGGGACTGTCGTGCCCATCTCAGGGGCATATTGGTCGCCCTGCCCCACGGCAATGTGGTGTAATGCATGCAGGTGTCGGGTCCTGATCCACACTACATCCTTACCTGAGAGTGAGATATCACACCTCTGGGTGAGGTGCAATACCTCTGTAGCAACCGAGCCCTCAGGGTGCTACAGTTCCATTTATCTTCAGCCTAGGTGACGTATTGCGATACAGGGCCGTGATTTTGGCTATAAAAGGGTCCCCTAGACCCCTACCCCAAGCTTTTTAAGAGAATCATATATGGCGTGCCAGGAGACTCATTGGAATGCTTTCTCAGCATCCAACGAGAGTATCTAATTACAAATTTTTAACTGCATCTAGCCCAGGAAATACTTTGTGCCTAGTAGCAGTGTCTGCTAGTCAGCGGATTATCCCGGCTGTTAAGCAAGCTACACCACCTGTAGTTTGGACACTTCATTTTTTCAAAGGAAATGCTTAGGGACCACGGGATACTCAGTGAAGAGCATCAAGAGGCACCCCAAGGCATAGGGGCTCGGACTGGCAGTAGGATGCCTTGCGGTGGACAGCCGAGCTCGATCCTTATAAAAGCTTTTTAACTGCAGCAGCTTTAGTGGACGCTACTGGAGCTGGAATTACGCGGCTGCTGGCATGAGACTTGCCCTCCAATAGATCCTTGTAAATGGATTTAAAGTGTATTTATTCAAATTAGAGAGACAATTTAAATTAAAAAGCTTAGAGCTGCCTCCACCACAGGGGGGCTCGCTCGACCCACCAGCGGACAGGCACCAGTATTGGGAGAGGGGGGCTGGCCGTCAGGGTTCACCGTGGCTCTGGCACAAACCCTGCGACACGGAGGTGGCACGGGCAGGAGCGGACTGAACGTGTCGGCTTCTCACTTTTTGGATTTTAGAAGGGCATGACATGCCTATATCTGTGTCTCCCCCTCCTTTTACTCCTCCACCTCTTTTCTTTTCGCATGACTATATGTACTTGTCACTTTTCCATGTGTTAGTTGTGTCTTCTGAGCAGTTTGTCAGCTTTTGGACACCTTTGAAGGTGTTTTCTATGTGTTTCTATGTGTTTTTGTTTGCCTGCCATTGGTTTTAATGGTGTTCGAAGGTGTTCGACGAACAGTTCGACGAACAGTTCGGCGAACACACGGGTGTTCGACGAACCGAACCGAACTCGAACACTACGGGGGTGGCTCAACACTAATCCAGGGTCTACTGGAGTAAGATGCACCAAATTCATTAAGAGGTGTGTGCCTCTAATTCAGTTTGGCACACCTTCCCGTTGCTGTTGGCTAGCATAAGAAGACTGGACTGGAATATATTTCTGTCTTAACTTGCATCACTTTTGTTCATGTAAATTATAATGAATTTGTTAGAATTAAAATCCAAAAAGTTGAAAGAGCTAGTTTAAAAATATAAAAAAGTTAAACCAAAAAAAATGAATTGGAGTAAGGGCTGAGCAGGACCAGGGCCCAACTGTGGACACCCAGCCATGGGAATCTATATAAATGTAATGTCCAGGTCAAAGAAAGGGAGGCCCTTATTCACATGGGGGTCATTTTTGACAAATGGTAAGGTTTTTACTTACTTACTTACAGCAACATATATGTTAATTTGGTTTGTATTAGTGTTGAGCGAGTATGTTGTATTAACCCTTTCGCCGAGTATGCTCGGGCTGAGCTCTGAGTATTTACAGCTGCTCGGTGATATGCTTGAATCGCTCCCGTGTGCATGATTTGCGACTGTTTGACAGTTTTACTACATGTGAGGGATGTCTATTTCTTACACATTCCTCACATGTAATAAAGCTGTCAAACAGTTGCAAATCATGCGCACGGGAGCGATTCAAACATATCACCGAGCAGCTGTAAATACTCGGAGCTCGGCCCGAGCATACTCGGAACAGAACATACTCGCTCAACACTAGTTTGTATCTTAGCTTTTGAATTTAAAAAAACTACAATTATACAACATTTTTGTGACAATTCAAACTGTTTTAAGCCAGAATTTTGTCACAAGCTCTTTGATTAATTTGGGCCTAAGACTTTATTCAAGAAATGCCGTCAAATTTAAGAGAAAAGTATATGACAACATCCCCAGGTATCATAAAATGGCAGTCATAGCAAGAAAAGTTAACAATTATTATCCTCCAGGTTTTATTGTTCATGAGTAGAGATGAGCAAACCCGATTTTGTACCGGACACTGGTGCTAAACTCCAAACACGGACTTCTCCAGGAAGTTCGTTGCAATGTTCGGAGTTCCTGGGGAAATCCATTGGAGAGAGAGAGGGAGAGGGAGTTGGATAGATTTTTTTTGCAACTCAAAAGTTGGGGTCCCCATTATTTTCAATGGGGTTTGGATTCTGGTTCAAGTTTGGGTACTGTTCTGATACCCAAACTGAACTTTGGAATAAAGTTCGGGTTGGGTACCAGAACCCAAACTTCCACGCTCTTCCCTATTCAAGAGTGATAAATATATGATCGAACTGAACGTACAGATGTTGCAGATCATGTTGCTTCAAGGGAAATTGTGGGTATTATTACTCTAAACAATGCAAACTAGAGCGCCTTTTACATGGGGTAATGATTGTTAATTTGAAAATCATTTCCAATATTTATCCTGTTTAGTGATCGAATGATTAACAATGATTTACCTCTTTATTTTTTAATACATTTGACCAAAATGAGAGTCTTCTGAGAAGGCATAGGCACACAACTTGAAATTACTTGGACATGCAGCAGGCGCATGTGCACTTTTCACTAAAAATAAAATGCTGTCATTGTACTTATTCAAGCATTTTATATAGAATTCATTGAAATGGGATTTTCTATGATTTCCTCAGTAAATGCTAGCTACAACCTGATCTGTGTTATTAAACTGACGTGTAGTGGGTCACGCTAAAGGACATACCTAATGGTCTCATCAATAATTTGATGGCAGTGGCCTAATAGATTTTGTGAGTTTTAATTCTTATTTATAAGCAGCCAGTAAATTGAATCTGATACGGAAACTGAGGAGCTCTTAATATTTACTGTTACATTATTAAAGAAAATCCCCACAGTGCAGAAAAATGGACCTTATTGTTACAGTAATATTTAATGGTGGGCATATAGCATGTCAAGGTTAGTTTAAAGTGCTATGTTTAATAGTTATGAAGCAATGTTGGTTTCTGTAGCCTAAAGTAGAAAAATATGGAAGTTTTAAAATTGCATAACTCTTCTACTATATAATTGGCCCCTTGTATCTCAGGTGTCAAGATTCCGCCTATGGGTGAGTCTGAAAGCAGTGAGTGACAGTTCAGCCGTCCAATCTAGGACAGGGGTGTGCTGAGTTTTCAGTATGGTGATGGATAGCTCTGCCGCCCAATCAGGGCTGGGGTGTGCCAGGACTTCGTCCATGTATCTGCTAATCAAGTGATTACCTGACTATTTGACTGGCTCTCTGCCTCTAATTAGTGCCAGTTATAGCTTTGAACAAATAGTGTACCCTTTCCCTGTTCTCTGTGTTCCTGTATTTGATCTTTGTTGCCCGACTTTGGACCTTGCCTTTGACAATCTGTTTGCCTTGCCCTTTTGTCTTGATCCACTACCTTCCTGGAATTCTGACCTCGGACTATGACCTGACTACATCTTTGCCTTACCCCTTTGAATATGACTAGCCTTCTTGGTATCTGATCCCGAACCTCTTAACTACCCAAGCCTCACGGGTTGTCCGTGAATAGCGAGTAACGTCACATCAGGATGTAAAGCCCGGGGTCTGTTTTTTTTCATTTAAGGCTTCTGTTCAGGGGTCTTTAGTAATTTATTAAGTCTGATCTGTGGTCTATATTTATTTAAGTATGATAAACAGGTCATATTTGTGAATTACATGCAATGGATTGAAGACATGTCCTAAATAAATAAGTGAAGCATAAGGTAAAAAATGATGCAGCTTCATACACCACTTTTCAGTATTTCTCTGATTATTCATCTTAAAAGTTGACAAGTAGGCATTACGCTTTGTAGTAATCTTGCATAAGTGTAAATGTTTTGCTTATCTTCTGACAAAATGTTAGGTGTATACTTTCAGAAAAAAATATGAACATATGAAAAAACAGAAATATAATCTGGATTCTCACAAGAGATACCCAATAAAGCTCTTTTAACATCTGTGTTACAGGTTCTGTATGAGCTTAGATGGAACATGATAAGCTGCCCAAAGGTAAAAGAAGACAAGTGAGGACTAACATGGCTGCAGTTGCTTATACTGGACAGTCTGTGATTAGTGATGAGCGAGCATGCCCGCTACTGCTCGGTGCTCGCCTGAGCATCTCACTGCTTGAGATGCTCGGCGCTCGCCGAGTATTTCCGGGGATGCTCGGCGGGAGCTCGGGTCCCCTCCCTGCATGTTTGGCTCTCTTTAGAGCGCCAATCAACATGCAGGTATTGTCTGCCACACACTACGCGTATAATGCCGCAGCCATGTTGGTTGTGGCATTACAGTGATTGGCTGGCTGCACAGCGTCATCAGGTCTATATCAGACGTGGCGCCGCCATGCTCGTCAGTCTACTCCACAATCAGGCAGTGTAGGGAGAGGTGCTGCTGAGCTAGGGAGAGATTTGGTTGTTTATTAGTGTAAGTATTCTACAAGATTCTCTACATATCCATCTCAACTAACAGTCCTTCTGAGGACTAATCCAGCTGCAGAGATATCAGTGCTAGGCCGGCAGGGTATATAGCCGACTGCAGTGCACATAGCAAGAGGGTCCATTCCAGTTCTGTCTGCTGGTGCTTTTACAGATATTTGTAGAAATAGCCCCAGGTATCAGAGGCCAGGAATATTTTTTTTTCTGATCTTAATCCTGATTATTTGCTTAAAAAGCAATCAAGAGAACACCATTTTTCTGCGCCATTTGCTTGTTGGCACTGCAGAATACAGCCAGGTCTATTGCATATTACAACGCTAAAAATCCAGCTATTTAAAACTGTGGTTTGTCCGTCACATGGATCACATATAATTGCGCTGAAAATATTACCAATTCTGGCCTCCATTGAAATTTTGTTGCAGTGTGTCAGCGAACTTATAGACACGAACTCGGCGCTGTTAAAAATAGTTACCTACAAGCTAACTATTTAAAACTGTGGTTTGTCCGTCACACGGATCACATATAATTGCGCTGAAAATATTGCCATTTCTGGCCTCCATTGAAATTTTGTTGCAGTGTGTCAGCAATAGAGTTGACCCACCCCCGTAGTGTTCGGGTTCGGTTCGGTTTGTCGAACACCGGTGTGTTCGCCGAACTGTTTGTCGAACACCGTCGAACACCGTTAAAACCAATGGCAGGCAAACAAAAACACATAGAAACACATAGAAAACACCTTCAAAGGTGTCCAAAAGCTGACAAACTGCTCAGAAGACACAGCTAACACATGCAAAAGTGACAAGTACATATAGTCATGCGAAAAGAAAAGAGGTGGAGGAGTGAAAGGAGGGGGAGACACAGATATAGGCATGTCATGCCCTTCTAAAATCAAGAAAGGCTGCAGTAAAAATCTAAAATCAGCCTACCAACACCCAGACGTCGTGACAAGAAAATTAAAAAAAAGAAATATCTTTAAGTAGAATGGCGGTTCCATTCAGAACACTTTCCTTTCAAGACGTAGTGGTATCCCCGTTGTGAGTTGTGCCAAAAACGGAACCCAATACATTCGGACTAATCCACCATTTGTCATATCCAAGGGGCAGGTCAGTAAACGACAACATCGACGCGGAACCAAGTACAGTAGTATATACTGTACATCCTTTGACAAGGCAATCAGGCGGATCAAGAAGTTGGGAAGGGTCACCCTAATGGCCAAAACAGACATTGATGCGGCGTTCCAGTTACTTACTACCTGTGCCTCCGAATAGTGTCCACCTATTGGGCTGCTTCTGGAAAGGAGCATACTATATAGATCGCTGTTTGCCCATGGGGTGGTCCAGATCTTGCTCACTATTTGAGGCATTTAGTTGCTTCCTCGAATGGACGTTTCTAAGGGGGCACATATTATCCATTACCTCAACAACTTCTTATGCCTGGGCCCAAAATATTTTCCACAGTGTGAATACACGCGGTAGTCCACCTGTGAGAAGGAGAGAGCTGGAGGGAGAGATGACACCACAGAGCCGAGGGGTTAGATGGAGAACGGAAGAAGGAAAGAGGGTGAAGGAGGTAAGGGAGTACAGTGGAAGGCCGACCTGAGCTCCCCCACGTTCCTGCTGGGCGGGGAACAGCCCTGGGAAGAAAAGCCGCTTGCGCATCCCTTTGAGGTTACGGGTGCGATCGGGCAGAGGGACTACGCTGGAGTACGAAGCTTCCTCACAGCTCCCAAGTCTCCAGCTGCCCGTCTGAGTATGGGGTAACACAGATGGTTGAGTCTGCACAGCTGTTTACTCATACTATAGCCTTAGAAACGGAGGTCTGCTCCAGAGCTTCTGTTAATCCAGACGAGGAAATGATCTGCACTGATGCCCAGAATGTTTATGAGTCGGATCCAGGACCAGATGAAGAAGGTTCTGAGCATAATGTAGACCCTCGTTCCCAAACTGTAACTCCTGTTGGTGGAGACAATGATGAAGACGATGATGAGACTCAAATACCTGATTGGAGCGACAACTTGACTTTTCGGTCAGGGCAGGAAGAGGTTGGCTCTGAGGACGACGGGTGTGAGAGCACACAGGGTGAAGATGACGAGGTTGGAGATCCCACTTACTGTCAACCCACAGTCAGCCAGTCGATGAGGTCAGCAGAGGAGGTGGAGTAGGATGCTATTGATGACTAGCTTAGGTTGCGCCTTCCTGGACAGTGGCGGAGTACTGGAAGCACGTCAACAACTGCATCCTCAACCACAACTCTGCCTCTGACCACAAGTCGTGGTGGCTCTTCAAGTCGCATGTGCTCTAAGCCTTGCATAGCCTGGGCATTTTTTCAGATCGATAAGGATGACCCAACTCGTGTTATCTGTAATATTTGTCACCAAAAGCTAAGTAGAGGCCAAAAAATCCATAGTTTGAGTACTTCATGCATGAACTGTCACATGGATATGAAGCATAAGTTGCAGTGGGAAGCTCACTGTGCTACAATGCAGCCTAGCGGGCCGGGCCAACCACCGTCTGCCCCATCTTGTGCATCCTCGGCCTCTTCATCCTCTGTGACTGGGGGGACAGCAGTCACACATGTTTTTGGACGCAGACCTGCCACCTCTTTACCCGCAACAGCCAGTGTGATTGGCAGGTTATCATTTCATTTGGAAGTGGAAAAACCAGCTGGTGTTGAGCGCTCTCCGACATCGAGAGCACCACCTTTGGATCAAGGCAACCTAACTTTTCCACATGCATCTTCCTCACAGACAGGCAGTTTGCCGTGGACAACCTACTCAACCCCATCTAAGCACAACAGCCAGCCCTCGGTCCCTCAGATGTGGACAAGTAAAAGACCATTTCCTCCTAGCCATGACAAAGCTAAGAGGTTGAATTTCACCATCTGCAAGCTGTTGGCTACAGAAATGCTGCCTTTCCGCCTGGTGGACACAGAGGATTTTCGAGACCTTATGTCCGTCGCAGTGCCCCAGTACCAGATGCCCAGTCGGCACTACTTCTCAAAGAAAGGTGTGCCTGCGCTACACCAGCATGTCGCACACAACATCACCGCTTCTTTGAGAAACTCTGTGTGTGACAGGGTGCATTTCACCACAGACACTTGGACGAGTAGGCATGGACAGGGGCATTACATGTCACTGACTTGGCACTGGGTAACTATGGTGACAGCTTGAGAAGGGGCTGCTGTCCAAGTCTTGCCGTCTCCACGAGTTGTGCGTCAATCCTCTTTATCTAGATGGCCCTCCACTGCTTCTGCCTCCTCAATCTCCTCTCGGTCCTCCACCTGCACCCAAACCTGTCTGGTAATGCCACCCGCTTTCTAACTGCGCAGAAGGAATCCTGCACACCTCCTTACTATGCTGGCAGCAGGGCTCAACGGCATCAGGTGGTTTTTACTTTGAAATGTCTGGGAAATGTGAGTCACACAGCTGAGGAGTTGTGGTCAGCTCTGGAGACCCAGTTTCATGAATGGTTGTCTCCACTGGACCTGCAACCAGGGAAGTCCGTGTGCGACAATGCTGCAAACCTGGGTGCGGCCCTTCGCCGGGGCAATGTCACACACGTGCCTTGTATGGCTCACGTGTTCAACCTGGTTGTCCAGCAATTTTTAGCCCACTATCCCGGACTAGATGGCCTTCTGCAGAGGGCATGGTCGCTGTGTGCTCACTACCGCCGTTCGCATCCCGCAGCTCAACTACTTACATCTCTACAGAAGTCGATGGGCCTGCCAGTTCACCGGCTGAAATGCGATGTGCCGACACGGTGGAATTCAACTCTGCACATGTTGCAGCGACTGTGGCAGCACCGACAAGCCCTGGTGCAATACGTTCTGAAGTATAGCCTGGGCCAACGAGATCCAGAGGTGGGGAAAATCACGCTGCAGGAGTGGTCTCAGATCAGGAACCTATGCACCCTTCTGCACAGTTTTGAAATGGCGACGAAGATGTTTAGTGCTGACGATGCCATAATCAGCATGACTATTTCTGTGATTTACATGCTGGAGCACACGTTAAACAGAATTTGAAGTCAGGTGGTGGGACAAGAGGAGGTGGAGGAAGTAGAGGAGGAGTCGTATGCGGAAGGGATAACATCTTCAAGGTCCAGACGGTCGGCAGCACCAAGGCGGCAGGCATGGGAGGGTGGAGTAGAGGGATTAACCAGGGCGCATGGTTGCACCCAAACTGTTGAGGAAGGTGCAGGTGCCAAGGAAGAAGTGGAGGATGAACTGGCGATGGGCATCGAAGACTCATCAGATGAGGGAGGCCTTGATCACATTTCTGTTGTGCGAGCTTGGGGGGAGAGGGCAGAGGAAGGATTCTTACCTCGCTACCAACACAACAAGGACTTGGTCCTCCAGGATGCGCAAGACACATGAGTGCCTTCTTGCTGCACTACCTGCTACATGACCCTCGGATTGTCAGAATTCGAAGTAATCCCGAATACTGGGTTGCCACACTCTTAGATCCCCGGTACAAAAGTAAATTTGCCGAAATAATTCCTGCCATAGAAAGGGATTCACGCATGCAGGAGTATCAGCAGAGGCTGTTGCAGAATCTTACATGTGCTTTTCCACAAAACACCAGTGGTGCACGTAGTTCTAACTTGCCAACCGTGGGACTGTCGAGTCTTCTTCACTCAAACCGTAACAGTGACACATTATCTGCTGGTAACAGCAATTTTGTGGAATCGTTTCACCACTTTTTTAGACCATCCTTTGCAAGGCCTCAGGAGACAAGAAGTCTGACACATAGTCAACGCCTAGAGAGGATGGTACAGGAGTATCTCCAAGTGAACATCGAAGCCATGACTGTGTCACTGGACCCTTGCTCATTTTGGGCTTCCAATCTGGAAAAATGGCCAGAGCTCACCACTCACGCCTTGGAGATCTTGTCATGCCCTGCAGCCAGCGTTCTCTCTGAACGTGTGTTCAGCGCTGCTGGTGGTGTGCTGACAGATAAGCGCACGCGGCTGTCCACTGAGAATGTAGACAGACTCATGTTCATAAAGATGAACAAATCATGGATCCGCAAGGACTTTTCTACCCCTGTATCATCCTGGGGAGACTAAAAGCTTGAGGATTTGGTAAAATCACCTCACCAACCGTTTTAAGCAACTCTGGGGCAATTGATGCCACTTAAGTGGTGTCTGTGCCACAATTTTTGGAAAAAATGGTGACTCTTTTTGGAGTCCCCTTGCTGTGTTTTACGTGACATTGGCATCGTCAATTCCAGGTGGGATGGGTCACTCCCACCCTCTTTTAACCGTAAGAAACTACTTGGGGTAACACAGATGGTTGAGTCTGAAGAGCTGTTTACTCAGAGGTCTGCTCCAAAGCTTCAGTGTCTGCTAGTCAGCGTAGTAGCCCAGCTCTGAAGCAAGCTACACCGCCTGTGTATCTAATAAGAATTTTTAACTGCATCTAGACTAGGCAATACTTTGGGTGTAGTAGCCCAGCTGTGAAGCAAGCTGCACCGCCTGTGTATCTAATAAGAATTTTTAACTGCATTTAGCCCAGGCAATACTTTGGGCGTAGTAGCCCAGCTGCGAAGCAAGCTGCACCGCCTGTGTATCTAATAAGAATTTTTAACTGCATCTAGCCTAGGCAGACTGTGGGGACCCTCAACCAAACCCAGACGCTCTGCCCCCCTACCGCCCCCCTTTCCTTGACAATACAATAATGTAACTCTTACAACTGGATGGGTGAGGATCGGTCACAGCTTTATTAACTCTTTATACTCATTCCATTAGAAAGGCATTTTATTTCTAAAATAATTCAGCTTGTTGCAGCATGCCCTGTGTCTCCACACCGGCAAGTTGGCCAACAAGTGTAACTCTCCAACATGTCCTTTCTATTTCCAGGCCACGGAGGATCCTGTGTACTCGTATGCAGTACTCTGATCCCCATCCATCACTCTTAACGCTTGTTCCACTCCGTCCTGGAGTCCTGACAGGAATATGTTCAGTCCAATATCCATTAAGTGAACACCGTCGGGCCGTATGAGGCCTCCTTTTTCTCCTTCCAGTTGTCGGTGTCGTATCACTACACCGCCTCTGTCTCTTCTAAGTTTTGCCATCCGAATATTTATTACCCTCCTGGTCCGTTCGATGGCCGTGATGTCTTGCGCACCTTGCCATACCGCTATCGGCACAATCTCTGACCATACTATAATTAGTTTTGTGAAAAATTCTCTGTAGCGCTTAGTGTCTAGTTTCATTATTGCCATTAGTTATGCGCTCTTGTGATGACCTAGGTCGTTTCCCTCGGCCTGTATAACTAAGATGACCGGACCTCTTGCCTCTCTCCCTACATTGATTACCTCCATTAGTACCTGTGGCCATTGCAGACCTCTAATACCTCTCCAGTTGAAATATGTGTTACGAAACTCTAATTTCCTCCCACCTGGGCGGACTTTTGCCCTTTTTTCTGCCCAGTATATATACAAGTGGCCTATCACCCACACTGTTGGCTTAGGGTCATCTGTAAAAGAAACAAACCACGTTAGGATAACAAGTCCGGTCTTATGTATCTCTCCAAACACGTGGATCGCCATCTCCCTATCCTCTGAACTTCCTTTTCTGACAGTCCTGCTCTTGCTGCTTCCGTGGCCGCGCCTATGCGGAATGCATGTGTCCCGTAATCATTGGGGTGGTTCCCTGCCGATGTTAGGCATTTATTAAATATAGCTTGAAACTGGTATCTTGATAATGGCGTTCCATCAATGTGTGATAGGAAGAAATTACTTTGTGATCTGATGGTTATATATGTTTTTACTATTGTTACTCGACTCAGTGTACCGTTTGTGGGTTGTAGAAGTACCCAAGTGCCCCTGCCCGCTGGAACCGTTTTCGATTTGCGTATACGTAGACATATTGCATTATTGGCTATGACTACGTCCTGGTGTAATAAGCCTCCACTGGTGGTAATTTTGGATTGAGGGACTAATTCGCTTATGCATAGCGCCCCGAAGAAGGCAATCGCAAATGCAGTAGACAGTAGTGTTGCTTCAAATTGTGAGTGTCATGTTAATGGTGTTAGGGATATGATGTGAGAAATCAGTTTTAGTGACACGGGACGGGACGTCTACACTCCTGACTTGGCTAACCCTTTTCCAACCCTTTTATGGATTGTCTGATGATGACTCTCTTTGTCACATCTCCCCAATTCAGTAGTTGGAAGTAAAATGCTACTCCGGTCAGACACCGCTTTGCTGACTCCCCTGATATGCCCCTCATCATTAGCTGGTGGAGAAATTCTATGGTGACTTGTAATCTGGCTTGTTCACATTGGTCAACCCGTCTGCCTGCTACTAGTCGTGTCCACTCTTCCCATGCCTTACCGTATGCTTGCCACGTCGATGGGGTAACTGACGCTCTGATTAATGGCATCAACTATTCGCCACTAGATCCCATAGGGAGGGTGGGCAACTGTTGCCCGATGGGTGGGCACTGGGGAGGAGCTCTGTGAAAATCTGCCAATTGAATTGTGATAAAGCATTAGCAGCAGCGTTAGACCCCTCAGCATCGTGGCTAGCGCGGACCCATACATTGTGTTTTAGGCACAGGAATGCTAGCCGGCGTAGTAGGCCTAGCACTGGGAAAGACGATGATGCCATATTTATTAATGCAGTGCACTAGGCTGGTGTTTTTTGTTATGAATCGTATATTTTTGTCAGCCAGGCGCGCGCCCCATATTTCTATTGCTACCACTATTGGGAAGAGTTCCAGGAGTGTCTGTTTTTTTGTCAGCACTTGTTCTGCCCAATACGGAGGCCATAAGCTTGGGCACCATTGGTTATTTAGTATCGCTGCATATCCGTACAGATGGGCTACTCCAGTGAGTAATAGACACTGCTGCAGGCCCAAAAGGTTTTACTTGGCTAGATGCAGTAAAAAATTGTTATTAAATACAAAGGTGGTATAGCTTGGTACAGATGGGCTACTACAATGAGTAACAGACACTGCTACAGGCCCAAAGTATTTACTGGGCTAGATGCAGTAAAAATTGTTATTAAATACAAAGGTGGTGGAGCTTGGTACAGATGGGCTACTACAATGAGTAACAGACACTGCTACTATGCCCAAAAGTATTTACTGGGCTAGATGCAGTAAAAATTGTTATTAAATACAAAGGTGGTGTAGCTTGGTACAGATGGGCTACTACAATGAGTAACAGACACTGCTACACTCCCAAAAGTATTTACTGGGTAGATGCAGTAAAAAATTGTTATTAAAAACAAAGGTGGTGTAGCTTGGTACAGATGGGCTACTCCAATGAGTAACAGACACTGCTACTATGCCCAAAAGGTTTTTGCTTGGCTACATGCAGTAAAAAATTGTTAATAAATACAAAGATGGCGTAGCTTGGTACAGATTGGCTACTACAATAAGTAACAGACACTGCTACTCTGCCCAAAAGGTTTTACTTAGCTAGAGGCAGTAAAATATTGTTATTAAATACAAAGGTGGTGTAGCTTGGTACAGATGGGCTACTACTATGAGTAACACACACTGCTACAGGCCCAAAAGGATTTACTGGGCTAGATGCAGGAAAAATTGTTATTAAATACAAAGGTGGTGTAGCTTGGTACAGATGGGCTACTCCACTGACTACCAGACACTTCTACTATGCCCAAAAGGTTTTACTTGGCTAGATGCAGTAAAAATTGTTATTAAATAGAAAGTTGGTGTAGCTTGGTACAGATGGGCTGCTACAATGAGCAACAGACGCTGCTACAGGACCAAAAGTATTTACTGGGCTAGATGCAGTAAAAAAATGTTTTTAAATACAAAGGTGGTGTAGCTTGGTACAGATGGGCTACTCCACTGACTACCAGACACTTCTACTATGCCCAAAAGGTTTTACTTAGCTAGAGGCAATAAAATATTGTTATTAAATACAAAGGTGGTGTAGCTTGTTACAGATGGGCTACTACTATGAGTAACAGACACTGCTACAGGCCCAAAAGGATTTACTGGGCTAGATGTAGGAAAAATTGTTTTTTAAATACAAAGGTGGTGTGGCTTAGTACAGATGGGCTACTACAATGAGTAACAGACACTGCTACTATGCCCAAAAGGTTTTACTTAGCTAGAGGCAGTAAAATATTGTTATTAAATACAAAGATGGTGTAGCTTGGTACAGATGGGCTACTACAATGAGTAACAGACACTGCTACAGGCCCAAAAGGATTTACTGGGCTAGATGCAGGAAAAATTGTTATTAAATACAAAGGTGGTGTAGCTTGGTACAGATGGGCTACTCCACTGACTACCAGACACTTCTACTATGCCCAAATGGTTTTACTTGGCTAGATGCAGTAAAAATCGTTATTAAATACAAAGTTGGTGTAGCTTGGTACAGATGGGCTACTACAGTGATCAACAGACGTTGCTACAGGCCCAAAAGTATTTACTGGGCTAGATGCAGTAAAAAAAGTTTTTAAATACAAAGGTGGTGTAGCTTGGTACAGATGGGCTGCTCCAATGAGTAACAGACACTGCTACTATGCCCAAATGTTTTACTGGGCTAGATGCAGTAAAAAATTGTTATTAAATACAAAGGTGGTGTAGCTTGGTACAAATGGGCTACAACTATGAGTAACAGACACTGCTACAGGCCAAAAAGTATTTACTGGGCTAGATGCAGTAAAAAATTGTTATTAAATACAAAGGTGGTGTAGCTTGGAACAGATGGGCTACTACAATGAGTAACAGACACTGCTACTATGCCCAAAAGGTTTTACTTGGCTAGATGCAGTAAAAAATTGTTATTAAATACAACGGTGGTGTAGCTTGGTACAGATGGGCTATTACAATGAGTAACAGACACTGCTATAGGCCCAAAAGTATTTACTGGGCTAGATGCAGTGAAAAATTGTTATTAAACGCAAAGGTGGTGTAGCTTGGTATAGATGGGCTACTACAATGAGTAACAGACACTGCTACAGGCCCAAAAGTATTTACTGGGCTTGATGCAGTAAAAAATTGTTATTAAATACAAAGGTGGTGTAGCTTGGTACAGATGGGCTACTACAATGAGTAACAGACACTGCTACTATGCCCAAAAGCTATTACTTGGCTAGAAGCAGTAAAAAATTGTTATTAAATACAAAGGTGGTGTAGCTTGGTACAGATGGGCTACTACAATGAGTAACAGACACTGCTACCGTCCCAAAAGTATTTACTGGGCTAGATGCAGTAAAAAATTGTTATTAATTACAAAGGTGGTGTAGCTTGGTACAGATGGGCTACTAAAATGAGAAACAGACACTGCTACTATGCCCAAAAGGTTTTACTGGGCTAGATGCAGTAAAAAAATTTTATTAAATACAAAGGTGGTGTAGCGTGGTTCAAATGGGCTACAACAATGAGAAACAAACACTGTTGCAGGCCCAAAAGTATTTACTGAGCTAGATGCAGTAAAAAATTGTTATTAAATACAAAGGTGGTGTAGCTTGGAACAGATGGGCTACTACAATGAGTAACAGACACTGCTACTATGCCCAAAAGGTTTTACGTGGCTAGATGCAGTAAAAAAATTGTTATTAAATACAAAGGTGGTGTAGCTTGGTACAGATGGGCTACTACAATGAGTAACAGACACTGCTACAGGCCAAAAAGTATTTACTGGGCTAGATGCAGTAAAAAATTGTTATTAAATACAAAGGTGGTGTAGCTTGGTACAGATGGGCTACTACAATGAGTAACAGACACTCCTACTATGCCCAAAAGGTTTTACTTGGCTAAATGCAGTAAAAAATTGTTATTAAATACAAAGGTGGTGTAGCTTGGTACAGATGGGCTACTCCAATGAGTAACAGACACTGCTACTATGCCGAAAAGGTTTTACTTGGCTAGATGCAGTAAAAAATTGTTATTAAATGCAAAGGTGGTGTAGCTTGGTACAGATGGGCCACTACAATGAGTAACTGAAACTGCTACTATGCCCGAAATTATTTACTGGGCTAGATGCAGTAAAATTTGTTATTACAGTTATATGAAAATGTTTGGGCACCCCTAGTAATCTTAAGCTTATTGTTTTATAAAAATTGGTGTTGTTGCAACAGCTATTTAAGTTTGATATATTTAATAACTGTTGGACACAGTAATGTTTCTGCCTTGAAATGAGTTTTATTGTACTAACAGAAAATGTGCAATCTTCATTCAAACAAAATTTGACAGGTGCATAAGTATGGGCACCCTTATCATTTTCTTGTTTTAAATACTCCTACCTACTTTTTACTGACTTACTAAAGCACTTTTTTTGGTTTTGTAACCTCATTGAGCTTTGAACTTCATAGCCAGGTGTATGCAATCATGAGAAAAGCTACTTAAAGTGGCCACTCGCAAGTTGTTCTCCTGTTTGAATCTCCTCTGAAGAGTGGCATCATGGGCTCCTCAAAACAACTCTCAGATGATCTGAAAACAAAGATTATTCAACATAGTTGTTCAGGGGAAGGATACAAAAAGCTGTCTCAGAGATTTAACCTGTCAGTTTCCACTGTGAGGAACATAGTAAGGAAATGGAAGAACACAGGGACAGTTCTTGTTAAGGCCAAAAGTGGCAGGCCAAGAAAAGCATCAGAAAGGCAGAGAAGAAGAATGGTGTGATAAGTGAAGGACAATCCTCAGACCACCTCCAGAGAGTTGCAGCATCAACTTGCTGCAGATGGTGTTACTGTGCATCGGTCAACTATACAACGCACTTTGCACAAGGAGAAGTTGTATGGGAGAGTGATGCGAAAGAAGCCGTTTCTGCAAGCACGCCACAAACAGAGTCGGCTGAGGTATGCAAAAACACATTTGGAGAGGCCAATTTCTTTTTGGAAGAAGGTCCTGTGGACTGATGAAACCAAGATTGAGTTGTTTGGTCATACAAAATGGCATTATGCATGGCGGCAAAAATACACAGCATTCCAAGAAAAACACTTGCTACCCAAAGTAAAATTTGGTGGAGGTTCCATCATGCTTTGGGGCTGTGTGGCCAATGCCGGCACCGCGAGTCTTGTTAAAGTTGAGGGACGCATGGATTCCACTCAGTATCAGCAGATTCTTGACAATAATGTTCAAGAATCAGTGATAAAGTTGAAGTTACGCAGGGGATGGATCTTTCAGCAAGACAATGATCCAAAACACCGCTCCAAATCTACTAAGGCATTCATGCAGAGGAACAATTACAATATTCTGGAATGGCCATCCCAGTCCCCAGACCTGAATATCATTGAACATCTGTGGGATCATTTGAAGAGGGCTGTCCATGCTCGGCGACCATCAAACTTAACTGAACTTGAATTGTTTTGTAAAGAGGAATGGTCAAAAATACCTTCATCCAGGATCCAGGAACTCATTAAAAGCTACAGGAAGCGACTAGAGGTAGTTATTTTTGCAAAAGGAGGATCTACTAAATATTAATGTCACTTTTCTGGTGACGTGCCCATACTTAAGCACCTGTCAAATTTTGTTTGAATGCAGATTGCACCTTTTCTGTTAGTACAATAAACCTCATTTCAAGGCAGAAACATTACTGTGTCCAACAGTTATTACATATATCAAACTGAAATAGCTGTTGCAACAACACCAGTTTTTATAAAACAATAACCTTAAGATTAATAGGGGTGCCCAAGCTTTTTCATATAACTGTAAATACAAAGGTGGTGTAGCTTGATACAGATGGGCTACTACAATGAGTAACAGACACTGCTACAGGTCCAAAAGTATTTACTGGGCTAGATGCAGTAAAAAAATGTTATTAAATACAAAGGTGGTGTAGCTTGGTACAGATGGGCTTCTCCAATGAGTAACAGACGCTGCTACTATGCCCAAAAGGTTTTACTTGGCTAGATGCAGTAAAAAATTGTTGTTAAATACAAAGGTGGTGGAGCTTGGTACAGATGGGCTACTACAATGAGTAACAGACACTTCTACTATGCCAAAAAGGTTTTACTGGGCTAGATGCAGTAAAAAATTGTTATTAAATACAAAGGTGGTGTAGCTTGGTACAGATGGGCTACTACAATGAGTAACAGACACTGCTACAGGCCCAAAACTATTTACTGGGATAGATGCAGTAAAATATTGTTATTAAATACAAAGGTGGTGTAGCTTGGTACAGATGGGCTACTACAATGAGTAACAGACACTGCTACTATGCCCAAAAGGTTTTACTTGGCTAGATGCAGTAAAAAATTGTTATTAAATACAAAGGTGGTGTAGCTTGGTACAGATGGGCTACTACAATGAGTAACAGACACTGCTACAGGCCCAAAAGTATTTACTTGGCTAGATGCAGTAAAAAATTGTTCTTAAATACAAAGGTGGTGTAGCTTGGTACAGATGGGCTACTACAATGTGAAAGAGACACTGCTACTATGCCCAAATGGTTTTACTTGGCTAGTTGCAGTAAAAAAAAATTATTAAATACAATTGTGGTGCATCTTGGTACAGATGGGCTACACCAATGAGTAACAGACACTGCTACTATGCCCAAAAGGTTTTACTGGGTAGATGCAGTAAAAAATTGTTATTAAATACAAAGGTGGTGTAGCTTGGTACAGATGGGCTACTACAATGAGTAACAGACTCTGCTACAGTCCCAAAAGTATTTACTGGGCTAGATGCAGTAAAAAAATAGTTATTAATTACAAAGGTGGTGTAGCTTGGTACAGATGGGCTACTACAATGAGTAACAGATACTGCTACTATGCCCAAAAGGTTTTACTCGGCTAGATGCAGTAAAAAATTGTTATTAAATACAAAGGTGGTGTAGCTTGGTTCAAATGGGCTACAACAATGAGTAACAGACACTGTTGCAGGCCCAAAAGTATTTACTGAGCTAGATGCAGTAAAAAATTGTTATTAAATACAAAGGTGGTGTAGCTTGGAACAGATGGGCTACTACAATGAGTAACAGACACTTCCACTATGCCCAAACAGTTTTACTTGGCTAGATGCAGTAAAAAATTGTTATTAAATACAAAGGTGGTGTAGCTTGGTACAGATGGGCTACTAGAATGAGTAACAGACACTGCTACAGGCCCAAAAGTATTTACTGGGCTAGATGCAGTAAAAAATTGTTACTAAATACAAAGGTGGTGTAGTTTGGTACAGATGGGCTACTACAATGAGTGTCAGACACTGCTACTATGCCCAAAAGGTTTTACTTGCCTAGATGCAGTAAAAAATTGCTATTAAATACATAGGTGGTGTAGCTTGGTACCGATGGGCTACTACAATGTGTAACAAACACTACTACAGGCCCAAAAGAATTTACTGGGCTAGATGCAGTAAAAAATTGTTATTAAATACAAAGGTGGTGTAGCTTGGTACAGATAGGCTACTACAATGAGTAACAGACACTGCTACTATGCCCAAAAGGTTTTACTTGGCTGAATGCAGTAAAAAATTGTTATTAAATACAAAGGTGGTGTAGCTTGGTACAGATGGGCTACTACAATGAGTAACAGACACTGCTACAGGCCCAAAAATATTTACTGGGCTAGATGCAGTAAAAAATTGTTATTAAATACAAAGGTGGTGTAGCTTGGTACAGATGGGATGGGCTTCTCCAATGAGTAACAGACACTGCTACTATGCCCAAAAGATTTTACTAGGCTAGATGCAGTAAAAAATTGTTATTAAATACAAAGGTGGTGTAGCTTGGTACAGATGGGCTACTCCAATGAGTAACAGACACTGCTACTATGCCCAAAAGGTTTTACTGGGCTAGATGCAGTAAAAAATTGTTATTAAATACAAAGGTGGTGTAGCTTGGTACAGATGTGCTACTACTATGAGTAACAGACACTGCTACTATGCCCAAAAGGTTTTACTTGGCTAGGTGCAGTAAAATATCGTTATTAAATACAAAGGTGGTGTAGCTTGGTACAGTTGTGCTACTACTATGAGTAACAGACACTGCTACTATGCCCAAAAGGTTTTACTTGGCTAGATGCAGTAAAAAATCGTTATTAAATACAAAGGTGGTGTAGCTTGGTACAGATGAGCTACTACAATGAGTAACAGACACTGCTACAGGCCCAAAAATATTTACTGTGCTAGATGCAGTAAAAAATTGTTATTAAATACAAAGGTGGTGTAGCTTGGTACAGATGGGATGGGCTTCTCCAATGAGTAACAGAAACTGCTATAGTCCCAGAAGTATTTACTGGGCTAGATGCAGTAAAAAATCGTTATTAAATACAAAGGTGGTGTAGCTTGGTACAGATGGGCTACTACAATGAGTAACAGACACTGCTTATATGCCCAAAAGGTTTTACTGTGCTAGATGCAGTAAAATATTGTTATTAAATACAAAGATGGTGTAGCTTGGTTCAAATGGGCTACAACAATGAGTAACAGACACTGCTACAGGCCCTAAAGTATTTACTGGGCTAGATGCAGTAAAAAATTGTTATTTAATGCAAAGGTGGTGTAGCTTGGTACAGATGGGCTACTCCAATGATTAACAGACACTGCTACTATGCCCAAAAGGTTTTACTTGGTTAGATGCAGTAAAAAATTGTTATTAAATAAAAAGGTGGTGTAGCTTGGTACAGATGGGCTACTACAATGAGTAACAGAAACTGCTACAGTCACAAAAGTATTTACTGGGCTAGATGCAGTAAAAAATTGTTATTAAATACAAAGGTGGTGCAGCTTGCTACAGATGGGATGGGCTTCTCCAATGAGTAACAGACACTGCTACTATGCCCAAAAGATTTTACTAGGCTAGATGCAGTAAAAAATTGTTATTAAATACAAAGGTGGTGTAGCTTGGTACAGATGGGCTACTCCAATGAGTAACAGACACTGCTACTATGCCCAAAAGGTTTTACTGGGCTAGATGAAGTAAAAAATTGTTATTAAATACAAAGGTGGTGTAGCTTGGTACAGATGTGCTACTACTATGAGAAACAGACACTGCTACTATGCCCAAAAGGTTTACTTGGCTAGATGCGGTAAAAAAATTGTTATTAAATACAAAGGTGGTGTAGCTTGGTACAGATGGGCTACTACAATGAGTAACAGACACTGCTACAGGCCCAAAAATATTTACTGGGCTAGATGCAGTAAAAAATTGTTATTAAATACAAAGGTGGTGTAGCTTGGTACAGATGGGATGGGCTTCTCCATTGAGTAACAGACACTGCTACTATGCCCAAAAGATTTTACTTGGCTAGATGCAGTAAAAAATTGTTATTAAATACAAAGGTGGTGTAGCTTGGTACAGATTGGCTACTCCAATGAGTAACAGACACTGCTACTATGCGCAAAAGGTTTTACTGGGCTAGATGCAGTAAAAAATTGTTATTAAATACAAAGGTGGTGTAGCTTGGTACAGATGGGCTACTACAATGAGTAACAGACTCTGCTACAGGCCCAAAAGTATTTACTGGGCTAGATGCAGTAAAAAATTGTTATTAAATGCAAAGCTGGTGTAGCTTGGTACAGATGGGCTACTCCAATGAGTAACAGACACTGCTACTATGCCCAAAAGGTTTTACTTGGCTAGATGCAGTAAAAAATTGTTATTAAATACAAAAGTGGTGTAGCTTGGTACAGATGGGCTACTACAATGAGTAACAGAAACTGCTATAGTCCCAGAAGTAGTTAATAGGCTAGATGCAGTAAAAAATCGTTATTAAATACAAAGGTTGTGTAGCTTGGTACAGATGGGCTACTAAAATGAGTAACAGACAGTGCTAATATGCCCAAACGGTTTTACTGCGCTAGATGCAGTAAAATATTGTTATTAAATACAAAGATGGTGTAGCTTGGTTCAAATGGGCTACAAGAATGAGTAACAGACACCTTTGCAGGCCCAAATGTATTTACTGGGCTAGATGCAGTAAAAAATTGTTATTAAATACAAAGATGGTGTAGCTTGGAACAGATGGGCTACTACAATGAGAAACAGACACTGCTACTATGCCCAAAAGGTTTTACGTGGCTATATGCAGTAAAAAATTGTTATTAAATACAAAGGTGGTGTAGCTTGGTACAGATGGGCTACTACAATGAGTAACAGACACTGCTACAGGCCCAAAAGTATTTACTGGGCTAGATGCAGTAAAAAATCGTTATTAAATACAAAGGTGGTGTAGTTTGGTACAGATGGGCTGCTACAATGAGTAACAGACACTGCTACTATGCCCAAAAGGTTTTACTTGGCTAGATGCAGTAAAAAATTGCTATTAAATACATAGGTGGTGTAGTTTGGTACCGATGGGCTACTACAATGTGTAACAGACACTGCTACAGGCCCAAAAGTATTTACTGGGCTAGATGCAGTAAAAAATAGTTATTTAATACAAAGGTAGTGTAGCTTGGTACAGATAGGCTACTACAATGAGTAACAGACACTGCTACTATGCCCAAAAGGTTTTACTTGGCTTGATGCAGTAAAAAATTGTTATTAAATACAAAGGTGGTGTAGCTTGGTACAGATAGGCTACTACAATGAGTAACAGAAACTGCTATAGTCCCAGAAGTATTTACTGGGCTAGATGCAGTAAAAAATCGTTATTAAATACAAAGGTGGTGTAGCTTGGTACAGATGGGCTACTACAATGAGTAACAGACACTGCTAATATGCCCAAAAGGTTTTACTGCGCTAGATGCAGTAAAAAATTGCTATTAAATACATAGGTGGTGTAGCTTGGTACCGATGGGCTACTACAATGTGTAACAGACACTGCTACAGGCCCAAAAGTATTTACTGGGCTAGATGCAGTAAAAAATAGTTATTAAATACAAAGGTAGTGTAGCTTGGTACAGATAGGCTACTACAATGAGTAACAGACACTGCTACTATGCCCAAAAGGTTTTACTTGGCTTGATGCAGTAAAAAATTGTTATTAAATACAAAGGTGGTGTAGCTTGGTACAGATAGGCTACTACAATGAGTAACAGAAACTGCTATAGTCCCAGAAGTATTTACTGGGCTAGATGCAGTAAAAAATCGTTATTAAATACAAAGGTGGTGTAGCTTGGTACAGATGGGCTACTACAATGAGTAACAGACACTGCTAATATGCCCAAAAGGTTTTACTGCGCTAGATGCAGTAAAAAATTGCTATTAAATACATAGGTGGTGTAGCTTGGTACCAATGGGCTACTACAATGTGTAACAGACACTGCTACAGGCCCAAAAGTATTTACTGGGCTAGATGCAGTAAAAAATTGTTATTAAATACAAAGGTAGTGTAGCTTGGTACAGATAGGCTACTACAATGAGTAACAGACACTGCTACTATGCCCAAAAGGTTTTACTTGGCTTGATGCAGTAATAAATTGTTATTAAATACAAAGGTGGTGTAGCTTGGTACAGATGGGCTACTACAATGAGTAACAGACACTGCTACAGGCCCAAAAATATTTACTGGGCTAGATGCAGTAAAAAAATGTTATTAAATACAAAGGTGGTGTAGCTTGGTACAGATGGGATGGGCTTCTCCAATG
Organism: Phyllobates terribilis; assembly: GCF_046119375.1. Taxonomy (NCBI): domain Eukaryota; kingdom Metazoa; phylum Chordata; class Amphibia; order Anura; family Dendrobatidae; genus Phyllobates; species Phyllobates terribilis. The sequence goes on from NW_027362761.1 coordinate 804,466,802, forward strand.
AGTAACAGACACTGCTACTATGCCCAAAAGATTTTACTATGCTAGATGCAGTAAAAAATTGTTATTAAATACAAAGGTGGTGTAGCTTGGTACAGATGGGCTACTACAATGAGTAACAGACACTGCTACAGGTCCAAAAGTATTTACTGGGCTAGATGCAGTAAAAAATTGTTATTAAATACAAAGGTGGTGTAGCTTGGTACAGATGGGCTACTCCAATGAGTAACAGACACTGCTACTATACCCAAAAGGTTTTACTTGGCTAGATGCAGTAAAAAATTGTTATTAAATACAAAGGTGGTGTAGCTTGGTACAGATGGGATACTACAATGAGTAATAGACACTGCTACTATGCCCGAAATTATTTACTGGGCTAGACGCAGTAAAAAATTGTTATTAAATACAAAGGTGGTGTAGCTTGGTACAGATGGGCTACTACAATGAGTGACAGACACTGCTACAGGCCCAAAAGTATTTACTGGGCACGATGCAGTAAAAAATTGTTATTAAATACAAAGGTGGTGTAGCTTGGAACACATGGCCTACTCCAATGAGTAGCAGACACTGGTACAATGCCCAAAAGGTTTCACTGGGCTAGATGCAGTAAAAAATTGTTATTAAATACAAAAGTGGTGTAGCTTGGTACAGATGGGCTACTACAATGAGTAACAGACACTGCTACAGGCCCAAAAGTATTTACTGGGCTAAATGCAGTAAAAAATTGTTATTAAATACAAAGGTGGTGTAGCTTGGTACAGATGGGCTACTCCAATGAGTAACAGACACTGCTACTATGCCCAAAAGGTTTTACTTGGCTAGATGCAGTAAAAAATTGTTATTAAATACAAAGGTGGTGTAGCTTGGTACAGATGGGATACTACAATGAGTAATAGACACTGCTACTATGCCCGAAATTATTTACTGGGCTAGACGCAGTAAAAAATTGTTATTAAATACAAAGGTGGTGTAGCTTGGTACAGATGGGCTACTACAATGAGTGACAGACACTGCTACAGGCCCAAAAGTATTTACTGGGCACGATGCAGTAAAAAATTGTTATTAAATACAAAGGTGGTGTAGCTTGGAACACATGGCCTACTCCAATGAGTAGCAGACACTGGTACAATGCCCAAAAGGTTTCACTGGGCTAGATGCAGTAAAAAATTGTTATTAAATACAAAAGTGGTGTAGCTTGGTACAGATGGGCTACTACAATGAGTAACAGACACTGCTACAGGCCCAAAAGTATTTACTGGGCTAAATGCAGTAAAAAATTGTTATTAAATACAAAGGTGGTGTAGCTTGGTACAGATGGGCTACTCCAATGAGTAACAGACACTGCTACTATGCCCAAAAGGTTTTACTTGGCTAGGTGCAGTAAAAACTTGTTATTAATTACAAAGGTAGTGTAGCTTGGTACAGATGGGCTACTCCAATGTGTAACAGACACTGCTACTATGCCCAAAAGGTTTTACTTGGCTAGGTGCAGTAAAAAATTGGTATTAGATACACAGGTGGTGTAGCTTGCAACACATATAGGCTACTCCACTGACTAACACACACTGTTAGAGGCCCAAAAGGATTGGCTTAGCTAGATTTAGCCAAATGCTGTGAAAAACACTTGCACAGCACTGGAACAGACCTGCCTGGCAAAAAGTTCTGGGAACTGCTGTAACCGCGCCTTCAAAAGGGCTGCAATTACAATTAGTCCCTACTCCCTAAACCTATCTGTCTATTTAAGAGCAAATTTGCTTGCAATTCACACAGTTACAAAGTATAGCTCCCACAGCAGCAGTGGTGCCGTCTAACACTCAGCTGCAGCAGTGAGAAAATGGTGGCGATGGGGAAAATGGCTGGGTCTTATAGGACAAGGACATGTGACATACACAGCCAATGACACATTCCCTTGCTTGTGTGAAAAAAAAGCACTTCGCTGCGTGTGTGCTCTCCTGATAGGCTGACAGACTGCACCTTCCCACTGTAAATGCGGGAAAGAAAAAAAAAATGGAGATCGGCATTATTTCTGCAGAGATCCATCCCCTGCCCCTCCCCCGGCCCACTCTACACTGAAACTGTCTATTAACATTGATTAACAGTATTACTGTGAAAAAATCCAGTTACGATTTTGGTGCACGAACAGTTATCGAACATAACCTTGAACAGCTGAATTTTTTGCAAATCGTTCAGGTTCGTCGAACGGCTCGAACACCGCCCAAAACAGCTCGAATTTGAGATTGGCGAACAGTTCGAGTTGAACACCGTTCATCTCTATTCAGCAAACTTATTGACACGAGTTCGGGGCTGTTAAAAATAGTTACCTACAGGCCAGCTATTTAAAACTGTATAAGTTCGCTCCAAATTCAGCCATTTGTAGTGAGCGTGGAAGATATTGTCCTCCATTTAAAATGGGCAAGGCACGTGGCAAGGGATGGGGAACTGGATATGATAGTGATGGTTAAGGTGCATGCAGAGGCCGAGGCTGTGGGCAAGCTGAAATTGTGCCACAACAAACACTCACATCTTCTCGCTCGACCTTCCTGTCCCAATTAATAGGGGACCGCAGAAAACCACTATTGAACACAGAGCAGTGTGAAAAGGTTATTGGTTGGATAGCAGATATTGCTTCCAGTCACTTAGCCACCACTCTTTCTTTCACACGGTCAAGTCTCAGAAGCCGTGAGTCTGGACCGCATATTCCTCACCCTGATCCACCTTCCTCCCACCCTGATCCACCTTCCTCCCACCATGCCGAGTGCCCGGAGACAACTGATCCCACACTTGGACACTCCGAAGAGCTGTTCACTTTTCAATTTACAGATTCAGGCCTCTCACCTGGTGCTCTTGAAGCGGAGCAAGAGGAGATCGCATGTATCGATGCCCAAATATTTGAGCAGCCACGGTCCTACAAAGGCGACGGTGGGAAAGTGTCACAAGAGGTGGACAATGATGAGACACAATTGTCAGAAAGTCAAGAGGAGGACCAGGGTGTGGAAGTGGAAGACGAGGTGATGGATGATATAATAACTCACCCAACCTGGCAGGAGGACATGCAGAGCGAAGACAGCAGCAGACAGGGGGAGGGAGGCAAGGCACCCCAACAGGCAGGAAGAAGCAGTGTGGTGGCCACAGACAGAAGGCAGGCAAACATTCCCCGTAACACCAACACGAAGGAAGTTGCCCGGACAGCTGTTAGGTCTTCCCGAGTCTGGTTGTTTTTTAAAGACTCTGCCAATAACCTCAAAAAGGCCATTTGCAACACCTGCCAGGCCAGCATCAGCAGGGGTATCAAAACTACCAGCCTGACCACCACCAGCATGATCAGGCACATGACAGCAAAGCACCTGACTTTGTGGGCCGAACCACAGGGTCCAGGAAAAGTGTCTGCGGGTGACACCACTGCTTCTTCCGCTGTTGTGCGTGCAAGAAAATCCCCTGTCCATAGTGCATGCAAAGACGCCTCCTGCCCTGCACCTGTCGATGCACACTCTCAACTAGTGTCATCAGGAAGCATGTCCTTGTCCCAGCGCAGCGTTCTGTTGTCCATACCCCAGTCATTGTAATGCAAATGCAAATACGCAGCCAACGCCACACAGGCAGACTACTAAATTCCCACTGCTTGTGCTCGAAATGTTGCCTTTTAGGCTCGTGGAGATGAAAGATTTCTGCAACCTGATGGCGGCGACCGTCCCTCGGTACTCAGTCCCCAGCCACCACTATTTCTCCCGGTGTGCAGTCCCCGCATTACACAAGCATGTGTCCCAAAACATTAGCCGTGCCCTCAACAATGCAGTTACTGGGAAAGTCCACCTAACCACAGACAAGTGGACAAGTGGGCAGGGACAGTACATCTCGCTGATGGCACACTGGGTTAGCATAGTGTAAGCCGGGACCCAGTCAGACCTTGGGATGGATCACATCCTCCGGACGCTGAGGATTGTGGGCCCTGGGTCAATCAGGGTTGCCCCCACAGTCTACAGCTCCTGCACCTCATCCTTCTCAGCCTCCTCCTCTTCAGCCTCCATCTCCGAAATGACCACATCAATCACAAGCTGGAAGCACTGCAGCACTGCCTCAGCCAAGCAGCAACAGGCTGTGCTGAAGCTAATATGCTTAGGTGACAAACCGCACAATGCTGATGAGTTGTGGACAGCTCTGAAAGAGCAGGCAGATCTGTGGCTGACACCGCTGAACCTACAGCCAGGCATGGTCGTGTGTGACAATGGCCAGAACTTGGTGGCGGCTCTGAGGCAAGGAGAGCTCACACATGTACCATGCCTGGCCAATGTGCTTAATCTTGTAGTTCAGCCGCTTCTCAAAACCTACCCGGAGCTGCCGGATCTGGTTGTCAGAGTACGCCACCTATGTGCCCATTTTAGAAAGTCAGCAACAGCTTCCACCGCCCTTGCCATGCTTCAGCAGCGTTTGCAGCTTCCAGCTCACCGACTGGTGTGTGATGTCCCCATGCGTTGGAACTCTACACTGCAGATGTTGGGCAGGATTTGTGAGCAGAAGAGGGCATTTGTTGAGTACCAGCATCAACAAGGCCGTCGTTATTCAGTCCAGACTCCATACATAAGACCTCAGGAGTGGGCATGGATGTCAGACATATGTACCATCCTCCAAAACTTTGAGGACTCCACCAGGATGATGAGCGGCCATGACGCCATAATTAGCATCACCATCCCGCTTTTCTGTCTTCTAAAGCGCTCTCTGCGTTACTACCTGCGCAACTGTCAAACGGTCTGTTCAGAGTGGATGGCCTGAGGACAGAGAGGTGGAGGAGGGGGAGAGCATGGTCAGTCGTTCTCTTGGGGAGGACACGGAAATCTTGCCTGTTAGCAGTCTGGCATGCATGGCTGAGTTTATGTTACGCTGCCTTTCCCGTGACCCTCGCGTTCTCAAAGTTTTGGGTGACAGTCATTACTGGTTGGTGACACTTCAAGACCCACGCTACAAGGAGAACTTGCTATCTCTTATTTCTGAGGCAGACAGGTCTACAAAAATGGGGCAGTACCAGAAGGCCCTTGTTGCGGAACTAGTAAAAAAATTCCCATCTGAAAACGCTGGCGGCAGAGGTCACAGTTCGTTGGACAACCAAGGAGTACAGGCGAGAGAGGCACAATTCCAATCCAGCAGAGGCAGGGGAACACTGTCAAAGTTCTGGGACAGTTTTCTCAGACCCTCCCATCGTACAGGCCCTGAGGCACAGGGTACTCTCACAAGAAGTGCAAAGTTTGGGAAGATGCTGAGATAGTACCTTGCTGACCGTACCAACGTCCTCCATGACTCCTCTGTGCCTTATAATTATTGGGTATCCAAGCTGGACACGTGGAATGAACTGGCTCTCTATGCCTTGGAGATCCTGGCCTGCCCTGCCGCTAGCGTTTTATCAAAGCAAGTTTTTAGTGCCGCTGGTGGAATTATAACTGATAATTGTATCCGCCTGTCAACTGAAAATGTTGACAGGCTGATTCTTGTAAAAATGAACAAGGGCTGGATTGGGCCAGACTTCTCAACACCACCGAATGATAGCAGCATAACATAAGCTCAAATCCATTGTCTTTTTTTGGGAGGTGTATTCCCATGCACCTTTTCACACCAACACATGGGTATACGCTTCCTGATTTTGGCTATTTGCTCTTGTACTTCTCCTTCTCCTCATCCTCATCCTCCACCACCATATCACCAGGGTGACTGTGGTCCGTGATGCAACACCCACATCATTTTTTTTAAAGGGTGGTTATGATGCCCGTAAAAATTTTTTTTTATACAGTATGCTCATGTACACCCCCCAGGGGTAAATGTTTGTCAGCCCATACACTTAGTGCATGGGCATTACAAGTATAGGAGACCCGCTATATTCTAGTGGGAACATTTTTTATGAGGCCCTCTTTCACGTCTTTTCCAAGGGGCATTGGAGTGCCTCCCAATTTTTGGCAGCCCTTGCATTAACTGCATAGGCCAACACTATGGGAGACCCACTTCCTAATATTGGGAACATTTTTTCATGAGGCCCCCTACGTCTCATCCAAGGGGCATTGGAGTGCCTCCTAATTTTTGTCAGCCCTTGTATTCACTGCATAGGCAAACACAATGGGTAACCCACTTCCTAATAATGGGAACATTGTTTTCAGGTGGCCCTCTGACCTCCACGTTTTTTCCAAGGGGCATTGGAGTGCCTCCAAATTTTGGGCAACCCTTGCATTCACTGCATAGGCCTACACTATGGGAGACCCACTTCCTAATAAGGGGAACATTGTTTTCAGCAGGCCCTCTGACCTCCATGTCTCTTCCAAGGGGCATTGGAGTGCCTCCACATTTTTGGCAACCCTTGCATTCACTGCATAGGCAGACACAATGGGAGACCCACTTCCTAATAATGGGAACATTGTTTTCAGGAGGCCCTCCTCTAAGTCTCTTCAAAGGGGTATTGGGGTACGTCCAAATTTTGGGCAGCCCTGCCACTCACTGCATATGCAATAACAGTATAGGAGACCCACTCTTTAGTAATGGGAAAAACAAAGCATAGCCAGCTGATGGCTCTCTCTGAATAGTGAGGGCCGACTGCTGGCCCTTTAAGAATAGTAAAGGCCGCCTGATGGCCCTATAAAAATAGGCTTTGTGACTTTCAGAGTCCCTCCTTCATAATTGAAACATGATGTGTCTGATGATGTGTCACAGACCACATGGCCAGATAAGGTTGTAAAATGTTAAAATTACATTTCCTTGTGAATGCATTTGTCACGTTTGAAAGCAGTGCAAAAGTGCAAAAACGCATCAAAAACGCTACGCTTGAACATAGCCCAAGGTGTGGAGGGGTATTTTTGTATTGGGTTATTTATTTTGCCTTATATACAAGTCATTACCCTGGAAAGGATGTTCCTTAACATATTTCCCAGGGAAATCCATTTTGGTTTCATTTTAGTGCTCGCCCATCACTATCTGTGATACATCCAGTGAGCTGCACTATGTGCCCTTTTTTCTTATCTTTCAACATTTGAGGCTATTAAGCAGCCATTGCATATATGAAGCTACAGTACCACTCTTACATAACAGAAACCTGGAGGTCTGGGGGTGTATAGTAAGATTTATTCTACAGCACATATGAACAATAGACTGTTGAATAGATAATACTTGTATGCACTTCACTAGTGGATATTATTAGACCTATCCATATTTATTTATACTTACTATTTGAGGAACAATATAATGTACATTTTATGACTTATTTCTATGCTATGTCACTTGCAGGGTTGGCTTTGGTCTCTGCATGCCAGTTAGTCTTACAACACACATCAAAATGGAATTTGTAAAAAAAAATAAAGTAATACAGCTAGTATAGTTAGGGGAGGATAGGGGATTTTTAATTAAAGCACATTAGAACATAGATTAGACTATGCCATCAAATAGATAGGGATTTAGAATGAAAATTAAATAGTATTTTGGCCCACCCTTTTAATAGAAATAATACTATTATGTTAGTAAGGCCACGGCCCCCCTATCAGTATTTGGTCAGTATTCGGTCAGTATTTTTTCTCAGGAGTGGGATCCAAAACCAGGTGAGGAACAATCAGAAAAAGTATAATAGAAACAAGTGCAACAATTCTACATTTATCACCCACTCCTGGTTTTGGCTCCCACTCTTAAGAAAAAATACTGACCAAATACTGATAGAGGGGCCGTGGCCTAAAAGTTTTTTCAGACATAAAAAAAAAGTTTTTTTAAAGCAATCCTTTTGTTTCTCCCCACTGCAAGCATAATTGAATTGAATTAGTGATAATTAAATGATTAATATGTGTTAAAAGTAAACAATCTCCTACTTAATAAAAAACTTTTTGCCCTAAATAATTGTTCAAATTGCCATTTTTCCCAAAAATGTTTTATGGATTCACATACGCCTTGCATTTGTGGCCCAACACCTTGTATTGTTTATACTTGCAAAGTGGAAGCAAAGCTGGACTTTGGGATCCTGAAAAACACAGCAAAAAATGCAACTACAATGCAACAAAAACACAGCAAGAAAAGCAGCTAAAATGCAGCAAAACCTGCTTTTTATAAGCAGCTTCTTTATTGCAAAGAAATCAGGTTTTGGGTGCAAAAAAAATGCACCAAAAATGCAATGTGTGAACATAGCCTGTTGATTCGTATTGTCCAGAAGTTAGAAAACGCAGTGCTCTCAATTTTCCATGATAATATTTTTATTTGGACTAAAATGCAATCTTATATGGAATTACTACTCTTCATAAGTAGAATATTGTCCCTGTCATAAAGGCTATAAGTGCTTCTCCTGATAACAATGCTTTTAACTTTCTCCATAAAAATAAAAAATTAACCTGACAAGCAGTTTTAAGAGCTATAAAAGTTTTTATGCCCACTGGAAAACAAAACTAAAAATATTTTTTTAAAAGAATTGGCCATATAATCCACTTTGAATTAAGCCTGGTATAGCCCAGTTGGTGTGTGTTCCCATGCTGGGATAATGCTACTTACTAAGCCACTAACGTCACCACTTTGGCCTGTAGGCTTGCCGTTTCAATGTGGTGCAGCATTTTCACAGCAGGGCTAATTCCTGTGATGCATAATTATGAAACATTTACAGTAGCTGAAACCAGTAGGAAATTTTCTCTTAGAATTGAAAGTGTTTTAGAACCCATTAACCTTAATCTTCCATCCAATTGATCAAATATTACATTTTGTTTATGGGGTTAAAGATAGTAAAAAAAAAATCATAATTATAAAATATAAAGCCATATTTATGTCATAACAGAGTTGCCCAGAATATCACGGTTTACATCTATATGTGTTTATGTACAAACAACTGTGCTTCCTGAATTATTACCTTGCAATGTATGTCATTAGCAGAATGCAGGCATGTAAAATCAAGTGATGCTGTAAAGTAGGATGCAGCCTAGTGATAGAGAGAAGCTTAATACATGTAAATTGCTTTCTTTAAAAAAGCAAAAGCAGCACCAGTACTTTTTATTTTACCAAACTGTATTATTTTATTTTTAGACTACCACATTCATACATGGAATATACTTAGCATGACTTCTGCAAATGACAGTAACATATTGTAGTGCTTGAAACTGTATTAAAAGTCAAGAAAAATGAATACAATGTGAACTATAACCGAAAAATTTTAATACATTTTGGAATGTGGAAGAAAAAAATTAAAATCAAACTTTTTTCACAAAAATGTTACTTTAGACCCAATTTTTTTATTTTTGCAGAGGTAACAAGAAAAAATGGACCCCAAAATTTGTTGTGCAATTTCCCCTGAGCATGCAGATACCCCTATGGGGAAAAACACTGGGCGCACGGCAGGGTTCGGAAGGGAAGAAGTGCCATTTGACTTTTTGATTGGAAAATTTGCTTGAATAATTAGCGGACGCCATGTTGCGTTTGGAGAGCCCCTGATGTGCCTAAACAGTGGAAACCCCACACAAGTGACACCATTTTGGAAACTCAGGCAACTTATCTAGATGTGTGGTGAGCACCTTCAACCCCCAGGTGCTTCACAGAAGTTTATAACATTGAGCCGTAAAAATAAAATTTTCACATTTTTCCCACAAAAATGTTTTTCAGCCCCCAATTTTGCATTTTCATAAGGGTAACAGGATAAATTGCACAATGTAGTTTGTTGTGCAATTTCTCCTGAGTAAGCAGATACCCCATATGTAGGGGGAAACCACTGCTTGGGCATACGGCAGGGTTTGGAAGGGAAGGAGCACCATTTGACTTTTTCAGTGTAAAATTTGCTTGAATAATTAGCGGATGTGCCCCTGATGTGCCTAAACAGTGGAAACCCCTCACAAGTGACACCATTTTAGAAACTAGACCCCTCAGGGAACTTATCTAGATGTGTGGTGAGCACCCTGAACCCCCAAGTGCTTTACGGAAGTTTATAACATGGAGTCGTGAAAATAAAAAAATCTAACTTTTTCCACAAAAATGATGTTTTAGCCCCAATTTTTTTATTTTAACAAGGGTAAGAGGAGAAAATGAACCCCAAAAACTTTTGTGCAATTTCTCCTGAGCGCGCTGATACCACATATGTGGGGAAAATACAGTGTTTGGGTGCACGGCAGAGTTCAGAAGGGAAGGAGCACTGTGTGACTTTTTGAACGCAAAATTGGCTGGACTCGAGAGCGGATGCCATGTCGCGTTTGGAGAGGCCCTGATGTGCCTAAATAGTGGAAACCCCCCACAAGTGACCCCATTTTGGAAACTACACCCCTCAAGGATTTTATCAAGGGGTATAATGAACATTTTGAACCAGAGGTACGACACAGAATTTGATAACATTAGGTCATCATATTGAATAGGTTGTCATTAGTCTTGAGCGCAATTGCTCGCTACTTGAGTTTGCATCGGGTACTCAGGTATGCACTGTGTATCGCGGGTGCTCAAGTGACATGCTCGAGTCCCCGCCCACATGTTTCACGGTTATTAGACACCCCAAAAAAACATGCGGGGATAGCTCGTGCATGGCAGGCAATCCCCGTGAGGTTTTCTTGGCCGTGAAGCAAATGAGGCGGAGACTCGAGCATGTCACTTGAGCACCCGCGATACTCAGTGCATACCTGAGCACCCGATGCAAACTCAAGTAGCGAGCACTTGCGCTCAACACTAGCCGCCATATCGTCATCTTTTTTTTTTACTTTTGAAAAAAAAATCCAAACGCTAACCCTAGCCCAACCCTAACCCTAGCCCAACCCTAACCCTAACCCTAACCCCAATCCTAACCCTAGCCCCAACCTTAACCCTAACCCTAGAGTTTATTTTTTACGCCGTTCCTTGTGCGGTATAAGTGATTAGACGACTTTATTCTTCGGGTTGGTGCGATTACATCGATACCAGAATCATATCGGGTTTTTATGATTGATAGCTGTCACACACTAAAAGACGCATTTTTTTTGTAAAATCTAGTTTTTGCATCATCATATTTTGAGAGCTATAATTTTTCCATATTTTGGCCGACAGAGTCATGTGATGGCTTGTTTTTTGCGGGATGAGTTGAAGTTTTTATTGGTACCATTTTCAGGCACGTGACATTTTTTGATCGTTTTTATAGAAAAAACTATTTTTTTGCATCGCTTTATTCTGAGAGCTATAACTTTTTTATTTTTCGGCTGATGGAGCAGTATGGCAGCTTGTTTTTTTGTGGGACAAGATGATGTTTTCAGCGGTACCATTTTTATTTATATTCGTCCTTTTTATCGCATGTTATTCCATTTTTTGTTTGGCGGTATGATGTAGCATTGTTTTTTGCTTCGTTTTTTTTTATTTTTTTTTACATTGTTCACTAAAGGGGTTAACTAGTGGGACAATTTTATAGATCAGGTCGTTCCGTATGCGGCGATACCAAATATATGTACTTTATTTTTTTTTTTCTTTTTCATAATAATATTAATTGATGGGCACATTATATTTTTATTATTGGTGGATTCTTTTTTTTATTTTTTTTTTATATTTTTACAATTTTTTTCATTTTTTTTCATTTTTAAACCCTTTTTTTACTTTTATTCTTTGTCCCACTTTGGGACTTTCACTTTTTTTAATCTGATCACCTGTATAGCATAGGGATGGAGCACCATCCCTGTGCTATGCAGGTTGTCAGCGCTGCAGAGACAGAAGATACTTTGGTTATGCACTGCGCATGACCAAAATATCTTCCTGCTCTCTGGTGACCCAGATGTTGTCATGACGACATCGGGTCGTCATGGCAACATCCGGGAAGCAGTATCCCGATCACCTCCCCTTGCCACCGCAATGCTGCGATCGACTTCGATCGCAGAATTGCAAGGGTTAATGTGTCGGGACTTCTCTCAGTACATAGCACCGGGTGTCAGCTGTGACAATCAGCTGACACCCGGCGGCGATCGCACCCACACAGCTTGTGTGCGGGCGCGATCGGAAAGACGTACTAATACATATCAGATTCTTAAAGCCCAGGGTGCAGATGCGTATTAGTACATCTTGGGCTTTAAAGGGGTTAAAGGGAAACAGTCATCTCTGAAAACACTATTTAACTGCAGATATTGGGTTAATCTGCAGATAAATGCTGCCTGGCCACCTTACTGTGTTCAGAGGTTGTAATCACTCTCCGATACTTTAAAGCACCACTCAAGTGTTTTTTTTATTATTTCAGGACTGGAGTGGTGCTAGAAACGTAAGTTCCCTGATCCTAGTATTATACTTACTAGCCATTGTCTTCAGCTCTTCCCGGTGCCGCTCCAGTCCCTATCCGCCACCTTGTGACTGCAACTTCTGACTGACCGGAAGTCAGAGGTAATGGTCACAAGCTCTCAGTGTAAGTCTATGACAGCCTCATTCTGGCCTGGTTCTGGCGCTCATAGACTTACATGGAATTGTGAATTTTGGATTGGCCAGCAAACACTGGAGCAATCCGGTAGGTCATAACCTGCAGAAGACCAACCAGAGCGGCGCCGATAACAGATAAAAACGGCGGCTGGTAAGTATAATACTAAGGGCAGGGAACTTAGATTAGTGTCATCATTGCAACATTTTTTTTACAGTTTTACCGTGGGAGCTTGTGCTTGAATTGACAAATCGCTTTGCACATATGTGCTGCAGAGCCAGCTTTCAATCAAAGTGCTGGGACACCGCTCACAGTATAGTGAGCAATAATTGTGAGAAGAGACTGTAACCAGTCGATGCACGTTCCAATGACTGAAAGTCGGCGGCTCCCGGGAGGAAATGAGTTAAGTTATTCCCAGTAGCTGTACTTTCAGTAAGGCAGCCGGACAGCATTGTAATGCTATTTACCTGCAGATTAACTATATATCTGCAGGTAAATAACATTTTCCAAGGTGACAGGTTTCCTTTAAAGGTGCTAGCTACTTTCCAGTGAAATTTTTTAAATACCATAAACTGTTGTGTTCTGTCACAAAATGTTTCCCTGGTTGCATCCCTGCTTAATATTAGTGTCTTATTATCCTTTAAATGGTTCATACAAAAATCCTTTCTTGAGTGCTCCCATTGACAATGAATGGAGTGAAGGTGCACATGTTCGACCTCTGCTCCATTAAGATGGGACTCTTCAAAGCCCCCTGCTCGAGATCGAGAGTCCGGCAGTTGGACCCACAGTAATCAGGATGCTATCCTCTATCCTCTATCCTAGTAATACAGGAAAACCTCTAATTTTGGAAAAAAAAAACTTTAAATGGAAACTGTCAGTGGGATCAACCCTTTTAAGCTGTCTATATGGGCATGTAGGTTGTAGCAAGATTAACCCATATACTACATGAGCCCCACACAAACTCCCTACATACAGCATGAGCCCCACACAGCCTACTATCTACAGCATGAGCCCCACACAGCCTTCCCATGTCCAGCATGAGAGCCGCATAGCCTCCCCATTTACAGTATGAGAACCCCATAGCCTCCCCATGTCCAGCATTAGAGCCCCGTAGCCTCCCCATGTCCTACATGAGAGCCCCATAGCCTCCCCATTTCCTGCATGAGGGCCCCATAGCATCCCCATGTCCAGCATGAGAGCCCCATAGCCTCCCCATGTCCAGTATGAGAGCCCCATAGCCTCCCCATGTCCTACATGAGAGCCCCATAGCCTCCCCATGTCCAACATGAGAGCCCCATAGCCTCCACATGTCCTACATGAGAGCCCTATAGCCTCCCCATGTCCAGTTTGAGAGCCCCATAGACTCCCCATGTCCAGCATGAGAGCCCCATAGACTCCCCATGTCCAGCATGAGAGCCCCATAACCTCCCCATGTCCTGGATGAGAGCCCATAGCCTTCCCATGTCCATCATGAGGTTTCCATAGCCTCCCCATGTCCAGCATGAGAGCCTCATAGCCTCCCCATGTCCAGGATGAGAGCCTTATAGTCTCCCCATGTCCAGCATGAGACCCCCATAGCCTCTCCATGTCCAGCATGAGACCCCGCTAGCCTCTCCATGTCCAGCAATAGACCCCCATAACCTCCCCATGTCCAGCACGAGAGCCACATAGCCTCTCCATGTCCTGGATGAGAGCCCCATAGCCTCCTCATGTCCAGCATGAGAGCCCCATAGCCTCCCCATGTCCAGCATGAAAGCCTCAAAGCCTCCCCATGTCCAGGATGAGAGCCTTATAGCCTCCCCATGTCCAGCATGAGAGCCTGATAGCCTCCCTATGTCCAGCATGAGAGCCCCATAGCCTCCCCATGTCCAGCATGAGAGCCCCATAGCCTCCCCATGTCCAGCATGAGAGCCTCATAGCCTCTCCATGTCCAGGATGAGAGCCTTATAGCCTCCCCATGTCCAGGATGAGAGCCTTATAGCCTCCCCATGTCCAGCATGAGAGCCCCATAGCCTCCCCATGTCCAGCATGAGACCCCCATAGCCTTCCTATGTCCAGCCAAATATCCCATATACATTAAAAAAAAAGAAGACCACATGCTCACCTCGGTCCCGTTCCCCTGGCGCTCTGCCTCTGCTCCTGTCTCCGCTGTGCTGACTCTCCGAAGTACACAGCTGAGCGATTAAATAACGTCATTGCGTTAGCGCGGATGGAGCTAGTGGGCGGGCGTGGGGAGGCATGACACGGGCCACCGTTTTCCAGCACCTCAGCTGTCTCGGTCCGCGGGCCTTAGTTTGTCCAGTTCTGGTCTAGTCAGTAGATGGGGCAGTGGAACACTGACATTGGAGGGATAAAAAAAAAGTAATTATGCTAGAAAGTAATTTTTTTCTAGGTTTAATATCGTTTATAGACTTATCTCTTACTTAAATAGTAACCGTCATTTTAATTTTTATTTCACAAATCAATAGTACCCATTATAATAAGCAACTCTGTAATATATCTTATCACAGAAATCTTCTTTCACCTTTTGGATTCAACTTTCACTCTGAATTCAAGAAAATGACCTACATTGACTGAAGACAGATTTTTTACTTTACTGAGTTAGGACAGAATAGCTGATGATTTTAAAATTCTATAAAATTCTATGGAGATAAGGGAGGAGGGGGAGGAAGAACTATGGGCAGACACACATTCTTCTGCAAGTTTACCAACTACCATCTCCTACCTTAGTAATGGGAAAATCTGTATTCACTGAAGACAGATATTACCAGTGAATTGAGAATTTGAAGAATGAATAATCATTCCAGGAGCTGACTTCTCTAATAAGATATATTCCAAAGATTTTTATTGTCAGGTGTACTATTGATTTAAGGAAAAAGAAATTAAAGAAAGGTTTGCCATAACATAGTGGTCTTATTGGAATACCCCTCTTTACTTGCAGGTGTTTCTAAACTGTCTTGGCGTTTATGATGATAATGGTAAAATAGGGTCACATATTTGGCCTCATGGTTAGTTATTAAATGGAATCTGTCACCATGTTAATGCAGAGGCACAGACCCTTATTCCAGTGATGTGTCAATTACTGGGCTGTTTAGTGTAGTTTTCATAAAAATCAGTGTTATCAACAGGAGATTATCACTAGAGGACTAGTAAACATGCTGCCATGCAGGCCAATCAATCTCCCACCACTGGTTGGCAGTTGTTTTGCCAATGCACAGCAGGCGAGGCTATACAGAACTCAGCATTCAGAAAACTGCTAGATCTGCAGCAGACAAACAGTTTTTAATGAAAATTTCAACAAGAAGCCCAGTAAGTGACATATCGCTGGACTCAGGGTCTCTGTTTCTACATTACTGTGCTTTCAGATTAGGTAGCAAAAAAATGGTGAAAAATTCCATTTAATAATTAACCATGAAGCCAAACATCAGGGTCTCTTTTATCTGTCCCTATATCATGCTGCTCTCTGATGGGGGTAGGAATTATCTGGTGTCAGATTCCTTTTAAAATTGATGTCAAACATTTGTGACAGCAGTCTGACATTCTAATGTAGATGGTGATATCTGGGTATTGTATTTTCCATATACGCCTGTAGATTATCACAAATTTTTCATGGAAAAAATGCTACGTGTGGGTCCTTTTAAACGGAACTGTCCAAAACAGTGAAGAAGGAGGCAATGCTTTTGAAAAATATGGGCCAGCTGCTATTTCTCCTCAGCTGTTTGATCTGACTGACGGCCCCTGTCTGAACTTACTAGTTATTTGCCGTTTCATTAGCTGCAAGGTTTTCAATTTCTACCTCTTGGAAGTTACAGCGCTTTGAACAAGTCCCCACAGTAATTGAATTTGCCACAGAAATAGAACGCTGGAAAATTTCATTTTCTTCCTTACACGAAAGCAAGCAGGCAGGCAGACAAATATTCCTGCTGGCCACACTTAACACCCCTCTTTTTTTTTTTTGCTATATAGCTTGATGACCCCCCCACCTTTCCCACTTATATATACACAGTCACAAAACAGGCCTCTTGCCTAATAATCTCCCAGTGCATCAGCGTGTCACTTTGTAATTTTCTCCTAAATGCCTTCCACAAATAATGGTTTTCAAAATGAGCATTAACAGGCTTGATTACACGGAACTGTCCTTTTAATTTACACTAGGATTCTATTGATCACACAAGTGCAGATTAAAGTGTTCAATGAAGATGTGATGAGGTATTAACCAGCTAAGGGTCCTCCAGGGGCTGGCGGGCAGGCCCGGAATATGCTAGAAGTGTACAGTTATTTCCCTGTAATGAAGTGGTACTATGCGCAGACATGAATTGCTAGCAGAAAGAATAGATCGGAGATGATAAGCTCTTCAAAGTCATTTCTCCCTCTCTCATTCAGACTCATGCCCAGATCCTATTGCGATTCCTCTGCATTACTTGTCAAGAAATGCCGGGATTTACTTAGCCGCTTGATGCAATTTTTATGACCCTATTGCTTTTCCACCATAGTAATAGTTTTGAATCAATTTATCAATCTAGCTGTGCCATCAGACACCTTGCCCTGAAGATCAAGTCCAGGTCATTCCATCAATTCACTGTGGTCCACAAATATAGAGAAGGGAGCTAGGATATGTGAGCTATCAACCTTTGGTGGCTTAGTAAACATACTTTTTTGGTGATGTAACTACTTATGTCCAGAATATATATACAGATAAGTATCATAAGCACGAGAAGATGAGGAAGGAATAGTAGACCCATAATTGTGTCATTATCAAAATATTAGCTGACGTTTTCACTTGTCACTCCATTTAGGTGAAGTGGCCCCTGCAACCTTTTATATTGTAACATTTTCTTTGTATAAATAAATGAAGAGGCCTCGGCTGGAATAAGGTATTAAAGTAAGAGGCAATTTCCACTTACACAGAAAATACATCTGAAATTCACACTGAATACATATCTGGTTTAATGAAAAAGGAGCTATGAAAAAAATTAAATTTTAAAGCAAATATGTTCATATTTTAATACAGCATATTATTATTATTATTATTATAAAAATATTATTATTAGTAGTAGTAATAGTAGTCAAAACCTATTGTTCAATAACTGCAGTTGCTCTAAAAAGAAATATGTAAAAGTAAGCAAATGAGGTTTTTAATGACTAAGTGCAGTAAAAGTTATGGCTGCAGTGCTGAAAAATGGTAGAAGCAAAAACTGAAAGAAATGGCTGGCTGGCTATTAAGGCCCTTTGAGATATGATCATTAATGGGATAAAAACAAATGACTAAGCACAAAGCTCTCTTTCCTTGTAATGGGAATTGCAATAGCCTAGCAAACGCACATTTTTTTTTATTAAAGGCTACAAGAGATGGTATTATGTAACAGAGAGGGTGTCCATTTTTCTAATCAACTGTAAAAAAAAATCCTAATATATATACAGTGCCTACAAGTAGTATTCAACCCCCTGCAGATTTAGCTGGTTTGATAAGATGCAAATAAGTTAGATCCTTCAAACTGCAAACGAGAGTAGGTTTTATGAACAGAAGCATAAATCTTACAAAGCAAAAAGTTATGTTGCTCAGTTGAATTTTATTAAATTTTAAACATAAAAGTGTGGGTCAATTATTATACAACCCCTATGTTTAATATTTTCTGGAATAACCCTTGTTTGCAATTACAGCTAATAATCGTCTTTTATAAGACCTGATCAGGCCGGCACAGGTCTGTGGAGTTATCTTGGCCCACTCCTCCATGCAGATCTTCTCCAAGTTATCTAGGTTCTTTGGGTGTCTCATGTGGACTTTATTCTTTAGCTCCTTCCACAAGTTTTCAATTGGGTTAAGGTCAGGAGACTGACTAGGCCACTCCAACACCTTGACTTTTTCCCTCTTGAACCAGGCCTTGGTTTTCTTGGCTGTGTGCTTTGGGTCGTTGTCTTGTTGGAAGATGAAATTACGACCCATCTTAAGATCCTTGATGGAGGAGCGGAGGTTCTTGGACAAAATCTCCAGGTAGGCCGTGCTATCCATCTTCCCATGGATGCGGACCAGATGGCCAGGCCCCTTGGCAGAGAAACAGCCCCACAGCATGATGCTGCCACCACCATGCTTGACTGTAGGGATGGTATTCTTGGGGTTGTATGCAGTGCCATCCAGTCTCCAAACGTCACGTGTGTGGTTGGCACCAAAGATCTCGATCTTGGTCTCATCAGACCATAGAACCTTGAACCAGTCTGTCTCAGAGTCCTCCAAGTGATCATGAGCAAACTGTAGACGAGCCTTGACATGACGCTTTGAAAGTAAAGGTACCTTACGGGCTCGTCTGGAACGGAGACCATTGCGGTGGAGTACGTTACTTATGGTATTGACTGAAACCAATGTCCCCACTGCCATGAGATCTTCCCGGAGCTCCTTCCTTGTTGTCCTTGGGTTAGCCTTGACTCTTCGGACAAGCCTGGCCTCGGCACGGGAGGACACTTTCAAAGGCTGTCCTGGCCGTGGAAGGCTAACAGTAGTTCCATAAGCCTTCCACTTACGGATGATGCTCCCAACAGTGGAGACAGGTAGGCCCAACTCCTTGGAAAGGGTTTTTTACCCCTTGCCAGCCTTGTGACCCTCCACAATCTTGTCTCTGATGGCCTTGGAATGCTCCTTTGTCTTTCCCATGTTGACCATGTCTGAGTGCTGTTCACAAGTTTGGGGAGGGTCTTAAATAGTCAGAAAAGGCTGGCAAAAGAGATCTTTAATCAACACATGTGAAGCTCATTATTCTTGGTGCCTGAACTACTTCTTAATACTTTAGGGGGACCAAACAGAATTCTTGTGGTTTGAGGGGTTGAATAATAAATGACACTCTGAATTAACTTTTAACGTTTTAAAAAAAAAAAAAAAAAAAAATTTCTGCAGTGCATTTCCCACTTCCAGGCTGATCTACAGTACAAATGTCACAATGCCAAGTTAATTCCGCATGTGTCAACCAGCTAAATCTGCAGGGGGTTGAATACTACTTGTAGGCACTGTATATCTTTATTGGTTTGAAAAATTTCTCCCAAACGAATGCATTTTTGGATCAGTGATCTTATCTTTTTGGATCTGTTGGTCAATTGGAAATGAAAGGGTTTGCTTTACAAGGATAAAGACTATCTAAATGGAAGCTGGCTCGGTGATCATGTGATTGTAGTTAAGGCTTCTCTAACCCCCCCCCCAGCAATCTGCTGTTATTATCCCTGAAGGAAATTGTGCATAGCCATTCATTTACACTCCAGAGGAACATTTGCAAATAAATGGCTGACGATGCAAAACTTGAAAGAGTCGGGTCCTCAAGAATACAAGTCTTTTTTAGGGCTCACTCACGCTGGCGTATAATACTGAACAGCGCAATGTGAGAAAACATCGCATTGCACTCTAATCAATGTTATTAAAAGAGTCAGTGCTCATCTGGGATTTTTTTCTCAGCTGGAAACGGACTGCAGAAAAAATCGCAGCATGTTGCAAGTGGATGCAAGAATCGGATTGCACTCGCCAATGCAAGTCAATGGGAACGTGCGTCTGCCGTCTAATATTTATTCACATCTCAAAGGAATCCCGACAATTCATCAGCCAAATACAGTAAATTTAGAGCCCAAACTGATAGCTAGATGGATAAATAAAGTAGATAGAAATCAAAACCTCCGCTTGACTGCAAAAGACCTTCAGAAAGATTTAGCAGACTCTTGAGTTGTGGTACATTGCTATACTGTTCAGAGACACCTGCACCAATATGGCCTCCATGGAAGAGTCATCAGAAGAAAACCTCTCCTGTGTCTGTAGCGCCCCGAGGGTTCGGCCGCTACAGGGGTATTGCACCTCTGCCAGAGGTGTGATATTCCACTCCCGGGTAAGGATGGAGTATGGACCAGGGCTCAGTTAGCTGCATGCATCACACACCCCATTTCCGGGGGACAGCTCAACGGTGCTCCCTTTTAAACAGTAATGCAGGCATGACAGACCATGTCGCTGGCTGGAGTGAGGAGAGGGGAGGAAAACCCAGTGATGTAGGAGCAGGAGGGGACGGTTTCTGAGCATAGGTAGGAGCTCATTGGTTGCTGGTCACCTGAGCTCACACACTAGGGGAGGGTATATAAGGTGGGCACCATCTTAGTTCTGGGTTGAGTTCAGTGAGAGAAGGAGATCAGCCAGAGAGGGCTGACAGGGAGCTGTGGCTCAGTCTGGGCCCAGCTCCACTTGGCAGGCCTAGGGTGAAGGCCGGAGCCAGAGAGGAGAGGAGAACAGGAACAGAAAGGAACAGAAACAGAAAGGAACAGAAAAGGAAGAGAAGTACCCAAAGTGTAGAAGGGTTCAGGAACAAGAAGGCAGAAGGGACCCTAAGGACCCAGGAAATTAAGGGTGACGGGTCAGGCAAGAAAAGGGTACCGGATCCCAAATTGGTGGAGGTTAATTATCCCTCAGCCAAGAACCGGAGGTCGTGATCATCACTTGGTGCGACCCCCTGCTAAACCTTGCTAGGAAGGCACCATATAGGATAGCGGGAAACGGGGCCCATGTTTACCCGCATAGATCCACGGCAGCTGGACAAAAGCTTGGTCACTGGTGGGGCACGAGCCAGAGAAAGGATAGAACGGAGTCCTGTGCCATACTCCTGAATTGCCTGGGCGTTGACCGAGCCCCTCACCTGGTGGACGCAGCACGGCTTGGGCAGTCACTACCTGTACAGAAGTGGCTTGGAGTATACGAACTGTGAGTAAAAGACCCTGGACTGCAACACGTTGTCTTTGTGCTTCTTACTTCGCCAGCACTAACAGTACTGGGACTCCCTGCACCATCACCCCCACCATCTACTACACTGCCCTGGGGCTACACTCTTCCCGTGGGGAGTTATACGATCTCAGCTGCACACACCATCAGCCTCAGGGGACTGCCTTGCAGCGGCGGTTCATAATAGCCGCAATCCACGGGTGGCATAGTCGGACATTGCAAAGCACATAATAGACTACCACTGGTCTGACCACCCTGAGCCACGGGACCGGGTCGCCACTACTACTCCCAGTATCATACAGAAGCCCGGTCCCGGGTACCCCAAGGCCCAGGGGGCGAGTCATGTCCTTACCATAAAATGCGGTTCGACTTACGCAGTGTACTACGCCACCTGTGCCTGTAAATTGATTTACATTGGTTTGACCACTAGGGAGCTCAGAGTGAGGATACGGGAGCACATGCGCGACATTTGTGCAGCCAGGATGGTGACTGACCCACGGGAACTGAGAACTCTCCCACGTCATTTTCAACGTAAACATAACTGTGATCCTAAATCTTTGAAAATACGTGGGATTGATATTTTACATCTGGGATGCCGTGGGGGTAATTGGGGTAAAATTCTTGCCCAAAAGGAAACAAAATGGATTGTCCGCCTGGATACTATGGCTCCTCGGGGCCTGAATGAGGCATTCGGTTTCGCCTCCTTCTTGTGATGAAAGTCTTGTCTGTTTTGAGTGTCTCCATTTTTGCCTTATTGATCTAACTCTGGCATCAAGTTTTTATATATGTTTTTAATTATTGTTTATTATTATTCTCATCTTTTCCTTTTTCTTTTTCTTACTTTTATTTAGTTTTGAAGTGGGACAACACCTAAACATCTGGGGCAACTCACATCATTGGATGTATGGGATGGACTATGCCCACCTTAAATTATGCCTTATGTATATTTATAATATTGTATTTCCGTTGTTTTGTATCAGTGTTATATACTTTCACATTGTATTGTGTTTCATATTGTCCTGCTTCCCTCTCCTCCCTCCCTTCTACTCTTTCATTGTACCACTGTGCTGCCCTGCGACTCACGATGTGGTGCGCATGCGCGTTGGGTGCATGGTCTCTGGTCCGGGCTCAGCTGTCTTTATCCTGGCCGCGCCCTTCCGGGTTGTGCGACACGTGCTTCCGGACGTGCGCTGCCGGGTGACGGCTGTTGCCCGCACTGTGGGACCTTGGGATCTGGTGCATGCGCCATAGAACACCGGTCGCTTGGCAATCTCTGATCACGTGACTGATACTGCGGTCACGTGATCGTTAGGGGGGGCATTTAAAAAGGTCCTTTATCTGCTCAATATCATGCCTCTTGAGAAAGCCTGCAGCATCAGCGGTAAAATGCGCGTCGGGGCTCCTTCCTGGCCAGATGGCGATCTGATCCTTACTTCTCTTCCCCCCTCCTTTGGCTTCCCTGTGAAATTGGCCGGTAAGCGGAATCCTTGCTGATTACTATGCTATAGTAATCACACACACTTGTGGATAATATACATAATAGTGGTCCGCTGGGCGTGCTATATTTTTACTAGGGTTCACACTTTGTGTTTGCCTCTTGGGGTGTGATGACCTGTGTGTATACTATATTTTACCCTGTATTGTGATGAATAATATATATTGTGATACTATTTGACTTTGTTGACTAGATTTTAACATTGTATTAAATAAAGAAATCTGTTTTATGCCATTTATACTCCGTTTCTCCTGTCATATATATATAATTGAGTAGGCATGTGGTTGACAGACACGACGCATTGACGGGTTGTCTGTCAACCTGTTTTGAAGAATGAAGGCCGTCTTTTGTGTGTTATGTATACATACCAGCAGTGCAGATGACAGTTCATAGGTGTAAACGTGTCAGCAATTGCCCAACAAACAAACAAAATGCTGCTCATTCATCGGGTGATTGGATTGTTTATGGCGGAACAAAAATTATTGTTCTCAGCAGCACATTGCCAGGTGAAAATTGCTGATTTGCTGCTGATAACAGGATACTGTATGGTGACAAAAGAAAAACTGACTAGCACATTCAAACAGTGTGTACAGGTGCCAGCTAAAATAATAATTCTAAGGGCAGAGACACACTGCCGTATAACTCGTGCGAGGATCGCATCACAATGAACGGACTGGCCGGCATCTCTCCTGACTTGAGCATGACAGTGTGATGGATTTCTATGCAGCTGTCAAGGTTAGATGAGTACAGGGTTTGTGATGCAATCCTCGCATGAGCAATACGGCAGTGTGTCTCTGCCCTTAGAATTATTGTTTTAGCTGGCACCTGTACACATTAGCTTGGATGTGCTAATTAATGAATATAATTTTTAACTACTTTACAGAAAATAACAATAAATGAACATTGGGTTGTTCTAAAAAATAGAAGTGTCAGCATTTGTCTTTACAAACTCACAATATGTACTCTTTCTTGAGGATTTAGCATTCCTGTGAATCACTAACCTAATATATAGTTGTATACCCAAAGTTTTTTAGAACTGCTTTACATTTATGTTGCATAAAGTCAACCAACTTCTGGCACTTGTCAACTGTTATTCCAGCCAAGGATGCTTTGACAACATCCCACAATTTTTTGGCATTTGTTGGCTTTGCCTCAGAAACTGCATTTTTTGTCACCCCACAAGTGTTCTAGCAGATTTAGGTTCGGGGATTGGACTGGCCACTCCATAACCTCAATTTTGTTGTACTGGAACCAAGGTTTTGCTTGTTTACTGGTGTGTTTAGAGTCGTTGTCTTGTTGAAACACTCATTTCAAGGGCATATCCTCTTCAGCGTAAGGCAACATGACCACTTCAAGTATTTTAATATATGCCAAATGGTCCATTATCCCTGGTATGTGGTAAATAGGTCCAGCACCATAGTAGGAGAAACATGTCCATATCATGATGCTTGCACCACCATGCTTCACTGTCTTCAGAGTGTACTGTGGCTTGAATGCAGAGCTTGGGGGTCGTCTGACAAACTGTCTGTAGCCCTTGGACCCAAAAAGAACAATTTTACTTTCATCAGTCCACAAAATGTTTCTCCATTTCTCTTTAGGCCAGTTGATGTGTTCTTTGGCAAATTGTATCCGCTTCAGTACATGTCTTTTTTTTAACAGTGGGACTTTGCGGGAACTTCTTGCTAAGAGATTAGCGTCACACAGGAGTCTTCTAACTGTCACAGTGCTCACAGGTAACTTGAGAGTGTCTTTGATCATCCTGCAGCTGATCATTGGCTGAGCTTTTGCCATTGTGGCTATTCTTTGATCCATTCGAATAGTAGTCTTCCATTTTTTTCCACGTTTCTCTGGTTTTGCTTTCCATTTTAAAGCATTGGAGATCATTTTAGCTGAACAGCCTATCATTGTCTGCACTTCTTTATAAGATTTACCTTCTCCTATCAACTTTTTAATCAAAGTACGCTGTTCTTCTGAATAATGTCTCAAACGGCCCATATTTTTCAGGCTTTCAAGGAGAAATGCATGTACAACATGTGCTGTCTTCACCCTTAAATAAGGGCCACCTGATTCACAATTGTTTCTTCACAGAATGATTGAGCTCACTAACTGAACTCCACACTGTTATTATTTTGAACACACCCCCTTTCAAATAATTATTCAAATACACAGATTCAAAAACATGCAGATCATGAATGCTGAGTTGGCTTTCTTAGAACCTACTGCACCAACTGCTAAATTGTTTGACATGTGGTAATATAGTTTATACCAAAAACAGCGATTAATCTGGTTTGTCATATTGGACTGCTATTATTTTGAACACTACTGTAGCTGCACTCTGAAATGCTAAGAATAATACATTTAGAAAATTGGAACTGCATTCCTGCCATAGAAAAAAGGTAATGAAAATTGCTGGTCAGTTTTTCTGTTTGTAGGAAACTCCTATGACATGTGCACTCCTACTCCCATCTCCCTAAAGTGGTTTTAATTAGCTGGTTGCTTCCTGCCCTATAAATTGTAGGCTTTTGTAGTCTAGGAGAGGTGTCTTATCAGGTTCAGAGACCCAGCAATGGGGTACGCCTTGATGATGGCTGTTGGGCTCACATATATTGACCAATTTATGTGCTAAGTACCTTCTTTTTACTGTAATTTTTCCATAGCAATATTATTGTTCCATTTTTCAATATTCCATATGTACATAATGTAGCACTTACCTATTTTCTATGTCAGTACTGTCTTGGGACAGATTGATCTATTAGTGATTGTTCTGT
This sequence comes from Phyllobates terribilis, assembly GCF_046119375.1. Lineage (NCBI taxonomy): Eukaryota > Metazoa > Chordata > Amphibia > Anura > Dendrobatidae > Phyllobates > Phyllobates terribilis. Next base: position 804,492,121 of record NW_027362761.1, read on the forward strand.
TCCCATCATTCTTTGTCAGCCTGAGTAAAGAGGCCAGTAAACAAGCGCTGAATGACTTCAATATTTTCGATTGCGCTCAGTTAATGGTCTGAACTCAGCACATGTAAATGCAACCAAAATGGTTCTGTGTGATCATGCAATATGTGAGCATTTAGGGCCGCACTTAGAATTTTTGTCAAGCGCCTCACTCAGGCCACATACACACGTTCAGTATTTGGTCAGTATTTTACCTCAGTATTTGTAAGCCAAAACCAGGCGTGGAACAATCATAGGAAAAGTATCATAGAAACACATCACCACTTCTGTATCCTGGTTTTGGCTACTGAGGAAAAATACTGACCAAATACTTAACATGTGAACATGGCCTTTGTCTAAAACTGGCCCTAGGTATGTACCCCTAAGGTTGCTGGGATCTGTACACTGAGTTACATTTATTTGTCCAGTCTGTTATTTAGGTGGATTTTAGTGCCTGGGATTTAGTAGTGGCAGTAGAGATTGGCGGGGTGGTCACTGCTATACTGCACTCCTGGCTTTAGACCTGCTGAGCTAAGGCTCCAGGTGCAGTTCTAGAGGTGATTAAAAGGGGGAAGTGCCTGCGCCAGACAGATGAGCTCTGCTCGTAAAAACAAACCTCTGCTAAACTGTGACATGTTTATTGGGACCGCTACTAGAGTGAGCTCCTCCATCGTAACCAGCCTGTGTTTGAAAATTGGCCTGTACCTTTTTTTTTGTTTATTTTAGCGGTGACATGGTGTCAGTAATGTACGTTCCCTGATGCTAGTATTATACTTAGCTGCTGTTTTCAGCTCTTCCCGATGCTGCTCCAGTCCGTCGCCATCTTGTAACTGCAGCTCATGACTGACCGGAAGTCAGAAGTAAAGGTCACAAGATTTCAATGCAAAGGCTCGCTCACACGAGAGTATAACTCGTATAAGTGCTATTCGATTGATCGGATAGCACACTGACACAATGTTATTCAATGAGGTAGTACAAATGGCCGATTTTTTTTTTTTATTATTTATTTATTTTTTTCCACTGATAGAATCTGTCTGTGAAACAAATCACAGAATGCTGCGATTTCACTCTGTATTTGGCTGAGTGCGAGAGAAAAAATCGGATGCCACAAGGACAATCAATATTAAGTATGGCATGCATCCAATTTTTACGGATTCATTGAAATTCTGTAATATGGGAAACTGTAAATGGTACTGTAAATGATTAATAGCTGCTGATTAAAAAAAACAGATTGTATACAGACCGCAGACAGATGACAAGTGAGAAAAAAATCGCCACACTCACCTGGATGAGAATAAGACTGTTATGTATATATATATATATATATATATATATATATATATATATATATACATATATATATATATACATACACAGTATATATACAGTATATATATATATATATACAGTACAGACCAAAAGTTTGGACACACCTTCTCATTTAAAGATTTTTCTGTATTTTCATGACTATGAAAATTGTACAATCACACTGATGGCATCAAAACTATGAATTAACACATGTGGAATTATATACTTAACAAAAAAGTGTGAAACAACTGAAAATATGTCTTATATTCTAGGTTCTTCAAAGTAGCCACCGTTTGCTTTGATGACGCACACTCTTGGCATTCTCTTGATGAGCTTCAAGAGGTAGTCATCGGAAATGTTTTTCACTTCATAGGTGTGCCCTGTCAGGTTTAATAAGTGGGATTTCTTGCCTTATAAATGGGGTTGGGACCATCAGTTGTGTTGTGCAGAAGTCTGGTGGATACACAGCTGATAGTCCTACTGAATAGACTGTTAGAATTTGTATTATGGCAAGAAAAAAGCAGCTAAGTAAAGAAAAACGAGTGGCCATCATTACTTTAAGAAATGAAGGTCAGTCAGTCCGAAAAATTGGGAAAACTTTGAAAGTGTCCTCAAGTGTAGTTGCAAAAACCATCAAGCGCTACAAAGAAACTGGCTCACATAAGTTTATCCGAGTCACCAGCCTCAGAAATCGCAGGTTAACAGCAGCTCAGATTAGAGACCAGGTCAATGCCACACAGAGTTCTAGCATCAGACACATCTCTTCAACAGCTGTTAAGAGGAGACTTTGTGCAGCAGGCCTTCATGGTAAAATAGCTGCTAGGAAACCACTGCTAAGGACAGGCAACAAGCAGAAGAGACTTGTTTGGGCTAAAAAACACCAGGAATGGACATTAGACCAGTGGAAATCTGTGATTTGGTCTGATGAGTCCAAATTTGAGATCTTTGGTTCCAACCACCGTGTCTTTGTGCGATGCGGAAAAGGTGAACGGATGGACTCTGCATGATGTGATGTGATGGACTCTACATGATGTGATGGTGTGGGGGTACTTTGCTGGTGACACTGTTGGGGATTTATTCAAAATTGAAGGCATACTGAACCAGCATGGCTACCACAGCATCTTGCAGCGGCATGCTATTCCATCCAGTTTGCGTTTAGTTGGACCATTATTTATTTTTCAACAGGACAATGACCCCAAACACACCTCCAGGCTGTGTAAGGGCTATTTGATCAAGAAGGAGAGTGATGAGGTGCTACACCTGAAGACCTGGCCTCCACAGTCATCAGACCTGAACCCAATCGAGATGGTTTGGGGTGAGCTGGACCGCAAAGTGAAGGCAAAAGGGCCAACAAGTGCTAAGCATCTCTGGGAACTCCTTCAAGATTGTTGAAAGACCATTTCCGGTGACTACCTCTTGAAGCTCATCAAGAGAATGCCAAGAGTATGCAATGCAGTCATCAAAGCAAAAGGTGACTACTTTGAAGAACCTAGAATATAAGACATATTTTCAGTTGTTTCACACTTTTTTGTTAAGTATATAATTCCACATGTGTTAATTCATAGTTTTGATGCCTTCAGTGTGAATGTACAATTTTCATAGTCATGAAAATACAGAAAAATCTTTAAATGAGAAGGTGTGTCCAAACTTTTGGTCTGTACTGTATATAGCAGTTATTTCATTCAGCAGTTATTCAGAGCAGGAGTCAGGTAACCACACTTTATAACCCCTTTTAACTATGCACTTAAAAGATAGTACACATTCACATTAAGCAATGTTTCTATATGTTTTCACTCTCTCCCCTATAGTCCTTCACTTTCTACTAACCCCCCTAATTCCTAAACCTTGTAATGAACTGTTCATTTCTCCCTCCATCCTCCCCATTCATCTCACGTCCTCCTCAGAATTGTTCCTCAATATTCAATCCTCTGTCTCCAAACACAGACAGCCACCTCATGCCCTCTCCTGCTCCCACCTACTAACACTTTCTCTTCTCCTCCTCGCTGCTGACGATATCTCTTCAAATCCTGGTCCTCCTCACCACATTCCCACAGTCACTTCTACTCATCCACGACCTACCACAAAGTTCTGTAACCTCTCTAACCTTATAACCATCCGCCCAGCCCCCAATTCCCCAGTCCCTCTAACACGAGCTCTATGGAACGCTCTCTGTCTGCAACAAATTTTCCTACATCCATGATCTTTTCATTACTAGCAAACTTTCCTTCCTCGGCATCACAGAAATCTAGCTCACCCACTCTGACAAAGCTTCTCCAGCTGCACTTTCTTATGGTGGATTCCATCTTTCCCACACCCCCCGCTCCAGCGGCAAGCATGGCAGAGGAGTTGGTATCCTCCTGTCAGATAACTGCTCCTTCTCCCCAATTCCACTGCCACCCACTGTTACTTTCCATTCTTTTGAGGTGCACTATGTGCGCATCTACTCCCCCTCCAACCTCCAACTGGCTGTCATTTACCGCCCCCCAGGGCCTGCCACCACTTTCTTCGACCACTTCACCACCTGGCTACTTCACTTACTTTCCACTGACATCCCCACTATCATCATGGGCAACTTCAACATCCCCATTGACGCTTCCCACTCACCTGTCTCTAAGCTCCTATCCCTCACATCCTCCTTCGGCCTGGCTCAATGGTCTTCCTCAGCCACTCACAAAGATGGCCACACACTGGACCTAATCTTCACTCGCCTCTGTTCCCTATCTAACCTCTCTAACTCACCTCTCCCTTTATCTGACCACAACCTACTTACATTCTCTTCCCTCTCTTCTCCAGGTGCACAATTTCCACTCCACAAACTTGCATACCCTTGCAGAAATCTCAAACACCTTGACCCACACTCACTCTCTGAATCCCTCCTCCCTCTTACAGCCATAAGTTCCTTACATGATGCAGATGTTGCTGCCGCTTTATATAATACCACAACAGCTGCAGCTCTCAATACGGTCGCCTCCCTCACATATACCAAAGCTCACACAATAAACAGGCACCCTGGCACACCAACCTGACTAAGAACTGAGTCGGGCCTCCAGGGTTGCTGAGCGGAGATGAAAAAAGTTGCACTTCATCACATTCAAACAGTCCCTCACTACGTTCAAGTCCACACTCACTGCAGCAAAGCAAATCTACTTCTCATCTCCTCCCTGTCTCACAACCCTAAACAGTTATTCAACACTTTCAATTCTCTCTTCCATCCCCCAGCGCCTCCTCCCTCTCCTCTTATCTCAGCCGAGGACTTTGCCTCATTCTTCAAACAGAAGATTGATACCATCAGACAAAGCTTTTACCTAAAGTCCCCACAGCCCCTTCTCATATTTACTCAATCCTCCTCCTCCAAAACCAGCTTCTCCACCATTACAGAAGATCAACTTTCCTCTTTATTCTCCAAGTCACACCTCACCACTTGTAATCTTGACCCAAACACGTCCCACCTCATCCCTAACCTTACCACAGTCTTCATCCCAATTCTAACCCACCTTTTCAATCTGTCTCTAACAACTGGTGTCTTCCCCTCATGCTTCAAACATGCCTCGATTACACCCTTCCTCAAAAAGCCCTCCCTTGACCTATCCTCCATTACTAGCTATCATCCCATATCACTTCTCCTCTATGCCTCAAAACTACTCGAACAACACGTCCATTTTGAACTGTCCTCCCACCTCTCCTCCTGCTCCCTCTTTGACTGCTTACAATCTGACTTCCGACCGCACCATTCTACTGTAACTGCCCTGACTAAAGTCACCAACGAACTACTAACCGCCAAATCCAAGCAACACTATTCTGTCCTCCTCCTCCTGGACCTGTCGTCTGCCTTTAACACAGTGGACTATTCCCTCTTACTACAGACTCTCTCATCTCTTGGCATCAAAGACTTGGCCCTATCTTGGATCTACTCATACTTAACAAACAGGACATTCAGTGTTTCCCACTGAGACACCACCTCCTCATCTCTCCCCCTATCTGTCGGTGTCCCCCAAGGTTCAGTCCTAGGACCTCTGCTCTTCTCCATCTACACCTGCGGCCTGGCACAGCTCATAGAGTCCCACAGATTTCAGTATCATCTCTATGCTGATGACACACAGATCTACCTCTCTGGACCTCATATCACCTCCTTACTAACCAGAATTCCACAATGTATGTCCGCTATTTCATATTTCTTCTTTGCTAGATTTCTAAAACTTATCATGGAAAAAACTGATTCATCATCTTTCCCCCATCTCACTCAACCCCCCCATATGGCCTAGCCATCAAAATCAATGGCTATCCACTCTCCCCAGTCCCGCAAGCACGCTGCCTCGGGTTAACCCTGGACTCTAACCTCTTCTTCAAACCACATATCCAAGCCCTTTTCACTTCCTACCGACTCCAGCTCAAAAATATCTCCCGGATCCGCACATTCCTCAACCACGAATCTGCAAAAGCTCTAGTGCATGCCCTCATCATCTCCCGCCTTGACTACTGCAACCTCCTGCTCTGTGGCCTCACTTCTAACACTCTCGCACCCCTCCAATCTATCCTAAACTCTGCTGCCCGGCTAATACACCTGTCCCCCAGCTACTCCCTGGCCTCTCCCCTCTGTCAATCTCTTCACTGGATCACCATTGCCCAGAGACTCCAGTTCAAAACTCTAATCATGGCATACAAAGCCATCCACAACCTGTCTCCTCCATACATATGTGACCTAGTCTCCTGGTACTTACCTACATGCAACTTCCGATCCTCACAAGATCTCCTTCGCTACTCCCCTCTTATCTCCTCCTCCCACAATCGCATACAAGTTTTCTCCCGTGCATCTCCCCTACTCTGAAATTCTCTACCCCAACACATCAGACTCTCACCTACCGTGGAAACCTTCAAAAGGAACCTGAAGACCTACCTCTTCCGACAAGCCTACAACCTGCAGTAACCCTCGCTCCACCACACCGCTGCATGACCAGCTCTATCCTTACCTACTGTATCCTTACCTACCCATCCCTTGTGAACTGTGAGCCCTCGAGGGCAGGGTCCTCTCTCCTCCTGTACCAGTTTGCCATTGCGTTTCTGTTCAAGATTTTTGTAATTGTTTTTTCTATGTATACCCCCTTTTTCACATGTAAAGCGCCATGGAATAAATGGCGCTATAATAATAAATAAAAATAATAAATAATAATAATATGTATATATATTTTGAAATACACTCGCTCGTGTGACTTCCACTTAAGTCTATGAGAACCTCAATACCTCAATAGACTTACATTGAGCAGTGACTACCGGCTCGCCCAGCAAATAATTTAGCGATCCGGCAGGTCACTAGCATATGAAGATGGTGCCTGGTGAGTATAATACTAGAGGCAGGGAACTTGCATTGGTGACACAGTGCTGAAATAAAATAAAAGAAAAAAAAAGCTGAAATGGTGCTTCAAGTAATATCTGATTAAAACAAGTTATCACCCATTCACAGAATGGGTGATAACATACTGATTGGAGGGGATCCAACCGCTGGGATCTACATAAATGGGCAGGATGCAGTGCTTAGCAGCTACATAGGCAGTGAATGGAGTGGTGATTGTGCATGCACACTGCTACTCCATTCTAACGAGGATAAAAGAACCCCGTTCTGCCGATCATGTGGGTCCCAGCTGTTGGACCCCCACCAAGAGGTGTGCACCGTCGCTAGTGGCAGACCATGCCCGGCACTGGGTCCTCCCCCACTGCTGTCACAATTTCAGCCATATGTACAGTTGAATAGAATGGTAAATCTGGGAGCCCAAGTCTCAGTGATCCATCATTCAGTGCCCCAATGTGTCTGAGACTCGGCATGCTGCAGTTGAGATGACGTCACTATGTCACATCTGCTATGTGGAGTACTCACACTGCACAGACCCGAGCAACATATTGGAGGAATGAGAGTAGGCAAATAGCGTTTGCTTTTATTTTTCTTTTATATGTCAGTACTTGGGGGGCCGTCATACTGTGGGGAAAGTGGCACTGTGTTAGCTCCACGCCGGATCCCTGCTCCGACAGGCAGGGTTTCCGGCGTGTCACTTCACTCACCCACGCTGCGGTCGGTGCTTCCCTTCCCCATGCTCTGCCTACTTCTAGCAGGGCTTCCAGCCATGTCCTTAGGGCACGCACGCGCGCTCCTGCCCTCTTAAAGGGCCAGTGCGTGCACTTGCTATTTCCTCCGCAGCCAATGGCTGTGGGGCATTATGTATATATAGCTTCCTCCCCACTGTGGAGGTGCCTGCGCAACCTTCCTGTTCGGCAGTCTAAGTTGTTAAGTTTGCGTACCAGTCCTTGCTGCACTCTGGTGCAGGACCTGCCTGCTGCACGCTGGTGCAGATCCTGCCTGCTGCACTCTGGTGCAGATCCTGCCTGCTGCACTCTGGTGCAGATCCTGCCTGCTGCACTCTGGTGCAGATCCTGCCTGCTGCACTCTGGTGCAAAACCTGCCTACTGCACTCTCATGCAAATCCTGCCTGCTGCACTCTGATGCAAACTCTGCCTGCTGCACTCTGATGCAAACTCTGTCTGCTGCACTCTGATGCAAACTCAGCCTGTTGCTCCATCCCATCTGTCCTACTGGGTCCAACTGCTGCACGGCCGTTGGTCTGTCCTGGAGGGCACCTGGCGTTCATCGGGAGCCAAGTCTAACCTCACCATCAGAGGCTCCAGTGAACAGTCTGGTGCTCACTTAGTCACGCCCCTCCAGGCTCTCCGTGGTCCGTGGCACAGTGGTCCACAAACCACGTCTGTGAAAGTTTGCTCAGGCCATGGACCCCGCTGGACCCCGGATCCCGCCTGATCGGACCATGTACCAAGAGCTCTGCCGACAGAAAGGCGCGCAGGAAGAGTTGTCGATGCAGTTGCAGTCCTTGACTACCAAGTTGGAGACCTTAAACATCTCTCCAGAGTTCCCACATGTTTAAGCAGCCGTGTCTTCTCCAGAAACTTCTCAGACTGTTTGCTTAGTTCGAGGTCCAGGCCCCCGACTCGCAGCTCCACCACGCTTTGACGGCAATCTGAATCTCTGCCGCGGGTTCATCAATCAGTGCCGGCTACATTTTTAACTTCTTCCTCACCACTTCCCGTTGGACAGAGCAAAGGTAGCATTCCTTATGTCACACCTTGGAGGCAAGGCCCTGGCGTGGTTGAACCCATTATGGGAGAGAGAGGACCTGATCATCTCCAATTTGCCAGAATTCTTGGAGGCTTTTCGCAAAGCATTCGATGAACCCGGGCGAACCACATCTTCAGCTTCCACTCCTCTCTGTTTATGTCAGTCCAATTCATCTGTGGGACAATATGCGGTACGCTTCCGCACTCTGGTGTCCAAACTTGGATGGAATAACGCAGCTTTGGTGGCGACATTCTCGGACAGGCTTTCCGGAAACATTAAGGATGAGCTAGCCGGTTGAGACCTACCAACTACCTTCGACGACCTAATCTCCCTCGCCATCTGTATAGACCTTAGTTTCCGAGAGCGTGCCCGTGAGGTGGCACGTGAAAGTGGACCGCGGCGCCTGGCTCCGTCCTTTCAAAGGCTGCTTGTTCATTCGCCCTCCCCTGTTGAGGTCTCACCTGAACCCATGCAGGTCGACCGCTTTGCCCTCACCAGTCAGCGACAGAGGGATCGCCGCGCTAAAGGCCAATGTCTGTATTGTGGAGACATGGTTCACTCCATTTGAGCCTGTCCGGTGAAGCCGGAGAAACTCCAGCATCTAGGGTCGGTAGGAGAGGCCTCCCTAGACAGAAAAGACATCTCTCTACCCCTGACCCTTACTTTGGCCGTGACAACCGGTGAATCCCAGTTTATTGAGACAGCGTATTTGGATTCTGGGGCTGCAGGGAATTTTATCTTCCAGGCTGTAGTAGATCGTTTCCAAATCCCAGTTCATCCACTTCAAAACCCTCTGGCAATAACATCTGTCAATGGGAGAACTCTTTGGGAGACGGTTCGTCTGGCTGCTGAGCCGCTTGAGGTCCATATTGGGATGCTTCATACTGAGAAGCTATTCTTCTATGCTCTTTCCCACATGTCTCACGCCTTCCTCTTAGGCCTACCATGGCTACGACAGCATGAACCTGTGTTGGACTGGAGAACTGGAGAGGTGCTCCGCTGGGGACATTCCTGTCATGAGAAGTGTCTGGCTCCAGTACTACTGGCTAAGGCACCATCTTCTCCAGCATGGCTGCCCAGTTTACCGACTGCTTATTGGTCCTTTGCCGATGTATTAGACGAAAAGGAAGCAGAGACTTTGCCGTCTCACAGGCCGTATGACTGCCCTATCGACTTGATTCCCGGATCTACACCCTCTAGAGGACGAATTTACCCTCTGTCCCCAGCTGAGACTCAAGCTATGTCGGACTACATTCAGGAGAATTTGGCCAGGTGGTTCATTCAGAAGTCCTCCTTTCCTGCTGGGGCCGGGTTATTCTTCGTTAAAAAGAAAGACAGATCACTCTGACTCTGTATAGACTATCGGGGTCTCAACCAGATCACGGTGAAAAATAAATACCCTATCCCACTGATCCCTGAGTTGTTTGACCGTTTAAGAGGTGCCAGGATCTTCACCAAATTAGATTTAAGAGGCGCCTACAATCTAATCTGCATTCGCTGGGAAGATGAGTGGAAGATGGCCTTCAATACCAGGGATGGACCAGTGATGCCCTTCGGTCTCAGTAATAAGCAGTTTTCCAAGAGTTCGTCAATGATATCTTCCGGGACCTGCTTTATTCCTGCGTTTTTGTGTATCTGGATGGTATTTTGGTATTTGCCCCGGATCTGGCCTCCCACAGACGAGCAGTTCGGCAAACTCTCCAGCATCTTAGGGAGAATCGACTCTACGACAAGTAAAAGAAATGCGTTTTTTAACAGCCCGCCCTTCCCTTCTTGGGTTACATTATCTCAGATACCAGACTCAGGATGGATCCTGAGAAAGTCTCTTCCATCCTTAAATGGCCGCTGCCCATTGGAGTCAAAGCAATTCAGAGATTCCTTGGCTTTGCTAACTATTATTCACAATTCATTCCTCACTTCTCCACTCTGACTGCTCCTATCTATGCCATGACCCGAAAAGGAGCCGATCCAAAGAACTGGTCCTCTGAGGCTGAGGAAGCCTTCTGCTCTCTTAAACGGTCCTTCTCTACCTCTCCCATTCTGCATCGTCCAGATTTGAACAAACAGTTCTTCCTAGAGGAGGATGCATCCTCGTTAGGGGCTGGAGCTGTGCTCACTCAAAAATCTTCCTCGGGTCGCCAAGTGTCCTGCGGTTTCTTCTCTAAGGCCTTCTCCGCTCCAGAGCGTAACTACTCCATCGGTGACCGGGAGTTACTCGCCATTAAGATGGCTTTGGAGGAGTGGCGATACCTGCTGGAGGGCACAGTCTATCCAGTGGTCATCTACACGGATCATAAGAACCTGGCGTATCTCCAGTCCGCCCAGAGACTTAATCCACGCCAGGCCAGGTGGTCTTTGTTTTTTGCCCGCTTTAACTTTTTATTACATTTCAGATCCGGTGACAAGAATGTCACAGCTGATGCCCTCTCTTGCTCATTTCTGTCCTGGGACCAAGAGGAGGATCCTCAATTTATCATCGAACCATCCAAGATGGTTACTGTCGCTCCAGTCAGCCTGTCGAGAACTCCCCCAGGAAAAACCCTTGTGGCTGAATCCGAGAAGGAGCTAGTTTTGTCATGGGGCCACTCGTCCAAGGTGGCTGGTCACGCGGGACAAAAGAAGACGCTACAATTGATTTCTCACCACTACTGGTGGCCATACATGAGGAGGGAGATCTATGCTTACGTGGCTGCCTGTCCGATTTGTGCCTGCAATAAAGTCCCCAGACAACTTCCTACCGATTCTCTCCTGCCGTTACCCGTGCCATCTTGTCCATGGCAACACATAGCAATGGACTTAATAACAGATTTGCTAGTATCCGAGGGTTGCTCTGTCATATGGGTAGTCGTGGATCGCTTCTTCAAAATGGCACATTTTACCCCGTTGTCTGCTCTTCCATCTGCTCCTGAACTGGCTGACAGCTTCATCAAACATGTCTTCCGCCTGCACGGATTTCCTCGTCACATTGTGTCCTATCGAGGTTCGCAGTTCACTTCCAGATTCTGGCGAGCTCTCTGTAAACATCTGGATATCGTCTTTGACTTCTCCTCAGCCTATCACCCTCAGTCCAATGGGCAAGTGGAGCGTGTCAACCAGGTCCTGGGCAACTACCTGCAACACTTTGTCAATGCCCACCACAATGATTGGGTGAAATTACTTCCCTGGACTGAGTTCTCGTACAACAATCACGTTGGTGAAGCCTCGGGAGAGTCTCCTTTCTACATTGTGTATGGTCGGCAACCCGAGGTTCCCCTCCCGATGACGTTTCCTTCTGATGTTCCTGCAGCAGATGTCCTCTCCAAGGATTTTGTAAAGTTGTGGGAGGACAACAAAGCCGCTCTAGATGCATCCTCAGCCCGTATGAAGAGACATGCAGACAAAAGGCGCCTGGACCCACCGTGCTTCCGTCCTGGCGACAAGGTATGGCTCTCGTCCAGGTACGTCCGGCTGAAGGTTCCATCTTACAAGTTGGGTCCTCGTATTATCGGGCCTTTCGAAGTGCTGAAGCGGATCAACGAGGTCTCCTATAAACTGAAGTTGCCTCCTTCATTACGGATTCCAAATTCTTTTCATGTATCTCTGCTGAATCCGATCATCCTGAGCCCCTTCTTCAAGGTTCCTAGTACCACGCCAACCACCACGGATGATGTTTTTGAGGTGGAGAACATTTTGGCCATGAAGAAGGTGGGAGGCAAGACCTTCTTCCTTGTCGACTGGAGGGGATTTGGTCCCGAAGAGAGATCCTGGGAGCCTAAGGAGAACATTCATGCTCCGATTCTCCTCCGGAACTTCCTCGATGGCCTGAAGAGGGGGGGGTGTAAAGGGGGGGGGTACTGTTAGCACCATGCCGGAACCCTCCTCTGACAGGCAAGGTCTCTGACGTGTCACTTCACTCACCCGCGCTGCGGTCGGTGCTTCACTTCCCCATGCTTTGCCTGCTTCTAGCAGGGCTTCCAGCCTTGTCCTTAGGGCATGCGCGCGCGCGCTCCCGCCCTCTTAAAGGGTCAGCGCGTGCACTTGCTATTTCCTCCCCAGCCAATGGCTGTGTGGAATTATGTATATATTCCTTCCTCCCCACTGGGGAGGTGCCTGAGCAACCTTCCTGTTCTACAGTCTAAGTTGTTAAGGTTGCGTACCAGTCCCTGATGCACTCTGGTGCAGATCCTGTCTGCTGCACTCTGGTGCAGGTCCTGCCTGCTGCACTCTGGTGCAGATCCTGCCTGCTGCACTCTGGAGCAGATCCTGCCTGCTACACTCTGGTGCAGATCCTGCCTGCTGCACTCTGATGCAAATCCTGCCTGCTGCACTCTGATGCAAATCCTGCCTGCTGCACTCTGATGCAAACTCAGCCTGTTGCTCCATCCCATCTGTCCTACTGGGTCCAGCTGCTTCTCGGCTGTTGGTCCGTCCTGGAGTGGCACCTGGCGTTCATCGGGAGCCAAGTCTAACCTCACCATCAGAGGCTCTAGTGAACAGTCTGGTGCTCTCTTAGTCACGCCCCTCCAGGCTCTCAGCGGTCCGTGGCACAGTGGTTCCACAGACCACATCCGTGACACACTGTAAAGGCATCATACTGTACATGTAGGGTGAAAATTTTAGGGAGAGGATTCACTATTGGGATATCATGCTATGTGTGGGGGCATTTATAAGAGCATCATTCTCTATAATGGCCATGAAAATGTTATCATGGGTGAGAACACAAAGGGCCTTAGGGACTTCAATAAGGGGCATTATTACTGCCTCTCTCCCAGTTTATATAAGTTGGGAGATATGGCCCCGCTTACTTCGACAGATATTTTTTTCGGAAGAGGAAAGGGTCCCAATTACAACTTTTGCTATGGGGCATTGTAGCAACTAAGTTATCATCTATCATGTGGATAGGCAATAAACTGTAAGCCATAATCATCAACATTAACAGAAATAAACACTTGAAATAGATCCCTCTGTTTATAATGACTCTATATAATATACAGTACAGACCAAAAGTTTGGACACACCTTCTCATTTAAAGATTTTTCTGTATTTTCATGACTATGAAAATTGTACATTCACACTGAAGGCATCAAAACTATGAATTAACACATGTGGAATTATATACTTAACAAAACAGTGTGAAACAACTGAAAATATGTCTTATATGCTAGGTTCTTCAAAGTAGCCACCTTTTTCTTTGATGACTGCTTTGCATACTCTTATCACAGTGGTCCAAATGTAGAGAATTAACTTGTAATTATGAGCGAGCACTAAAATGCTTGAATACTCGTTGTTCGAGTCGAGCAAATTGTAATGCTCGAGTGCTTGGTCTGAGTAACAAGCACAATGTAAGTCTATGGGAAACTCGAGCATTTTTCAGGCGGCTCCCCCTGGCAGTCTGCGGAGGGCCTGAAAACTGCCCAAATCGATGGGAACAGTGTTCAAATGACATGAGAACAGCATGAGGAAGACCCTTGGAAGCATTTCTGACTCCCAGGTCAATGCTGTCAACAATTTTGTCAGAGGTATTAAGCCACTTTTACGGACTCACAATAAAACATACAAAAACGAAAGCAAAATGGATTTTCCTGGGAAATATGCTAAGGAACATCCTTTACAGGGTAATGACTTGTATATAAGGCAAAATAAATATACAAAAACAAAAATGCTCCTCCACACTTTGGGCTATGTTCACACATAGCTTTTTTGATGCATTTTTGCACTTTTGCATTGCTTTCAACAGTGAAAAATGCATTCACCAGGAAATGTCATTTTAACATTTTACAACCTTATCTGGTCATGTGGTGTGTGACACATCATCAGACACATCCTGTTTCATTTCAGATGGAGGGACTCTGAAAGTCACAAAGCCTATTTTTATAGGGCCAGCAGTCGGCCCTCGCTATTGTTAGAGAGCCATCAGCCGGCTATGCTTTGTTGTTCCTATTATTAACGAGTGGGCCTCCTATACTGTTATTGCGTATGACTACAAGGGCTGACAAAAATTTGGACGCAACGCAGTACCCCTTTGAAGAGACTTAGAAGAGGGTCTCAGTAAAAAAATGTTCCCATTATAAAAGAACGGGTCTCCTATAGTGGTAATGCCCATGCTGTGACTGCAAGGGCAGCCAAAATTTGGGAAAAACCCCACTAACAATTTAAAGACAAATAGAGCTGGGCCACAGTAACGACATGTTCCCATTAGAAAGGAGGGGGTCTGCTATTCAGTTATAGGGGATGCAGTGAGTGTAACGGCTGCCAAAATTTAGGAAAAACCCTACTAACAATTTAAAGACACATAGAGCTGGGCCACAGTAACGACATGTTTCCATTAGAAAGGAGAGAGTCTGCTATACAGTTATAGGGCATGCAGTGAGTTCAACGGCTGCCAAAATTTAGGAAAAACCCTATTAACAATTTAAAGACACATAGAGCTGGGCTACAGTAACGACATGTTCCCATTAGAAAGGAGAGGGTCTCCCATACTGTTTGCCTATGCAGTGACTGCAATGGCTGTCAAAAATTTGGAGGCACTCCAATGCCCTTGCAAGAGACATAGAGGTCAGAAGACCTCCTAAAAACAATGTTCCCATTATTAGGAAGTGGGTCTCCCATACTGTTTGCCTATGGAGTGAAGCAATGGCTGGCAAAAATTTGGAGGAACTCCAATGCCCCTTGTATGAGACGTAGAGGTTGGAGGGCCTCCTGAAACCAATTTTCCCATTACTAGGAAGTGGGTCTCCCATACTGTTTGCCTATGCAGTGAAGCAATGGCTGTCATAAATTTGGAGGAACTCCATTGTCCCTTGCAAGAGACGTAGATATGTTGATATGGTACATATGGTGGTGATATGGTGGTGGAGGATGAAGATGTGGAGAAGGAGGAGAACAAGAGCAAATAGACAAAATCAGGACGCGCATACTCATGTCTGGTTGTGAAGACAGAGGTGCATGGGAATAGAGTTAGACCTCCCCAAAAAAAGACATTATATTTGAGTTTATGTTACTCTGCTATCATTCGGTGGTGTTGAGAAGTCTGGCCCAATCCAGCCCTTGTTCATTTTTATAAGAGTCAGCCTGTCAGCATTTTCAGTTGACAGGCGGATGCGCCTATCGGTTATAATTCCACCGGCAGCACTAAAAACCCTCTCTGACGAAATGCTAGTGGCAGGACAGGCCAGGACCTCCAAGGCGTAGAGAGCCAGTTCATGCCACGTGTCCAGCTTGGATACCCAATAATTATAAGGCACAGAGGAATCACGGAGGATGTTGGTACAGACGGCAAGGTACTCCCTCACTATCTTCCGAAGGTTTTCCCTCCTTGGGAGAGTACCCCGCGCCTCAGGGCCTACGCGATTGGAGGGTCTGAGAAAGCTGTCCCAGAACTTTGACAGTGTTCCCCTGCCTCTGCTGGATTGGAGTTGGGTCTCTCTCGCCTGTACTCCTTGGTTGTCCAACGTACTGTGACCTCTGCCGCCAGCGTTTTCAGATGGGAATTTTTTTAATAGTTCCGCAACAAGGGCATTCTGGTACTGCCCAATTTTATTAGGCCTGTCCTGCATGGGAATAAGAGACAGAAAGTTTTGCTTGTAGCGTGGGTCTAGAAGTGTCACCAACCAGTAATGACTGTCACCCAAAATTTGGAAAACGCGAGGGTCACGGGAAAAACAGCCTAACATAAACTCAGCCATGTGTGCCAGACAGTAAAGAGGCAAGACTTCCGTGTCCTCACCAAGAGGATGACTGACCATGTTCTCCCCCTCATTCTCATTCTCTTCCTCCTCCTCCCTGTCCTCAGGCCATCCACGCTGAACAGACGGTATGACAGTTGTGCAGGTAGTACCATCTATAGCGCAGGAAACTAGCTCCTGTTCTTCCTCCTCCACTTCCTCATTGTCACCCAATCCACGTTGGGATGAGATGAGGCTGGGCTGTGTGTAATCATCATGTATGATTCCTTGCTCCATCTCATCCTGCTCCACCTGCAATGCTTCCTCTTTAATTGTGAGCAAAGAGCGCTTCAGAAGAGAGAGAAGCGGGATGGTGACGCTAATTATGGAGTCATCGCCGCTCACCATCTTGGTGGAGTCCTCAAAATTTTGGAGGATGGTACATATGTTTGACATCCATGTCCACTCCTGAGGTCTTATGTGTGGAGTCTGAACTGAATACCGATGGCCTCGTTGATGCTGGTAGTCAACAACTGCCTTCTTCTGCTCACAAATCCTTCCCAACATCTGCAATGTAGAGTTCCAAATCGTGGGGACACTGCAAATCAGTCGGTGAGCTGAAAGCTGAAAACGCTGCTGAAGCACGGCAAGGGCAGCGGAAGCTGTAGCTGACTTTCTAAAATGGGCACACAGGCGGTGTACTTTGACAAGCAGATCTGGGTAGGTTTTGAGAAACCGCTGAACCACAAGGTTAAGCACATGGGCCAGGAATGATACATGTGTGAGCTTGTGTCGCCTCAGAGCCGCCACCAGGTTCCGGCCATTGTGATACATGACCATGCCTGGCTGTAGGGTCAGCGGTGTCAGCCACAGATCTGCCTGCTCTTTCAGAGCTGTCCACAACTCTTCAGCGTTGTACGGTTTTTCACCTAAGCATATTAGCTTCAGCACAGAATGTTGACGCTTGGCCGAGGCAGTTCTGCAGTGCTTCCAGCTTGCGACTGATGTGGTCATTTCAGAGATGGAGGCTGAAGAGAAGAAGGAGGAGGTGCAGGAGCTGTAAAATGTGGGGGCAACCCTGATTGATCCAGGGCCCGCAATCCTCGGCGTCGGGAGGACGTGTTCCGTCCCAAGGTCCGACTGGGTCCCGGCTTCCACTATATTAACCCAGTGTGCCATCAGCAAGATGTACCGTCCCTGCCCACAAGCCCTTGTCGACTTGTCCGTGGTTAGATGGACTTTCCCAGTAAATGCGTTGTTGATGGCACGTTTAATGTTATGGGACACGTGCTCGTGGAATGCGGGGACGGCGCACTGTTTGAAATATTGGCAGCTGGGGACCGAGTAACGAGGGACGGCTGCCGCCATCAGGTTGCAGAAAGCTTCCGTCTGCACGAGTCTAAAAGGCAACATTTCGAGCGCAAGCATTCGCGAAATATGTGAATTTAGTGGTGTGGCTTGTGGGGCGTTAGCTGCGTATTTGCGCTTGCGTTCCAAGGACTGAGGTAGGGACAACTGAACGCTGCGTGCACACATAAAATGGATTGCTGAGCAAAGGCATGGAGCTATACATGAGCATTCTGCTCTAAGGAGAGCTGTGTGCCACACGGTAGGAGAGAATAGCTATTCTGCGGATAGATGATAAAGGGGTTGTCGGGTGAAAACAAGTTAATAGTGATGAGCGAACGTGCTCGCCACTGCTCGGTACTCGTCCGAGTATTTCCAGGTTGCTCGTGCGGGAACTCGGGTCCCCTCCCTGCATGTTTGGTGCTCTTTAGAGAGCCAATGAACATGCACTGTAATGCCGTAGCCAGGTTGGTTGTGAGTATTACAATGATTGGGTGGCCGCACAGCATCATCAGGTCTATATAAGACCTGGCGCCGCTATGCTCGTCACAGTCTACCCCGGAATCAGGCAGAGAAGGGAGAGGTGATGCTGCGTCAGGGAGAGATTTGCTTGTTTATAGTTAGTATAGGTATGCCACAACATATATATATATATATATATATATATGTAACTGAACTAACAGTCCTTCTGAGGACTAATACAGCTGCATATATTCAGTGGTGATAGCAGGAGTTAGGCAGGCAGGGTATGTGGCAAACTGCAGTGCATGATACAGCACAAAAGGGTCAATTGAACATCCTGTTAGTATAGGTATTCCACAACATATATATATATGTATATCCATCTGAACTAACAGTCCTTCTGAGGACTAATCCAGCTGCATATAATCAGTGCTAGGCAGGCAGGCAGTGTATGTGGCAGACTGCAGTGTATGATACAGCACAAGATGGTCCATTGAACGTCCTGTCTGCTGCTGCTGTAATAATTACAGATATTTGTAGACATTGCCCCAGATATCAGGGGTCAGGGCAAATTTTTTTTATCTTAATCCTGGTTATTTGCTTAAAAAGCAATCCAGAGTACCCCATTTTTCTGCTCCATTTGCTTGTTTTCACTGCAGAATAAAGCCAGATCTGTTCCATATTTCAGCGATAAAAATCCAGAAATTTGAATTGAACGTGGAAAATATTGGCCTCCTTTTCGATTCTGTTGCAGTGTGTCGGTCAAGCTATTCACTTTAGGTGTCTGTGAAGAATAGTATTAGTAAATTACAGGCCTGCTATTTAAAACCGTGGTTCTCTGTCAGATATATGACCTATAAGACTGTTCCAAAATCAGACATTTCTTCCATTTTCATTCCATTGCAGTGTGACGGTTAAGCTATTCACACTAGGTGTCTGTGAAGAATAGTATTAGTAAATTACAGGCCTGCTATTTAAAATCATGGTTCTTTGTCAGATATATCACCTTTAAGACTGTTCCAAAATCAGACATTTCTTCCATTTCTATTCTGTTGTAGTGTGTCGGTCAAGTTATTCACACTAGGTGTCTGTGAAGAATAGTATTAGTAAATTACAGGCCTGCTATTTAAAACCATGGTTCTCTGTAAGACATATCACCTATAAGACATACAGAGCGAGGACAGCAGCACACGGGGGGGGGGGGGGGGGTAGCACCACAAAAGGCAGAAAGAAGCAGTGTGGTGGCCACAGACACAAGGCGGGAAAGTGTTCCTCGTAACGCCAACACGGCGGGAGTTGCCAGTACAACTGTTAGGTCTTCCCCTGTCTGGTTATTTTTTAAAGACTCTGCAGATAACCCCAAAAAGACCATTTGCACCACCTGCCAGGCAAGCATCAGCAGGGTTAGCAAAACTACCAGCCTGACCACCACCAGCATTATCAGGCACTTGGCAGCAAAGCACCCGACTAAGTAGGCCAAAACCGAGGGTCTAGAAACAGTGTCTGCGGGTGACACCACTGCTTGTTCCGCTGTTGTGCGTGCAACAGATTTTGGAATAAAGTTTGTTGGAGTGTAACCTTTTGGTGGTGGATTCTTTACTACTGAATCCTTTTCACTTGCAGGGGCGCTTCTGTGAGATACAGATCACACACACCACCCTTCTCTTCGGCTCCAGCCAGACTACAATAACAAGTTCCCCACAATCCCCCTGGGGCTCTGCTAAGACACTCCCTGTCTCCTGTGACTGTGTTAACCCCTCTAGTAGCTGGATGCTTCAGAAGCAACAGCACTACTTCTGCATGTCATATATCTGTTCCCTTCTCCGGCTCTATGAAGTGAAAGCTGTCAATCAAAGGGGGGTGAGGTGGAGATTGAGGGAAAACAAACAGGTGGGAAGGTGTATATAAATGATTGGTCTCGCCATGATTCATCAATTGCCTGTACTTAGTTTGAGCAGTCATTCAGTGCTGTCAGTTCCTTTAAAGGAGGCACCTGTGGACATTATTTTTATAGAGTGCTATATGACTATAAGAAGGCCTATGGGAGCATTCTTACTGCAAAAAAGCACAGAGGGAACATTATTACTGTGTTGGGGCACTGTTATTGTGTGGGGCACAAACGGAGGGTACTATACAGGGCACAGAAGGGCATTATAACTATATAGGGCACTGGTTATATCATTCACTATAAGGTTTGTGGAGAATGTGAGGAGTCTGAAAATGCAGTAAACAAAAGATCTCACTGTGTTACATTTTGCAGGGATGAGCTATGGATGGAAGAAGTGGTCATTGCGGTCTGGGCCTTCATGGGCACCATGGTGGCTCAGTAGTTAGCACTGCAGCCTTGCAGCACTCCAGTCCTGGGTTCAAATCCCACCAAGGACAACATCTGCAAGGAGTTTGTATGTTCTCCCCGTGTTTGTGTGGGTTTCCTCTGGTTTCCTCCCACACTCCAAAGACATACTGACAGGGAATCAAGATTGTGAGCCCCAATGGGGACAGTGATGATAATGTCTGTAAAGCGTTGTGGAATTAATGGTGCTATATAATTGAGTAAAATAAATAAAGGGAAAACTAATGACTATGACCATTAAGAATGTCACTAGTGAGAACCTGTACATTATACACACATATGGTCTGCAGAGCACTGGTATAAAACTGATATTATCATTATATGGTTACTATATGCAAGGGAGGATTAAGAGTAGTCAGGGCCCCCGGGCAGTTTAGAGGGAGAGGGCCCCCCAGCACCCAATGTATCACGTGACATGTAACATGATCCCCTTTGAGAAATTATGTGATTAACACACATGTGCAGATGTAAGACAACAGACAGTGGCGTGCTATACGTGTCTGGCAATTTTTTTCCCCTTATGTACAGCGCTATAAATAACAGTGCTGTACATAATAGAGGATACTATTGAATAAGAAAAGGCGCTAAATATAACAAGAGGATACTATATAATACGAGACGGTGCTATGCATAACAAAGATCAATGCTATGTAATAAGGGACAGCACTATATAGAAAAGGGGGTGCAATATAATATGGGACAGATCGATCACTGTGCAGCTTTTAACCCCTTTATCACCGAAGGTGGTTTGCACTTTAATGAACAGGCTAATTTTTACAATTCTGACTAGTGTCACTTCATGAGATAATAACTCTGGAACGCGTCAACGGATCCCACTGATTCTGAGACTGTTTTTTCATGAGATATTGAACTTCATGACAGTGGTAAATTTCTTCGATATGACTTATGTTTAATTGTGAAAAAAATGGAAAGTTGTTAAAAATGTTGAAAATTTCACAATTTTCAAAATTTGAATTTTCATGCCCTTAAATCAGAGAGATATGTCACACAAAATAGTTAATATATAACATTTCCCACATGTCTACTTTACATCAGCACAATTTTGGAACCAAAATTTTTTTTTGTTAGGAAGTTATAAGGGTTAAAAGTTGACCAGAAATTTCTCATTTTTCCAACAAAATTTACAAAACCATTTTTTTAGGAACCATATCATTTGAACTGACTTTGAGGGGCCTTTATGACAGAAAATACCCCAAAGTGACACCATTCTAAAAACTACACCCCTCAAGGTGCTCAAAACCACATTCAAGAAGTTTATTAACCCTTCAGGTGCTTCACACGAATTTTTGGAATGTGGAAAAAAAAATTAACATTTAACTTTTTTAACAAAAATGTTACTTTAGACCCCAATTTTTTTATTTTCGCAGTGGTAACAGGAAAAGATGGACCCCAAAATTTGTTGTGCAATTTCTCCTGAGCACGCCAATGCCCCATATGGGGGAGAAAACCACTGTTTGGGCCCACGGCAGGGTTTGGAAGGGACTTTGACTTTTGACTTTTTTAATGTAAAATTTGCTTGAATAATTAGCGGACGCCACACCGCGTTTGGGGAGCGCCTGATATGCCTAAACAGTGGAAATCCCCCACAAGTGACACCATTTTGGAAACTAGACCGCTCAAGGAACTTATCTAGATGTTTGGTGAGCACCCTGAGCCCCCAAGTGCCTCACAGAAGTTTATAATGTAGAGCTGTGAAAATAAAAAAAATCTAACTTTTTCCACTAAAATGATCTTTAAGCCCCAATTTTTTTATTTTCCTAAGGGTAAGAGGAGAAATGGACCCCAAAAACTGTTGTGCAATTTCTTTTGAGTACGCAGATGCCCTATATGTGAGGAAAAAACACTGTTTGGGCACATGGCAGGGTTCAGAAGGGAAGTAGCACTGTGTGACTTTTTGAACGCAAAATTGGCTGGAATCTAGAGCGGATGCGCCTAAACAGTGGAAACCCCCCACAAGTTTTGGAAATTAGACCCCTCAAGGATTTTATCAAGGGGTATAGTGAACATTTTGAACCCAGATGTACGACACAGAATTTGATAACATTAGGTCATCAGTTGTCATTAATCTTGAGCGCAAGTGCTCGCTACTTGAGTTTGCATCGGGTACTCAGGTATGCACCATGTATCGTGGGTGCTCGAGTGACTTGCTCGAGTCCCCGCCCGCATGTTTCACTTTTGTTAGACACCCAAAATAAAACATGCGGGGATCGCTCATGCATGGCAGGCAATCCCCGCAAGATTTTTTTTGGCATAACAGCCACGAAACATATGGGGTGGAAACTCGAACATGTCACTTGAGTACCCCCGATACTCAGTGCATACCCGAGCACCTGATGCAAACTCAATTAGTGAGCACTTGCACTCAACACTACCTGCCATATCGTCATCATTTTTTTTCCTTTACCTTTGAAAAAAATCACAACCCCAACATAACCCTAACCCCAAACCCTAATATAACCCCAACCCTAACCGCCTACAACTGGTTTGTACCAGCATTCTAGTCAGAGTGAAAGCCCTGAGCTGAAAGACTCCTTCCAGCCGTTGCTATTGCCACCTGTTGTGAGGAAAATAATCCTTACTTCATATACACACATTGGCCAGCAGATGGCAGGAAAGTACAATTTATAATGCAAGAAAGTACAATTTACAATGCAATGTATTATATTCCCTAACTCAGTACACACAATGGAATAAATCTACTACTACACTACAACTGTCTCATTTAGCAGTAGTAGAACTGGTACCTGGATGCCACACCTGGTCCAATAGGCCCAGGGCAAAGGAACATACTATTACTGACAATGTCAGAAAGGGGTTAAAAGAGTGGTCCGAAACTAAATTATATTTCCATCCTAAAGTCTATTTAATGCCATAATCTATTTTTTTTCTACTCTACTTTAATTAAAAATACCCTATCCTTTCCTAACGACTCAATTTTTTTTCTACTACTTTCTCTTTGATGATGCTTTGTTTGAGAATCCCAGTGCATGCTGGATACTGAAACTAGTCATCAATCATCACCCCTGAAATGGACAATACTGATGAAGCTTCTTTTGAGGGAGGGAGAAGAAGCTGCAGCAGTGATAGCAGCCTCTGCCCCCTATCTTGAAAGAAGCCTCATCAGTGAAGTCTGTTTCAGGGGCTGGGCTAGTCCCTGTTGTACTGAGCATGCATGGGTTTTCAAGTCTGACATATGCTCAGTAAATTCCAGTCACTGTGCACTATTCTTCTCAGTGCACAGTGACAATGCACTCTCTCGCCGGCTCTGATCAGAAGTGACAAGCTGGCAACAGAGATCATGGTTAGTGCACATTGTAAGGAGAGAACGATCGAACAGAGACCAGCCTCGCTTACGCAAGTGACATCACTTCTGATCAGAGCCAGCGAAAGAGCGCATTGTCGCTTTGCACTGGGCAGAATATTAGACAGTGACAAGAATCTATTGAGCATACATTGGAATTGACAATCTACGCTTGCTCAGTACAGCAGGGACCAGCCCAGTCCCTGAAACGGACGTTACTGATGATGCTTCATTTCTGAGAGAGGGAAGATGTTGCATTGGGATTCTCAAATAAAGCATCATCAAAGAGGAAGCAGTTAGTGCAGTGAAGGAAGGTTGGGAATGTTTTAATTAAAGTATATTAGAAAAAAGATTACATTATAATATTAAATAAAATTTAGTTTTGGACCACCCCTTTAATAACCCTGTTTAAACAGACAGACCACAGCAAATGACTGCCGATCGGTAATGATTTAACGATTGGTGGTCATTTAGTGTCGCTCGTGGCTCCGTACCACTATACAATACCCCTATAAAGAATATATATTTAACTAACTGCTGATGTCTCATCTCATTACAGCCTTTTTCTTCTTTATCTTGTCAAACTTTTATGTCAACATCCTAACACTGGGACTCAGTCACTGCAGTTTGCTGAACTAATCACCGTGTCCCTGCAAATAAAAAAGTCACATGTGTACACATTTGTTTCCTGAATAGGAAATCCCACCGCACTGCGCCGCTGAATAGAGGCATGCACCCACAATTATTATGCAACCCACCACTCCAAATTTAGATTGATAATCCACCACTGTGCCCCCTACTAACTGTAAACTTTTCCCCACCCAATAAATATACAAATTAGCACCTGTACTTTCCCCCAATTCAATACCAGTCACACTCCTGCATCCTCAATACCCCCTCATGCTGTACCTCCCACTTCCTCTATTCGTTATATTTACATGCCCCCCTCCACTCCAATTCATTATATCATGTCCTCTCTCCCCCCACCCTCAATTCATCATTATTGCCCTCCCTGCCTCCACCTTCGATTCATCATCATTTGCTCTCCCCATCCTCCACCTTCAATTCATCATTTGCTGTCCCCCACCCTCAAATCATCATCATTTTCTCTCCCATGTCCATTTTTTACATCAGTTTTGCAGTCCTTTTTCAGGCATGTTCCAGGTGGAATCCGCCTGACAAAAGACATCATGTGCACATACACTAAGTGATAAAAGTCCTCACAATTAGTTCCCAGTAATGCTGGAAATGTAACCATCTAGGCCACTATGCTTGAGAGTGCCTTGAAGTGCCAACCGTTTTCAGCAGCCTCCAATATTTCCTGCCAGCTAAACAATGGAGAATGCCGGCATTATGGCTATTATTGGGTTATACTACAAAGCACATTTTCTTCTTAGCACAAGTAGTCACTAAGATATGAGAAAGAAGGAATCAAAACATTGTGCTTGCATAATTTGTCAATCTAGGCCCCAAACCATCTTATGGTCATTTTCTCCTGTCTGCATCTCTGAGGTTGGAAAAGCAATGAACATTGCTCAGCAACAGAAGCGGAGTGTTCAAAAATGACCGGGCAAAGTGCCATCACCAGTGGCAGTTCAGAATTCAGACAGTTTTCGGAGAACACCAAAGTAAAAGAGCATTTCTTGCATTGTTGAGCAATGACTGAAGCGGCTACCACAGGAATATAAACGAGTTATCTAATTGCCCAAACTCTTGAACGCATGTTCATGAACATTAATAATAAATAATTATAAAAATGATAAACTGTGGGGAAGGCTTACGGTTTGCATATCCTGTCTGTGATGATATTGTTAGATCCCTCATTTGTTTCACCTGTCTGTGACAGTAAATCTGTTTCCTCTCTTTGAGTGTGCTGAATGTGTTAGTGGCCTTAGGGTATTTACATACCCGCTGAGTTTATCTTTTCTGCACTCCATAGAATAATTAAGAAAGCGCTAGTGGTTTTTGTAGTTAAGACTTGCAATCATAGTAAATGCATAAAACTTTGCCAAGCATATACAGTAATAACCACAACCCAGGATATGGTATTTAATCCCAGGATGAGAAGAGATTTATGCAAAAATTTTAATATTAAAAATATACTGTAATTTTATTGGAAAATTACATAAAAATCCATAAAATGACAGGGAACACCTCATAGTAGAGACACATTATAAGCCTGGAGAAACCTAAGACAAAAGATGGGATCACAACAAAATTGCCTGGGGTATAACCAATACAGTGCCAGTGCTAACTGTTATTAGATATTGATCTATCACCACCATAAATGCTAGATTAATAATAATACATTGTAAATAGGTAATGTTATATGAAATTAATCAAGTCACTGCCTACGGGATCCCAGGCACTGTGTCCCTCCGCCCTGATGCCGTTTCGCCTCGATTCTTCAGGGGGCATATCCAGGGTCACGGACCATAGCTTTGATATATAGGTCGCCTGAAAATAGGGAGATGCCAGTTAAGTATTACTAGCCGCAGGCAGTGTCAGTGGCACATTGTACGTCCGCTAAATCCCATGGATGCTAAGCGGACTTCCAGTCAGTGCAACCTGGAACGCACACATGGAATGCATGTGGTCACATGATTATGCATGTCAGGAAGTCAATGGAATTAGAATGCAGCGCACTTTTTGTTTTAACAGCTTGGCGACTTTGGAAACCTGAAGTAAAAAGCCGTTCAAAATATTGAAAATAAGGACAGCAAGTTATTTTTCTACAGTATGTAAATGCATATGCTCATTATTTAGAGTATTTTCTGCAGAGGAATTCACCTGAAAAAATAGTCATGTGTAGATACCCTAAGGCCTCATTCAGACGTTTATGATTCTTCAGGTAAGCCCAAAAAAAAACGGTCCGAATTTCAGAATTATTTTGGATCTGATTTTTTTTTAGCAGTGTTCGTTTTTACCAACATTGTTTTATCACCAATTTTCATGAAAAAAAAAATGATAAATTGTATTTTATACAGCTTGTTCAATGAATACAATCACGCACAGCACATTGATTGCACACTGCTGTCATCTATGTGCTGTCCATGTCCACGTAAACTTGTATGGGTGATTTTAATCCAGGGCTTTAATCCAGGGCTCGAATCAAAAATGGAAATGTCTTCACGATTTTTTGGAGGACACACATCCGCAAAAATAACACTGATGGGTGAACAGCTCCATAAGTTATAATGGTACCTGTGAAAAACTAGCGTCTGAATGAGGCCTAAGAGAGAGTAGACCAGAGAAGGTCTGAGAAATCAGTGTTGACACATTGAGAAGTGAATCCCTGACACAATGCAGAGTTCTAAGAATTGTTACCTCAGAATTGTTATATTTTGGGGTTACAAATATTTATCAAACCAAACATACTGGAGAGCCAAAAGTTCACTTTCAAGCTTTGGTGAATTGTATTACAGTAGGGTTCTTTATTTGGGTATCTATAGGATGAGTACAATACGACTAGATATCACAAGTAAGATATATGACTTAACTAATGGTTTTACCAGTGTTTTTCGTTTAAATAATCTTTATTGAAGTTTTTTACAATATAAGGAAGGGGGAAAAACAAAACTTCCAATCTTTATACAGTCATGGCCAAAAGTATTGAGAATGAGACAAATAGTAATTTTTCCAAAGTTTACTGCTTTGTTTTTTGTAATGGCAATTTGCATATACTCCTGAATGTCAAAGAGTGATCAGCTTAACAGCAATTACTGTACTTGCAAAGTCAATATTGCCCAGAAAATGAACTTTAACCCCCAAAACACATTTAAACATCATTGCAGTCCTGCCTTAAAAGGAGCAGCTAACATAGTTTTAGTGATTGATCCATTAACACAGGTGTGGGTGTTGATGAGGACAGGGCTGGCGATCAATCAGTCATGATTAAGTAAGAATGACATCACTGGACACTTTAAAAGGAGGCTGGTTCTTGGTATCATTGTTTCTCTTCAGTTAACCATGGTTATCTCTAAAGAAACACGTGCAGCCATCATTGCACTGCACAAAAATGGCCTAACAGGGAAGAGTATCGCAGCTACAAAGATTGCACCTCAGTCAACAATCTATCGCATCATCAAGAACTTCAAGGAGAGAGCTTCCATTGTTGTCAAAAAGACTCCAGGGCGCCCAAGAAAGACCAGCAAACACCAGGACCGTATCTTAAAACTGTTTCAGCTGCGGGATCGGACTACCAGCAGTGCCGAGCTTGCTCAGGAATGGCAGCAGGCTGGTGTGAGTGCTTCTGCATGCACTGTGAGGCGGAGACTCTTTGAGCAAGGGCTGGTTTCAAGGAGGGCAGCAAAGAAGCCACTTCTCTCCAGAAAAAACATCAGGGACCGACTGATATTCTGCAAAAGGTACAGGGAGTGGACTGCTGAGGACTGGGGCAAAGTCATTTTCTCTGATGAATCCCCTTTTCGATTGTTTGGGACATCTGGAAAACAGCTTATTCGGAGAAGAAGAGGTGAGCGCTACCACCAGTCTTGTCTCATGCCAACTGTAAAGCATCCTGAAACCATTCATGTGTGGGGTTGCTTCTCAGCCAAGGGAATCGGCTCACTCACAGTCCCTCCTAAAAACACAGCCATGAATAAAGAATGGTACCAGAATGTTCTCCAAGAGCAACTTCTCCCAACCGTCCAAGAGCAGTTTGGCGCCCAACAATGCCTTTTCCAGCATGATGGAGCACCTTGCCATAAAGCAAAGGTGATAACTAAATGGCTCATGGAACAAAACATAGAGATTTTGGGTCCATGGCCTGGAAACTCCCCAGATCTTAATCCCATTGAGAACTTGTGGTCAATCATCAAGAGACGGGTGGACAAACAAAAACCAACAAATTCTGGCAAAATGCAAGCATTGATTATGCAAGAATGGACTGCTATCAGTCAGGATTTGGTCCAAAAGTTGATTGAGAGCATGCCAGGGAGAATTACAGAGGTCTTGAAGAAGAAGGCGCAACACTGCAAATATTGACTTGCTGCATTAACTCATTCTAACTGTCAATATAACCTATTGGTACTCATAATATGATTGCAATTATATTTCTGTATGTGATATAAACATCAGACAAACACTAATAAAAACCAGAGGCCAGCAGATCATGTGAAAATATAATTTTGGTGTCATTCTCAAAACTTTTGGCCATGACTGTAGAGTGATAAAATATATATATAGATACATACGGATTGAGAATACACTTTAAAGAACTGAACAAAACATTACATAAGTAAGATTAATTCACAAAGAGATTAAATAAATTTGAATCACACGAAATATATGAATGTGGATGAGGAAGCGGAAAAAAAAGGAAAGAGAGAAAGGAAAAGGAGGGGCCTTAAAACCAAAGGAGGGGGTAAAATATTAAAGGAAAAATGATGAAAAATGAGGAGGGAAGATGCTGGGAAAACCGGAAAGGAAAACTAAAGGAGAAAAAAATAGTCTTCTGAGAATATTTTTCCATTGATGTTATACATTATGAACAACTAGATAATGAGATCAACATGTGTAAACATTTAAACATGCTGGTAATGTAGCAGTGTCCAAAGAACACCGCAAGGCAGGATTCAAGCATGGCACAGCAGATGAGAAGGCTGAAACAAAACTCCGGCTTTATCATGTACAAAGGAGATGAAAATAACAATATTTACAATAATGATATTACCAACATGAACATAGGAAGATATAGCTGGAGCAAGTCAAAAACTATGCTCCAGCTATGGCAATGAAAGCTCAGAACAAACAGTTCACAACTAGTTTCAAAAGTTAATCTGAGCTAATTCTCTATCTGGCTTTCCGCTAGTCGGGCCACGCTGCTGCAGCGTACTAGCTACAGAAAACTATGCTAAACCCTAACAGTTCACGCTGATGGGTCACTCATGGTTGGCAGATCAAGTGCAGATGGCGGCCACCGCTTATTCCTGGTGTGAAAGTGCCGGATGAATTCACTTGAGTCCTTTCTTTCTATACGGGATCTCATTCTTCCAGCCTGCAGGCAAACCTTGTGTCACGCTCTCAGAAATGGTTGACATGCTGTGTTGTGTGTTATCTCAAGTCCTTAATCTCCAGGGAAAACGTTCTTCAAGAAAAGGATACATTTCTCTACTCCTTGACACAGTCCCAAACAACAAAACTTGCTATAGTCCATAATCTTCTCTTTCCATAGAGTAACAGTGTCTTCTTTATAGTCTCTGTTGATCAGGAACCCTGCAGGTTTCTCTCCCTGTTACCTCAGACACACAGACACACACGAGGTATCTACTTCCTGGTTCTTCTCTCTCAGCACATACCAACCACAGCAGGGGGAGGCGACTAGTCCAAAGACAAGACTTAGAGGGGGCATGATGCCTTAAAATCACAGTGTATTCAGTGTCCAGTAAGGGCTGATCCCCTACAGTAATATCAAGGTTTATCTTAAATGACTAGCTCCACTTTGGAGGGGAAATACAAGATCCATAATGACCATTTAGAATGGTATTTTGAAATTAAATTGTTTTTGAGGGCAAATGCAAGCTCAAATGTGTTATGTTGAGAGACCTTTTCCAAAATGTTATTTATAGAGGGTATATCCTCTGCTTTCCATTTAGCAGCAATAAGTAGTCTGATGACTGCAAAAATATGTAGAGTAATATGCTTAATTTCTCTGGGGAGTATCTGACTCTAGTGAAAAAATAGAGAGTTGAGGAGTCATTTGTATTCTATGTTTCTCCAGATCGCAGATGAAATCATATATCTTTTTCCATAATAAACTAATTTTTGGACAGGTCCAGAAGACATGACAAACATTACATTTGAGTCCACATTTCCTCCAACACAAATCAGAATGAGTTGGGAAGGCTATTTTAAGTCTCACAACGATCAAATGCCACCGAGAAATGATCTTGAAAATTTTTTCTTGTATATTTGTGTTTACAAAGTGTTTATAAGTGGATTTCAAAGCTTTCTGCCATTCTTTATCAGAGATTTTTTTATTTAGGTCAGCTTCCCATTTCAGAATAGGTTTTGATTAGAATAGGTTTTGATTTGGTAAATTCCAGATCTTCATTAAATAAGGTATAAATATTTTTCATTAAATAAGGTATAAATAATGAAGCATGGTAAAGCCAAAGGTAAGGATATCTTATTCCTTATAAATTTTCTTAACTCTAGTAAATTGAAGAATTCCTCTTCTGGAAGGCCATATAAGACTTTTAAAGAATGGAAGTTTAGAAGAGCATTTTTATTTGGGTCTGTAAGGATAGAGGAACAGTTTTTGATTCCCAGATTAAACCATTTTCTGAAAAGAAATTTTGGGAGTATTCTGTTATAAACGGATAGAGGAATTTTATCGGGAGGATATGGACAGGTCTTATCTGACGTGAGCTTGAAAAGTTTTTTCCACTGGATTATCATGGCTTTTTTTTTTGCCTTCCCCTGGATCAACGCTGCGGAATAGCTGCAGTGCACAAGAAACAGGCTGAACTGGATGGATGCTTGTCTTTTTTCGGCCTTATAAACTATGTAACTATGTAAAGGTAGAGGGAGATTTGTAGTTAATAAGTGGAATTGAATAAAGGATGGTAAAGGGTAGCCTCCATTTGTGTCTTCTTCTCATGAAACCCAATTATATGGGTTGTTCTTTAGAAACCATTTTTTGCTTTGTAGGACAATATTGGCTTCATAATAAGCCTGTACATTGGGTAGGGCCATTCCTTCTTTATCCCTGCTTTTGAATAGGAGATTTCTGTTAATTCTTGGCAGTTTCTTATTCCAAATATACTCTGATATCTGTGTTTGAAATTTTAGAATCCAGGGGGGGGTGCTATAATGAGAGGGACAGATCTAAAGATATATAAAAGTCTAGGGAGAACCATCATCTATTAGGTCATCCTACCTAACCAGGAAGTTTTGATTTTTCCATAATTGTCCAGAGATTTCTGTATTTCCTTAAATATCTCCGAGAGATTTGTTTCTATCATATGATTCAATGGATTCATGACTTTAATACCTAGAAATTCTATTTTGAACTCCTCCATAAAAAGAGAAATTCGCCTTTAATAATATTTTCAAGATTTAGGTTTATATTAAAACAACTAAGAATTTTTTATTTTTTTCCGTTTATTTTGTAGTATGAAATAAATGAGAAAATTTCAATTAATTTTAATATTTCTCTAAGGGAATTAATTGGATCTGTGATAGTTAGTAAGATGTCATTCGCATATAGGCTCAGCTTGTCTTGCCTCAATCCCGAAGGAATACCTCTGATGTTATTATTTAACTGAATTAGGTCGGCAAATGGTTCTATTGATAGAATAAATAATAAAGGTGAAAGGGGACAGCCTTGATGGGTGCCATTCATAAGGGGGAAAATTTTAGAGTTGGGGTTATTAACAATGGTTTTGGCAGACGGAGTGGAGTAAAGAGCTAAGATTGAGTTTAAAATATTGCATGTAAATCCAAATTTCTTGAGAGTTGTTATCATATAGTCCCAATGTAATCGATCAAATGCTTTTTCGGCGTCTATTTGTAAAAGGATTGAAGGGATTTTTTTATTTTCAATTAAGGATATTAAATTGATGATTTTTCTGGTACTGTCAAGGGCTTGCCTATTTTTAACAAATCCAACCTGATCAGAATGAATTAAATCTGGTATAATATTTTTTAATCTTCCAGCTATGCTTTTAGCATAGAATTTCACATCTACATTAAGTAGAAAGATGGGCCGGTAGTTTTGTAATAATTCTGGGTCGCTGTTAGGTTTGGGGATAACTGAAATGTTTGCGAGAAGAGATTTTTTTGGGTCGTTAAGATAGTTGAGAGATGGTTTAAATTTAATTTGAGCAGGGGGACTTTGAATAAAAATTTATGGATGTCTTCAAATTTGGATTGTGGATTGCTAGGATCATCTTTAAGGTTGTATAGATTACAGTAATATTTCCCAAATTGCTCCGCAATAGATTGTGGAGTAGAAAAACAAGAGTCCTCTATCTTTATCGATTTTACTCTGGTTTTAAAACACTGTTTTTTTACTCTATTTGCAGTGCGTTTGGTCATCTTATAGAAGTTTTATCTGGCGAATTTGAACATCTTATTATAATCCTTTATAAGTAATGCTTTGAATTCTGCTCTAAGTTTTAGTAAATTTGTATGTGTTAACGTAGATGGGTTTTTCTGTTGAATTTTTTCTTCGTTAATAATTTTTTTTGTGATTTCTTTGATTTGTTCTTTGTTCTTTTTCTGGTGAATAGTATTTAATTGTATGAGTATTCCCCGAATGACAGCCTTATGGGCGTTCCAAAGGCTCGTCGGAGAAGTGTCAGTTCTATTATTTTCATTAAAATAGAGAGACATAGCATCATCTATTTTTTTTACATAGAGGGTAATTAAAAAAGAAAGAGTTACCCTTCCATTCACTAGTTGGGTGTTTAGGTGATATCATTTTTGGTTTGGCTGATATAGGGGCATGGTCAGAACAAGTAATTTGTCCTATAGAGACCTCTGTGAACTTTTGAATAGAAGAGATGTCAGTAAGGATTAAATCAATCCTTGATAGGATTTGTGGAGATTTGAATAAAAAGTAAATTCCCTTGAGGAGGAGTTCAAACATCGGAAAACATTGAAGAGTTGTTCCTTTATTAGCCAGTTTTCTAACGAAGGCATATTAATCCTGGCTGAAGCAGTAGAGTCGACATTTTTGTCTGGGATGATATTGAAATCTTCCAAGATGACAAGGGTTCTCTTTTGTACTTTATATACTTTCTTCATCAGTTTGTTAAGGAAGGTTATTTGGCCTACGTTGGGAGCATAAATATTGACTATTGTATGCATTACTGATTCTAGTTCACATATTAATATGTGAAACCTGCCCTTCGGATCTATTGTTTCTTCAACAAATTTAAATGTAATGGTGTCTCTTATTGCTGAGAGTACTCCGACTCTACTGGAGGTGAAGATCTGAAGGAAAATGGAAATAGTTTGTGGCTAAATTTGGGGGGGGGGGGATTTTTGAATTTGGTTTCCTAAAAAGAGACTATGTTTGCTCTTCACTGTACGGCTTCTCACCAAGCGGAGTGTCTTTTTATGGGACTGTTAAGTCCCTTTACATTCAAAGAGAGAAATTTTAAAGCCATGATACATAAAATAAAATAGTAGGCATATTACCAGAAAAACCTTATTAAAACATAATGTTACAGAAACTTTAACAACATCCGTGTAATATCTTAACCTATAATGTGAAACAAAGAACCAAGAAAAAACAGCAAAACAAATTACAAAAAACAAGTACTCAGACATTTGATGAATTCTCAGAATGACTGAGAGGTTAGAGTGGGAAGAAAAATATAATATCCTAACTACCAAACCTAACAAAAGGGAGAAATAAAGTTCAGCATTGCTCTGCAATAGAGACCTGGATTACAGATAAATGAAAGAAATCCTAGAGAAAAAATATGATAGCCACATTTGCGTATATAACACAAATGTTATTTAGAAATATGTACGGACGGAACAAGTTACATTAGAATCCTTCTTATGAGAACAAACGAGCAGATAGAGAGTTTCTGAAGAGTCAGGTTATGTCATCCTCTTCTCTTGTGAGGTTTTTGTCTTTTATAAAATTCCATCCTTCTTCTGCGTTCGTGATGATGTAAGGTTTTCCACTGAAGAAAACCAGCAATTTCACGGGGATGCCCCATTTATAGGGAATACTATTTTGTCTCAAAATTAGAGTTATTTCTCCGAGAGCCTTCCTAAAGTTCAGGGTTTCCCTAGAATAGTCAGTGAAAATCCTAATTGTTTCGTATGGCGAGGGGAGGGTTTTATGATCTCTCAGGTATTTGAGAAGATTTTCTTTAGTTTTGTAAAAGTGGAATTTGGTTATGGTGTCTCTGGGTTGATCTTTGGGAATAGGTTTTTGCAATCTATGGGTTCAATCTAGAACAAGTTCGAGACTGGACATAGATGGGAAAACTTTTTGGAGAATGCCCTTTATGTAAGGAGCAAGATCGATTGATGGAACTGCTCTGGAATCCCCCTAAATTTCTGATTATTACGCCTGTTTCTGTCTTCCTGTTATAATTTTTGTTTGAAGGATTTTAATCTCAGTTTTTAGGGCTATATTGGACTCTTCTAGATTGTCCTGTCTAGATGAGATGGCATCCACTTTTTTATCTATTGCTTCAGCATTCAATTTGATTTCTGTTATTGAGCTTTGGAACATGTCAAATGTCTTATTAAGATTGACGTCCATCAAGGATATAGTTGACTTGAAACAGTTACATATGTAAAGTTCAGATGGGGATAGGTTAATAAGTGGATTATTTGGTTTAGAGGATTGATCGGTCATAGGATTGTAATAGCAGGGGACTGAAGATGTCAATTGACGTGGAATGTAAGAATCTATTCTGGGTTTTGTTTAAATGGTGTGAGATTAGGAGAAGAATCCTCAAACTCGTCATCACAACCAGACATAGACAGGGGGGCGTACTTATTATTTTTATTACTTTCAGACCAGTCTTTCCTTTTTGTCTCTGAGCTTCTTTCTTCAGAAAAAAATATTTATTTTAATTTTTAGCGACAGTTTTATCTTTATGTGAACCGTCAGTTGGGGGATTCTTAATAATTGGTAACCCCTTTTTTGTTTGTTGCATAGGGGTATAGGAAACAGTTTTAATTTGAAATGAGGATTCCTGTTTTTTATTAGAAACTGACCCTTGATTGGTTTTATTATTTTGAGGTAATTCATTCTGTTTTGGGGATAAAAACCCCCTAAGTGAACATGAAATGCCAGTTCCATTAGTCTTATGCGGCTGAGTGTGAGCCGCGGTTGGCTTAGCAGGGCCAGAATTGTTCAGGGGCCGTGACAGCTCTTCTGCGCTATTTGTGCTGTTCATTTGCATTATAGGGGTGTCTCTATGCCCCTTGGGAATATCCCCTTGAAGTTTGGGGTCAATAGGAGTAGTTTTAGGGGTGGCACAGGCATCTGGAAGACAGCGGGGGCGCGAGCCTGAGCGCTGCAGGTGGAGAATTGTACTCACCGCCAAAGCTCCGGCTCCAGTGACTGACACTTCAGCTCTTGCCTCTCCATGGGGGTTCCTCTTCTTCTTGGACTGTTCCTGTCCACCTTTGGTAAGAGGGGTCTTCTCTTTTAGGTCCTGGCTGGAGAGGGAGGAGGAGCAAGACATCCTTGAATCCAGGGGAGGCAGGAGACTTGTCATGAGGTCCCTTGGTTGCGGCTGTTGCCGGGCTTCTTCTGTCTTCTTAGTGACAGCTCCGGGGGGTCACTTACTTGTGAAGTGTGGTCTTCTTACAGGTCCTTGGGGTCCACTGGTGATGTGCAGGTGTTTTCTGGGGCAGTATATGGCTTTCCAGGATCCACAGGGGAGATAGTACAGACACTATAAGTCCCCATAGGCTGTGTAGCCTTGTGCTGCGGCCTACGCCGCTGTGAGTCAGCAGTTTTTTTTCTCCACAGGATAATGCACTATATGGCCAAATACCTTCAAAATGTCCTAAAGTATTCCAGATTGTATCAGGAAGAATTCTTGCAGCTTTCCCAACTAGTTGAAGTCCATTAAATGGGCGTAAAAGAGGAAACCAGGTCTCCAATCTGCAGAGCCGAGATAAACACGTTCTACTCCGTGCTCATCTCTGCTGGTCTCCCCTTTACCAGTGTTTTTGAGGAAAATGCATTTAAAGTAAAAATACATCATAATCAGCAAATTTAACTATAATCTAAATTAACCTCAGATCTGCTTTGTTGTTTCTTGAGTTTTAGTCAATGTACATTTTCATCCAATTTTGTAAAATTAACCATTGTACCTTGAAAGTGCTTTAAATTAATATACAGATGTTAGCTCAGTCCATTAAACTCTGAATGAAATGTCTCTGAGCCACTGCACAAAATAAATACATTGGTATTGATCAACCAATATGAAATTGGAACAATTCTATAAACGTCTCTTACAAAGGCTCTTAGTTTTGTGAAGTTGTATTTCTCAGCAGCAAGGATGATGCATATCTGCAATATATAGGTTGAATGGACATGAAATGTTTTTATTTATTTGAATTGTCTGTTAATAGCCAAGAGGAAAGATTAAATTAATATAATATTAGACTAATAGACAGTAAAATTTTGCTTACAAGTTTATATAGAAACCTGTGACCAAACAAATAATAAAGATATCTTACATTATCTATATTAAAAACCACTCAAAAAAACAAAACAAAAAAGCAGAGATAGAGCTCTACAGGGACTGTCTAGGTATTCCAATCAATAAAGCTTGGGCCTAACTGCGCCTAAATATTACCTGGATTAACCCTGCCTGTCCGCAGAGGCACCGATATGTAGAGAACGAAGAGTGACCCTAATAAGCCCTATCACTGGTATGACACCAACACACCAAGAAGTGCATAATCTATAAACATAGCCTATAGGTGCAGTAAGTCAAAAGCTCAGCATGAATATGCAAATTGCCTCTTCAGAGAGGAACAGGACTCGAACTCTTGTGCCACCTATTGGAAGTAGCAATCCTAAAACTCCTTGGAAGTTGGCCAACCATGAAATCCAATTTTTTTTAAGCTAATTTATTTATTTTATTCACTTATATAGCGCCATTAATTCCACAGCACTTTACAGACATTATTGGCACTGTCCCCATTGCAGCTCCCAATCTACATTCCCTATCAGTATGTCTTTGGAGTGTGGGAGGAAACTGGAGAAAACCCACACAAACACAGGAGAACATACAAACTCCTTGCAGATGTTGTCCTTGGTGGGATTTGAACCCAGGACCCCAGCACTGCAAGGCTGCAGTGCTAACCGCTGAGCCATCTGTGCTGTATTGTAATACACAACACCCCTAGACATTTTGTTTCTCTCTTTCGTTCC
The DNA here is from genome assembly GCF_046119375.1 of Phyllobates terribilis. NCBI lineage: Eukaryota > Metazoa > Chordata > Amphibia > Anura > Dendrobatidae > Phyllobates > Phyllobates terribilis. Next base: position 804,529,564 of record NW_027362761.1, read on the forward strand.
TCTTGAATCTCACTTCATTCCCTGCACCCACTTTGTTAACCTGTGGTTCTACCAAACTTGACAGCTTCCTGTGCTTTATTATCTAACATTACAGCCAGAACTGGCACCGCCTGGCCTCAGGGTCCAGCACTGTGTGTGTATTATACTATGGTGGTAACGGAGAAATCATGGCTTACCCACTTGCTGCTTACAGTACATTGCTCCCCCTCTAGTAGTGGTGATGAATTTGTTCCCATCTTTGCCATGAAAGGCTAAGATGGGAATAACCTTTCATGTCAAACATCTAGACCCAGACTGGTAAAATATCATGTCCTGTTATGCTTAAAAACCACCTATTGCCTTACTACAGCCTATTACTGTACCTTTCTGATAGCTTGGGCATTTGGTGTGCCTCTCTTAAATTGATCTACAATGTATTATACTACAGGTAATTAAAAACTATCAAATATTCTATGATGTACAAATAATTTATTTTTACGCATTTTAAGACCTGTCTGTATTGTGACCTACAAAATTGTTAAATCGCTGCTTGAATTTTACTGTTGCCCTCTCTATAAGGCCAACCAAACTCTTCTCATGACTTCACATCCCAGGGGTTCATTTTTAAGAAAGGACATTCAGGGAATAGCTAATGGAATTAAGGGCAAATAATAGAAGGATATAGTGAGACTATTGTATTAACAAGAAATAAATCTAGATGAGTATAAGGTAAGTGTTTTTTAATTGATTGATTGGAAGGATATTCTGTGGGTTTTTATAAAGGCAAGCAGTCATTTACCTTGATATCTGTGCTAAAATGCCCAATGAAAAAAGCGATAAGAGAATTATGCAGTTTTGAGAGATAAATTATTCACAGGATAAAGCCATTTTCTCTCGACATCCTAATGTGAAAAAGCTTTAAATCTTTGGTACAGGTTTCATCCTTGTAGTGAATCTGATGGTTTATAGGAAATATTGGTGACAATTTGTAATGTATTTTAAGCTCTTTACCCGTCAAATATCATTGTGCTTTCAAGGTGAAATACCAGAATCTTCCCCAACATTTAAGCAAATTATCAATATGCCAATAAAAATATTCATATTATAGACCACTGTAACTCAAGTGTTGTAAACATCATGTACAAATATCCACAGTAAACTTAAAGAGGAGGTAATGTAGGTAGGTTAAGACCATTTTGATTATTTAGGGATTCTATAATAGAATAATTGTTTGCCAAGACCACTTCAACTGGATGGTTGTTATCTCCGTGGCACAAGGGATCAGCATCTGGTGAAACGTGTCGATAAATTTCTGTGGGAGTCTAGTGATCCAGCTGTCCACACTAAACCAAGCAGAGCATTATGGGTGAAGGCCAAGGAAGAAACCATTGCTGAAGAAAGGACATAAAAAGGAATGACTGATATTTGCCAAATAGTACCTTGACAAACCACAATCCTTCTGGGAAAATGTTCTGTGGACAGATGAATCAAAAATAGAGCTTTGTGGCAATGCAAAGCAACAATTTATTTACAGGTGGCGCAATGAAGCTTATAAGGAGAGGAACACCTTACCAACAATTAAGCATGGTGGATGAGCCATAACACTGTGGGGTTACTTTGCTGTGTCTGGTACTGGAGGCCTTGACCGAATCACAAGAATCATGAAATCAGAGAATTATCAACAGATTTTAGAGTGATATGTCTTAACCAGTGTAAGAAAACTTGGTTTGAGTCGAAGATCATGGGACCTCCAGCAAGACAATGACCCAAAGCACAAATCCAAAAGTACACAGGAATGGTTGAATAAAAATTGGACTGTTTTAAAATGGTCAGCAATGAGTACTGACCTCAATCCCATTGAAAATCTTTGGGGTGAGCTGAAATCTGCCATTGTGAAAAAGAACCCTGCAAACATTCAAGAGCTTGAACAAACTGCAATGGAAGAGTGGGAGAAACGTTTGGAGGCTGTCATCAATGCAAAAGGGTGTGCAATCAAGTATTAATTAGAGGTGCCTTTATTGCTGCACATGTTGTTCATTCTGTTTCTTTTTTTAAATTGCAACATCGATGTTGAAAACAATATTTTATTGTTGTATTACTTTGGACCACTAATTAAAAAATCCTGAGGATATAACTTTGGTACATTTCCATTTATTTCTGAAGATATTGTACAGTCTATGAAAAAAATGAAGACGTGCCAATAATGTTGAGCAGCACTGTACAACAACAAACAAAATTGGGCAACATTCCTAGCAACACATAAAAGAATATGAAAATGATCACAAGTAAAAAAACACCCGAAAAACTTTTACACAACCAACACACATTACAAGTTATAAAAAGAAGTGGGAGATCTAGGAGGAGGTACATGACTGGAGGATCCTGACATTTGGGATGATGGATATGGTGGCTGCAAGTTGTTTGAAGAAGAGGGAATATTGGAGTAGGAAGGGTTATAGGGTTATGGCTGGTTTAACAGTATATGTCTGGCCTGAATGTGAAGAAGGTGCATCTCACTAATTTAAAATATCACCAAAAAGTTAATTTATTTCAGTTCTTCAATACAAAAAGTGAAACATATTTTATATAGAGTCATTACAGAGTGATCTATTTCAAGTGTTTATTTCTGTTAATGTTGATGCTTATGGCTTACAGCCAATGAAAACACAAAAGTCATTATCTCAGTAAATTAGAATTTTCTCCCTCCCATACTGGGTTCTGCACCTTCTCCAACGTCTAGTTACATCATCCACTGTAAACTAATGATGACATATATGTTTTAAACAATAAACTATTGAAGTATAGAAATAATCTACTATATAATTGTCTTATCCCGTCTGTCAGTCTGTCTGTCTGTCTGTCCTGGAAATCCCGGGTCGCTGATTGGTCCGGCCGCGGCCAATCAGCGATGCGGCATTTCTGAAAAACATGGCAGCCGTTAGCGGCTCATGTGTGGCACGGAGGTCAGCGGCGATGCAGCCGGGAGATGCAGCCGGCTACTCACAGTATAAGTCCCCCGACCGCAGGCGCCGCTGACCTACATGCGGCTATCGTCGGGAGATCAGCAGCTACGGCCGCTTATCTTCCGAGGACAAGTGTGACGCCCCTCTCCTCCCCTCCTCTCCCCTCCCCTCCCCTCCTCTCCCCTCCTCTCCTCTCCTCTCCTCTCCTCTCCCCTCCCCTCTCCTCCCATCCCTCCCCCCGCTCGATCAGGACCCCGGCACCCGGCGCCATACTTACCCCTCCCCTCCCCTCCTCTCCCCTCCCCTCTCCTCTCCTCCCGTCCCTCCCCCCGCTCGATCAGAACCCCGGCACCGGCGTCATACGCTGATGCTCTGTGACGTCTCAGGTCAGAGGGTGCGGTGACGTCTTTACACCGCGCTCTCTCCTGACCGGTCACAGCGCACAGCGTCAACATGCCGGCTTTTTTTATTGGATTTTTTTTTTGTATGGGGCCATAGGGGACCTGCATGGGGCACTATGGGGGGATGGATATACAGGGGATATGACTTCCTGCATGGGGACCTGCATGGGGCACTATGGGGGGATGGATATACAGGGGATATGACTTCCTGCATGGGGACCTGCATGGGGCACTATGGGGGGATGGATATACAGGGGATATGACTTCCTGCATGGGGCATTATATGGGGGGGGAGAGGTGACATCCTACATGGGGCATTATATGGGGGAGAGGTGACATCCTGCATGGGGCATTATATGGGGGAGAGGTCACATCCTACATGGGGCATTATATGGGGGAGAGGTGACATCCTACATGGGGCATTATATACGGGGGATGTGACTTCCTGCATGGGGTATTATATACGGGGGATGTGACTTCCTGCATGGGGTATTATATATGGGGGATGTGACTTCCTGCATGGGGCATTATATGCGGGGGATGTGACATCCTGCATGGGGTATTATATACGGGGGATGTGACTTCCTGCATGGGGCATTATATACGGGGGATGTGACTTCCTGCATGGGGCATTATATGCGGGGGATGTGACATCCTGCATGGGGTATTATATATGGGGGATGTGACTTCCTGCATGGGGCATTATAAAGGAGGGTCGGGAGACATATGCTTGAATACCCGATGCGTTAGAATCGGGCCACCATCTAGTGTGCTATAAATGATTTAGATCAGGGATGTCAAACTCAAATACAGAGAGGGCCAAAATTAAAAGCTTGGACAAAGTCGCTGGCTAATCTTGATATTTATGAAAAAAAGTCTACAATTGAGGATGTTTTTCCTTATCAAATATAACACTTTCATATGGAAACAAACTTAAAAAGGGTTTGTCCCATGAACACAGTACATTTTAATTAATAGATCTTACAATAAAATATTGGAATAATATAATATGTTACAGTATGTAAGAGCAGTAAAAAGCATATTGCCCAATGGCCTAATTTAAATATGTAACAAAGGATAAAAATAACCTTAAATAGTACAGATAATAATGTATGATGCAAACAAGAGTGCCCCCAAACACAGTATGATACCCCCACAGTGAATTCCTGCACACTTACGGTATGATGACCCTACTACAGTATACCCCCTTCCTCAACCCCCTGACAAAGAATAGAATGGTGACCCCCACCACAGTATGATTCTCCAACTGTAAAACCCACACAGCACTCCAAACAGTATAACGGGGCCCCACCTAGTGGGCCATACAGTATAATGGACCTCACATATACTGTATGGCTCGTTATGTGGGGTCCGTTATACTGTATGGCGTGATAACGGACCTCACATAGCGCGCCACACAGTATAACGGGCTCAACATAGTGCTCCATACAGTATAATTGGCCCCACATAGAGTGCCATACAGTATAATGGGCCCCACATTTAAAAAATACCTCTGCCCGCTACCATGGTGTCTTCAGATCATTTGCACAACTCGGTACAGGGGTGCGTTGTAATGACTTCATCGCGCCCGCTGTTCTGAGAAGTCAGATGCCGAGGGGGAATGATCGGAGACAGTGGGAGCATCAGTCAGCTGACACTCCCTCCTCCATCATTACTTTCAGCTGTATCAGCAGCTACGATGCCGATATAGAATCATAGAATCATAGAATCATAGAATGGTAGAGTTGGAAGGGACCTCCTGGGTCATCTGGTCCAACCCCCTGCTCAAAGCAGGATTCACTAAATCATCTCAGACAGATGTCTGTCCAGCCTCTGTTTGAAGACGTCCATTGAAGGGGAACTCACCACCTCTCGTGGCAGCCTGTTCCACTCATTAATCACCCTAACTGTCAAAAAGTTTTTTCTAATATCTAATCTGTGTCTCCTCCCATTTAGTTTCATCCCATTGCTTCTAGTCTTTCCTTGTGCAAATGAGAATAAAGATGATCCTTCTACAATGTGACAGCCCTTGACATATTTGTAGACAGCTATTAAGTCTCCTCTCAGTCTTCTTTTTTGCAAGCTAAACATTCCCAAATCCTGCAACCGTTCCTCATAGGACATGGTTTGCAGACCAGTCACCATTCTGGTCGCTCTTCTCTGAACTTGCTCCAGTTTGTCTATGTCTTTTTTAAAATGTGGTGCCCAAAACTGTACACAGTATTCCAGATGAGGTCTGACCAAAGAGGAGTAAAGACCGATAATGACTTCACGTGATCTAGACTGTATGCTTCTGTTAATACGTCCCAGAATTGTATTTGCCTTTTTTGCTGCTGCATCACACTGTTGACTCATGTTCAGTCTATGATCTATTAGTATACCTAAGTCTTTTTCACATGTACTGTTGCTTAGCTCTATTCCTCCCATTCTGTATATGCTTTTTTCATTTTTATTGCCCAGATGTAGTACTTTGCATTTTTCCATGTTAAAAACCATTCTGTTGGTTGCTGCCCACTGCTCCAGTTTATTTAGGTCTTTTTGAATCCTCTCTCTCTCTTCTCTAGTATTAGCTATCCCTCCTAGCTTTGTGTCATCAGCAAATTTAATCAGTTTACCCTCAATTCCTTCATCTAAATCATTGATAAAGATGTTGAACAATACAGGTCCCAGGACGGAGCCCTGTGGTACCCCACTTGAGACATTCATCCAGCTGGATGTGAAGCCATTTACAACCACCCTTTGAGTCCGATCACTAAGCCAGTTATGAATCCACCTAACAGTTGCCTGGTCCATTGCATACTTGGTCATTTTTTCAATAAGGATGGTGTGAGATACTTTGTCAAATGCTTTGCTGAAGTCAAGATAGGTGAAAGTGTGATGCCATGTGGGAGACTGGCGTCGCGGGCCAAATATACTCACACTGTGGGCTAGATTTGGCCTGTGGGCCAGAGTTTGACATATGTGATTTAGTGGTGAAATCGCATCATCCTTTGTAAAAATTGTATTACAATTAAATACCCTTTGCAGGTGTTTTTTGTTAATTATTCTAATTTACTGATATAATGACTTTTGTGTTCTCATTGGCTGAAAGCCATAATCTTCAAGATTAACAGAAATAAACACTTGAAATAGATCACTCTGTTTCTAATGACTCTATATAATATATGAGTTTCAATTTTTGTATTGAAGAACTGAAATAAATTAACTTTTCGATCATATTCTAATTTAGTGTGAAGCACCTGTATATATAAAGTAATGAGTGGGTTCCCAGTGAAAGCCCGAGTACTGAGATGCTCGGGCGAGTACCGAGTACTTGCGAGTATGCTCGTGTAGCACCCTGAGGATTCGGCTGCTACAGGGGTATTGCACCTCAACCCAGAGGTGTGATATTCCACTCCCGGGTAAGGATGGAGTGTGGGACTGAGCCCAGAAAGCTGCATGCACTACACACATCCCATTTCCGAGGAACAGACCAACGGTACTCCCACTTAGAAATGTGCAGGTACGACCGAGTCTGTTCCTGGCTGGAGTGGGAGGGGGGTGGTACATCCCAAGTAGTGTAGGGGCAGATAGGGGGAGCAGCCTGGGTAAAGATAGGAGCTCATTGGGTGCTGGTCACCTGAGCTCACACATAGAGGGAGTATTTAAGGTGGGCACCATCTAAGATCAGGGTCAGTCAGTCAGTCTGTCAGAGTGTAACCTGAAGAGAGCAGAGGAGCAGAGCAGCCCAGGCCAAGAGAGAGAGAGAGGAGTCAGAAGGACCCAGAGAAAACAAGCAGGAACTCTGAGAACCCAAGTACAACCCCAGGGTGAAGAGTTGGCAATAGGGTACCGGATCCCAAACTGGTGGGGGCTCAAGCACACCTCAGCCAGAGACCGGAGGCCGTGGGCAGGAGCTGCCACGGCCACCCACCACATCCACCCTGAAGGCAAACCACGTGTAGGGTCAGGGAACCCAAGGCCAAGGGTTTCCCAACAGAAGGCCCGAGGGAGCTGGACCTAGGTGGATCCCTGGTGGGGACGGCCAGAAGACAGGACAGGAAGGAGGGCTCAGGGTCACGCTCCGGACTTGCTTGGGGGTTAGCTGAATCCAGGACCTGGTGGACGCAGCACGGCTCGGGTGGTCACTTGAAGCTAGAGTGACCGGAACATCAGCAGTAAGTAAATACCCTAAACTGCACAACCCGACTCTGTCTTTAATTACCATCTATGCTGCACCACCACAACCCCCATCCTCTGCACCTGACCCCCTGAGGCCATACCCCTCCCGTTGGGGGTTATACCATCTAAAGCTGCACCAACACCATCAGCCTCAGCGGACCCTGCTGCAGCGGCGGCCGTAGTGACCGCAATCCAACGGGTGGCGTAGTCGACATAACGAACTTTGTAACATCTGTAGGACTGCCACATACTCTGAGCTTGACACCCTGGGCACGGACCGGGTCACAGCCACTCGGAAGACTACAACCCCCATCTGATCCGGCTCCGGGTATTCCCCTAAAGAATATGGCCCAGGGGGCGCGTCAACTTTGGCGTAGTCGGCAGGATCACGTGCCCGCAACAACCGGGTACTGCGTGCCTGAAGAAAAGAACAAGTTTACCTCAAAAAGAAGTCTCCCGCCGGTTCCGGAGGGTCCCCGCCATCGGACTCCATCACAGGTCGATTCCCGCCGGTTGTCCGCCATTAACAGCTTTTTCCCGCCATCTGCAGAGTTTCCCGCCACTGGGAGACGATTCCCGCCATTTCCAAAGGTTTCCCGCCTTGGAAGAGCGGACGCCATTATGGGCGTGCCAGAGGGTGGCAAGAGGCCACCTCCCATCGTGGGCCAGGACCGAAAATGGCGCCAAAAGTGGAAACCGCCCCCACCAACAGAGACTGTGATGCTAGAGGTGTTTGTCAGCGTGAAAGAACTGCCCCTGGAGCTGACAATCACCAAGTGGCCCCGGGACCGCCCTCGAAGTGGGAGGACTGAGAAGAAGAGAGAAAAGATGGGTGTCGCCTGGAGCAGTCTGGAGAGAGCGCACCCGGAGACAAGAAGCCTAGAGCTGAGTCAAGAAGAAGCTTACCCGGAGATGGGAGAAGAGCAGAGCAGCACCGGCCCGCTGGCCAGGAGCCTGCTGGAGACAACAGAAGGAGAGCAGAGCAGCACCGACCCGTTGGTCAGGAGCCTGCTAGAAGCGACGACCCCACTAGGCTTAGTGGAGGTCTTGGCACAGCTCCCCCGAGATCGGGAGTGTGCGCAGACTGCGCTGGAGGGCCTCGCACGGAGGATGGCCCGGGTGCAACGAGAGACGTTGGCGGAGTGGAGCCGAGAGATGGCCCAGCAGACAAGAACCCGTCAGCGGAGCACGCCACCCGAGACGAGGAGACAGACCGCCTCTGAGGATGGCGCAGGAGGACTGAAGGCCGGAGACGGCGCCGAGAAGGGAGCCGAACGGATGGAGGCAGGTAAAGGGGACGTCTATACCCCAAACCGGGAAACCGCATACCTGCCCCAGCTCCCCGTCGCAGAGCCCGAAGTACCCCCTGCCGTGCCCGTAACCGCAACGTCACCGCCACAGACTAGGCCTCAACCGGAAGCCGTAGCCGCGACCCCTGTGACGTCACACGCCTCGACCCCGAGCGTGACCAAGCAGGAAGTACCACCAGCCTGGTCGCAAGGCCTAGTACCCCCGGGCGCCGCAATACCAACAGCGCCCCCTACCTCCGCGGAGCCACCGGCCTGGTCGCAGGGCCAAGTAGTCCAGGGCGCCGCCGTCCTTACGGTGCCCTTCACTTTCCAGGTGCCCCAGGCCTGGCCGCAAGGCCTGGGCAACCCGGGCGCCACCACCACCGCGCCCATAAAACCAAGAGTGCCGCATCTGGGAGAAGATCTGTTCGCCCAACATACGTGCCCGGATGGGCAGCCCTTTATTTGGCCACCGGAGTTTCACCATCCCCGACTCCGGAAAGAGAGACCCCTAGACGAACCCCTGATTCCGGTTCCAAAGCCCGTACAAAGGACCTCGCCCCCGCTAGAGGAGGCACAGTTTGAGTGGGACCCCACCGGAGAAGACCTCATGGGGTTCACTCAGGAGACCCGGGCAGCTGCAGCGGAGCGTGCAGAGTGCTGCCGGCAGCAGCTCGAGGTCTTTGAGAGGGAGCGGAGAGAGAGGCGGGTCCGGGAACAACAAGCCCATATAAGGAGCGCGGAGCAGAAGAGCCGGGCCAGGAGGAGTCCCCGTGCAGCCCATGGTCCCCCTTCCACCGGGACTGTGATCAAGTTTAATATGCAGCACGGGTGGGGCTTCATCCGAGATCACCGCACCCCAGGCGACGTCTTCGTGACCAGGAGAGACGTTGAGTCCCACCTACCGGAGGGACACAGAGGTCGTGACCTGTATATAGGGGACGAGGTCACCTTCACCCGGCACAAGTGTGCCAAAGGACCCTACGCCCTCCATGTGCATCGCCTGACGGAGGAAGAGCTGCGGTGTGAGGAGGAAGAACAAGAGGACCCGGACGGGTCTGAAGCTAAAGGTAACCACAAAGAAAGAGCAGGAGGACGTCGTCGTTGAGTACGGCAGAGTAGAAGCTGTATATAGTTACCCGTAGGGGTACCAAAGAAACTGTTGCTGATAATATAGTCCCCGTTGGGACCAGCAAGTGTGAACTGTTTACCCGTTTATCCCTTAAATCCCATTGACCGAGGACTGAGAGCGGTCATTCCTCCCTAATACCTGGCCGAGGACTGAGAGCGGCCATATCCCTTGTAAATAGTTGCGCGTCCTAAAGCGCCCCTACTGGTTTTATAGGAAAGCCACGAGTTCCAAAGACTGTCGCACTTTACCCGGTCACACGTTGCACAGTGACCGGAGGAGGAGCCAGAGGCGACGAGAATGTTATTAATATGAAAAGTTTTATGATGATGCTGATATATATATGATATTTTATATGTTTTTATTATGTTGTTTATATGAAAAAAAAAAAAAATGTATGTTTGTGGATGTTTTATATCTTACAGCCCGAGGACGTGCTGTGATTTACCAGGGGGGAATGTAGCACCCTGAGGATTCGGCTGCTACAGGGGTATTGCACCTCAACCCAGAGGTGTGATATTCCACTCCCGGGTAAGGATGGAGTGTGGGACTGAGCCCAGAAAGCTGCATGCACTACACACATCCCATTTCCGAGGAACAGACCAACGGTACTCCCACTTAGAAATGTGCAGGTACGACCGAGTCTGTTCCTGGCTGGAGTGGGAGGGGGGTGGTACATCCCAAGTAGTGTAGGGGCAGATAGGGGGAGCAGCCTGGGTAAAGATAGGAGCTCATTGGGTGCTGGTCACCTGAGCTCACACATAGAGGGAGTATTTAAGGTGGGCACCATCTAAGATCAGGGTCAGTCAGTCAGTCTGTCAGAGTGTAACCTGAAGAGAGCAGAGGAGCAGAGCAGCCCAGGCCAAGAGAGAGAGAGAGGAGTCAGAAGGACCCAGAGAAAACAAGCAGGAACTGTAACGGGTCCGGGAGGCATAACCTCTGAGCTACTATACAAGGGGGCGGCCCTTGTAAGGGAGCGGGTGGCAGTCTCTGGGTGAACGGACAGGGAGTTACGGCAAGTGATCAGGGCAGTCTCTGGGTAAGGGGTAGGTACGACCTGTGATGGCAGAGCCTCCGGGTAGGCCAGCAGGCAGATGGTAGATGTGTGCTCCCAGGTGAGCAAGCGAGAGTCTCTGGAATAGCAGGTGGTCACGGCACGTGACGGCGGAACCTCCGGGCTGGCAGGCAGGTAGGCAACGGAGAAGCGCTCCCAGGTGAGCGGGCAAGAGTCTCTGGAATAGCTGGTGGTCACCGCACGTGACAACGGGGCCTCCGGGCTGGCAAGCAGGCAGGTAACGGAGATGCGCTCCCAGGTGAGCGGGCAAGAGTCTCTGAGATAGCTGGTGGTCACAGCACGTGACAACGGAGCCTCCGGGCTGGCAAGCAGGCAGATAACGGAGAAGCGCTCCCAGGTGAGCGGGCAAGCTGGTCCATAGACAGACTGACCGGAGTAGTAAGGCAGACCGTCGGACCTCAGGCAAGCAGGCAGGTAGCTGATATGCGCTCCCAGGTGAGCGGGCAGGCTGGTCCTTAAGACAGACTGACAGGAGTAGTAAGGCAGACCGTCGGACCTCAGACTGGCAGACAGGAAACAAGTATTCAGGCAGGAATCTGGCAGGTAACTGGCAGGTAACTAGCAGGAAACTGGCAGGTAACTGGCAGGTAACTGGCAGGTAACTGGCAATGGGACCTGAGGGCTGAAGCACAGGTGAGACACAGGTGCAAACAACATTGCTCGGGCACCTCCATTTTGGAGGAGGTGCCTTATATATGATGAAGTCCTCCGGCCATTGGCCGGGGACTCTTTAGGGCGGCGCGCGCGGCCCCTTTAAGAGGAGGGAAGCGCGCGCGCCCTAAGCACAGGGGCCGGGAAGGAGCGCGCGCTGAGAGCAGAGCAGGAGGAGGACGCCGGGACGGAGCGCGCGCCGACAGCAGAGCAGGAGGAGGACGCCGGGACGGAGCGCGCGCTGACAGCAGAGCGGGGAGAGGACGCCGGGACGGAGCGCGCGCTGACAGCAGAGCGGTGAGGGGAGCAGCGTCCCTGCCTAGCAGAGGGCAGGGACACCAGCGCTACAGTACCCCCCCCTTTAGGCCCCCCCTTTTTTAGGCCAGACAGAAATTTAGCTAGGATGAGAGGGGCATGGATATTCTCCCGGGGCTCCCACGTTCTCTCCTCAGGACCAAACCCCCTCCAATCTACCAAGAAAAAGGTCTTTCCTCTTACCCTTTTGGTGGCAAGAATGTTCTCTACCTCAAACTCGTCCTCAGCAGAAACCGGAGCAAGAGTCGTACCTGTAGACTTAGAAAAAGAGTTAAGTACCACAGGTTTGAGGAGAGATACATGGAAGGAGTTAGGGATCCGTAAGTTGGCCGGGAGTTTCAATTTATAGGCCACCGGGTTGATCTGACTGATAACCTCCAGTGGGCCGATGAACCGAGGCCCCAACTTATAGGAAGGGATCTTGAGCCGGACATATTTGGACGAGAGCCAGACTTTATCCCCAGGACGGAATTGAGGAGGATCCAGACGTCCTTTGTCAGCGTGCCTTTTCATACGCTCGGATGACAGAAGGAGTGCGGACCGGGTACTCTCCCATATGGAGGAAGACTCGCTCTTGTGATTGTTGTACGAGAATTCGGCCCATGGCAGGAGATCCACCCAGTCAGAATGGTGAGCATTAACGAAGTGCCGGAGGTAACTGGTCAAGTTCTGATTGATCCGCTCCACTTGACCATTAGACTGTGGGTGGTAAGCGGAGGAGAAGTCCAGAGTGACGTCTAGCAATTTACAAGTGGCTCTCCAGAAACGAGAAGTGAACTGTACTCCTCGATCCGACACGATGTGACGGGGCAGGCCATGAAGACGGAAGATGTGGCGGATAAAGACTCTAGCCAGCTCGGGTGCAGACGGAAGACCTGGCAGGGGAATGAAGTGAGCCATCTTGGAAAAGCGGTCAGCGACCACCCAAATGACCGTACAACCGGCAGAGACGGGCAGATCAGTTACGAAGTCCATCGCTATATGCTGCCAGGGGGCAGCAGGTGCTGGCAGAGGAAGAAGGCGGCCGGCCGACAGGTGTCTCGGAACCTTGTTGCGGGCGCAGGACACACAGGCAGAAACAAAGTCCATAACATCCTTGTGCAGGTTAGGCCACCAGTAGTGCCGGGTAATAAGCTGGAGGGTCTTTTCCTGACCGGCGTGACCATCTAGTTTAGACGAATGACCCCAGTGTAGGATCCTCTCCCGATCAGGTACCGATACGAACGTCTTACCAGGAGGGAGACAATTTAGACTCACGGGGGCCACCTGCATTACTCTGGCGGGATCGATGGGGCAGTCACATGGTCTATGAGGTGGTAATGTCTCTGCCTCCTCCATATCAAAGACATCAGCACAAGACCAATAAGGAATCGGAAGTCCAGGTAGATTAGCTGGGATAGGAGAGGGACGGACGGAATGGACGGGAACCAGACAGGTTTTATGACAGTCTTGTCCCCAGCGAAGGACTTCTCCGGTTTGCCAGTCAAGCACGGGTGCATGTCTCTGGAGCCAAGGCAGACCTAGCAAGAGGGCGTGAGAGAGTCCAGGCAGAACGTGAAGGGAGATACTCTCTGAATGCAGCATACCCACTTGCAGAGTAATGGATTCGGTGATGAATTGGATGGGGCGAGATAAGAGGCCCCCATCCACGGCAACAACAGACAAGGGTACAGCCAGAGGTTTGGTGGGGATGCGGTATTTCTCCACCAGGGACAGTGAAATAAGATTTCCGGCTGCTCCAGAGTCAAATTGGGCTAGTTCGGAATAACGATTCTCCCCGCAGATGATTGAGACAGACAGCAGCAGGGATGGAGAGGATTTATTTTTGTCTAGATCAAGTCCTCTGAGCGAACCTAGACACAGGCGTTCTCCCGACCTCTCCGGGCAGGCACGGATCCGATGCTCCTTACTGCCACAGTAGAAGCAGCTCCCCTCGGCACGGCGAAAGTCCTGACGGGATTTGACCATCTTGGTCTGGTCGACCTGCATAGGCTCAGGAGAGTGTACCTGGGGAGAAACGGAAGGAGTGACGGGTTTCAGAAAAGTAGGAACCAGACGTGGAAGCCCCTTTTCACGGGTGACCTCTTTGGCACGTTCCTGGAACCGTAGGTCAATCCGGGTGGCAAGAGTTATTAGGTCATCGAGAGTGGTAGGAATGTCCCGACCAGCAAGTTCATCTTTAATACGGCCGGACAGACCCTCCCAGAAGACGGATACCAGAGCTTCGTTATCCCAGGCCAGCTCCGAGGCAAGGGTACGGAACCGTATGGCATATTGACCCACGGTGAGGCTTCCCTGACGGAGGCGTAGCAGAGATGATGCGGATGAGGTCCTCCGTCCGGGTTCGTCGAAGGCTTTCCGGAAAGCCGTGAGAAAGGCAGGCAAGTCGGACACCAGGGGGTCTCCTCTCTCCCATAGAGGATTTAGCCAGGCCAGAGCCTCCCCGGTGAGATGGGACATGATGAATGCAATTTTGGCTCGGTCGGAGTTAAACTGGTGGGACAATAGTTCAAAATGCAGGGTGCACTGATTTATGAAGCCCCGAGCCAGGACGGAGTCGCCTCCGAAGCGAGGAGGTGCAGAGAGCCGGGGTCCGGAAAAGGATACCATGGTACTGGCCGTAGTTGCAGGATCAGACAGGGTGTTCAGGCGAGTATTAACATTCCGCAGATGACCCAGGATGGCCTCCTGTTGGGACTTCAGACGGGACAGTTCAAGACAGAGGTCCGAGAGCGAGGGAGCTTGGGTGCCACCGGGTTCCATGGCCCGAGCAAACTGTAACGGGTACGGGAGGCGGAACCTCTGAGCTACTATACAAGGGGGCGGCCCTTGTAAGGGAGCGGGTGGCAGTCTCTGGGTGAACGGACAGGGAGTTACGGCAAGTGATCAGGGCAGTCTCTGGGTAAGGGGTAGGTACGACCTGTGATGGCAGAGCCTCCGGGTAGGCCAGCAGGCAGATGGTAGATGTGTGCTCCCAGGTGAGCAAGCGAGAGTCTCTGGAATAGCAGGTGGTCACGGCACGTGACGGCGGAACCTCCGGGCTGGCAGGCAGGTAGGCAACGGAGAAGCGCTCCCAGGTGAGCGGGCAAGAGTCTCTGGAATAGCTGGTGGTCACCGCACGTGACAACGGGGCCTCCGGGCTGGCAAGCAGGCAGGTAACGGAGATGCGCTCCCAGGTGAGCGGGCAAGAGTCTCTGAGATAGCTGGTGGTCACAGCACGTGACAACGGAGCCTCCGGGCTGGCAAGCAGGCAGATAACGGAGAAGCGCTCCCAGGTGAGCGGGCAAGCTGGTCCATAGACAGACTGACCGGAGTAGTAAGGCAGACCGTCGGACCTCAGGCAAGCAGGCAGGTAGCTGATATGCGCTCCCAGGTGAGCGGGCAGGCTGGTCCTTAAGACAGACTGACAGGAGTAGTAAGGCAGACCGTCGGACCTCAGACTGGCAGACAGGAAACAAGTATTCAGGCAGGAATCAGGCAGGTAACTGGCAGGTAACTAGCAGGAAACTGGCAGGTAACTGGCAGGTAACTGGCAGGTAACTGGCAACGGGACCTGAGGGCTGAAGCACAGGTGAGACACAGGTGCAAACAACATTGCTCGGGCACCTCCATTTTGGAGGAGGTGCCTTATATATGATGAAGTCCTCCGGCCATTGGCCGGGGACTCTTTAGGGCGGCGCGCGCGGCCCCTTTAAGAGGAGGGAAGCGCGCGCGCGCCCTAAGCACAGGGGCCGGGAAGGAGCGCGCGCTGAGAGCAGAGCAGGAGGAGGACGCCGGGACGGAGCGCGCGCCGACAGCAGAGCAGGAGGAGGACGCCGGGACGGAGCGCGCGCTGACAGCAGAGCGGGGAGAGGACGCCGGGACGGAGCGCGCGCTGACAGCAGAGCGGTGAGGGGAGCAGCGTCCCTGCCTAGCAGAGGGCAGGGACGCCAGCGCTACAGGAACTCTGAGAACCCAAGTACAACCCCAGGGTGAAGAGTTGGCAATAGGGTACCGGATCCCAAACTGGTGGGGGCTCAAGCACACCTCAGCCAGAGACCGGAGGCCGTGGGCAGGAGCTGCCACGGCCACCCACCACATCCACCCTGAAGGCAAACCACGTGTAGGGTCAGGGAACCCAAGGCCAAGGGTTTCCCAACAGAAGGCCCGAGGGAGCTGGACCTAGGTGGATCCCTGGTGGGGACGGCCAGAAGACAGGACAGGAAGGAGGGCTCAGGGTCACGCTCCGGACTTGCTTGGGGGTTAGCTGAATCCAGGACCTGGTGGACGCAGCACGGCTCGGGTGGTCACTTGAAGCTAGAGTGACCGGAACATCAGCAGTAAGTAAATACCCTAAACTGCACAACCCGACTCTGTCTTTAATTACCATCTATGCTGCACCACCACAACCCCCATCCTCTGCACCTGACCCCCTGAGGCCATACCCCTCCCGTTGGGGGTTATACCATCTAAAGCTGCACCAACACCATCAGCCTCAGCGGACCCTGCTGCAGCGGCGGCCGTAGTGACCGCAATCCAACGGGTGGCGTAGTCGACATAACGAACTTTGTAACATCTGTAGGACTGCCACATACTCTGAGCTTGACACCCTGGGCACGGACCGGGTCACAGCCACTCGGAAGACTACAACCCCCATCTGATCCGGCTCCGGGTATTCCCCTAAAGAATATGGCCCAGGGGGCGCGTCAACTTTGGCGTAGTCGGCAGGATCACGTGCCCGCAACAACCGGGTACTGCGTGCCTGAAGAAAAGAACAAGTTTACTTCAAAAAGAAGTCTCCCGCCGGTTCCGGAGGGTCCCCGCCATCGGACTCCATCACAGGTCGATTCCCGCCGGTTGTCCGCCATTAACAGCTTTTTCCCGCCATCTGCAGAGTTTCCCGCCACTGGGAGACGATTCCCGCCATTTCCAAAGGTTTCCCGCCTTGGAAGAGCGGACGCCATTATGGGCGTGCCAGAGGGTGGCAAGAGGCCACCTCCCATCGTGGGCCAGGACCGAAAATGGCGCCAAAAGTGGAAACCGCCCCCACCAACAGAGACTGTGATGCTAGAGGTGTTTGTCAGCGTGAAAGAACTGCCCCTGGAGCTGACAATCACCAAGTGGCCCCGGGACCGCCCTCGAAGTGGGAGGACTGAGAAGAAGAGAGAAAAGATGGGTGTCGCCTGGAGCAGTCTGGAGAGAGCGCACCCGGAGACAAGAAGCCTAGAGCTGAGTCAAGAAGAAGCTTACCCGGAGATGGGAGAAGAGCAGAGCAGCACCGGCCCGCTGGCCAGGAGCCTGCTGGAGACAACAGAAGGAGAGCAGAGCAGCACCGACCCGTTGGTCAGGAGCCTGCTAGAAGCGACGACCCCACTAGGCTTAGTGGAGGTCTTGGCACAGCTCCCCCGAGATCGGGAGTGTGCGCAGACTGCGCTGGAGGGCCTCGCACGGAGGATGGCCCGGGTGCAACGAGAGACGTTGGCGGAGTGGAGCCGAGAGATGGCCCAGCAGACAAGAACCCGTCAGCGGAGCACGCCACCCGAGACGAGGAGACAGACCGCCTCTGAGGATGGCGCAGGAGGACTGAAGGCCGGAGACGGCGCCGAGAAGGGAGCCGAACGGATGGAGGCAGGTAAAGGGGACGTCTATACCCCAAACCGGGAAACCGCATACCTGCCCCAGCTCCCCGTCGCAGAGCCCGAAGTACCCCCTGCCGTGCCCATAACCGCAACGTCACCGCCACAGACTAGGCCTCAACCGGAAGCCGTAGCCGCGACCCCTGTGACGTCACACGCCTCGACCCCGAGCGTGACCAAGCAGGAAGTACCACCAGCCTGGTCGCAAGGCCTAGTACCCCCGGGCGCCGCAATACCAACAGCGCCCCCTACCTCCGCGGAGCCACCGGCCTGGTCGCAGGGCCAAGTAGTCCAGGGCGCCGCCGTCCTTACGGTGCCCTTCACTTTCCAGGTGCCCCAGGCCTGGCCGCAAGGCCTGGGCAACCCGGGCGCCACCACCACCGCGCCCATAAAACCAAGAGTGCCGCATCTGGGAGAAGATCTGTTCGCCCAACATACGTGCCCGGATGGGCAGCCCTTTATTTGGCCACCGGAGTTTCACCATCCCCGACTCCGGAAAGAGAGACCCCTAGACGAACCCCTGATTCCGGTTCCAAAGCCCGTACAAAGGACCTCGCCCCCGCTAGAGGAGGCACAGTTTGAGTGGGACCCCACCGGAGAAGACCTCATGGGGTTCACTCAGGAGACCCGGGCAGCTGCAGCGGAGCGTGCAGAGTGCTGCCGGCAGCAGCTCGAGGTCTTTGAGAGGGAGCGGAGAGAGAGGCGGGTCCGGGAACAACAAGCCCAGATAAGGAGCGCGGAGCAGAAGAGCCGGGCCAGGAGGAGTCCCCGTGCAGCCCATGGTCCCCCTTCCACCGGGACTGTGATCAAGTTTAATATGCAGCACGGGTGGGGCTTCATCCGAGATCACCGCACCCCAGGCGACGTCTTCGTGACCAGGAGAGACGTTGAGTCCCACCTACCGGAGGGACACAGAGGTCGTGACCTGTATATAGGGGACGAGGTCACCTTCACCCGGCACAAGTGTGCCAAAGGACCCTACGCCCTCCATGTGCATCGCCTGACGGAGGAAGAGCTGCGGTGTGAGGAGGAAGAACAAGAGGACCCGGACGGGTCTGAAGCTAAAGGTAACCACAAAGAAAGAGCAGGAGGACGTCGTCGTTGAGTACGGCAGAGTAGAAGCTGTATATAGTTACCCGTAGGGGTACCAAAGAAACTGTTGCTGATAATATAGTCCCCGTTGGGACCAGCAAGTGTGAACTGTTTACCCGTTTATCCCTTAAATCCCATTGACCGAGGACTGAGAGCGGTCATTCCTCCCTAATACCTGGCCGAGGACTGAGAGCGGCCATATCCCTTGTAAATAGTTGCGCGTCCTAAAGCGCCCCTACTGGTTTTATAGGAAAGCCACGAGTTCCAAAGACTGTCGCACTTTACCCGGTCACACGTTGCACAGTGACCGGAGGAGGAGCCAGAGGCGACGAGAATGTTATTAATATGAAAAGTTTTATGATGATGCTGATATATATATGATATTTTATATGTTTTTATTATGTTGTTTATATGAAAAAAAAAAAAAATGTATGTTTGTGGATGTTTTATATCTTACAGCCCGAGGACGTGCTGTGATTTACCAGGGGGGAATGTAGCACCCTGAGGATTCGGCTGCTACAGGGGTATTGCACCTCAACCCAGAGGTGTGATATTCCACTCCCGGGTAAGGATGGAGTGTGGGACTGAGCCCAGAAAGCTGCATGCACTACACACATCCCATTTCCGAGGAACAGACCAACGGTACTCCCACTTAGAAATGTGCAGGTATGACCGAGTCTGTTCCTGGCTGGAGTGGGAGGGGGGTGGTACATCCCAAGTAGTGTAGGGGCAGATAGGGGGAGCAGCCTGGGTAAAGATAGGAGCTCATTGGGTGCTGGTCACCTGAGCTCACACATAGAGGGAGTATTTAAGGTGGGCACCATCTAAGATCAGGGTCAGTCAGTCAGTCTGTCAGAGTGTAACCTGAAGAGAGCAGAGGAGCAGAGCAGCCCAGGCCAAGAGAGAGAGAGAGGAGTCAGAAGGACCCAGAGAAAACAAGCAGGAACTCTGAGAACCCAAGTACAACCCCAGGGTGAAGAGTTGGCAATAGGGTACCGGATCCCAAACTGGTGGGGGCTCAAGCACACCTCAGCCAGAGACCGGAGGCCGTGGGCAGGAGCTGCCACGGCCACCCACCACATCCACCCTGAAGGCAAACCACGTGTAGGGTCAGGGAACCCAAGGCCAAGGGTTTCCCAACAGAAGGCCCGAGGGAGCTGGACCTAGGTGGATCCCTGGTGGGGACGGCCAGAAGACAGGACAGGAAGGAGGGCTCAGGGTCACGCTCCGGACTTGCTTGGGGGTTAGCTGAATCCAGGACCTGGTGGACGCAGCACGGCTCGGGTGGTCACTTGAAGCTAGAGTGACCGGAACATCAGCAGTAAGTAAATACCCTAAACTGCACAACCCGACTCTGTCTTTAATTACCATCTATGCTGCACCACCACAACCCCCATCCTCTGCACCTGACCCCCTGAGGCCATACCCCTCCCGTTGGGGGTTATACCATCTAAAGCTGCACCAACACCATCAGCCTCAGCGGACCCTGCTGCAGCGGCGGCCGTAGTGACCGCAATCCAACGGGTGGCGTAGTCGACATAACGAACTTTGTAACATCTGTAGGACTGCCACATACTCTGAGCTTGACACCCTGGGCACGGACCGGGTCACAGCCACTCGGAAGACTACAACCCCCATCTGATCCGGCTCCGGGTATTCCCCTAAAGAATATGGCCCAGGGGGCGCGTCACTCGCTCATCACTAATGATTAATTGATTAGGACAGAGCGTAACTGCTTTTCTGACAGCAGATATCACATTGAATCTAAAAAAATAATTAATAGGTTGAAAATGCCAGGCTATACAGATCATATTCTATCTAAAGCAGAAAATAGAGTTATCAAAATAAAACATAATGATTTGATGGCAGATAATACAAATAAACATAATAAGATGCCTAATAATAACAGGACAATTACTTTTACTACCCAGTACAGTCCCCAATACCCGATTATTGTTGATATTATAAAATAGTAATTATCTTTGTTAAATGATGATCCCAAGCAAGCAGAAATCCTGAAAATAACTAAAATTAGATATGCAGCAAAGAGAGCTCCTACTTTAGGAAATTTTCTTTCGCCCAGCTTGTTTAATTTACAGGTGCTTTTCACAAAATTAGAATATCATCAAAAAGTTAATTTATTTTAGTTCTTAAATACAAAAAGTGAAACTCATATATTATATAGAGTCATTACAAACAGAGTGATCTATTTCAAGTGTTTATTTCTGTTAATGTTGATGATTATGGCTTACAGCCAATGAAAACACAAAGGTCATTATCTCAGTAAATTAGAATACTTTATAACAACAGCTTGAAAAATGTTTTTAAAATCCGAAATGTTGGCTTACTGAAATGATACATAGGATAGCATAGTTCAAGAAATAACAGATGCCGTTTTTTTGTATTGGAATTTCAAATTGTGTCATGAAAATAAAGATCCTGACAAATTTTTGCCCAAGCAGCTTCCTTCTTGTCGGAGTAGCTCACAGACGTTCCATAGGTTATGCTTATCCCGAACTAATCCAATCAGTCTCTCAACATCTAGTGGCTTTGTATTGCTGTTCTATAGTATTGCAGTTTCACGTCACCTTTTTTTTGCATCTAACAATTTCCTGGGACAAACTCATTTATCTGTGGATCTTTAAAAAAACTGATGTAATAAGGATGATTCTCTATGGAATCTGATTCTTTTTGTGCACCCATAGACTTGAATTGGCGAGTTTATTCAAATATGGAAGAGAATAGCGTATGCTGCAATTTTTTCACATGTCCTCTCGGTCCATTTGAAAAAAGTCATCTAAGCAGCCATATTGAATAGCATTGGTCAGTGTGCTTGGCTGTGTCCTATCCAATTTGAACCCAGATAGCCCATGTCCATTTATTATGCTTGTTTGAATGACCCCTAATTGTAGTATTTCTCTTAATAGTGTTATCCAGGACTTTCCTTTTTCTTTTTTTTTTGTTGGGCCAAGAACTTACAGCATATAGTTACTAACTATATGCCTCTTCTGTCCAGTGCCGAACTCTGCTGGCTCCGATCAGTCATGGACAACTCCTGCCGGTGATTGTGCTGCTTCATTTGGCCTCATGTCAACAGAACATCTCTTGCTCTTCTGCTCTGCTCTATCGATGGGGCGTTACTGGCGGCGTCATGCTGATCCCTGTGGTTAGGCAGGGATCAACATGAAATCAACATGAAATCGGCAGAAACGCCCCATCAACAGAGCAGAGCAGAAGAGAAAAAGCTGCTCTATCAACATGACATCAACACAAGCCGTAGGATCACCACTAAGAGTGGTCCGTGACCCATCTGTGCAAGCTAGGTAGATTCCAGTCTACATTTCTAAAAATGTTATAAACATCAGTATTTTGAAGTTTTTCTGCTTTTTACTAAAGAAATCAAGATAAGCTTTTAACACTACTGTTTTTATCAGTCCCAATGAGAAGCAGACTGCAATACCAGTTCAGTGGTCTTTCTGTGTATACGATTTGCAGGTTGGATTGCTCACATCATGTGCCATCTGGATGGTTTGCGTGACTGAGAGGTTTAACTGCAAATAAAGTGTCAGGCTAGAATATAAAACAAATAGAAGCAATATAAAAAAAATGTTAAAAAATGAAACATAAAGATTAAATATGAACATAAAACAAATGTTTTATTATATTAGAACTATGATGGATTATTTTAGAATGATCGTGGAGAGCTTGTGCTTTTCAGTTGTTGATAGGAATGTAAATGAAATGATATATCAAATCTACACACTGAGAAAGCACACAATTATATTTTTCACTTATTTTGCATTGATATTTAAGTTACCATAACCCACTTGGTATTGTTAAGAAGTAAATGTATTTTCATGCTTACATGTAATGACTTTATATCTTGAGAGGACAATAAAATCTGTAATATGAGTGTAGATTTTGGGGGATCACTACAGGCAACACAATATCAGATGTTAGGGTTTTCTATAGGACAGGAAGAATGCACTACACTATGAACAATTATCTACATGTGATATTTGGTTCTGTAAGTTGCTTGTCTTTCTAGAGAGAATCAGTTTGCTAAAAATATGTTGGAATTATGTTTGACGACACAAAAATTCAGATTTGATTTTATTTTTCTTGTTATTTTACTCATATCAAATCTTCTCTAGAATAAATCTCATCTTGAGGAATTTGACCATCTAAGCTAAAAGACTAATGTTTAAGAAGGTGAAAGTGGATCCACGCCACTGTCTCACCAAATTTATTGCCATATTATTTTGCTGTTCGCTAACTTTGGTAATGTATATTTGGAGAGCAGAGAGGACCTCTTGTGTGCTGCAGACACTGAGAGCACGATGTCACATAAGTGAGTTAGAGGTAGAGAAACTCAGAATCTGGAACTAGACACAAAGGCCCTGATTCATTATGACTGGTGTTTCATATGCCAGTCTTAATAAGGGGCATGCAGGAATAAGATGCACAGAACTCATTTAGAGGTGTATGTCACCTAAACAATTTGGCTCATCTTATCAGTGGTATATGCCTTCATGTGCCTTACCAGAAATGTAACATTTCAGAGACTGGGGTAACATTTCTGGTGTAAGGAACACTGCCACTTTCAATGAATTTTGATGGACAGACATAGTCATGCCCCATCCCACCTTGGTTCCTCCCCAGCTCTGTCCATTTTGGCGGAGTTACTTGAAGCTGGCATGAAAACACAAAAAAATCACCGTTCAAACTGTTTTACACCAGTTTTCAGGAGTAAGAACTTTGATGTATTGGCTCCACTGAGACAATTGAGGAGTGGTCCATCTCACACAGTTGTAATAGTGTCTTTGCTGGACGTTGAAAGAGAGAAGAGTGGAAGAATCAGTGTGCCAGTGGAGTGTAGGCTCGGTGGTGTAGTAGGACCTACGTGCAAACTTATGGGAACTATGTCACAGAGTGTGAAGTAATAGTGTGTTTGGGAGATGACAGTGAGAGCTTCAAACGAGAGTGTAAAAAGATATACAGCAAACAGAAATGTTGGCATTATACATGCTTATGCATAGAAATGTGAGGGATTAGGTGGTGGTAATGCCTGAAAAAGATAGCAGCTTAGTGGTCTCCAGGACCGTGAACAATGCCTAGGCAAGGCATGCTTTGTTGATGAGTAGCCTTCCTTTCACTCATAGTGGCATAGTTTGTGCAAAAGCCATCAGTAATCTTGGACAGCAATCTGGCATTCTGGAAATTTGGTGTGGAGACTAGTAATAATTCTGTATTGATTCTGCTGTTAAAGGGACTCTGTCAGCACAGGATGACTTTTCAAATAAAGTACAGATGCTCAGTGCATCATGGCGCAGCACAAAATTTAAATGCTCCCACCTGTTTGTTTTCCCTTTATCTTCATCCACCCCCTCTTCTTTGATTGAAAGCTCTGGCTTCATAGAGCCAGAGAAAGATGGAGACGTATGAAAACAAGCAAGTGGGGAAGTGCATTTAAATATGTGCAACATCATGATGCACCGAGCTCCTGTACTTGGTTTGAATAGTTATTCTGCACTGATAGTCCCTTTTAAAGTACAACTTTCCCACTATGATTGGTTGTACACATTAATGGGGTTGTCTAATCTTTTTTTTCAGGGGTTCATCTCTCATCTGACTCCTAGCTTATTACAGGTCAGGCGGTGGTGTAGTAGTGGTGGAGGTGATAGTCTGCCCCTGATACTAAAAAGGGTTAAAAGTACGTTCCTGAAGTTAGAACCCTCCGGGGCTGCAATTTAGCCTAGGTAGGGTTAACTGTAACAGCCGGCCCAGTAGAAGGGGGGGGGGGGACTGAGTGGTAGTATCAAGTGCAGGAAGTGAGCACAGTCAGTAGTTGTGCAGTACAGCAGAAACCGGCAGGCTCTGTAGGGGCTGCTAGGGTAGAGGTGGGCCTAGTATCCCGGACAGTGGATCACCAGAGAATCCCTCTGCAAGAGTTCCCTTAGCCGGCCTGGGAACCTCGAGATAGTCGTCGGGGGTCTGGGAGCACATTCTGTCTGCAAGGCTGCAGAAGAAGTCAGGAATCAAGCTCTCAGAGGCGGAGTGAAATGGGATCCAGATATACTTTCATTGGTGAGGAAGAATCTCTAGGGCTAAAGAAGAAAGCAACAGAGATGCTTCACCTAGATTGGGAACCAGGGCTGAAGTTGTATCCGGTACCTGTGGGAAAGATGACAACTCGTTGGGCCTTATCCTTTATACCTGCCTGTAAATACTGCAAATACTGCCAGTTACCAAGTAAAGTTCTGGTTGTTTTTATGAACTGTGTCCTCTGAATTGATTGCTGCCCTTGTTCCAGAAGAGGAATTCCTGGAGTCAGAAGAGGCCGTCTGGACAGAAGTAAGTGCGAGACACCACATACACAGCAGCACACGAGAGGGAGAACACACTTTGTCTGTAGAATGCCAAAGCGAGCATGGGCTACAGCTCGCCCATGACTACCTCACTTGGGCATCTTACAGTGGTGCGATCCAGAAGATTGACTATTCAGACCAGTAGCACTCTCACAAAATTTCAGAAGGGGCAGCTTTGCTTCTGAAGCATGGACAGTTTAACTGTTTAGCAAGTAGGTTGCAAATGCGACCTCCTTACCTATGACACTGGCCATTGATGATAGACTACAGAGGTGACTTGTATCCAAATGAATTTGGGGCAAACTATAGAAGTAAATATCCCTCCATTCTTGAGAATGGAAAGGACTTTTAATAAGAGGTAAGTTTCATTACTTTTTACAAGCACTTTGCAATTTTACCCATTTAAAAAGATGAGACAACCCCTTTAAGCCTATGTAATAGTGAGAGTGACTTTCCACTAAACTTGATGAGTATCTTTGGGAGAAGAAATAAAGCTTCTTTTTTTTTATTTTGTAAAAAGTGAGACACATTTCATTCAGGGCACAGCGACACGTACTGTAAAATTGCTTCTAGTGAGAACTCTAATTTTAACCCAAAGGATCTTTGCACAAGATTGACCCTTTGACTTCACCTAATGAAACATCGATTGGTCAATAAATCAAACCAGCATTTTTGAGTATTTCTAACCCATGTACCCAATAACTTAAAATAAATTAAATCAAAGGCTATGATCATCTTGGGATTGCACCTCAAGTAACAGCATTTGGGCATTGCATCCTAGAAGTAGTATGCAACAAGTACATTTACCACGTAGATATTACAGGTTTGAAACTTAGGATTTAATTATACAAAATTAGAATGGAAATGTATTTTGTATTAAAGAGGTTGATCCCTTTCAGAAAATCATGGTCCCCTGGCTCAGTTTGTTGTAAAAATAACAAACCATGCTTTACTCACTGTCTTCATATCCAGCATTGAGTCTCTGAGACTGCCTCGATGTCCGGTATTAGAGCTGCGGTGCTGACGTCACTTCTATGGTGCCGCAGTCAATCAGTGAGTTCAGCGGCTCTGAGCGGGACATTCTGTCTACATGGTAGATCAGTGTTTCCCAAACCCTATCCTCACGGCCCCCCACAGGTCATGTTTTCAGGATCTCCTTAGTATTGCACAGGTGAGAGAATTCCTGATGCCTTGATGATACTTCAATCACCTGTGTAATACTAAGGAGATCCTGAAAACATGACCTGTGGGGGGCCGTGAGGATGGGGTTTGAGAAACACTGTGGTAGACTCAGTAGAACCACTGAACTCACTGATTTGACTGCTGTACTGTCAACATGATGCCAACGCCGCAACCAATACTGGATACTGGGGGCAGTGGCAGAGACTCAGTGCTGGACCCAAGAAGGGTAAGTAAAACGTGTAGTTTTTTTTTAATAACAATCTGTGCCAGGGGAACACAATTTTCTGAAAGGAGATAACCCCTTAGTGTACATATCTTTTTACACAAAACTTATAGAAAAGTGTGTTTTTGCCACCTCTTCCCCCTTAACAAGTTAAGACTAAGTTTGATGCCACAAATCAGTTTAATATACTCAGGAACAGTCCCAGTTTTTATGTTCTGTAAATTGCTACTACTCTTTTCAAGTGTACAGTTCTTCTTCATTATAATGCATTTTGCCAGCACTATAGATACAGGAACTTTCAGTTGCTTCTCAGCATACAGTGTGTCTGCCATTGTCCAAAGGCTTGCCTGACCCGGACTGAAAGTCCACCTATCTGTTATCAATGTATGCAGTTTGACAGGAGGGCAGGAGACACAAACCTACCCCACTCCTGTATCCATCTTGGTGTCTTTGCTGCTGTAGGTGGATCAGACTTGACAACAGACAGGTGATAGCAAGTTAGACAGCAAGTTAGACAGAATGGAGATGCCTGTTGGACAGTATTTTAAAAGTATGCTTTTGGAGTGTAAAATGATATCATTTTTTAACAAAGTTTTGCAGATTGCCTATTCAGCAAATTATCTATCAGTGAGATTAAAGGAGTTTTCCACTACTAGGACAACCCCTTCTCGATCTGAATGTTTGGTGCTGATAAAAAGCAACAACACTTTTCTCACCTCTGGTACCAGCGCCATTTTAGCAGTGTCTGCACCAGCGTTCCAGGGGCTCACATGAGGTTGTTATGACATGTGAGTCCTCTGCCCAAAGAGAGCTGGCGTCACTGTCCTCTCCTTCAGCAAATCGAACATCAACAGGAAGTCAGTGCTGTGGTTGATCTCTGACTTCCTCTTGATGTTCGATTTGTCCGAAGGCAGGGACAGTGATGCCATCGCTGATTCAATGCAGGGCTCATGTGTCATAACAACCGCATGAGAGCCCTGGGAACGTGAGTGCCGTCACCGTTGGAACTGCTCTGGCATGGAACGTAAGTGTAGGTGTTTTTATTTTATTCGCACCAAACATTCAGATCAAGAATGGGTTGTCCTAGTAGTGGACATCTCCTTTAAGTTGTCTGAAAGTGCAGTAATGTAATAGTCTTCAATTAAAAGACTCAAAGGAAGTCACTGTTCTTCATCATTGCTTGTGTGGCGCCCCTGAAGGTTCGGTCGCCACAGAGGTACTGTACCTCACCCAGAGGTGTGGTGTCTCCTTCTCTCGGGTGGGGAGGGAGTGCTGCCCGGAGCCCCAACGCCTGCATGCAACACTACACTGCTCCAGGCCGGTTGGAAGGGCAGGATGCAATGTGTTTCCTGCTGAGCCCTGTCCCTGGCTGGAGTGGGGGGAACCCAAAGGTAGGGGGAACCAGTAGTCGGTGTGGGTGGAGGAAGCAGTTTAGGGGAGCACTTTGACAGTAGGTATAAAAGGGAAGCCATCTTAGGGTGACAGGTGAGGTCAGTCAGAGGAGTGAGAGAGGACAGTTAGACAGGGAGCAGAGCCTCGTCAGGAGCTCTGCTCCACAAGCAGGGCCCAGTCTTAGAGGCCAAGGAGGGGAGCAGAGGAGTAGGCTCCGTTTTGTAGAAGGGATCCCAGGGGGTACGGCGAGTGCAGGATGGCACCCGTATGCCCCGAATCTGTCAGAAGACAGAGGGATCGTAGGCCGCAAGAAGGGGACCGGCCCCTGGACCAGCCGTGTTACTCCAGGTCTCAGCTGGAAAAACCGGAGGCTTCGGGCTTTTATTGTTAGTTGCCAAAGCCTCATTCTAATCTCCGTGAGGGTCAAGCAGGTCTGGGAACTCCAATTAGACAGGAGGGACTTCAGAGCACCCGAGCGGGACTGAGAGTGGGGAAGCGCAGGACAGGAGGGAGAAGACCCAGCGTGAAGACGGTCTAGTGAGGAACGCAAGAGAGCGGGGTTCCGTCAGGTGCTCCTAAACTCGCTGAGGAAGAGCTGAACCCTTGTTCTGGTGAACGCAGCGCAACATGGGAGGCTGTAAGCTGGACAGTGCAACCTGAGGAACTTAACAACTGTGAGTAAAGACTCGGATGACTGTACCGCACTGCCTCCGTCCATTATTGCGCCATCTTCCCCCTGCACGACAACGCTCAGCGCAACCAACGCTATCAACACTGCCCTGGAGCTAGCTCTTCCTGTGGAGAGCCACACCATCCCTGCTGCAGTAACATTAGCTTCAGAGGACTATTCCGCAGCGGCGGCTCCCTTTAGCCGCATTCCACAGGTGGCGTCACGAACTTTACAAAACCCCTATAAATAATTCCCCTTTTTGTTGATCGCCCTGGGCCACGGACCGGGCCAGCTGCCGAGTACCCCACGGCTCTGGGGGCGCGTCACTTGACCCCCTGTATTCTCAGTACGTTACATTTACAGCACTCAGTGTGAGTACACTCCCCTGTATTCTCAGTACGTTATATATACAACACTCAGTGGAAGTGAGTACACCCCTGTATTCTGAGTGTGCTATATATACAGCGCTCATCGTACGTGAGTACATCCCCCTGTATTCACAGTACATTATACATACAGCGCTCAGCGCAAATGAGTACGCCCCTATGTATTCTCAGTACATTATATATACAGCGCTCAGCGTGAGTGAATACACCCCACTGTATTCTCAGTACGTTATATCTACAGCGCTCAGCGTAAGTGAGTACACCCCTCTGTATTCACAGTACATTACATCTACAACGCTCAGCGTGAGTGCACCCCCCTGTAGTCTCAGTATGCTATACATATAGCGCTTAGCGTAAGTGAGTACACCCCACTGTATTCTCAGTATGGTATACATACAGCGTTCAGAGTAAGTGAGTACACACCCCTGTATTCTTGGTGTAACATACCTCGCGGCGTCCTTGCATAATGTTCCATCTCCCACTGTGCAAGAGCGTGCACTTGATTTCCAGTCCAGACTGCCACTCTGGCTTCTTTCCATAATCTCTGCTTTGCTCTGCTTTGGCTGCTTAGGGCGACGCCCGCCGAACTTCCTGTTTCTTGTAGCTGCTGCAGACACACCCCTAATGCGTCCTCAGCCTATTGCTGTCTGTCACCTGGTATTTAAACCAGCTCCTCCTTGGAATCCATGCCTGAGCATCTCGTTCTGTCAGTTGGCTTCTTGTCACTGATGTGCCAGGTCCTGTTTATGTTTTCCTGCCTTGCGGTATCAGTTCCCGTGTCTGAACTGTGTCCTGTCTGTGCACTCTAGCCAGCTGTCTTTCTGCCTTTCCTGGAGGCTGTATTTCCAGGCCCGTGTGAACACGCTCCTAGCCTGTTCGTTTCTGCCTCTGGGGGCCGCATACCCAGACTCGCTCCTGTATCTCACTTCATTAACTGTTCTTGTCTGAACTGTCTTCTAGCTTCTTACCTGTTTTGTCTTTATGTCCGTTTGCTCCCTTTTTCTGAAGTGTCTAAACCAGCACTTGGCTTTACCTAGGCTCGTTCCTGCATTTTGTTGCAGTAACTGTTCTTGTCTGAACTGCCTCCTAGCTTCTTATTTGTTTTGTCTTTATGTCTGTTTGCTCCCTTTTTCTGTAGAGTCTGAACCTGCGCCTAGCTTCTACTCGTTGTCATTGTACTTCCGTTTGTGAGTTGGAGTCCTTTCGCTACTTCTTTGCAAGTACCTTGTGTGTATCTGGTTCTGCCTTTCTTTTCCAGTCTGTTCTGTGTGAACAAAGCCCTGTCCCCTTTGCTTTGTCTTTGCTTACCGCTTCGGCGATTTATCTCTGTCCTGTCTTACTTACTGCTCTGGCGGTTCCTGCCCGCTCAGCCTTGTCCACCGCACTTGCGGTCTCGCTCTGCTCAGCCTAGTCCACCGCGTCTGCGGTTTTGCCCTGTTCAGCCCTGTCCACCACGTCTGTGGTTTCGCTCTGCTCAGCCCTGTCCACCGCGTCTGCGGTTTTGCTCTGCTCAGCCTTGTCCACCGCGTCTGCGGTTTTGCTCTGCTCAGCCTTGTCCACCGCGTCTGCGGTTTCGCTTTGCTCAGCCTAGTCCACCACGTCTGCGGTTTCGCTCTGCTCAGCCTTGTCTACCACATCTGCGGTTTCGCTCTGCTCAGCCTTGTCTACCGCGTCTGCGGTTTCGCTCTGCTCAGCCTTGTCTACCGCGTCTGCGGTTTCGCTCTGCTCAGCCTTGTTTACCGAGTCTGCGGTTTCACTCTGCTCAGCCTTGCCTACCGCGTCTGCGGTTTCGCTCTGCTCAGCCTTGTCTACCGCGTCTGCGGTTTCGCTCTGCTCAGCCTTGTCTATCGCATCTGCGGTTTCGCTCTGCTCAGCCTTGTCTACCGCGTCTGCGGTTTCGCTCTGGTCAGCCTTGTCTACCGCGTCTGCAGTTTCGCTCTGCTCAGCCTTGTCTACCATGTCTGCGGTTTTGCTCTGCTCGGCCTTGTCTACCGCGTCTGCAGTTTCGCTCTGCTCGGCCTTGTCTACCGCGTCTGCGGTTTCGCTCTGCTCGGCCTTGTCTACCACGTCTGTGGTTTTGCTCTGCTCGGCCTTGTCTACCACGTCTGCGGTTTCGCGCTGCTCAGCCTTGTCTACCGCGTCTGCGGCTTCGCTCTGCTCAGCCTTGTCTACCGCGTCTGCGGTTTCTCTCTGCTCAGCCTTGTCTACCGAGTCTGCGGTTTCGCTCTGCTCAGCCTTGTCTACCGCGCCTGCGGTTTCGCTCTGCTCAGCCTTGTCTACCGCGTCTGCGGTTTCGCTCTGCTCAGCCTTGTCTACCACGTCTGTGGCTTCGCTCTGCTCAGCCTTGTCCACTGCGTCTGCGGTTTCGCTCTGCTCAGCCTTGTCTACCGCGTCTGCAGTTTCGCTCTGCTCAGCCTTGTCTACCATGTCTGCGGTTTTGCTCTGCTCGGCCTTGTTTACCGCGTCTGCAGTTTCGCTCTGCTCGGCCTTGTCTACCGCGTCTGCGGTTTCGCTCTCCTCGGCCTTGTCTACCGTGTCTGCGGTTTTGCTCTGCTCGGCCTTGTCTACCGCGTCTGCGGTTTTGCTCTGCTCTGCTTGATTACCGCATCTGTGGCTCTGAACCCATCTCCCAGTCTGTACTGGACCCTACCCAGCCTGCGCTCTAGCCTGCCTGTTCCTGTATTCCCTGGTGTGGGTCAACAGCCGTGTCCGGGGTCTGACCTGGAGTAGCACCTGGTCCCTCTGCCCGGTTCCTCCCTGGTGCACTGGCGTCGTATGCCGTCGTGCGACCTTAGTCGGATCGGGCAGATACTTAGTTCCGCCCCTCCAGGCACTCTCAGGTTCATGGCACAGTGGAGTCACTAATCACGCACACGCCAGTCAGTCCGGGCGTGTGCATTACAACATGCTCAGGCCATGGTTCCCATTGAGCCCCACGGCCTTCGCCCTCTGAGACCTTTTTCAGTGAATACTTGCATCTGGAAGAAATTTATTTATTTATTTTTATCGGTCGACCATGACAGCACCACGAGAGAGGGAATCCGCCCACCAAGGACAGGAAACCTACAGGCTTAAAAGGGGGCAGCCCTCCCTCTCGCCTCAGTTTGGTTTCCTGTCCTTGATGGAGGAAGTCGGTCGCAGGCGAAAAACGTGGATGGCGACGGCTGTCGATCCTGCGCCCCTGTCTGGGGACGGCAGCTCCAGCGTTTGGCCTATGCTTGTGCGCCCCTATATGGGAGAGGCACAGCATCCTGAGGCACTGGGGATTCCTTCTGCAGTGGGGCTGCGCCCCTGTCTGGGGTGGCATCCCCTTTTCTGCCTCAGCCAGGTTCGCCTTCCGTGGGAGTGTAGGCCCTGGCTGAGCCCCAAAAGTGCGGTGGGGTCTGCATTCCGACTGGGGGTGACAGCCCACCATCATCCTCCGTAAGTATGGGGAAGGTGATTGTGTCCCCCGCCCAGCCCTGGGTGAACGCAGCGCGGTGCTTCGCTAAAGCGCGGCTTACCTGAGGGAGCGCTGATGGCATGCGTCCTCGCGCGAGGCTCGTGCGGCGCGTACTTCCGGGTTTCGGTAAGTCACGGCCCGATGACGTCACCGCGACTCGGCGATCATGTGCCGGTGTCAAAAGAGCGTGAAATTAAAAAAAAAAAAAAAATGGAAAAAGTGTGCTGATGCGCTGCTAGAGGGGAGGAGCCAATACCTATTTAATCTATCAGGTAACATGGCTCAGAGCTTCCCAAAGCTTCATTCTTTCATTATGGAGTCTGAAGGTGTCCAGTTGCAGCAGCAGCAGCAGGTTGAGCAGCCGCCATCCTCACCATCTCAGCGGCTGTCTGGGGAGCCCCAAAAAACGCATCGCGCACATGGTTCTGGTAGCCAGTCCTCAGGAAAATGGAGCTCGGGGTCTAGGTCTGGTCACCATACCTCTGGTAGAATGGACGAATCTGCAGCCTCTAGGGAAAGTCCCCCGGCGGAGAAGGGTCCTTCCTCCAATCCGGTACCAGACGTTTTTTCTTCCTGAGCCGCCTGGGTAAGTGATCTTCGAGTAAGTTCACTTAGTAATATGGTATCCCTTCTCCCCTTCCAAATTTTAACAGGGGAAGAAATGTACCTCCAAGGCAAGGCATATACAGTGTGCGCTATGCAAGTCTCTTCTTCCTGACGGATACCCTAAAAAGCTATGTCAGTTATGCATAAACCAGACACTGGCAGAAGAGGGTCCTGCTCTAACTTCTGGTTTAAAAACCTTAGGTAAAACAGAGATTCACAAGGTCCTCTCCAAGAGAGTTAAAGAGAAAGTGAACTCGGACTGTGAGATCCCCTTAGTCTTGGATGACCCCCTATCCTCTCCCTTTGAGTTGGATTCAGATGGTGCAGCTTTTTCCTCTGCTTCCTCCTCTGATAGTGGTGTGGGACAAAATTGCTTCCCCCTTGGTGAAGTGGACAGATTGATTAAAATGGTTCGGTCCACTATGGGCATCACAGAGGCCAGGCAGGAGAAGTCAGTCCAGGATGTTATGTTCGGGGGGCTGGGTCAAAGGAAGAGAAGGAGTTTTCCGTTGAACGAAAAAATTCAGGGCTTAATCTTTAGTGAATGAAAAAAAACGGAAAGGAATGGCGCTCTACCTCCATTCTTCAAAAGGAAGTACCCCTTTGAGGAATCGGCCTCTTCCTCCTGGGAAAACGCCCCCAAGATAGACATGGCCATTTCCAAAGCCTCTAAGAGTTCCTCCCTTCCGTTTGATGATATGGGAGCTCTTAAAGACCCCCTGGATAGGAAGGCTGATTCTTTCCTTAGAGGGACCTGGGAGACTTCGGCGGGAGCCCTAAAACCCGCGGTGGCAGCTACTTGTACCCCCAGGTCCCTAATGATCTGGCTGGACCAGCTTGAAGCCCATCTTAAAAACAATACCCCCAGGAAGGAAATCTTGGCGGACATGTCTCTTCTTCAGGGGGCGGCAGCCTTTCTGGCGGACGCATCGGCAGATTCTGTCAGATTAGCAGCAAGGTCGGCCGCCATGTCTAACTCGGCCCGGAGAGCCTTGTGGCTAAAATGTTGGCTGGGGGATATTCATGCGAGGACAAGATTCTGCGCTATCCCTTGTGAAGGGGAACATCTTTTTGGGTCAGTTCTGGATGAGCTACTGGAAAGAGCAAGTGACACAAAAAGGGGCTTTCCTAGCCTATCTGCCGCCACGTACAAACGTCCTTTTCAGAAAAGAAGATTTCTATGTAATAAGCGCCAGAAGGGTCAGGATAAATGGGAAGACCGTAGACCGAAAGGTAAAGGGCTCCTGTTCGGATCCTCTTCTACTAGCCAAGGCCCCCGAAAACCGAGCCAATGACTCGCGCCCAGGTAGGGGGGAGGTTATTGGGCTTCTTATCTGCCTGGACAAATATCTCTTCTAATAATTGGATCCTTGGTCTGGTAGGTTCCGGCCTGAGACTCGACTTTCAGTGAGTCCCTCTTGGGAGGTTCTTCCTGACCCCAAACCGGTCCTCAACACGGGAGCAGATGGCCCTACAAGTGGAGGTCCGTAATCTGGTCCATAAGGCCGTCTTAGTGGAGGTCCGGATAGCAGAGAAGGGACTGGGGTTCTACTCACCGTTATTTTTGGGGGAAACCAAAGACAAGAAAAATACCCAAATAACTGAAAGTAAATGTATAAATCGCACAGTGCAAAAATAATAATAAATAATAAAGGGTATTTAGTTAACATAATTTTGATCAAAATAATGTGAAAGCCATCCCGCCACTTCACGGCAACCCTTATGGGACAGTCCTAACTCTAATATTAAAAACCTTACCATTTGTCAAGTGACATACATATGGACAAGGGCAGAGAGACTGGATCCCTGGTGTAAGCATAAAGCCGAAGCAGAATGAGTGTCTCAGCCCAGACAAAGGGTGGCCACACCCTTTTATATACACTAAATCATACTGACTGCAAAGAAAAAACCTGAAGGTCTGAACTGAAACGTAAGTTGATGCGCAT
The DNA here is from genome assembly GCF_046119375.1 of Phyllobates terribilis. Lineage (NCBI taxonomy): Eukaryota > Metazoa > Chordata > Amphibia > Anura > Dendrobatidae > Phyllobates > Phyllobates terribilis. Next base: position 804,564,449 of record NW_027362761.1, read on the forward strand.
GCAAAATGTGAATGCATGTTCACACAAGGCCATTAAACAGAGAGAAACCAAAGACAAGAAAAATACCCAAATAACTGAAAGTAAATGTATAAATCGCACAGTGCAAAAATAATAATAAATAATAAAGGGTATTTAGTTAACATAATTTTTATCAAAATAATGTGAAAGCCATCCCGCCATTTATACATTTACTTTCAGTTATTTGGGTATTTTTCTTGTCTTTGGTTTCTCTCTGTTTAATGGCCTTGTGTGAACATGCATTTACATTTTGCATGCACATCAACTTACGTTTCAGTTCAGGTTTTTTCACCGTTATTTTTGGTCACTAAACCTGACGGATCCTTTAGGTGTATTATTAACCTTAAGGCCCTGAATAAATTTTTGTTAATTCCCACCTTTAAAATGGAGTCCATTAAGTCTACTATAAAACTATTGTTTTCAGGCTGTCACATGGTAGTATTGGATCTAAAGGATGCATATTACCATATACCTATACACAGAAGCTTCCAAAAATACCTTAGAGTAGCCTTGGTCATAGGGGATGAAATCAAACATTTCCAATTTGCGGCCTTGCCATTTGGTCTCGCTATAGCCCCTAGAGTATTTACGAAGGTGATAGCGGAGGTGATGGCTCATGTATGGGAACATAATGTGTTAATTATCCCTTACTTAGATGATTTTTTGATCGTTGGAGACTCAGCCTCTCAATGTGTCTCCCATCTTAAATTGGTCTCCTCTATTCTGGAAGGTCTGGGCTGGATCCTAAATCTGGAGAAATCCAGGGTAGTCCCTTTGAGAGTACAGCAGTTCCTAGGTATCATGCTAGACTCAGACCTCCAGATGTGTTTCCTTCCAGAAGCCAAAAAACAGAAGGTTAAAAGGCTGGTGGAAGGAGCTCTTGCGAACCCGTTCATGTCCCTTAGGGCTGCAATATCCTTGCTTGGTACCCTAATATCTTGTCTGCCGGGGGTAATGTGGGCACTGTACCACTCCAAAGTTTTACAGTGGGACGTCCTACAGAATGAGGTCTCGTTACGTGGGCACTTGGAGAGACGGATGTTCTTATCTCCTCGGTCTATTGACTCTCTACAGTGGTGGGTGAATTTAGAAAACTTGTCTCGAGGAGTTCCCTGGGTGGTCAGAATATCTGAAATAATTACAACTGACGCAAGTCTACATGGATGGGGAGCTCACTTGGGGGATATGATTGCCCAGGGGTTCTGGTCGGACGCTGAGAGAGCTCTTTCCTCTAATACTAGGGAACTACTGGCAGTTGATAGGGCTGTTGATCATTTCTTACCATTCCTTCACAATAAGAACATTAGGATCCTGTCCGATAATAATATAGCAGTAGCTTATATTAACCATCAGGGGGGTACTCGTGCTGGATCGCTAATGAGAGTGGTGGATCATCTCTTTCAGATTTCGGAACACCATCTCCTCTCTTTAACAGCCCTCCACATCAAAGGGAAAGAAAATTCAAAGGCAGACTTCTTAAGCCATCATTTTTTAAGGCAAGGCGAATGGGAACTAAAACAGGACATTTTTTCCCTATTACTCCAGAAATGGGGTCTTCCGGTGGTGGATCTCTTCGCCACAAAGCAAAACCGGAAGACAAAGGTTTTTTGCTCCCTAGATCCGAGAGAAAGACCCCTGACAGTAGACGCTCTCCAGATCCCTTGGAACTTCAGTCTGGCCTATGTCTTCCCACCGTTAAACCTTCTGCCTATGGTGCTAAGAAAGATCAGAGAGGACAAGGCAAGGGTCCTCTTGATCGCCCCCTTTTGGCCCAAAATACCCAGGTTCTCATGCCTGAGGAACATGTCCATCTCGGACCCTTGGGTCCTGCCCGAAGTTCCGGATCTCCTCAGCCAGGGTCCAGTGCTCTATCCGCGAGCTCCGGGCCTCCACTTGACAGCGTGGAATTTGAGTGGTCCCTGCTAGAACTAAAGGGGTTTTCCCAGAGTCTAGTAATTTTTGCAAAAATTTGGAACAAGTTTTTATCTTTTTCTAAATCTTCAGTGGATAAGGAAGCGCCAATTGGGAAGATTTTAGAGTTCCTACAAAGGGGCTTCGAGCTGGGGTTAGCAACGAGCATATTGAAGGTCCAAGTGTCGGCACTAGGTGCTCTCTTTAACTGTGTCCTCGCAGAAGACTATTGGATTTCCCTCTTTATAAAAGTGGTAGGTAGGTCCAGGCCGGTTACCAAAACTAATTTCGTTCCATGGGACCTAAACCTGGTTCTGAAAGCGTTAGCTGGGTCACCCTTTGAGCCGATAGATTCTGTATCCCTGAGATCTATTTCCCTCAAAACAGCGCTTCTTGTAGCCCTAACATCTGCTAGGAGGATTGGTGATATTCAGGCTCTGTCCTCTGGCCCTCCCTTCACCCAGGTCCTGGACGACAGAATAATTCTTAGAGCAGATCCAGCATACTTGCCTAAGGTAGCTTCCCGGTTTCATAGACTTCAGGAAGTAATATTATCCTCTTTTTGCCCGAACCCTAGTAATCAGAGAGAATCAGATTTCCATGCTTTAGATGTGAGAAGGTGTGTGGTTAGGTACCTTGCTGTCACTCAGCCCTTTAGGAGAGATAGTTCCTTGTTTATCTCCTATCAGGGGGTTAGGAAGGGGCTCAAGGTCTCTAGATCCACCATAGCTAGATGGATTAGGGAGGCCATTACGCTAGCCTATGTATCCAGCGGAGAGGAAGCACCGCATGGCCTGAAAGGTCACTCTACCCGGGCGGTGGCAACCTCATGGGCAGAGAGGTCTGGTGTCTCGATGGAGGACATATGTAAGGCAGCTACCTGGTCTTCTCCATCTTCCTTCTATAAGCACTATAGACTAGATCTGGGTACTTCGTTTGACCTCACATTTGGGAGAAGGGTGCTCCAAGTGGTGGTCCCTCCCTAGAATCTTCATCTCTGCAATTCTCTCGTGATGCTGTCATGGTCGACCGATAAAGAGATTAGTTACTTACCGGTAGCGGGATTTCTCGGAGACCATGACAGCACCCTTATATTCACTCCCTTCACCCCTTCTTGGGAGCACTTCTTATCTGTTTTCATTCTTTATTCTCACACATTGGTGTTGTAAGAAAATGTATATACTGTTTGTTTCATGATTATGTTGCTATGTCTACTAACCGGGTGGTCCTCTCAATGCTCTGTAATCCAAACTGAGGCGAGAGGGAAGGCCGCCCCCTTTTAAGCCTGTAGGTTTCCTGTCCTTGGTGGGTGGATTCCCTCTCTCGTGGTGCTGTCATGGTCTCCGAGAAATCCCGTTACCGGTAAGTAACTAATCTCTTTTTTTTTTGCTACAAGCTGAGTTCCAGGCGAATTACGCACCCGTCCAGATGGAGCTTTCTGCACTCGTTCCTACGGATCCACCACTGTACTAGGGGGATCCAAGACTGAGTCGTGCATTTGTGGAGCAATGCATGCTACACTTCAAGTTCTACCCTCTTTGTTTTCCCACCGATCGGGTTAATGTGGGATTCATGATGTCTTACCTAGTGGGTGATGCCTTGAAGTGGATCACCCCCCTATGGGATGCACAGGATCCTATCGTCCTGGACATAATGGCCTTCCTGGTGGCCTTTCTAATGGTCTTTGATGACCCTAACCCGGAGGCTCCTGCTGAAGCTTCCCTTTCCAGTATCCCGGAGCAGCCCCGACGGGTAATGTGCGTGGGTAGCGCACCAGTTCTCCTGCCCGAAGAGACTGCTGCCCAGCCAGAATCCACACAGGAGGACTTCCTGCACCCGGTATCTGATACTTCACCCACTTTAACCGGTGAGCCTGTCCAAGTGTACTCCGAAGCAGAGGTTACCCCCGAGTCTCTACACCCCTCCGAAAAGGCAGAGGACCTCCAGTTGTCTCCTGAACCCTTCGGGGAGCTACCTGGTAGCGAATGGACAGAGACTTCTCTATACTCTGCACCTGATACCTCGCCTGCTTCGTCCAGTGAGTCCGACCTAGTGTACTCCGAATCAGAGGTTATCCCCGAGTCTCTACACCCCTCCGACCAGGCGGAGGACCTCCAGTTGTCTCCTGAACCCTTCTGGGTGCTACCTGGTAGCGAATGGACAGAGACTTCCCTATACTCTGCACCTGATACCTCGGCCACTTCGTCCAGTGAGTCCAACCTAGTGTACTCCGAAGCAGAGGTTACTCCCGAGTCTCTGCACTCCTCCGACCCGGCTGAGGACCTCCAGTTGTTTCCTGAATCCTCCGGGGTACCACCAGATAACAAAGGGACAGTGACTTTTCTACACCTTGTACCTGATACCTCGCCCATTTCATCCTGTGAGCTTGACAAGATGTACCCCGAAGCAGAGTTTACCCCCGAGACTCTGCACCCCTCCAACCCGGCGGAGGACTTCCAGCTGTCTCCTGAACCCTCTGGGGTGCTACCTGATAATAAGTGGAGAGAGACTTCCTTGTGTGCTGTTCCTGGTACTCTACCCGTTTCGTCTGGTGCTGAGGATGGCTGGATAGGAGGTAGCATCCTAGCTACCCAGATGAGACCAGTTTTGTTTCTTCCTGTGGACAGTAGAAGTAATCTCCTTGAAGATAAAGATTGGCCCTAAAATTCCATGCGGAAGATTCTGGCAGGCCTGAAGAAGAGGGGGCGTAAGGGGGGGTACTGTAACATACCTGGCGGCGTCCTTGCATAGTGGTCCATCTCCCACTGTGCAAGAGCGCGTACTTGATTTCCAGTCCAGACTGCCACTCTGGCTTCTTTCCATAATCTCTGCTTTGCTCTGCTTTGGCTGCTTAGGGCGACGCCCGCCGAACTTCCTGTTTCTTGTAGCTGCTGCAGACACACCCCTAATTTGTCCTCAGCCTATTGCTGTCTGTCACCTGGTATTTAAACCAGCTCCTCCTTGGAATCCATGCCTGAGCATCTTGTTCTGTCAGTTAGCTTCTAGTCACTGATGTGCCAGGTCCTGTCTATGTTTTCCTGACTTGCGGTATCAGTTCCCGTGTCTGAACTGTGTCCTGTCTGTACACTCTAGCCAGCTGTCTTTCTGCCTTTCCTGGAGGCTGTATTTCCAGGCCCGTGTGAACACGCTCCTAGCCTGTTCGTTTCTGCCTTTGGGGGCCGCATACCCAGACTCGCTCCTGTATCTCGTTTCAGTAACTGTTCTTGTCTGAACTGTCTTCTAGCTTCTTACCTGTTTTGTCTTTATGTCCGTTTGCTCCCTTTTTCTGCTGTGTCTGAACCAGCACTTGATTTACCTAGGCTCGTTCCTGCATTTTGTTGCAGTAACGGTTCTTGTCTGAACTGTCTTCTAGCTTCTTACCTGTTTTGTCTTTATGTCCGTTTGCTCCCTTTTTCTGCAGTGTCTGAACCAGCACTTGGCTTTACCTAGGCTCGTTCCTACATTTTGTTGCAGTAACTGTTCTTGTCTGAACTGTCTCCTAGCTTCTTATTTGTTTTGTCTTTATGTCCGTTTGCTCCCTTTTTCTGTAGAGTCTGAACCTGCACCTAGCTTCTACTCGTTGTCATTGTACTTCCGTTTGTGAGTTGGAGTCCTTTCGCTACTTCTTTGCAAGTACCTTGTGTGTATCTGGTTCTGCCTTTCTTTTCCAGTCTGTTCTGTGTGAACAGAGCCCTGTCCCCTTTGCTTTGTCTTTGTTTACCGCTTCGGCGATTTATCTCTGTCCTGTCTTACTTACCGCTCTGGCGGCTCCTGCCCGCTCAGCCTTGTCCACCGCACCTACGGTTTCGCTCTGCTCAGCCTAGTCCACCGCATCTGCGGTTTTACCCTGCTCAGCCCTGTCCACCGCGTCTGCGGTTTTGCTCTGCTCAGCCCTGTCCACCGCGTCTGTGGTTTTGCTCTACTCAGCCTTGTCTACCGCGTCTGCGGTTTTGCTCTGCTCAGCCTTGTCTACCGCGTCTGCGGTTTCGCTCTGCTCAGCCTTGTCTACCGCGTCTGCGGTTTCGCTCTGCTCGGCCTTGTCTACCGCGTGTGCGGTTTCGCTCTGCTCGACCTTGTCTACCGCGTCTGCGGTTTCGCTCTGCTCGGCCTTATCTACCGCGTCTGCAGTTTTGCTCTGCTCGGCCTTGTCTACCGCGTCTGCGGTTTCGCTCTGCTCTGCTTGATTACCGCATCTGCGGCTCTGAACCCGTCTCCCAGTCTGTACTGGACCATACCCAGCCTGCACTCTAGCCTGCCTGTTCCTGTATTCCCTGGTGTGGGTCAACAGCCGTGTCCGGGGTGTGACCTGGAGTAGCACCTGGTCCCTCTGCCCGGTTCCTCCCAGGTGCACTGGCATCGTGTGCCGTCGTGTGACCTTGGTCGGATCGGGCAGATAATTAGTTACGCCCCTCCAGGCACTCTCCGGTTCATGGCACAGTGGAATCACTAATCACGCACACGCCAGTCAGTCCGGGCGTGAGCATTACACTCGGTATGTTTTATATACAGCGTTCAGCGTGAGTACACCCCCCCTGTATTCTCCGTACGTTATATACACAGCATTCAGCGTAAGTGAGTACACCACCCTGTATTCTCAGTACGCTATATTTACAGTGCTCAGTGTAAGTGAGTACACCCCCCTGTATTCTCAGTACATTATACATACAGCGCTCAGCGTGAGTACACCCACCAATATTCTCAGTGTGTTATGCATACAGTGCTCAGCGTAAGTTAGTACACCCCTCTGTATTCTCAGTACATTATATATACAGCACTCAGCGTAAGTGAGTACGCCCCCCTGTATTCTCAGTACGTTATACACACAGCGCTCAGTATAAGTGAGTACATCCCCCTGTATTCTCAGTACGTTATATATACAGTGCTTAGCGTAAGTGAGTATGACGCGCCCCCTGGGCCGTGGGGTACCAGGTGCCGGGCCGGTGGATGCTGGGGGAATGTCACAGTGGCGGTGACCCGGTCCGTGACCCAGGGCGGTCAATAAAAGGGGTTATATATAGGGGATTTATAGAGTTTGTGACGCCACCTGTGGAATGCGGCTAAAGGGAGCCGCCGCTGCGGAGCAGTCTTCTGAAGCTGATGTTACTGCAGCAGGGATGGTTTGGCTCTCCACAGGAAGAGCTAGCTCCAGGGCAGTGTGGATATAAAATGTTGCAGGTTGTGCTGGGCGTTGTAGTGCAGGGGTTGATGGCGCAGCAAGAAACACAGAGACAAGGAAGTGCAGTCCCAGGGTCTTTACTCACAGTTATTGCAGTCCAGATTACAGGTGCCCAAGTAATCTCCCTCGTCGTGCTGTGCTTACTCAGTAAGGGATTCAGTCCACCCCCAGATAGCTCCGGAGTACTTAGCAGGATCCCCTTCTGTGTCCTCTCCCTGGCCTTTTCCCTGCACCTCACACCTAGTATCTCCAATTCGGTACCCGCGGGCCTTAGTGGGCGACGTCTGTTCCGTCCCCTGGGTCCTATATGGCTACCTTCTCGGTGAGACTGGCGTGGACTTGTGGCTACTGGACATAAAGTACTGCAGCCTCCGGTTTCTAGCTGAGACTTGCAATCTTCTACTAGTTGAGGGACCGGTTCCCCTTAGATGGCCTGACCCCTCCACCGCCTGGCAGATGCAGGCGTACGGGTGGCCTTCTGCACGGCCCATACCCCTAGGGTCCTTTCTGATTCCTGGAGCCTTTCTCCTGCTTCCTCTTGTAACATCCCTGGCGGCGTGCTTGCATAGTGCACCACCTCCCACTATGCAAGACCGCAATCTTGCCTGTCAGTCCAGCCTGCAAACCTTTCTCCACAGCATGTCTCTTGTCTGATTGCTTAGGGCGGTGGCCCGGTTACTTCCTGATTCTTATAGCTGCTGTGGGCGCACTCCTGATGCGTCCCCAGCCTACTGCTGTGAGTCACTGGATATTTAAGCCCCCTCCATCCAGAAGGAGGTGCCTGAGCAACACTAACTTTCAGTGTGCTCCTTGCCTCTGAGTTGCCAGGTCTTGTCTTGTATCTTGTCTGTTTCTGCCACCCTGGGGGCTGCATACCCAGGCCTGTTATCTCTGACTTCTAGTCTGTTTTCGCCACTCTGGGGATTGTATACCCAGGCCTGTTATCTCTGACTTCTAGTCTGTTTCTGCCACTCTGGGGGCTGTATACCCAGGCTCGTTCTTGTATCTCATTGCAGTAGAAGTTCCTGTCTGAACTGTATCCTAGCCTGTTACCTGTTTGTCTCTATGTCCGTACCTTCCCTTTTCCAGCAGTATCTGAACCTGCACCTGACTCCAACTCGTTGTCTCTGTACTTCTGTTTGTGAGTTTTGTGTCCACTCGCTACTTCATAGTAAGTACATTGTGTGTATCTGGTTCTGCTTGTCCCTTTTCCCTTCCTCCATATCTTCCTCCTGTGTTCTAGCCATCTTCCTGTATTTTCCAGTCTGTTTCATGTGAACAGAGCCCTGTCCTCTCTGCCTGCACCTTCAGCCCTGTTCGGCTCTGCTTGCTCACTGTGCCAGCGGTTTCTCTCTGCTCTGACTTGCCTACCGCTCCAGCGGCTTCCCTCTGCTCTGCCTTACCCACCGCTCCGGCGGCTTCTCTCTGCTCTGACTTGCCTACCGCTCCAGCGGCTTCTCTCTGCTCTGCCTTGCACACCGTGCCAGCTGTTTCTGTCTGCTCTGACTTGCCCACCGCTCCGGCGGTTTCCCTCTGTTCTGCCTTAACCACCGCTCCGGAGGCTTCTCTCTGCTCTGCCTTGCCCACCGCTCCGGCGGTTCCGCTCTGCTCTGCCTTGTCCACCGCACCTGCGGTTTAGCTCTGCTCTGCCTTGTCCACCGCTCCGGCGGTTCCTCTCTGCTCTGCCTTGTCCATCGCTCCGGCGGTTCCGCTCTGTTCTGCCTTGCCCACTGCACCTGCGGTTTTCGCTCCGCTCTGCTTGCTCACCGCACCAGCAGTTCCTCTCTGCTCTGCCTTGTCCTCCTCTCCGGCCGTTTCGCTTTACTCTGCTTGTCTACCGTATCTGCGGCTCTGTACCTGTCTCCCAGTCTGTACTGGACCCTATCCAGCCTGCGCTCCAACCTGCTAGTACCTCTCTGTCTGCACTTCAGCCGTGCTTGCCAGTGCCCACCTGTCTGCATACCAGCCGTGCTTGCCAGTGCCCACCTGTCTGCATACCAGCCGTGCTTGCCAGTACCCACCTGTCTGCATACCAGTCGTACTTGCCAGTACCCACCTGTCTGCATACCGGCCGTGCTTACCGGTATCCACCTGTCTGCATACCAGCCGTGCCTGCCAAATACCGACCTGCCTGTATGCCAGTCTAACCTGCCTGTTCCTGCATTCCCCGGTGTGGGTCAACAGCTGTGACTGGGGTCTGACCTGGAGTAGCACCTGGTCCCTCTGCTTGGTTCCTCCTTGGTTCACGGAGTCGACTGAGCCGCCATGCGACCTTGGTCGGATCGGGTTGATACTTAGTTACGCCCCTCCAGGCACTCCTCGGTTCATGGTACAGTGGGATCACTAATCACGCTCACGCCAGTCAGTCCGGGCGCGAGCGTAACACCTCTCCTATCTTCTCTCCTTCTCTTCAGACTTGGGCCTCACTGGCTAGGCCCGCCTCTGGAGCAGAGCTCCTGCAGAGCCTCTGCTTCTTTCACTTTCCTCCTCTAACTGATCTGTCTTACTAAGAGGGCTTCCCATTTTATATCTTCCTCTCCATGTGCTCCCCTAAGCTTCTTCCTCCACCCACACCCACTATGTGGTTCCCCCTCTTTGGGTTCCCCCCACTCCAGCCAGGAAAGGGGCTCAGCAAGTACGTGGGAGGCATCTTGCCCCTCCTGCTGGCTTGGAGTGGTGTGTGTTGGATGCAGGTGATAGGGTCCTAAGCTGTACTCCTTCCTTACCTGAGAGTGAGATGCCACATCTCTGGCTGAGATGCAACACCTCTGTGGCGACCGAACCCACAAGTACACCCAAGTACACCCCCAGTATTCACACTACGTTATACATACAGCGCTCAGAAAAAGTGAGTACACCCCCTGTATTCTCAGTACGTTAAATTTACAGCGCTCAGCGTGAGTACACCCCTGTATTCGCAGCATGTTACATCTACAGCACTCAGTGTGAGTAAACCCCCCTGTAGTCTCAGTATGTTATACATACAGCGCTCTGCGTAAGTGAGTACACCCCTTTATTCTCAGTACGTTATACATACAGCGCTCAGTGTAAGTGAGTACACCCCTCTGTATTCTAAGTACGTTATATATACAACGCTCAGCATAAGTGATTACACCCCCTATATTCTCAGTACGTTATATATACAGCGCTCAGCTTAAGTGAGTAAACCCCTCTGTAATCGCAGTACATTACATCTACAATGCTCAGAGTGAGTACACCCCCCTGTAGTCTCAGTATGTTATACATACAGCGCTCAGCTTAAGTGAATACACCCCTCTGTATTCTCAGTACGTTATATATACAGCGCTCAGCATAAGTGAGTACACCCCCGGTATTCTCAGTACGTTATATATACATCGCTCAGTGTGAATACACCCCCTGTATTCTCAGTACGTTATACACACAGCGCTCAGCATAAGTGAGTACATCCCCTTGTATTCTCAGTACGTTATATATACAGTGCTTAGCGTAAGTGAGTACACCCTCTTATTCTCAGTACGTTATATATACAGCGCTCAGCGTGAGTACACCCCCTGTATTCACACTACGTTATACATACAGTGCTCAGCAAAAGTGAGTACGCCCCCCTGTATTCTCAGTACGTTACATTTACAGCGCTCAGTGTAAGTGAGTACATCCCCTGTATTCTCAGTACGTTATACATACAGCGCTCAGTGTAAGTGAGTACACCCCTGTATTCGCAGCATGCTATATCTACAGCGCTCAGTGTGAGTAAACCCCCCTGTAGTCTCAGTATGTTATACATACAGCGCTCTGCGTAACTGAGTACACCCCTTTATTCTCAGTACGTTATACATACAGCACTCAGTATAAGTGAGTACACCCTTCTGTATTCTAAGTACGTTATATATACAACGCTCAGCATAAGTGAGTACACCCCCTGTATTCTCAGTACGTTATTTATACAGTGCTCAGCTTTAGTGAGTACACCCCCTGCATTCTCAGTACGTTACATCCACAGGGCAAGTGAGTACATCCCCCTGTATTCTCAGTACGTTATACACAAAGCGCTCAGTGTGAGTACACACCCCCTGTATTCTCAGTACGTTATACATACAGCGCTCAGAAAAAGTGAGTACACCTCCATGTATTCTCAGTACGTTATGCAAACAGTGCTCAGCATAAATGAGTACACCCCTGTATTCTCAGTACTTTATACATACAGCGCTCAGCGTTAGTACACCCCCCTGTATTCTCAGTACGTTATACATACAGCGCTCAGCGTAAGTGAGTGCACCCCCCTGTAGTCTCAGTATGTTATACATACAGCGCTCAGCTTAAGTGAATATGTGTCACCCCAGGCCTGGATGCCACAAATATTAAAGGCTGTGTCTGAGAGCAGGAGGGAGGTTCCCTGGTCAGGGACAATTGTCATACAGCACCTCCTGTCCCAGGCCAGTAGGGGGAGCTAGCTGCCCCTATAAAAGCTGGAACTGGGGGCAGGGTTAGAGAGAACTGGACGACCTAGCTCAGGACTGAGACTAGTCCCAGAGAAGGAGGGACAGTTCAGCTGTAGCCAAGGAGTCCATGAGGCAGAGGAGAAGCTGCGAGCCAGGGACAGAGGTGACGAGAGCCGGTCCTGGCTGAGAGTTTTACACTACCGGACATTGGGGTCCGAGGCTGTCAGGGTTGCAAGCCCAGCAGCAGAGAACCAACTCGCGAGGGATTTCAGGTCCCTTGGCCTAAGAAGCCTGGAGGCTCCGCCACACAGAGGGACCGGTACAGCACCGAGAAGCAAAAGGTACCTAAGGCCCGAGTCGCAAGCCATACAGGCGAAGTACACGGCCAGCTCAGGGACGTGGGCTATTACACCACAAAAAGGGGGATAGTCAGCAAGGGCAGAGAGAGAACGGTAGGCCTTCACACTCACCCTGACCAGTGGGGCTCGCCCGAATGCTCTCAGACACCAAGGCCCATTCCTACTCGGTACTCCTGTTGGGTCATTAGTAATACCTACAATAAAGACGCTGGACTGTTTGAAGCGGACTCTGAACTCTTATTATTGCGGCCTGCACTATCACCCCCAGAATTCACATACACTGCCCTGAGGCTACACTCTTCCCGTGGGGAGTTATCCTATCCCTGTGGTCCACACCAACATCAGCCTCAGTGGTCTGATGTTGTATTCTCAGTATGTTATATATACAGCACTCAGTGTAAGTGAGTACACCCCCAGGGCCGGCTCCAGGTTTTTCTGGGCCCCGGGCGAAAGAGTCTCTGTGGGCCCCTTTAACACATACACGATTCATGATGCACAGATACGGCGGAGAAATATATATATAGTACACAGGGCCCAGCCTGCCACCTCATCCTTCACATATGCAGACATGCGTACGCACACACGGTACGCAGACATGCACACACGGTACGCAGACATGCGCACGCACACACAGTACGCAGACATGCGCACGCACACACAGTACGTAGACATGCGCACGCACACACAGTACGCAGACATGCGCACGTACACACAGTACGCAGACATGCGCACGCACGCACAGTACGCAGACATACACACACAGTACGCAGACATGCGCACGCACACACAGTACGCAGACACGCGCACGCACACACAGTACGCAGACACGCGCATGCACAGTATGCAGACACGCGCACGCGCACACGGTACACAGACACGCGCACGCACACACGGTACGCAGACACGCGCACGCACACATGGTACGCAGACACATGCACGCACACACGGTACGCAGACATGTGCACGCACACACGGTACACAGACATGGTACGCAGACATGCGTACGCACACACGGTACGCAGACACATGCACACACACATGGTACACAGATATGTACACATACAGACATACACACATTTTTACACAAATTCTTAAAAACATATATAAAACAGACAAATATATATACACAGTCATACACACTGACATTCACATACATGCACTCACACAGACACATTACAAATATTTTTAATATGGGGATTGGGGAAGCCTCACTCACCTGTCCCTGGTCCAGTGTCCTGTCCAGCAGCTCCTCGGGTATGGGGCAGTGCAGGGCCCCCGGCGTGTCACAGACTTCATGGCCCTGGAACATCAGAGGGGCCCACTTGCGGTCGGGTCCGGGCCGCTCCCCCCCATCTGTGCAGGACCTCCGACGGTGTTTGATTGCCGGCACTCCCCCAGACATGGCCGCGTGCTGTGCGGCTGTGTCTGCTAGTAATGACGCGGCAGGGGCGACACACAAGCACAATTAAAGGTGCAGTGCCGTCGACCCTGCCGTGTCATTACTAGCAGACACAGCACACTGTGCGCGGCCATGTCTGAAGTGCTGGCAATCAAGCAGCGCCTGCGTCACTGAACAGGTGCCGAGGAAGCGACCAGGGCCCCGACAGTGAGTGGGTGGTGGGCCCCGACAGTGAGTGGGCGGTGGGCCCCGACAGTGAGTGGGCGGTGGGCCCCTCTGATTTTCCAGGGCCCCGGCACTTGCCCGGGTACGCCGGGTGCTGACGCCGGCCCTGTACACCCCCCTGTATTCTCAGTACACCTTATATATGCTGGATGCGTCCTTCTATCCGAAACCGGGATGGGAGTGCTCAGTGAGGCGCTGGAGTCAGCACGTGTGCATACCACACTACAGCGCCATTTTATTGAATACACTGTACAGTATATGCAAATTCGCAGACAATGCCTTTAAGAAAAATTGTGCAGGATAGCGTGGTATTCGCACATGCTGACTCCGGCGCCATAAATAAAATTAAAAATGTACCAATAAAAATGCTCGCCACCCGGGCGTAGAATGGGTTCAATAGCTAGTTATATATATTTGAGATTTCTTGCACAAAAAAATGTTGCGTGCTCCTTCTCTCCCTAGTTAACCATCGAACTTTACGTCACAGTTGCACACATCAAGCGAGAAGCGCTCCCCTGATACTGATCAGTTCAGCTATTATGAGCATCACAAACAGATGACAAATCTTTGAACACAGGAAAGTAACAAGGGCCAGATCAGTAGCTTAAGTTATCTTTCCTTCATGTTTATTGCAGTCTGCTGCAGTTATTATAAAAAAAAAGGGCTGACATTGATCGACAGCTTCTATTAACATCCATCCCCGGCAGCTGGAGGGAACAGATACATTAAATAAGGCAGTTATTGCTTTTCATTGCCTTTCTGTAAAATATCACTGCTAAATAGCTTCTGCCATCAGATGCAGTTAGGTACATGGCTTTAATTTGAGCGACTGCTTTATAACACTGCACAATTGACACAGGCCTTTGTTTCCCCAACAATAATGGTTGTGTATATCTTGGAGAATTGATGGGCTGTCTGTTATATTGGTGGGCGGAAAGTGGCTGCTGCTTTGTCATTTGGCTTTTTATACATGCCTTGCTTGTCAGCTCTCTGCAGTTCAGGCAGGAATAATGACAATCCAGCCACCTTATCTTGGGATGTTGTAATGTGTAGCTGCTGTAAACCCTTGCATGAAGACCAGATAAGGGAATTCTTACAAGAAGAGCACACAAGCAATAAGATGAGCCTGGGTGTAATGAAGACAACAATGGCAGATATGTCAGTCGTGCATAACATCTCTTTCTGGCACCAAGGAAATATGCGCACACTCAGTAGGGAATAACAAGCATAGAAATAAAGGCTCCAAATGTTCATCTAATAATGATACATTTTCAACAGGAGAATTATGCTGGCCAATGATATTGTGTCTTTTATCTGTACGCTAAATGGTCGGGCAGCTGTGTGCTTTGGCACGGTGAGCTGTCCTTTTCCTTTGTATGTTGCATATTAATTCTTTATTGAAGAAATTAAATACGCACTTAATGGCAATGAGCAGGGTGAAATGAATGTACAATTGAATTAGCAGTGATGATTGGGAGCATGCTGCAAGATTAACTAAATGCAATTACTGTAGGCATTCCTTGCTCTAATCTGGCTACATGACATGACTTAATTACAGGCTGTTATACACTGACTCTCTGATCTTCTACTCTAATGTTAATATTTTAGTCACATGGTGCATTAACTATATGCTTATGCAGGATTCATCAAGCACTACATTGATGCATTTTGTACATATTACTATGTACCATGAAAGTAAATTTGAATATATATATATATATATATATATATATATATATATATATATATATATATATAGTACAGACCAAATGTTTGGACACACCTTCTCATTTAAAGATTTTTCTGTATTTTCATGGCTATGAAAATTGTACATTCACACTGAAGGCATCAAAACTATGAATGTGGAATTATATACTTAACAAAAAAGTGTGAAACAACTGAAAATATGTCTTATATTCTAGGTTCTTCAAAGTAGCCACCTTTTGCTTTGATGACTGCTTTGCACACTCTTGGCATTCTCTTGATGAGCTTCAAGAGGTAGTCACCGGAAATGGTTTTCACTTCACAGGTGTGCCCTGTCAGGTTTAATAAGTGGGATTTCTTGCCTTATAAATGGGGTTGGGACCATCAGTTGTGTTCTGAAGAAGTCAGGTGGATACACAGCTGATAGTCCTACTGAATAGACTGTTAGAATTTGTATTATGGCAAGAAAAAAGCAGCTAAGTAAAGAAAAACGAGTGGCCATCATTACTCTAAGAAATGAAGGTCAGTCAGTCTGAAAAATTGGGCAAACTTTGAAAGTGTCCCCAAGTGCAGTTGCAAAAACCATCAAGTGCTACAAAGAAACTGGCTCACATGAGGACCGCCCCAGGAAAGGAAGACCAAGAGTCACCTCTGCTTCTGAGGATAAGTTTATCCGAGTCACCAGCCTCAGAAATCGTAGGTTAACAGCAGCTCAGATTAGAGACCAGGTCAATGCCACACAGAGTTCTAGCAGCAGACACATCTCTACAACAACTGTTAAGAGGAGACTTTGTGCCGCAGGCCTTCATGGTTAAATAGCTGCTAGGAAACCACTGCTAGGGACAGGCTACAAGTAGAAGAGACTTGTTTGGACTAAAGAACATTGGACATTAGACCAGTGGAAATGTGTGTTTTGGTCTGATGAGTCCAAATTTGAGATCTTTGGTTCCAACCACCGTGTCTTTGTGCGACGCAGAAAAGGTGAACTGATGGACTCTACATGCCTGGTTCCCATTGTGAAGCATGGAGGAGGAGGTGTGATGGTGTGGGGTGCTTTGCTGGTGACACTGTTTGGGATTTATTCAAAATTGAAGGCATACTGAACCAGCATAGCTACCACAGCATCTTGCAGCGGCATGCTATTCCATCCAGTTTGCGTTTATTTGGACCATCATTTGTTTTTCAACAGGACAATGACCCCAAACACACCTCCAGGCTGTGTAAGGGCTATTTGACCAAGAAGGAGAGTGATGGGGTGCTACGCCAGATGACCTGGCCTCCACAGTCACCAGACCTGAACCCAATCGAGATGATTTGGGGTGAGCTGGACCGCAGAGTGAAGGCAAAAGGGCCAACAAGTGCTAAGCATCTCTGGGAACTCCTTCAAGATTGTTGGAAGACCATTTCCGGTGACTACCTCTTGAAGCTCATCAAGAGAATGCCAAGAGTGTGCAAAGCACTCATCAAAGCAAAAGGTGGCTACTTTGAAGAACCTAGAATATAAGACATATTTTCAGTTGCTTCACACTTTTTTGTTAAGTATATAATTCCACATGTGTTAATTCATAGTTTTGATGCCTTCAGTGTGAATGTCCAATTTTCATAGTCATGAAAATACACAAAAATCTTTAAATGAGAAGGTGTGTCCAAACTTTTGGTCTGTGCTGTATATGCTATATAATAAAAATGTGACTGCATTCCAAAGTCTCCAGTTAGAGTGAATATTTTATAGTGTTGGACTTCTCATTTGTTCTTTTGGAGCAAAGGGGATTTTGATAAAGGCTCTTTGGAGCCGAAATGTTGCTTTTTGCACACACGGCAAATTAAGAGTTTGTCCACTTTTTGATGTTCCTACAGAGTGCTGCCTGCTTTTTTGGCAATTATATTGTTAGGTTACTGGGCTGCAACCTGCAGGCTGGTACCTACCAACTGTATATTGTCTTTGCTTGTGCAGCCTCATATATATCTATAATATAACGCTACAAGCATCCCTCTGTCTGAAGCCTTTATAGACTGTGCAAGCGCGACACGCCTTCGCAGTCTGGCTCCAGACAGAAGAACGCATGGAGCCGTTACAGGTAAGAGGAGTGTGTATGGCGCCGGAGATCGCGATATGCGTAGACACTGAACGCATTCCGCGATCTCCGGCGCCATACTTACATACTTACCTGACCGGGAGGAGCATTGCTGTGGCGCCTCTCTTCTTGCTGGAGACCTGGGCAGGAGCGAAGGCGGCGGAATCGGCGCATGCGCATAGCGCTATTCGGCGCCATTTTACTGAAGACACATTTGCAGTGTGTCTTCAGCAAAATGGCACCGGACAGCGCAGTATGGGCACGCACGCACTCTGGTGCCGCACTCCTCCCCTGGCCTCCGGCAGAACAGGATAAAGCAGCGCTGGAGCACAGGGAAGAAAGGTGAGTATAAGTGTTTTTTTTTGTATGTGTGCATCGTGAAAGGGATGGAGTGTCAAACATACCAAGATTGGTGGGAGAGGGGACCACAAATACCAGGATTAGGGGATGAGGGGGCCACACATACCAGGATTGGGGGATGAAGGGTACCATACATACCAGGATTGAGGGGTGAGGGGTACCATGCATACCTGGATTGGGGGGTGAGGGAACCATGCATACCAGGATTGGGGATGAAGAGACCATGCATACCAGGATTGGGGATGAGGGGTGCCATACATACCAGGATTGGGGTTGAGGGGTGCCATGCATACCAGCATTGGGGATGAGGGGTGCCATGCATACCAGCAATGGGGATGAGGGGTACCATGCACACCAGAATAGGGATGAGGGGTACCATGCATACCAGGATAAGGGATGAGGTGCCATGCATACCAGGATGAGATGTACCATGCTTACCAGAATAGGGATGAGGGGTGTCATGTATACCAGAATAGGGATGAGGGGTACCATGCATACCAGAATAGATATGAGGGGTACCATGCATACCAGGATTGGGGGATGAGGGGTACCATGCATACCACAATAGGGATGAGGGGTACCATGCATACCAGGATAGGGGGATGAGGGGTACCATGCATACCAGGATTGGGGGGTGAGGGGACCATGCATACTAGGATTGGGGGGTGAGGGGTGCCATGCATACCAGCATTGGGAATGAGGGGTACCATGCATACCAGAATAGGGATGAGGGGTGCCATGCATACCAGGATAAGGGATGGGGTGCCATGCATACCAGGATAAGGGATGGGGTGCCATGCATACCAGGATTGGGGGATGAGGGGTGCCATGCATACCAGGATAGGGATGAGGGGGCCATGCATATCAGGACTGGAGATGAGGGAGCCATGCATGCAAAGATGAGGGATTGGGTGTCATGCATACCAGGATTGGGGGATGAGGAGGCCATACATACCAGAATTGGGATGAGGGGTGCCATGTGTTATGATCTGCAACATGTACTAAGGAAATATAGAGGAAAGCTGTCCCTACAGTAAGACTAAGCTGAATACCTACGATGTAGCGGGCTGCCTGTTCCTAGCGAAAAGACCCGCCTTGGTCCTCGGCTAGTCTGAACAAAGACCTATAGCATTAAGGGAGGGGTCCCTAAAAGAACTAAGGACTGGGACAAAATGGGACACCTCCTAAACAGAGAAGTTGTTGCAGAACACAAAAAGACAAACTGACAAAAAGGTACTAGAGGTCTCAGAAGGACCAAGCGAACTGACAGAGAAAGGCACAGAAGCACCTGTCTAGAGAAACAGTCAAACACTGAAGTCCAGCACAGCCAAAAGGGCGGAGCTGAAATATAAAGGCAGATGGTCACATGACCACAAAACACAAGATGGAAAAAAAAAAACAGGAGGGTTCTAACAGTACACCCTCTTTTATGAGGATCCTCCGGATCCTCCAGGCCCAGGCCTATCCGGAAACCTCTTGTGGAAAGCTTTAACAAGCCTAGGAGCAGAGACATCATCCATCCTTACCCAGGAGTTGTCTTCGGGACCAAAACCCTTCCAGGAGACGAGATACTGTAATCTCCCTCTATACCATCTAGAATTCAAGATATGAGAAATTTCATATTCGCCGTCTTCCACCACAGGAGGAACTGTGACAGTGGCGTCCCTATCAGATACATCAGCCTTTTTCAACAAGGAAACATGAAACACAGGATTAATCTTCCAGGAAGTAGGGACATCCAACCTAACAGAAGACGGGTTAACAACCTGAAGCACTTTAAATGGACCCACAAACGTAGGACCCAGTTTTTTAGAGGGAATCCTCAACCGCAGGTTCTTCGAGGACAACCAAACCATGTCACCCACAGTAAACAAAACCTCCTTACGTTTCCTGTCAAAATACTTCTTGGACTTCTTGTTAGCCTCTTGAAGGTTGCAACGTACATTAGTCCAAACTCTCTCCAAATCACCGGAAAAATTCTCCTCCTCCGGCACCGTCAACCCCAATTTGGAGAACGAACCAAAAGAAGGATGTCTCCCAGTACAACAAAAATAAGGAGAACACCCAGCAGAGGAGGATGTATGATTGTTAAGAGCAAATTCTGCGAGAAGCAGAAACTCAGACCACACCTCTTGATTGTCCGCCACAAAACAAAGCAAAAACTGTTCAACATCCTGGTTCTTTCTTCCAGTCTGTCCATTAGACTCAGGATGATAGCCAGACGAAAATGACAAATGGACTCCCAACCTGTCACAAAAAGCATGCCAAAAGCAAGCCACAAACTGAGGTCCTCTATCAGAAACAATATCCGTGGGAACGCCATGGAGCTTGACAATCTCCTTAACAATCGCGTTAGCGAGTGTCTTGGCGCAGGGCAACTTAATGAATGGAACCAAATGACACATCTTACTAAAAAGGCTTGGTCTCATCAGGCTGCATAAGGATAGGGGCAGAACCCAACTTCTCTTTGAGATACTCAAACATTTCAATGGCCTCAGTAGTCCACTTGGCCGTATTAGCACCTTTCCTGGTGAGATCGGTTAGAGGTTTAACAATTACAGAAAAATTCTTAATGAATTTCCTGTAATAATTGGCAAAACCCAAAAATCTCTGTATATATTTCAAACCAATAGCCTAGGCAATTCCTGCACAGCCTGAACCTTCACAGGATCCATCTCAAAGCCCTCGCTGGAGACAATGTAGCCCAAAAAACTAATTTTCTGCACAGCAAACTCACATTTCTCCAGCTTAGCAAAGAGTGAATTATCACTCAATAACTGCAAAACTTCACGTACACTCTGCCAATGGGACTCTAGATCTGGTGAATAACCCAAAATGTCATCCAAATACACAACCACATTCTTACCAATCAAAGGTCTCAGGATATCATTAATAAGGTTCTGAAAAAATGCAGGTGCATTGGTAAGACCAAAAGGCATCACCAGATTCTCAAAATGACCTACCGGAGTATTAAAAGCAGTTTTCCATTCATTACCCTCCTTCACTCGTAACAAATTGTATGCCCCCCTGAGATCAATTTTAGAGAACCCCTTGGCCCCTACTAACTGGTTAAACAAGTCAGGAATTAACGGCAATGGGTAGGAATTGCGTACAGTAATCTTATTAATTTCACGAAAATCCAGACATGGACGTAAACCCCCATCCTTTTTTTTAACAAAAAAAAATCCAACTGCCACAGGCGACTTAGAAGGTCTAATGTGACCAGCAGCAAGGCTAGTCTGTATGTATTCCTCCAAGGCCTTTCTTTCAGGGATAGTCAGATTTAACAAGCGACTCTTGGGTAGTGTTGAGCCACTCCCGTAGTGTTCGAGTTCGGTTCGGTTCGTCGAACACCCGTGTGTTCGCCGAACTGTTCGTCGAACTGTTCGTCGAACACCTTCGAACACCGTTAAAACCAATGGCAGGCAAACAAAAACACATAGAAACACATAGAAAACACCTTCAAAGGTGTCCAAAAGCTGACAAACTGCTCAGAAGACATAACTAACACATGGAAAAGTGACAAGTACATATAGTCATGCGAAAATAAAAGAGGTGGAGGAGTAAAAGGAGGGGGAGACACAGATATAGGCATGTCATGCCCTTCTAAAATCCAAAAAGTGAGAAGCCGACACGGCCAGTCCGCTCCTGCCCGTGCCACCTCCGTGTCGCTGGGTTTGTGCCAGAGCCGCGGTGAACCCTGATGGCCAGCCCCCCTCTCCCAATACTGGTGCCTGTCCGCTGGTGGGTCGAGCGAGCCCCCCTGTGGTGGAGGCAGCTCTAAGCTTTTTAATTTAAATTGTCTCTCTAATTTGAATGAATACACTTTAAATCCATTTACAAGGATCTATTGGAGGGCAAGTCTCATGCCAGCAGCCACGTAATTCCAGCTCCAGTAGCGTCCACTAAAGCTGCTGCAGTTAAAAAGCTTTTATAAGGATCGAGCTCGGCTGTCCACCGCAAGGCATCCTACTGCCAGTCCCAGCCCCTATGCCTTGGGGTGCCTCCTGATGCGCTTCACTAAGTATCCCATGGTCCCGAAGCATTTCCTTTGAAAAAATTAAGTGTCTAAACTACAGGTGGTGTAGCTTGCTTAACAGCCGGGATAATCCGCTGACTAGCAGACACTGCTACTAGGCACAAAGTATTTCCTGGGCTAGATGCAGTTAAAAATTTGTAATTAGATACTCTCGTTGGATGCTGAGAAAGCATTCCATAGAGTCTCCTGGCACGCCATATATGATTCTCTTAAAAAGCTTGGGGTAGGGGTCTAGGGGACCCTTTTATAACCAAAATCACGGCCCTGTATCACAATACGTCACCTAGGCTGAAGATAAATGGAACTGTAGCACCCTGAGGGCTCGGTTGCTACAGACGTATTGCACCTCACCCAGAGGTGTGATATCTCACTCTCAGGTAAGGATGGAGTGTGGATCAGGACCCGACAACTGCATGCATTACACCACATTGCCGTGGGGCAGGGCGACCAATATGCCCCTGAGATGGGCACGACAGTCCCTGTCCCTGGCTGGAGTGGGGGGAGGGAACACTGAGGAAGGGGAACCCTGTAGTGCAGGAGCAGGGAGGAAGCAGTTCCTGGGTGCATTGAGAAGGGAGTATAAAAGGTGGGCACCATCTTAGTTCAGTGCAGAGAAGTCTGAGCAGAAGTGGCAGGGAGCAGGGGCTCTGCATGAGCTCTGCTCCGGAGGTGGGCCTAGTAACAGAGGCCCAGGCCTGGAAGAGGGAGAAGGAAGGAAGAGGAGCGGAGAAGGCTCCAGGAACGAGGAATGAAGGGATCCCAGGGGTGCGGACGGGCGAGTCGCCACCGCACGCCCGAATCCACCTGCGTGGAGGGGTCAGGCCAAAGGGGGAGACCGGTCCCCGAACTAGTGGAGGCAGGAAATGACCCTCAGCTAGAAACCGGAGGCTCTGACATTTTATGTGGCGCAGCCCCTCGCTACACCCGCTAGGAAGGCACCACATAGGGTCAGGGAAACTGGCGCCAAGTTTACCAAGAGGAGGCCCGAGGCAGCCGGACAGAAGTGTTGGTAAGAAAGGCCAGACAAAGGACACACAAAGGGGGTCCTGTGAAGTGCTCCAAAGTTATCTGGGAGTTGTCTGAGCCCCTCACCTGGTGAGCACAGACGTGGTCTGGATAATAAGAACTGTGAGTAAAGGCCCTGAACTGCATCACTGACTCCGTGTCGTTACTGCTGCTGCCCTGCACCATCACCCCCATCCTCCGCATACACTGCCCTGAGGCTATACTCCTCCCGTGGGGAGTTATGCTACGCTCTGCTGCACCCACAACACCAGCCTCAGCGGTCTGCCCTGTAGCGGCGGTTCACTCTGACCGCAATCCACGGGTGGCGTAGTCGTACATTTAAACATCAAAACCACATAAATAGTTCCGCCACTGGTTTGACCACCCTGAGCCACGGAACCGGGTCGCCGCCACGAAGACTACAACCACCAGCATCCACCAAAAAGGGTCCGGCTCCGGGTGTCCCAAGGCCCAGGGGGTGCGTCAGAACATTTTCATCACCTTTCACAATCACCAATGGGACAAGGCAGGGATGTCCTCTGTCCCCTCTCTTATACATCCTAGTGACGGAGCACCTGCTCTCATCAATTCGCCATAACCCCAATATTAGGTGGATTGAGGTGGGAGGCACCGAGTACAAGTGCTCTCTATTTGCTGATGATGTCCTAGTATATATCACTCAATCACATATATCCATCCATGCTGTTATGGCTGAAATAGATCACTTTGTTACATGGTCAAATTTTAAAATCAATGCAGCGAAGTCTGAGGCCCTCGATGTCTCCCTCCCCAAATCCATATAGGATTCCATCCAGTCCAACTTTCCCTTTGCCTGGCCCTCACAGGGTATCAAATACTTAGGAATTCCTATTCATAGAGACCTCTCCCATCTATGTTATCTTAATTTTGGGCCCTTTATTGAACAACTCCATACAGACCACGGTTGGCAAGTTAGAACTGTAAGATTCACTACGTGAACCGCTGGTGTTTTGTGGAAAAGCACATGTACACTGCGTTCCAAATTATTATGCAAAAAGTGTTTAGGAGTGATAAGGGAAGAATTTGTTTGTTTGTCAGTTAAACTCATTGATGGTGATGTGTGTCAGGGCTCTTTATATCACTGTAAGCAATTGCAGACACCTGTGCTAATTAGTTTGGCAGGTGTGTCCAATGAAAGGCAAGACTACTTAAGAAGGCTCTCTCACATTATTAAGCAGCCTACATTTTCTGCCAAAATGGGAAAGAAAAAGGATGTGTCGGCTGCTGAGAAGCAACAAGTTGTGGAGTGTTTAGGTCAAGGCATGACTACAATCAACATTGTGCGATGATCAGGATGAAGTGTCTTGGCAATCAAGAAGTATGTAGCTGATTCACAGTACACACGTGTGCGTGCTGATAAGGGCAAATTGAGGACTCTTTCCTACAGGCAATTACGTCAGGTTGAAAGAGCAGCGGCAAAAAAGCCTTGTCATAGCAGCAGACAAGTTTTTGAAGCTGCTTGTGCCTCCAACGTCCCCCGAACAACAAGATGCAGGGTCCTTCAGAGGTTTGCAGCTGTGCATACGCCATCCTGTCGACCTCCTCTATCCACTTCACACAAGCAGAAACGGCTCCAGTGGGCCAAACATTACATGAAGACTGATTTCAAAACAGTTTTGTTCACGGATGAGTGCCGTGCAGCGCTCGATGGTCCAGATGGATGGAGTGGAGGATGGCTGGTTGATGGACACCCCACGCAAACACGGCTACAGCGCCAACAAGGAGGAGGTGGAGTAATGTTTTTGGCTGGAATCATGGGGAGAGAGATTGTCGGCCCCTTTAGGATCCCTGAAGGCGCTAAAGATGAACTCCATAATGTATGTGGATTTTCTCAAACAGCACTTCCTGCCATGGTTCAAGAAGAAGAACCGTGTATTTCACAGCAAGATCATTTTTCTGCATGATAATGCACCATCTCATGCTGCACATAAAACATCTGCATCTCTGGCTGATATGGGCATAAAAGGGGACAAACTTATGGTGTGACCCCCATGCTCCCCTGACCTCTACCCCATTCAGAACCTTTGGAGCATCATTAAAAGGAGTGTCTATGATGGCGGGAGGCAGTTCACATCTAAGCAACAGCTCTGGGAGGGTATTCTGTCCTCATGCAAAACAATTGAAGCAGAAACCATCCAAAACCTGACAAATTCAATGGACGAGAGAGTTCAGAAGCTCCTTTCGAACAAGGGGTCCTATGTGAAAATGTAACATCACCTAGAATAAAGTTTTGAGTTGAAAACTGTTTGATTTCAGTTTCTAACAACCTGCTAATGCTTATAATTTCAAAAATGACCATTTTTTTGGTCTTTATTAAAATGAAAAGGTTGATCGAAAAGTTTGGGGGATCTAAGAGTGTGGCAACCCAGTAGTCATGATTACTTCGAATTCTGACAATATGAGGGTCATGCTGCAGGTAGTGCAGCAAGAAGGCACTTATGTGTCTTGCGCATCTCGGAGCCCCAAAATTATTTTCCGGGCTAGATGCAGCTAAAAATTATTATTAATTTTAAATCTGGTGAAGCTTTAGTATAGATGGCCTAATAGGATCAGTGCTGCACACTGCTACAAAGCCCAAATTATTTTCCAGTCAAGATACAGATAAACATGATTAGTAATTTGAAAGCTTAAAACGGTTGGTAGGGTGATATTAACCAATCATCAAGCTTTTACTCTCCCCAGGATGACACAGGGGTAGAAAAGTCGTTTCGGATCCATGATTTGTTCATCTTTATGAACGTGAGTCTGTCTACATTATCAGTGGAGAGCCGCGTGCGCTTATCTGTCAGCACACCACCAGCAGCGCTGAACACACGTTCAGACAGAACGCTGGCTGCGGGGCATGACAAGATCTCCAAGGCGTAAGTGGCTAGCTCCGGCCATTTATCCAGATTGGAAGCCCAAAAAGAGCAAGGGTCCAGTGACACAGTCGTGGCTTCAATGTTTACTTGGAGATACTCCTGTACCATCGTCTCTAGTCGTTGACTATGTGTCAGACTTCTTGTCTCCTGTGGCCTTGCAAAGGATGGGCTAAAAAAGTGGTGAAATGATTCCGCAAAATTGATGTTACCAGCAGATACTGTGGTTCTGTTACGGTTTGAGTGCTGAACACTTGATGGTCCCACGGTTGGCAAGTTGGAACTGTGAGATTCACTACGTGCACCACTGGTATTTTGTGGAAAAGCACATGTAAGATTCTGCAACAGTCTCTGCTGATACTCCTGCATGCGTGCATCCCTTTCTATGGCAGGAATAATTTCTGCAAATTTACTTTTGTACCGGGGATCTAACAGTGTGGCAACCCAGTAGTCAGGATTATTTCTAATTCTCACAATTCGAGGGTCATGTTGCAGGTAGTGCAGCAAGAAGGCACTCATGTGTGTTGCGCATCCAGGAGCACCAAGTCCCTGTTGTGTTGGTGGCGAGGTAACAATCATGCTTCCTTCCTCTGTCCTCTCCCCCCAACCTCGCACAACAGAAATGTGATCAAGGTCTCCCTCATCTGATGAGTCTTCCATCAGTTCGTCCTCCACTTCTTCCTGGGCTCCTGCACCTTCCTCACTAGTTTGGCTGCTACCATGCGCCCTGGTAAAACCATCTCCCCCACCCTCACATGCCTGCCGCCTTGGTGCTGCCGACCGTCTGGACCTTGCAGATGTTAGCCCTTCCGCATACAACTCCTCCTCCTCTACTTCCTCCACCTCCTCTTGTGCCACCACCTGACTCCGAATTCTGTTTAACATGTGCTCCAGCATGTAAATCACCGGAATAGTCATGCTGATAATGGCATCGTCAGCACTAAACATATTCGTCGCCATTTCAAAACTGTGCAGAAGGGTGCATAGGTCCCTGATCTGAGACCACTCCTCCAGCGTGATTTGCCCCACCTCTGAATCTCGTTGGCCCAGGCTATACGTCAGAACGTATTGCACCAGGGCTTGTCGGTGCTGCCACAGTCGCTGCAACATGTGCAGAGTTGAATTCCACCGGGTAGGCACATCGCAATTTAGCCGGTGAAGTGGCAGGCCCAACGACTTCTGTAGAGATGTAAGTCGCTGAGCTGCGGGATGCGAACGGCGGAAGTGAGCACACAGCGACCGTGCCCTCTGCAGAAGGCCATCTAGTCTGGGATAGTGGGCTAAAAATTGCTGGACAACCAGGTTCAACACGTGAGCCATACAAGGCACGTGTGTGACATTGCCCCGGCGAAGGGCCGCACCCAGGTTTGCAGCATTGTCGCACACGGCCTTCCCTGGTTTCAGGTCCAGTGGAGACAACCATTCATGAAATTGGTTCTCCAGAGCTGACCACAACTCCTCAGCTGTGTGACTCACATTTCCCAGACATTTCAATGTAAAAACCGCCTGATGACGTTGAGCCCTACTGCCAGCATAGTAAGGAGGTGTGCAGGATCCCTTCTGCGCAGTTAGAAAGCTTGTGGCATGACCAGACAGGCTTTGGGTGCAGGTGGAAGACCGAGAGGAGGTTGAGGAGGCAGAAGCAGTGGAGGAACTTTGACATAAAGAGGATTGACGCACAACTCGTGGGGACGGCAAGACTTGGACAGCAGCCCCTTGTCCTGCTGTCACCATAGTTACCCAGTGCCCAGTCAGCGACATGTAACGCCCCTGTCCATGCCTACTCGTCCAAGTGTCTGTGGTGAAATGCACCCTGTCACACACAGAGTTTCTCAAAGAAGCGGTGATGTTGTGTGCGACATGCTGGTGGAGCGCAGGCACACCTTTCTTTGAGAAGTAGTGCCGACTGGGCATCTGGTACTGGGGCACTGCGACGGACATAAGGTCTCGAAAATCCTCTGTGTCCACCAGGCGGAAAGGCAGCATTTCTGTAGCCAAGAGCTTGCAGATGGTGAAATTCAACCTCTTAGCTTTCTCATGGCTAGGAGGAAATGGTCTTTTACTTGTCCACATCTGAGGGACCGAGGGCTGGCTATTGTGCTTAGACGGGGTTGATAAGGGTGTCCCCGGCAAACTGCCGGTCTGTGAGGAAGATGCAGGCGGACATGTTAGGTTGCCTTGATCCAAAGGTGGTACTATCGATGTCGGACAGCGCTCAACACCAGCTGGTGTTCCCACCTCCAAAGAAAATGATGACCTGCCAATCACGCTGGCTGTTGCGGGTAAAGAGGTGGCAGGTCTGCGCCCCAAAACAGGTGTGACTGCTGTCCCCCCAGACACAGAGGATGAAAAGGCCGCGGATGCACAAGATATGGCAGACGGTGGTTGGCCCGGCTGGCTAGGCCGCATTGTAGCACACTGAGCTTCCCACTGCAACTTATGCTTCATGTCCATGTGCCGGTTCATGCATGAAGTACTCAAACTATGTATTTTTTGGCCTCTACTTAGCTTTTGCTGACAAATGTTACAGATAACACGAGTTGGGTCATCTTTATCGATCTGAAAAAATGCCCAGGCTATGCAAGGCTTAGCACCCATGCGACCTGAAGAGCCACCACGACTTGTGGTGAGAGGCAGAGTTGTGTTTGAGGATGCAGTTGTTGACGTGCTTCCAGTACTACGTCTCTGTCCAGGAAGGCGCAACCTGACCTCGTCGTCACTAGCATCTTCCTCCACCTCCTCTGCTGACCTCATCTCTTGGCTGACTGTGGGTTGACAGTAAGTGGGATCTCCAACCTCATCATCAACACCCTGTGCGTTATCACACCCGTCGTCCTCAGAGCCAACCTGTTCCTGCCCTGACAAAAAACTAAAGTTGTCGCTCCAATCAGGTATTTGAGTCTTATCATCGTCTTCCTCATTGTCTCCACCAACAGGAGTTACAGTTTGGGAATGAGGGTCTACATTATGGTCAGAACCTTCTGCGTCTGGTCCTGGATCCGACTCATAAAGATTCTGGGCATCAGTGCAGATCATTTCCTCGTCTGGATTCACAGAAGCGCTGGAGTCGACCTCTGATTCCCAGGCTATAGTATGAGTAAACAGCTCTGCAGACTCAACCATCTGTTCTACCTCATACTCAGACGGGCAGCTGGAGATTTGGGAGCTGTGAGGAAGCAAGTGCGATTGGGGTGACACCTTTGAGGACTGGAGTATTTGTGATGTTGAAGTTGATGTAGAGGAGAGCCCACTTAAAGGAGCACTTGATATCCGTTGAAGCACCTGCTGTTTTTGTGCCTCATCTGGAATTTGTAGCGATTGGCGTGGCCGTAAGAAAGGGATCTTATCACATTGTCCGCTAAAAGAAGTAGACATTTTAGTTTGGCTGGAAGATGGTCTTTCTTCTGCAGATGTTACTGTTGCTTTAACACCTACCCCACGGACACAACCTTTTTTCCCCTTCCCAACACGCCTATTCCCCTTTCCACCAGCAGCAGGCCTTTTTCCACTCATTTTGGTGGTTAACTAATTCACAACTCTGGAGTTGTTTGCACAAAAAAACAATGGATGGTAACCGAGCAGAGCTGAGTGGCCAAACTGTGGTATTAGGCCAAAACTATTGGCTGGGTTAGATGCAGAAAAAAATTATATTCAATTTGCAACCTGATGGAGGTCAGTATAGATGGACTAATACAACAAGTCCCACACACAGCTAGAAGCCCAATATTTTTTCAGAGGTAGATGCAGAAAAAAATATATTCAGTTTGCAACCTGATGGAGGTCAGTATAGATGGACTAATACAACAAGTCCCACACACAGCTAGAAGCCCAAATATTTTTTCAGAGGTACTGTAGATGCAGATAAAAATTATTTTTAATTTGCAACCTGATGGAGGTCAGTATAGATGGAATAATAGAGAAAGTCCGACACACTGCTAGAAGGCCAAATATTTTTTCAGAGCTAGATGCAGAAAAAAATTATATTCAGTTTGCAACCTGATGGAGGTCAGTATAGATGGACTAACAGAGAAAGTCCCACACACTGCTAGAAGGCCAAATATTTTTTCAGAGCTAGATGCAGAAAAAAATTATATTCAGTTTGCAACCTGATGGAGGTCTGTATAGATGGATTAATAGAACAAGACCCACACACAGCTAGAAGCCCAATATTTTTTCAGAGGTAGATGCAGAAAAAAATATATTCAGTTTGCAACCTGATGGAGGTCAGTATAGATGGACTAATACAACAAGTCCCACACACAGCTAGAAGCCCAATATTTTTTCAGAGGTAGATGCAGAAAAAAATATATTCAGTTTGCAACCTGATGGAGGTCAGAATAGATGGACTAATACAACAAGTCCCACACACAGCTAGAAGCCCAATATTTTTTCAGAGGTAGATGCAGAAAAAAATATATTCAGTTTGCAACCTGATGGAGGTCAGTATAGATGGACTAATACAACAAGTCCCACACACAGCTAGAAGCCCAATATTTTTTCAGAGGTAGATGCAGAAAAAAATATATTCAGTTTGCAACCTGATGGAGGTCAGTATAGATGGACTAATACAACAAGTCCCACACACAGCTAGAAGCCCAATATTTTTTCAGAGGTAGATGCAGAAAAAAATATATTCAGTTTGCAACCTGATGGAGGTCAGTATAGATGGACTAATACAACAAGTCCCACACACAGCTAGAAGCCCAAATATTTTTTCAGAGGTACTGTAGATGCAGATAAAAATTATTTTTAATTTGCAACCTGATGGAGGTCAGTATAGATGGACTAATAGAGAAAGTCCGACACACTGCTAGAAGGCCAAATATTTTTTCAGAGCTAGATGCAGAAAAAAATTATATTCAGTTTGCAACCTGATGGAGGTCAGTATAGATGGACTAACAGAGAAAGTCCCACACACTGCTAGAAGGCCAAATATTTTTTCAGAGCTAGATGCAGAAAAAAATTATATTCAGTTTGCAACCTGATGGAGGTCTGTATAGATGGATTAATAGAACAAGACCCACACACAGCTAGAAGCCCAATATTTTTTCAGAGGTAGATGCAGAAAAAAATTATATTCAGTTTGCAACCTGATGGAGGTCAGTATAGATGGACTAATACAACAAGTCCCACACACAGCTAGAAGCCCAATATATTTTCAGAGGTAGATGCAGAAAAAAATATATTCAGTTTGCAACCTGATGGAGGTCTGTATAGATGGACTAATACAACATGTCCCACACACAGCTAGAAGCCCAATATTTTTTCAGAGGTAGATGCAGAAAAAAATATATTCAGTTTGCAACCTGATGGAGGTCAGTATAGATGGACTAATACAACAAGTCCCACACACAGCTAGAATCCCAATATTTTTTCAGAGGTAGATGCAGAAAAAAATATATTCAGTTTGCAACCTGATGGAGGTCAGTATAGATGGACTAATACAACAAGTCCCACACACAGCTAGAAGCCCAAATATTTTTTCAGAGGTACTGTAGATGCAGATAAAAATTATTTTTAATTTGCAACCTGATGGAGGTCAGTATAGATGGACTAATAGAGAAAGTCCGACACACTGCTAGAAGGCCAAATATTTTTTCAGAGCTAGATGCAGAAAAAAATTATATTCAGTTTGCAACCTGATGGAGGTCTGTATAGATGGACTAACAGAGAAAGTCCCACACACTGCTAGAAGGCCAAATATTTTTTCAGAGCTAGATGCATACAAAAAATTATTTTGAATTTGCAACCTGATGGAGGTCAGTATAGGTGGACTAATAGAACAAGTCCCACACACTGCTAGAAGGCCAAATATTTTTTCAGAGCTAGATGCAGAAAAAAATTATATTCAGTTTGCAACCTGATGGAGGTCTGTATAGATGGATTAATAGAACAAGACCCACGCACAGCTAGAAGCCCAATATTTTTTCAGAGGTAGATGCAGAAAAAAATATATTCAGTTTGCAACCTGATGGAGGTCAGTATAGATGAACTAATACAACAAGTCCCACACACAGCTAGAAGCCCAATATTTTTTCAGAGGTAGATGCAGAAAAAAATATATTCAGTTTGCAACCTGATGGACGTCAGTATAGATGGACTAATACAAC
This sequence comes from Phyllobates terribilis, assembly GCF_046119375.1. Lineage (NCBI taxonomy): Eukaryota > Metazoa > Chordata > Amphibia > Anura > Dendrobatidae > Phyllobates > Phyllobates terribilis. The sequence continues at coordinate 804,596,148 of NW_027362761.1, forward strand.
AAGTCCCACACACAGCTAGAAGCCCAATATTTTTTCAGAGGTAGATGCAGAAAAAAATATATTCAGTTTGCAACCTGATGGAGGTCAGTATAGATGGACTAATAGAGAAAGTCCGACACACTGCTAGAAGGCCAAATATTTTTTCAGAGCTAGATGCAGAAAAAAATTATATTCAGTTTGCAACCTGATGGAGGTCAGTATAGATGGACTAACAGAGAAAGTCCCACACACTGCTAGAAGGCCAAATATTTTTTCAGAGCTAGATGCAGAAAAAAATATATTCAGTTTGCAACCTGATGGAGGTCAGTATAGATGGACTAATACAACAAGTCCCACACACAGCTAGAAGCCCAATATTTTTTCAGAGGTAGATGCAGAAAAAAATATATTCAGTTTGCAACCTGATGGAGGTCAGTATAGATGGACTAATACAACAAGTCCCACACACAGCTAGAAGCCCAAATATTTTTTCAGAGGTAGATGCAGAAAAAAATATATTCAGTTTGCAACCTGATGGAGGTCAGTATAGATGGACTAATACAACAAGTCCCACACACAGCTAGAAGCCCAAATATTTTTTCAGAGGTACTGTAGATGCAGATAAAAATTATTTTTAATTTGCAACCTGATGGAGGTCAGTATAGATGGACTAATAGAGAAAGTCCGACACACTGCTAGAAGGCCAAATATTTTTTCAGAGCTAGATGTAGAAAAAAATTATATTCAGTTTGCAACCTGATGGAGGTCAGTATAGATGGACTAACAGAGAAAGTCCCACACACTGCTAGAAGGCCAAATATTTTTTCAGAGCTAGATGCAGAAAAAAATTATATTCAGTTTGCAACCTGATGGAGGTCAGTATAGATGGACTAATACAACAAGTCCCACACACAGCTAGAAGCCCAATATTTTTTCAGAGGTAGATGCAGAAAAAAATATATTCAGTTTGCAACCTGATGGAGGTCAGTATAGATGGACTAATACAACAAGTCCCACACACAGCTAGAAGCCCAAATATTTTTTCAGAGGTAGATGCAGAAAAAATATATTCAGTTTGCAACCTGATGGAGGTCAGTATAGATGGAATAATACAACAAGTCCCACACACAGCTAGAAGCCCAAATATTTTTTCAGAGGTACTGTAGATGCAGATAAAAATTATTTTTAATTTGCAACCTGATGGAGGTCTTATAGATGGATTAATAGAACAAGACCCACACACAGCTAGAAGCCCAATATTTTTTCAGAGGTAGATGCAGAAAAAAATATATTCAGTTTGCAACCTGATGGAGGTCAGTATAGATGGACTAATACAACAAGTCCCACACACAGCTAGAAGCCCAATATTTTTTCAGAGGTAGATGCAGAAAAAAATATATTCAGTTTGCAACCTGATGGAGGTCAGTATAGATGGACTAATACAACAAGTCCCACACACAGCTAGAAGCCCAATATTTTTTCAGAGGTAGATGCAGAAAAAAATATATTCAGTTTGCAACCTGATGGAGGTCAGAATAGATGGAATAATACAACAAGTCCCACACACAGCTAGAAGCCCAAATATTTTTTCAGAGGTAGATGCAGAAAAAATATATTCAGTTTGCAACCTGATGGAGGTCAGTATAGATGGACTAATACAACAAGTCCCACACACAGCTAGAAGCCCAATATTTTTTCAGAGGTAGATGCAGAAAAAAATATATTCAGTTTGCAACCTGATGGAGGTCAGTATAGATGGACTAATACAACAAGTCCCACACACAGCTAGAAGCCCAAATATTTTTTCAGAGGTACTGTAGATGCAGATTAAAATTATTTTTAATTTGCAACCTGATGGAGGTCAGTATAGATGGACTAATAGAGAAAGTCCGACACACTGCTAGTAGGCCAAATATTTTTTCAGAGCTAGATGCAGAAAAAAATTATATTCAGTTTGCAACCTGATGGAGGTCAGTATAGATGGACTAACAGAGAAAGTCCCACACACTGCTAGAAGGCCAAATATTTTTACAGAGATAGATGCATACAAAAAATTATTTTGAATTTGCAACCTGATGGAGGTCAGTATAGGTGGACTAATAGAACAAGTCCCACACACTGCTAGAAGGCCAAATATTTTTTCAGAGCTAGATGCAGAAAAAAATTATATTTAGTTTGCATCCTGATGGAGGTCTGTATAGATGGATTAATAGAACAAGACCCACACACAGCTAGAAGCCCAATATTTTTTCAGAGGTAGATGCAGAAAAAAATATATTCAGTTTGCAACCTGATGGAGGTCAGTATAGATGGACTAATACAACAAGTCCCACACACAGCTAGAAGCCCAAATATTTTTTCAGAGGTACTGTAGATGCAGATAAAAATTATTTTTAATTTGCAACCTGATGGAGGTCAGTATAGATGGACTAATAGAGAAAGTCCGACACACTGCTAGAAGGCCAAATATTTTTTTAGAGCTAGATGCAGAAAAAAATTATATTCAGTTTGCAACCTGATGGAGGTCAGTATAGATGGACTAACAGAGAAAGTCCCACACACTGCTAGAAGGCCAAATATTTTTTCAGAGCTAGATGCAGAAAAAAATTATATTCAGTTTGCAACCTGATGGAGGTCTGTATAGATGGATTAATAGAACAAGACCCACACACAGCTAGAAGCCCAATATTTTTTCAGAGGTAGTTGCAGAAAAAAATATATTCAGTTTGCAACCTGATGGAGGTCAGTATAGATGGACTAATACAACAAGTCCCACACACAGCTAGAAGCCCAATATTTTTTCAGAGGTAGATGCAGAAAAAAATATATTCAGTTTGCAACCTGATGGAGGTCAGTATAGATGGACTAATACAACAAGTCCCACACACAGCTAGAAGCCCAATATTTTTTCAGAGGTAGATGCAGAAAAAAATATATTCAGTTTGCAACCTGATGGAGGTCAGTATAGATGGACTAATACAACAAGTCCCACACACAGCTAGAAGCCCAAATATTTTTTCAGAGGTAGATGCAGAAAAAAATATATTCAGTTTGCAACCTGATGGAGGTCAGTATAGATGGACTAATACAACAAGTCCCACACACAGCTAGAAGCCCAAATATTTTTTCAGAGGTACTGTAGATGCAGATAAAAATTATTTTTAATTTGCAACCTGATGGAGGTCAGTATAGATGGACTAATAGAGAAAGTCCGACACACTGCTAGAAGGCCAAATATTTTTTCAGAGCTAGATGCAGAAAAAAATTATATTCAGTTTGCAACCTGATGGAGGTCAGTATAGATGGACTAATAGAATGATGCTATGCCCAAAAGATTTTACTTCACTAGGTGCAGTAAAAAAATTGGTATTCTATACACAGGTGGTATATCTTGCAACACAGATAGGCTACTCCACTGACTAACACACTCTGCAATAGGCCAAAGAGGATTAGCTTTGCTAGATTCAGCCAAATGCTGTGAAAAAAACTTGCACAGCACTGGCACAGACCTGCCTGGCAAAAACTGATAGGAACTGATGTAACCTAGTCCTGAAAAGGACTCCAATTACAATTAGTCTTTACTCCCACAATCTATCTATTTAAGAGCACAGACCTCCCTGATAAAAGTCGTAGGAAATGCTGTAACCTAGTCCTTAAAAGGACTGCAATCACAACTATTCCCTACTCCCAAGCTATCTGTATATTTGTGCGAAAATTGGCTTGAAATTAACAAGGTATAGCGCACACAGCAACAGCGGTGCCGTCTAACACGCAGCTGCAGCAGTGAGAAAATGGTGGCGACGGGGAAAATGGCTTGGTCTTATAGGGCAAGGACATGTGACATACACTGCCAATGACACATGCCCTTGCTTGTGTGAAAATAAGCACTTCGCTCCGTGTGTGCGCTGCTGATAGGCTGACAGATTGCACCTCCCCACTGCAAATGCGGGAAAGAGAAAAAAAAATGGAGATCTTCATTGTTCCTGCAGAGATCCATCCCCTGCCCCTCCCCCCACCCCGCTGTACACTCAAACTGCGTATTAACATTAATTTTCATCATTACTGAGAAAAAATCCAGTTATGATTTTGGTGCACGAACAGTTATCGAACATAACCTCGAACAGCCGAATTTTTCTCAAATTGTTCGTGTTCGCCGAACGGCTCGAACACCGCCCAAAACAGCTCGAATTTGAGATTGGCGAACAGTTCGAGTAGAACAACGCTCATCTCTACTCTTGGGAAGAATAGCTCCTGGGACAAACTCAATGGCGCAATCATAATCCCTATGAGGAGGTGAAAGTTGTGACTCCTCCTCCGAAAAAATCTCCAAAAATCTTGAATACGTACAGGTAATTCCCCTTTTTCCACAGCCGCAATGCGACCATTACAACATTTATCATAGCACTTCGGACTCCAAGACTTAATCACATTAGTAGACCAGGCCAGTAAAGGATTGTGCAGTTTTAACCAAGGCAATCCTAGAACAACCAGAGAGGGTAAATTACCTAAAACAAGCAAGTCCAAAATTTCTTGGTGAACTCCATTGATAGTGAGGGGAAATGCAGCAACCTTGTGAGCAATACATTTCAAAGGAGTGTTATCAATTGCAATCACAGAAATAGGTGATGACAAAGGTTTGGATTTCAATTTAAGGTTTTCCAAAAACCCTTTATCAATCACATTAAGTGTTGAACCACTATCCACAAATACCTGAAATTCAATCAAATCTCCCTGCAAAGTAGTACTCCCAGAAAGAAATACTCCTGCAGGGCGTAAACAAGCTATATGGGCGTAACTGACCCTCTTTTTTCTTTACTTAAACGACGCTCACAATACTTAATCAAATGGTCAGCTTTACCACAATAAAGACACAATCCCTCGGCGAACCTCCGGTCTCTTTCCTGAGAGCAGAGTGACATCGCCCCAACCTCCATCGGTTCTCCGCCGTCTGAGCAGATTTTCTGGGGACTAGGAACTGACATTACAGAAGTCTTTACCTCATTCAGCCTGCACCTCAGCCTCCTGTCCACACGAACAGCTAATTGCATGGCATCCTGCAGAATCTCAGGTGCAGGGAATGCAATTAGCAGATCCTTAACCCTTTCACTCAGACCAACAAGAAATAAACATTTCAGTGCAGGATCATTCCATTTATCTTCTGAGACCCATCTCCTGAAGTGTGAGTAATAATTTTCAACATCACCTGACCCCTGATTCAAACGCCTGAGTTTTGCCTCAGCAGATGATATTCGATCAGGATCATCATATAATAGCCCCATAGCAGAAAAAAATTCTTCAACAGACCTTAAACACAGATCATTAGGTTGGAGAGAAAAGGCTCACCCTGTGGTTCATTGTGCAAAATTGACATAATAAAACCAATGCACTGTGATTCATTCCCAGAGGACCTTGGTCTCAAACGAAAATATAACAAACAAGCATTTTTAAAGGAAAAAAAATCTTGCTGTTTACCATAAAAAACATCAGGCAGTCCTACCTTGGGTTCGACAAAATGCGCTCCTGAACAGCTACTCATGTGTTGCTGAAGCTCGGCCACCTCCAGAGACAATCCCTGCAGGCGTTGAGCCAAATCCTGGATGGAAACCATACTGATCCCCGAATTTCTTTCCTTTTAGTTTTTTGGGCTGGACTTACTGTTATGATCTGCAACATGTACTAAAGAAAGATAGGGGAAAGCTGTCTCTACAGTAAGACTAAGCTGAATCCCTACGATGTAGTGGGCTGCCTGTTCCTAGCGAACAGACCCGCCTTAGTCCTCGGCTAGTCTGAACGAAGACCTATAGCATTAAGGGAGGGGTCCCTAAAAGAAGTAAGGACTGGGACAAAATGGGACACCTCCTAAACAGAGAAGTTGTTGCAGAACACAAAAAGACAAACTGACAAAAAGGTACTAGAGGTCCCAGAAGTACCAAGCGAACTGACAGAGAAAGGCACAGAAGCATCTGTCTAGAGAAACAGTCAAACACTGAAGTCCAGCACAGCCAAAAGGGCAGAGCTGAAATATAAAGGCAGATGGTCACGAGACTGCAAAACACAAGATGGAAAAAACAAACAGGAGGGTTCTAACACCATGTTTACCAGGATGAGGGGTACCATACATACCAGAATAGGAATGCGGGGTACCATGCATACCAGGATGAGGGATGGGGTTCCATGCATACCAGGATGAGGGTACCATACATACCAGGCTAGGGATGAGGGGTACCATACATACCAGAATAGGGATGAGGGGTACCATGCATACCACAATAGGGATGAGGGGTACCATGCATACAAGGATTGGGGGATGAGGGGTACCATGCATAGCACAATAGGGATGAGGGGTACCATGCATACCAGGATTAGGGGATGAGGGGTACCATGCATACCAGGATTGGGGGGTGAGGGGACCATGCATACCAGGATTGGGGGGTGAGGGTTGCCATGCATACCAGCATTGAGGATGAGGGGTGCCATGCATACCAGCATTGGGGATGAGGGGTACCATGCATACCAGAATAGGGATGAGGGGTACATACATACCAGAATAGGGATGACAGGTACCATGCATACCAGGATAAGGGATGGGGTACCATGCATACCAGGATAAGGGATGGTGTGCCATGCATGCCAGGATTGGAGATGAGGGAGCCATGCATACAAAGATGAGGGATTGGATGTCATGCATACCAGGATTGGGGGATGAGGAGGCCATACATACCAGGATTGGGGGATGAGGGGTGCCATACATACCAGAATTGGGATGAGGGGTGCCATGTAAACCAGGATGATGGATGGTGTGCCATGCATACCAGGATGAGGGGTACCATACATACCAGAATAGGGATGAGGGGTACCATACATTCCAGGATGAGGGATGGGTTGCCGTGCATATCAGGATTGAGGCATGAGTGGTGCCATGCATACCAGGATGATGGATTAGGTACCATACATACCAGGATTGGGGAATGAGGGTTGCAATACATACCAGAATGAGAGAAGGGGTGCCATGCATACCAGGATTGGGATGAGGGGTGCAATGTATACCAGATTTGGAATGAGGGTGCCGTGCATACCAGGATTGGGGATGAGGGGTGCCATGCATACCAGGATAAGGGATGGGGTGCCATGCATACCAGGATGAGGGATTGGGTTCCTAACATACCAGGATTGGGGGATGAGGGGTACCATGCATACCAGGATAGGGATAAGGGGGTCATGTATACCAGGATTGGGGATGAGGGAGCCATGCATACAATGATGAGGGATTGGGTGCCATGCATACCAGGATTGGGGGATGAGGAGGCCATACATACTAGAATTGGGATGAGGGGTGCCATGTATACCAAGATGATGGGTACCATACATACCATAATAGGGATGCGGGGTACCATGCACACCAGGATGAGGGATGGGGTGTCATGCATTCCAGGATAAGGGGTACCATACATACCAGGATAGGGATGAGGGGTACCATACGTACCAGAATAGGGATGAGGGGTGCCATGCATACCATGATGAGAGATGGGGTGCCATACATACCAGGATTGGGGGATGAGGGGTGCAATACATATCAGAATTGGGATGAGGGGTGCCATGTATACCAGGATGAGGGGTACCATATATACCAGAATAGGGATGAGGAGTACCATGCATACCAGGATGAGGGATGGGGTGCCATGCATACCAGGATGAGGGGTACCATAGATACCAGGATAGGGATGGGCTGCCATGCATACCAGAATTGAGAGATGAGTGGTGCCATGCATACCAGGATGAGGGATTGGGTTCCTAACATACCAGGATTGGGGGATGAGGGGTACCATACATACCAGGATTGGGGATGAGGGGTGCCATGCATACCTGGATTGGGGGTGAGGGGTGCCATGCATACCAGGATTGGGGGTGAGGGGTGCCATGCATACCAGGATTGGGGATGAGGGGTGCTATATATACCAGGATTGGGGATGAGGGGTGCGATGCATACCAAGATTTGGGATGAGGGGTGCCATGTAGTGATGAGCGAGCGTGCTCGAGATGCTCGGCGCTTGCCGAGAATTTCCGGGGTTGCTCGGCGGGAGCTCGGGTTCCCTCCCTGCATGTTTGGTGCTCTTTACAGAGCCAATGAACATGCAGGGATTGCCTGCCACTCACTGTAATGCCGCAGCCATATTGGTTGTGGCATTACAGTGATTGGCTGGCCGCACAGCGACATCAGGTCTATATCAGACATGGCACCGCCGTGCTCGTCACAGTCACTCTGGAATCAGACAGTGTAGGGAGAGGTGCTACTGAGCTAGGGAGAGATCCGCTTGTTTATTAGGTAGTGTAGGTAGAAGAGAAGTATATTTCACATGTCCATCTCAACAAACAGTCCTTCTGAGGACTAATCCATCAGGCAAGCAGTGTATATAGGCAAGCAGGCAGTGTATATAGCAGACTGCAGTGCACATAGCACAAGAGGCTCCATTCCAGTTTTGTCTGCTGCTGCTGTTAGACATTTCTAGACATAGGCCCAGGTGTCAGGGGTCAGGAATAATTTTTTTTGGATCTTAATCCTCATTATTTGCTTAAAAAGCAATCAAGAGAACACCGTTTTTCTGCGCCATTTGCTTGTTGGCACTGCAGAATACAGCCAGGTCCTTTCCATATTACAGCGCTAAAAATCCAGCTATTTAAAACTGTGGTTTGTCCATCACATGGAGCACATATAATTGCGCTGAAAATATTGCCATTTCTGGCCTCATTTAAATTTTGTTGCCATGTGTCAGTGAACTGATTGACATGAGGTCGGTGCTGTTTTAAATACTTACAAACAGGCCAGCTATTTAAAACTGTGGTTTGTCCGTCACACGGATCACATATAATTGCATTGAAAATATTGCCATTTCTGGCCTCCATTGAAATTTTGTTTCAGTGTGTCAGTGAAGCTATTGATACCAGTTTGCTGGTAAAAATAGTTACCTACGGGCCAGCTATTTGAAACTGTGTTTTCTCAGTCACACGGATCACATATATCTTTTCAGAAAATACTGCCATTTCTGGCCTCCATTAAAAATATGTTTCAGTGTGTCAGCGAAGTTTTTTACACCGGTTTGCTGTTCAAAATAGTTACCAACAGGCCAGGTATTTAAAACTGTGTTTTGTCCATGACACGGATCACATATAAGTTCGCTCCAAATTCAGCCATTTGTAGTGAGCGTGGAAGATATTAAAATGGGCAAGGCATGGGGCAAGGGACGGGAAACTGGACGTGATGGTGATTGTGATGGTGCATGCAGAAGCCAAGGTCGTGAGCAAGCTGAAATTGTGCCACAAGAAACACCCACATCTTCTAGCTCGACCTTCCTGTCCCAATTAATAGGGGACCGCAGAACACCACTATTGAACACAGGGCAGTGTGAAAAGGTTATTGGTTGGATAGCAAATAATGCTTCCAGTCACTTAGCCACCACCACCACCCTTTTTTCCACACGGTCAAGTCTCAGTATCCTCGAGTCTGGACCGCATATTCCTCACCCTGAACCTCCTTCCTCCCCCCATGCCGAGTGCCCAGAGACAACTGATCCCACACTTGGACAATCCGAAGAGCTGTTCACTTTTCGTTTTATAGATTCGGGCCTCTCGGCCGGTCCACTTGAAGCGGGGCAAGAGGAGATCACATGTAGTGATGCCCAAATATTTGAGCAGCCACGGTCACATGAAGGCGATGGTGGGAAAGTGTCACAAGAGGTGGATGATGATGAGACACACTTTCCAGAAAGTCAAGAGGAGGACCAGGGTGCGGAAGTGGAAGACGAGGTGGTGGATGATATAGTAACTGACCCAACCTGGCAGGAGGACATGCAGAGCGAGGACAGCAGCACACAGGGGGAGGGAGGCAGAGCACCCCAACAGGCAGGAAAACGCAGTGTGGTGGCCACAGACAGAAGGTGGGCAACCGTTCCCCGTAACACCAACACAAAGGAAGTTGCCAGTACAACTGTTAGGTCTTCCCGAGTCTGGTTGTTTTTTTAAAGACTCTGCCGATAACCCCAAAAAGGCCATTTGTACCACCTGTCAGGCCTGTATCAGCAGGGGTGGAAAAATGACCAGTCTGACCACCACCAGCATTATCAGGCACATGGCAGCAAAGCACCCGACTTTGTGGGCCGAATTTCAGGGTCCAGGAACAGTGTCTGCGGGTGGCACCACTGCTTCTTTGGCTGCTGTGCATGCAAGCCAATCCCCTGTCCATGGTGCATGCGGAGTTGCCTGCTGCCCTGCACCTGTCGTTGCACACTCTCAAGTAATATCATCAGGAAGCACGTCGACGTCCTTGTCCCAGCACAGCATTCAGTTGTCCATACCACGGTCCTTGGAATGCAAGCGCAAATACGCAGCCAACGCCCCACAGGCCACAGTACTAAATTCCCACATTTCACGACTGCTTGCGCTCGAAATGTTGCCTTTTAAGCTCGTGGAGACGGAAGCATTCCGCAACCTGATGGCGGCGTCCATCCCTCGGTATTCGGTCCCCAGCTTCCACTATTTATCCCAGTGTGCCATCCCCACATTACACAAGCACGTGTCCCGAAACTTTAGCCGTGCCCTCAACAACGCAATTACCGGGAAAGTCCACCTAACCATGGACACGTGGACAAGCTCTTGTGAGCAGGGATGGTACATCTCGCTGACGGCACACTGGGTTAACATAGTGGAAGCCGGGACCCAGTCGGAGCTTGGGACGGAACACGTCCTCCCGATGCCAAGGATTGCGGGCCCTAAGTCAATCAGGGTTGCCCCCACAGTCTACAGCTCCTGCACCTCATCCTCCTCAGCCTCCTCCTCCTCATCAGCCTCCATCTCCGAAATGACCACAAAAGTCACAAGCTGGAAGCACTGCAGCAGTGCCTCGGCCAACAGGCTGTGCTGAAGCTAATATGCTTAGGTGACAAACCGCACAATGCTGAAGAGGTGTGGACAGCTTTGAAAGAGCAGGCAGATCTGTGGCTCACACCACTGAACCTACAGCCAGGCATGGTCGTGTGTGACAATGGCTGGAACCTGGTGGCGGCTCTGAGGCGAGGTGAGCTCACACACGTACCATGCCTGGCCCATGTGCTTAACCTCGTGGTTCAGCGGTTTCTCAAATCCTACCCAGAGATGCCGGATATGCTTGTTAAAGTACGCTGCATGTGTGCCCATTTTAGAAAGTCACCTACAGCTTCCTCCGCCCTTGCCGTGTTTCAGCAGCATTTACAGCTTCCGGCTCACAGACTGGTATGTGATATCTCCACATGTTGGAACTCTACACTGCAGATGTTGGGAAGGATTTGTGAGCAGAAAAGGGCAGTTGTTAAGTACCAGCATCAACAAGGCCATCGGTATCCGGCCTTCATATATTCATATGTACCATCCTCCAAAACTTTGTGGACTCCACCAAGATGGTGAGCGGCAATGACGCCATAATTAGAATCACCATCCCGCTTCTCTGTCTTCTCAAATGCTCTCTGCTCACAATCAAAGAGGATGCATTACATGCCGAGCACGATGAGATGGAGCAAGGAACCATACTGGGCAATTCCACATAGCCCAGCCTCATCTCATCTCAACATGGATTGTGTGACAATGAGGAAGAGGGGGAGGAGAATAGGAGCTAGTTTCATGTGCTATAGAGAGTACTACCTGCACAACTTTCATACCGTCTGTTCAGCGTGGATGGCCTGAGGATAGAGAGGAGGAGGAGGAACGCATGGTCAGTCGTCCCCTTGGTGAGGACACTGAAGTCTTGCCTGTTAGCAGTCTGGCATGCATGGCTGAGTTTATGTTACGCTGCCTTTCCCATGACCCTCGCGTTCTCCATATTTTGGGTGACAGTCTTTACTGGTTAGTGACACTTCTAGACCCACACTACAAGGAGAACTTTATATCTCTTATTCCTGAGGTGGACAGGTCTACAAAAATGGGGCAGTACCAGAACGCCCTTGTTGTGGAACTATTAAAAAAATTCCCATTTGAAAACGCTGGCGGCAGAGGTCACAGTTCGTTGGACAACCAAGGAGTACAGGCGAGAGAGACACAACTCCAATCCTGCAGAGGCAGGGGAACACTGCCAAAGTTCTGGGAGAATTTTCTCAGCCTCTCCCATTGCACAGGCCCTGAGGCGCGGGGTACTCTCACAAGGAGTGCAAAGTTTGGGAAGATGCTGAGGGAGTACCTTGCCGTCTGTATCAACGTCCTCCGTGATTCCTATTGCTTTATAATTATTGGGTATCTAAGCTGGATACGTGGAATGAACTGGCTCTCTACACCTTGGAGGTACTGGCCTGCCCTGTCGCTAGCGTTTTATCAGAGCGGATTTTCAGGGCAGCTGGTGGAATTATAACCGATAAGCGCATCCGCCTGTCAACTGAAAATGCTGACAGGCTGACTCTTATAAAAATGAACAAGGGCTGGATTGAGCCAGACTTCTCAACACCACCGAATGATAGCAGCGTAAGGCTGTGTGCCCACTATGCGTTTTTTAAGCGTTTCCGCAGCGGCAATTCCGCTGCAGAAACGCTTAAAAAACACTTGGTAGAAGGTCTGCCATGATCCCCAATGATAATCCGCATGTGCTGTGCACATGCTGCGGAAATTTCCACTGCGGATTATCCTTGTGGTAAAATACACAGCACTACCAATTATTTTGTGGAAGCGCAGCGTTTTCGCCGCCATTTACTTGCATTGGAATGCATGAAATCCGCATCACTCCATCTGTACATGCGGATTCCATGCGTTTCAATGTGCGGATGGTACCCGGGTTTGGAGAAGAGGAGACTCTCCTCCGGACCCGGGTACCATAGTGCCTGTAAAAAAAAGAAAAAGAAAATAAAAAATTTACATTATACTTACCTTCTGATGGCCCCCGGTGTCTTTATCCGATGCGTCCTGGCTTGCCGGCAGCTCGCGGTGGACTCAAGGACCTGCCATGACGTCATTTAGTCATGTGACGGGTCACGCAACCTTTAGTTTACCGCGAGCTGCCGGCAAGCCAGGACGCATCGGATAAAGACACCGGGGGCCATCAGAAGTTAAGTATATATTTATATTTTATTTTTTACCATTCTTTCAGTCACACTATATAAATCAATGCCGGTTGCATGGATTTATGTAGTGTGACCAAGTTGTCAAGCACTTTCCAAGTGATGCTAAAATCGCTTGGAAACCGCTTGACAACCCGCATGCGGAAATGCTTGTGAATACCGCTTCACTTCCGCTTTTCCCTGGCAGGAAAAACGCATGTACAATCTGCATGAGTTTTTTCTGCCAGGGAGATGCAGAAATGATCAGGAAAAAATCCGGAGCATTTCTGCATCGTGGGCACATTCCCTAACATAAACTCAAATCCAGTGTCTTTTTTGGGAGGTGTATTCCCATGCACCTTTTCACACCCAGACATGGGTATACGCTTCCTGATTTTGTCTATTTGCTCTTGTCCTCCTCCTTCTCCTCATCCTCCACCACCATATCACCAGGGTGACCGTGGTCCGTGATGCAACACCCACATAATTTTTTTAAAGGGTGTTTATGATGCCCGTAAAAAAATGTTTTTATACAGTATGTTCATGTATACCCCCCAGGGGTAAATGTTTGTTAGATTACAAATATAGGAGACCCGCTCCTTTTTAATGGGAACATTTTTTTATGATGCCCTTCTCCACGTCACTTCTAAGGGGCTTTGGAGTGCCTCCCAATTTTTGGCAGCCCTTGCATTCACTGCTTAGGCCAACACTATGGGAGACCCACTTCCTAATAATGGGAACATTTTTTCATGAGGCCCTCTACGTGTCTTCCAAGGGGCATTGGAGTGCCCCCCAATGTTTGGCAACCCTTGCATTCACTGCATAGGCCAATACTATGGGAAACCCACGTCCTAATAATGGGAACATTGTTTTCAGGAGTCCCTCTGACGTCCACGTCTCTTCCAAGGGGCATTGGAGTACCTCCAAATTTTTAGCAACCCTTGCATTCACTGCAAAGGCCAACACTATGAGAGACCCACTTCCTACTAATGGGAACATTGCTTTCAGGAGGCCCTCTGACCTCCACGTCTCTTTCAAGGGGCATTGAAGTGCCTCCAAATTTTTGGCAACCCTTGCATTCACTACATAGGCAAACACAATGGGAGACCCACTTCCTAATAATGGGAACATTGTTTTCAGGAGGCCCTCCTCTAAGTCTCTTCAAAGGGGTATTGTGGTGCATCCAAATTTTCAATGAGGTATTGGGTGCGTCCAAATTTTGGGCAGCCCTGCCACTTACTGCATACGCAATAACAGTATAGGAGACCCACTCTTTAGTAACCGGAACAACAAAGCATAGCCGACTGATGGCTCTCTAAGAATAGTTAGGGTCGACTGCTGGCCCTTTAAGAATAGTAAAGGTCGCCTGATTGTCCTATAGAAATAGGCTTTGTGACTTTCCCTCCTTCATAAATGAAACAGGATGTGTCTGATCATGTCTCACACACCACATGGCCAGATAAGGTTGTAAAATGTTAAAATGACATCTCCCGGTGAATGCATTTGTCACGGTTGAAAGCAATGCAAAAGCGCAAAAACGCATCAAAAACACTACGTGTGAACATAGCCCAAGGTGTGGAGGAGCATTTTTGGTTTTGGTTATTTATTTTGCCTTATACACAAGTCATTACCCTGGAAAGGATGTTCTTTAACATATTTCCCAGGAAAATCCATTTTGGTTTCGTTTTTGCACGTTTTATTGTGAGTTCGTAAAAGTTGCATAATACTTCTGACAACGTTGTTGACAGCACTGACCTGGGAGTCAGAAATGCTTCCAGTGGTCTTCCCCATGCTGTTCCCATGCCATTTGAGCACTTTTCCCATCGATTTGGGCAATTTTTAGGCCCTCTGCAGACTGCCGCGGGGAGCCGTCTGAAAATTGCTCGAGTTTCCCATAGACTTACATTGGGTTCGTTGCTCGGGTCGAGCACCTGAGTATTCCAATGTGCTCGACCCGAGCAATGAGCAACCAAGCATGTTAGTACTCGCCCATCACTAGTGTCATGCATACCAGTATTGGGGATGAGGGGTGCCTTGCATACCAGGAGTGGGGGTGAGGGGTGCCATGCATACCAGGAATGGGGATAAGGGGTGCCAAGCATACCAGGATTGGGGATGAGGGGTGCCATGAATACCAGGATTGTGGATGAGGGGTGCCATGCATACCAGGATTGGTGATGAGGGGGCCATGCATACCAGGATTGGAATGAGTGGTGCCATGCATACCAGGATAGGGATGAGTGGTACTATGCATACCAGGATAGGGATGTGGGGGTGTCATGCATACCAGTATTCGTATGAGGGGCCATGCATACCAGGAAAGGGATGAGGGGTACCAAGCATACCAGGATGAGGGATGGGGTGCCATGCATACCAGGATAGGGTTGAGGGGTAGCATCCATACCAGGATGAGGCGTACCATACATACCAGTATAGAGATGAGGGATGGGGTACGATGCATAACAGGATGGGGGTGAGGGGCCCATGCATACCTGAATAAGGCTGAGGGGGCCATGCATGCCAGGATTGGGTATGAGGAAGCCATGCATACCAGTATGATGGATGAGGGGCGCCATGCATGCCAGGATTGGGATCAGGGGTGCCATGCATACCAGGATTGGGGTTGAGGGGTGCCATGCATACCAGGATTGGGGGTAAGGGATGCCATGCATACCATGATTGGGGGTAAAGGGTGCCATGCATACCAGGATGTGGATGAGGGGTGCCATGCATACCAAGATGGGGATGAGGGGTGCCATGCATACCAGGATAGGGATGAGGGGTGCCATGCATACCAGGATAGGGATGAGGGGTGCCATGCATACCGGGATAGGGATGAGGGGTGCCATGCATAACAGGATAGGGAGGAGGGGTGCCAAGCATACCAAAATTGGATGGGGGGACAGGAGGGGGGCAGCACAAATACCAGGATGGGGGGCAACACAGACCAGCATGGGAGACCATATACCAATAAAAATGCTTGCCACCCGGGCGTAGAATGGGTGCAATAGCTAGTATATACACTGCTCAAAAAAATAAAGGGAACACTTAAACAACAAAATATAACTCCAAGTAAATCAAACTCCTGTGAAATCAAACTGTCCACTTAGGATGCAACACTGATTAACAATCAATTTCACATGCTGTTGTGCAAATGGAATAGATAACAGATGGAAATTATTGGCAATTATCAAGACCCGCATAATAAAGGAGTGGTTCTGCAGGTGGGGACCACAGACTACATCTCAGTACCAATGCTTTCTGGCTGATGTTTTGGTCACTTTTGAATGTTGGTTGTGCTTTCACACTCGTGGTAGCATGAGACGGACTCTACAACCCACAGAAGTCGCTCAGGTAGTGCAGCTCATCCAGGATGGCACATCAATGCGAGCTGTGGCAAGAAGGTTTGTATGTCTGTCAGCGTAGTGTCCAGAGGCTGGAGGCGCTACCAGGAGACAGGCCAGTACACCAGGAGACGTGGAGGGGGCCGTAGGAGGGCAACAACCCAGCAGCAGGACCGCTACCTCCGCCTTTGTGCAAGCAGAAACAGGAGTAGCACTGCCAGAGCCCTGCAAAATGACCTCCAGCAGGCCACAAATGTGCATGTGTCTGCACAAACGGTTAGAAACCGAATCCATGAGGGTGGTATGAGGACCCGACGTCCACAGATGGGAGTTGTGCTCACAGCCTAACACCGTGCAGGACGCTTGGCATTTGACACAGAACACCAGGATTGGCAAAGTCGCCACTAGCGCCCTGTGCTCTTCACAGATGAAAGCAGGATCACACTGAGCACATGTGACAGACGTGACAGAGTCTGGAGACACCATGGAGAGCGATCTGCTGCCTGCAACATCCTTCAGCATGACCGGTTTGGCAGTGGGTCAGTGATGATGTGGGGTGGCATTTCTTTGGAGGGCCCAACAGCCCTCCATGTGCTCACCAGAGGTAGCCTGACTACTAGTGTTGAGCGAGCACTAAAATGCTCGGGTGCTTGAGGCTCGGGCCGAGCTCACCGTGATACTCGGGTGCTCGACCCGAGCAATGAGCCAAATGTTAGTCTATGGGAGACCTGAGCATTTTTGCGGCTGCACCCTGCAGTCTGTAGAAAGCCTAAAAAGTGCCCAAAGCGATAGTGACAGTGCTCAAATGACATGAGGACAGCATGGGGATTGCCCCAGGAAGCATTTCTGACCCCCAGGTCACTGCTGTCAACAACGTGGTCAGAGGTATTAAGCCACTTTTACGGGCTCACAATAAAACGTTCAAAAATGAAACTGAAACTGTTTTCCTGTGAAATATGTTAAGGAACATCCTTTCCAAGGTAAAGACTTGTGTATAAGATAAAATAAATAACCAAAAACAAAAATACTCCTCCACATCTTGGGCTATGTTCACAAGTAGCATTTTTTATGCGTTTTTGCACTTTTGTATTCCTTTCAACCGTGACAAATGCATTCACCGGGAAATGTCATTTTAACATTTTACAACCTTATCTGGCCATGTGCTGTGTGACACATGCATACAGTGCTGAAAAGACATGGGAACAGCATGGGGAAGACCCCTGGAAGCATGTCTGACACCCAGGTCACTGCCTAAAAGTGTGCCTATCAGAAGTGATCCTTGCCACATCAGAAGATGCAGACTTGAAACTATCCCCGTGCAAGTCCTTGTCCCAGGGCAGTGTTCAGTTGTACCTCCCCCATTCCTTGCAATGCAAGCGCAAATATGCAGCCAACCACCCACCCACCCGCAGGCTGCAATACCATACTGCTAGCTTTCACTTGAAATGGGGCCTTTTAGTTTGGAGGAGGCCGAAGCTGGCCACTACCTCATGGCTGCATCGGCAGCGAGGTATTCATACTCAGTCCCCAGCCGCCCGGCGGCCGGGTGTCCACGCTCGGTCCCCAGCCGCCAGGGGGGGGCCGGGTGTCCATACTCAGTCCCCAGCCGCCCCTATTTCTCCTGTCACCTTACAACACACTTTTCTTAGCCTGGCCTGCTTTAGGGCAGCATTGGACGAGCCCACCAGAGAACCAGACTCCTCCTGTGGGCCCTGGCTTCTCCATCAGGGGAGTTGAGAGTGCCAAGGTGAGGAGCATGATGATGATGATAGAAGTTAGCATCTGCTTTGTTTTCTTTTAATGCAAGCGTAAGTGTGCAGCCTGCCACCCACCCACCCCCAGGCTGCAATACCATACTGCTAGCTTGCACTTGAAGTGGGGCCTTTTAGTTTGGAGTAGGCCGAAGCTGGCCACTACCTCATGGCTGCTTCGGCGGCCTGGTATCCATACTCAGTCCCCAGCTGCCCGGCGGCCGGGTGTCCACACTCGTTCCCCAGCCGCCAGGGGGCGGCCGGATGTCCATACTCGTTCCCCAGCCACCCCACGGCCGGGTGTCCACACACGGTCCCCAGCCGGCTGGGGGCAGACGGGTGTCCATAAACGTTCCCCAGCCGCCCCTATTTCTCCTGTCACCTTCCCACACACTTTTCTTAGCCTGGCCTGTTTTAGGGCAGCATTGGACGAGCCCACCAGAGAACCAGACTCCTCCGGTGGGCCCTGGCTTCTCCATCAGGGGAGTTGAGAGTGCCAAGGTGAGGAGCATGATGATGATGATAGAAGTTAGCATCTGCTTTGTTTTCTTGGAATCCAAGCGCATGTATGTAGTAGCGGCTAGGCCTGAGGTGGTCAGCGTTTTGGGGCATATTCTACCTCCTCCGAGGATTGCTGGATGTTTTCCTGCTACTATCCCAGTTCTTTGACTCCCGTTAAAACAAAGCTTCAGGTGATAAATGATGGATGAGGTGGTGGCAAAGGAGAAAGAGCAGGAGGAAGAGGGGCCATTCACATCAATATCAGGCCAGTCAACCACACAAGTCTTGTAGGATATGTTTCTGTACCAAAAGGAGCGGTTTGGCTACACAGTTATAGGGCATACAGTGAGTGCAATGCCTACCAAAAATTTAGAGGCACTCCAATGCCCCTTGGAAGTGACATGGAGGTCAGAGGGCCTTAACTAAACCATTTTTTCCATTTATAGAAACTGGGTCTCCTGTGCACTGTTGGCCTAAGCAGTGAATGGAAGGCTTTCCAAAAATTATGAGGATCTGCAATGCCCCTTGAAACACACGTGGATTACAGCGTACTAAAAACCTTCTACCCATTATTTGGGAGTGGGTCTCCCTTAGTGTTTGCCTATGCATTGAAAAGCAAAAGCTGACTAAAATTAGGAGGAAATGCAATGCCCGTTGGAAGAGTCGTGGAGGTCGCAGTAGCTTAACAAGACAGTTTTAATGCCCCTTGGAAAAGTGGTGGAGGTCGCAGTAGCTTAACAAGACGGTTTTAATGCCCCTCGGAAGAGACGTGGAGGTCGCAGTAGCTTAACAAGACGGTTTTAATGCCCCTTGGAAAAGTGGTGGAGGTCCCAGTAGCTTAACAAGACGGTTTTAATGCCCCTCGGAAGAGACGTGGAGGTCGCAGTAGCTTAACAAGATGGTTTTAATGCCCCTCGGAAGAGACGTGGAGGTCGCAGTTGGTTAACAAGACGGTTTTAATGCCCCTCGGAAGAGACGTGGAGGTCGCAGTAGCTTAACAAGATGGTTTTAATGCCCCTTGGAAAAGTGGTGAAGGTCACAGTAGCTTAACAAGATGGTTTGAATGCCTCTTGGAAAAGTGGTGGAGGTCGCAGTAGCTTAACAAGACGGTTTTAATGCCCCTTACAAGAGCCATGCAGTACAGCATATTACAAACATTATTCCCATTATTGGGGAGTGGGTCCCCCATAGTCTTTGCTTATGCCTTCCAAGCAAAAGTTGCCAAAAATTAGGACGGAGGAACTTGCAATACCCCTTAGAAGAGCCATGCAGTACAGCATATTACAAATATTATTCCCATTATTGGGGAGTGGTTCTCCCATAGTCTTTGCTTATGCCTTCCAAGCAAAAGCTGCCAAAAATTAGGACGGAGGAACTTGCAATGCCCCTTAGAAGAGCCATGCAGTACAGCATATTACAAACATTATTCCCATTATTGGGGATTGGGTCTCCCATAGTCTTTGCTTATGCCTTCCAAGCAAAAGCTGCCAAAAATTAGGACGGAGGAACTTGCAATGCCCCTTAGAAGAGCCATGCAGTACAGCATATTACAAACATTTTTCCCATTATTGGGGAGAGGGTCTCCCATAGTCTTTGCTTATGCCTTCCAAGCAAAAGCTGCCAAAAATTAGGACGGAGGAACTTGCAATGCCCCTTAGAAGAACCATGCAGTACAGCATATTACAAACATTATTC
Source organism: Phyllobates terribilis (assembly GCF_046119375.1). Taxonomy (NCBI): domain Eukaryota; kingdom Metazoa; phylum Chordata; class Amphibia; order Anura; family Dendrobatidae; genus Phyllobates; species Phyllobates terribilis. The sequence goes on from NW_027362761.1 coordinate 804,616,464, forward strand.
CCATTATTGGGGAGTGTGTCTCCCATAGTCTTTACTTATGCCTTCCAAGCAAAAGCTGCCAAAAATTAGGACGGTCTCCCATAGTCTTTGCTTATGCCTTCCAAGCAAAAGCTGCCAAAAATTAGGACGGAGGAACTTGCAATGCCCCTTAGAAGAGCCATGCAGTACAGCATATTACAAACATTATTCCCATTAGTGGGGAGTGGGTCTCCCATAGTCTTTGCTTATGCCTTCCAAGCAAAAGCTGCCAAAAATTAGGATGGAGGAAGTTGCAATGCCCCTTACAAGAGCCATGCAGTACAGCATATTACAAACATTATTCCCATTATTGGGGAGTGTGTCTCCCATAGTTTTTGCTTATGCCTTCCAAGCAAAAGCTACCAAAACTTAGGAGGAAATGCAATGCCCATTCGAAGAGTCATGGAGGTTAGAGTTAATTAAAAACAACATTTCAATGCCCCTTGGAAGAGCTGGGGAGACATGGAGGTCGCAGTAGCTTAACAAGACGGTTTTAATGCCCCTCAGAAGAGACGTGGAGGTCGCAGTAGCTTAACAGTTGGTTTTAATGTCCCTTGGAAGAGACGTGGTGGTCCCAGTAGCTTAACAAGACTCTTTTAATGCCCCTCGGTAGAATTGTGGAGGTCGCAGAAGCTTAACAAGACATTTTAATGCCCCTTGGAAAAGTGGTGGAGGTCACAGTAGCTTAACAAGACAGTTTTAATGCCCCTCGGAAGAGACGTGGAGGTCGCAGTAGCTTAACAAGACAGTTTTAATGCCCCTTGGAAGAGACATGGAGGTCCCAGTAGCTTAACAAGACGCTTTTAATGCCCCTAGGAAGAGACGTGGAGGTCGCAGTAGCTTAACAAGACGGTTTTAATGCCCCTTAGAAAAGTGGTGGAGGTCACAGTAGCTTAACAAGATGGTTTTAATGCCCCTCAGAAGAGACGTGGAGGTTGCAGTAGCTTAACAAGATGGTTTTAATGCCCCTTGGAAGAGACGTGGAGGTCCCAGTAGCTTAGCAAGACGCTTTCATTGCGCCTCGGAAGAGACGTGTAGGTCACAGTAGCTTAACAAGATGGTTTTAATGCCCCTTGGAAAAGTGGTGGAGGTCACAGTAGCTTAACAAGACGGTTTTAATGCCCCTCGGAAGAGACGTGGAGGTCCCAGTAGCTTAACAAGATGGTTTTAATGCCCCTCAGAAGAGACGTGGAGGTCCCAGTAGCCTAACAAGACGCTTTTAATGCCCCTCGGAAGAGACGTGGAGGTCGCAGTAGCTTAACAAGACGGTTTTAATGCCCCTTGGAAAAGTGGTGGAGGTCGCAGTAGCTTAACAAGACGGTTTTAATGACCCTCGGAAGAGACGTGGAGGTTGCAGTAGCTTAACAAGACTGTTTTAATGCCCCTTGGAAGAGACGTGGAGGTCCCAGTAGCTTAACAAGACGCTTTTAATGACCCTCGGAAGAGACGTGGAGGTCGCAGTAGCTTAACAAGATGTTTTTTTGCCCCTTGGAAAAGTGGTGGAGGTCACAGTAGCTTAACAAGACGGATTTAATGCCCCTCGGAAGAGACGTGGAGGTAGCAGTAGCTTAACAAGACGGTTTTAATGCCCCTTGGAAGAGACGTGGAGGTTCCTGTAGCTTAACAAGACGTTTTTAATGCCCCTCGGAAGAGAAGTGGCGGTCCCAGTAGCTTAACAAGACGCTTTTAATGCCCCTCGGAAGAGACGTGGAGGCCGCAGTAGCTTAACAAGACGGTTTTAATGCCCCTTGGTAAAAGGGGTGGAGGTCGCAGCAGCTTAACAAGACGGTTTTAATGCCCCTTACAAGAGCCATACAGTACAGCATCTTAAAAATATTATTCCTATTATTGGGGAGTGGATCTCCCACAGTCTTTGCTTATGCCTTCCAAGCAAAAGCTGACAAAAAATAAATACGGAGGAACTTTCAATAATGACACCACGGACCACGGTCACCCTGGTATAGTGGTGGTGAAGGCTGAGGATAAGGAGAAGAACATAAAACAGCCGAAATGAGGAAGCGTATACCCATGTGTGGTGTGAAGCGGTGCATGTGAATACACCTCCCGAATTAACACAGTGGATTTGACTTTATGTTACTCTGCTGTCATTTGGTGGTGATGAGAAGTCTGGCCCAATCCAGCCCTTGTTCATTTTGATAAGGGTCAGTTTGTCAGCATTGTCAGTTGACAGGCGAGTGCGCTTATCAGTTATAATTCCCCCAGCGGCACTAAAAACACGCTCCGATAACACACTAGCGGCAGGGCAGGCCAGGACCTCCAAGGCGTACAGAGCAAGTTCATTCCAAGTGTCCAGCTTGGATACCCAATAATTAAAAGCCACAGAGGAATCACGGGGGACGCTGGTTCGGTCGGCAAGGTACTCCCTCACCATCTTTTAAAACTTTCCACTCCTTGTGAGAGTACCCCGCACCTCAGAGTCTGTCCGAAGGGAGGGTCTGAGAAAACTGTCCCAGAACGTTGACAGTGTTCCGCTGCCTCTGCTGGATTGGAGTTGCGTCTCTCTCGCATGTACGCCTTGGTTGGGCAACGAACTGTGACCTCTGCCGCAAGCGTGTTCAGATGGGAATTTTTTTAATAGTTCTGCAGCAAGGGCCTTCTGGTACTGCCCCATTTTTGTAGACCTCTCCACCTCAGGAATAAGAGAGTGAAAGTTCTCCTTGTAGCAGGGGTCTAAAAGTGTCACCAACCAGTAATGACTGTCACCCAACATTTTGACAACGCGAGGGTCACGGTTAAGGCAGCGTAACGTAAAGTCAGCCATGCGTGCCAGACTGGTAACAGGAAAGACTTCCGTGTCCTCACCAAGATGACGACTGACCATGCTCTCCTCCTCCTCTCCCCTGTCCTCAGGCCACCCACGCTGAACCGACGGTATGACAGTTGTACAGGTACTACCGTCTACAGCGCATAATACAAGCTCCTGTTCTTCCTCCTCCTCCTCCTCCTCTCCCTCATTGTCCCCCAATGCACTTTGGGATGAGATGAGGCTGGGCTGTGTGTAATCGACCGCTACGGCTTCTTGATCCATCTCATCATACTCTGGCTGCAATGCCTCCTCTTTAATTCTCTGCAGAGAGCGTTGTAAAAGACAGTCAAGTGGAATGCTGACGCTAATGATGGCGTCATCGCCACTCACCATCTTGGTGGGCTCCTCAAAGTTTGTCAATATGGTACATATGTCAGACATCCAGGTCCACTCCTGAGGTCTTATGTTTGGAGTCTGACCTGAAAATCGATGGCCTTGTTGCAGCTGGTACTCCACAACTGCTCTATTTTGCTCACAAATTCTTTGCAACATGTGGAGGGTAGAGTTCCAACGTGTGGGGACATCACACACCAGTCGGTGTGACGGAAGCTGCAAACGCTGCTGCAACACAGCAAGGGCGGCGGAAGCTGTAGCCGACTTGCGAAAATGAGCTGACAGGCGGCGTACTTTGATGAGCAGATCTCGCAACTCGGGGTACAATTTAAGAAACCGCTGTACCACGAGGTTAAGCACATGAGCCAGGCATGGTACGTGTGTGATCTCGCCTCACCTCAGAGCCGCCACCAGGTTATGGCCATTGTCACACACGACCATGCCTGGATGTAGGTTCAGCGGTCTCAGCCACAGATCTGCCTGCTCTTTCACAGCTGTCCACAACTCACAAGCAGTGTGAGGTTTCTCACCTAAGCTTATGCGATTCAGCACAGCCTGTTGCCGCTTGGCGGAGGCAGTACTGCTGTGCTTCCAGCTTGTAACTGATGTGGTTATATCTGATATGGAGGCTGAACATGAGGAGGAGGAGGAGGATGATGCGCAGGAGCTGTACACTGTGGGGGCAACTCTGACTGACATAGGGCCCGCAATCCTCGGTGTGGGGAGGATGTGTTCCATCCCAAGGTCTGACTGGGTCCCAGCTTCCACTATGTTTACCCAGTGTGCCGTCAGGGAGATGTACCATCCCTGGCCACAAGCACTTGTCCACGTGTCCGTTGTCAGGTGGACTCTCCCAGTTACTTCGTTGTTGAGGGCACGGCAGATGTTTTGGGACACGTGCTTCTGTAGTGCGGGGATGGTACACCGGGCAAAATAGTGTCGGCTGGGGACCGAGTACCGAGCGATGGCCACTGCCATAAGGTTGCGGAAGGATTCCATCTCCACCAGCCTAAAAGGCAGCATTTTCAATGCAAGCAGTCGTGAAATGTGCAAATTTAGGACTGTGGCCTATGGGGCGTTGGCTGCGAATTTCCGCTTTCGTTCAAAGGTCTGGGATATGGACAATTGAACGCTGCGGTGGGACGTGGACGTGGACTTTGATGCTGTTTCTTGAGAAACAAGTGAAGACTGCGAGGAGAGGGCATCTTTGCATGCAGTATTGACAGGGGATTGCCTTGCACACACAACAGGGGGTTCTATTGCACGCACAACTGTGGAAGATGCAGTGGTGACACCCACTCACACTGGTCGTGGACCCTGGGGTTCACCCCACAAAGTCGGGTGCTTTGCTGCCATGTGCCTGATCATGCTGGTGGTGGTCAGGCTGGTAGTTTTGTCACCCCTGCTGATGCTGGCATGGCAGGTGGTACAAATGGCCTTTTTGGGGTTATCAGCAGAGTCTTTAAAAAAATTCCAGACTCTGGAAGACCTACAGGTTGTACTGGCAACGTCCCTCATGTTGGTGTTACGAGGAACTGTTGCCCGCCTTCTGTGTGCGGCCACCACACTGCTTCTTCCTGCCTGCTGGGGTACTCTGCCTCCCTCACCCTGTGTGCTGCTGGCCTCACTCTGCATGTCCTCCTGCCATGTTGGGTCAGTTACTAGATCATCCGCAACCTCCTCCTCTTCCACTTGTGCACCACGATCCTCCTCCTCACTTCCTGGCAATTGTGTCTCGTCATCGTCCACCTCTTGTGACAAATTGCCAAGGTCGACTTCCTGTGGCCATGGCTGTTCAAATATTTGGGCATCGCTACATGGGATCTCCTCTTCCACCACTTCAAGCGGAGCAGGCGAGGGGCACAAATCTGGAAATGGACCAGTGAACAGCTCTTCAGAGTGTCCAAGTGTGGGATCAGTTGCTGTCTGACGACACTCGGCATGGTGGGAGGAAGGAGCATCAGGGTGAGGAGGAGTATGCGGTCGAGACTCACGGCTATTAATATTTGACCGTGTGGAAGACAGAACGGAGGTGGTGGTGCCCAGGTAACTGGAAGTATTATCTGCTATCCAATTAGTAACCTGTTCACACTGATCAGTTCGCAACCCTGGTGTTGTTCTGTGCTTCCCTAATAATTCGGTCAAGAAGTGGGAGTGAGAAGATGTGGCTGTTGGTTGTGGCACATTTTCACCTTGGCCACGGCCCCGTCCTCTGCACGCACCATCACCAGAACGTCCAGTTCCACGTCCCTTGCCACGTGCCTTGCCCATTGTAAAGGAAGTAAAATAGCTTACACTCGCACTATCAATGGAAAAAGGGTAATAAAAAGTAGATTAGAAACGTGGAAGAGGCAAACCACAGTTCTATTTCTCTGGCCTTCACCCGACTCTTTTAAACAATCAGGGAGAAACTATTACTGTTTTTCTTTACGAAAAAAATACTAAAAGCTGAATAATAGAGATTTTTTACTGTGGAATGGCAAAACCACAGTTATTGTTTACTGGGGTATACCAGACTTTTTTAAATAGATATATTTGCAGCTGAACAGTGAGCTACACACTCAAACTGTTTTTTTTAGGTAAAAATTGCCCAAAAGTGAATAATACAGAGGTTTGAACCGTGAAACTGCAAAACCACACTTCTATTTCTCTGGCCTACACCAGACTATTTTCAACAAATATATTTGTGTCTGAACAATCAGGGAGACACTATTACAGTTTTTTTTACGGCAAAAAATGGCAAAAGCAGGATAATAGAGATTTTTTACCGTGGAACGGCAAAACCACATTTATAATTTACTGGTGTATACCAGACTTTTTTATATAGATATATTAGCCGCTGAACAGTGAGCGACACACTCAAACTGTTTTTTTTTTAGGTAAAAATGGCCCAAAAGTGGATAATACAGAGGTTTGAACCGTGGAACTGCAAAACCACACTTCTATTTCTCTGGCCTACGCCAGACTCTTTTAAAAATATATATTTATGTCTGAACTGTCACAGAGACACTTTTTTTTTTTTTTTTGCGGGGGGGCACAAAATGGTTAATAAGATGGGTATTTGTACAGTGTGAAGGAGAAAAAAAAAAAAAGAGAATTTAGATGAAAAAAAAAGGATTTTTCCTGGCCCCCGAGACCTGGAGCTAAGTCCAGCAATTTCAGCAACAGGAGCACACAGGACTGTAATGCAGCATTTGCTGGTATAACCACTGCGTCTCCTATACAGCCTACCTGCCTGATATCTGGGATGGATGTTAGTCCTGAGAAGGACTGTTTGTTTGATCTGGCAGCTTTTACAGACCCTACACTATTTTGCAGTATTTATCTCTCCCTAAATCAGCAGCGCTGTCCCTACACTGTCTGATCCCAGCCGTCTTTGTCCAAGATGGCGGCGCCCGGTTTTAAATACTCGAGGTGATGCTGTGCGGCCAGCCAATCACTGTAATGCCCACAAACAACATGGCTGCGGCATTACAGTGACTGGCTGGCAATCCCTGCATGTTCATTGGCTCTGTAAAGAGCGCCAAACATGCAGGGCGGAGACCCGAGCTCCCGCCCGAGTAACCCGGAAATGCTCGGTGCTCGCCGAACATCCCGAGTAGCGTGATGCTCGGGTGAGTACCGAGCAGTGTCGAGCATGCTCGCTCAACACTAGTATTAATCTGATCTGAAACATCTTCCCAATATACCGTTGATCGGTGCAGGACCATAGCCCATGCATAAAATCAGAAAATGGATGATGACACTTAGGGCATGCAATTAGTCTATTTGATGAAGGATCTTTTTGGGTATATTAAAGGAGTATATGGCCCCATGTATTATTTTATATTGAGTTTCTCCCCATGTTTCATTAATAATGTATTTTCTAAATATCTTCCAGCCTAATCTGTTCTTAGGCTTCCCCCTTGGAAGTGCATTGAGGTGAAGGGTGCATTGCTGGAAAAGGGAAAAAAAACAAAAAACTCTTTAAATCTCTTAATTTGCGAGTGTGAACGAGCTGAGTGTGACCGGAGCGTAAGTGCGAACGAAAGTAAGTGTTTGACTTGTTTTTCAGTGAAGAGGTATTTGGGAATCCTGCAGAAAATACCTGTGTGAATTGCGGTGAGTTGCTGCATTGTGACCTGCTGAGTGCTTTTCTACCTGTTTAGTTTTATTGGGCTTTTTAAAACCTATTTTCTCACTACAGTTTTAGTTTCTTAGTTTACTACCTGTGTATTTAAGGGTTAACTATATTGCACTAAAATCCTGAGGTGTAGCTTTACTCACAAGGGGTTAATTAAGGGGAAGGGGTCATAATTAAGGGTTTATAAGGGGCAGCTGGTTGGGCATCCAGTCCTTTGGAAGTGCATTGAGGTGAAGGGTGCATTGCTGGAAAAGGGAAAAAAAAAAAAACTCTTTAAATCTCTTAATTAGAGATGAGCGTTGTTCTACTCGAACTGTTCGCCAATCTCAAATTCGAGCTGTTTTGGGCGGTGTTCGAGCCGTTCGGCGAACACGAACAATTTGAGAAAAATTCGGCTGTTCGAGGTTATGTTCGATAACTGTTCGTGCACCAAAATCATAACTGGATTTTTTCTCAGTAATGATGAAAATTAATGTTAATACGCAGTTTGAGTGTACAGCGGGGTGGGGGGAGGGGCAGGGGATGGATCTCTGCAGGAACAATGAAGATCTCCATTTTTTTTTCTCTTTCCCGCATTTACAGTGGGGAGGTGCAATCTGTCAGCCTATCAGCAGCGCACACACGGAGCGAAGTGCTTTTTTTCACACAAGCAAGGGCATGTGTCATTGGCAGTGTATGTCACATGTCCTTGCCCTATAAGACCAAGCCATTTTCCCCGTCGCCACCATTTTCTCACTGCTGCAGCTGCGTGTTAGACGGCACCGCTGTTGCTGTGTGCGCTATACCTTGTTAATTTCAAGCCAATTTTCGCACAAATATACAGATAGCTTGGGAGTAGGGAATAGTTGTGATTGCAGTCCTTTTAAGGACTAGGTTACAGCATTTCCTACGACTTTTATCAGGGAGGTCTGTGCTCTTAAATAGATCGGTTGTGGGAGTAAAGACTAATTGTAATTGCAGTCCTTTTCAGGACTAGGTTACATGAGTTCCTATCAGTTTTTGCCAGGCAGGTCTGTGCCAGTGCTGTGCAAGTTTTTTTCACAGCATTTGGCTGAATCTAGCAAAGCTAATCCTTTTTGGCCTATTGCAGAGTGTGTTAGTCAGTGGAGTAGCCTATCTGTGTTGCAAGATATACCACCTGTGTATAGAATACCAATTTTTTTACTGCACCTAGTGAAGTAAAATCTTTTGGGCATAGCATCATTCTATTAGTCCATCTATACTGACCTCCATCAGGTTGCAAATTAAAACTAATTTTTATCTGCATCTACAGTACCTCTGAAAAAATATTTGGGCTTCTAGCAGTGTGTGGGACTTGTTCTATTAGTCCATCTATACTGACCTCCATCAGGTTGCAAACTGAATATATTTTTTCTGCATCTACCTCTGAAAAAATATTTGGCCTTCTAGTAGTGTGTCGGACTTTCTCTATTAGTCCATCTATACTGACCTCCATCAGGTTGCAAACTGAATATAATTTTTTTCTGCATCTAGCTCTGAAAAAATATTTGGCCTTCTAGTAGTGTGTCGGACTTTCTCTATTAGTCCATCTATACTGACCTCCATCAGGTTGCAAATTAAAACTAATTTTTATCTGCATCTACAGTACCTCTGAAAAAATATTTGGGCTTCTAGCAGTGTGTGGGACTTGTTCTATTAGTCCATCTATACTGACCTCCATCAGGTTGCAAACTGAATATATTTTTTTCTGCATCTACCTCTGAAAAAATATTGGGCTTCTAGCTGTGTGTGGGTCTTGTTCTATTAATCCATCTATACTGACCTCCATCAGGTTGCAAACTGAATATATTTTTTTCTGCATCTACCTCTGAAAAAATATTTGGCCTTCTAGTAGTGTGTCGGACTTTCTCTATTAGTCCATCTATACTGACCTCCATCAGGTTGCAAATTAAAACTAATTTTTATCTGCATCTACAGTACCTCTGAAAAAATATTTGGGCTTCTAGCAGTGTGTGGGACTTGTTCTATTAGTCCATCTATACTGACCTCCATCAGGTTGCAAACTGAATATAGTTTTTTCTGCATCTACCTCTGAAAAAATATTGGGCTTCTAGCTGTGTGTGGGTCTTGTTCTATTAATCCATCTATACTGACCTCCATCAGGTTGCAAACTGAATATATTTTTTTCTGCATCTACCTCTGAAAAAATATTTGGCCTTCTAGTAGTGTGTCGGACTTTCTCTATTAGTCCATCTATACTGACCTCCATCAGGTTGCAAATTAAAACTAATTTTTATCTGCATCTACAGTACCTCTGAAAAAATATTTGGGCTTCTAGCAGTGTGTGGGACTTGTTCTATTAGTCCATCTATACTGACCTCCATCAGGTTGCAAACTGAATATATTTTTTTCTGCATCTACCTCTGAAAAAATATTGGGCTTCTAGCTGTGTGTGGGTCTTGTTCTATTAATCCATCTATACTGACCTCCATCAGGTTGCAAACTGAATATATTTTTTTCTGCATCTACCTCTGAAAAAATATTTGGCCTTCTAGTAGTGTGTCGGACTTTCTCTATTAGTCCATCTATACTGACCTCCATCAGGTTGCAAATTAAAACTAATTTTTATCTGCATCTACAGTACCTCTGAAAAAATATTTGGGCTTCTAGCAGTGTGTGGGACTTGTTGTATTAGTCCATCTATACTGACCTCCATCAGGTTGCAAACTGAATATATTTTTTTCTGCATCTACCTCTGAAAAAATATTTGGCCTTCTAGTAGTGTGTCGGACTTTCTCTATTAGTCCATCTATACTGACCTCCATCAGGTTGCAAATTCAAAATAATTTTTTTCTGCATCTAACCCAGCCAATAGTTTTGGCCTAGTACCACAGTTTGGCCACTCAGCTCTGCTCGGTTACCATCCATTGTTTTTTTGTGCAAACAACTCCAGAGTTGTGAATTAGTTAACCACCAAAATGAGTGGAAAAAGGCCTGCTGCTGGTGGAAAGGGGAATAGGCGTGTTGGGAAGGGGAAAAAAGGTTGTGTCCGTGGGGTAGGTGTTAAAGCAACAGTAACATCTGCAGAAGAAAGACCATCTTCCAGCCAAACTAAAATGTCTACTTCTTTTAGCGGACAATGTGATAAGATCCCTTTCTTACGACCACGCCAATCGCTACAAATTCCAGATGAGGCACAAAAACAGCAGGTGCTTCAACGGATATCAAGTGCTCCTTTAAGTGGGCTCTCCTCCACATCAACTTCAACATCACAAATACTCCAGTCCTCAAAGGTGTCACCCAAATCGCACTTGCTTCCTCACAGCTCCCAAATCTCCAGCTGCCCGTCTGAGTATGAGGTAGAACAGATGGTTGAGTCTGCAGAGCTGTTTACTCATACTATAGCCTGGGAATCAGAGGTCGACTCCAGCGCTTCTGTGAATCCAGACGAGGAAATGATCTGCACTGATGCCCAGAATCTTTATGAGTCGGATCCAGGACCAGACGCAGAAGGTTCTGACCATAATGTAGACCCTCATTCCCAAACTGTAACTCCTGTTGGTGGAGACAATGAGGAAGACGATGATAAGACTCAAATACCTGATTGGAGCGACAACTTTAGTTTTTTGTCAGGGCAGGAACAGGTTGGCTCTGAGGACGACGGGTGTGATAACGCACAGGGTGATGATGATGAGGTCGGAGATCCCACTTACTGTCAACCCACAGTCAGCCAAGAGATGAGGTCAGCAGAGGAGGTGGAGGAAGATGCTAGTGACGACGAGGTCAGGTTGCGCCTTCCTGGACAGAGACGTAGTACTGGAAGCACGTCAACAACTGCATCCTCAAACACAACTCTGCCTCTCACCACAAGTCGTGGTGGCTCTTCAGGTCGCATGGGTGCTAAGCCTTGCATAGCCTGGGCATTTTTTCAGATCGATAAAGATGACCCAACTCGTGTTATCTGTAACATTTGTCAGCAAAAGCTAAGTAGAGGCCAAAAAATACATAGTTTGAGTACTTCATGCATGAACCGGCACATGGACATGAAGCATAAGTTGCAGTGGGAAGCTCAGTGTGCTACAATGCGGCCTAGCCGGCCGGGCCAACCACCGTCTGCCATATCTTGTGCATCCGCGGCCTCTTCATCCTCTGTGACTGGGGGGACAGCAGTCACACCTGTTTTGGGGCGCAGACCTGCCACCTCTTTACCCGCAACAGCCAGCGTGATTGGCAGGTCATCATTTTCTTTGGAGGTGGTAACACCAGCTGGTGTTGAGCGCTGTCCGACATCGATAGCACCACCTTTGGATGAAGGCAACCTAACATGTCCGCCTGCATCTTCCTCACAGACCGGCAGTTTGCCGGGGACACCCTTATCAACCCCGTCTAAGCACAATAGCCAGCCCTCGGTCCATCAGATGTGGACAAGTAAAAGACCATTTCCTCCTAGCCATGAGAAAGCTAAGAGGTTGAATTTCACCATCTGCAAGCTCTTGGCTACAGAAATGCTGCCTTTTCGCCTGGTGGACACAGAGGATTTTCGAGACCTTATGTCCGTCGCAGTGCCCCAGTACCAGATGCCCAGTCGGCACTACTTCTTAAAGAAAGGTGTGCCTGCGCTCCACCAGCATGTCGCACACAACATCACCGCTTCTTTGAGAAACTCTGTGTGTGACAGGGTGCATTTCACCACAGACACTTGGACGAGTAGGCATGGACAGGGGCGTTACATGTCGCTGACTGGGCACTGGGTAACTATGGTGACAGCAGGACAAGGGGCTGCTGTCCAAGTCTTGCCGTCCCCACGAGTTGTGCGTCAATCCTCTTTATGTCAAAGTTCCTCCACTGCTTCTGCCTCCTCAACCTCCTCTCGGTCTTCCACCTGCACCCAAAGCCTGTCTGGTCATGCCACAAGCTTTCTAACTGCGCAGAAGGGATCCTGCACACCTCCTTACTATGCTGGCAGTAGGGCTCAACGTCATCAGGCGGTTTTTACATTGAAATGTCTGGGAAATGTGAGTCACACAGCTGAGGAGTTGTGGTCAGCTCTGGAGAACCAATTTCATGAATGGTTGTCTCCACTGGACCTGAAACCAGGGAAGGCCGTGTGCGACAATGCTGCAAACCTGGGTGCGGCCCTTCGCCGGGGCAATGTCACACACGTGCCTTGTATGGCTCACGTGTTGAACCTGGTTGTCCAGCAATTTTTAGCCCACTATCCCAGACTAGATGGCCTTCTGCAGAGGGCACGGTCGCTGTGTGCTCACTTCTGCCGTTCGCATCCCGCAGCCCAGCGACTTACATCTCTACAGAAGTCGTTGGGCCTGCCACTTCACCGGCTAAAATGCGATGTGCCTACCCGGTGGAATTCAACTCTGCACATGTTGCAGCGACTGTGGCAGCACCGACAAGCCCTGGTGCAATACGTTCTGACGTATAGCCTGGGCCAATGAGATTCAGAGGTGGGGCAAATCACGCTGGAGGAGTGGTCTCAGATCAGGGACCTATGCAACCTTCTGCACAGTTTTGAAATGGCGACGAAGATGTTTAGTGCTGACGATGCCATTATCAGCATGACTATTCCGGTGATTTACATGCTGGAGCACATGTTAAACAGAATTCGGAGTCAGGTGGTGGCACAAGAGGAGGTGGAGGAAGTAGAGGAGGAGGAGTTGTATGCGGAAGGGCTAACATCTGCAAGGTCCAGAAGGTCGGCAGCACCAAGGCGGCAGGCATGTGAGGGTGGGGGAGATGGTTTTACCAGGGCGCATGGTAGCAGCCAAACTAGTGAGGAAGGTGCAGGAGCCCAGGAAGAAGTGGAGGACGAACTGATGGAAGACTCATCAGATGAGGGAGACCTTGATCACATTTCTGTTGTGCGAGGTTGGGGGGAGAGGACAGAGGAAGGAAGCATGATTGTTACCTCGCCACCAACACAACAGGGACTTGGTGCTCCTGGATGCGCAACACACATGAGTGCCTTCTTGCTGCACTACCTGCAACATGACCCTCGAATTGTGAGAATTAGAAATAATCCTGACTACTGGGTTGCCACACTGTTAGATCCCCGGTACAAAAGTAAATTTGCAGAAATTATTCCTGCCATAGAAAGGGATGCACGCATGCAGGAGTATCAGCAGAGACTGTTGCAGAATCTTACATGTGCTTTTCCACAAAATACCAGTGGTGCACGTAGTGAATCTCACAGTTCCAACTTGCCAACCGTGGGACCGTCAAGTGTTCAGCACTCAAACCGTAACAGAACCACAGTATCTGCTGGTAACATCAATTTTGCGGAATCATTTCACCACTTTTTTAGCCCATCCTTTGCAAGGCCACAGGAGACAAGAAGTCTGACACATAGTCAACGCCTAGAGACGATGGTACAGGAGTATCTCCAAGTAAACATTGAAGCCACGACTGTGTCACTGGACCCTTGCTCTTTTTGGGCTTCCAATCTGGATAAATGGCCGGAGCTAGCCACTTACGCCTTGGAGATCTTGTCATGCCCCGCAGCCAGTGTTCTGTCTGAACGTGTGTTCAGCGCTGCTGGTGGTGTGCTGACAGATAAGCGCACGCGGCTCTCCACTGATAATGTAGACAGACTCACGTTCATAAAGATGAACAAATCATGGATCCGAAACGACTTTTCTACCCCTGTGTCATCCTGGGGAGAGTAAAAGCTTGATGATTGGTTAAAATCACCCTACCAAACGTTTTAAGCTTTCAAATTACTAATCATGTTTATCTGTATCTTGACTGGAAAATAATTTGGGCTTTGTAGCAGTGTGCAGCACTGATCCTATTAGGCCATCTATAATAAGCTCCACCAGATTTAAAATTAAAAATAATTTTTAGCTGCATCTAGCCCGGAAAATAATTTTGGGGCTCCGAGATGCGCAAGACACATAAGTGCCTTCTTGCTGCACTACCTGCAGCATGACCCTCATATTGTCAGAATTCGAAGTAATCATGACTACTGGGTTGCCACACTCTTAGATCCCCCAAACTTTTCGATCAACCTTTTCATTTTAATAAAGACCAAAAAAATGGTCATTTTTGAAATTATAAGCATTAGCAGGTTGTTAGAAACTGAAATCAAACAGTTTTCAACTCAAAACTTTATTCTAGGTGATGTTACATTTTCACATAGGACCCCTTGTTCGAAAGGAGCTTCTGAACTCTCTCGTCCATTGAATTTGTCAGGTTTTGGATGGTTTCTGCTTCAATTGTTTTGCATGAGGACAGAATACCCTCCCAGAGCTGTTGCTTAGATGTGAACTGCCTCCCGCCATCATAGACACTCCTTTTAATGATGCTCCAAAGGTTCTGAATGGGGTAGAGGTCAGGGGAGCATGGGGGTCACACCATAAGTTTGTCCCCTTTTATGCCCATATCAGCCAGAGATGCAGATGTTTTATGTGCAGCATGAGATGGTGCATTATCATGCAGAAAAATGATCTTGCTGTGAAATACACGCTTCTTCTTCTTGAACCATGGCAGGAAGTGCTGTTTGAGAAAATCCACATACATTATGGAGTTCATCTTTAGCGCCTTCAGGGATCCTAAAGGGGCCGACAATCTCTCTCCCCATGATTCCAGCCCAAAACATTACTCCACCTCCTCCTTGTTGGCGCTGTAGCCGTGTTTGCGTGGGGTGTCCATCAATCAGCCATCCTCCACTCCATTCATCTGGACCATCGAGCGCTGCACGGCACTCATCCGTGAACAAAACAGTTTTGAAATCAGTCTTCATGTAATGTTTGGCCCACTGGAGCCGTTTCTGCTTGTGTGAAGTGGATAGAGGAGGTCGACAGGATGGCATATGCACAGCTGCAAACCTCTGAAGGACCCTGCATCTTGTTGTTCGGGGGACGTTGGAGGCACAAGCAGCTTCAAAAACTTGTCTGCTGCTATGACAAGGCTTTTTTGCCGCTGCTGTTTCAACCTGACGTAATTGCCTGTAGGAAAGAGTCCTCAATTTGCCCTTATCAGCACGCACACGTGTGTACTGTGAATCAGCTACATACTTCTTGATTGCCAAGACACTTCATCCTGATCATCGCACAATGTTGATTGTAGTCATGCCTTGACCTAAACACTCCACAATTTGTTGCTTCTCAGCAGCCGACACATCCTTTTTATTTCCCATTTTGGCAGAAAATGTAGGCTGCTTAATAATGTGAGAGAGCCTTCTTAAGTAGTCTTGCCTTTCATTGGACACACCTGCCAAACTAATTAGCACAGGTGTCTGCAATTGCTTACAGTGATATAAAGAGCCCTGACACACATCACCATCAATGAGTTTAACTGACAAACAAACAAATTCTTCCCTTATCACTCCTAAACACTTTTTGCATAATAATTTGGAACGCGGTGTACATGTGCTTTTCCACAAAACACCAGCGGTTCACGTAGTGAATCTTACAGTTCTAACTTGCCAACCGTGGTCTGTATGGAATTGTTCAATAAAGGGCCCAAAATTAAGATAACATAGATGGGAGAGGTCTCTATGAATAGGAATTCCTAAGTATTTGATACCCTGTGAGGGCCAGGCAAAGGGAAAGTTGGACTGGATGGAATCCTATATGGATTTGGGGAGGGAGACATCGAGGGCCTCAGACTTCGCTGCATTGATTTTAAAATTTTACCATGTAACAAAGTGATCTATTTCAGCCATAACAGCATGGATGGATATATGTGATTGAGTGATATATACTAGGACATCATCAGCAAATAGAGAGCACTTGTACTCGGTGCCTCCCACCTCAATCCACCTAATATTGGGGTTATGGCGAATTGATGAGAGCAGGTGCTCCGTCACTAGGATGTATAAGAGAGGGGACAGAGGACATCCCTGCCTTGTCCCATTGGTGATTGTGAAAGGTGATGAAAATGTTCTGACGCACCCCCTGGGCCTTGGGACACCCGGAGCCGGACCCTTTTTGGTGGATGCTGGTGGTTGTAGTCTTCGTGGCGGCGACCCGGTTCCGTGGCTCAGGGCGGTCAAACCAGTGGCGGAACTATTTATGTGGTTTTGATGTTTAAATGTCCGACTACGCCACCCGTGGATTGCGGTCAGAGTGAACCGCCGCTACAGGGCAGACCGCTGAGGCTGGTGTTGTGGGTGCAGCAGAGCGTAGCATAACTCCCCACGGGAGGAGTATAGCCTCAGGGCAGTGTATGCGGAGGATGGGGGTGATGGTGCAGGGCAGCAGCAGTAACGACACGGAGTCAGTGATGCAGTCCAGGGCCTTTACTCACAGTTCTTATTATCCAGACCACGTCTGCAGGTAACGGCTGCCCACGTCGTACTGTGCTCACCAGGTGAGGGGCTCAGACAACTCCCAGATAACTTTGGAGCACTTCACAGGACCCCCTTTGTGTGTCCTTTGTCTGGCCTTTCTTACCAACACTTCTGTCCGGCTGCCTCGGGCCTCCTCTTGGTAAACTTGGCGCCAGTTTCCCTGACCCTATGTGGTGCCTTCCTAGCGGGTGTAGTGAGGGGCTGCGCCACATAAAATGTCAGAGCCTCCGGTTTCTAGCTGAGGGTCGTTTCCTGCCTCCACTAGTTCGGGGACCGGTCTCCCCCTTTGGCCTGACCCCTCCACGCAGGTGGATTCGGGCGTGCGGTGGCGACTCGCCCGTCCGCACCCCTGGGATCCCTTCATTCCTCGTTCCTGGAGCCTTCTCCGCTCCTCTTCCTTCCTTCTCCCTCTTCCAGGCCTGGGCCTCTGTTACTAGGCCCGCCTCCGGAGCAGAGCTCATGCAGAGCCCCTGCTCCCTGCCACTTCTGCTCAGACTTCTCTGCACTGAACTAAGATGGTGCCCACCTTTTATACTCCCTTCTCAATGCACCCAGGAACTGCTTCCTCCCTGCTCCTGCACTACAGGGTTCCCCTTCCTCAGTGTTCCCTCCCCCCACTCCAGCCAGGGACAGGGACTGTCGTGCCCATCTCAGGGGCATATTGGTCGCCCTGCCCCACGGCAATGTGGTGTAATGCATGCAGGTGTCGGGTCCTGATCCACACTCCATCCTTACCTGAGAGTGAGATATCACACCTCTGGGTGAGGTGCAATACGTCTGTAGCAACCGAGCCCTCAGAGTGCTACAGTTCCATTTATCTTCAGCCTAGGTGACGTATTGCGATACAGGGCCGTGATTTTGGCTATAAAAGGGTCCCCTAGACCCCTACCCCAAGCTTTTTAAGAGAATCATATATGGCGTGCCAGGAGACTCTATGGAATGCTTTCTCAGCATCCAACGAGAGTATCTAATTACAAATTTTTAACTGCATCTAGCCCAGGAAATACTTTGTGCCTAGTAGCAGTGTCTGCTAGTCAGCGGATTATCCCGGCTGTTAAGCAAGCTACACCACCTGTAGTTTAGACACTTAATTTTTTCAAAGGAAATGCTTCGGGACCATGGGATACTCAGTGAAGAGCATCAGGAGGCACCCCAAGGCATAGGGGCTGGGACTGGCAGTAGGATGCCTTGCGGTGGACAGCCGAGCTCGATCCTTATAAAAGCTTTTTAACTGCAGCAGCTTTAGTGGACGCTACTGGAGCTGGAATTACGCGGCTGCTGGCATGAGACTTGCCCTCCAATAGATCCTTGTAAATGGATTTAAAGTGTATTCATTCAAATTAGAGAGACAATTTAAATTAAAAAGCTTAGAGCTGCCTCCACCACAGGGGGGCTCGCTCGACCCACCAGCGGACAGGCACCAGTATTGGGAGAGGGGGGCTGGCCATCAGGGTTCACCGCGGCTCTGGCACAAACCCGGCGACACGGAGGTGGCACGGGCAGGAGCGGACTGGCCGTGTCGGCTTCTCACTTTTTGGATTTTAGAAGGGCATGACATGCCTATATCTGTGTCTCCCCCTCCTTTTACTCCTCCACCTCTTTTATTTTCGCATGACTATATGTACTTGTCACTTTTCCATGTGTTAGTTGTGTCTTCTGAGCAGTTTGTCAGCTTTTGGACACCTTTGAAGGTGTTTTCTATGTGTTTCTATGTGTTTTTGTTTGCCTGCCATTGGTTTTAACGGTGTTCGAAGGTGTTCGACGAACAGTTCGACGAACAGTTCGGCGAACACACGGGTGTTCGACGAACCGAACCGAACTCGAACACTACGGGGGTGGCTCAACACTACTCTTAATTTGCGAGTGTGAACGAGCTGAGTGTGACCGGAGCGTAAGTGCGAACGAAAGTAAGTGTTTGACTTGTTTTTCAGTGAAGAGGTATTTGGGAATCCTGCAGAAAATACCTGTGTGAATTGCGGTGAGTTGCTGCATTGTGACCTGCTGAGTGCTTTTCTACCTGTTTAGTTTTATTGGGCTTTTGAAAACCTATTTTCTCACTACAGTTTTAGTTTCTTAGTTTACTACCTGTGTATTTAAGGGTTAACCATATTGCACTAAAATCCTGAGGTGTAGCTTTACTCACAAGGGGTTAATTAAGGGGAAGGGGTCATAATTAAGGTTTACAAGGGGCAGCTGGTTGGGCATCCAGTCCTTTGGAAGTGCATTGAGGTGAAGGGTGCATTGCTGGAAAAGGGAAAAAAAAAAAAACTCTTTAAATCTCTTAATTTGCGAGTGTGAACGAGCTGAGTGTGACCGGAGTGTAAGTGCGAACGAAAGTAAGTATGTGACTTGTTTTTCAGTGACTTGGATTCAGGGAGTTTGGAAGGGAGGACTTTGGACTGAATTGCTGTCTGTATTTCATTAATTCTTTACTTTTCTTTTTACTTAACATTCTGTCTATTGCAATCCCCATTAGGAAATGAGCTCCATTATTGAAAAT
The DNA here is from genome assembly GCF_046119375.1 of Phyllobates terribilis. Taxonomy (NCBI): domain Eukaryota; kingdom Metazoa; phylum Chordata; class Amphibia; order Anura; family Dendrobatidae; genus Phyllobates; species Phyllobates terribilis. The sequence continues at coordinate 804,635,533 of NW_027362761.1, forward strand.
GCTATCCAGCGTACATCTTGCCACATGTATGCATTCCTTGAACAGCTGATCGGGGTTGCTTACTGCTGCGCGAGATGTGTGCACGTTGTGCATTTGGAAGCCCAGATACTGGATCTAAATGAGCAGCTGGCAACTCTGAGATCCATTGACAACATGGAAAGGAGTCTGCTGCTCACTGAGCAGCAGCTCACTGGGGTAGATGTGGGGGAGGGTGGTAGTCGGGAGCTGCCGGACAGTGAGGCCGCTAGTTGGGTTACAGTTAGAAGGGGGGGTAGAGGGAAGAGTGCCAGGGAGGCTAGTCCTGATCTGGCACACCCCAATAAGTTTGCAAAGTTGGCAGATGAGGGGAGTGACGGTACAGGGGTAGCACTGCTGCAGCAAGGCATGTCCCCTGAAATCTGGAGGAGTGTCAGCTCCAGTAAAGAGGGAAATAGGAGAGTAGGGCAGGCCAGGCAGGTGCTGGTAGTGGGGGACTCAATTATTAGGGGAACAGATAGGGCAATCTGTCACAAAGACAGGGATCGTCGAACAGTGTGCTGCCTATCTGGCGCTCGAGTCCGGCACATCGCTGATCGGGTTGACAGATTACTGGGAGGGGCTGGTGAGGACCCAGCGGTCATGGTGCACATTGGCACAAATGACAAAGTTAAAGGTAGGTGGAAGGTCCTTAAAGATGATTTCAGGGAATTAGGCTGCAAGCTGAAAGCAAGGACCTCCAAGGTGGTATTCTCTGAAATACTACCGGTACCACGTGCCACGCCAGAGAGGCAACGGGAGATTAGGGAGATAAATAAGTGTCTCAAGAACTGGTGTAGGAAGGAGGGATTTGGGTTCCTGGAGAACTGGGCCGACTTCTCAGTTGGCTACAGACTCTATGCTAGGGACCGGCTGCACCTTAATGGGGAGGGTGCAGCTGTGCTGGGGGAGAAAATGGCTAGAAGGTTGGAGGAGTGTTTAAACTAGGGATTGGAGGGGGAGGGTATTCATTCTATAGGTGGGGAAGATAGTGCAGATAGTGACCTGGGCACAAATAAAGAAATTGGGGGTGGGGTTAGAACAGTCAATAAAGTAAGAAGGAATAGAGGTACAGAGAGATACATAAAATGCATGTACACTAATGCTAGAAGCCTCACCAACAAAATGGAGGAATTAGAATTAATTTTGTTGGAAAATAATTATGACATGGTAGGGATATCTGAGACGTGGCTGGACGAGAGCCATGACTGGGCAGTTAATTTACAGGGCTATAGTCTGTTCAGAAATGACCGTACAAACAAGCGAGGGGGGGGGGGTGTTTATATGTAAAATCATCCTTAAAACCTCTCTTGCGGGAGGATATATGTGAGCTAATGAAAATGTAGAGTCCCTGTGGGTGGAGATAAGGGGAGGGGGAAAAAATAATAAATTACTGATAGGGGTTTGTTATAAGTCTCCAAAAATAATGGAAGTAGCGGAGAATATCCTCGTAAAGCAAATAGATGAAGCAGCGACTCAAGGAGAAGTCATTATTATGGGAGACTTCAACTACCCTGAAATACATTGGGGGACAGAAACATGTAGTTCAAGCAAATTTAATAGGTTTTTGACAACTATGAGAGACAATTACCTTTCACAACTGGTTCAGGACCCAACTAGAAGGGGGGAACTGCTAGACCTAATATTAACCAATAGGCCAGACTGCATATCAAATATACGAGTTGGGGGTCACTTGGGTAATAGTGATCACAAAATAATACGTTTTCATGTAACCTTTAATAAGATGTGTAGTAGAGGGGTTACAAGGACACTAAACTTCAGGAAGGCTAAATTCCAACGGTTGAGAGATGATCTTAGTGCAATAAACTGGGACGATATCCTGAGACATAAAGCTACACAAAGCAAATGGGAGACATTTATTAACATCCTGAATAGTACCTGTGCACAATATATACCCTTTGGGAATAAACATGCTAGAAATAGGAGGAAACCACTATGGCTAAATAGAGCTGTAAGGGGTGCAATAAGTGACAAAAAGAAAGCATTTAGAGAACTAAAGAAAGTAGGTAGTGATGAGTAGTGTTGAGCATTCCGATACTGAAATATCGGGTATCAGCCGATATTCGCGGTATCGGAATTCCGATACTTAATTCCGATACTTTTACAATATCGTATACCGGAATCGGAAGTTCCCATAATGCAATGAGCCAGTTTCATTTTATTCAGCCAATGAGGATCCTAAGAAGTGTGGGCACATCCTGTGGCATATTAGGCATGTTAACTAATGGCATGGCTGTAATTGGCTGCTGAAATGATGTCATGATGCACTATAAAAGCCGCCGCCGCCATTTTGAGCTCACTCTGCTGTGAATTCAGTTAGGGATAGGATGCTGTTGTTCTGAGGGACAGTTTTAGCTACCTATTTGGTCTATTCTGCTTTACCCAAGCTACTTTATAAATCGCTGCGCCTTGCAGCGCTAGTGCACAGTTCTTTGTGCTGTTCACCGCTGTCTGCAAGGTCTCTGTGTGTGAGTGCAGCTCACGCTGTAGTGTGTGCTTCAGCCTCGTCTGGTTGTAGTGCACTCAGTGTGCGTCACTGCCTCATACATTATCCTTTTTTGCTAATTGATAATTTTTCCTCATATCTCCTATTAGTGTGGTGGTTCCAACCGTATTCAGCTAAATTGGTTCCAAACACACTATATAGCAGTAGATAGAGAATTTTTTTTTTGTCTTGCAGCGCTAGTGCACAGTGCTCTGCATCTGCACTGTTCACCACTGTCTGCAAGGTCTGTGTGTGTGAGTGCAGCTCACGCTCTAGTGTGTGCTTCTGCCACGTCTGGTTGTAGGGCGCTCAGCGTGCGTCACTGCCTCATACATTGTCCTTTTTTGCTAATTGAACATTTTTCCTGATTTCTCCTATTAGTGTGGTGGTTCCATCCGTATTCAGCTAAATTGGTTCCAAACACACTATATAGGAGTAGATAGAGAATTTTTTTTTTGTCTTGCAGCGCTAGTGCACAGTGCTCTGCATCTGCACTGTTCACGCCTGTCTGCAAGGTCTCTGTGTGTGAGTGCAGCTCACGCTGTAGTGTGTGCTTCAGCCACGTCTGGTTGTAGTGCGCTCAGCGTGCGTCACTGCCTCATACATTGTCATTTTTTGCTAATTGATCATTTTTCCTGATTTCTCCTATTAGTATGGTGGTTCCATCCGTATTCTGCTACATTGGTTCCAAACACACTATATAGGAGTAGATAGAGGAGCCTTTCTGCAGCATTGTGCCCTGCAGCCCCAGCCAGATTAGTATTAGCCTATTTTTTGTAGCCTCATCTATTGCATTGTAGTTTACCTTCCTACATTGTAATAGCTACAAAAAGTTTGTGATACTATCGGTATTACATCTTTGGGCACATCCAGTGTCTTTTTGTGACAAAAGTTCACCAAACACTCCACTTTACAGTTGTGTAGGCCACATTAGCTCATATTAAAGTCTAGTCCACACTTTATAAAATTCGTGTTTCTTATACCTGTTAGCAGCTGTTCAGGAATAAGCACACTAAGCCCTTAGTACTTTTCTGCCTATCTTTATCAGCCTACCAAGATGAAGAAGGCAGGGAGTAAGGCATGTGGTCGTGGTCGTGGGCGTGGGCGTCGAGTTTCTGCAGGGAGAGGACGTGAGGATTCTGTGCCTGCAGGGAGAGGACGTGGGGATTCTGTGCCTGCTCCGGGCACCAGTGACTCAGCATCCCACAGTTTTACCAGGGAACAGTCCTTTATGCGCAGCTTTTTAGGAGCTAGCCATACCCCACTGCTGCGGGAGGACCAAATTGAAGTCGTTGTCAGATTGATGGCAGCTAACGCATCGACTTCAATTAGTTCCAGATCCTCTCAGGCCTGAGTACTGAAGAGCACCCATCTGTCTCTTCACCACCTACCTAATTGCCCAGGCAGTCAGAGAGCCCTGGACAGGAGCCATCTCTATGTCTGTTCTCTGAATCTCTTGGCTTGGAAAGAGGGGGCCAGCCAAGCAGAATTCGAGAATTTGAAGAAGAGGTAGTATGCAGTGATGCACAACCATTTTGTCTCTCTGAATCTGAAGAGGCGGGTGGGCCAGTGCCTATGGTCAGCAGCACACCTCAGTACGCATCTGATGATGAGACTCAGGTGCCACTTTCTGGTGCGTACTGTGCTGTCGAGACTACCCAGGAGAAGCAGTTGTTTGAAGAGGGTGGTGTAGATGATGAGGTCCTTGACCCATCATGGCGTGAGGGACAGGAAGGTGGTGGGAGCAGCTCTGAGGAAGAGATTCCCCAAATGGCCCAAAAAGGAGGGAGAGGGAGGGGGCAGACTTGGTTGCCTGTAGCCTCCACTTCGGCACCCATTAGGAGCATGGCTCTTCCAAAATCCAAAGTAGGCGCTCCCAAGACTTGCAGTGCCTGGTCCTTTTTTGACACAGTTGCAGATGACATTTGCTTTGTCAAATGCAAGCTGTGTAATCAGAAGGTGAAAAGAGGGAAAAGTGTCAGCAACCTCAATACCACAAATATGTGGAAACATGTGCGGACCAAGCACGTGGTGGAGTTACAAAAACACACTAAAGACCTAGGCCAACCTACAGCGCCACCTACCACCTCTTCAGCTCGTGTTGTAGCCTCTTCCTCCAGCTCACACACAGCTTCCTCACAGGATCGCCATGGAAGAATCTCTGGCACTGTTGTACAGAGACACAGTGTAATTCCACCCACAGCACCACATTCCCTGTCATCCTCACACTCCCAGGCCAGTCTACAGCCATCGTTAGCACAGGCATGGGAGAAAAGGCGCCCATACTCGGCAAACCACCCCCAAGCACAGGCTCTGAATGCTGGCATTGCTAAACTACTGGCCCTTGAAATGCTATCATTCAGGCTGGTGGAGACTGACACCTTCCGTAACTTTATGGCATTGGCAGTCCCACAATACAACATGCCCAGCCACTTTTATTTCAGCAGGCAAGCCGTCCCTGCCCTGCAACAGCATGTGGAGGGAAAAATTAAACATGCGCTACAAAACGCCGTCAGTAGCAAGGTCCACCTGACCACCGATGCGTGGACCAGTAAGCATGGACAGGGACGATACCTTTCCCTCACTGCCCACTGGGTAAATGTTGTGGAGCCGGGTACAGATCTTGAGAGTGGCGCTGTACGTGTTCTACCAACTCCAAGGATTGCAGGAATCCAGTCTGTACACATTGACTCCTCCTCATACTCTAGTTCCTCTGAATCAGCGCTGCAGGAGCCGTCACGGTCTACCTCCACATCGACCCGTGAACGGTTACCAGTTATGATGGCCGATATGAGCACAGCCATGGCCAAACGTCAACAGGCCATATTAAAATTTATTTCTTTGGGGAGTCGAAGCCACACAGCGCAGGAGCTCTGGAATGCCATCAAGCAGCAGAGCGATGTATGGTTTGTGCCAGCGAATCTCCAGCCAGGCATGGTAGTGTGTGACAATGGCCGAAATCTGGTGGCAGCTCTGGGCCTAGGCAACCTCACTGACATCCCATGTCTGGCACATGTGCTCAACTTGGTCATGCAGAGTTTCTTGAGGGACTATCCGGATCTTGATGCACTGCTTCACAAGGTCCGCATAGAGTGCGCTCACTTGCAGCATTCCAGCAACGCAAGATCGCGCATTGCAGCTCTGCAGCGCCGATTACGTCTTCCGGAACATCGCATCATATGTGACCTACCCACCAAGTGGAATTCAACGTTACATATGTTGGAGAAGTTGTGTGAGCAGCAGGCAACAGTAATGGAGTACCAGCTGCAGCAGGCGCAAACAAGTCGCAGTGTGTGCCATTCACACTTCACCACCACTGAGTGGACCTCTATGAAGGACATTTGCCACGTTTTGCGTGCCTTCGATTATTCCACGCGGATGGCGAGTGCAGATGATGCACTAGTCAGCATGACTATCCCCCTTATCTGCCTGCTTGAAAAAACACTGCAAGCACTAAGGGACGAGGTTTTGGAAGAGGTGGAGGATGAGGAGTCACAAATGCCATCTGCTTCTCTACAGTCTGCGCAACATGGTTCCTCACAAAGGCCTAGGCAGGGGACACTTTGTGAGGAGGATGAGGAGGAGTCAATGGAGGAGTAAGACATCTGTCCAGAGGAGGGAGGTACACAATGCTCTAGTAGTCAGTATCTAGAGCGAGGGTGGGGTGATGCAGAGCAGGCAGAGATCACGCCTCAAGCAGGGGACAGCGTTTCTTGGCCAGTTGGCAGTCTGCAGCACATGGTTGATTTCATGCTGCAGTACCTGAGAAACGACCGCCGCATCGCCCACATTCTCAACATGGCTGATTATTGGGTATCCACCCTCCTAGATCCTCGCTACCGGGACAGCTTACAAATCCTCATAACACCGTTGAACCGGGAGCGTAAAATGCGGGAGTACCAAGACGCACTGGGGCATTCCATCATGTTCTCCATTCCAACCGAGAGCAGTGCTGCTAGTGCTTTACAAAGCAGCTCAGTGCGTCGAGGCAGTGGAGGAAGCTCTGCACAAAGAGGGAGCAGAAGCAGCGCCTCAGCACAAGGCAAGACCAGTATGGCCCAAATGTGGCAAAGTTTTGTGTCCCCGCCTCCACAAATGTCTATACCATCACAGACGGCTCCAGTCAGCAGGAGGCAACGTTTCCGTCAGATGGTGACAGACTACATGTCTTGCCCTCTCAGTGTACTCCCAGACGGCTCTTCTCCCTTCAAGTTTTGGGTCTGTAAGCTGGATAAATGGCCAGAGCTTAGCCAGTATGCATTGGAGGTGCTAGCTTGCCCTGCTGCTAGTGTATTATCGGAACGCGTCTTTAGTGCCGCAGGTGGTGTACTAACAGACCATGGCATGCGACTATCCTCCGATAACGTTGACCGGCTTACTTTTCTCAAAATGAACAAGGCCTGGATCTCGCATGAATTTGCCAGTCCTCTTCCAGAATAAATAATTGGTTGGCAACAGTATCCAGGTCTCCTGTTGTGTTCATGTTTCTACCACCTTAACTGTAATCCCTGAGCTCCAACACCGCCAGCTGCTGCTCAGAAGTGCCGTCTGCACAGTCAACGCTTGCTCCAATGTTATTGGGGTTCAGTAATGTCAGCTGATCCCCAGCTGTGAGTCCGGCAAATTCTCCTGCTCTGTCCACATCCACTGTACTACTGATTTAAAACTTGCTCCAATTACACCTCTGGCTCCTCTGTTATTAGTATTTACCCAGGGCTCCAATACCGCTAGTTGCTGCTCAGAAGTGCAGTCTGCACAGTCAATGCTTGCTCCAGTGTTATTGGGGTTCAGTAACGTCAGCTGATCCCCAGCTGTGTGTCCAGAAAATTCTCCTGCTCTGTCCACATCCACTGTACTAGTGATTTAAAACTTGCTCCAATTACACCTCTGGCTCCTCTGTTTTCAGTATTATCCCTGAGCTCCAACACCGCCAGTTGTCGCTCAGAAGTGCTGTCTGCACAGTCAACACTTGCTGCCGTGTTATTGGGGTTCAGTAACGTCAGCTGTTCCCCTGCTGTGCGTAAGGCAATTTTTCCTGCTCTGTCCACAATCACACTACTACAGATTTTAAAGTTGCTCCAATTACACCTCTGGCTCCTCTGTTTTCAGTATTATCCCTGAGCTCCAACACCGCCAGTTGGCACTCAGAAAAGCTGTTTGCACAGTCAACACTTGCTGCCGTGTTATTGGGGTTCAGTAACGTCAGCTGATCCCCAGCTGTGTGCCCGGCAAATTCTCCTGCTCTGTCCACATCCACTGTACTACTTATTTAAAACTTGCTCCAATTACACCTCTGGCTCCTGTGTTTTTAGTATTTACCCTGGGCTCCAATACCGCTAGTTGCTGCTCAGAAGTGCCGTCTACACAGTCAATGCTTGCTCCAGTATTATTGGGGTTCAGTAACGTCAGCTGATCCCCAACTGTGTGTCCGGCAAATTCTCCAGCTTTGTCCACATCCACTGTACTACTGATTTAAAACTTGCTCCAATTACACCTCTGGCTCCTCTGTTTTTAGTATTTACCCTGGGCTCCAATACCGCTAGTTGCTGCTCAGAAGTGCTGTCTGCACAGTCAATGCTTGCTCCAGTGTTATTGGGGTTCAGTAACGTCAGCTGATCCCCAGCTGTGTGTCCGACAAATTCTCCTGCTTTGTCCACATCCACTGTACTACTGATTTAAAACTTGCTCCAATTACACCTTTGGCTCCTCTGTTTTTAGTATTTACCCTGGGCTCCAATACCGCTAGTTGCTGCTCAGAAGTGCCGTCTGCACAGTCAACGCTTGCTCCAGTGTTATTGGGGTTCAGTAACGTCAACTGATCCCCAGCTGTGTGTCCGGCATATTCTCCTGCTTTGCCCACATCCACTGTACTACTGATTTAAAACTTGCTCCAATTACACCTCTGGCTCCTCTGTTTTTAGTATTTACCCTGGGCTCCAAAAACACTAGTTGCTGCTCAGAAGTGCCGTCTGCACAGTCAATGCTTGCTCCAGTGTTATTGGGGTGCAGTAACGTCAGCTGTTCCCCTGCTGTGTGTCTGGCAAATTCTCCTGCTCTGTCCACATTCATCCAACTACAGATTTTAAAGGTGCTCCAATTACGCCTATGGCTCCACTCTGTTTTTAGTATTTACCCTGGGTTCCAGCACCGCCAGCTGTTTCCCAGCAGTGTCTTTGGCACGGGTACTCCCTCCTGCCCAGCCTGGTTCCAGCACGCCAGCTGTTTCCGGGTAGTTTCAACGTCACTTTGCCTCCAATGCGTTGTCCTGTCGTGTTGCGGCTGGGTCAGCCGACTCTATGGTGCCTGCAGTTTAGGTGACTCCTATGTGGGCTGCGGGATCTGGCAATGAAGGCTGGTTCCATAGTGCCAATAAGACAAGCACCCCCTGTAGGACTGTGGGTTTCGGTAACTGCGGCCGGCTCGCGGCCTTGCAACTTTTTTTTACATGGGTTCCTTCTGCTACCCATCCGGGTTCCAGTACCGTCAGCTCGTTCTCGGCAGTGCCTTTGGCTTAGGTGCCTCCTTCTCGGTATCCAAGTTCAACCAACGTCTGCTGGTCCTTGGTAGTCCTTTCTGGCACAGGTACCTCCTGCTTAGTAACCGAGTTCCAGTACCGCCAGCTGGTCCTCGGTAGTTCCATTGGCTCTTGTACCTTCTGCTACCCATCCAGGTTCCAGTACCATCAGCTGGTCCTCGGTTTTTCCATTTGCTCTTGTACCTTCTGCTACCCATCCGGGTTCCAGTACCGTCAGCTGGTTCTCGGCAGTGACTTTGGCTTAGGTGCCTCCTTCTTGGTATCCAAATTCCACCAAAGTCTGCAGGTCCTTGGTAGTGCTTTCTGGCACAGGTACCTCCTGCTTAGTAACCGAGTTCCAGTACCGTCAGCTGGTCCTCGGTAGTTCCAATGGCTCTTGTACCTTCTGCTACCCATCCGGGTTCCAGTACCATCAGCTGGTCCTCGGTAGTTCCATTTGCTCTTGTACCTTCTGCTACCCATCTGGGTTCCAGTACCGTCAGCTGTTTCTCGGCAGTGCCTTTGGCTTAGGTGCCTCCTTCTCGGTATCCAAGTTCCACCAACGTCTGCTGGTCCTTGGTAGTGCTTTCTGGCACAGGTACCTCCTGCTTAGTAACCAAGTTCCAGTACCGTCAGCTGGTCCTCGGTAGTTCCACTGGCTCTTGTACCTTCTGCTACCCACCCGGGTTCCAGTACCATCAGCTGGTCCTCGGTAGTTCCATTTGCTCTTGTACCTTCTGCTACCCATCCGGGTTCCAGTACCGTCAGCTGGTTCTCGGCAGTGCCTTTGGCTTAGGTGCCTCCTTCTCGGTATCCAAGTTCCACCAACGTCTGCTGGTCCTTGGTAGTGCTTTCTGGCACAGGTACCTCCTGCTTAGTAACCAAGTTCCAGTGCCGTCAGCTGGTCCTTGGTAGTTCCATTGGCTCTTGTACCTTCTGCTACCCATCCGGGTTCCAGTACCATCTGCTGGCTCTCAGCAGTTCTTCAGCCTTCTTGTACCTTCTGCTACATTTCCAAGTTCAAGCTTTTTGAAATGGTTCTTGGTAATCACTCTGGATCTCCCTGACGAGGACCCTGAAGACGAGGACCCTGAAGACCAACCCGAAGAAGACGAGGACCCCAAAGACGACGACCCTGAAGACGAGGACCCTGAAGACCACCCCGAAGAAGACGAGGACCCTGAAGACGACAACCCTGAAACGACGACCCTGAAGACCACCCCGAAGGAGACGAGGACCCCGAAGACGACGACCCTGAACACGAGGACCCTGGAGACCACCCCGAAGAAGACGAGGACCCCGAAGACGAGGACCCTGAAGACGACGACCCTGAAGACCTCCCCGAAGAAGACCAAGAAGATGACCCTGAAGAAGTTGACCAAGAGGACAAAGAACAAGAAGACAACCACCAAGATACAGAAGAACAAGAGGCAGAAAACCAAGAAGCAGAAGTACAAGAAGCTGCAGAACAAAAAGCGGAAGAACATTAAGCATAAGACTAAAAATCAGAGCAAAAGATATTATCTAAATTATAAGCAGAAGATGACTAAGCAGTGTATGGGGGTGAGTCCGTTCCTCCTCGTGGTGCCCCTGGAAAAGACCTGCTGCTGCAGGCCAAACTGAATGCGGACAAATCCTGTTGTAAATCTTTTGTGACGGGCAGAACGAAAGGTGTAATGTTCATACTTTTATAGATAACAACTACAGGAATGCCTGTCACAAATAAGAATATGATGAAGAAGAAGAATATGAAGAAGATGAAGAAGTAGAATATGAAGAAGAATAATAGTTGAATAAGAAGAATATGAAGAATGTAAAAAAAAAGAATAATACGAAGAAGGTGAAGAAAAAGACGAAGAAGGTGAAGAAGAAGTTGATGAAAAATATGCTGATGCTGAGGATGATAAAGGAGAAAGTGTGGGAGAAGTAAAAAAGAAGGTGAAGAGCATGGAAGTAGTGAAACATAAATATCTGACAAAATATAAAAAAACTTAACATAGTTAATATTTCCGTAACTCAGAACGTCTTAAAAAAAATATTAATTCCTGCTATTCCATTTGATTGGGCTAAACCTCTATGCCTTTATTGTCTCCCCCACCTCCCCCAATACATTCTACATTATTCTTAGTTATTTTCCTTCATGTAGAATTAACCTACAAGGAAAGAAAGGGTTTATTTTTATTCCGATATTTCTGTCCCATTGACTTGCATTGGTTTCCGGTATCGGAATCGGCGATATCCGATACTTTTTAGGTATCGGTCCGATCCAATCCGATCCGATATTTCCCGATATAGGAAGGTATCGCTCAACACTATTGATGAGGCATTAAATAAATATAGAAAATTAAATAAATTATGTAAAAAACAAATCAAGGCAGCAAAGATTGAGGCAGAGAGAATCATTGCCAGAGAAAGTAAAAATAACCCCAAAATATTCTTTAACTACATAAATAGTAAAAAACTAAAAAATTATAGTGCTGGCCCCCTTAAAAATAGTCTGGGTGAAATGGTGGATGAGGATGAGGAAAAAGCCAATATGCTAAATGATTTTTTTTCAACTGTATTTACACAAGAAAATCGCATGACAGAAAACATGATTAGTGATAACAAAAATTCTCCACTAAATGTCACTTGCTTAACCCAGCAGGAAGTACGTCGGCGTCTAAAAATCACTAAAGTTGACAAATCCCCGGGCCCGGATGGGATACACCAGCGAGTACTGCAGGAATTAAGTAACGTCATAGATAGACTATTATTTTTAATCTTTAAAGATTCCATAATAACAGGGTCTGTACCACAGGACTGGCGTATAGCAAATGTGGTGCCAATATTCAAAAAGGGGACAAAAACTGAACTTGGAAATTATAGGCCGGTAAGCTTAACCTCTACTGTGGGTAAAATCCTGGAGGGTTTCCTAAGAGATGCTATAATAGAGTATCTGAAGAAGAATAACCTCATGACCTAATATCAACATGGGTTTACGAGGGACCGTTCCTGTCAAACTAATCTGATTAGCTTTTATGAGGAGGCAAGTTCTGGACTGAACCAAGGAAATGCAGTGGATGTTGTGTATATGGACTTTTCAAAAGGTTTTGATACGGTTCCACACAAAAGGTTGATACATAAAATGAGAACAATGGGGATAGGGGAAAATATATGTATGTGGGTTAAGAACTGGCTCAGTGATAGGAAACAAAGGGTGGTTATTAATGGAAAACACTCAGACTGGGTCTCAGTTAACAGTGGGGTACCACAGGGGTCAGTATTGGGCCCCCTTCTTTTTAAAATATTTATTAATGACCTTGTAGGGGGCATACAGAGTAATATTTCAATATTTGCAGATGACACTAAACTCTGCAGGGTAATCAATACAGAGGAGGACAATTTTATATTACAGGAGGATCTATGTAAACTAGAAGCTTGGGCTGATAAATGGCAAATGAGCTTCAATGGGGATAAATGTAAGGTAATGCACTTGGGCAGAGGAAATAAAATGTATAATTATATGCTTAATTGTAAAACACTGGGCAAAACTGTAACTGAAAAAGACCTGGGTGTATTGGTGGACGACAAGCTCACGTTCAGTGGCCAGTGTCAGGCAGCTGCTGCAAAGGCAAATAAAATAATGGGATGCATTAAAAGAGGCATAGATGCTCATAAGGAGAACATAATTTTACCTCTATACAAGTTATTAGTGCGACCACACTTCGAATACTGTGTACAGTTCTGGTCTCCGGTGTATAAGAAAGACATAGCTGAACTAGAGCGGGTGCAGAGAAGAGCAACCAAGGTTATTAGAGGACTGGGGGGTCTGCAATACCAAGACAGGTTATTACACTTGGGGTTATTTACTGTGGAAAAAAGAAGGCTTAGGGTTGACCTTATTACTATGTACAAGTATATGAGGGGACAGTACAAAGACCTTTCTACTGATCTTTTTACTCTGAGGCCTGAGACGGGGACAAGGGGGCATCTTCTACGTCTGGAGGAAAGAAGGTTTAATCATAATCACAGACGGGGATTCTTTACTGTAAGAGCAGTGAGACTATGGAACTCTCTGCCGCATGATGTTGTAATGAGTGATTCACTGTTAAAATTTAAGAAGGGCATGGATGCCTTTCTTGAAAAGTATAATATTACAGGTTATAAATACTAGATTCCTTGATAGGGCGTAGATCCAGGGAACTAGTCTGATTGTCGTATGGAGTTGGGAAGGAATTTTTTTCCCCAATGTGGAGCTTAGTGTTTGCCACATGTTTTTTTTTTGCCTTCCTCTGGATCAACATGTTAGGCTATGGGCTGAACTAGATGGACTTAGTCTTCCTTCAACCTTAAAAACTATGTTACTATGTTACTATAGTGGGAATTTCAACATCTTCCAATTGTTGCTTCCAATATTTAAAGAAAATGTCCGGGCGTATCTTCAACAGATTCGATTTCATGACCGAATAAAGACTAGATATTGAGGGGGTGCCCGTAGGGGATAGTAGAATGGTGTCTAATTCATTTTGGAAGGTCTTGAAAGTAACATCCCTTAAGTGTGACATAACGGAAAGTCTGATTTGTTCATATTGAAAGCCATGTTGGAGATGTAGACCATATTTATCCATACACTCTGGGTACGTCAACCATCTCTGATCGGTTGGGTGGAGGAGGTGAGAAATGTTGTCTATACCCGCTTGCTGCCACTTAAGAAATAATTTGTTTTCAATGCCCTGTGGAAATTCTGGATTGCGCCAAAGTGGCAGGTGCTTAGAAATTCTGAAAGAAAGGCCATATTTCTTCCTAACCGCTTTCCAGGTGGAAATGGTGTCTTTAAAAGTTACTGAATTTTTGATTGCTAGGGGTAAGGAAGTATATCGAGAGTGTAGAAGTGCAGTCAAGCTGAAGGGGTATGCATAATCTGATTCCAATGAATAGTCAGAGTATGAATGTCTTTTGTGGAGCCAGTCTATTATGTAACGAAAGAGGCAGGCAAGGTTATAATTCCTGATACTTGGAAAATTGATGCCACCATCATCTTTGGATGACATAAGTTTGTCAAGATTAATCCTAGGACGTTTTCCCTTCCAGATAAAATGACTGAAGGCCCTGTTGAGTGTAGTTATGTCAGAGTGTTTCAGTAGCAATGGTAGAGTTTGGAGTTGATACATAATTTTAGAAGTACTGATCATCTTGACCAAATGTGCCCTACCCAAAAAAGATAAGGGCAAATCCTGCCATGACTTCAATTGATTAGTCATTTTTTTGATGAGGGGTGGATAATTTAACGTGTATAAAGATGATGGCAAGCGACCTATTTTGATGCCCAAATAGGTGATGTAAGAGGGAGTTACAGTAATATCGCTAAAAGATCCTTTAGGTAAAGTTTTATTCCTTTTTCAGTTAATGGTAATAATTCACATTTTTTAGCACTTATTTTAAACCCAGAGTAAGCCCCCAAATTTTTGAAATTACCATTACCAAAGGTAAATGCAGAATGGGATCCGACATAAACAGAATGATATCATCTGCAAAAAAAGCCGCCTGAATTGATTTCTTAGTAAAATAAATGCCTGAAAAAGTTTTGGGGTCCGATAAAATACGAACTAAGGGTTCTAATGCTATATTAAAAAGCAGGGGAGACGAAGGGCACCCTTGTCTCGTTCCCTTCTCAAGAGGGAAGGGAGTGGATAGAAAACCCGGGGTATACACCTGAGCTTTTGGAGACATATATAGATTGTGTATATAATTAAAGAAGCGGCCTGACAACGACATCTTGGTTAATACCTTATATAACCAGTCCCAGCTAATGTTATCAAAGGCCTTTTCGGCGTCTAGGGAGACAACCTTTTAAATTAGGTGTGGAGTGAATTTTATCTAGCGCCAACAGTACTTTCCTAATATTTAGCGTGGCTGATCGGCCCTTAACAAAACCTGCTTGGACAGGAGATATGAGGTGAGGTAAAATAGAGGCCAGTCTGTCAGCCATTATTTTGGACAAAAGCTTAATGTCGGTATTTATGAGAGAGATTGGTCTGTATGAATTGGGGGATAATGGATCTTTGTCTGGTTTAAGTAATAATTTGACATATGCCATATTTGCGGAAGGGAAAATGGGATCGCCATTAGTTATTTTGTTAAAGATCAATGCTAATAATGGGGAGATTTCTTCCCTTAAAGATTTAAAGAAATCAGAAGTGTATCCATCAGGCCCAGGGGCTTTGTTTGGTTTCAAATTTCTAATTGTATTAGTAATCTCTTCCAATGAGATAGGTTTATTTAATATCGATTTATGTTCTTCTGAAAACAAAGGTAATTTGACCTTATCTAAAAGTGCATCAGAGAGGGGCAAGGTTTGTTTTGGATTTTTATATAAGTCATTATAAAATGAGCCTAGGATCTCATTAATTGATTTAGGATTCGTGTGAATTAGCCCGTTGGTATTTCTTAATTGGAAAATCCCCTGTGGCTTTTTCAGACCTCTTGTTAAATTGGCCATCATCCTCCCTGATTTGTTGCCAAACCTATAAAAATATGCTTCTGTTTGGGATAGGTGGAATTTTTCTCTCTTATCTGCGTATTGGTTGAACTCAGACTGTTTTTGAGACCATTGTGTTTTATTTAAAGGGGAAGGGTCAAGAAGAAATGTAGTGTAGGCTTGTTTCAGTTCAGAGGATAGTTCACTATATCTTCTCATAACTTTTTTTTGTGAGAAAACGTATAAGCCAAAATTTTCCGTCTAAGTACCTCTTTGGCCGATTCCCATAGTAATGTGGGATCATCTTGATGAGCCGAGTTGTCAGATAAGAATTCCTGCCACCATAATTTGAGAGAGGAAATAAAAGAATCGTCTTGGCAAAAATAATCTGGAAATCTCCATAAGAAGTCAGAGCCCCGAGGGAATTTCTTTGATAGTTCCAAAGTTACTGGAGCATGGTCTGAGATAACAATATTATCAATGTGTACAGTTATCAGTTTAGCCAGCAGAGAAGGAGAGACAAGAATATAGTCGATTCGAGACCAAGAGTCTTTGGCGTGTGAGAAATGCGTAAATTCTCTATTGCTAGGGTTCAGGAACCTCCACGAGTTGATTAATTGGCAGGTAGACATAAGAGGTGCTAGCACTTTATCATGCGAGGTTATTGATTGAGGAGTGCCAGCAGTGTTTTTTCTATCCTCGTGTCCTGAAACCACCGAATTAAAATCCCCACCTACTATGTTGTTAGGTTTGGAATCAAGCAAAAGTCTAGTCTGCCATTGTTTGAAAAAAGATTTGTTACCTATATTAGGGGCATATACATTATAGATAGAGAAGATTCCACAAGATGTGGTTAATGTTAATTGTACCAATCTTCCCTCTCCATCTTGTTGCTGGTCTATGATCTGGTGTATAAATAGTTTATTGATAAGGATTAAGACTCCAGCCTTTCTATCCACGGACGATGAACCATAAACACCACCCACCCCTAATTTTTTCATCCGGGGGAAATCTGCTTCCGGTAAATGCGTTACCTGTAGGAGGGCTATATTGGGTTTTAAACGTTTTAATTGTCTAAGGACTTTCATTCGTTTTTGGGGAGACCTTAAACCTTTAACTTTCCATAACACGATAAACATATTCAGGGACTGTAAGAATAAACATGACTGGTAAAATACTTACAAGACAGTGATGACATGTAACTGGATTATATAATAAGGAGCAATGCTCAAACATGTGTAACAAATTTAAGTAACAATAAACCAAAGTTTTAGAAAACTGACCTAGCAAGAGTGTAGACACTTTATCTCTGCTCGCTAGGAAAAAACTCTCCCCTGGGCTTCACTTCTGCTCGACCATGTGTGTAACATTACAAATTACAATTTAACCCCCTTTTACTATGTTGTTTTTCATCAATATTTTTCTTTCATTTTGATCTCTTATTGATTCTATTCTCCCCTCCCACCACAATCACAACAACTTTAGTCAAGGCTGTAAAAGTCCGAGAGGGGAGACAGTCGGAAGTAATTGCCTCCATAATATCATTACTCCGGAGTCTCCAGGTGTACAAAAGGAGAAACTCATTGAATCATCGATTGTTATAGCTCTGGTCCCCTTTGTCTCCTTGCCTTATAGATCCCTTAAGGGACCGTGAGCAAGAAGGAGTTAACTCTTGGTGAATCTGTTCAGGGCTAGCTCTTGGGCACAGGAGACTGCTGACAAATGTATCTGCTTTAGTAGGTGAAGTAAATTCCCAGAAAGAGCCATCTGTATCCTTCAAGCGTAGAGTAGCCGGGTAGCGGAGTTGAAAGCAAATTTTTTCTTTGTGCAGTCTGGTGCATATAGAGCTGAAGGACTTCCTTTTCCTGGTTACTTCGATAGAGTAGTCTTCGAAAAGTAAGATTTTGTCGCCTTGAATGTTCAATGGGTGGTTTAGTTGTTTGTATGCTCTGATAATGTCCACTTTATCATTGAAGTCCAGGAATTGCATGATGACCTGTCTAGGCCTTATTGTATTTTGGGCCCCAGAGATAGCAGGTGGAGAACCAATTCTGTGAACCCTTACCACCTTTTTACCTTCAGGTAGTTTTAGGGCTTTAGGGACTTCATTTTCGCATAGAGGTTTCAGGGTGCTCTGAAGATACGATTCAGGTAGGCCCACCAGACGTAGATTGCTTCTGCGAGAGCGATTCTCAAGGTCATCTATACGGTCTCTCAAAATTATGTTTTCACGAACAATAGCAGAAATTTTGGAATGGTCCTCTTTTGAATCATCCTCGATGTTAGATATTCGTGATTCTAACTCGGTAAGCTGTTCGGCTTGTTCGTCTTGTCTGGTTTGTAGATCCAGCAGGGCAGTGTTTAGAGTGGATTGTATTATGGTTTTGATTTCAGGTAATAGCCTAGCAGTAACCTCAGCCGCTAGTTCTGAAGGGTCCTTTTGTGTCTCCCCTTTCCTTGAAGAAGAATTGCGGGGCATTTTAGAGGGTTGACGTAGCTCCTCTCCGCCCTCAGATTGGGCGGGATGTTCCTCTTGATCAAAAGTAGGAGCCATATTATGAAGATTGGAGAGGTCGAAGTGATTGGAAAAGGAAGATTGTTTTTGCCCACTGCGGAGAAGATAGCGGTCCATATAGGCCAATGATATTGTTTGAAGAAGTCCTTCAGCTGTGTGAGAGTTTCGAAGAATCGCTGAGTTGCAGGAATTAAGAATTAGGGGACCGGAGTAGATGTGCAAGGGGGGTGAACATGAACAGTTGAATAGAACTCACATGGTCGGCGCCTGAACCGGAAGACTCACAGATTCATAGTTCATAGAGTGTAGCTACTTTATGATGAGAAATGGAAAGATCACCAGAGCAGATCATCTGTTGATCGGTAGTAGACCGGACATGTGGGGCCAAAGCTGATTATTAAATGGCTATTAAGCGTTAAATGATATAACAAATGAAGGCAGTAATGTCCTTGTGGTCCCCAAGGTGGCGTTTGAAGTGGATAGTTAAAAGTAGCTGTTATAATATAAATGTCCACTGGATGGAGTTTAGATGTAAAGTTAGGAATTGCTTTTCAGATAAAGATGAATCACCTTTTTTTTTTTCCTTTTTTCTTATACGTTGCTCCTCTTATTCCTTGTTAATATGGACAAAAAGATCAAATTGGGGACTTTAAATGTTAAAAGAGAATGTTGTCATTTACTGTGAATCAGTGGAAAAACAAGTGATTTTCTATGGGGTTAGAGATCTGTGGCTCTCAGTAGGTGTTAGATAAAAATGCTGAGGAAGGGAGAAGTGTTTAGCATGCTTTGGATAGATTTAGTAGAAATGTAATCAGTTTGAAGCTCCTGCTTCAGTGTCTCCACATGGGAAGCGTAAATTTGACAAGATAGTGGCTGCTCCCGTGGCGGGAAAGCCCCTGATGACAGAGAGAGGGCGGTTGAAGCGGCTCCGGCAGGTCTCTCCCCGTCACGGGCCCAGCGCCCCCCAGGGTTACCGCGACACCCTCCAGGCAAGACCGCGGTCCCGCCGGCAGCGGCTCAGCGGGCGGTGAGCACTGAGCACAGAGTCCTGTCCGGTAAGTTCTCTGTGTTTGTGTGTGACCACAGCTGGCCCTTCGAACCACCGCACCAGTACCTGGATCTCCGCAGCTGCTGGTCTCAAGAGCACGGGGGCGGCGGTGGCTCCCACCGTGTGCCTCTGCGCCTCCGTCCTTGTCCGTTGGGACCCCGGTAGTACACCGCAAGTGCTCCTCAGTCATCACAGCAGGACACGCCGCGGGATCCACAGGGCGAGAATTGCTCCTTTTTTATTAACCTAGGATTCACAAAAAAAATTGCGTAAAAAATGATAAAAAAGTATTACGTACATCATAATAGTACAAAAAACAACAAAACAAAAAAACAAACAAATAGCTCATCTGAAAAAAACAAGCCTGACACATTTCTGACAACAGGAAAATAAAAGAAAATGATAGCTTTTAGAATGTGACATTACAAACCTAATAACATTTAAAAACTTTATGAATTTGATGTCATCATAATCACGTTGACCTGAAGGATAAGATTAACTTCACAGTGAATTCCATATAATTAAAATGGTTGTCCACTAATTTAGATTACCCCCCCCCCCCAATGTATCCCCCCGGGGCCCCTAAGGATTTTTGTAATTAGCTTACATTGCAGATACTGCCTGTGAGCGACGCTATCACTGGCTGCTCACAGGCATCACGTCACCCCCGGCTGCAGCCAACTCTGACATCCGCTGATGTCACGACAAGTGCTGGCAGCAGCCGGGGGTCTCTGTCTTCCTGGTTCCACGGTGGATGCCAGGCTGTGGGCGGGGTTACCCCCCCCGTGTCACACACGCCATCCACCGCGTGCTCTGCCTCTCCCCATTCAGTGGGAAAGCGCGTGGTGGATGCTGGGTGTGACATGGGGGATAACACCGCCCACAACCCAGCAGCCACCGCGGGCACCCCAGTGCTGAGTCATGCCTCACTTGTCGTGACGTCAGCGCGGGGTCACTTGATGCCTGTGAGTGGCCAAGGATAGCGCCACTCACAGGCAGAAAAAGCAAAGTAAGGTATTTGCAAAATCCTTAAGGGCCCCAGGGGGATACATTGGGGGGGGGGGTAATATAAAGCAATGGACAACTTCTTTAAGTCCCCAAAACAATGGTGGAAATACTTTTTTTGCTTTAATTCACCCACCCCACAAAGGTGTTTCCAAAACATTACAAGATAAATTAAATAGCACCTTAAAAAATGAAGTTATCCTACAAAAAAATAAAAACAGAAAAGTAACAGTGGAATAAAGCTTCAAAGCAAAACAATAAGAAGAAAACTGGTTGAGGAGAAAAGTAGGTGTTCTACTGGGTACTGGAGAGATACTTTATTTTAAAAAGTTTAAAATAAAATAAAAATAAACTATATAACTAATGGTAAGACCAAGCACAAACAGGCTTCTCCAGCATCAAAAGGGCTCTTTTATTTAAACTGTTACATCAAACACCACATATTGACCCACTCAGTAGCTTTTCACAAGAAAGACCCAAATGTGTCAATACGTGGTTTTTGATATGTTATTCTGGAAAAAGAACCCTTGATGCTGGTGAAACCTGTTTATTTTTTTGCATTAATGGTCTGAATGGAAGACTATGAGAATGAGAAAAGAGTGCCAAATCAGAAACAAAATTGGGTATGTTCACATAGTTCAGTCCTAGTAGAATGAATGGTCTCCTAGTTGGAAAGCAAGGCAAAAATTGCAGTGCAAACACAATAATGGAAGAGTACAAAAAAGCAGAGAAAGGATGCCAAAAATCAAAATCAGTGAAATTGGGGTTCTAAATGTAAAGATGCTGTGATTATAGTCCTACATGGCTCATGTGCTTGAGGGGGCCCAATGACACTTTCAACATCAGGGCTATAAGCCGCTTTTATTGGTTGTGGGCCATGATTAAAGTTATCGATAAGTTATACACACATACCATTGCTTTAGAAAGCAAAGCGATTGCCCAGAAAGATAAACTGGTTGGAAAAAAATTAACACTGACAAGACTTTAACCCAGTATACAAAATTTAAGCGCATTGATTTACAACGTCTTCTTCTACATATATTCTTTCATATATTCTTTACTGTCCTTAAATTTTAGTATTATTTTGTCTGGTCTTAGAGCATTTAGCACTTTCTACAATTATAATTACATGAAACATTCAAGCAAGTCATTTCGATTGGTTCTACCTGGAAAAATAACCAGCCCCCGAGTAAACAAGTTAAACAGTTCCAGGTTACAGTGTACTGTAAATCACCTAACATTGTCTCATTTTTAAAATGTAAACTATATTTTAATTCTCTTTTCATTTCAGGATAATATAGCGCGCCGTTTAGTTGCCGTCGCTCAGAGGAGTTTGTTTTACAGCTTTCATTCTCTTTTTCACCATGGGTCATAAATGAAAAGCTTTCAGCCCTAATGACCAGAATGACTTTCCCCGATCATGTTATTGCTGGTTTGGCACATTTATTGCTTTCACATGCACTAATGGATGAGTTGGGATATGTTAACAATTTATATATCATTTAATCCAGGAGAAGAACCCTACCGAACTAACTTAGTCCTTAGGATTGAGTAGCTTTTAAGGAGTATAAATGAATTTAATGCTTTAGAAAGAGCTTCTATAAATTATAGCTATGACACCTATTACATTAAGCTGCATTAAGCATTCATACATCTTCATTACTGGCAAATTGCCCACAACTCCAAGGTTGAAAAAGCTGCCAGACTCACCCAATGTGACACTCACCTACCTTACTGTGTGAGTGATTGAGGGGCAAAAAAGTGATAAATTTACTTGTGTGTCACTGGTGCTTAAAGAAATACTGCTGTTAATTCAACTGTAGGTTTTTCATGTGTCTTAGCATATATCTTTTATTATAATTCAATGAAGATATAGAGATAATGTATGAAGAGTAGTGTTGAGCATTCCGATACTGTAATATCGGGTATCGGCCGATATTCGCGGTATCGGAATTCCGATACTTAATTCCGATACTTTTACAATATCGAATACCGGAATCGGAAGTTCCCATAATGCCTGCGCTCTGCAGTGTCTGTGAAGGATGACAAGTTGGATGGCAGCGCGATCCAGCCTGTCATCAGAATGCCATCCCAGCGGGGGAGAATTCTCCTGATTGTTTAAAAGCCGGCGCGCGGTAAAAAGCCGCCGGCTTTTAAACAATCACACAGCCCCACACTGCTTCCCCGCAGCCTCCCACCCCGATCCTCCGCTCCCCTCGCCACCTCCAATCCCAATCGTAAATTAGGACCGGGCGGGGAGCGCAGCACCAAGGAGCGAAGGACCCGGGCGGGGAAGCCGGCAGTGAAAAGACTTCACCGCCGGCTTTCCCGTTCTGTGCTGCGCTTTCCTGCCGGTTATTTCAAATGAACAGCTGAGGTATCAGCTGATGCCGATCAGCTGTTCATTTGAAGTCGCCGCGTTGCCCTCAGAGGGTTCATGTGAGTTCATGCTTGACTGCATGAACTCACATGAACTTTCCCACGGCCGCACAGGTCAGCCTCACCTCCCAGACCCGTCATGATTAGTGTGTGTGCGGGGTGTGTGTGCGGGGTGTGTGTGCGGGGTGTGTGTGCGGGGTGTCTGTGCGATGTTTGTGCGGGTGTCTGTGCGTGCAGGCAGACATAGGCCGATGTGACACTACTACTCCCATCGGCCTATGTCTGTCCCCCGTCCACTCGTGCCAGCAGGATCAGCTCGATGGGAGCAGTAGTTCCCATCAGCCTGATCCTGCTATTTAAATTGCCCTACTGTGTCCCCAATAAATGTTAGATACATGTCATTGGTGGCCAGTGGTTACCTAAAAGAAATTAGTTCATACATTACCTGTCCCCGCCGATCGCCACCTAAAATAAAGTAAAAAATAAAAAACTACACCTATACTCACCTAGACACCTAATTCCCCGAAGCCATCGATCTCCTGTAATAAAATATAAAATAATAAACCACAACCTTATCCTTACCCCTCCGGAGTAGTCCACGAGTGTCCCACGATGATCTCCAGTTCAGAGCAGCCACATAGAATGTGACCGCTCTGAACCGCTGCCGCCGCTAGAATGTCGGGGCCGTAAGGGTTCACCGGAGTTCAGGCAGCGCTGCTCCGGTTAGCTCCTTTACGGCCCTGCTGTATCGTGAGAAATTCCCACGGTACAGCAGTGCCGTAAAGGAGGTCTCCGGAGCTGCGCTGCCTGAATGCACTCCGGTGACCTCAGTCAGTGGCTCCCGCTGCCGGGAGCGGACGTGTTCCCGGCAGCGTGAGCTTACAGCAGCCATGCACAGCTGTCACCTTCTCCAGATGTGACAGCTGTGCATGGGAGATCAGCGCAGGAACGTGGACAGGTAACTATTATTTTTAGTAAACTAAGAATTAAATAAAATGGTGTGTTTTATTTCAAATAAATTATTTTTTTCTGGGTGTAGTGTGTTTTTTCTTTTTAACACTTTGTAGGTTAGTAATGGGGGTGTCTTATAGACGGCCATCATTACTAACCTGGGCTTCATGGCAGCTGGCGCTGACATGAACCCCACCACTATTACCCCCTGCCACCGCACCAGGGCAGCGTGGAAGAGCGAGGCTAAGTGCCAGAATTGGCGCATCCTATGGATGCGCCATTTCTGGGGCGGCTGACGGCTGGTGTTTCTAGCCTGGGAGGGGGCCATTATTCATGACATCCTTCCTGGGCTATTAATATCAGCCCCCAGCTGTCTGCCTAGCCTTTGCTAGCTATTAAAATAGGGGGGACCCCACGTCATATTTTTTGGGGGGGTCCCCCATTTTAATAGCTAGTAAAGGCTAGGTATTCAGCTGGGGGCTGATATTAGTAGCCTGGGAAGCTCCGTGGGTTTTACCCCCTTCCCAGGCTTCAAACATCTGCCCCAGCTGTCTGCTTAACCTCCGCTAGAGACTAAAATTATGGGGGATCCCACGCCATTTTTTTTTTAAATAAATCCTTTATTTTAACACTAAATGACATTTGAGGAGTTAATAAAGATGCAGTCCCTAAATTATTATTTATTTTTTAATTAATTTTTCCCAAAACTTTTGACGTGGGCTTCGCCATATTTTTGTATGCCAGCCAGGTACAGCATCCAGCTTCTATGAACGCGCCATTTTCCGGGGCGGCTGCGGACTGCAATTTTCAGTGGGGGGGGGGGCAGAAAGCTTGGGCCTCCCTGCGCTGCAGATTCCATCCCCCAGCTGCCTAGTTGTACCTGGCTGGACACAAAAATAGGGAGAAGCTCCACTTTTTTTTTTTTAATTATTTCATGAAATTCATGGAATAATTAAGAAAAAAAGGGCTTCCCTATATTGTTGTGTCCGGCCAGGTACAAATAGGCAGCTGGTGGTTGGGGGCAGCCCGTTCCTGCCTGCTGTACCTGGCTGGACACAAATATAGTGCAAAGCCCCACGTCAATTTTTTTTAAATTATTTCAGGAAATTCATGAAATAATTAAAAAAAAATTATGTGGGGCTTCGCCCTATATTTGTGTCCAGTCAGGTACAGCAGGCAGGAACGGGCTGCCCCCAACCACCAGCTGCCTATTTGTACCTAGCCGGACACAACAATATAGGGAAGCCCTTTTTTTCTTAATTATTCCATGAATTTCATGAAATAATTAAAAAAAAAAATACGTGGGGCTTCGCCCTATTTTTGTGTCCAGCCGGGTACAACAAGGCAGCTGGGGGCTGGAATCCGCAGCGCAGGGAGGCCCAAGCTTTCTGGGCCCCACCCGCTGCAAATTGCAGTCCGCAGCCGCCCCAGAAAATGGCGCGTTCATAGAAGCGCCATCTTCTGGCGCTGTACCCAACTCATCCAGGGCCCTGGTGCGGTGGCTCACTGGGTAATAAAGGGGTTAAGGCCAGCTTGGCATTATCAGCTGGCCCTAAGCCCGAAATTCATGGGGTCACGCCAATATTAGACATGACCACCATGAATTTCTAGTAAAGTATTTAAAAAAACACAACACCCAGAATAAAGTCCTTTAATTGAAATAAACACACAATTCTTTATTGTTCTAAATTAAACCATACTTACCGTCACGCCCATTCCAGCTGAAGCCAACGATCTCCTGCAATAAAAGTAAAATAATAAAGCAACCTCATCCTTACCTTTCCATGGCTCCCACGACGGCTCCAGCTCTGCTACATCGAGATGACAGGCTGGACCGCAGCAGAACGCTGCCATCCAGCCTGTCATCCCGCAGACACTGAGAAGCGCAGGCATACTTCCACTCCTCAGTGTCTGGCTGTGACGGCATAAAGATGAGCCGAGGTCATGTCCAATGAACTCAGCTCACCTCATGCACGTCACTGACAGCGTGGGAAAATTCTCCTGCACTCAGCACTTCAGCGTGAGAATTTTCCCACGCTGTCAGTGACGTGCATGAGGTGAGCTGAGTTCATTGGACATGACCTCACCTCATGTATGTCACTGACAGCGTGGGAGAATTCTCACGCTGAAGCGCTGAGTGCAGGAGAATTTTCCCACGCTGTCAGTGACGTGCATGAGGTGAGCTGAGTTCATTGGACATGAACTCGGCTCATCTGGATGATGTCACAGAGGGACACTGAGGAGCGCAAGCAAGCCTGCGCTTCTCATTGTCTGTGGGATGACAGGCTGGATGTCAGCGTTCTGCTGCGGTCCAGCCTGTCATCTTGATGTAGCAGAGCTGGAGCTGTCCTGGGAACCATCGAAAGGTAAGGATGATGTTGCTTTATTATTTTTCTTTTATTGCAGGAGATCGTTGGCTTCAGCTGGAATGGGCGTGATGGTAAGTATGGTTTAATTTAGAACAATAAAGAATTGTGTGTTTATTTCAATTAAAGGACTTTATTCTGGGTGTTTGTGTTTTTCTTTAACTTTGACTATGGGGTTAGTAATGGGGGTGTCTTATAGACGCCTCTCCATTACTAACCTGGGCTTGATGTCAGCTGGCATTATAAGCTGACATCAACCCCAGCCCTATTACCCCACTGCCACCGCTACAGGGCAGTGGGAAGAGCGAGGCTAAGTGCCAGAATTGGCGCATCCTATGGATGCGCCATTTCTGGGGCGGCTGACGGCTGGTGTTTCTAGCCTGGGAGGGGGCCAATATTCATGGCACCCTTCCTGGGCTATTAAAATCAGCCCCCAGCTGTCTGCCTAGCCTTTGCTAGCTATTAAATTAGGGGGGACCCCACGTTATTTTTTTGGGAGGGTTCCCCCATTTTAATAGCTAGTAAAGGCTAGGTATTCAGCTGGGGGCTGATATTAGTTGCCTGGGAAGCTCCGTGGGTATTACCCCCTTCCCAGGCTTCAAACATTTGCCCCAGCTGTCTGCTTAACCTCCGCTAGAGCCTAAAATTAAGGGGAACCCCACGCCAATTTTTTTTTAAATAAATCCTTTATTTTAACACTAAATGACAAGTACAGTAATCAACACTGTCCCTGTACTTCATATATATGTGACTGACATGTTTCTATATATCTAATCTATGTGTGATTCTCTATTTTTTCTATTCTAAATTGTCGGGTACAGATGCTGAATTGCCGGCCGGCTTTCTTAAAGAGACGGTGCACGAAAACACTAATATTTTTTTAAATAAATCCTTTACACTAAATGACAAGTACAGTAAGCAACACTGTCACAGTACTTCATGTATATGTGACTGACATGTTTCTATCTATCTAATCTATGTGTGAAGCTCTATTCTGTCTGTTATAAATTGTCGGGTACAGATGCTGAATTGCCGGCCGGCTTTTTTAAAGAGACGGTGCACGAAAACACTAATATTTTTTAAAATAAATCCTTTACACTAAATGACAAGTACAGTAAGCAACACTGTCGCTGTACTTCATATATATGTGACTGACATGGTTCTATCTACCTAATCTATGTGTGAAGCTCTATTCTTTCTGTTGTAAATTGTCGGGTAACGGTGAATGCCGCTGATGAATTGCCGGCTTTTCATGTCATTCTACATTATTCTTAGTTGTTTTACTTCATGTAGAATTAACCTACAAGGAAAGAAAGGGTTTATTTTCATTCCGATATTTGTGTCCCATTGACTTGCATTGGTTTCCGGTATCGGAATCGGCGATATCCGATACTTTTTGGGTATCGGCCCGATCTAATCCGATACGATATTTCCTGATATCGGAAGGTATCGCTCAACACTAATGAAGAGTTTAGGTAATTTCTAATCGTACTATAGACTTTCTTTTGCACTGCAAACAGTTGATCCTCTTCTTAGATTTTAACCAGTTGTCGAATTGGTAGTGCAGAGAACCAGCATTTAAACAATGGGCAAACCTAAACATATCAGAAAGAATAAACTTAATCAATGCATGTCATTTTCATTAAATGCATCTCTACTCAAATAATAAAACCTAAATACTGTATTCCTCTTCCAATGATAACTAGAGGCTGGTAGCTAACACCTAGTCAATAATTATGGAGTTGTTCAGCTGACTCTTCTAGTTTCCTAGACACCAAGGACCTGATTCATTATAGAGTTTACAAAAAAAAACTGTCTTAAAAAACTTTGAAAAGTTGAAAAATTTTTGCACAATGTATAGTTGATCAAAGATTTTGAGACTTTTGACGTTTTCAGCCGGTTTCAAGCAGCTCAACCAAGATGGGCAGAGCTGGGGAGGAGTTGGTGCGGACTCCAGAAATGCTACTCCAGACAATGATGTCTCTGAGAAAATATACCAATTTCATTAAGTGGTGTGCACCTCTTAAAGGGAACCTGTCATGTCACTTCAATAAGTTAAACTGTCCCCAGGTCCATGTTAGTGATGCAGTGCGCACAGTCAGTGTAGCTGTGAACTCAACAAAGCTTCATTGCGCACGCGCGGGGAGCCGTGATCAGCGGCGCATGTGCGGAGGAGCTGCACGTCACAGCACACGCACAGGGGAGCCGTGCGTCACCGCGCACGTGCGGGGACCCCATTCACAATGTGCAAGCGCATTACACATTACCTGCGCTTGCGCAATGGGAAAACAAGACAGAACACTGGAGAACAGATTCATAGTGCTCTAGCGTGTAATAAAGATTCAAATTGAGTGGGCGGTGACCAGGATGACTAAATGCAGAAAGGACCACTCCTAGGACTGAACGAGCAAGTAAGATTATAAGTATATAAAGTGATTTTAGCAAGTGAGTATAGCAGTGATTTGCATAGAAAAAGCATGTTAGTGATGCACATTGCATCACTAACATGGACCTGGGGACAGTTTAACTTATAGAAGTGACATGACAGGTTCCCTTTAATGAATTCAGTGCATTCCACTCCAAAACGCCCCTTTGTTAAAACTGGAGTGTACACTTACTGTCCTTTACTTTCTGCTTGTTTTATTCACCACTTGCCAACATTCATCTTAACTTTCCTTTATCTTATTGTGTCTTGTGGGACTTCACTGCTTGATAAAGCAATGTTGTCACAATAGGTACCCTATAAAATTTGGTGTTCTCTTGTTATCTTACATTTCTATGCCTTGGCTTTCAAGCATTCCTGGAGCTTCTTGATATGTGTCTGAATTCTTTGATAATGACATTGACTCTGTGTTTTGATTATATGTTTTTTGGCTTATGTGAATAATCACCAAGTCAATGATTGACATCCACAGTAGTGCACAATATCTCCATTGAAAACAAAATGATTGGGAAATATGTTTATATTTAACTAGACAAATCAGAGAGCTAAAAGCAAAAACCAGACCAAACAAGAGGCATAAAAAATGCAGCATGTATCAGTAACCATAGGAAATTGGACCTGCCTAATTACAATTAAATTGTCAATAGAAATCCCAACAGAGAGTATTTTATGAGATGTAAGACTGGTATATATGCAGGGATCTGATCTGTAAATTAAAGAAAGCCCAAACCTTTGAATATTTCAATGTTTAGCTGAGATCTGTGAAGACATCATTGACCATATTTGCTTTATCCAAGCCGTGAGTGAGTCTAGTTTTTCCTTCCTCAACATTGAAATTACAACATCAAGAAGGAAAAGTTGTGAAATTATGAAAATCAGGTTATGGATCAACTAAAGCTTTTTTTTATTTCATTATTGATAAGCCTTTGTAAAGGTATGAATGCTTACTATAAAATCCATTACCTTATTTATTCCCTTACATCTTTAATGAGGGAGAAAGAAATTTCAATTTATATGTATATTCCACTTGTCTAATGGAACCTAGAAATGGACACGACTCAGCCGTACAAAACTGCCAGTCCTGTGCCCGACTGTTCTCCACTAGGAACCACTGATTTCTGATGACCTAGGTTCTGACCACCAATGCACAAAATATTATATACCATTAGATTCCATAGATGCAGGGCATTATGGGAAAGCCAGCACAGCCACGCAAAACATTAGCCCGCTCACTGATGCTTCAGCAGTGTGGGAAATGGTGCTTGGAAAATTTCTTTTTCTTGCAAATTGAATCTCCAAATAATGAAATTTGAATGGAATCACAAATCTAAGGAAATTCAACTCAAACTTGATCCTCTTCGGAATTGTCCACTCATCCCTACTTAACACCATGCTGAAAATGATGGCTTATCTGTTTAGTTTATTCTGTCTTCTTAGTTGCTGATTTCAAATGCAGTTCTAGCAAAGATTCACATTTAGAGAGAAATGTTCTCTGCAGATTAGCTGAGTGTGTTGTCCAAAAGCTCAGCAGTTGTAATCATCTCCCTGCTGTGGCCAATGGGGCAGTATCACACCTTACTTAAATGCTATTTGTCCTGTGAATTGCCAATTATAGCTTGAATTTCTCCCGTTTCACAGGAAATTGTCCTTATGCTCTTTTTCTGATTTTGATTATGATCCAACTTCTGACTAATGTTTTTTTCTGAAATTCCTCCCGATCCTGATCCCAGCTAGCCTTACTGTGTTTAGACTGACCATCTGATATCTGACCCCAGCTGGTACCCTATCATTTTGTTTCCTGATTCTGTGCCTGATTATGTCCCTGCTTGTTGACCCAGATATTTAGACTACTTTTGCCTCAGGCTTACTCCAGCAGCCCCTCCATGGATACAACACAGGGGACCACTATTGGCAGTCCACATGCCTATGTAGGGGCTAAAGACTAACTGCAGTTACCCCTGGGAACTGCTAGTGGTTTAAGCTAAACCTGTCTTAGGAAGCCTTTTTTGGGCTGATGCCTTCCGGAAGATTTAACAAATCATGTCTCAAATTCACTTAGTTCAAGAATGAAGTTGATATAAAATAAAAAAAAACTTGCTGGTTTTGCCTGGTTCAAAAGTCAGATCTGTAATGACAGAGAAAACTATTATAGATAAATTCTAATGTTCCATTAAGACTGCTCATCTCTAGATTGACGTATGCTCATTAAAACATACCCATCTTGATTGACTATTGAAATGTATAAAGTCTAGGGTACCAGCCAATGAAACATAACTAACATTTTGTAAATTGCTTAAATCCATTAAATAAATTAAGCCTCTACAGTCTTTGAGTATCATGATTTTACAGAGATACACTTTTGCTATTACCATCAACGAGGCAGCCAAATCCATCAAAACTGCATGGTCATGCAAATATAGTCAAGGGCTAAGATGATTTGGCCTGAAAATATCACTTTTAAAATGAAGTCTTTAAAAGAGAATGAGTCTATAAAAGTATTAATTATACGCTTATAACAATAATATGCCATTGTTTGCACATTTTCACGTGGTCCTGGCAGATTTTAATAAAACAAAAACCGGAATACTCAGGGGAGCAACAGGAATAAAATATGAGCACAATCTGGTCCCTTTTCACTTGGGAATAGGTCCTCTAAACATGACCTTGACATTGTTAGTAGTCAAGTATTAGTCAGTAACTCCTTAGCGAAGGGGCTAATTTTGACCTTAAATGGAAACAGGTAGACAATTCATGCTGCCCAAACGAAGGGTAGCAAGAATTGCAGCTTGGCTGCACGATTGCAGCCAAGTGTATTATTCTCTGAAATGGTCCGGCGCTAAGGCCAATACATTTTGAAAATCCTGCCACAGCCTATAGCTGGAAACCTGACTAGTCCATCACTACCCTGTGCCAGCTCTTTCCAATGCTGATGCACGTGAATGGCAGATTATTCCCTACGTGCACGAGAAGGAGAAACCTGTCAATCACTTGCAACAATGCTGTGAAGAGCCGGTCTTGGCCGGTAAAGTGATAAGACACCTTTCTTTTCTGGGTCAGTATGGTTAGAGCGGTACAAGTTTTATATAGGTTTTTATGCTTTGTTACTTTTGAAAACGTTAAATCATTTTTTATCCAAAAAAATTTTTTGTCGCTATCTTTTGAGAGCTATAACTTTTTAACTTGTAACTTTTTAAGCTAGTTTTTGGCTGACAAAACTGTATGAGGGTTTGTTTTATGAGATGTGAATTTGATTCTCCAGGTCAGTATTATTACAGTGCTATAAAACTTCTATAGTGTATATATATATTGCTACGGATCCGGGTGGTGGAACCTCTGGGCTGCGGTGCAAGGAGGTACCAGATGGGCGTGACTAAGTACCTACTCGGCCTGACCAAGGTTGCACGGCGGCTCAATCGACTCCGTGAACCAGGGAGGGACCGAGCAGGGGGACCAGGTGCCACTCTGCAACCGACCTTGTATGAGAGCAAGTGACTCCCACGGGTCAGATGGCGGGAACTGACCGGTACAGCGGATGAGCATGGCAGGAAGGCTGACGGGTGGTCCGGCTAGATAAGCAGGCTGATTCGGCTGATAGCCAGACGGGTGTTCCGGGTAGGCAGGCTGGCGGGCACAACAGGTAACTGGCAGGTGCACCCAGGTAAGCAGGCTGGCGGGCACGGCAGAAAACAGGCAGGTGCTTCCAGTTAAGCAGGCTGGCGGGCACGGCAGGTAACAGGCAGGTGCTCCCAGGTAAGCAGGCTGGCGGGCACCACAGGTAACAGGCAGGTGCTTCCAGCTAAGCAGGCGGGCAGAGCCCATAGACAGACTGGTGGACTGGACTGTAGACAGACTGTCGGGCTGGATAGTAGTCAGACTGGCGGGCTGGACTGAAGAACAGACTGGCGGACAGGACTGACTTGCAGAGGGACCTGAGGGCTGAAGCAACAGTAAGAACACATAGCAACAACCTTGCATGGGCACCTCCATATTGGAGGAGATGCTTTAAATAGGCCATTGGCCGGGGACTTTTTAGGACGGCGCGCGCAGCCTCTTTAAGAGGGAGGGAGCGCGCACGCCCTAAGCACATTGCCTGGGAAGCTGCATGCACCAGCGGACCGCGGCGGTAAGGGGGATGGTGTCTCTGCCTGGTAGGGGGCAGAGACGCCGATGCTACACATATATATATACAGGGTGGGCCATTTATATGGATACACCTAAATAAAATTGGAATGGTTGGTGATATCAACTTCCTGTTTATGGCACTTAAGTATATGGGAGGGGGGAAACTTTTTCAGATGGGTGTTGACCATGGCGGCCATTTTGAAGTTGGCTATTTTGGATCCAACTTTATTTTTTTCAATGGGAAGAGGGTCATGTGAGACATCAAACTTATTGAGAATTTCATAAGAAAAACAATGGTGTGCTTGGTTTTAACGTAACTTTATTCTTTCATGAGCTATTTACAAGTTTCTTTTTGTTTACAGCATTAGCATGTCGCAGAGGTTAACACGTGAGGAGCAGATAGAAATTGTGTTGATGACTGGTGAACGCAACACCCGGTCATTGCAGCAGATTTCAATGCAAGACACCCTACAAGACCAACCATCTCCCATGCTATAGTTAGCAAACTGCTTGCCAAATTTTGTGAAACAGACTCAGTATTGGATTTGCCAAAATGTGGACGCAAGAAAACTGTCACTAATGAAGAAACATCAGTGGCTGTCCTAGCTTCGTTCAGGAAGAGCCCACAGCGTAGCACTCGCCGCATGTCACTGGAGAGTGGCATCAGTCGAACATCTCTTCAGTGGATATTAGCTACTCACAAATGGCACCCTTACAAAATCCAGCTGCTGTAGCATCTCAACGAGGATGACCCAGATCAGCGCACTGAATTTGCAGAATGGGCAAAACAAAAATTGGAACAGGACCCTCAATTTACACAGAACATTATGTTCAGTGATGAGGCAAACTTTTTTGTGAATGGTGAAGTTAACAAACAAAACCACCGCTATTGGTCTGACACTAACCCACAGTAGATAGATCCCTCCAAGACTGCTGGAACACAAAATGTATGGTATGGTGTGGTATATGGGGTACAAAGATAGTGGGGCCATTCTTCATCAATGGAAAACTCAATGCCACTGGATATCTGAAAATTGCTACATGATGATGTGTTGCCCTCTTTATGCACTGGAGATAGCACGTTCCCTGAGTTTTTCCAACAAGATGGTGCACCACCACATTATGGGTGTCAGGTTCGAGCATTCCTACATGAACAGTTTCCTGGAAAGTGGATTGGTTGTCATGGGCCAGTTGAATGGCCACCAAGGTCTCCCAATCTGACCCCCTTAGACTTTTATCTTTGGGGTCATCTGAAGGCAATTGTCTATGCTGTGAAGATACGAGATGTGCAGCATCTGAAACAATGGATACTGGAAGCCTGTGCTAGCATTTCTTTGGCGGTGTTGCTGTCAGTGTGTCAAGAGTGGGAGAACAGGGTTGCATTGACAATCCAACACAATGGGCAGCAGTTTGAACACATTTTATAAGTGGTCATAAACTTGTAAATAACTAATGAAAGAATAAAGCTACGCTAAAACCAAGCACACCATTATTTTTCTTATGAAATTCTCAATAAGTTTGATGTGTCACGTGACTCTCTTCTCACTGAAAAAAATAAAGTTGGATCCAAAATGGCCAACTTCAAAATGTCCGCCATGGTCACCACCCATCTGGAAAAGTTTCCCCCCTCCTATATACTAATGTGCCACAAACAGGAAGTTGATATCACCAACCTTTCCCATTTTATTTAGGTGTATCCATATAAATGGCCCATCCTGTATATATACTGTATATATATGTATCTATATATATACTGTGTGTAAATACATATGTACACATATATATTATAAAAGTGATACAAAATTTCTGTAGTGTCTATATACGGTATATACAGTATTGATTCCTGTTTTTTTTGCAGAAATTTATACATATATACAGTGGTGGCCAAAAGTATTGGCACCCCTGCAATTCAGTCAGATAATACTCAGTTTCTTCCTGAAAATGATTGCAATCACAAATTCTTTGGTATTATTTAATTTGCTTGCAAGGAAAAAACACAAAAGAGAATGAAGCAAAAATCAAATCATTGATCATTTCACACAAAACTCCAAAAATGGGCCAGACAAAAGTATTGGCACCCTCAGCCTAATACCTGGTTGCACAACCTTTAGCCAAAATAACTGCGAACAACCGCTTCCGGTAACCATTAATGAGTTTCTTACAAAGCTTTGCTGGAATTGTAGACCATTCTTCTTTGGCAAACTGCTCCAGGTCCCTGATATTTGAAGGGTGCCTTCTCCAAACTGCCATTTTGAGATCTCTCCACAGGTGTTCTATGGGATTCAGGTCTGGACTCATTGCTGGCCACCTTAGAAGTCTCCAGTGCTTTCTCTCAAACAATTTTATAGTGGTTTTGTAAGTGTATTTTGGGTCATTGTCCTGCTGGAAGACCCATGACCTCTGAGGGAGACCCAGCTTTCTCACACTGGGCCCTACATTATGCTGCAAAATTTGTTGGTAGTCTTCAGACTTCATAATGCCATGCACACGGTCAAGCAGTCCAGTGCCAGAGGCAGCAAAGAAACCCCAAAACATCAGGGAACCTCCGCCATGTTTGACTGTAGGGACCGTGTTCTTCTCTTTGAATGCCTCTTTCTTTTTCCTGTACACTCTATGTTGATGCTTTTTCCCAAAAAGCTCTACTTTTGTCTCATCTGACCAGAGAACATTCTTCCAAAACGTTTTAGGCTTTCTCAGGTAAGTTTTGGCAAACTCCAGCCTGGCTTTTTTATGTCTCGGGGTAAGAAGTGGGGTCTTCCTGGGTATCCTACCATACAGTCCCTTTTCATTCAGACGCCGACGGATAGTACGGGTTGACACTGTTGTACCCTCGGACAGCAAGGCAGCTTGAACTTGTTTGGATGTTAGTCGAGGTTCTTTATCCACCATCCGCACAATCTTGCGTTGAAATCTCTCGTCAATTTTTCTTTTCCGTCCACATCTAGGGAGGTTAGCCACAGTGCCATGGGCTTTAAACTTCTTGATGACACTGCACACGGAAATCACAGGAACATTCAGGTCTTTGGAGATGGACTTGTAGCCTTGAGATTGCTCATGCTTCCTCACAATTTGGTTTCTCAAGTCCTAAGACAGTTCTTTGGTCTTCTTTCTTTTCTCCATGCTCAATGTGGTGCCCACAAGGACACAGGACAGAGGTTGAGTCAACTTTAATCCATGTTAACTGGCTGCAAGTGTGAATTAGTTATTGCCAACACCTGTTAGGTGCCACAGGTAAGTTACATGCACTGTTAATTACCCGAATTAGAGAAGCATCACATGATTTTTCAAACAGTGCCAATACTTTTGTCCACCCCCTTTTTTTAGGTTTGGTGTGGAATTGTATCCAATTTGGCTTTAGGACAATTCTTTTTGTGTAAATGAAGATAATAAGACCAAAGAATTTGTGATTGCAATCATTTTCAGGAAGAAACTAAGTATTATCTGACAGAATTGCAGGGGTGCCAATACTTTTGGCCACCACTGTATATGTATATATATATATATATATATATATATATATATATATATATATACAATACAGACCAAAAGTTTGGACACACCTTCTCATTTAAAGATTTTTCTGTATTTTCATAACTATGAAAATTGTACATTCACACTGAAGGCATCAAAACTATGAATTAACACATGTGGAATTATATACTTAACAAAAAAGTGTGAAACAGCTGAAAATATGTCTTATATTCTAGGTTCTTCAAAGTTGCCACCTTTTGCTTTGATGAGTGCTTCGCACACTCTTGGCATTCTCTTGATGAGCTTCAAGGGGTAGTCATCGGAAATGGTTTTCACTTCACAGGTGTGCCCTGTCAGGTTTAATAAGTGGGATTTCTTGCCTTGTAAATGGGGTTGGGATCATCAGTTGTGTTGTGCAGAAGTCTGGTGGATACACAGCTGATAGTCCTACTGAATAGACTGTTAGAATTTGTATTATGGAAGGAAAAAAGCAGCTAAGTGAAGAAAAACGAGTGGCCATCATTAATTTAAGAACTGAAGGTCAGTCATTTTGAAAAATTGGGCAAACTTTGAAAGTGTCCCCAAGTGCAGTTGCAAAAACCATCAAGTGCTACAAAGAAACTGGCTCACATGAGGACCGCCCCAGGAAAGGAAGACCAAGAGTCACCTCTGCTTCTGAGGATAAGTTTATCCGAGTCACCAGCCTCAGAAATCACAGGTTAACAGCAGCTCAGATTAGAGACCAGGTCAATGCCACACAGAGTTCTAGCAGCAGACACATCTCTACAACAACTGTTAAGAGGAGACTTTGTGCAGCAGACCTTCATGGTTAAATAGCTGCTAGGAAACCACTGCTAAAGACAGGCAACAAGCAAAAGAGACTTGTTTGGGCTAAAGAACACAAGGAATGGACATTAGACGAGTGGAAATCTGTGCTTTGGTCTGATGAGTCCAAATTTCAGATCTTTGGTTCCAACCACCGTGTCTTTGTGTGACGCAGAAAAGGTGAACGGATGGACTCTACATGCCCGGTTCCCACGGTGAAGCATGGAGGAGGAGGTGTGATGGTGTGGGGGTGCTTTGCTGGTGACACTGTTGGGGATTTATTCAAAATTGAAGGCATACTGAACCAGCATGGACACCACAGCATCTTGCAGTGGCATGCTATTCCATCCGATTTGCGTTTAGTTGGACCACCATTTATTTTTCAACAGCACAATGACCCCAAACACACCTCCAGGCTGTGTAAGGGCTATTTGACCAAGGGGGAGAGTGATGGGGTGCTACGCCAGATGACCTGGCCTCCACAGTCACCAGACCTGAACACAATCGAGATGGTTTGGGGTGAGCTGGACCAAAGAATGAAGGCAAAAGGGCCAACAAGTGCTAAGCATCTCTGGGAACTCCTTCAAGATTGTTGGAAGACCATTTCCAGTGACTACCTCTTGAAGCTCATCAAGAGAATGCCAAGAGTGTGCAAAGCAGTCATCAAAGCAAAAGGTGGCTACTTTGAAGAACCTAGAATATAAGACATATTTTCAGTTGTTTCACACTTTTTTGTTAAGTATATAATTCCACATGTGTTAATTCATAGTTTTGATGCCTCCAGTGTGAATGTACAATTTTCATAGTTATGAAAATACAGAAAAATCTTTAAATGAGAAGGTATGTCCAAACTTTTGGTCTGTACTGTATGCTTTTAAAAAAAAAACAGAAATTGATTTGTGCGCCATTAAGTCTCGTAACGTTTTTACTTTTCTGTTAATGGCGCAGAATGAAAGCTGACATTTTATAGTCACCATTTTGGGGTAATGCAAGTTTTTTATGACATTTTATTCATTTTTTGGGGAGTCGAGGTGATGGAAAATACTGCAGTTCTGTTAACTGTATGGGTTAAATAATATTACATTTTGAATGACTGGACTGTGGTAATACTAGATATGTTTATTTTTATTTTTTTATTGTTTTAATCGTAGATTGGAAAAAGGGGAGTGATCTGAACCCATTTTTTAACTACTTTTTTAGTATTTTATTAACCTGTGATCAAGAGATCACTTACAATTCGTATACTGCAATACTATATTATATAGTATATAGTGAAATTTATAATCTTCTATGAAGCCCATCAATAGAATGGGCTTCATGGGAGTACCAAGTTGCCAAGTAGAGATAAGCAGATCAATTCACTGTGAATCAACATTAAGTCGAATTTCCTGAAATTCTTCTGTCCTTCAAAATTTTAACTAGTTACAATTTGATAGGATCGCAAAAAATGGAATTTCACACATTGCTGAAGATTGCATTATCATGACAGTCATGGCTGAATAGGCATTCTCATAATGCCATGTACATCACATGATCTAGCGCAATTAATCAGAGAGGACTATCACAGGGACTATAAAAGATGAGGGCAGGGAAAGCAGAGTTCATTTTAGGATTTTACAGCCTAAGAATAGGAGGTCAAATTATATCCAGAGATATGGTGAGCATTTTGAAGCCACAGGTGCTTCACTGGATTTTATAACGTTGAGCCATGAAAGTGGAAAAATACATTTTTCACACAAAAATGTTGTTTTAGCCCCAAATTTTTCACTTTTGTATGAGGTAACACAAAAAAGTAGATCTAACTATTTGTTAACCACTTTCTTCTGAGCGCGACGATACCTCACATGTGGTCAAAAAGTTCGGTTTGGACAAATGGCAGCGCTTGGAAAGGAAGGAGCACAATTTGAATTTTGGAACACAAATTTAGCTGAAATTGATTGCAGAGCCCCAGATGTACCAAAACAGCAGAAACCCCTGACAAGTGACCCCATTTTGGAAACTAAACCCCTCAATGAATTCATCTAGGGGTGTTTTGAGCATTTTGAAGAGGTGCCTCAAAGAACTTTTTAACATTTGGATGTGATAATAAAAAATTAGATTTTTTACAGTAAAATGTTATTTTAGCCCCAAATTTGTAATTTTTACAATAGGGTAATAGGAGAAAATGGCCCCATAATTTGTTATGCAATTTTTGTCAAACGTGGCAATGTACCATACAATGGTTTGCGAACATATTCACACCCCTTGGCTTTTTAACTATCTTGTTACATTACAACCCATGTTTAAATATTTTTGCATTCAGTTTTGCATCAGCACTAAATAGTTTAAGTTGGTGAAGTGAAGTAAGAAAAATATAAGCATAAATTAAATTTATAGGATCGAATAACTAAAAATTGGCATGTGCATATGTATTCACCCCTTTTGTGATGAAACCCCGAAAAATTTCTGATGTGAGCAATTACCTTCATAAGTCACATGCTTAGTGAAAGGAAGTTCACCTCTGTGCAATCTAAGTGTTACATAGTCTGTCAGTATATACACACCTGTTCTGAAAAGCCACAGAGGCTGCAACAACATTAAGCAAGAGGCACCACTAACCAAACAACACCATGAAGGTTTTGCTCAAAATGAACGAAAAATATGGAGTCAAAGTGAGTCGCCAAACTGTGGTGCGACGGCTAAGAGCAGTAGGGTTGAATGGACGAGTTCCAGTCAAGAAGCCTTTCATCTCTGCAAAGAACCGGAAGGTGCGACTTGAGTTTGCCAAAGAACACAGCCAATGAAAAGAGACTAAGGTGATCTAAGGTGTTTTTGTCAGATGAATCCAAGTTCAATCCGTTTGGTAGTGATGGCAAGCACTATATATACAGCCAGTTGGAAAACGTAATGATCTAAGGTGCCAAACACCTACAGTGAAACATGATGTCATGGCTTGGTGCTGCTTTTCTGCATCTGTCATTGGCCCTCTGCATAGAAATGATAGAAATATGAATGCTAGCATGTGCAAGGATATACTGGAAAATGTAATGCTGCCACATGGTAAAATCAAAGTAAGCAGGGGATGGAAATGCCATCAAAACAATGATCCTAAGCACACATTTAATTTAGTAAAAAATTGGTTAGCAAAGAAAAATGCTCGTCTTTTGCAATGGCCAAGCCAATTACCTGATTTAAACTCTATAGAGCACCTTTGGGATGAGTTAGGGTGACGAGTTGGGGCCCGTACCCATAGGAATAAAGATGAATTGTTTGTAGATTTGCAAATGGAATGGAGCAAGATCCCTCAAGATGTCTTGAATACCCTAGTGGCTTCAATGCCCCGTCGGTGTGGTGCAGTAAAAGCAAGAGGTTATGCTACAAAATACTAAGTGATAGCATTGTAAACAATGAATTACTCTGTATGTTGTGATCAATATATAGTATATGCAAAACTTTTGGCAGTCAGTTTTCTGTATTAAATTAACAATCCAATATTCAAAAGCATTTTGTTTAAAATTAAGGTCTTGCACTTTCAATTCATGACCAGGGAAATGGCATCACAACAACCAGACAGAAGTAATCCCACTTTTAAAAAAAATACAACACTTTTGGTTGCTACTGTATGTCTGCAGCCCACAATTCTGATAGGAAGGCATTTGCTGCATTCACTGTTAACTGTAAAATAATAACTACATTCATCATGAATTCATAATTTGTACAAATTTCTCCATCTTAGAAAAAAAATGATGGGTGCTGCTAAATGGTTTTATTGGCATTAACAGCTGAGTTTTTTATGAACCACCCAGGAATTGCTAGATGGTTAAACACCAAGATCATTTTGCCATTTTTTATTAAAACAATTCTTCTTCTTCTTTATTCATTGATAAATGACCTTATGGGAATAAGAGATAAAATTCTATAAAATTATAGAAATTTTCATAAGAAAGTTGGTATTATTATTATTTATTATTATAGCGCCATTTATTCCATGGCGCTTTACATGTGAAAAAGGATTATACATACTAGAACAATTACAATAATCTTGAACAAAACGTGATGGCGACTGGTACAGAGGGAGCAAGGACCCTGCCTGCGAGGGCTCACAGTCTACAAGGGATGAGTGAAGATACAGTAGGTGAGGGTAGAGCTGGTCGTGCAGCGGTGTGGTGAATCAATGGTTACTGCAGGTTGTAGGCTTGTCGGAAGAGGTGGGTCTTCAGGTTCCTTTGGAAGGTTTCTACGGTAGGCGAGAGTCTGATGTGTTGGGGTAGAGAGTTGTATGCGATTGTGGGAAGAGGAGATGAGAGGGGAGTAGAACAGGAGATCTTGTGAGGATCTGAGACAAGGTGACATATGTATGGAGGAGACAGGTTGTGGATGGCTTTTTATACCATGGTTAGGGTTTTGAACTGTAGTCTCTGGACAATGGGGAGCCAGTAAAGGGATTGAGAGAGAGGAGAGGCTGGGGAATAGTGGGGGGACAGGTGGATTAGTCGGGTAGCAGAGTTTAGGATAAATTGGAGGGGTGCAAGAGTGTTAGAAGGGAGGCCACAGAGCAGGAGGTTGCAGGAGTCGAGGCGGGAGATGATGAGGGCGTGCACTATTGTTTTTGCTGATTCGTGGTTGAGGAATGTGTGGATCCGGGAAATATTTTTGAGTTGGAGTTGGCAGGATGTGGTAAGGGCTTGGATAGGTGGTTTGAAGGAGAGATCAGAGTCCAGGGTTACCCCAAGGCAGCGAGCTTGCTGGACTGGGGAGAGTGCACAGCCATTGACGTTGATAGATAGGTAGGGTGGGGGGGATGAATGAGATGGTGGAAAGATTATGAATTCTGTTTTGTACATGTTAAGTTTTAGACATCTAGCAGAGAAGAAGGATGAAACAGCAGACAAACATTGTGGGATTTTGGTTAGTAGGGAGGAGATGTAGGGTCTGGAGAGGTACAGTACAGACCAAAAGTTTGGACACACCTTCTCATTTAAAGATTTTTCTCTATTTTCATGACTATGAAAATTGTACATTCACACTGAAGGCATTCAAACTATGAATTAACACATGTGGAATTATATACTTAACAAAAAAGTGTGAAACAACTGAAAATATGTCTTATATTCTAGGTTCTTCAAAGTAGCCACCTTTTGCTTTGATGACTGCTTTGCACACTCTGGGCATTCTCTTGATGAGATTCAAGAGGTAGTCACCGGAAATGGTTTTCACTTCACAGGTGTGCCCTGTCAGGTTTAATAAGTGGGATTTCTTGCCTTATAATTGGGGTTGGGACCATCTGTTGTGTTGTGCAGAAGACTGGTGGATACACAGCTGATAGTTCTACTGAATAGACTGTTAGAATTTGTATTATGGCAAGAAAAAAGCAGCTAAGTAAAGAAAAACGAGTGGCCATCATTACTTTAAAAAATGAAGGTCAGTCAGTCTGAAAAATTGGGCAAACTTTGAAAGTGTCCCTAAGTGCAGTTGCAAAAACCATCAAGTGCTACAAAGAAACTTGCTTACATGAGAACCGCGCCAGGAAAGGAAGACCAA
This sequence comes from Phyllobates terribilis, assembly GCF_046119375.1. Classification (NCBI taxonomy): domain Eukaryota; kingdom Metazoa; phylum Chordata; class Amphibia; order Anura; family Dendrobatidae; genus Phyllobates; species Phyllobates terribilis. The sequence goes on from NW_027362761.1 coordinate 804,677,673, forward strand.
GAGTCACCTCTGCTTCTGAGGATAAGTTTATCCGAGTCACCAGCCTCAGAAATCGCAGGTTAACAGCAGCTCAGATTAGAGACCAGGTCAATGCCACACAGAGTTCTAGCAGCAGACAACAACTGTTAAGAGGAGACTTTGTGCAGCAGGCCTTCATGGTAAAATTGCTGCTAGGAAACCACTGCTAAGGACAGGCAACAAGCAGAAGAAACTTCTTTGGGCTAAAGAACACAAGGAATGGACATTAGACCAGTGGAAATCTGTGCTTAAGTCTGATGAGTCCAAATTTGAGATCTTTGGTTCCAACCGCCGTGTCTTTGTGCGACGCAGAAAAAGTGAACGGATGGACTCTACATGCCTGGTTTCCACCGTGAAGCATGGAGGAGGAGGTGTGATGGTGTGGGGGTGCTTTGCTGGTGACACTCTTGGGGATTTATTCAAAATTGAAGGCATACTGAAGCAGCATGGCTACCACAGCATCTTGCAGCGGCATGTTATTCCATCCGGTTTGCGTTTAGTTGGACCATCATTTATTTTTCAACAGGACAATGACACTAAACACACCTCCAGGCTGTGTAAGGGCTATTTGATCAAGAAGGAGAGTGATGGGGGGCTACGCCAGATCACCTGGCCTCCACAGTCACCTGACCTGAACCCAATCGAGAGGGTTTGGGGTGAGCTGGACCGCAGAGTGAAGGCAAAAGGGCCAACAAGTGCTAAGCATCTCTGGGAACTCCTTCAAGATTGTTGGAAGACCATTTCCGGTGACTACCTCTTGAATCTCATCAAGAGAATGCCAAGAGTGTGCAAAGCAGTCATCAAAGCAAAAGGTGGCTACTTTGAAGAACCTAGAATATAAGAAATATTTGCAGTTGTTTCACACTTTTTTGTTAAGTATATAATTCCACATGTGTTAATTCATAGTTTTGATACCTTCAGTGTGAATGTACAATTTTCATAGTTATGAAAATACAGAAAAATCTTTAAATGAGAAGGTGTGTCCAAACTTTTGGTCTGTACTGTACATCTGTGTGTCATCAGCATAGAGGTGAAACTGAAAGTCGTGAGAGTCTGAGCTGTCCCAAGCCAAAGGTGTAGATAGAGAAGAGGAGGGGTCCTAGGATTGAACCTTGTGGGACACCGACAGATAGGGGGAGAGATGAGGAGATGGTGTGTGAGTGGGAGACACTGAATGTCCTGTCTGTTAGGTATGAAGAGATCCAAGATAGGGCCAAGTCTGTGTTGCAGAGATATGAGAGAGTCTGTAGTTAGAGGGAATGGTCCACTATGTCGAAGGCAGATGACAGGTCTAGGAGGAGGAGGACAGAGTAGTGTTGCTTGGATTTGGCGGTTAGTAGGTCATTGGTGACTTTAGTCAGGGCAGTTTCAGTAGAATGGTGCAGTCGGAAGCCAGATTGTAGGCCATCAAAGAGAAATCAGGAGGAGAGGTGGGAGGACAGTTCAAAGTGGACAAGTTGTTCCAGTAGTTTTGAGGCATAGCGAAGAAGTGATATGGCGCAATAGCTAGTCAGAGAGGATGAGTCAAGGGAGGGCTTTTTGAGGATGGGTGTGATCGAGGCATGTTTGAAGCATGAGGGGAAGAAACCAGTTGTTAGTGTCAGGTTGAAAAGGTGGATTAGGGTTGAGATGAAGATAGTGGTAAGCTGGGGATGAGGTGGGATGGGATCGGGTCAAGTTCACAGGTGGTGAGGTGTGATTTGGAGAGTAAAGAGGAAAATTTATCTTCCGTAATGGTGGAGAAGCTGGTTATGGAGGAGGAGGATTGAGTAGGTGTGAAGAGGGGCTGGGGGGACTTTAGGCAAAAACTTTGTCTTATGGTGTCAATCTTCTGCTTGAAGAATGAGGCAAAGTCTTTGGCTGAGATGAGAGAAGAGGTGCTGGGGGGCGGAGAAGAGGATTGAAGGTGTTGAATAGTTGTTTGGGGTTGCGAGACAGAGAGGATATGAAAGAAGAGAAGTATGTTTGTTTTGCTCTAGTTAGTGTGGACTTGAAGGTAGTGAAGGACTGTTTGAATGCGATGAAGTGCTCATTGGAGTGGGACCTTTTCCATCTACTCTCAGCAACCATGGAGCCCTGTGGCAGTTCTTTGGTTAGGCTCGTGTGCCAGGGTTGCCTGTTTATTGTGCAAGCTTTGGTATGTGTGAGGGGAGTGACTGAATTGAGAGATGCAGTTGTTGTGGCATTACAATAATACGGCAGCAACATCTGTATCATGTAAGGAACTGATATCTGTAAGAGGGAGGAGGGATTCAGAAAGTGAGTGTAGGTCAAGGTGTTTGAGGTTTCTGCAAGGTTATGCTAATTTGTGGAGTGAGAATTGATGCCCTGGAGAGGAGAGGGTAGAGAATGTAAGTAGGTTATGGTCAGAAAGAGGGAGGGGTGAGTTAGAGAGGTTAGACATGGAACAGAGGCGGGTGAAGATGAGGTCCAGAGTGTGGCCATCTTTGTGAATGGCTGCGGAAGACCATTGAGTAAGGCCGAAGGAGGAAGTGAGGGATAGAAGCTTTGAGGCAGCTGAGAGAGAAGTGTCAATGGGGATGTTGAAGTCGCCCATGATAATAGTGGAGAAATCAGCGTATAGGAAGTGAAGTAACCAGGTGATGAAATGGTCTAGGAAGATGTTGGCTGATCCTGGGGGCGGTAAATGACAGCCAGTTCGAGGTTGGAGGGGGAGTAGATGCGCACAAACAGGATAAGGAAAAACACAAGCTATTATGTGGTTTACTGTTGAAGAACATAAAGATGATCTCTCAGTCCCAATTTGAGGATGAAATGTATAGCAAGGTAGCTTCAACATCCTATTAAGTGTAGTCATTATGGGCTGTATATGTCTTAGGGTAGGTGCACACATTATTTGCAGTAGAAATTTCTGCACTAAAAATGCATTTCTTGGCAGGAAAAACACTTCATTAAATATGCACTTTTTTACACGTGTTTTGATTGGTTTTGTTTGTTTTATTGCATGCATTTTTTATGCATTTTTCCCTATTCATTTGCTGTGTGAAAATGCTCTAAAAATCCTAAAAGAATTGACATGTTGCCACTTTGAAACTGCTTAAAGGAAAGCGAAAAGAAAAAATAAGCAGCATGTGCATGAGATTTCAAAAATCTCATCCATTTTGCTGGTACTGTAAACTGCATCATTTTGATGTATCAATTTTTATGCAGATACTTCTGCTGCAATTACTTAACATGTGCACATACCGTTTAAAGGGGTTTTCCATATATACATTTTTTAAATATACTCATCAACCTTCACTCATCACTATTAACAAACTTGAGGAATTGGCACAAATATGAGTTGGGACCAAAGTAAATTTTTTTAAGGAGGGCAAGTTGAGAGAATGTGAATCTTTATCTAATGAGTTTAAGGTTCTCTTACAATAGTTTTATTGATATCTTTAAATTTATTACGTGGTGGTCACAGTGAATAAAACAGATTTTCAGGTAGAGGAAGTTCATTCACTGCAGGGTCTAATGAAATTAACTAGGAAAAGGCATTGCTATCTTTTATATGTTAAAAATTTAGAAGGTGCAATGAAGACAATTTTATGTTGGATTGCAAAGTTAATTGTGAAAGGGTCCTTTGGGTGATCTGGAGTGGAGTCGAATTATTAATGGCTGCAGTTAATGTTCATTAGGTTATGTAGGATTAATCAATACTTTATGTTTAAATCTGTTATATTTAACCTCAAAGAAGTTCTATAGATTTATTTTAATTTATTTAGGCATATACTGTATCCCAAGGTGGACATACTCAGACAGAAAATAATTTGAAGATGAATTTGCTAGAAATCCACTAAATATGGTTGTTGGGAAGGTCTAATAGAGACACTTTTTTCAGTAATAGCTAGAAAATAGTTACATGGGGTTCATCATTGTTAGAATGGAATAGGTTGGTCAAAGAAATATTGACATGGAGTATAGCTTCTATAGCAATAAAATAAATAGTATTTGTGGGATCCCTACAGTTTGCTGAATAATAAAATACTTAACGATAGAGTACATAAAATCTTCTGAAATTCAAATTTGCAAGGTTTGGCGAATCTTACTCGGTTTGCACGGTTAATAAAATTGCTGCGAATCGTAGGTACTCTAATTGCCCTGAAAAGGTGTGCATTACACTCTGAGGTCTCCTAGGACTGGCTCTAACCCCTTTTACTATATTCAAGGAAAACGCAGCCTTAATGTCAAAGTGACGACACAATAGAAACGCATGGTACCCTTTAATAGCCAACAGCCCATTTAATAAAACAGTGCATTGACAGACATTTCATGTTTTTTTTTTATTCAAAAGTGCTCCAAAAATGATTCCTCTTATTCCTCTGACTCAAACTGCGCTGTCACTGTTATAAGTAACATCAATTTATTATGACTGAGACAAGTTTTTGCCCCATATATTTCATAATGCCTTCTATGTCCTCCTAGCTAATACACTTTGTAAAGGCAAAGGAGTCCATTTATCGACTATGCTTGGTAGTACTATTCCCTGGACAGCAAGTGCCAGTGATGCTTTTGATGCTGCCTGTGGCTGTTCACATTATTAAACATCGTATGTTTTCTTTTTCTTTTACACTATCTCCTCCTTTACCTCTTTTTCTATTACCATCCACTTTGTACAACTCTAACTTTTGACAATTGCTTTGAACTCTAATTATTCATCCCTTGCCAAAAAGAATATAGTAAGAAATGCTAATTAGGTAGGTACAACAGAATGGCGTGTATGGTTCTCAAATTGGACTCGCAAAACAAGTGTACAAAAACAGACTTGTACAGTTATTTTTCAACAAAATTGACGCTCTTCCTAAAAATAAAAAAATATGAAATGCTAGGTAGGTGTAGAACCAAAAAGCCTGCACCTGGGTCAGAGCACAGTTTTTGTATGGCAAGTACGGATATAAAATTTGATTAGTAAATCAGATATGCAAAAAAAAAGTTTAAGACAGCACACTTTCAAGATAAACAGTCGCAGTTAAATGTTTGAATTTTACAGATTTTTTTTGTATTTTTAGTAAACAATTATTCTTCCTTACCCTTACACAAAAATCATTGCACAAAAAAACCCAGTACAGTCAATGGTAACTAGCTAGTACATGATCTCACACTGATTCCAGATTTTTTTAAACTATTTTGCTGTGTTGCTTTTGCTTTCTATTATATTAAGAATGAAATAAATGTATCATTGTAATTCCAATGCTGTAGTACAGATGCCGGCTACAGTTTGTCACTGATCAATCACAGTCTGGCATATCTGCTTGAACCTCCCCTGTATCTCTCTCTTTCTATAAAATGCACCTCTGTATTTATTCTCATACTACTACTCTCATCTGCTTCAATGCTATACAGCACATCACTGTCTGGAGTATTTGTCCATGTTTTAAGGGCTTTAACCAATTCACGACCTTTGACGTAAGTTTACTTCATGGAAGAGGTTCATGACCTATGACGTAAACTTACGTCATGGGAAATTCTGGTTACTGTGTCTTCAGACTCAGTGATCAGGTCAAGGTGCCTGCTGTTTCTCACAGCACGGCAAAGGGACTTGTTGCCACGGGGGTTTCACCACCCCACCCTTAACTACGATCGCTTTGATTGACTGTTCAGTTCTGAACAGCCAATCGCAGAGATTTCAGTGTTTCTGCACTATAACAGCCTTGATCATAGGCCGATGCTAGCAGACTGCAGCATCAGCAGCCCCAGCGCTGATTTATGTGATCGGATGATGATGTCCGATCACACCAATCAGAGGGCAGCAGGGCAGTCTGACCTCTCAGTGACCGCTCTGTACTACCTCATTCCAGCTTGGATATGTGTGCAGACTGGTCACTGTGTCGTTCTGCTGCCGATCTGGTGGGCCTTCCACAGATGATTTTAGCCTGTGCCACCACTTCTACTGCTGCTGCTAACTGAAGAGCTGAAGAACAGAAGATCAGATGACCTTCCTGACATGTTCCTGTCCCCTGCTTTTTATCTAATCTACCCCAATTCCCACTTTTCCCCCTTTCCTCCCCCTCCCTAACCCTTTCCCCACCCCTGCTTCTGCCACCGAGCGCTGATCAGTACTTGGTCACTAATCAATACTTGATCTCTTGATTTTTGGCAGTTTTTTCTTTTTCACCACCTTTGTGCATGTGTACTGCTGTCGCCGAGCACCGATGAGTGACATACATCACTGATCAGCATCCGTGCTCCCTTCTGGCCTGGACATTTTTTTCACCTGTCCTTTCCCCTTCTCACCTTTGTATCACCTCTGTGCATGCGTCCTACAGCCGCCGAGCCGGCTTATCAATAATGCACATCACTAATCGGCATCCGTGCTCACTTTTGGCTTAGGATTTTTTTTCCTGTACAATTTTTCCCCCTTTGCATAGCTGCTAAGCCATTGATCAGTGATGCAACTCACTGATTGGCATCTGATTTTTTTTATATCAAAAATTGTAAAAAAAAGGATCAAATAAAAATTACAATTTAGATCAATTGATAGCGCTAGAGTCGGGACAGTAAAAAAATACTGTAGTAATCATCTTATACTACAGTAGTTTTTACTAAGATATAATCAGAATTAGCGTAAGATAGTAAAGTGTAAAAAAAAAAGAGAGAATCAATTAAAAATAATTTAGAATAGTTGGTAGAGCTAGATTATGGACAATGTAATCTACAGTAAAAATATACTGTAATAATTTACTGCTACTACAGTATTTTTTACTAAAATATAATCACAATTAGCACCAGATAGTTGTGGACGTTCAGTAATTGTTTTTACTTACGTTGTTCTAGCTTCAGAATTTTAGTGGAAAATTCTTGTAGTATTTATTCTACAATTTTTTCTACTAATATATAGAATCGAAATTAGTGTCAGATAGTTGCGGACACTCAGTAATTGTTTTTTACTGATGTCCGTTTAGTAATTGTAGTTTCTAAACTTTAGTGGAAAATTCTTTTAGTGCTTATACTACAGTTTTTTTCTGCTAATATATACAATCAGAATTAGTGTCAAATAGTTGCAGGTGCTCAGTAATTTATTTTTACTGACTTCCGTTTAGTTATTATACTACAGTTTTTTCTACTGCATAGAATTACGGTTAGCCTAATTTAGTTGCGGGTGCTCAGTAATTGTTTTCACTATTGTCCGTTTAGTACATTTTTTTTATTTTACCAAATTTTTATATTCTCCTTTATATTTTAATGTCATCTTTTTATTTCTAGATTCTTTTCTTCTGTTCTTTGTTTTTCTTTTCTTTCTTATATTCTAATTTAAATAAATTAATGAAAAAAGTTTACACCAAATACACAACTAAATAAAATTTGGTTATCCAACACACACACACACACACACATGAAAAACGCAACAAACACACACACCACCAACGTGAAAAATAAAAAGTCCTGCTCTTCTCAAAAATGGTAGTCAGCCGAGGAGGCATATGCCTTCCTTGCCTATGACACTGATAGTGAGGGAGAGGATGCCACCTTACTCTATTTTTCCTCCTCCTCCGACTCTTCTTCCTCCAGTGATAATGAACCCCCTCGCAGATGCACCAGAACACCAAATGAGCAAGCACCCACCACTAGTGACCTCCTATGTACCTCACCCCCCCCCCAGAGGATTATGAGCACCAGATTCCTGATTTTGTGGCCCAATCAGGAATCCAATTTGACACTGCTGGTCTCACCGAAATTATCTTTTTCAAAGTTTTTTTCTCTGAGAATTTCATAAATATCATGGTGGTTGAGACAAATTTATATGCATAACAATTTTTAGCCCAATATCCCATTTCATCATTTGCTAACTAGACCGCCATTGGTGCCATCAAAATTATGACGTTTTGGGGCTTTGTGCTTCACATGGGGATAGTAAAGAAGCCAGAAGTTCACCAGTATTGGAGTATTGATGTTTTATATAACACTCCAGTTTTCTGCATGACTATGACCCGGAAACACTTTGAGGCCATTCGCAAATTTTTGCATTTCAACGATAATGGCCAATGTCCACCCCGAGATGACCCCAACTTTGATAGACTTTTCAAAATTTGGCCGGTCATTGTTCACTTCAGCACCAAATTTACTGAGGTGTAAATTCCCCAAAGGGACATTTACGTAGATGAGTCCCTAATACACTTCAAGGGGAGGCCTAAATTCCGGCAATACTTGCCCAGTAAGAGGACAAGGTACGGAATAAAGTTGTACAAACTGTGGGAGTGTACCTCAGGGTACACCAACAGATTTAGGGTTTATGAAGGGAAGAACACTCGGAAAAAAAAACCCTGAATGCCCCCCCTGTTCTGAGAGTGAGTGGGAGAATTGTGTGGGAATTGGTGCACCCACTTCTGGATCAGGGTTATCACCTCTATGTAGATAACTTCTATACCAGCATTCTACTCTTAAAATCCCTCTCTGTCAAAGCTACCGCAGCATGTAGTGCTGTACTCAAAAACCTAGAGGATTTCCTAAGTCACTAATTGGGCAGTTCAAAAAGGGCATAAATAAAAAATTGGGGGATAAAACAACATTTTTGTGGGAAAAATGTGATTTTTTTATTATCACGGCTCACTGTCATAAAATTTTGAGAAGCATCTAGGGGTTCAAGGTGCTCACCACAGCTCTAGATAAATTCCTTGAAGAGTCCAGTTTCCAAAATGGGGTCACTTGTGGGGGGTTTCCACTGTTTAGGCAAATCAGGGGCTCTGCAAATGCAACATGGTGTCCTCTATCGATTCCAGCCAATTTTGCATTCCAAAAGTCAAATGATACTCGTTCCCTTCCAAGCCCTGCGGTGCGCCAAAACAATAATTTTACTCCAGATATGTGGTATCGGCGTACTCAGGAGAAATTGCAAAACAAATTGTATGGTCCATTTTCTCCTGTTATCCTGTTACCCTTGTGAAAATGCAAAATTTGGGGCTAAAGAAACATTTTTGTGGGAAAGAGTTAAATGTTATAAATGTTATTTATTAACTATTTTATGTGATATAACTCTCTGGGTTAAGGGCATACAAATTAAAAGTTGAAAAATTGCAATATTTTCTAAATTTACACCAAATTTACGATATTTTCACAAATAAATGCAAAAAATATTATCCTAAATTTACCACTAACATAAAGTAAAATGTGTCACAAAAAAAAACAAACTCAGAATCACTGGGATCTGTTGAAGCATTCCAGAGTTATTACCACATAAGGTGACACTGGTCAGAATTGTAAAATTTAGCCTTGTCAGGAAGGTGAAAACAGGCTGGGTAGTGAAGAGGTTAATACTCTACCTGTATTATTGAGCTCTGTGCTGTAATGTACTATCCTAAAATCAGCCTTAAAATGGCTTGTGCATTCCTTGCCTAAGCTCTTATAGAGGATAAGATAGTCCCTCCTGATCCATTGCTCTACACTATGTAACTATGTAGCAGGACACCTTAGGTAATATCACTCATCTGTGAAATCTGATTAAATCATCTGCAATGTGTACAAAAGTGACAGCATTTTTTGGCAAATCAAAATTCAAATTGTTGGAATTCACCAAGACCTGAGAATTTCATGAAATTCTACTCAAATTTGATTAGAATCAATTTGATCATCTTAAATTTTTCTACTTAACAATAAAGGGATAAATATGCATGTTTTTTTCTTTTATTTCTCATATGGTTGTGTAGATAAGGGTTGTAAAATATTTTGTATTAGTGTAGTGTTTACTGCTTTTAATTTTATTTAAGATGATGAATTAATACATTCCTTAAAAGGATCAAAATGTATTGAAAAAAAGGAAGAAATAATCTTTGAAGGATGCAATACAAATAATCAATTTTGCTATTGTTTTGGGGTTTTATTCTTATGGCATTTACTTTGTAATAAAACAATTGTTGATTTTGTTCTGTAGGTAAGACTACAGTAATTACAGTAACTACAGTAATACTGTATATTTCTATATTTTACAAAATAAAACCCTTAAAGAATCAGTTTGTATCACAATTTAAATTTGGAAAATTTATTTGAGTGGAATTGAATTCTAGCTGCATTTGACAAAAAAAATGTAGTCTTCAAAACAGAGATTTTTTTGTATTTTGCCCCATGCAATTTCAGCAAAATGGTCTTCAACACGTTTCGGAAACAGCAGTTTCCTTCATCAGGGATCAGATGAAGATCTGATGAAGGAAACCGCTGTTTCTGAAACGCGTCGGATTTGCTCCTAGCAAGCCACCGTACTGGTACCAGTCACGTGTCCCCCAAGTGATCCTACGTCACGCAGGTCCTGTCGGACCACAACGAGCGCCAACGCGCACTTTTGGCAGCCTATCTATGTGCAGAAGCCTGCGGGGAACAGCAGTCACCGGCTGGGACCTGATGTTTCATCCCTGCACCCTGACTGCCGCCGCTGCACAAGACGCCTCAGTCCACGAGCCTGTCGCCGGTCAGTGAACCACAGCCCTCAACAGCACCGCCGCTAGACAAGATGCCGTATCCTTATGGACCCGCCGCAGGTCAGTAGACCGCAGCCCACCACTTCCCTAGTGACGATCCCCTACCGCCTACTGTCTACCCACAACCAGAGGCACGATCCTCTGTCAAGACCTATATGCAAGCTAAGGTGCCAGCATTTCTCTGCTCACCGTAAAGGGGTCCATAACCTCAGCACCCATTGTAACCAGTGGCTCAGCTACAACCAGCCCAGCCACTTAAGGACACCACAAGGACACAACGAGCACATCCTACCTAGCACCAGGCGCTATAAATAATCACCATCTTTAAAGGTATACTCCATTGTTTAGTCCCACTAATTATTATATTGCAGCATTCGTAATTCCCTTTAATTTACCAGATTTACCAGCCGCATTCTGAATCAACTGGTGGCATACCCTACTTCACCACCACCTTCCTTCCAACGCTCCAGGTAAAGAACCTTCCAACACACCCCAAACCACTAAAACCTGAACAGTAATTAGATAGTATTATCACCTATCCTTTATACTTTCTCCAGGTTCTCCATATACGTACCAGTTCCTCGTCCATTGAACAGAATCTTCACATCAAAAAGGTACCTTGACATTCAGTACAGACCAAAAGTTTGGACATACCTTCTCATTTAAAGATTTTTCTGTATTTTCATGACTATGAAAATTGTACATTCACACTGAAGGCATCAAAACTATGAATTAACACATGTGGAATTATATATATACTTAACAAAAAAGTGTGAAACAATTGAAAATATGTCTTATATTCTAGGTTCTTCAAAGTAGCCACCTTTTGCTTTGATGACTGCTTAGCACACTCTTGGCATTCACTTGATGAGCTTCAAGAGGTAGTCACCGGAAATGGTCTTCCAACAATCCTGAAGGAGTTCCCAGAGATGCTTAGCACTTGTTGGCCCTTTTGCCTTCACTCTGCGGTCCAGCTCACCCCAAACCATCTCGATTGTGTTCTGGTCTGGTGACTGTGGAGGCCAGGTCATCTGACGTAGCACCCCATCACTCTCCATCTTGGTCAAATAGCCCTTACACAGCCTGGGGTGTGTTTGTGGTCATTGTCCTGTTGAAAAATAAATGATGTAACATAGTAACATAGTTTGTAAAGCCGAATAAAGACTTGCGTCCATCAAGTTCGACCTGTTAGTTCTGTAATTGCTAAAGTTGATCCAGAGGAGGGCAAAAACCCCAAATGATTTAGCCAATCTTCACCTGAGGAAAAATTCCCTCCCGACTCTGAAACCAGCAGTCAGAATAAATCCCTGTATCAACCTACTATTTTATTTTATTTTTAAGTATATGCTGAAATCTGCCTGGTATCTAGAAATGCATCCAGTCCCCGCTTGAACTGGTGTAGTGAATCTGACATTACCGTCTCCTCACTCAGTGAATAACATATTCTCACTGCTCTTACCATAAAGAACCCCTTCCTATGCTGGTGCTGAAAACTTTTCTCTTCCAGTCTTAGTGAATGCCCTTTTGTTACCGTAATATCCCTCCTTTTGAACAAATCCCGGGCAAGGTCTCTATACTGTCCCCTAACATATTTGTACACATTTATTATGTCCCCCCTCAACCTTCTCTTTTCCAGGCTGAATAGTCCTAGTTTTGCCAACCTCTCTGGGTATTGCAGTCCCTCCATTCCCTTTATTAATTTTGTTGCCCTCCTTTGTACCTTTTCAAGCTCATTTATATCCTTTCTATATATTGGGGCCCATAACTGAGCACAGTATTCCAAGTGTGGTCTGACCAGTGCTTTGTACAGTGGAAGAACAATGTTCTCATCCTTTGCAGCTATACCTCTTCTGATACATCCCATTACCCTGTTTGCCCTTACAGCAGCGGCCTGACTTTGGGCACTCCAATTTAGTTTGCTATCAATCAAGATGCCCAAGTCCTTCTCCATCTCTGAATTCCCCAATGATTTCCCATTCAGTGAGTACTGGTGACTTCCATTTTTCCTTCCCATATGTATGACCTTACATTTCTCCTCGTTAAACCTCATTTGCCATTTAATGCTCCACCTACCCAGCTTATCCAAATCCCTCTGTAGGTCTGCACTGTCCTCTTTTGTATTAATTGTTTTACATAACTTTGTGTCATCTGCAAATATTGATATTTTACTATTTATCCCGTTGACTATGTCGTTAATAAAGATATTAAATAACATTGGGCCTAGTACAGACCCCTGTGGTACCCCACTAGTGACGCTTACCCAATCTGAGAATATTCCATTTATAACCACCCTCTGCCTTCTATCCTTTAGCCAGTTAGCTACCCACTTGCAGACATTTTCCCCCAGCCCCATCATTCTCATTTTGTATACCAACCTATTATGTGGCACGCTATCGAACGCTTTTGAGAAGTCGAGATACACGACATCCACTGGTTCCCCCTGATCTAATCGAGAGCTAACCTCCTCGTAGAAGTCGATCAGGTTTGTTTGGCAGGAGCGATTCCTCATGAATCCATGTTGGTTCGGGATTAAAAGATTATTAGCATCAAGATGCTCCCTAATTGCCTCTTTAATGAAGCTTTCAAAAATTTTGCCCACAACGGACGTTAGACTCACCGGCCGATAGTTTCCGGTGTCACTTTTCGCTCACTTTTTGAATATTGGCACTACATTCGCCTGTCGCCAATCAAGTGGTACAGACCCAGTCTCAACAGAGTCCTTAAATATAAGATATAACGGTCTGTCTATCACATTACTTAGTTCCCTTAGTACCCGTGGGTGTATCCCATCAGGTCCTGGTGATTTGTTTATTTTAATGTTACTGAGGCGTTTCTGCACCTCAACTTGGGTTAGATTAGTCATACTTAGTGGAGGATTAAGCTTGTCACTTCTCATTTCTCCTGTTAGTTCTATTTCCTTTGTGAAAGTTGTCTAAAAAAAAATATTTAATAGATTAGCTTTATCCTCATCTTTCTCTATGATTTTGCCTTCCTCACTTTTTATCGGTCCAATATTATCCGATTAAATCCTTTTACTATTTATATACGTAAAGAACAGTTTGGGATTTGATCTACTTTCCCTAGCAATACGTTTCTCTGTTTCCTCCTTCGCTATTTTTATTTGTTTTTTACAGGTTCTCGTTTTTTCCTTGTAACACATTAGTGCCTCCTTACTGTTTTCCTGTTTTAATCTCTTGAATGCCTCTTTTTTGCTATTTAACGCTCCTTTTACGTTCTTGTTCAACCATATTGGTTTCCTCTTATTTCTGGCCCTTTTATTCCCATACGGTATATACCTCTCACACTGAGTATTCAGAATTCTTTTGAAGGTTTCCCATTTACTATTCGTATCCCTTTGATTAAGTACTTTGTCCCAGTCAATAAGTTGAAGGTTTTCTATCAGCTGATCAAACTTCGCCCTCCTAAAGTTTAATGTTTTTGTTGTTCCCTTATTGATAACCCTACTGAAGGGCATTTTGAAGTCGATAATATTATGATCGCTATTACCTAGGTGCCCCCCTATCTGTGCCTCAGTTATTCTATCAGGCCTATTAGTCAATATTAAGTCCAACACGGCCTTCCCTCTCGTTGGTTCCTGCACTAGTTGGGAGAGATAATTATCCTTAATATTTGTCAAGAACCTTTTTCCTTTCTGAGATCTACAGGTTTCTGTTTCCCAGTCAATATCCGGGTAGTTGAAATCCCCCATTACAATCACTTCATTATGTTTTGCTACTTTGTCTATTTGTCCTAATAGCAGATTCTCATTCTCCTCTGTTATATTTGGTGGCTTATAGCAGACCCCCAGTAATATTTTATTATTATTTTTTGCCCCCTCTATCTCTACCCACATGGACTCGACCCCCTCTTCTCCCTCTCCTATATCTTCCCTTAGTCTGGGTTTTAGACATGACTTTACATATAAGCAGACTCCTCCGCCTTTCCCCTGTTTTCGGTCCCTTCTAAATAAACTATAATCTAATAAATTTACCGTCCAGTCGTAGCTATCATCTAGCCAAGTCTCTGTTATACCTACGATGTCATACCTCTCCTCTGATATAAGCGCCCGCAGCTCATCCGCCTTATTGGTCAGGCTTCTTGCGTTGGTCAGCATGCAAGATAAAACTTTGGGGTTATTTAGCATCCTATTCTTCTCTAACGATCTAACTGTACTATCCACACCCCCCTCTCCACCCTCATTATATTCACTTCTCCCCTTCCCCCTTGCTTGCCTTACATCCCACCTATTTCCTTGGTTCCCCCCCCCCCGTCTCTAGTTTAAAAACTCCTCCAACCTATTAGCCATCTTCTTCCCCAGCACCGCTACACCCTCCCCATTGAGGTGCAGCCTGTCCCTACGGTAGAGCCTGTAGCCGACCGTGAAGTCGGCCCAGTTCTCCATGAACCCAAACCCTTCTGCCTTGCACCAACTCTTTAGCCACTTATTCACCTCCCTAACTTCCCGTTGGCGCTCCTGTGTGGCTCGCGGGATTGGTAGTATTTCTGAGAAAACTACCTTGGAGGTCCTTGTCCTAAGCTTCCTACCTAGGTCCCTGAAATCATTTTGATGAGCTTCAAGAGGTAGTCACCGGAAATGGTCTTCCAACAATCTTGAAGGAGTTCCCAGAGATGCTTAGCACTTGTTGGCCCTTTTGCCTTCATTCTTTGGTCCAGCTCACCCCAAACCATCTCGATTGTGTTCAGGTCTGGTGACTGTGGAGGCCAGGTCATCTGGCGTAGCACCCCATCACTCTCCCCCTTGGTCAAATAGCCCTTACACAGCCTGGAGGTGTGTTTGGGGTCATTGTGCTGTTGAAAAATAAATGGTGGTCCAACTAAACGCAAATCGGATGGAATAGCATGCCGCTGCAAGATGCTCTGGTAGCCATGCTGGTTCAGTATGCCTTCAATTTTGAATAAATCCCCAACAGTGTCACCAGCAAAGCACCCCCACATCATCACACCTCCTCCTCCATGCTTCACGGTGGGAACCAGGCATGTAGAGTCCATCCGTTCACCTTTTCTGCGTCACACAAAGACACGGTGGTTGGAACCAAAGATCTCAAATTTGGACTCATCAGACCAAAGCACAGATTTCCACTGGTCTAATGTCCATTCCTTGTGTTCTTTAGCCCAAACTTGTCTCTTCTGCTTGTTGCCTGTCCTTAGCAGTGGTTTCCTAGCAGCTATTTTACCATGAAGGCCTGCTGCACAAAGTCTCCTCTTAACAGTTGTTGTAGAGATGTGTCTGCTGCTTGAACTCTGTGTGGCATTGACCTGGTCTCTAATCTAAGCTACTGTTAACCTGCAATTTCTGAGGCTGGTGACTCGGATAAACTTATCCTCAGAAGCAGAGGTCACTCTTGGTCTTCCTTTCCTGGGGCGGTCCTCATGTGAGCCAGTTTCTTTGTAGCGCTTGATGGTTTTTGCAACTGCACTTGGGGACACTTTCAAAGTTTTCCCAATTTTTCACACTCACTGACCATCATTTCTTAAAGTAATGATGGCCACTCATTTTTCTTTACTTAGCTGCTTTTTTCTTGCCATAATACAAATTCTAACAGTCTATTCAGTAGGACTATCAGCTGTGTATCCACCAGACTTCTGCACAACACAACTGATGGTCCCAACCCCATTTATAAGGCAAGAAATCCCACTTATTAAACCTGACAGGGCACACCTGTGAAGTGAAAACCATTTCCGGTGACTACCTCTTGAAGCTCATCAAGAGAATGCCAAGAGTGTGCAAAGCAGTCATCAAAGCAAAAGGTGGCTACATTGAAGAACCTAGAATATAAGACATATTTTCAGTTGTTTCACACTTTTTTGTTAAGTATATAATTCCACATGTGTTAATTTATAGGTTTGATGCCTTCAGTGTGAATCTACAATTTTCAAAGTCATGGAAATACAGAAAAATCTTTAAATGAGAAGGTGTGTCCAAACTTTTGGTCTGTACTGTACGTTCACCAATACCCTACCCCACCACACAATCATTTATCTTTTTTTTCTCCCATCCAGGGGGAAGCCATACCTAGGCTCAAAGCTGACCACCCACCCTAAATCTGTTGTCTACTACCTACGGAGGGACAACCCATGGACCTGCCCTCCAAAGAGATCTCTTTTTAATATCAGCACAAGCACTTATATGTTTCTCGTTTAATATATATTCTACTTGTTCTTTTAATCCTATTAATAAATTATCAATTTTAATATCTTAATCCTCTCCTGGTCCATTGTATCAGAGCCAATCCTATTTTATTTAATTATTAAACTCTCTTGACCCCACAGCACATAAAGGGACATTCAATTCACAAAAAATAAATTTGCTGTAAATTGAATTTCCCCCTAAAATCTGTTGGATTTGGTGAAATCGAAGCTCATCTGATCAGCTTATCTTAAAAAACAATATACTGAGACTAGAGATGAATGGATTATTTGAAAGATGTGTTTAACACTCTGAGGTCTCCTAGGTGTGTATTGCACCTGTTTTGAGCCATGTGATGGAATTACAGCCTTATTGATGTCCAAGTGAGCTCAACCTATCTGGCTAGGGTCAAATTTATGATAACAAGTGGAACCAACAGTATATTTAACTACCTAAAGCCGTTTCAGGCTTTGTATTCTACTTAAATTGTACAAAAAGTCCAAAAATATCCATTTTTAAGGGAAGATACCTGCTTTTCTGGTGTTCATACACTAGCGGTGCAAACAGAAGAAGGCATGACGCTTTTATATGGGGAGTGCAACAATTATCCCTGTTTGGGGAGTATGTTTGCTAAATAAAGTAACAATAGCTTTTTCACAAGCCATCCAAAAATTATCCCTTTTATCAGGGAAACAAAACAAGTGTTGACGTGCCCACTGGGTCGTGGGGACACCCGGAGCGGGGCCTTGTAGACGCTGGGGGTTGTAGTCACCGTGGCGGCGACCCGGTATGTGACCCAAGGCGGTCAAACCAAGGGGGTAGTCTATGTGTACAAATATCAATGTCCGACTACGCCACCTGTGAATTGCGGTTATTGGTAACCACCGCTGCAGAGCAGTCCACTGAAGCCGATGGTGTGTGTGCAGCAAGATGATGTGACTCCCCACAGGAAGAGTGTAGCTTTAGGGCAGCGTGAATGGATGATGGTGGTTATGGTGCGGGTAGTCAGTAATGACAATGAGTCAGATAGTGCAGTCCCAGGTCTTTACTCACGATGGTAGCAGTTCCAGATACAGGGCCAGTGTAGGAGCCCACGGTATCCTGTGTTCATGCAGTGAGGGGCTCGGTCAACCCTCAGGTATCTCTGGAGCATTTATCAGGACCCCCTTTCTGTGTGTCCTCTCTGGCCTCTCTCCTTGTATCAAACACCTAGCGGCACCTCTGTCCAGTGTCCTCAGGCCTTGGCGGGCGACGTGTGTTCCGTCCCCTGGCCCTATGTGGCTACTTTCCTAGTGGCTGGTGTGGACGGCCTGCTGTACTTGAAGTGCTGCAGCCTCCAGTTCCCAGTTGAGCCCTGTAGTCTCTGCTGGTTGGGAGACCAGGTTCCCCTTCTTGGCCTGACCCCCCTACCTCCTGGCAGCGGCGAGCGTACGGGTGGCTTGCTGCACGGCCCGTACCCCTGGGGTCCCTTCGGTTCCTGTCCTGGAGCCGTTCTGCTCCCTCTCCCTTCTCAGGCTCAGGCCTTCTGACAGGGCCTGCCTGTGGAGCAAAGCTCATACAGAGCCTCTGCCCCCTGTCAGCACCTCAGTCTGACTGACTGGTACTGAACTCTCCCGACTGACTGACTGAACCAAGATGGTTCCTACCTATTATACCTCTTACTACTGTGCTCCCAGGATCTACATCCTCCACCCACCCACTACATAGTTCCCCCTCTCTAGGTGGTTCCTCCTTACTCCAGCCAGGGATCAGGGACACTTGTGCTCTCTCATGGGAGCATTATCGCCCTGTCCCCCGGAAATGTGGTGTAGTGGATGTAGTGTAAGGGTCCTGAGCCATACTCCTTCCTTACCTGAGAGTGAGGTACTACATCCCTGGATGAGATGCAATAACTCTGTGGCGACCGAACCCTCAGGGGCGCCACAGTGTATTATTCAACTTTTAAAATAAATGACTTCTCAACTAAGAGGGAAAAAAATATCTCTTCTTTGGGATCTGCCAAAGGTTTGATATTCACAAAATGATTAAACAATTGCAAAGGATTGTATTAAGCTATCCATAAATATACCTTTTGTAAGGAAGCAGTAATAGGCTAGCTGTTTTCAAAGTGAAGAAGCAATGGCTTGTCACCAAGCCTTTCCAACATTTATCCTTATTTTGGGAGTTGCTTCATGGCTGTGTACGTTTTGCTTAAGCAGTACAGTCCATCACTATAAAACTAAGGGGGCAGACAGGAAGAATATTTGTGGCTGGTGTTGCTGGGCAGTGGCAGTAGTAGTTAGAAGCAGTATGTTAGAGAATTAGGACGGGGAAGGCAAGGAGATTTCTAGCCGTATAGAGCCAGCAAAGGTTGCCCAGACATCAGCAGACTGATCTAGCACTATATAACACAGTGGGCAGCCATGAGATGTGTGGCTGGTGTAGCTGTGAAGTGGCAGTGGCAGAGGCTGCATTGTAGAAAATTAGGAGGGGTCAGGCAAGGAAATGTCTGTCAGTGAAGGGCCAGCAATGACAGCAATGGCAGGAACAGTATGGTCTAGCACTTTAAAACACAGTTGACAATCAGGAGATGTGTGAAGAATCATGGTAAAGGATATAACTATTGGTGTCAGACAAAGGTGAATAAAAGTCAGTACTGATCTATGCCTAATTAATTTTGATAAATGTTAGGCTTTCCCAGGCTTGTGGCAGATAACCTCGTCTGCTTGGTAGTGACAAAGTCACTGGCCATGCTGAGCACCTTCTCTGACATCACACTGGAGGCTGGAAATGACAGTATGCAAATAGCAAACTGGGCCAGTTCTTGCCACTGATCCAATCTGATGACCCAGAAGTCCATGGGACTGGGGCTTGGGGTATCAGCCTGAGAAAGGACACAGTCTAGGTACAACTGAACCTGGCTTTTCAGTTGGGGAATCTCTGTTTGCTGCAGTGCTTCCAGTTGTGGCAATGGCAGATAAAACATCTGGGGAGTTGTCTGTAGGAATCACTAATGGATCTTACGGGCTGCAAAACCTTTGCAGAGCAGGTAAAACAGCAGGAAAATTTCCCCCATTTTGCTTTTATAGCAAAAGTCTATAAGTGTGATTATCCAATAGTCAAATCTTTGGTTGATGTTAACAATATGCATGGAATGCAATAAGCATTCCGGCATACAACTTGCCATGCTCGCCAGCATGACCGAGGGCCGTATTGATTCATTTTAATCACCCGACTGTGACAGTTGGGTGTTATGGCAAGCATTGTCATCATCATCACTTTCATTATCTGCCTGTGCCAAGTCTATGCCCCACTACACATCAATTTGCCACTCCTCCTCCTCCAAATCCTGCAGCATGTAAAATAGAACTTGAAGGTAGCGATGAAAAAACTGCAATTCTTTCTCTATTGCCTCTTGTGTTATGATTAGTGTTGAGCATTCCGATACTGTAATATCGGGTATCGGCCGATATTCGCGGTATCGGAATTCCGATACTTAATTCCGATACTTTTACAATATCGGATACCGGAATCGGAAGTTCCCATAATGCCTGCACTCTGCAGTGTCTGTGAAGGATGACAAGTTGGATGGCAGCGCGATCCAGCCTGTCATCAGAATGCCATCCCAGCGGGGGAGAATTCTCCTGATTGTTTAAAAGCCGGCGGGCGGTATAAAGCCGCCGGCTTTTAAACAATCACACAGCCCCATACTGCTTCCCCGCAGCCTCCCACCCCGATCCTCCGCTCCCCTCGCCACCTCCCATCCCGATCGTAAGTTAGGACCGGGCGGGGAGCGCAGCTCCAAGGAGCGGGGAGTGAAGGACCCGGGCGGGGAAGCCGGCAGTGAAAAGACTTAACCGCCGGTTTTCCCGTTCTGTGCTGCGCTTTCCCGCCGGTTATTTCAAATGAACAGCTGAGGTATCAGCTGATGCCGATCAGCTGTTCATTTGAATTAGCCGCGTTGCCCTCAGAGGGTTCATGTGAGTTCATGCTTGACTGCATGGACTCACATGAACTTTCCCACGGCCGCACAGGTCAGCCTCACCTCCCAGACCATCAGCCCGTCATGATTAGTGTGTGTGCGGGGTATGTGTGCGGGGTGTGTGCGCGATGTTTGTGCGGGTGTGCGCGGTGTCTGTGCGATGTGTGCGGGTGTGTGCGATGTGTGCGGGTGTGTGCGTGCAGGCAGACATAGGCCGATGTGACACTACTACTCCCATCGGCCTATGTCTGTCCCCCGTCCACTCCTGCCAGCAGGATCAGCTCGATGGGAGCAGTAGTTCCCATCAGCCTGATCCTGCTATTTAAATTGCCCTACTGTGTCCCCAATAAATGTTAAATACATGTCATTGGTGGCCAGTGGTTACCTACAATAAATTAGTTCATACATTACCTGTCCCCGCCGATCGCCACCTAAAATAAAGTAAAAAATAAAAAACTACACCTATACTCACCAAGACACCTAATTCCCCGAAGCCATCGATCTCCTGTAATAAAATATAAAATAATAAACCACAACCTTATCCTTACCCCTCCGTAGCAGTCCACGAGTGTCCCACGAAGATCTCCAGTTCAGAGCAGCCACATAGAATGTGACCGCTCTGAACCGCTGCCGCCGCTAGAATGACGGGGCTGTAAGGGTTCACCGGAGTTCAGGCAGCGCTGCTCCGGTTAGCTCCTTTACGGCCCTGCTGTATCGTGAGAAATTCCCACGGTACAGCAGTGCGGTAAAGGAGGTCTCCGGAGCTGCGCTGCGTGAATGCACTCCGGTGACCTCAGTCAGTGGCTCCCGCTGCCGGGAGCGGACGTGTTCCCGGCAGTGTGAGCTTACAGCAGCCATGCACAGCTGTCACCATCTCCAGATGTGACAGCTGTGCATGGGAGATCAGCGCAGGAACGTGGACAGGTAACTATTATTTTTAGTAAACTAAGAATTAAATAAAATTGTGTGTTTTATTTCAAATAAATTATTTTTTTCTGGGTGTAGTGTGTTTTTTTCTTTTTAACACTTTGTAAGTTAGTAATGGGGGTGTCTTATAGACGCCCATCATTACTAACCTGGGCTTCATGGCAGCTGGCGCTGACATGAACCCCACCACTATTACCCCCTGCCACCGCACCAGGGCAGCGTGGAAGAGCGAGGCTAAGTGCCAGAGTTGGCGCATCCTATGGATGCGCCATTTCTGGGGCGGCTGACGACTGGTGTTTCTAGCCTGGGAGGGGGCCAATATTCATGGCACCCTTCCTGGGCTATTAATATCAGCCCCCAGCTGTCTGCCTAGCCTTTGCTAGCTATTAAAATAGGGGGGACCCCACGTCATTTTTTTTGGGGGGGTCCCCCATTTTAATAGCTAGTAAAGGCTAGGTATTCAGCTGGGGGCTGATATTAGTAGCCTGGGAAGCTCCGTGGGTTTTACCCCCTTCCCAGGCTTCAAACATCTGCCCCAGCCGTCTGCTTAACCTCCGCTAGAGACTAAAATTATGGGGGATCCCACGCCATTTTTTTTTAAAATAAATCCATTATTTTAACACTAAATGACATTTGAGGAGTTAATAAAGATGCAGTCCCTAAATTATTATTTATTTTTTAATTAATTTTTCCCAAAACTTTTGACGTGGGCTTCGCCATATTTTTGTATGCCAGCCAGGTACAGCATCCAGCTTCTATGAACGCGCCATTTTCTGGGGCGGCTGCGGACTGCAATTTTCAGCGGGGGGCAGAAAGCTTGGGCCTCCCTGCGCTGCAGATTCCATCCCCCAGCTGCCTAGTTGTACCTGGCTGGACACAAAAATAGGGAGAAGCTTCACGTTTTTTTTTTTTTAATTATTTCATGAAATTCATGGAATAATTAAGAAAAAAAGGGCTTCCCTATATTGTTGTGTCCAACCAGGTACAAATAGGCAGCTGGTGGTTGGGGGCAGCCCGTTCCTGCCTGCTGTACCTGGCTGGACCCAAATATAGTGCAAAGCCCCACGTCAATTTTTTTTTAATTATTTCAGGAAATTCATGAAATAATTAAAAAAAAATTATGTGGGGCTTCGCCCTATATTTGTGTCCAGTCAGGTACAGCAGGCAGGAACGGGCTGCCCCCAACCACCAGCTTTATTATTTTTCTTTTATTGCAGGAGATCGTTGGCTTCAGCTGGAATGGGCGTGATGGTAAGTATGGTTTAATTTAGAACAATAAAGAATTGTGTGTTTATTTCAATTAAAGGACTTTTTTCTGGGTGTTTGTGTTTTTTTAAATACTTTACTAGAAATTCATGGTGGTCATGTCTAATATTGGCGTGACCCCATGAATTTCGGGCTTAGGGCCAGCTGATAATGCCAAGCTGGCCTTAACCCCTTTATTACCCAGTGAGCCACCGCACCAGGGCCCTGGATGAGTTGGGTACAGCGCCAGAAGATGGCGCTTCTATGAACGCGCCATTTTCCGGGGCGGCTGCGGACTGCAATTTGCAGCGGGTGGGGCCCAGAAAGCTTGGGCCTCCCTGCGCTGCAGATTCCAGCCCCCAGCTGCCTAGTTGTACCTGACTGGACACAAAAATAGTGCGAAGCTCCACGTTTTTTTTTTTTAAATTCATGAAATTCATGGAATAATTAAGAAAAAAAGGGCTTCCCTATATTGTTGTGTCCGGCTAGGTACAAATAGGCAGCTGGTGGTTGGGGGCAGCCCGTTCCTGCCTGCTGTACCTGACTGGACACAAATATAGGGCGAAGCCCCACATCAATTTTTTTTAATTATTTCATGAATTTCCTGAAATGATTTAAAAAAAATTGACGTGGGGCTTCGCACTATATTTGTGTCCAGCCAGGTACAGCAGGCAGGAATGGGCTGCCCCCAACCACCAGCTGCCTATTTGTACCTGGTTGGACACAACAATATAGGGAAGCCCTTTTTTTCTTAATTATTCCATGAATTTCATGAAATAATTTAAAAAAAAAATGCGTGGGGCTTCGCCCTATTTTTGTGCCCAGCCAGATACAACTAGGCAGCTGGGGGCTGGAATCCGCAGCGCAGGGAGACCCAAGCTTTCTGGGCCACCCCCGCTGCAAATTGCAGTCCGCAGCCGCCCCAGAAAATGGCGCGTTCATAGAAGCGCCATCTTCTGGCGCTGCACCCAACTCATCCAGGGCCCTGGTGCGGTGGCTCACTGGGTAATAAAGGGGTTAAGGCCAGCTTGGCATTATCAGCTGGCCCTAAGCCCGAAATTCATGGGGTCACGCCAATATTAGACATGACCACCATGAATTTCTAGTAAAGTATTTAAAAAAACACAACACCCAGAAAAAAGTCCTTTAATTGAAATAAACACACAATTCTTTATTGTTCTAAATTAAACCATACTTACCATCACGCCCATTCCAGCTGAAGCCAACGATCTCCTGCAATAAAAGTAAAATAATAAAGCAACATCATCCTTACCTTTCCATGGCTCCCACGACAGCTTCAGCTCTGCTACATCGAGATGACAGGCTGGACCGCAGCAGAACGCTGCCATCCATCCTGTCATCCCGCAGACACTGAGAAGCCCAGGCATACTTCCACTCCTCAGTGTCTGGCTGTGACGGCATCCAGATGAGCCGAGGTCATGTCCAATGAACTCAGCTCACCTCATGTACGTCACTGACAGCGTGGGAAAATTCTCCTGCACTCAGCACTTCAGCGTGAGAATTTTCCCACGCTGTCAGTGACGTGCATGAGGTGAGCTGAGTTCATTGGACATGACCTCACCTCATGTATGTCACTGACAGCGTGGGAGAATTCTCACGCTGAAGCGCTGAGTGCAGGAGAATTTTCCCACGCTGTCAGTGACGTGCATGAGGTGAGCTGAGTTCATTGGACATGAACTCGGCTCATCTGGATGACGTCACAGAGAGACACTGAGGAGCGCAAGCATGCCTGCGCTTCTCAGTGTCTGCGGGATGACAGGCTGGATGGCAGCGTTCTGCTGCGGTCCAGCCTGTCATCTCAATGTAGCAGAGCTGAAGCTGTCCTGGGAACCATGGAAAGGTAAGGATGAGGTTGCTTTATTATTTTACTTTTATTGCAGGAGATCGTTGGCTTCAGCTGGAATGGGCGTGATGGTAAGTATGGTTTAATTTAGAACAATAAAGAATTGTGTCTTTATTTCAATTAAAGGACTTTATTCTGGGTGTTTGTGTTTTCTTTTAACTTTGACTATGGGGTTAGTAATGGGGGTGTCTTATAGACGCCTCTCCATTACTAACCTGGGCTTGATGTCAGCTGGCATTATAAGCTGACATCAACCCCAACCCTATTACCCCCTGCCACCGCACCAGGGCAACGTGGAAGAGCGAGGCTAAGTGCCAGAATTGGCGCATCCTATGGATGCGCCATTTCTGGGGCGGCTGACGGCTGGTGTTTCTAGCCTGGGAGGGGGCCAATATTCATGGCACCCTTCCTGGGCTATTAATATCAGCCCCCAGCTGTCTGCCTAGCCTTTGCTAGCTATTAAATTAGGGGGGACCCCACGTTATTTTTTTTGGGGGGTTCCCCCATTTTAATAGCTAGTAAAGGCTAGGTATTCAGCTGGGGGCTGATATTAGTAGCCTGGGAAGCTCCGTGGGTATTACCCCCTTCCCAGGCTTCAAACATTTGCCCCAGCTGTCTGCTTAACCTCCGCTAGAGCCTAAAATTAAGGGGAACCCTACGCCAATTTTTTTTTAAATAAGTCCTTTATTTTAACACTAAATGACAAGTACAGTAATCAACACTGTCACTGTACTTCATATATATGTGACTGACATGTTTCTATCTATCTAATCTATGTGTGATTCTCTATTCTGTCTGTTATAAATTGTCGGGTACAGATGCTGAATTGCCGGCCGGCTTTCTTAAAGAGACGGTGCATGAAAACACTATTATTTTTTTAAATAAATCCTTTACACTAAATGACAAGTACAGTAAGCAACACTGTCACTGTACTTCTTATATATGTGGCTGACATGTTTCTATCTATCTAATCTATGTGTGAAGCTCTATTCTGTCTGTTATAAATTGTCGGGTACAGATGCTGAATTGCCGGCCGGCTTTTTTAAAGAGACGGTGCATGAAAACACTATTATATTTTTTAATAAATCCTTTACACTAAATGACAAGTACAGTAAGCAACACTGTCACTGTACTTCATATATATGTGACTGACATGTTTCTATCTATCTAATCTATGTGTGAAGCTCTATTCTTTCTGTTGTAAATTGTCGGGTACCGGTGTATGCCGCTGATGAATTGCCGGCTTTTCATGTCATTCTACATTATTCTTAGTTGTTTTACTTCATGTAGAATTAACCTACAAGGAAAGAAAGGGTTTATTTTCATTCCGATATTTGTGTCCCATTGACTTGCATTGGTTTCCGGTATCGGAATCGGCGATATCCGATACTTTTTGGGTATCGGCCGATCCAATCCGATACGATATTTCCTGATATCGGAAGGTATCGCTCAACACTAGTTATGATGAGTGCTTTTACCAGGATAAATATGAGGGGGGTGACACCGGAGGTTCCACACATTTCTCTGCTGACAAATGTTGTTGCCTTTTTGGAGGGCTTCAGTAGGCACCATGAGTCCCTTTTCAGCTGCCAATATCTAATTTAAAAATTTCCTGTGCTCCAGTTTGCCTGCTGCATGATGTAGTCCATCACCATTTTATGTTGCTCATACAAACACTGCAACATATACCTCAAATTCAAGCAGGTTGCAACATCACAAACCAGGTGGCACTCTGGCAGACTGTTTTGTTTTTGCAGAGTCAGAGTTGTGGGCATTGCCACATAAGGTGGTTTGAAATAACACTTTGCAGGCATAGCCACCACATTTCTAAAGCAGGTAAAGCAGAAATGTTTCACCATTAAATTCAGAAATTGGGCCATGCATGAAGTGTGAGTTACTTTGCCCGACAACAATAAGGCAACCAGAAGGGCAAACCAATGGGTGAGTTGCCACTTGATGCACAGGGGCAATTTGTCAATGATATGACTTTCCTTCCCCAAACTTTCAAGTTGTAAAACCACTTGGCAGCACATTACCTTCCATGAGCAAAAGAATGATGGCGGTGTATAGAATCCGTGATGTGTCCTGTGTCTGTGGAGTACGGGGTCATGTCAGTTATTATTATTTAATATTATAGCGCCATTTATTCCATTGATAAAAAAACAAGTATAATAATCATGTACAATACAAGTCACTGACTGGTACAGGAGGACAGAGGACCCTGCCTGTGGTGGCTCACAGTCTACAAGGGATTGGTGAAGATACAGTCAGTTGAGCAAGATCCAGTGGATGTGTAAGAGGAGACAGATGACCAACGCTTGGCGGTGAAGAAAAAAATACCTCCCAGTCGCAGAAGCTTAAACACTAGTGATGAGCGAGCAGTAAAAAGCTCGGATACTCGTTGCTCGGGTCGAGCAAATTGAAATGCTTGAGTGCTCGGTCCGAGCAACGAGCCCCATGTAAGTATATGGGAAAGTTGAGCATTTTTCCAGCGGCCCCCCGGCGATCTGCAGAGGGCCTAAAAATTGCCCAAATCGATGGGAACAGTGATCAAATGACATGGGAACAGCATGGGGAAGACCCCTGGAAGCATCTCTGACTCCCAGGTCACTGCTGTCAACAACGTTGTCAGAGGTATTACGGAACTTTTATGAACTCACAATAAAACATACAAAAATGAAACCAAAATGGATTTACTTGGGAAAAATGTTAAGGAACATCCTTTCCAGGGTTATGACTTATATATAAGGCAAAATAAATATACAAAAATAAAAATGCTCCTTCACACCTTGGGCTATGTTCACACATAGTGTTTTGGATGCGTTTTTGCACTTTTGCATTGCTTTCAACTGTGAAAAATGCATTCGCTGAGAAATGTCATTTTAACATTTTAACACCTTATCTGGCCATGTGGTGTGTGAGACATGATTAGACACATTCATACTGTTATGCATCAGGCATTTGCTGGATTTGAAATGGGTTCAGAACCATCAGTGGACTCTTCCATATCCCATTCCAGTCCAGCCAGGAATGATGCTGCTCAGCATCATCATCAGTCCCAACACCTAGCTGGTGCATGAGATGTACAGATTGTCTCTTGGGCCTTCGTTCCTAGCAACATGAAGGATAGGTTGCGGAGGGAGACAGGGCTGTTAAAGTCTAAGTCCAGGATTCTCTGTACTGAGCATGCCCGTGACATGGCGGACCGTGATTGGTGGTTTGGGAGTCAGCTTATCCGGTGACCTGGCACCGCCTGATTGGTCGCGGGTGACGTCACCAATGGTGCGACGGTGGGCAGGGCTTAATCTTTAAAAAGCCCGCCCACAAACATGGCGGCGCGCTCTAATCATTGAACTGTGATGGTGTTGTGTGGACACTTGGTCTCTTGGGCTCCACGTGTGCTTTAGTTTCTGGCAGGCAGGTTTAGTGGAAATAGGCAGGCTTAGATGAAATAGGCAGGTAGCTTCATCTGACAGCCTGGCTCTGACAAAGGGGTCGCCTTACACCCCGAGCAGTCTGCAGAAGACACCCTATTCCCGGTACCACCTGTAAGCCACATGGGGGGATCCTGCTCAGTCCAGTAGCACGCCGGCTGGGAGCACGTATTCGCCGGCGTGAGTCACACACGCATCCTAGCGCCAACTGTGTAGTCCCTGTGCAGCAACAGAACTACAGATATATTATTTATCGCACATCTCTCATGCTGTTAACGGAGATAGTGCAAATCCCTTTTCCCATTCCAGTGTGCTGTAACACGGAAGGGATTGTCATTTAATTTGGTTGTTTTACCTTCTCACCCGGAAAGTGTTCGGCCGCAGTCCACTAGGCTGCATCGCGGACCCCGGGTTCGGTTGCTGTCCATTATAAATAAAGTTGTTTGCAACCGTCCCCTTAACACATACAGTGCTGACAAGACATGTGAACAGCATGGGGAAGACCCATGGAAGCATCTTTGACTCCCAGGTTACTGCCTAAAACTGTATTCATCTCATCAGACGTGATCCTATATTACTGCGGTAATAATGCAGACATCATTGGCAAGGTGACAAATGTTAAACTCCATTTAAAATGGGCAAGGTGTGTGTCAAGGAACAGGGAAGTGGACATTATGGTGATGGTGATAGTGCACGCAGAGGCCGTGGGCAAGATGAAATTGTGCCTGCTGAGGGAGCACAACAAACACCCATGTTATGTCACTACCTTCCTGTCCCAATTTCTAGGGGGCCGCAGAACACCACTATTGAAGCCAGAGCAGTGTGAAAAGGTTGTTGGTTGGATAGCAGATAAAGCTTCCAGACAGTTTGCCACCACCACCACCCTGTGTTCCACTTGGTCCAGTCTCAGTAGATGTGAGTCTGGACTACATTATTATTATTACTTTATAGCTATTTATTCCATGGCACTTTATATGTGAAAAAGGGGTATACCTTGCAAAAACAATTACAATAATCTTGAACAAAAATGTGACAGCGACTGGTACAGGAAAGGAGAGGACCCTGCCTGTGAGGGGTCACAGTCTACAAGAGATGAGTGAGGATACAGTAGGTGAGGATAGAGCTGGTTGTGCAGCAGTATGGTGGAGCAAGGATAACTGCAGGTTGTATGTATGTCGCAAGAGGTGGGTCTTCAGGTGCTTTTTGAAGGTTTCAACAGTAGGCGAGAGTCAGAAATAGTTGGGTTGAGAGTTTCAGAGAAGGGGGGATGCACGGGGGAAATCTTGTATGCGATTGTGGGAAGAGGAGATAAGAGGGCAGTAGAGAAGGAGATGTTGTGAGGATCGGAGGTTGGTTGAAGGTAAGTACCGAGAGACTGGGTCACAGATGTATGGAGGAAACAGGTTGTGGATGACTTTGCATTCCAAGGTTATGGTTTTG
This sequence comes from Phyllobates terribilis, assembly GCF_046119375.1. Classification (NCBI taxonomy): domain Eukaryota; kingdom Metazoa; phylum Chordata; class Amphibia; order Anura; family Dendrobatidae; genus Phyllobates; species Phyllobates terribilis. The sequence continues at coordinate 804,707,122 of NW_027362761.1, forward strand.
AACTAGAATCTCTGGGCAATGGGGAGCTAGTGAAGGGATTGACAGAGAGAAGAGGCCAGGGAATAGCGATGGGACAGGTGAATTAGTCGGGCAAAAGAGTTTAGGATAGATTGGAGGAATGCGAGAGTGTTAGAAGGGAGGCCACAGAGCAGGAGGTTGCTGTCGTTGAGAAGGGAGATGATGAGGGCATGCACTAGTGTTTTTGTAGATTCGTGGTTGAAGAATATGTGGATCCGGGAGATTTTTTTTACTTGCAGTCGGCTTCTTCCTCACCCTGATCCTCCTTCCTCCCACCATTCCCAGTGCCCTGAGTCAACTGATCCCACACTTGGACACTCCAAAGAAGTGTTTTGTTCATCTTTCCATTTATAGATTCTGGCCTCTCGCTCGGTCCGCTCGGAAGTGGAAAGAGCTTGGATATGTGGTTTGAAGGAGAGATTAGAGTCTAGGGTTACCCCAAGAGCTGTTCTCTTTTGCATCGATAGATTTGGGCCTCCCGGCCGGCCAGCTTCGAGTTGGGCAACTGCTTCCCGGAACACCAACAAGATGGAAGTTGCCAGTACAACTGTTAGGTCTTCCCGAGTCTGTTTTTTTTTTAAAGACTGTTAAGACAACCCCGGAAAGGCCATTTTCAACATCTGCCAGGCCAGTATCAGCAAGAGCACCAAAACTACCAGCCTGACCACCACCAGCATGCTTAGGCACATGACAGCAAAGCACCCGACTAGCTGGGCTGAACACCAAGGTCCAGAAACAGTGTCTATGTGTGACACTGCTGCCTCTTTCGCTGTTGTGCGTGCATGCCAATCCCCTGTCAATGGCTCATGCGAAGATGCCTCCCGCCCTGCACCTGTCATTGCAGATTTGCAACTATCACCTTCCATGTCCTTGTCCCTTCGCAGCATTCAGTTGTCCCTACCACAGTCCTTGGAATGCAAGCGCAACCACCCACCCTCCCACAGGCCGCAATTCTAAACTTCCACATTTCTGGACTGCTTGCACTTGAAATGTTGCCTTTTAGGCTCGTGGAGGTGGACGCTTTACACAACCTCATGGCAGCGGTGCCCGAGTTTCTATCCTTTGTCCCCAGCTGCCACAATTTTTCCCGGTATCGTCTCCGCATTCCAAAAGCTTGGGTCCCAGAACACTACACGTGCCCTCTCCAGTGCACTTACTGGGAAGGACCGCCTAACCACAAACACGTGGACAAGTGAATGTGGCCAAGGACAGTAGGAAGCCAGTTCACAGTAAAAAAACAGCCAAAGAGTGTCCAGGAACCTTCCCACACACTTTTCTTCACCAGGGGTGCTTCCAGCAGAGTTGGACTGACCCACCAGTGAACCGGAGACTCCTCCGGTGGGCCCTGGCTTCTCCATCAGGAGAGTTCATAGTGCTGAGGTGAGGTCATGATGATGATAGAGGCCACCATCTCGTTAGCTTGCTGCTGGTACTTTTCTATGGGAATCAGCTTGGCTCCAACCAGACTGGAATATTTCAGGCACAACGCTATGGTATTAGCAGTGCCCCCAGTACGAGTAGAGAAGCCATCCACAATTTCCTTTTCTTCTGCCCAAATACATTAGTTTCTCATAAAGGAGCTGAAGATACTGATTGGCAGTAGGTGCAAGTGTCTCCAGCATGTTAGATATCAGAGGAAGAACAGAGAGGGCAGCACAGTGGCTCTGTGGTTAGCACTGAAGCCTTGTAGTGCTGGGATCCTGGGTTCAAATCCCACCAATTACAACATCTGCAAGGATTTTGCATGTTATCCCTGTGTTTGCATGGGTTTTCCCCCTCAGTAAAAAAGCAGCCATAGAATGTCCAGGGAACCTTCCCACAGACTTTTCTTAGCCAGGGCTGCTTCTTGGCAGGTTTGGACGGGCCCACCAGAGAATTCTCGGCTGGGGTCTGGCTTCTCCATCAGGAGAGCTCATGATAGTGTAAACTTTGCAGCTGCTATGGGGCTCTTGAGTGGGGGAGAAAGATGAGCCCTCAGAATCAAATCCTCTGGTGGGCCCAATGTTTTAAGTCTGACACTGCTTCTCGCTGAGAGTTGTATTGCACCATAGCCATATTCTTTAGCTCGTGAAATGACTGACATAGAGGGAAATCGTATTTACTCCAGCTGTCATTTCTCTGTCACCAGGTTCCGCCCATTGTCACACACAACCATGCCTGACTGTATGTTCTGCGGTGAGAGCCACAGATCAGGCTGCTGTGTTACAGCTTTCAAACTCTGCAGTGGTGGGCGGTTTGTCACCTAAGCATTAAGCATATTATCTTCAGCACAACCTGTTGTCGCATGGCCAAGGCAGTGCTGCAATGCTTCAAGCTTGTGACTGATGTGGTCATTTCGGAGATGGAGGCCGAACAGGAGGAGAAGGAGGTGCAGGAGGTGAACAATTTGATTACATTGAGGTTACATTGGCAAGCCTGGTTTTTATACTAAAAATATCCTACTGTGTTTTTTATTTTTATTTTTTTTACGTCTCTTCAAATGTGTATTAGAGTTCGTCCTAATTTTTAGCAGCCCTTGAAATTGCTGCATATGCAATAACTGTATAGGAGACACACTCCATGATAATGGGAAGGACAATCCAAATAGATTCTACATTCTAGAATATTATATTACCTACAAAGCACTATTATGGAGTCATATAAAGATCCAAACCATTATTCATGATAGAAATAACCATAATTTTATTAAGCACTAGACATACATACATATCAATAAAAGACCTGTGCTCATTAGCGACAGCACAGGAGAAAACGAGGGAGCATGTACGAGACATTTTGGCAGCTAAAGAAGTTTTGGACCTGATGGGCCTTAAGACAATACCGAGACACTTCAGATCTGTACATGGCTGTGATCCATCCTCTTTCAAAGTCTGAGGCATAGATAGAGTTCGCTGTGGCATCAGGGGAGGTGATTTGAAACGCCTCCTTGGCCAAATGGAGTGTCGCTGGATCGTTACACTCGATACAGTGACACCGAAGGGATTAAATGAAAAACTTAGTTTCTCCTCCTTTGTCTAGTATAACCCCTCTCCTCTTGTTTTTATGTCAATTGATTTTAATTGGTGTGTCTTTTTCTTTATTTTTTAGAATTCTGTATCGCCTGTTTGAATGACAGTTATATTTGATGATCCCTGACCTACCTCTCTTTGTGCCATATGTAGACATTTTGCATGTGACAGATACCTGCATGAAGCCATATATATTTTTTCATAACGGATCCTAATCATGTTTTAAAAGAAAAAAATGTTTTTGATCTATGTGCCATCACTTTTTGAATAATGGACTTCCTCTTCATATAAATGTGATGATTGATTGAAAAGAAAAGGATATTGTGGGTGCCATGATCAATGTATAAATAGGATTGGTTTGTGATATGGATCTTTAAAATGAGTGGACGCATGAACATGTGGAGTCTCTGATATATAATTTAGACTGCAGCTTGACTGTCATTTATGGGGATTCGATGTGCATATGGGTTAGATCTAGTGATTTTTTTGGGGGTTAATATAATGCTTTGGGAATATGTACAATATGTGGTGTGAGATGACGAATGGGGTGCAGGATATATATGGTCAGTGGCACTTGTGTTTATATTGGTTGTGGGTAGTGATGAGCGAGCACTAAAATGCTCGGGGACTCGTTGCTCGGGTCGAGCAAATTGGAATACTCGGGTGACGACCGGAGCAACGAGCCCAATGTAAGTCTATGGGAAACTCGAGCATTTTTCAGGCGGCTCCCCCCGGCGGTCTGCAGAGGGCCTAAAAATTGCCCAAATCGATGGGAACAGTGCTCAAATGACATGGGAACAGCATGGGGAAGATCCCTAGAAGCATCTCCGACTCCCAGATCACTGCTGTCAGCAACGTGGTCAGAGTATTACACCACAATAAAACATAAAAAAACGAAACCATTTGGATTTTCCTGGGAAATATGTCAAGTAACATCCTTTCCAGGGTAATGACTTGTATATAAGGCAAAATAAATAACCAAAAACAAAAATACTACTCCACAACTTGGGCTATGTTCACATGTAGCGTTTTTGATGCGTTTTTGCACTTTAGCATTGCTTTCAACCAAGACAAATGCATTCACCAGGAAATGTCATTTTAACATTTTACAACCTTATCTGGCCATGTGGTTTGTGACACATCATCAGACACATGCATACAGTGCTGAAAAGACATGGGAACAGCATGGGGAAGACCTCTGGAAGCATCTCTTACTCCCAGGTCACTGCCTAAAAGTGTGCCCATCATAAGTGATGCTTGGCGCATGCGAAGATGCCTCCCGCCATGCAGACTTGCAACAATCACTGTCCACGTCCCTGTCCCACTGCAGCATTCAGTTGTCCTTACCCCATTTCTTGGAATGCAAGCGCAAGTATGCAGCCAGCCAGCCACCCACACACAGGCTGCAACACTAAACTGCCAGATTTCTGGGCAGCTCTTTGGACTTGAAATATAGCCTTTTAGGCTCGTGGAGGTGGAAGCTTTTCACAACCTCATGCCGGCGGCGGCCGGGTGTCCATACTCGGTCCCCAGCCGCCACTATATTTCCCGTTATCGCCTCCGCCTTCCACAAGCACGGGTCCCACAACATTACCCGTGCCCTTCCCAGTGCACTTACTGGGAAGGACCGCCTAACCACAAACAGGTGGCTAGGGATGTTACGGAGCCAGTCCACAACTTTTCTGGCTGAGAGTTGTATTTAGCTCGGTGAAAGGACTGGCATAGAGGGAAACCGTATCTACCCTGCGTGTCATTTCTCCCAGGAAGTTCTCTAAAGCTGCTTGCACTTGAAATGTGGCCTAAACATTACTGCTGGTACTTTTCTGCGGGAATTTGCTTGCCTCCTACCAGCCTTGAATATGTCCATCAAACTAGGGTACGACTCCATCGTATTAGCACTGCCCCCAGTACCAGTAGAGAAGCCATCCCCAATTTCCTTCTCAGGAATTTTATTTGGTAGACTGAGTGGCTGCCCAAATACATTTTCTCACAAAGGAGCTGAAGATAGAGTGGCAGCAGGTGCAAATTTCTCCAGCCTGTTAGATATTAGAGGGTGAACGGCAGCACATTGGATCAGTGGTTAGCACTGAAGCCTTGCAAATCCCAGCAAGGACAACATCTGCAAGGACTTTGTATGTTCTCCGTGTGTTTCCTCCTCAGTAAAAAAGCAACCACAGAGTGTCCAGGAACCTTCCCACACACTTTTCTTAGCCAGGACTGCTTCTCAGCAGGGTTGGACTGTCCCACCAGAGAATCCTCTGGTGTGCCTTGGCTTCTACCTCAGGAGAGTTCATGATAGCGCTAACTTTGCAGCTGCTCTGGGGCTCTTGTGCGGGTGAGAAAGGTGAGCCATCAGAATCAAATCCCCTGGAGCGTACAATGTTTTTTAACCTGAAACAGCTGCTCAGTGCGAGTTGTATTTCACCACAGCCATTTTCTTTAGTTCGGTGAAAGGACGGCTGTCATTTCTCCGTCACCAGGTTCCGCCCATTGTCACACACGACCATGCCTGGCTGTGTGTTCAGCGGTGAGAGCCACAGATCAGGCTGCTGTGTTACAGCTTTCAACAACTCTGCAGCGCTGGGTGGTTTGTCAACTAAGCATTAAGCATGTTATCTTCAGCACAGCCTGTTGCCACTTGCCCAAGGCAGTGCTGCAGTGCTGTCTGCTTGTGACTGATGTGATCATTTCGGAGATGGAGGAGGAGGTGCATGAGCTGAACAATGTGATTACATTGAGGTTAAATTGGTGACGCTGTTTTTTATACTAAAGAAAGATCCTATTGTTTTGGTTTTTTTTACGTTATTTTTTAAGACAAATTCTTTCACCGGGATATGTCATTTTACCATTTTACAACCTTATCTGGCAATGTGGTGTGTGACACGTCATCAGACACATCCTGTTTTATGATGAATGGACTCTGAAAGTCATAAAGCCTATTTTTATAGGGACATCAGACGGCCCTTACTATTCTTAAAATGCCAGCAGTCGGCCCTAGCTATTGTTAGAGAGCCATCAGGCGACTATGCTTTGTTGTTCCCATTATTACCAAGTGGGTATCCTATACTGTTATTGTGTATCTAGTGACTGCAAGGGCTGCCAAAAATTTGGACGCAAACCAATACCCCTTTGAAGAGACGTAGAGGAGGGTCTCAGTAAAAAAAATGTTCCCATTATAAAGCAGTGGGTCTCCTATAGTGGTAATGCCCATGCTGTGACTGCAAGGGCTGCCAAAATTTAGGAAAAACCCCACTAAGAATTTAAAGACACATAGAGCAGGGCCACAGTAACAAGGTGCGACATGTTCCCATTAGAAAGGAGAGGGACTGCTATACAGTTATAGGGTATGCAGTGAGTCCAACCGCTGACCAATTTTAAGAAAACCCCAAAAAGAATTAAAAGACACACAGAGCAGGGCCACAGTAACAAGTACGACATGTTCCCATTAGAAAGGAGAGGGTCTGCTATACAGTTATAGGGTATGCAGTGAGTCCAACGGCTGACCAATTTTAGGAAAAAGCCCACTAAGAATTTAAAGACACACATAGCAGGGCCACAGTAATGACAAATTACCATTAGAAAGGAAAGAGTCTGCCCCACTTCAATGCCTCGTGGAAGAGACGTGGAGGAGGGCCTCATAAAAAAATGTTCCCATTAGAAAGGAGCCGGCCTCCTTTACTTGTAAGGCCCTTGCACTAAGTGTTTGGGCTGGCAAACATTTACCCCTAGGGGGTATATATGAACATACTGTATAAAAAAAAAATTTCACGGGCATCATAAACACCCTTTAAAAAAATTATGTGGGTGTTGCATCACGGACCATGATCACCCTGGTGAAATGGTGGTGGAGGGTGAGGAGAAGGAGTAGGACAAGAGCAAATAGCCAAAATCAGGAAGCGTATACCCATGTGTGGGTGTGAAAAGGTGCATGGGAATACACCTCCCAAGAAAAGACACTGGATTGGAGATTATGTTATGCTGCTATCATTTGGTGTTGTTGAGAAGTCTGGCCCAATCCAGCCCTTGTTCATTTTTATAAGAGTCAGCCTGTCAGCATTTTTAGTTGACAGGCGGATGCGCTTATCAGTTATAATTCCACCAGTGGCACTAAAAACCCGCTCTGATAAAACTCTGGCGGCAGGGCAGGCCAGGACCTGCAAGGCATAGAGAGCCAGTTCATTCCACGTATTCAGCTTGGATACCCAATAATTATAAGGCACAGAGGAATCACGGAGGACGTTGGTATGGTCAGCAAGGTACTCTCTCAGCATCTTCCCAAACTTTGCACTCCTTGTGAGAGTACCCTGCGCCTCAGGGCCTGTGCAATGGGAGGGTCTGAGAAAACTCTCCCAGAACTTTGACAGTGTTCCCTTGCCTCTGCTGGATTGAAGTTGTGTCTCTCTCACCTGTACTCCTTGGTTGTCCAACGTAGTGTGCCCTCTGCCGCCAGCGTTTTCAGATGGGAATTTTTTTTTAGTTCCGAAACAATGGCCTTCTGGTACTGCCCCATTATTGTAGACCTGTCCGCCTCAGGAATAAGAGATATAAAGTTCTCCTTGTAGCGTGGGTCTAGAAGTGTCACCAACCAGTAATGACTGTCACCCAAAATTTTGAGAACGCGAGGGTCATGGGAAAGGCAGCGAAACATAAACTCAGCCATGTGTGCCAGACTACTAACAGACAAGGCTTCCGTGTCCTCACCAAGAGGATGACTGACCATGCTCTCCTCCTCCTTGCCATCCACGCAGAACAGACGGTATGACAGCTGTTCAGGTAGTACCGTCTATAGTGCTAGAAACTATAGAAACTATCTCCTGTCCTTCCTCCTCCTCCTCTTCCTCATTGTCACCAAATCCACGATGGGATGATATGAGGCTTGGCTGTGTGTAATCACCCTGTATGGTTCCTTGCTCCATCTCATCGTGCTCCGCCTGCAATGCATCCTCTTTGATTGTGAGCAGAGAGCGTTTCAGAAGATAGAGAAGCGGGATGGTGATGCTAATTATGGCGTCATCTCTGCTCACCATCTTGGTGGAGTCCTCAAAGTTTTGGAGGATGGTACATATATCTGACATCCATGTCCACTGTTGAGGTCTTATGTGTGGAGTCTGAAGTGAATTCCGACGGCCTTGTTGATGCTGGTACTCAACACCTGCCCTCTTCTGCTCACAAATCCTTTCCAACATCTGCAGTGTAGAGTTCCAATGCGTGGGGACATCACACACCAGTCTGTGAGCCGGAAGCTGCAAACGCTGCTGAAACACGGCAAGGGCGGCGGAAGCTGTAGCTGACTTTCTATAATGGGCACACAGGCAGCGTACTTTAACAAGCAGATCTTGCAGCTCCGGGTAGGATTTGAGAAACTGCTGAACCACGAGGTTAAGCACATGGGCCAGGCATGGTACGTGCGTGAGCTCACCTCGCCACAGAGCGGCCACCAAGTTCCGGCCATTGTTACACACGACCATGCCTGGCTGTAGGTTCAGCGGTGTGAGCCTCAGATTTGCCTGCTCTTTCAGAGCTGTCCACAACTCTTCAGCATTGTGCGGTTTTTCACCTAAGCATATTAGCTTCAGCACAGCCTGTTGCCGCTTGGCCGAGGCAGTGCTGCAGTGCTTCCAGCTTGTGACTGATGTGGTCATTTCAGAGATGGAGGCTGAAGATGAGGGGGAGGCTGAGGAGGATGAGGTGCAGGACCTGTAGACCGTGGAGGCAACCCTGATTGATCTAGGGCCCGCAATCCTTGGCATCGGGAGGACGTGTTCCGTCCCGAGGTCCGACTGGGTTCCGGCTTCCACTATGTTAACCCAGTGTGCCGTCAGCGAGATGTACCGTCCCTGCCCACAAGCACTTGTCCACGTGTCCATGGTTAGGTGGACTTCAACGGTAACTGCGTTGTTGAGAGCACGGCTAATGTTTTGGGACACGTACTTGTGTAATGCTGGGAAGGCACACCAGGAGAAATAGTGGTGGCTGGGGACCGAGTACCGAGGGACGGCCGATGCCATCAGGTTGCGGAATGCTTCCATCTCCATTAGCCTAAAAGGCAACATTTCGAGCGCATGCAGTCGTGAAATATGTGAATTTAGTAGTGTGGCCTGTGGGGCGTTGGCTGCATAGTTGCGCTTGCGTTCCAAGGACTGGGGTATGGACAACTGAAGGCTGCACTGGGACAAGGACATGGACATGCTTCCTGATGCTGCTACTTGAGAGTGTGCAACGACAGGTGTAGGGCAGGAGGCGTCTTCGCATGCACCATGGACAGGGGATTGGCTTGCATGCACAACAGCGGAAGAAGTAATGGTGCCATCCGCAGACACTGTTCCTGGATGCTGGGGTTCGGCCCACAAAGGTCGGGTGCTTTGCTGCCATGTGCCTGATCATGCTGGTGGTGGTCAGGCTGGTCGTTTTGCCACCCCTGCTGATGCTGGCCTGGCAGGTGTTGCAAATTGCCTTTTTGGGGTTATCGGCAGATTCTTTAAAAAACAACCAGACTCGGGAAGACCTAACAGTTGTACTGGCAACTTTCTTCGTGTTGGTGTTACGGGGAACGGTTGCCTGCCTTCTGTCTGCGGCCACCACACTGCTTCTTCCTGCCTGTTGCGGTGCTCTGCCTCCCTCCCCCTGTATGCTGCTTTCCTCACTCTGCATGTCCTCCTGCCAGGTTGGGTAAGTTACTATATCATCCACCACCTCGTCTTCCACTTCCGCACTCTGGTCCTCCTCCTGACTTTCTGGCAATTGTGTCTCATCATCGTCCACCTCTTGTGACACTTTCCCACCGTCGCCTTCGTGTGACCGTGGCTGCTCAAATATTTGGGCATCGATACACGCGATCTCCTATTGCCCCGCTTCAAGTGGACCGAGCGAGAGTCCCGAATCTATAAACGGAAAAGTGAACAGCTCTTCAGAGTGTCCAAGTGTGGAATCAGTTGTCTCTGGGTACTCGGCATGGTGGGAGGAAGGAGGATCAGGGGGAAGAATATGCGGTCCAGACTCATGGCTACTGAGACTTGACCGTGTGGAAGACAGGGTGGTGCTGGTGGTGGCTAAGTGACTGGAAGCATTATCCACTATCCAACCAACAAGCTTTTGACACTGCACTGGGTTCAGTAGTGGTGTGCATGCGGTCCCCTAGAAATTGGGACAGGAAGGTCAGGCGAGAAGATGTGGGTGTTTGTTGTGGCACAATTTTGGCTTGCCCACGGCCTTGTCCTCGGCATCTACATGCACCATTACCATCACATCCAGTTCCCCGTCCCTTGCCCATTTTAAATGGAGAACAGTATCTTCTACGCTCACTACAAATGACTGAGTTTGGAGCGAACTTTTATGTGATCCATGTGATAAAGAAAACAGAGTTTTAAATACCTGGCCTGTAGGTAAGTAGTTTGAACAGCAAACTGCAGTGAATTGCTTCAATGACACACTAAAGGAAATTTTCAATGGATGTCAGAAATGGCAGTATCTTCTGACAACGTATATGTGATCCGTTTGACGGAGAAAACAGAGTTTGAAATACCTGGCCTGTAGGTAAGCAGTTTGAACAGCAAACTGTGGTGAATTGCTTCAATGACACACTAAAGGAAATTTTTAATGGAGGTCAGAAATGGCAGTATTTTCTTACAACGTATATATGTGATCCGTTTGACGGAGAAACCACAGTTTTAAATAGCTGGATTTCTAGCGCTTTAATATCCAAAGAAATTAAGATCCAAAGAAAGGTATTCCTGGCCCCTGAGACCTGGGCCTTTTTATAGAAATATCTAACAGCAGCAGAAGGCAGAATTGGAATGGAGCCTCTTGTGCTATATTCACTGCAGTCCACTATATACACTGCCTGCCTATACACCCTGCCTGCCTGATATCTCTGCAGATGGATTAGTCCTCAGAAGGACTGTTTGTTAAGATGGATATGTGTAATGTACGTTTTTTCTCCCTACACTACCTAATACACAAGCAAATCTGTCCCTGACGCAGCAGCACCTCTCTCTACACAAGCAAATGGTGCAGAAAAACGGTGTTCTCTGGATTGCTTTTTAAGCAAATAATGAGCATTAAGATCCAAAGAAAAGTATTCCTGGCCCCTGAGACCTGGGCCTTTGTATAGAAATATTTAACAGCAGCAGAAGGCAGAATTGGAATGGAGCCTCTTGAGCTATATGCACTGCAGTCAGCTATATACACTGCCTGCCTGATATCTCTGCAGATGGATTAGTCCTCAGAAGGACTGTTTGTTAAGATGGATATGTGTAATGTACGGTTTTTCTCCCTACACTACCTAATACACAATAAAATCTGTCCCTGATGCAGCAGCAGCTCTCCCTACACTGTCTGATCCGGAGTGACTGTGACGAGCTTGGCGGCGCCAGGTCTGATATAGACCTAATGACGCTGTGCGACCAGCCAATCACTGTAATGCCCACAACCAACATGGCTACGGCATTACAGTGCATGACAGGCATTCCCTGCATGTTCATTGGCTCTCTAAAGAGCACCAAACATGCAGGGAGGGGACCCGAGTTCCCGCCCAAGCAACCCGGAAATACTCGGCAAGCGCCGAGCATCTCGAGCAGTGAGATGCTCGGGCGAGCACCGAGCAGTAACAAGCATGCTCGCTCATCACTAAACAACACCTCTTCCACTACAGCCAACCCAATCGATTGAGAGACTAAATCTTTATTCTCCACTTTTAAAAAAATGAGCGCCTAAGACCACCATTTCCGTGGCCTACAGATTGGAGATGGTGGAGTTCAATCTCTTAACTTTGTCATGTGTAGGAGTAAATAATCTTTTACGTGACCACAACTGTGGGACCGAGAGCTGGCTGCAGTGCTGAGAGAGGGCAGAGTACAGCGAAACAGACAAACTGCTGGACCATGAGTGAGGTGCAGGCGCAGATGCTACGGCAGATTGAGAAACATGTGGTGTGCTCGGTGAAACAAATACAGCAGGCATATCTGCTTGTTATTCAGTTACAGCTGACTGTCTCTCACTCAGCCTGTCTGGAGCGGGTAGAGAACCGGAGGTTCTGTGGTGGGAGACCAGCATGCCAATGCTTGGCACGGTAACAGAGGAGGAGGAGAAGCAGCGCATGCAGTTGATGGGGCAACTGATGGTTGTTGAGGTTCGCTGGTCCGCATTTCAGCGCGGTGAGATTCCTAGCGTAACGCATGTTGTTTGCGCATGTGAACGTTCATGCATGTAGTAGTCAAATTATTGCAGTTTTTCCCTCTACTGAGTTTTTTATTCCAAAGTTTGCAGATAATGTGAGTTGGCTCATCCTTTACGGTGACAAAAAAAGGCCCAGGCTAGGCAACTCTTGTTGCCCCTGCGAGCTGCACACCCGCGACCGCTGCTGGCCACCGCCACAGTTGTGGTTAAGGATGCAGTGCTCCTCATGCTTGCATCACTCCGTGTCTACACCGTAGGATGAATGGTAACCTCCTCATCTTCCTCCTCCACCTCCTCAGATGAGCTACTCGGCTGCGTGACTTCGGGTTCACACCAAGTAGGATCTTCAACTTCGTCAGCATCCTATGTGTTATCCCATTCCTCGCCCTCAGAGTGACCCTTCTCCTCTTGTTGCCCTGACAGCACACTACAGTCCACATGAGCCTCAGGTATATGAGTCTCATCAGGATCACTTCCCTCCCCGGTAGTTAATGTCTAGTGATGAGGATCAGGAAAGTGCGCAGACCCTATGGCATCCTGACCTGAATCCAACCTAAAAAAAATTTGGGCATCTGTGCAGATGCTTTCCTCCTCTACTTGACTATGTGAATATTTGGAGTACACTTCTGATGCCCATAGTATAGAATGGGTGAACAGTTCTACAGACTCACCCATCTGTGGTTTGCTACAGTCAGTTGGGCACATGTTGTGACGTGGGCAGGGGGGAAGCAAGTGTAATTGGGATGCCACCTCTGTGGACTGTACTGTGTGTGATGTTGAGGTGGAGGAAGAAAAGGAGAGGCCACTTGAAGCAGCGCTTGCTATCCACTGGAGCACCTGCTCTTTCTGACCCTTATCAACAAGGCGTATAGCTGTGCGGCTGCCAAAGAAAGGGAGAGGCGAAGCCCGTCCAATAGCAGAAGTTGTCAAAATGCTGCGCAATTACTCACTGCAGCAAACCAAACCTACTTCTCATCTCTCATATCATCCCTGTCTCACAACACTAAACAGCTATTCAGTACTTTCAATTCTCTCCTCCATCCACCAGCTCCATCTCCCTCTACTCTCAGTGGAATAGCCTGTCCACTAACAGAAGTTGTCAGTTGTCTTCGGATAGGACATAATGGTGTTGGTTCACTAGTGCTTTCACTAACATTGCCACCTACCCCCCGTATACCATGAACACAAAGCCTATTCCCCCTTCCACCACAACCTCTCTTTTTTCCACTCATGTTGCTCAGATACTGTGGTAGGAGCACGCTATTAGCAAAACAAAATTAGATTTTTTCCTCTGCAACAGCTCTGCACACATCTGAATTTCTACTGCACTAAATGACAAGGTAAGATATGGCTTGCTGTATAATATTACTGACAGAACAAAGTATTTTTTACTGTGGATGAGGCCTGTATAACATAGGAGATATTCTCCAAACTATTTGAAACTGAGATGTCCCTACTGCATAACATTAGGAACCGGACAAAATATTTTTTTTATACTGTGGATGAGGCCTGTATAACATAGGAAATATTCTCCAAACTATTTCAAACAGAGATGTCCCTGCTGTATAACATTATGAACCGAACAAAGTATTTTTTTTTTACTGTGGATGAAGCCTATATAACATAGGAGATATTCTGCAAACTATTTCAAACTGATATGTCCCTGCTGAATAACATTAAGAACCGAACAAAGCATTTTTTTTTTACTGTGGATGAGGCCTGTATAACATAAAAGATATTCTTCAAACTATTTCAAACTGAGATGTCTCTGTTGTATAACGTTAGGAACCGAACAAAGTATATGTTTTTACTGTGGATGAAGCCTGTATAACATATGAGATATTCTCCAAACTATTTCAAGCTGAGATGTCCCTGCTGTTTAACGTTAGGAACCGAACAACGTATTTTTTTTACCGCGGATGAGGCCTGTATAACATATGAGATATTCTCCAAACTGTTTCAAACTGAGATGTCCCTGCTTTATAATGTTAGGAACCCAACAAAGTATTTTTTTAGTGTGGATGACGCCTGTATAGTATACAAGATATTCTTCATACTATTTCAAACTCAGATCTAGCCTGCTGTATCACGTTGGGAGCAGCAAAAAATAGATTTTTTTATTCTGCATAAGCTCTGAATACAGCTGAATTTCACTGCCACTAAAAGGACTAGGTGGCTTATAGTAGAGTGTAACACTTTTGTGCCAGAAAAAAATATTTTTTGGACTCTGCCTAGCAACAGAAAATATATATTTTTTACTCTGAAAACAGCTTAAGTTCACCGCCACTAACGTAGTAGCTGACATATAGCAGAGTGTATGACATTTGCCACACAAAAAAATCTTTGGTGAACTCTGCCTAGCAAGACAAAAAATCATTTTTTTTACTCTGAAAACAGCTGAGGCTCACCACCACTGAGGTAGTAGTTGGCTTTTATCACAGTGTATTACGTTTGCCGCACAATAAATCTTTGGTGGACTGTGGATAGCAACAGAAAAAAATCTATTTTTTTACTCTGAAAACAGCTGAAGTTCACCATCACTAACGTAGTAGCTGACATATAGCAGAGTGTAACACGTTTGCGACACAAAATAGCTGTGCAAACAGCTGAAGTTCACCCACCAAATAATGACAAACTGGGCTAACACAGCTTGCACTATCACATTAGCAATTGAAAAAAAAAGGTTTTCGTGGTCTGACAAGCTCTGCAGAGAACTAAATTTCAACCCCACAAAATCAAAGAGTGGCCTACAAGTGCTTGCTTGCTTTAGCACATTAGTAAGTGCAAAAATAGATTGAAGGTATACTCCTGCATGGAGCACAGTACAACCGGTACGCAGCACTTTTCTATAGCATGGGTCCTGCTCTTTCTGTCAGAATCTTAGTAATTGCACAAGAAAAAAAAAGTGCTGCAAGGTCGATTGAACAGGTACACAGCAGAGGACTTACCTACACTATCTGACTTCCAAACAAGTGCCCATCTATATAGCTAATATCTCTCAGCACACGGGCGCACACTGAGCAGCATCTGTCTACAGCAGTGTGACATGCATAAAATGGCACTGAGGGAACATGGCTTGATTTTATATGGAAAGTACATGTGATTTCAGCAGCCAATTGCAGAAGCCCTTGTGTCTGGACTCTATGGATGCTTCCTGCGCTCTGATTGGCTAGCCATGTTTTCCTGACTTAAAGTTACCTCCTGCAGGAAAAAAAAAGCACGCTGCTGATCTGACCTGTTCTGAGCCTTCACCAGCCCCCCCACTCATCTACCACATCCCCCCCGCTGATCATACACGAACACTATGCTAGCAAAACTGTTAAAAACACTGTAGTTGCCCCGCAATCACGCTCCCGCATTTATTCGCCGAACGTTGTAGATTTTTCCCGAATTTAAGAAATTTTGCTCGCATTTCTGATCATGAATTCGAATGTGCCATATTCGTGTCAAATTTAAGCTGTAAGTTCGTATTACGAACAAATTCGCTCATCACTAGTGACTACAACATTAGCAACTTGACAGGTAAGAGTTTAGTTGGCAAACTAGTGGATGACTGGAAGTAATGCCTGTTTCCTTGACACACAATCAAGGATGGATATTTGCCATTGTGATGGAAGAGTTATCGAAGTACAACAAACAGCAGTGGTAGATGACATTGATAATGGTGGAGATGTTGACAAAGACAAGGTTCTACTTGAAGTTGTCGGCCTGGCTGACCGAAAGATCATAGTGAGAAGGGAGTGGAGGACAACTTGAGACTTGCTCTGATTGTTCGCAAGCTGAGCTTTGCCAAATGAGCAGGTGATTTTGCTTCATGTGCTCATGCAGAGCTGTAATTCTAAGTCTATATGACCCAGAATGTCCACAGCTTATTTTCCTCTTTTAGAGCCAAAGAATCAACTTACCTCACTATGCAAAAGAAATCCCACACAGCAGACCTTTTAAGCTCTGTTGAGCTTTCTCCACAACCTCACATGTTGCATCTCCTCTCCCAGAGCTAACCACAATAAAAGCTGGTTATGCCCCATAGAATCTTTTAACCACACATGACCTGCTGAGGCCAACACTCTCCTCTGGTGAATATAACCCTCTTCACACCCATGCCTGGTTTAAAGGTCTTAACCATCACAGCATAATTATGATCATCATCCCTAATTTGACTTAGAGTTGCTTCAGGGTAGGAAATGGTTTGAGTTCCTTGACCCCTGATTCCCACCTCTAAATTTGCTCTGGCTCAGAGGGCTAATACTGCCCCAGCCCCTACTAACATGGCTCGAGGAGCCAGCAACACAGCTATGCACTTAGAAATTTATTGTTTATTAAATTCACTATAAATGCATAGATTTGTTTTTATTGTTTATTAATCCTATATAAAAAAATAACCTTTTAAATAGTCTTTGTTAAAATCTTTCTGCCATTTTTTAGTCTTTTATTGAGCTGAGTGCTCTGCAGCAAATATATAAATCCATCAGTTTTTGACCTTGATCCTGAAGGTTTTCTCTCTTCTCCCCCTTCCTTCTCTCAGTGTAAAAGATAGCAAGGATTTGAAGAGTGGAAAGAAGTAAACGCATCTATAGTATTAGGGATGGCAGAAAAAACAGGCTATCGAAAGGGATGAAAGCATATGAAGAGGAAATAAGTGCAGGATAGAAGCATTTTTTATACACTGCATAAAAATATAAAGACAACACCCACCTGGATGTTTAGTAACTCTTTAGTAAGAGCTATAGTGACGTTACTCAAAACCTCTTCTGCAGCCTATATTTCTGCAAGAAATACTATTAGAAAATAAAAAAAAATCTCAAAGTTGGACAGTCTGCAAAATAATCTGCATATCAGTGAGTCTAAAAATTAATGAATGAGAATTGCATAATGAAACTTAGTGCAATTTTATTAATTAATGGTTATCACTAACATACGTGAAAACAATTTTCCTTTTTAAAGGTGTGCACACTTTTAAAGGGACTCTGTCAGCACAGAATGACTGTTCAAACTAATTCCCACCACTTGATGGTTCACGGCGGGGCCAATCATTTAAATACACCTCTCCATCTGCTTGTTTTCCCTCAGTCTCCACCCCCTCTTCTTTGATTGACAGCTCTGGCTTCATAGAGCCAGAGAAGGGTGGAGATAGATGGAAATGATGTGGGTGGGAATGTGTATACAAATGATTGACTCCACCATGAAGCACCGAGTGCCTGTACTTCGTTTGAACAGTGATTCTGTGCTGACAGAATCCCTTTAAAGCCTTGTCTATACAGATGGATTTCAGCTGCACAATACAGTCAACAACCATTTTTTATAGAGCAGGTTAAGCTAGTGAGCCTGTTCTATGCATAATTGCAAACTTCTTTGTTCCATTTTTACTTTTAAAAATTACATACATTTATATGACATTATTACACTGTCTCTAATTATGAAGACAGATAAAGTACTTGTTCATGATACGTACAGATACTGAATAACGTTTGGGTGCTTTGCTAGATCCCAGACTGCAAATACAAAACCACCAGCCATAATAATCACTATGATGGGAAGGTGAAAAATGTAACATCATTGCTCATACATGTAGCTTCATACAAGCACTGCTTCTTTTTCCCCATACGCGCATCATAGCATATATGTAAATGTCTTTAAACCTACTCTACATTTATGCCATTTTTCAAGAAGAGGCTGTTAAATAATCTCCTATGTCTACACTATTATTCACCTAAAAGCAATATGATATAGGTATGTACATATACAACAATGTGAGTCTTATATTGGAAATTGTTTGATTTCTTACTACACAGTTGTATATGAAAAGGACTTCTTTTGTTTGACTATTTTGGACCAAGCAGTGTCTCGGTATTCACAGTTTCCTTTCAAAAGAAGCAGACACGGGTATGAAGACCCTTACATTCCTATTAGTTGACTTTAGACATGAGAGACACACATCAAAGCTTAGTAAATAATATGACTAACATTTTGGATGCTTCTGCAGGGGGATGATATTCCTATACAGAACACCCAAGTATTTAAAAAGAATTGGGAAAGAATTGTGTAGGTTTAAATATCTCACTGTTCTTTCTTTCTTTGGCTCCATGCTGAGGGTTGTATTATTCTTTGTAATGCTTATGCTTCTGAAACTCTTTAGTAAGAGCTATAGTGACGTTACTCAAAAACAGCAGCTTGTAGGCACACCGTGACAAGTTTATTTGTAGTATGTCCTGAGCTGCGCCTGAGGATTTTCTGCTGTTTCAGAAGGCTCAAAACAGCTTCAGTATCAGTTGCACTTCAAAAGGCTGAGTGCTGTGACTTACCAGACATACTACACCGAGGGTCTACAATCCAGTCCAAGGAAAAAGTTCACAATAAATAGAATTTATTCAACTCTTCTTTTCTTTACATAAACAGATAGTATCTATGTCTGTACAGTAGTTTTTACTGATATTGAAATTTGTTCAAATAAAACTTCTCACCAGACAGACCCATTAGGGAAATACCATATGTTTATCCAGTCTTTTTACTTGTGACCTCTGACATGGTGAACTTACCATTTATTCCCAGTAATTACTGCCTTTTACCTACAACTGTTATGCTTTATGCTTCTTTGCTCCAACCCTAAATATTTGTGACTATCATTCAATTTTGTATTAATTGAAACTTAACTTAAACTTGCAATATTTGTGTTGCATTACATTGGTTTCCCAAAGCACTTACTTAAATTAATATTCCAGACAAGGTGATTGTGCTAGACAGAGATATTTAAGCTTCACTAAAGAAAGGATCCCCTTGTCATTCACCCTGTTAACCTTTTAAATGTCGCTGTCAATCTCTGATAGTGGCATATAATGCAAGTGGGTTCGCTGTTTCATGCATCCATCAGCCTTCCCCACCATGAGATTGCAATGATACTGAAAAGTTTCCAAGACAGCTGGGGGTCTGCTGAAGACCCCTGTGCTTGTCCTGATGGTACTCAGTCTGTGGCACACGTTATTGGAAACCGTGATTAGCCAAATGGCTAGAGAACAGTCCAGTCGAAGTTGAGGCTAACTCCTGAAAAAGCTTGTAGTAGCAAGGTGCTATATTTTCAGAATACTCACACAGTACAAAGCTGCCTGAACCAGCCTTAAAAGGCCTTGTTACAGCACAATAAAGAAGTTTGCCAGGAGAGATGATTGGATCTTTTGAAATTCAAATCCCCGACTTTGTCAAATTTTCCCCACAAAAATTTGATTTGCAGCGTTTGTAATATATAATTGTCACATGACTGCCAATTCATTTGGATGGGTGTCATGTAAAATTAAATGTCCTGTCCTCTATACTGACCACTACAGGATAAATGATAAGTTGGTAGCAACTCTCCTCAGCAATATCTGCTGATTGCTAGGATTTTCAGAAGCCAGGTCTGTTTTCATGAACTTTCTTATTTTGTTATCAATCAAATCTTTTTAATACCTCACAAATATGTGTATAATCTGTTTTAATTCTAAGTGCATATAATAATAATAATTATAGTTAGTTATTATTATTATTTAACATCTCAATATTTTTTATATTTACAATCAGTTATATCACCCATACTTTAACTTCTGAGATCGTTTCTGCTCGATGTTCGGATGAATATAACTTTCCTGCGGAATTCTTGGTAGAATACGTATTTTTTTATTTCATACCAAATAAATTTAGAACATCCAGTGCTCTGCATGATTGATTGAAAATAAGAACAATCAGCAAGAGGAGAATATAATACAACAGGATTCTGCACCATCTGAACAGTCTACACATTTAGCCAAATTCTAAAATGTTTTATATATTTCTAACTTAAAATAGTAAGAGCTAGAACAGAATAAAAAAAAATAGAAATACAGTGTATTAAGTATGATTAAGCCCGAATGAATATATCTATACAATATTCTGATTCTTTTCCATATTTTACATTTCATGAAAGCACTTTCACTGTTTGTTTATGTTTGGTGTGATCCCAAAGAACTAGATTTGTATTTAGGGCACATAAAAGCTTTTATAGTCTGCTCTTTGAAACAGTTGCACTGAAAACTGGTATTTAGACTTAGCACTAGCAAGCCAGAATAAACGTTGATTCATTTGTATTGTATGCTACTGTGATGTCTAGTCATAAATCTGAAAAGGGAACATCTAGTCATATCCAATTTCTTAGTAACTTACAATTCAATAGAAATAGGAGTAAATTTGGGTGATTCAAAGCAAAACATTAATCATTTAGTTTCTAGGTGCACAGCTTGAGTGGCTGTCCATTGGAAATTTTTCATGACTTTAATAAGCATGTTAGCAATTCTTACAACATTGTAGCATAATGCAGAATAGTACACCCCCTAAACAGTCTTCAATGTTTACATAGATGAAGATGACTCAGCTAAAGCCTATGAGAGAAAAGTTTGCAATATAAACATTTCTTTTAGACTTTTTTGTTGTCTTTCCATGGATTTTGTTTTATATAAAAGGTTAGTAGAAAAATTGTTTTTGAGTTCTAAAAATGAGAAAAAAACACTAGTAAGTGCCATAGTCAGGTCCTATTTGGGAGAAAACATTTTAAAAAATTATAAAAATGACACTGAGGACTTTTGCAGCTGACCGTAGTTATGATCCAAGTGCGATCTGTCAAAATATCAGAATGCACTCGGACCAATGTTTTTCAATGAGGCAGTGTACATCGCTATTCATGGCTACAGGTCCGTAGAAAACATTTGACCGCACTTGCATGACTCCAATTTTCACTGACAGACTGAATGGAAAAGATGGTGAAACTTTATTTTTCCACCGGAAAAAGAAATCCCACTCTGATCATACTCTGGTCAAAATCTGATCAGAGTCTGATCAGAGTGTGATTAGCATAATCAGATCCTTTTTCTCAGATGGAGAAAATACGGTTGTGTGCACCTGCCCTAAGAAGCCAAAGGCATTCTAGGTATCCTATATTCATGACCTGTCTCTCAAACATCTGCAAACTAGAATTTTTTCTTATAGATTTGAGATGGAACCATTCCATGAAAAATACAAAGTTAGGGCAGTTTCACACATTTACAGTACAGACCAAAAGTTTGGACACACCTCATTTAAAGATTTTTCTGTATTTTCATGACTATGAAAATTGTACATTCACACTGAAGGCATCAAAACTATGAATTAACACATGTGGAATTATATACTTAACAAAAAAGTGTGAAACAACTGAAAATATGTCTTATATTCTAGGTTTTTCAAAGTAGCCACCTTTTGCTTTGATGACTGCTTTGCACACTCTTGGCATTCTCTTGATGAGCTTCAAGAGGTAGTCACCGGAAATGGTTTTCACTTCCCAGGTGTGCCCTGTCAGGTTTAATTAGTGGGATTTCTTGCCTTATATATGGGGTTGGGACCATCAGTTGTGTTGTGCAGAAGTCTGGTGGATACACAGCTAATAGTCCTACTGAATAGACTGTTAGAATTTGTATTATGGCAAGAAAAAAACAGCTAAGTAAAGAAAAACGAGTGGCCATCATTACTTTAAGAAATGAAGGTCAGTCAGTCCTAAATATTGGGAAAACTTTGAAAGTGTCCCCAAGTGCAGTTGCAAAAACCATCAAGCGCTACAAAGAAACTGGCTCACATGAGGACCGCCCCTGGAAAGGAAGACCAAGAGTCACCTCTGCTTCTGAGGATAAGTTTATCCGAGTCACCAGCCTCAGAAATCGCAGGTTAGCAGCAGCTCAGATTAGAGACCAGGTCAATGCCACACAGAGTTCTAGCAGCAGACACATCTCTTCAACAACTGTTAAGAGGAGACTTTGAGCAGCAGGCTTTCATGGTAAAACAGCTGCTAGGAAACCACTGCTAAAGACAGGCAACAAGCAGAAGAGACAAGTTTGGGCTAAAGAACACAAGGAATGGACATTAGACCAGTGGAAATCTGTGCTTTGGTCTGATGAGTCCAAATTTGAGATCTTTGGTTCCAACCACCATGTCTTTGTGCGATGCAGAAAAGGTGAACGGATGGACTCTACATGCCTGGTTCCCACGGTGAAGCATGGAGGAGGAGGTGTGATGGTGTGGGGGTGCTTTGCTGGTGACACTGTTGGGTATTTATTCAAAATTGAAGGCATACTGAACCAGCATGGCTACCACAGCATCTTGCAGTGGCATGCTATTCCATCCGGTTTGCTTTTAGTTGGATCATCATTTCTTTTTCAACAGCACAATGACCCAAACACACCTCCAGGCTGTGTAAGGGCTATTTGACCAAGAAGTAGAGTGATGGGGTGCTACGCCAGATGACCTGGCCTCCACAGTCACCAGACCTGAACCCAACCGAGATGGTTTGGGGTGAGCTGGACCGCAGAGTGAAGGCAAAAGGGCCAACAAGTGCTAAGCATCTCTGGGAACTCCTTCAAGATTGTTGGAAGACCATTTCCGGTGACTACCTCTCGAAGCTCTTCAAGAGAATGCCAAGAGTGTGCAAAGCAGTCATCAAAGCAAAAGGTGGCTACTTTGAAGAACCTAGATTATAAGACATATTTTCAGTTGTTTCACACTTTTTTGTTAAGTATATAATTCCACATGTGTTAATTCATAGTTTTGATGCCTTCAGTGTGAATGTACAATTTTCATAGTCAAGAAAATACAGAAAAAAATCTTTAAATGAGAAGGTGTGTCCAAACTTTTGGTCTGTACTGTATACTGTGGCCTGCTGCCAAATTTTTATCTTCACCTACTTACTTAGCATTTCTTGTTATGTCCTTTTTGGAAGAGATAAATTATTTTGGGTTCAAAAGATTGTCAAAATATAATTATAGTGTTGTACAAAATGTATGGTAAAGGAAAAAGTGGCAATGGATGGGGTAGTGTAAAATAAAAATAAAATATCACGGCTAGGAATGTAGGAGCTGCTAGCAACAACAGAAGAACCACCACCACTAGCACCAGCTGTCTGGGCAGTAGAACTACCATATGCAGGTCACAATTGGCCTCCTTTGAATCTAGCAAGTGTATTGGTGGGGAGAAAGCGAAGAACATTATGCTAATCTAATATATAGAACATCATTCATATAATTCACAGCAGGATTATGTTACCTGTGACAGCAATACCGTCAGTTTGAGTCAGTGTCCTGCAAAGAACAATCTGCTTGATCACAAATGTCTAAAAGGTATTATTTAAAAAACATGAAAAGTCTGCCAGTGTTATTAAATGGACTGTTGTTTATCACCGGGTTACCATCTGTTTCTATTATGAGGTCACTTTGATATTACTAAGGCTATGTTTGTGTTAAAGAGGTTGAAATGGGTTGGATATAGCCCTAGGAAACCTTAGGGTGCTTTCACATTGCGTTTTGGCACCCATTCAGTGGCCCCGTCGGGGCTTACGTCCGAACCCCCCCCACAAAATGGAATTTGGACATATGTGCCGAGGGGGCCATAGACTATAATGGTGTCAACAGAGCGAATGTGCGCTCTGACATGCATCATTTTCAGGCTTATATGCCTCGGGGTACTTTGGTTTCCTCCCACACACCAAAAACATACTGATAGGGAATCTAGATTGTGAGCCCTAATGGGGACAGTGCTGATAATGTCTGTAAAGTGTTGTGGAATTAATGGCACTATATATAGTCATGGTCGAAGGTGTTTGCACCTTTGAAATTGTTCTGGAAAATTAAGTATTTCTCCCAGAAAATTATTGCAATTACACATGTTTCGTTATACACATGTGTGAAGAAAATGCAAGGTAATCCCATGTCAATCACTGTGCACTGCTGGCAGGGGGGGGTTTCACAGAGCTCTACATATGTAAATCCGACACCACTGCAGCTCAAGCAGAGGGGAGGGGGGCTGAGAAGCAGGAGTGAGATCCTTCACAGCAGCTGTGAATGGCACAAGACGGCCCATCCCCCGACCATGTGCTCTCTTTGTTCAAGAAACATAATTCAACAGTAGTTATGGGAAAATGATATATCCGAGTGATGCATAAGATAGATTTTTGGAAACTGGAAGGAAGGGAGAATCCCACCAGCCCTTTCTCCACCGCCAAGCTAGCAAGGATAGGTAGATATGCAGCACAGCCTTTCAGAAGCCCCTAGGGCTGCTGTGTTTGGTTTCCATGCATAGCAGGGGCCCGGCTGGGTCCGTTGACACCAGAAACGGTTCCCTGGGACCGTCCAGTAAGGAGGTATAGCCCATTTTAGTTTTAGAGACTCTTAGCTAAGTGGTAACAGGGGTGGAGACTAGGGCTTCTGCAGGTCTCCTCCCACCTGTCTTTTCCTGGGGGAGCTCGTGTCATCAAGATGTGTGAGAGAAGTCCACCAACCAAGTGAGGGCCCACAACCTCCCCCATGTGGCCGCCCATCCCCCGAGCCAGGCTTTCCATCTAAACTGGTAGCTGACTTTAAGATCTGCTTAGACTTGTTGTATCATGCTTTTGCATTTGTAACTCTTACCACTGTATATGTAACCCTTATGTATATAGTGGATTGTTTTGTGAGCCCTTATGGCTATTAAATATACAATTTAATCTTGGGCTGCTCTTATAGCTCGACCCCCCAACCTTACGTCTGTTGTTCGGTGCAATGAACATGCTACCTGGCTGGTTTCTAGCCCGATATAAGTCTGTTATCTCAAATAGGAACTAGTGGCAGCTCTATCCAGGCCGACAAGGATCTTCTTCACTGGAGTAGTGAAAGAGCCTCTCAGCCTGTCAGAGGAGTAAGTGAGTGTGGGGGCCATGTCAGTGTCTGCATGGACCACCTTTTCTCACTCCCTAGTGCCTATTTACACCCGTGTGGACAGGAGGTGATGGTGTAGAACGATACCAATCTGACCTTACGCATCCTTAAGGGGGGAGTAGAACGTCACGTTGGTGCAAAGAGTAGATCTGTTTCACGTGCTCCGTCTGGCGTAGTGTGAGGTCAGGCGAGTGGCGGGATATGGATCCACCAGAAGTAGCGGCAACAGCGGGATTCTGCGGGGCCCCCCTAGTGCCGTTCCTTCACAACATGTTTATTTTCTTTGTTTGCATTGGAACAACACAACAAATTAAGAAAAAAAGGCAAACTGGACATAATTTCACACAAAACACCAAAAATGGGCTGGACAAAATTGTTGACACCCTCAACTTAATATTTATTTGCATATCCTTTGGAATAAATAACTGCAATCATTCGCTGCCTATAACCATCAACAAGCTTCTTACACCTCTTAACTGCAATTTTGGACCACTCTTCTTTTGCAAGCTGCTCCAGGTCTCTCATATTTGAAGGATGCCTTCTCCCAACAGCAATTTTAAGATCTATCCATCGGTGTTCAATGGAATTTAGATCCAGACTTATTGCTGGCGACTTCAGAAGCGCTTCGTTTCCCTCCATTTCTGGGTGCTTCTTCACGTATGTTTGGGGTCATTGTCCTGCTGGAAGATCCATGACCTAGGACGTAAACCCAGTTTTCTGACACTGGGCACTACATTGCAACCCAAAATCAACTGAAATCTTCAGATTTCATGATGCCTCGCACAGTCAGAGCCAGAGCCTGAAGCAGCAAAACAACCCCAAAACATCTTTGAATTTCAACCATATTTGACTGTAGGTACTGTGCTCTTTTCTTTGTAGGCCTCATTTAGTTTTCGGTAATTTTTATGATTTGCCTGCTCAAGTGCAATCACTTTGGCAGAACATTCCTTAGACGATTAATAACCTAAATAAAGTACATGTATTTCTGTGCTTAATTTTCATAGTCAGTGCTGAATAAATAGAGATGTTTTGAAAGTTTTGCTTCCATTTTTCATAATTTCCATATAATTTATATTGAACTTTGATTTCCACGACTTTTCCTTCTTGATATTGCAATTTCAATGTTGAGGAGTGTATACAGTATATAACCAGGAAGTAGTAAATAAACTACATACTTAATCACAGTAAATACTGCAGTAATCATAAATCATCTCCCCCCAGATTATAATCACTGTAAATATTGCATTTATTAACTTAATTATTAAGATTTATTAACTTAGTAACAATAGTTTGCAGTTATGATCAGTCATATGTGACTTGCCATCCTCACTGTCCCAATTGTTTAGTGTCACAGACAGAAACAATGATAACATGCACTAATCATCCATCACATGCTCTTACTGTGGATTTATATTGTGATTATTGTTTCCCCATAATAGTGTTGTGTAAACAGACTGCCAATCAATCAACGAATAAGCAATACACTCAATTGTGGTTAAAAATATTTCCAGGATGCCTTAAAAATCATTGTTCCATGCAGCATATCATCCTTTGTAAATAGGGCATGTACTATTGAGAACAACGGCAACAATTGTGCACAAAAGTTGTCTCCTTCCCTCCCTCTCCTGCTTGTTGTTGCCCAGTCGGAAATAAAACTCACCTGCCAGAGAAGAAGAAGCCGCAGCAGCAGCGGTGCCAGAGAGCAGAGGTGGCCTCCTCTCAGGCGGTGGTGGTGATGAGTAGCAGCGTCTTTCGGTCTCGAACAGACCGTCTTGTCATTCCCCTTCCTTAAAAACCCCCACGGGGGACACAAAAGGAGCAGAGCAAAGGCAGCAGCTGGGGCGAATGAAGGAGAGGGAGAAGGGTTTATGAATGAGACGTCACTAAGGGGGGGAGAATGCCGGGTGGCTGGGAGAGTAAGCCTGGGACTGAGCTCATAACACCCCCCTCTCGCTGTTGCTTTTACATCCAACAACTGGTATATAAAAACATAGTAGGTATATAAAAACGTGTGTATTCGAATGCAACGTTGTGTCAAAATTTCAAAGCAATCGGTGAAGAACTTTTGGAGATTTAAGATTTTGAACAAACATTTACATTTTTATTTATAAATAGATAAAAAGATAATAGGACAGCTCGGACCATAAAATGGCTTATCAATCAACTGTCCAATTACTTTTGAACCTGCGAAAATGTAGAAACTTAGTAAAAAAAAATGTGTAATTCTTAATGGATAATAAAATATTCTTGAAAGCCACATTTGAATTTAAGCTGAAAGTCTACACTTCAATCATGATGGCTTTGTTTCAAAGACATTTTACAGGAGTACAGAGGCTAAACTAAAATTCAGTCACTATACAATATCTTGGTCTAAAGATTCAACTGTAACTTATTTTTGACAAGCTCTCTTTTTTTTTACTTAAACTTTATTTAACTTAAGTTTTCTTATCTCCCCACTAGAGAACTGCAATTGATCACTGCTATATTACTTTTGAATGCTAGTAGAGATGAGCAAATCTGCTTGACGAGAATGGAATTTACCTCAAATTTCACCTAAAAATTTGGATTCTCTTGAATTCAAACTTTTTGCGATTTGGAAAAAAAAATAACTTGGCCACTCTGCTGTCCCTTCGCCGAATCCCCTATCTGGTTCTATGTGTGTCTTGTCCTCCATGTGTCCTCTTTGGCTCTTATGCCTTCTTTAAATGGAGCTGGGGTTTACAATCCCTAAGTTGGTCCCAGATGTCATGATGTGCATCATGGGGTCAAAATGTCATGTCATACGTCACCCAAGACTGTAACTAAGCCTCGGATGACGAGCATTATGATGTCATGACATCAGGACATGAATCATGATGATAGGCTAGGTGCATAGATACAATGTGCATCTAGCCTTACTAGTATTTATGTCTGTCAAGGTTAATTCTAACTTACAGACTTAATGATTGTTAGAAAGGTGTACAGTATATTTTGAATTTATTTCTAGAAATGACCACATGAATTATTATATTGTTAAATATTTAGACTAACTGTTATATGGTCCTACAAAAGCTACATTTTAAAGTCATACTTGTGAACTTGTCATTGAGAATCTATAAGATTCACTTCTACATTAACAATAATATGGATAGCAGATGTGTAAAGTCAAAGCACCTGCCAAGAAGGGGCAAATCCTTTATTGCATTGGCCTTTGCCTGCCTTGATGGGATGATATTTTCCAGTGTGCTTCTTGCTGTGAAGCAGCAGTATCTGCTTTTAGTTTAGTTGTGCAGGCATGGTCTGCGGTGGGTCTTGGATACTCCATACAATTAATGTGCCAGGGTTCTTTGATAATATTGCCAAGCTGTGTTGGCTGCAAAACTCTATATGCCAAAAGCTTATTTTGCATCTGCAAATCAGCTTGTGGCCTCCGCCATATGTGAAGAAAAAATATTTCGATTAAATAGACACACAAACCAAGCATACTGAGCTATATTGTATTCTGAATAACCTTTCAAAACTTGCTGCAAAGTTTTATGTGCACTTTATGAAATAATTTTCAAAGCTGATCTGTCATCAGATGTCATAATACAAACATATATAAGCATACAATGTCAAGGGGGACAAGTAGACCTTATGAGGCTGGTGTACTTACTTTGAAAATCTTGTCAGAAAGGCTGTATGATCAATCCTTTAAGTTTAGTTAGTTAGTATCACTCCTTCCTGTTGCTACTGAAATCTCCATGCAAACTGCAACTGAACTGCTGGCTTAGTGGATGGAGACTGAATACATTTCGATTAAGCGCTCTCATTCTTTAGCTTGACTCATAGAATGCTCATCTTAACATCAAAAGTAAGTAAACCAGCAGCTCATCAAGAGATTTATTTAATAATGTATATATGTTATGTTACTAAGCTTGACAATTTAGTTGGTAATCTTAAAGGGGATGTTTAAAAAAAAATGACAGTGGTGATCCATGCTGATGAAAGGATAAAATAAGCTATACTGACACCATAATCTGACGCTCTGACAATTTCTGTCACACCGCGAATGATGATGTTGTTATCACCAGTTACTTAACGGCTGTGATCACTACTCACCTGCAGGGTCAGGAAATTGGGGGTTGGGACAAAAATGCTTCCATTTCAATGGAGACCATTGGAGCGACTACGCTGGAGCAAGGATTCCTAGGGTGTCTATAACTTCTTTTTTTCTTTTAGCCCAATAGCCCCATTGTATGTTTTTCTATTTAAAGTTGAAAAACTTTTTGCATAAGTTGGAAATGTTTTTTCTAGCTATACATAGACCTTCATTATAATGGTGCAAAAGCAGGTAGCACCCTGAAGCCTTAACAACTTGTAACTGCTTATAGGGCATGTTTTACCGAGTGTACAGTGTCCATTTTAGGACATGATCAGATATCAAAATCAAACATCAGAATGATGTCAATTTGAGGCTAAATACCCTGTCTGACTAGTAATTCTAACAAGTGATTCTGACAAGTGATCCTGACAAGTGATCCCGACAAATGATCCTGACAAGTGATTTTTACAAGTGATTCTGACAAATGATCCTGACAAGTGATTCTGACAAGTGATTCTTGCAAGTGATTCTGACAAATGATCCTGACAAGTGATCCTGACAAGTGATCGTGACAAGTGATCCTGACAAGTGACTTTAATGAGTGACTTTTACAACTGTAATAATAATAATAATAATAATAAAAAAAAAAGTCACTGTTCGCTGATGGGACTTGAACCCAAAATTCTGTGTCCAGAAACCAGTGCACTATTTCAGCAAACATCAGCATCATTTTACACCACAATACAAGAGTTGGTTCTCAGATTAACAGCTTGGTTTCATAAGTGATGCCTGGATTTTAGATGGTTGGGACTGTGAATGATTTTAGTAAAGTTTTAAAGAATGTTATAGGAATTGAATAGGCACTTTATGGCAACTGCTGGGATCTGTTAAGATTATTTAGTTCTAATTAAATAAAATATAAGTCTATGTGAGATTATTTTTTTGTTATGTGATCTAATACTGTACGTGATTATACTACATGATCATCTCCTTAGTTGTCCCCACTTCTGCGCATGTGCAAAACATGTCCAGTGATTGATTGCACATATGAAAAAGATCCCCTTCTCTATGCAGGCATTGGACACTGCCATCTCAATTGTATGAATGTAGAGATAACTATATTCATTTTAACACAGCAGCCAGGTGCATTTATTGGCATGGTGAGGATGGAATATGCAGGTATTTATGCTTTTTGCTTGGTGCAGGCTGTGTGCAACAGCTGAGAAAGCTGAGTAGAGCCTAAACATTAAGGAGGAAGAAAGGATCCCAGGGCCTGGTAATGGTCGGTACTAAGGTAGTGGGACTCTTACATGTGTGACTAAAGTGTATATGGAGTGTGTGTTTGTGTGGATGTAGATTGTATGTACAGTACAGACCAAAAGTTTGGACACACCTTCTCATTTAAAGATTTTTATGTATTTTCATGACTTTGAAAATTGTACATTCACACTGAAGGCATCAAAACTATGAATTAACACATGTGGAATTATATACTTAACAAAAAAGTGTGAAACAATTGAAAATATGTCTTATATTCTAGGTTCTTCAAAGTAGCCACCTTTTGATTTGATGACTGCTTTGCACACTCTTGGCTTTCTCTTGATGAGCTTCAAGAGGTAGTCACCGGAAATGGTCTTCCAACAATCCTGAAGGAGTTCCCAGAGATGCTTAGCACTTGTTGGCCCTTTTGCCTTCACTCTGCGGTCCAGCTCACCCCAAACCATCTCGATTGTGTTCTGGTCTGGTGACTGTGGAGGCCAGGTCATCTGGCGTAGCACCCCATCACTCTCCTTCTTGGTTAAATAGCCCTTACACAGCCTGGAGGTGTGTTTGGGGTCATTGACATGTTGAAAAGTAAATGATGGTCCAACTAAACGCAAATCGGATGGAATAGCATGCCACTGCAAGATGCTGTGGTAGCCATGCTGGTTCAGTATGCCTTCAATTTTGAATAAATCCCCAACAGTGTCACCAGCAAAGCACCCCCACACCATCACACCTCCTCCTCCATGCTTCACGGTGGGAACCAGGCATATAGAGTCCATCCGTTCACCTTTTCTGCATCGCACAAAGACACGGTGGTTGGAACCAAAGATCTCAAATTTGGACTCATCAGACCAAAGCACAGATTTCCACTGGTCTAATGTCCATTACTTGTGTTCTTTAGCCCAAACAAGTCTCTTCTGCTTGATGCCTGTCCTTAGCAGTGGTTTCCTAGCAGCTGTTTTACCATGAAGACCTGCTGCACAAAGTCTCCTCTTAACAGTTGTTGTAGAGATGTAGCTGCTGCTAACCTGCGATTTCTGAGGCTGGTGACTAATGTTGAGCCACCCCCGTAGTGTTCGAGTTCGGTTCGTCGAACACCCGTATGTTCGTCGAACTGTTTGTCGAACACCGTCGAACACCGTTAAAACGTATGGCAGGCAAACAAAAACACATAGAAACACATGGAAAACACATAGAAAACACTTCAAAGGTGTCCAAAAGCTGACAAACTGCTCAGGAGACACAACTAACACATGGAAAAGTGACAAGTACATATAGTCTTGTGAAAAGAAAAGAGGTGGAGGAGTAAAAGGAGGGGGAGACACAGATATAGGCATGTCATGCCCTTCTAAAACGAAAAAAGAGCGAAGCCGACACGGCCAGTCCGCTCCTGCCCGTGCGACCTCCGTGTCGCCGGGTTTGTGCCAGAGCCGCGGTGGACCCTGACAGCCAGACCCTCTCTCCCAATACTGGTGCCTGTCCGCTGGTGGGTCGAGCGAGCCCCCCTGCGGTGGAGGCAGGTCTAATCTTTTTAATTTAAATTGTCTCTCTAATTTGAATGAGTACACTTTAAATCCTTTTACAAGGATCTATTGAAGGGCAAGTCTCATGCCAGCAGCCGCGGTAATTCCAGCTCCAGTAGCGTCCACTAAAGCTGCTGCAGTTAAAAAGCTTTTATAAGGATCGAGCTTGGCGGTCATCCGCAAGGCGTCCTACCGCCAGTCCCAGCCCCTGTGCCTTGGGGTGCCTCCCCGATGCTCTTCACTGAGTGTCCCGGGGGCCCGAACCATTTCCTTTGAAAAAATTAAGTGTCCAAACTACAGGTGGTGTAGCTTGCTTAACAGCTGGGATAATCCGCTGACTAGCAGACACTGCTACTAGGCACAAAGTATTTCCTGGGCTAGATGCAGTTAAAAATTTGTAATTAGATTCTCTCGTTGGATGCTGAGAAAGCATTCCATAGAGTCTCCTGGCATGCCATATAATATTCTCTTAAAAAGCTTGAGGTAGGGTTCTAGGGGACCCTTTTATAGGCAAAATCACGGCCCTGTATCGCAATACGTCACCTAGGCTGAAGATAAATTGAACATTTTCATCACCTTTCATAATCACCAATGTGACAAGGCAGGGATGTCCTCTGTCCCCTCTCTTATACATCCTAGTGATGGAGCACCTGCTCTCATCAATTCACCATAACCCCAATATTAGCTGGATTGAGGTGGGAGGCACCGAGTACAAGTGCTCTGCATTTGATGATGATGTCCTAGTATATATCACTCAATCACATATATCCATCCCTGCTGTTATGGCTGAAATAGATCACTTTGTTGCATGGTCAAATTTTTAAATCAATGCAGCGAAGTCTGAGGCCCTCGATGTCTCCCTCCCCAAATCCATACAGGATTCCATCCAGTCCAACTTTCCCTTTGCCTGGCCCTCACAGGGTATCAAATACTTAGGAATTCGTATTCATAGAGACCTCTCCCGTCTATGTTATCTTAATTTTGGGCCCTTTATTGAACAACTCCATACAGACCACGGTCGGCAAGTTAGAACTGTAAGATTCACTACGTGAACCACTGGTGTTTTGTGGAAAAGCACATGTACACTGTGTTCCAAATTATTATGCAAAAAGTGTTTAGGAGTGATAAGGGAAGAATTTGTTTGTTTGTCAGTTAAACTCATTGATGGTGATATGTGTCAGGGCTCTTTATATCACTGTAAGCAATTGCAGACACCTGTGTTAATTAGTTTGGCAGGTGTGTCCAATGAAAGGCAAGACTACTTAACCACTTCGCACCAGAGCCTGTTTTTGCCTTCGTGACCGGGCCAATTTTTTCAATTCTGACCACTGTCACTTTATGAAGTAATTACTCTGGAATGCTTCAACGGATCCCCCTGATTCTGAGAACGTTTTTTCGTGACATATTGTACTTCATGATAGTGGTAAAATTTCTTCGATATCACTTGTGTTTATTTATGAAAAAATTGGAAATTTGGTGAAAATGTAGAAAATTTTGCAATTTTCAAACTTTGAATTTTCATGCCCTTAAATCAGAGAGATATGTCACACAAAATAGTTAATAAATAACATTTCCCACATGTCTACTTTACATCTGCACAATTTTGGAACCACAATTTTTTTTTGTTAGGGAACTATAAGGGTTAAAAGTTGACCAGCGATTTGTCATTTTTCCAACAAAATTTACAAAAACATTTTTTTAGGGACCACATCATATTTGAAGTCACTTTGAGGGGTCTTTATGACAGAAAATAGCCAAAAGTGACACCATTCTAAAAACTTCACCCCTCAAGGTGCTCAAAACCACATTCAAGAACTGTATTAACCCTTCAGGTGCTTCACAGGAATTTTTGGAATGTGGAAGAAAAAAATTAACATTTAACTTTTTTCACAAAAATGTTACTTTAGACCCAATTTTTTTTATTTTCACAGGGGTAACAGGAAAAAATGGACCCGAAAATTTTTTGTGCAATTTCTCTTGAGCGCGCTGATACCCCATATGTGAGGGAAAACCACTGTTTGGGCGCACTGCAGGGTTCGGAAGGGAAGGAGCGCCATTTGACTTTTTGAATGTAAAATTTGTCTGAATAATTAGCAGACGCCATGTTGCATTTGGAGAGCCCCTGATGTTCCTAAACAGTAGAAACCCCCCACAAGTGACACCATTTTGGAAACTAGACCCCTTAGGGAACTTATCTAGATGTGTGGTGAGCACCTTGAACCCAAAGGTGCTTCACATAAGTTTATAATATTGAGCTGTAAAAATAAAATTTTCACATTTTTCCCACAAAAACGTTTTTCATCCCTTAATTTTGCATTATCATAAGGGTAATAGGATAAATTGCACCATGAAATTTGTTGTGCAATTTCTCCTGAACACGCTGATACCCAATATGTGGAGGCAAACCACTGTTTGGGCGCACGGCAGGGTTTGAAAGGGAAGGAGCGCCATTTGACTTTTTGAATGTAAAATTTGTTTGAATAATTAGCGGACGCCATGTTGCATTTGGGGAGCCCCTGATGTGCCTAAACAGTGGAAACCCCCCACAAGTGACACCATTTTGGAAACTAGACCCCTTAGGGAACTTATCTAGATGTGTGGTGAGCACCTTGAACCCCAAGGTGCTTCACAGAAGTTTATAATAATGAGCTGTAAAAATAAAATTTTCACATTTTTCCCACAAAAACGTTTTTCATCCCTTAATTTTGCATTATCGTAAGGGTAATAGGATAAATTGCACCATGAAGTTTGTTGTGAAATTTCTCCTGAACACGCTGATACCCCATATGTGGAGGAAAACCACTGTTTGGGCGCACGGCAGGGTTTGAAAGGGAAGGAGCGCCATTTGACTTTTTGAATGTAAAATTTGTTTGAATAATTATCGGACGCCATGTTGCATTTGGGGAGCCCCTGATGTGCCTAAACAGTGGAAACCCCCCACAAGTGACACCATTTTGGAAACTAGACCCCTTAGGGAACTTATCTAGATGTGTGGTGAGCACCTTGAACCCCAAGGTGCTTCACAGAAGTTTATAATAATGAGCTGTAAAAATAAAATTTTAACATTTTTCCCACAAAAAATGTTTTTCATTCCCTAATTTTGCATTATCGTAAGGGTAACAGGATAAATTGCACCAGGAAATTTGTTGTGCAATTTCTCCTGAGTATGCCGATACCCCATATGTGGGGGAAAACCACTGCTTTTGTGTACGGCAAGGTTCGGAAGAGAAAGGAGCGCTATGTTGGCTGGGATAGGTTGCAGACTCCATGTCACATTTGAAGAGTCGCTGACATGCCGAAACAGCAGAAACCAGCACAAGTGACCCCATTTTGTAAACTACACCTCTCAAGGAATTCATCTAGGGAAGTAGTGAGTATTTTTTAATTTTTACATTTATACCATTGGGCAGTGAAAAAAGCATAATTATATTTTTACCACAAAAAAATGTTTGACCCTCAGATTTTACATTTTCACACAGGGCAATGGGTAAAAGTGGTGCCGAAATGTGTCACACAATTTCTTCTAAAAGTGTCAATACCCCATATGTGGTTGTATCATACCGCTCAGCCATACGGCGAGATCTGGGGGGGACAGAGCGCTATTTGACAATTGGAGAACAAATTATTGTAGGATAGGCATTTGGATTTGGGAGAACAAAATTTTATGAATTTCTTTTGGGGGCAAGGGGCATTTCGCTTTTCCAGAGCCTTTCTGCTACCAGTAACTTGGAAGTCCCTTATATTTTTAACAGATGACGGACCTGAGTGGGGACTAGCTTTTTTTGAGGACTGAGTTGAAGCTTTCATTGGGAACATTTTACGTAACATTTATCCGGCGCTCTAGGCTGAGCACTTACATCGGGGTTTCCATCTAAATTTCCAAGTGATGTAAAGCAGATGAAACCCCTGCGGGATCCATTCACTGTAATGAGGCAGCAGAGTTACTCTGGACTCCGTCTGGCCTCTGTTTAGTGGTGTCCTTTTTTTCAGAAGTGCACAAAACTGTGGCCAACCGCACTTTTATGCACGCCTAAAACAAATGACACCGTGGGATCACAGGCCAGACGGCATCCACAGTGGCCTATATCTGCCTCATTACAGGGAATCTTCCATCATGGGTTCCATCTGAATCACGTATTTCAGAGATTTACATGGAAATTCTGGTGTAAGTGACTCGCCCCCTGGGCCGTGGGGCACGCGGATCCGGGCGATAGGGTAACGATGGGGGTAGTAGTGGCGGCCCGGTCCCGCGGCTCAGGGTGGTCAGACCAATGGTAGTCTGCTACGTGCTTCAGATAATGTCCGACTACGCCACCCGTGGATTGCGGCTATTAGGAACCGCCGCTGCAAGGCAGTCCGCTGGGGCCGATGACGTGTGCAGCTGGGATGGTGTGACTCCCCACGGGAAGAGTGCGGCCCCAGGGCAGTGTAGTGGATGGTGGAAGTGATGGTGGTGAGAGTCCCAGTACCGGTAGTGCTGGAGGCGCGAAGGAGCGCACAGACAACAAGTTACAGTCCAGGGTCTTTACTCACAGTTCATTTGTTCCGGGTCACTTCTGTCAGCAGTGACCGCCCGAGCCGTGCTGCGTCCACCAGGTGTGGGGCTCGGTCAACTCCCAGGCAGTTCAGGAGCATGGCACAGGACCCCCTTTAATCCTTTCTCTGGCCTGCCTCACCAGTGACCCACTTTTGTCCAGCTGCCGCGGACTTGTGCGGTTAAACGTGGGCCCCGTCCTCCGCTGTCCTATATGGTGCCTTCCTAGCAGGTTTGATGAGGTGTCGCACCAATAGATGATCACGACGACCGGTCTTTGGCTGAGGGTAGTTTCTCCTCCACCAACTTGGTATCCGGTACCCTTAATCTGCCTGACCCTTCACCCTGGATTCTCGTGGGTTCTTAGGGTCCCTTCCACCTTCTTGTTCCTGAGCCCTTCTGTTTCTCTGTCTCTTCTTCTCTTTCTCTGTTCCTTTCTGTTCCTTTCTCGTGGAGCTGGGATGAGACTTAATCACAGCTCCCTTTCACCTCCTCTCTCTCTCTCCTCCGGCCTCTCTCTAGGCCCGCTCCTGA
This sequence comes from Phyllobates terribilis, assembly GCF_046119375.1. NCBI lineage: Eukaryota > Metazoa > Chordata > Amphibia > Anura > Dendrobatidae > Phyllobates > Phyllobates terribilis. The sequence continues at coordinate 804,743,958 of NW_027362761.1, forward strand.
GTGGAGCTCCTACAGAGCCTCCACTCCCGGTCTTCTCCTCTGACTGAACGAACCTAGATCTAAGATGGTGCCCACCTTTTATACCTCCCTCTGACCATGAGCCCAGGTGACCAGCAACCAATGGGCTCCTTCCTACGCTCAGGAACCAACCCCTATCTGCCCCTACAGCACTGGGTGTTCCACCCCCCCTCCCCACTCCAGGCAGGGACATAGTCGGTCGTGCCTGCACTTCTGTCTAGTGGGAGCACCGTAGAGCTGTCCCTCGGAAATGGGGTGTGTGTGCTGTATGCAGCTAACTGAGCCCTGGTCCATACTCCCTCCTTACCCGGGAGTGGAATATCACACCTCTGGGCTGAGGTGCAATACCCCTGTAGCGGTCGAACCCTCGGGGCGCTACATAAGCGCTTAGCGCAGAGCGCAGGATAGATGTGAGCAGAGCCTTACAGCGATCTTTGGGAGACATAATAAACAAATCAGTAGCAGGTGAAGAATTGGTTTTATTTATTTTTTACGCCGTTCCTCGTGTGATATAACTGATTAGATGACTTTATTCTTCGGGTCGGTGCGATTACAGAGATACCAGATTTATATCGGGTTTTTATGACTGACAGCTGTCACACACTAAGAGACGCTTTTTTTTGCAAAATCTAGTTTTTGCATCGCCATATTTTGAGAGCTATAATTTTTCCATATTTTGGCCGACAGAATCATGTGATGGCTTGTTTTTTGCGACACGAGTTGACATTTTTATTGGTACCATTTTTGGGTGCGTGACATTTTTTGATCGCTTTCTATTCCGTTTTTTGGGAGGTAAAATTAACAAAAACCAACAATTCAGGAATTGTTTTTTGAGGTTTTTTTTTATGCCGTTCTGCGTGTGGTAAAAGTGATCAGGCAGCGTTATTCTTCGGGTCGGTATGTTTACAGCGATACTACACTTACTGTATATTTTTTTTATGTTTTGGCGCTTTTACACAATAAAACAATTTTATAGAAAAAATATTTTTTTTGCATTGCTTTATTCTGAGCTCTATAACTTTTTTATTTTTCGGCTGATAGAGCTGTATGGCGGCTTTTTTTTTGCGGAACAAGATGACATTTTCAGCGGTACCATTTTTATTTCCATTTTGCTTTTTGATCGCAATTTTTTCCACTTTTTGTTTGGCGATATGATGAAAAAGCATATTTTTTTGCTCCGTTTTTTATTTATTTTTATTACGGTGTGCACAGAAGGAGTTAATTAGTGTGACAGTTTTATAGATCGGGTTGTTTCGGACGCGGCGATACCAAATATGTGTACTTTTTTTGGTTTTGCATAAATATACGGATTTATTGGTTTAATATTTTATTTATTTATTTTTATTTATTCTCTGATTTTTTTTAATGGTTTAAAAACATTTTTTTTACTTTTTTTTTACATTTTTACTTAGTCCCTGTATGGGACATTAATTTTTATTTTTCTGATCACTGATCTCATGTAATGTAATAGACATGTATTACATTACATGAGATCTTCGCTGACTGTTTCACAGTCAGTCTCCTGCCAGGCTTCAGCTGCAGGCTGAGCCAGGCAGGACACCATATATGGCAGATCTGGAGGTGGTCATGTGACCTCCAGCTGCCATAGCAACGTCAGGTCCTGGAAGGTATAAGGGGGCCGTCGGAGAGGTAAGTGGACGACCCCCTCTCCTCCTGCTGTCTTCTATATGCCGCGATCACTATAGATCGCGGCATATAGAAGACAGCAAAGGGTTAACATCATTGGGACCTGATCCAATGAGGTCCCGATAATGTCCCCTGTCAGAGCTAACGCTGTGCACCAGAATCGCAGCGCTTGCAGGACCCTGGGGGTCCTGAGCGCTGCGAGGCCACCCACCGTTTTTAAACGTAGGCGCTGCACAGAGCCCAGCAAGCGCCGACGTTTATCTACAGTGGGCGGTCGGGAACCGGTTAAGAAGGCTGTCCCACATTATTAAGCAGCCTACATTTTCTGCCAAAATGGGAAAGAAAAAGGATGTGTCGGCTGCTGAGAAGCAACAAATTGTGGAGTGTTTAGGTCAAGGCATGACTACAATCAACATTGCCAAGACACTTCATCCTTATCATCGCACAATCAAGTAGTATGTAGTTGATTCACTGTACACACGTGTGCGTGCTGATAAGGGAAAATTGAGGACTCTTTCCTACTGGCAATTACGTCAGGTTAAAAGAGCAGCGGCAAAAAAGTCTTGTCATAGCAGCAGACAAGTTTTTGAAGCTGCTCGTGCCTCCAACGTCCCCCAAACAACAAGATGCAGGGTCCTTCAGAGGTTTGCAGCTGTGCGTAAGCCATCCTGTCGACCTCCTCTATCCACTGTACACAAGCAGAAACGGCTCCAGTGGGCCAAACAATACATGAAGACTGACTTCAAAACTGTTTTGTTCACCGATGAGTGCCGTGCAATGCTCGATGGTCCAGATGGATGGAGTGGAGGATGGCTGGTTGATGGACACCCCATGCAAACACTGCTACGGTGCCAACAAGGAGGAGGTGGAGTAATGTTTTGGGCTGGAATCATGGGGAGAGAGATTGTCGGCCCCTTTAGGATCCCTGAAGGGGTAAAGATGAACTCCATAATGTATGTGGAGTTTCTCAAACACCACTTCCTGCCATGGTTCAAGAAGAAGAACCATGTATTCCGCAGCAAGATCATTTTCATGCATGATAATGCACCGTCTCATGCTGCACATAACACATCTGCATCTGTGGCTAATATGGGCATAAAAGGGGACAAACTTATGGTGTGACCCCCACGCTCCCCTGACCTCAACCCCATTGAGAACCTCTGGAGCATCATCAAAAGGAGTGTCTATGATGACGGGAGGCAGTTCACATCTAAGCAACAGCTCCGGGAGAGTATTCTGTCCTCATTCAAAACAATTGAAGCAGAAACCATCCAAAACCTGACAAATTCAATGGACCAGAGAGTTCAGAAGCTCCTTTTGAACAAGGGGTCCTTTGTGCAAATGTAACATCACCTAGAATAAAGTTTTGAGTTGAAAACTGTTTGATTTCAGTTTCTAATAACCTGCTAATGCTTATAATTTCAAAAATTACCATTTTTTTGTACTTTATTAAAATGAAAAGGTTGATCGAAGAGTGTCAGGGATCTCAGAGTGTGGCAACCCAGTAGTCAGGATTATTTCGAATTCTGACAATCTGAGGGTCATGTTGCAGGTAGTGCAGCAAGAAGGCACTCATGTGTCTTGCGCATCTAGGAGCCCCAAAATTATTTTCCGGGCTAGATGCAGCTAAAAATTATTATTAATTTTAAATCTGGTGGAGCTTAGTATAGAAGGCCTAAGAGAATCAGTACTGCAAAATGCTACAAGGCCCAAATTATTTTCCAGCCAAGATACAGATAAACATGATTAGTAATTTTAAATCTGGTGGAGTTTAGTATAGATGGCCTAATAGAATCAGTACTGCACACTGCTACAAGGCCCAAATTATTTTCCAGCCAAGATACAGATAAACATGATTAGTAATTTTAAATCTGGTGCAGTTTAGTATAGATGGCCTAATAGAATCAGTACTGCACACTGCTACAAGGCCCAAATTATTTTCCAGCCAAGATACAGATAAACATGATCAGTAATTTTAAATCTGGTGGAGTTTAGTATAGATGGCCTAATAGAATCAGTACTGCACACTGCTACAAGGCCCAAATTATTTTCCAGCCAAGATACAGATAAACATGATTAGTAATTTTAAATCTGGTGGAGTTTAGTAGAGATGGCCTAATAGAATCAGTACTGCACACTGCTATAAGGCCCAAATTATTTTCCAGCCAAGATACAGATAAACATCATTAGTAATTTTAAATCTGGTGGAGTTTAGTAGAGATGGCCTAATATAATCAGCACTGCACACTGCTACAAGGACCAAATTATTTTCCACCCAAGATACAGATAAACATGATTAGTAATTTGAAAGCTTAAAACGGTTGGTGAGGTGATTTTAACAAATCATCAAGCTTTTACTCTCCCCAGGATGACACAGGGGTAGAAAAGTCCTTTCGGATCCATGATTTGTTCATCTTTATGAACGTGAGTCTGTCTACATTATCAGAGGAGAGCCGCGTGCGCTTATCTGTCAGCACACCACCAGCAGCGCAGAACACACGGGTCATGACAAGATCTCCAAGGCATAAGTGGCGAGCTCCGGCCATTTATCCAGATTGGAAGCCCAAAAAGAGCAAGGGTCCAGTGACACAGTCATGGGTTCAATGTTTACTTAGAGATACTCCTGTACCATCGTCTCTAGGCATTGACTATGTGTCAGACTTCTTGTCTCCTGTGGCCTTGAAAAGGATGGGCTAAAAAAGTGGTGAAATGATTCCGCAAAATTGATGTTACCAGCAGATACTGTGTTTCTGTTAAGTTTTGAGTGCTGAACACTCGTCGGTCCCACGGTTGGCAAGTTGGATCTGTGAGATTCACTACGTGCACCACTGGTGTTTTGTGGAAAAGCACATGTAAGATTCTGAAACAGTCTCTGCTGATACTCCTCCATGCGTGCATCCCTTTCTATGGCAGGAATAATTTCTGCAAATTTACTTTTGTACCGGGGATCTAACAGTGTGGCAACCCAGTAGTCAGGATTATTTCTAATTCTCACAATTCGAGGGTCATGTTGCAGGTAGTGCAGCAAGAAGGCACTCATGTGTCTTGCGCATCCAGGAGCACCAAGTCCCTGTTGTGTTGGTGGCGAGGTAACAATCATGCATCCTTCCTCAGCCCTCTCCCCCCAACCTCGCACAACAGAAATGTGATCAAGGTCTCCCTCGTCTGATGAGTCTTCCATCAGTTCTTCCTGGGCTCCAGAACCTTCCTCACTAGTTTGGCTGCTACCATGCACCCTGGTAAAACTATCTCCCCCACCCTCACATGCCTGTCGCTTTGGTGCTGCCGACCGTCTGGACCTTGCAGATGTTAGCCCTTCCGCATACAACTCATCCTCCTCTACTTCCTCCACCTCCTCTTGTGCCACCACCTGACTCCGAATTCTGTTTAACAAGTGCTCCAGCATGTAAATCACTGGAATAGTCATGTTGATAATGGCATCATCAGCACTAAACATCTTCGTCGCCATTTCAAAACTGTGCAGAAGGGTGCATAGGTCCCTGATCTGAGACCACTCCTCCAGCGTGATTTGGCCCACCTCTGGATCTCGTTGGCCCAGGCTATATGTCAGAACATATTGCACCAGGGCTTGTCGGTGCTGCCACAGTCGCTGCAACATGTGCAGAGCTGAATTCCACCAGGTAGGCACATCGCATTTTAGCCGGTGAAGTGGCAGGCCCAACGACTTCTGTAGAGATGTAAGTCGCTGAGCTGTGGGATGCGAATGGCGGAAGTGAGCACACAGCGACCGTGCCCTCTGCAGAAGGCCATCTAGTCCGGGATAGTGGGCTAAAAATTGCTGGACAACCAGGTTCAACACGTGAGCCATACAAGGCACGTGTGTGACATTGCCCCGGCGAAGGGCCGCACCCAGGTTTGCAGCATTGTCGCACACAGCCTTCCCTGGTTTCTGGTCCAGTGGAGACAACCATTCATGAAACTGGTTCTCCAGAGCTGACCACAACTCCTCAGCTGTGTGACTCACATTTCCCAGACATTTCAAAGTAAAAACCGCCTGATGACGTTGAGCCCTTCTGCCAGCATAGTAAAGAGGTGTGCAGGATTCCTTCTGCGCAGTTAGAAACCTTGTGGCATGACCAGACAGGCTTTGGGTGCAGGTGGAGGACCGAGAGGAGGTTGAGGAGGCAGAAGCAGTGGAAGAACTTCGAGATAAAGAGGATTGACGCACAACTCATGGGGACGGAAAGACTTGGACAGCAGCCCCTTGTCCTGCTGTCACCATAGTTACCAAGTGCCCAGTCAGCGACATGTTACGCCCCTGTCCATGCCTACTCGTCCAAGTGTCTGTGGTGAAATGCACCCTGTCACACACAGAGTTTCTCAAAGAAGCGGTGATGTTGTGTGTGACATGCTGGTGGAGCGCAGGCACACCATTCTTTGAGAAGTAGTGCCGACTGGGCATCTGGTACTGGGGCACTGCGACGGACATAAGGTCTCGAAAATCCTCTGAGTCCACCAGGCGGAAAGGCAGCATTTCTGTAGCCAAGAGCTTGCAGATGGTGAAATTCAACCTCTTAGCTTTCTCATGGCTAGGAGGAAATGGTCTTTTACTTGTCCACATCGGAGGGACCGAGGGCTGGCTGTTGTGCTTAGATGGGGTTGAGAAAGGTGTCCCCGGCAAACTGCCTGTCTGTGAGGAAGATGCAGGCAGACATGTTAGGTTGCCTTGATCCAAAGGTGGTGCTGTCGATGTCGGACAGCGCTGAACACCAGCTGGTGTTTCCACCTCCAAAGAAAATGATGACCTGCCAATCACGCTGGCTGTTGCGGGCAAAGAGGTGGCAGGTCTGCGTCCCAAAACAGGTGTGACTGCTGTCCCCCCAGTCACAGAGGATGAAGAGGCCGCGGATGCACAAGATGTGGCAGACGGTGGCTGGCCCGGCCGGCTAGGCCGCATTGTAGCACAGTGAGCTTCCCACTGCAACTTTTGCTTCATATCCATGTGCCGGTTCATGCATGAAGTACTCAAACTATGTATTTTTTGGCCTCTACTTAGCTTTTGCTGACAAATGTTACAGATAACACGAGTTGGGTCATCCTATTCGATCTGAAAAAATGCCCAGGCTATGCAAGGCTTAGCACCGATGCGACCAGAAGAGCCACTACGACTTGTGGTCAGAGGCAGATTTGTGTTTGAGGATGCAGTTGTTGATGTGCTTCCAGTACTACGTCTCTGTCCAAGAAGGCGCAACCTGACCTCGTCATCACTAGCATCCTCCTCCACCTCCTCTGCTGACCTCATCGACTGGCTGACTGTGGGTTGACAGTAAGTGGGATCTCCAATCTCGTCATCATCACCCTGTGTGCTATCACACCCATCGTCCTCAGAGCCAACCTCTTACTGCCCTGACAAAAAACTCAAGTTGTCGCTCCAATCAGGTATTTGAGTCTCATCATCGTCTTCCTCATTGTCTCCACCAACAGGAGTTACAGTTTTGGAACGAGGGTCTACATTATGGTCAGAACCTTCTGCGTCTGTTCCTGGATCCGACTCATAAAGATTCTGGGCATCAGTGCAGATCATTTCCTTGTCTGGATTCACAGAAGCTCTGGAGCCGACCTCTGATTCCCAGGCTGTAGTATGAGTAAACAGCTCTGCAGACTCAACCATCTGTTCTACCCCATACTCAGACGGGCAGCTGGATACTTGGGAGCTGTGAGGAAGCAAGTGCGATTGGGGTGACACCTCTGAGGACTGGAGTATTTGTGATGTTGAAGTTGAGGAGGAGGAGAGCCCACTTAAAGGAGCACTTGATATACGTTGAAGCACCTGCTGTTTTTGTGCCTCATCTGGAATTTGTAGCGATTGGCGTGGCCGTAAGAAAGGGATCTTATCACATTGTCCTCTAAAAGAAGTAGACATCTTAGTTTGGCTGGAAGATGGTCTTTCTTTTGCAGATGTTACTGTTGCTTTAACACCTACCCCACGGACACAACCTTTTTATCCCTTCCCAACACGCCTATTCCCCTTTCCACCAGCAGCAGGCCTTTTTCCACTCATTTCGGTAGTTAATTAAACGACAACTCTGGAGTTGTTTGCACAAAAAACAATGGATGGGAACTGAGCAGAGCTGCGTGGCCAAACTGTGGTATTAGCCCAAAAGTATTGGCTGGGTTAGATGCAGTAAAACAATTTTATTACATACACAGATGGTGGAGGTTAGTATAGATGGACTAATAGAACAAGTCCCACACACTGCTACTAGCCCAAATATTTTTTCAGAGCTAGATGCAGATAAAAATTATTTTGAATTTGCAACCTGGTGGAGGTTAGTATAGATGGACAAACAGAACAAGTCCCACACACTGCTACAAGCCCAAATATTTTTTCAGAGCTAGATGCAGATAAAAATTATTTTGAATTTGCAACCTGGTGGAGGTTAGTATAGATGGATTAATAGAACAAGTCTCACACACTGCTATAAGCCCAAATATTTTTTCAGAGCTAGATGCAGATAAAAATTATTTTGAATTTGCAACCTGGTGGAGGTTAGTATAGATGGACTAATAGAACATGTTCCACACACTGCTACAAGCCCAAATATTTTTTCAGAGCTAGATGCAGATAAAAATAATTTTGAATTTGCAACCTGGTGGAGATTAGTATAGATGGACTAATAGAACAAGTCCCACACACTGCTACAAGCCCAAATATTTTTTCAGAGCTAGATGCAGATAAAAATTATTTTGAATTTGCAACCTGGTGAAGGTAAGTATGGATGGACTAATAGAACAAGTCCCACACACTGCTACAAGCCCAAATATTTTTTCAGAGCTAGATGCAGATAAAAATTATTTTGAATTTGCAACCTGGTGGAGGTTAGTATAGATGGACTAATAGAACAAGTCCCACACACTGCTACAAGCCCAAATATTTTTTCAGAGCTAGATGCAGATAAAAATTATTTTGAATTTGCAACCTGGTGGTGGTTAGTATAGATGGACTAATAGAACAAGTCCCACACACTGCTACAAGTCCAAATATTTTTTCAGAGCTAGATGCAGATAAAAATTATTTTGAATTTGAAACCTGGTGGAGGTTAGTATAGATGTACTATAGAAAAAGTCCCACACACTGCTACAAGCCCAAATATTTTTTCAGAGCTAGATGCAGATAAAAATTATTTTGAATTTGCAACCTGGTGGAGGTTAGTATAGATGGACTAATAGAACAAGTCCCACACACTGCTACAAGCCCAAATATTTTTTCAGAGCTAGATGCAGATAAAAATTATTTTGAATTTGAAACCTGGTGGAGGTAAGTATTGATGGACTAATAGAACAAGTCCCACACACTGGTACAAGCCCAAATATTTTTTCAGAGCTAGATGCAGATAAAAAATATTTTGAATTTGCAACCTTGTGGAGATTAGTATAGATGGACTAATAGAACAAGTCCCACACACTGCTACAAGCCCAAATATTTTTTCAGAGCTAGATGCAGATAAAAATTATTTTGATTTTGCAACCTGGTGGAGGTTAGTATAGATGGACTAATAGAACAAGTCCCACACACTGATACAAGCCCAAATATTTTTTCAGAGCTAGATGCAGATAAAAATGATTTTGAATTTGCAACCTGATGGAGGTTAGTATAGATGGACCAATAGAACAAGTCTCACACACTGCTACAAGCCCAAATATTTTTTTCAGAGCTAGATGCAGATAAAAATTATTTTGAATTTGCAACCTGGTGGAGGTTAGTATAGATGGACTAATAGAACAAGTCCCACACACTGCTACAAGCCCAAATATTTTTTCAGAGCTAGATGTAGATAAAAATAATTTTGAATTTGAAACCTGGTGGAGGTTAGTATAGATGGACTAATAGAACAATTCCAACACACTGCTGCAAGCCCAAATATTTTTTCAGAGCTAGATGCAGATAAAAATTATTTTGAATTTGAAACCTGGTGGAGGTTAGTATAGATGGACTAATAGAACAAATCCCACACACTGCTACAAGCCCAAATATTTTTTCAGAGCTAGAAGCAGCTAAAAATTATTTTGAATTTGCATCCTGGTGGAGGTTAGTATAGATGGACTAATAGAACAAGTCCCACACACTGCTACAAGCCCAAATATTTTTTCAGAGCTAGGTGTAGATAAAAATTATTTTGAATTTGAAACCTGGTGGAAGTTAGTATAGATGGACGAATAGAACAATTCCCACACACTGCTGCAAGCCCAAATATTTTTTCAGACCTAGATGCAGATAAAAATTATTTTAAATTTGCAACCTGGTGGAGGTTAGTAGAGATGGACTAATAGAACATGTCCCACACACTGCTACAAGCCCAAATATTTTTTCAGAGCTAGATGCAAATAAAAATTATTTTGAATTTGCAACCTGGTGGAGGTTAGTATAGATGGACTAATAGAACAAGTCCCACACACTGCTACAAGCCCAAATATTTTTTCAGAGCTAGATGCAGATAAAAATTATTTTGAATTTGCAACCTGGTGGAGGTTAGTATAGATGGACTATTAGAACAAGTCCCACACACTGCTACAAGCCCAAACATTTTTTCAGAGCTAGATGCAGGTAAAAATTATTTTGAATTTGCAACCTGGTGGAGGTTAGTATAGATGGACTAATAGAAAAAGTCCCACACACTGCTACAAGCCCAAATATTTTTCCAGAGCTAGATGCAGATAAAAATTATTTTGAATTTGCAACCTGGTGGAGGTTAGTATAGATGGACTAATAGAACAAGTCCCACACACTGCTGCAAGCCCAAATATTTTTCCAGAGCTAGATGCAGATAAAAAATATTTTGAATTTGCAACCTGGTGGAGGTTAGTATAGATGGACCAATAGAACAAGTCCCACACACTGCTACAAGCCCAAATATTTTTTCAGAGCTAGATGCAGATAAAAATTATTTTGAATTTGAAACCTGGTGGAGGTTAGTATAGATGGACTAATAGAACAAGTCCCACACACTGCTACAAGCCCAAATATTTTTTCACAGCTATATGCAGATAAAAATTATTTTGAATTTGAAACCTGGTGGAGGTTAGTATAGATGGACTGATAGAACAAGTCCCACACACTGCTAAAAGCCCAAATATTTTTTCAGAGCTAGATGCAGATAAAAATAATTTTGAATTTGCAACCTGGTGGAGGTTAGTATAGATGGACTAATAGAGCAAGTCCCACACACTGCTACAAGCCCAAATATTTTTTCAGAGCTAGATGTAGATAAAAATTATTTTGAATTTGAAACCTGGTAGAGATTAGTATAGATGGACTAATAGAACATTTCCCACACACTGCTGCAAGCCCAAATATTTTTTCAGAGCTAGAAGCAGATAAAAATTATTTTGAATTTGCATCCTGGTGGAGGTTAGTATAGATGGACTAATAGAACAAGTCCCACACACTGCTACAAGCCCAAATATTTTTTCAGAGCTAGATGTAGATAAAAATTATTTTGAATTTGAAAGCTGGTGGAGGTTAGTATAGATGGACTAATAGAACAATTCCCACACACTGCTGCAAGCCCAAATATTTTTTCAGACCTAGATGCAGATAAAAATTATTTTGAACTTGAAACCTGGTGGAGGTTAGTATAGATGGACTAATAGAACAAGTCCCACACACTGCTACAAGCCCAAATATTTTTTCAGAGCTAGATGTAGATAAAAATTATTTTGAATTTGAAAGCTGGTGGAGGTTAGTATAGATGGACTAATAGAACAATTCCCACACACTGCTGCAAGCCCAAATATTTTTTCAGACCTAGATGCAGATAAAAATTATTTTGAATTTGAAACCTGGTGGAGGTTAGTATAGATGGACTAATAGAACAAGTCCCACACACTGCTACAAGTCCAAATATTTTTTCAGAGGTAGATGCAGATAAAAATTATTTTGAATTTGCAACCTGGTGGAGGTTAGTATAGATGGACTAATAGAACATGTCCCACACACTGCTACAAGCCCAAATATTTTTTCAGAGCTAGATGCAAATAAAAATTATTTTGAATTTGCAACCTGGTGGAGGTTAGTATAGATGGACTAATAGAACAAGTCCCACATACTGCTACAAGCCCAAATATTTTTTCAGAGCTAGATGCAGATAAAAATTATTTTGAATTTGCAACCTGGTGGAGGTTAGTATAGATGGACTATTAGAACAAGTCCCACACACTGCTACAAGCCCAAATATTTTTTCAGAGCTAGATGCAGTTAAAAATTATTTTGAATTTGCAACCTGGTGGAGGTTAGTATAGATGGACTAATAGAAAAAGTCCCACACACTGCTACAAGCCCAAATATTTTTCCAGAGCTAGATGCAGATAAAAATTATTTTGAATTTGCAACCTGGTGGAGGTTAGTATAGATGGACTAATAGAACAAGTCCCACACACTGCTACAAGCCCAAATATTTTTCCAGAGCTAGATGCAGATAAAAAATATTTTGAATTTGCAACCTGGTGGAGGTTAGTATAGATGGACCAATAGAACAAGTCCCACACACTGCTACAAGCCCAAATATTTTTTCAGAGCTAGATGCAGATAAAAATTATTTTGAATTTGAAACCTGGTGGAGGTTAGTATAGATGGACTAATAGAACAAGTCCCACACACTGCTACAAGCCCAAATATTTTTTCAGAGCTATATGCAGATAAAAATTATTTTGAATTTGAAACCTGGTGGAGGTTAGTATAGATGGACTGATAGAACAAGTCCCACACACTGCTAAAAGCCCAAATATTTTTTCAGAGCTAGATGCAGATAAAAATAATTTTGAATTTGCAACCTGGTGGAGGTTAGTATAGATGGACTAATAGAGCAAGTCCCACACACTGCTACAAGCCCAAATATTTTTTCAGAGCTAGATGTAGATAAAAATTATTTTGAATTTGAAACCTGGTAGAGATTAGTATAGATGGACTAATAGAACATTTCCCACACACTGCTGCAAGCCCAAATATTTTTTCAGAGCTAGAAGCAGATAAAAATTATTTTGAATTTGCATCCTGGTGGAGGTTAGTATAGATGGACTAATAGAACAAGTCCCACACACTGCTACAAGCCCAAATATTTTTTCAGAGCTAGATGTAGATAAAAATTATTTTGAATTTGAAAGCTGGTGGAGGTTAATATAGATGGACTAATAGAACAATTCCCACACACTGCTGCAAGCCCAAATATTTTTTCAGACCTAGATGCAGATAAAAATTATTTTGAATTTGAAACCTGGTGGAGGTTAGTATAGATGGACTAATAGAACAAGTCCCACACACTGCTACAAGCCCAAATATTTTTTCAGAGCTAGATGTAGATAAAAATTATTTTGAATTTGAAAGCTGGTGGAGGTTAGTATAGATGGACTAATAGAACAATTCCCACACACTGCTGCAAGCCCAAATATTTTTTCAGACCTAGATGCAGATAAAAATTATTTTGAATTTGAAACCTGGTGGAGGTTAGTATAGATGGACTAATAGAACAAGTCCCACACACTGCTACAAGTCCAAATATTTTTTCAGAGGTAGATGCAGATAAAAATTATTTTGAATTTGCAACCTGGTGGAGGTTAGTATAGATGGACTAATAGAACATGTCCCACACACTGCTACAAGCCCAAATATTTTTTCAGAGCTAGATGCAAATAAAAATTATTTTGAATTTGCAACCTGGTGGAGGTTAGTATAGATGGACTAATAGAACAAGTCCCACATACTGCTACAAGCCCAAATATTTTTTCAGAGCTAGATGCAGATAAAAATTATTTTGAATTTGCAACCTGGTGGAGGTTAGTATAGATGGACTATTAGAACAAGTCCCACACACTGCTACAAGCCCAAATATTTTTTCAGAGCTAGATGCAGTTAAAAATTATTTTGAATTTGCAACCTGGTGGAGGTTAGTATAGATGGACTAATAGAAAAAGTCCCACACACTGCTACAAGCCCAAATATTTTTCCAGAGCTAGATGCAGATAAAAATTATTTTGAATTTGCAACCTGGTGGAGGTTAGTATAGATGGACTAATAGAACAAGTCCCACACACTGCTACAAGCCCAAATATTTTTCCAGAGCTAGATGCAGATAAAAAATATTTTGAATTTGCAACCTGGTGGAGGTTAGTATAGATGGACCAATAGAACAAGTCCCACACACTGCTACAAGCCCAAATATTTTTTCAGAGCTAGATGCAGATAAAAATTATTTTGAATTTGAAACCTGGTGGAGGTTAGTATAGATGGACTAATAGAACAAGTCCCACACACTGCTACAAGCCCAAATATTTTTTCAGAGCTATATGCAGATAAAAATTATTTTGAATTTGAAACCTGGTGGAGGTTAGTATAGATGGACTGATAGAACAAGTCCCACACACTGCTAAAAGCCCAAATATTTTTTCAGAGCTAGATGCAGATAAAAATAATTTTGAATTTGCAACCTGGTGGAGGTTAGTATAGATGGACTAATAGAGCAAGTCCCACACACTGCTACAAGCCCAAATATTTTTTCAGAGCTAGATGTAGATAAAAATTATTTTGAATTTGAAACCTGGTAGAGATTAGTATAGATGGACTAATAGAACAATTCCCACACACTGCTGCAAGCCCAAATATTTTTTCAGACCTAGATGCAGATAAAAATTATTTTGAATTTGAAACCTGGTGGAGGTTAGTATAGATGGACTAATAGAACAAGTCCCACACACTGCTACAAGCCCAAATATTTTTTCAGAGGTAGATGCAGATAAAAATTATTTTGAATTTGCAACCTGGTGGAGGTTAGTATAGATGGACTAATAGAACAAGTCCCACACACTGATACAAGCCCAAATATTTTTTCAGAGCTAGATGCAGATAAAAATTATTTTGAATTTGCAACCTGGTGGAGGTTAGTATAGATGGACTAGAAGAAAAGTCCCACACACTGCTACAAGCCCAAATATTTTTTCAGAGCTAGATGCAGATAAAAATTATTTTGAATTTGCAACCTGGTGGAGGTTAGTATAGATGGACCAATAGAACAAGTCCCACACACTGCTACAAGCCCAAATATTTTTTCAGAGCTAGATGTAGATAAAAATTATTTTGAATTTGAAACCTGGTGGAGGTTATATAGATGGACTAATAGAACATTTCCCACACACTGCTACAAGCCAAAATATTTTTTCAGAGCTAGATACAGTTAAAAATTATTTTGAATTTGCAACCTGGTGGAAGTTAGTATAGATGGACTAATAGAACAAGTCCCACACACTGCTAGAAGCCCAAATATTTTTTCAGAGCTAGATGCAGATAAAAGTTATTTTGAATTTGAAACCTGGTGGAGGTTAGCATAGATGGACTAATAGAACAAGTCCTACGCACTGCTAGAAGCCCAAATATTTTTTCAGAGCTAGATGCAGATAAAAATTATTTTGAATTTGAAACCAGGTGGAGGTTAGCATAGATGGACTAATAGAACAATTCCCACACACTGCTGCAAGTCCAAATATTTTTTCAGAGCTAGATGCAGATAAATATTATTTTGAATTTGCAACCTGGTGGAGGTTAGTATAGATGGACCAATAGAACAAGTCCCACACACTGCTACAAGCCCAAATATTTTTTCAGAGCTAGATGCAGATATAAATTATTTTGAATTTGAAACCTGGTGGAGGTTAGTATAGATGGACTAATAGAACAAATCCCACACACTGCTACAAGCCCAAATATTTTTTCAGAGCTAGATGCAGATAAAAATTATTTTGAATTTGCAACCTTGTGGAGGTTAGTATACATGGACTAATAGAACAAGTCCCACACACTGCTACAAGCTTAAATATATTTTCAGAGCTAGATGCAGATAAAAATAATTTTGAATTTGAAACCTGGTGGAGGTTAGTATAGATGGATTAATAGAATGATGCTATGCCCAAAAGGTTTTACTTGGCTAGGTGCAGTAAAAAAAATTGTATTCTATACACAGGTGGTGTAGCTTGCAAAACAGATAGGCTACTCCACTGACTAACACACACTGCTAGAGGCCAAAAAGGATTTGCTTAGCTAGATTTAGCCAAATGCTGTGAAAAAAACTTGCACAGCACTGGCACAGACCTGCCTGGCAAAAAGTGATAGGAACTTATGTAACCTATCCCTCAAAAGGACTGCAATTACAATTATTCTTTACTCCCAACCTATCTATTTAAGAGCACAGACCTGCCTGATAAAAGTCGTAGGAAATGATGTAACCTAGTCCTCATAAGGACTGCAATCACAACTATTCCCTACTCCCAAGCTATCTGTAGATTTGTGCAAAAATTGGCTTGAAATTAACACTCAAAGTATAGCGCACACAGCAACAGCGGTGCCGTCTAACACGCAGCTGTAGCAGTGAGAAAATGGTGGCTACGTGTAAAATGGCTGGGTCTTATAGGGCAAGGATATGTGACATACACTGCCAATGACACATGCCCTTGCTTTTGTGAAAAAAAGCAATTCGCTCCGTGTGTGCTCTGCTTATAGGCTGACAGATTGCACCTCCCCACTGTAAATGCGGGAAAGAGAAAAAAAATGGAGATCTTCATTATTTATGCAGAGATCCATCCCCTGCCCCTCCCCCCGCCCCGCTGTACTCTCAAACTGCGTATTAACATTAATTTTCAGCATTACTGAGAAAAAATCCAGTTATGATTTTGGTGCACGAACAGTTATCGAACATAACCTCGAACAGCCGAATTTTTTTCAAATTTTCGAACACCGCCCAAAACAGCTCGAATTTGAGATTGGCGAACAGTTCGAGTCGAACACCGCTCATCTCTACTGGTGACTCGGATAAACTTATCCTCAGAAGCAGAGTTGACTCTTGGTATTCCTTTCCTGGGGTGGTCCTCATTTCAGCAAGTTTCTTTGTAGCGCTTTATGGTTTTTGCAACTGCTCTTGGGGACACATTCAAAATTTGCCCAATTTTTCAGACTGACTGACCTTCATTTCTTAAAGTAATGATGGCCACTCGTTTTTCTTTACTTAGCTGCTTTTTTCTTGCCATAATACAAATTCTAACAGTCTATTCAGTAGGACTATCAGCTGTGTATCCACCTGACTTCTGCACAACACAACTGATGGTCCCAACCCCATTTATAAGGCAAAAAATCCCACTTATTAAACCTGACAGGGCACACCTGTGAAGTGAAAACCATTTCCGGTGACTACCTCTTGAAGCTCATCAAGAGAATGCCAAGAGTGTGCAAAGCAGTCATCAAAGCAAAAGGTGGCTACTTTGAAGAACCTAGAATATAAGACATATTTTCAGTTGTTTCACACTTTTTTGTTAAGTATATAATTCCACATGTGTTAATTCATAGTTTTGATGCCTTCAGTGTGAATGTACAATTTTCATAGTCAAGAAAATACAGAAAAATCTTTAAATGAGGTGTGCCCAAACTTTTGGACTGTACTGTATGTATATTGTATGTGTGTATTTATACTGTATGTAAACCTGGTGCACAATTATTAGTCAATTTATATTTCTGATAATTAATTTTAATTGTTTAACAACTACAGATTTGTCTGCCAATCCAAAAGTTTAATAAACCTGAAATCTGAATATTAAAGACAGTATAAGTGAGATTTTGTCTCTTAGGAGAAGATCTATGTTTGCAGAATTATTTAGCAACTAAAAATGTGCAGAATTATTATGCAACTAAATGAAATAGGTAAATTTTCTCATCTCAATTGTTTATTTTCATCTGTTAAAGTGAGAATAATAAGCGAACACCTAAAAATGTACAAAAATACATTTCTAACATTTCTAAAAAATATTAGTGACCAATACAGCCACCCATCTTTTCAATAACAGTCATAAGTCTTCCATCCATGGAGTCTATCAGTTTCTTACTGTTTTCCTTCACTGTAAAGCTCCTGTTTGAGAAGGGCCCACAAGTTCTCAATAGGGTTTGGGTGAGGTGAGGAAGAGACCATATTCTTGCATCTTTAAGGCCTTTAATGACTAGCAAACCAATGGCATACTTTGATGCATGCAATGCAGCATTGTCCTATATACAAATCATGGTTTTCTTGAAAAATGCAGACTTTTTAATGTACCACTGATTGAAGAAAGTGTCTTCTAAAAACTGGCAGTAGGTTTGGTAGTTGATTTTGAGGTTATCTGCAACCCTAAAAGGTCCAATTGCTCAATGGGGTCCTCCCCCATTTTTGATTACCAGCCCTTGTAAAGCAAACAGTTGTGGACTTATATTATCAGTCTGGGAAGGTCCCTAATTGGCACCGTACCAGAGAAATCAGTAAGAGCCGGGCAAAGTGCCAGAATTGGTGCATCAATTGATGTGCCAATTCTGGGATGGCTGTGGGTTTGTATTTTTAGGCTTTGATGGGCCCAATTAAAAGGGACCTTCCCTGCCTGATAAAATAAACCTGCTGCTGGATATCAAAAATGTGGGGCCATTTCACAGCACTAATGTTTGGGTCACCATTGGCTTCTACGGGGTTCAGATTCTGGGTTAAGTTCAGGTCAAGTTTTGGTACCTTAACCGAACGTTGGAATAAAGTTTGTGCCTGGTTACCAGACCTCGAACTTTCATCCCTACTAACAACCTTTCCCAGATGCAGTGATGCATTTTTGTGATTGAAAACATTCACTCAGTGAGCTGTGAAACACATTTACTGACCATAGCCATAGTTATCTGTAGTGCAGTGCATTTTGAGACTCAAAGACATGTCCAGAGATTGGCTTATGTTCTCCTGAACATGAAAATAGAGAAAGAGCATGCCTTTCTGTGTAATATATTGGCGACTTGGTATATTTTAGCTGGCTGAGTGCATGCCATAAGTTCTCAGAAAGCAGCAGAATCTACAAGCTGGTATGGCAGCGACTGCACCACCAATGTTTCTTCATTTGTTTATCGAGGGCCATAATTCTGCTTGCACAGCCTGTAACACATCTTCTAGATTCCCACTGTGTTTTATAGTGCTATACAGTACTACTAAAGCTGGAAAACATACTCTAAATTTTTTTTAACCTTCAAGAAAAATCTCTCCTAATAGGGTTATTTTTTTAAAAGACTTGGTGACAACAATCCATAACTTCTTTACCTTCAAAACAGTACTCCTGTTTTATCTCCAGAAAAAAGTGGATACCTTTTGGAAGACTTAAATAACCTTTGTAATTGCCTAATCATTGCAGACCCCAAAAAATATAATCTTTTTCACTTCTAGTTTAAAGGTTATTACTTCTTCATATTCAATACAGTATAGCATATCCGATTAAAGGGATAATTTTTGAACAACTTATGAAAAATCTATTGCTTTTTCTTTTAACAAAGTGAAAAGCTCTTTATACTCTGCAACCAGGGATTGTTGCACCCAACTAAGTAAAATTGCCACGGATTCTTCTGTTTACACCACATGCTTAAAAACAACAGCAATGTATGCATCTGCCCCCTCCAACCGTTAAGAGGGGTAATTTTCAGAGCATTTATTCAATTCAGGTAGCCTAAAAAGTCAGATTCTACAGTGTGTTGTTATATATGCTATTGGTTACTTCTGGTTACCATCAATTTTCCTCTAGCCAGATAGGATGAAGTCATTTGTGCATTAAAATTGTTTTGTTTTCCTTACAGAGCTTAAAACATGTTCAATTGACTTCAAGAGGATCTTGCAGTATTCTACACATATTTTCCAGGCAATTAGATGCATTTTAATTAACAAAATTGTCCATTACTTTATATCATCCCCCCAATGTATCACCCTGGAGCCCCTAAGGATTTTTGCAAATGTACCTTACGTTGCTTTTTCTGCCTGTGAGCGGTGCTATTGGTGGTCGCTCACAGGCATCAAGTGACCCCGCGCTGACGTCACGACAAGTGAGGCGAGACTCAGCGCAGGGGTCCCCGTGGTGGCTGCTGGGTTGTGGGCGGGGTTACCCCCCACATCACACCCATCATCCACCACGCGCTTTTCCAATGAATGGGGAAAGGCAGAGCGCGTGGTGAATGCCGGGTGTGACGCAGGGGGCAACCCAGCCCACAGCCTGGCATCCACCGTGGAACCAGGAAGACAGAGACCCCCAGCTGCTGCTAGCACTTGTCGTGACATCAGCGGATGTCAGAGCCGGCTGCAGTCGGGGGTCACATGATGCCTGTGAGCGGCCAGTGATAGCGCCGCTCACAGGCAGTATCTGCAACGTAAGCAAATTACAAAAATCCTTAGGTGCCCTGGGGGGGTTACATTGGGGGGGTAATCTAAAGTACTGGACAACCCCTTTAAGAAATTTGTTTAAACTTGTTTGTTGTGAGTTATGATATCCTTTCACTATCCTAAATCTAAATGAAAGCTATATGTAGTATGTAAAGTGAAAGTGGGCATTTTTTGGCAATTTGCGGACATTGAATTGCAAATTGTTCAATTTTCTGGGACCTTCATATTTGATAAAATTTGACATGAACTTGATTTGTAGTGAATCAACTCACTCATCTCTTTTTGATGAGGTTGTCTTATGAAGAAAACTCCTTTCCATATGTACTATTTAATTTGCTACTTACAGTATATTTGAAACTTATGAAATTTATTATCCTTAATCTTATTTCTTCAATAATATACGTAACAAACATGCCACTTTTGTATGGCTCCAAATTCCCACAAAAATTTTAACTAAATTCAAAAATGTTTGCCTTCTTTGATTTATTTACTATTAATACTTCCAAATGTTGCTTCTTTTTCACAATTCAAAGTCATCTGATTTCCAATAAAACATATAAAATAAATGTTTCTTTCTGGAAATTTTAAATATTTCTCAATGAATTGAAAGCTACATTAAAGTTTGATATCTACAAAATCTTGGTACAAGTACATCCTATAAATACATTGGCACACACAATATTAAGCTTCTTCATTGTACCTGATTTTAATATGTCTTCAGGCAATAAATGTTAATAAAACTACAGTTCCAAGAACAGGAAATAAATTATTGTAAGAAAGTACAGTTACCAATCTATAGGGATTAAGTGCTTGATTAACTGAATTAGCCATTTATAGGAAACTGAAAGATGTACTTTTATCTTTTTTTTTATTCTTAATGTATTTAAATTTTTAGCAAATGTTGTCATAATATTACATTACATATCATGTTACATTAAATAATATTGGACGACTTTTCAACTTATCAGCTTTTGATCAATTTGCTCTCTGCTGACCCCAGTCATTCATATTTTGGAATATGTAAATATATTTACATTTATGTTCATATTTCAATCTATATTAATCTATGGCTGATATCACTAAAATGTCAGTGATTAAAACTTTTCAGCACTCTTCCTTTAGTTAAAATTTTTTCTATTTATCCAAATATGACAAATAATTCTATAGCCTTTCACACAATTAAAAGGAGTCAGTCACCCCAAAAATGCAATTTAAACTATTTATACAGTCCTACAGAGGTTTTAGCACCAATACAACTAGCATTATAGATTTTACTTCTTTAGTGGGACAGAAAAACTTGTATTCCATATCTGTGAATATGCAGTGCTCACTCTGGGCAAGTAAGCATTGTCAACCAAGCTAAAAGAGGAGATTCACGACATGTTTATTAGGCTAAGTGCCCACGTAGCGTTTTTCAAGCGTATATGCTGCAGAATTTCCGCAGCGTAAACGCTTGTTAAACGCTAGGTAATCCGCCCCCCATGGTCCCCAAGGGGATTCCGCAAGTTCTATGCCCATGCTGCGGATTTTTCCTGCAGCGTTTATGCTGCGCTCAAAAATCCGCAGCATGTCCATTAATTTTGCGGAAGCGCGGCGTAATCGCCGCCATTGACTCGCATTGAGACGCACATAATCCGTGTCAGTACATTTGTACTCACGGATTATATGCGTTTCAATGTGCGGATGGTACCCAGTTCTGGAGGAGAGGAGACTCTCATCCAGACCTGGGTACCATTGTGCCTGTAAAAAAAAGAATAAAATAAAAAATAAAGTTTATATTCACCTTCCTACGGCCCCCGGTCTCCTTCCCTTTGCTTGCGGGCAGGACTGAAGGACCTGCGGTGACATCACAGTCATGTGACCGCAGGCCCTTCAGTGCAGTGTCCCGCGATCAGCTGGCAGACAGGAGCGAGCGCAGCTACACACGCCGGGCCATCAGAGGGTAAGTATAGGTTTATTTTTTTATTTTTAAACATTCTTACGGTCACACTATATAAATCCTTGCTGTTTACATGGATTTATATAGTGTGACCTAGTTGTCAAGCACTTTCCAAGTGATGCTAAATCGCCTGGAAAGCGCTTGTCAATCCGCATGCAGAAACGCATGTGAAAACGCTTCAAATCCGCATGTATTTAGCAGGAAAAATGCATGTACAATCTGCATGCGTTTTTTCTGCCAGGGAGATGCAGAAATGATGCAGAAATTTTCTGCTTCATTTCTGCATCATGGGCACATAGCCTTAAGGGGGTTCAATGGTGCATTGTGCCCTTAGCCACTCTAAGGGTATGTGCCCACGATGCAGAAATGAAGCGGAAAATTTCCGCTTCATTTCTGCATGTCCTTACCCGGAAAAATGCATGCGGAATTTGCATGCGTTTTTTGCGCATTTTTCGTGCGTTTTGCACATGCGGAATTGCCTTGCATTTTCTAGTGCATAGTAGATAGCAATTCCGCATGCATAAACGCACAAAGAATGGACATGCTGCGGAATTTTCCGCGCATCAAAAATGCTGCGGAAAATTCCGCAGCATGGGCATTGCAATTGCGGAATTACATAGGGGACCAAGGGAGGAGGCTTATCAAGCGTTTCCAAAGCATTTACGCTGCTAAAATTCCACAGCAAAAATGCTTGAAAAACGCATCGTGGGCACATACCCTTAGAGTGCACCAAGAACAGTCATTCGTATATGGAATAAAATCATTTTTCTGTCCAAATAAAGAAGTAAAATCTATACAGCAGCAGTGTTTCTCAACTCCAGCCTCTTAAAGCCCACCAATAGGTCCTGATTTGTGAATATCCTATAGAGAGAACCTGTGGAAATATCTGATGCCTTGCTAATAATTCCATTACCTGTGCAATAATTACAGTATTCCATCATCTGTGCAATAGTAAGGAAATCCTGAAATGATCACCTGTTAGCAAGCTTTGAGGACAGGAGGTTAGAACTACTAACTAGTGTTGAGCCACCCCCATAGTGTTCGGGTTTGGTTCGTCAAACACCGGCATGTTCGTCGAACGGTTCGTCGAACACCATCGAACACCGTCAAACACCGTTAAAACCAATGGCAGGCAAACAAAAACACATAGAAACACATAGAAAACACATAGAAAACACCTTCAAAGGTGGAGGAGTAAAAGGAGGAGGAGACACAGTTCAATTCACAATTCACAATTCAGCAGCGGCATACACCGGTACCCGACAATTTAGAACAGAAAGAATAGAGCATCACACATAGATTAAATCGATAGAAACATGTTAGTCACATATATAATAAGTACAGTGACAGTGTTCGTTACTGTACTTGTCATTAAGTGTTAAAATAAAGGATTTATTAAAAAAAAATAATAGTGTTTTCATGCACCCGTCTCTTTAAAAAAGCTGACCGGCAATTCATCATCGGTACCCGACAATTTAGAACAGAAAGAATAGAGCATCACACATAGATTAGATAGATAGAAACATGTCAGTCACATATATAATAAGAACAGTGACAGTGTTGGTTACTGTACTTGTCATTTAGTGTTAAAATAAAGGATGTATTAAAAAAAAAATTGGCGTGGGGTTCCCCGTACGTTTAGTCTCTAGGGGAGGTTAAGTAGACGGCTGGGGCAGATGTTTGAAGCCTAGGTAGGGGGTAATACCCACGGAGCTTCCCAGGCTACTAATATCAGCCCCCAGCTGAATTTCTAGCCTTTACTAGCTATTAAAATGGGGGACCCAAAAAAAATGACGTGGGGTCCACCCTATTTTAATAGCTAGCAACGGCTAGGCAGACCGCTGAAGGCTGATATTAATAGCCCAGGAAGGGTGCCATGAATATTGGGCCCCTCCCAGGCTAGAAACACCAGCCATCAGCTGCCCCAGAAATGGCGCATCCATAGGATGTGCCAATTCTGGCACTTAGCCTTGCTGTTCCCACTGCCCTGTAGCGGTGGCAGTGCGGTAATAGGGTTGTGGTTGATGTCAGCTTATAATGCCAGCTGACATCAAGCCCAGGTTAGTAGTGGAGAGGCGTCTATAAGACACCACCATTACTAACCCCATAGTCAAAGTTAAAAAAAAACACAAACACCCAGAATAAAGTCCTTTAATTGAAATAAAGACACATTCCTTATATGTTATAAATTAAACCCTGCTTACCGTATCACCCATTCCAGCTGAAGCCAATGTCTTCTGCAATAAAAGTAAAATAATAAACCAACCTCATCCTTACCTTTCCATGGTTCCCAGGATGGCTTCAGCTCTGCTTCATTGACATGACAGGCTGGAGCGCAGCAGAACGCTGCCAATAATAAAAAAAAAATGGCTTTGAGATGCTCGGGCGAGTACTGAGCAGTGGCGAGCATGCTCGCTCATCACTATTGATTAACAGTATTACTGTGAAAAAAATCTAGTTACACTTGGTGCACGAACAGTTATCGAACATAACCTCGAACAGCCGAATTTTTTGCAAATCATTCGAGTTCGTCGAATGACTCGAGCACCGCCCAAAACAGCTCGAATTTGAGATTGGCGAACAGTTCGAGTCGAACAATGCTCATCTCTACTACTAACCTATAAAATTGTAAAAGTTGTTTAAATATAGTTTTAGGATAACAAACTCCCAATAAAGGAATTTTACAGGCACACAGATTACCATAAATGAATAACCTTCAGAATCTACTTGCTGTTAAAATTCAGCTGTGTTACTGAGCAGTCTCATGCAGTTGCTCCTTACTTCTTGCTACAGTCCATTCAAAGCACAGAGCACAGAGATTTCCTGTCTGTGCTTTAAATGGCTTATTCAGCAGCTGTGAGTAGTGTTAGTAGTGTGCGCTCAGCGATGATGTAATAGGGGCGTCACCTGTGATCCTTGGCAATAATTGCTATTTCAGAATTTTGGGCTAAATACTGTACATTTTCGCATAATTATGATAATCCTATCTAGTTGGCAAAATTATACAAAATGTTTTGCTGATGGCCACTCTCTGCCTTCCTCATCTCACTGCAGAGCTGTGTGTGATTATAACGGACATATCTGCAGGTTCATCTCAGCAGACAGAAAGGATTACAATATTGTTACAGCAAAGTTGAGAGAGAAGCAGAAAATGCGTTTGCATAAAGACAAAGTTAATTTCTCCTGTTCTGTGTTAGTTACTTGTCTCACACTGGTAACTCCCCCTTCATGTAAAATAAGCTCTGAAGCAATGGATGCAGAAATATCTTCCAGGCAGCATCCTCCCCATAGCCTGGAAGAGGTTCTTTACATATAAGAAAAATGTGATTTCTCTGGAATAAGACATCGGATCACAGATATCAAGGTATCATTTTATTCAGCTTCCTATCACCTGCATTCTCATATACACGGCTTAGCAGGGTTGATCCTACAGACAGATTCCCTTTAAACAGTAAAAACTGGAACTTTGTGATGGAGAAAAAATAAGGCTTTTGCGCTTGGAAGAAAAATATTTTGGTAGGTAAGTAGATTATATATTAATGTGGAATTGATAACTGAGAATTATGGGTGCAAAGATGGAAGTTTTGATGCTGAAGTATACGTTTTACATGTGAATAAATAAAACAATAAAACTCGTGAATGGGATTTACATTCAAAATCCCAATGCCAGAATAAATGAAACACCATTCCTGCCATTAAATCAAATGATTTAATTGGTAACATGTCTACTGTAGCAATAAAAAAGACAATGTGGCAGCACATAGCTATCAGGTGCTATGTAAAAGAATTATTTATAGTCTGTTTAGTAGGGATAGCTCCCAGATAACCTCTGACACC
Source organism: Phyllobates terribilis (assembly GCF_046119375.1). Classification (NCBI taxonomy): domain Eukaryota; kingdom Metazoa; phylum Chordata; class Amphibia; order Anura; family Dendrobatidae; genus Phyllobates; species Phyllobates terribilis. The sequence continues at coordinate 804,769,593 of NW_027362761.1, forward strand.
ATCATTTATCCAATAAAGAGCTCATTAGCTATAAAAATTGGTGACATGTCAATTGTAGTAGGACAAAGGCTGTATTTGTACTGGCAATTTGCAAGATAGGTAAGCCTGTCAGATTCAGATAGCAGCACATTAACTTTTGTGTTATAAAAAATGTCAGATCTTTTAGAAGAAAAAAAAAGGAAAAGGATATTAAAATATTAACTTTGGAAAGATTCATTTAAATGAGTTTTAATAATTCTCCAAAAGTCCTGTTTTTAATCAGCACATTGGTGGGTTAAGAGACATTAGGCTCTGCTTCATGGTAAATAGTCTTAGTTTATTTGCCTTCTCTCCAGCTAGCATAATCGGCAAGTTCAGATAATTGGAACATCTGGCTACTGTTGAGCTCCCTACAATTACATTTATTTGCTTTGGCTACTTCTATGTCATCTGCTAGGGAAAGATAAGTTTAAGGTTTATTTACTATGAGCTTTTTATTTCTTTTTGCGAGTTTTAATAAACAAATGTTGCAGTTCTTTGTGTTTTGTGTAACAGCAACATTATGCATTTCAAAAATCACTGCTTATACACCTAAAAAAAAAGACTGAGTCATTTTACCAAGCTATTAACCTGAAAGAATCAAACTACATAGTAGCCAATGCCTGGTGTTTATTATTACATTAATTACTATTTGTATTACTATTTTTATTGTTATCATTATCCATGTACAATGTTATTTGAGCATATTTCAATTGTAAGGTGCTGCGGAGTATGGTGGTGCTGTATAAATAAAATTATTAATAAATTATTATTGCTTCAGGCATAGCATAGCTGTTTAAGAGGAGTAAGGTTATGTTCACACATTGCGTGTTTTCCCATATTTTTTTCCGCACTTTATTTTTCCTCAAAAACTTAGGAAAGTGAATGTGATTTCTGAATTGTCATGCACATGTTTTCTTTGCAGATTTGAAGCAGTTTCACATCTGCAGCATGTCAATTCTTTCAGCATTTTTTGCAGTGTTTTTCACCTTTTTTAATAAATGTGAAAAATGCATCAAAAACGCATGCAAATATGTGCGTATTTCACGCATTATTTTTCCTGTCAACACATCAGGATTTGCAGCACATTTTTTGCTGCTGCAAATCCTGAACATATGCACATTAACTAAGGGCTCATTCAGAGGTCAGTTTTTCTTGTACAGGTGGTATCTGTGTTTTTCACAGATAGCACTCATACCTACGATAGTCTATGGGGTATTTCATATGTCCAATTTTTTTTTCTGGACCGAGTGGCCCGCACAAAAGCATGGAGACTTGTCCAATATTAATCTGAGTGTCAGATGAAATTTGCCAAAACCAGGATGTAGATTTTTTTAAAAAACGGACAGCACTGGAATGCCATCTGTGTGCTGCCCACTTTTCTTGGACTGTTTGATAGGAGAAGCTTGAGAAACCGTCATAATTTTTTTTCCATCTAAGTAAAACTGATGAAACTCTGACCAAACTCTAATGACACAATGATCAAAAACACTGATGAAACTCTGAATTTTATTTACTTGTGATAAAACCACTGATGTGTGATGGAGAAGACAGCACCATGCTTAAGGAGTGGGTTCAAATCCTAGGCCCAGACTCAGTTTCCTTCCAAATAGTAAGTCCAAAAAATGGCAGCATTCCAATTTACAATGAGAAAAAAGAAGAGTACTTTATTCACCCACATGAAGCTTGGACATGAGTAGAAAAAGTAGCCCACTTTTTTTACACTACAATTTTGACTGCTGACATTTTTGTTGTCACTCGATAGATCCTTGAATAAATCTTAACTGCACGACAGTTGCGAATTAGAAGTGCATGAGAATCGGTCTCTATCTAGACTTTTAAGAACATTTTCTTTTGGCAAACTCAACATTAGTTAGTCTAACTTCAGGTCAAATAGTCTATGTAGCTGAAAATCTAAAACACAAAGGTTTTCATTTCTAGAAATAGACATTGATATCCAAGGCCAAATTCACATAGAAAGATATTAGAAATATAATACAACCTTATCTATTTTAGGTCTAACAAATTGCAGTCTGGAAAAGTGCACATTTTCATGTCTCATAATAATTTCCAATTCAAAAATTCGAATTTGCCTGTTTGCACAGCATTTCCAAGGAAATTCAATTTGCAAAGAAGTTAATCTCCGTGAATTTAATGTCCCTTATTATGCTCTGAGGCCTTTAGACACCAGAGCACAATGAATGTAATATGCAAAGATCAAATAAAATCCTTATTCACACCATAACGCTTACTTCTCTGGCCCCTTCACTCCTCCACTCCTCACCATCACCTGTTCTGTCCTCATTGCATCTTCTGACCCCCACTGCAAGTGCTGAAATCATTGTGACTCTCACACTGACTTGAAACTTCCGGCTCTGATGAGGCCCGAGAGAGGGCCCACACAAAGGGTCATGATGTCATGATGTCACAACGTGCGCCCGTGACCATGCGTGTGCCATTTTACTGGATTCACGAGGAATCAAATTGCAAAAAATCAGCATTTTGGTGAATGCGGATATTTGAAAAAAATTTGAGATGAATTCCATAATTCCACTCTAAGTTTTTTGCTCATCTCTAGTTAAAGCTTTATGTATGTGATAAACTATATTTTTTAACATAAAAGTTATTTTTACTTGAGTGCCCCATGTCCTAAACCCCCATCCATGCCCCATGGAATGCATCCATCACAGCCATCCTCATCTAGACACAAATATAAAAAAGTTAAGAAGAAGAAAAATATATGTATCAGCTTTCCCAGGGTTGAATTAAGTTCCAAGGTCCACGCATTCAGGGAGGGATGCATCGGGAATTAACTTAGCTGGTTACTAGGTGGATTAATGGCAATTACGGAGGAAAGATCTAGAAATCCCCAAAAATTATTTAAAAGTTCATTGTCATAGAGAAAAATTTAAATCTATAAGACTTCTCCGGAGAAGGGACAAATCACCCTCACATTGAACATATTGGATTCATTATAGCTAGTGAAGAGAGAAAACTAATTATAACTAGGGAAGTGAGAGAGAGCTGACACTCCAATCTCCATTGAAGTAGAGGCCTCCTGCAGTGAACAGGTAATGACCACAGGAGATTTGTTCTGTGAAAAAGACACCAAGACTGAGATTCATTTACGCAGAGGCGGGGCAGTACGCTTCCCAGGGATAGAGCTTCCTCTGATCAAAGCACTGTCTGAGACTTTTTGAAGCCAGTGGTTTGTAATGAATATTGGGGTTTGCATTGATTCAAAATTTATGAGGCACATAATGCCTTCACTCACATCAACGTAAGGCTATTCTAACCCCTCCAACTTAATATCATCCCAATGGATGGTGCTATCCATGCCATGTTTCATGTCTATAGACAGATAAAATCGCAATAAGAAACATGACGACAATATCTACCACCTGGGACCTAAATTGGCAAAGATATCCAGAAAGCTAGGGATGTAATAAAATTCTATCAGACCTAGCACATCCCACATCCAGCCTCCATATGAGCTCACCAAGGGGAGGTATCAGGGCGTAACCTTGATCTAATAAAAATCATGTGTTCATTCTGGAAGACATATTCTGCTCGTTCCCTTAGATATCTTGCTATGGTCTTCTAAGATGAGAGTGTTCCACTTTCCTTATTGGAGCGCTTCCCTCTATAATGATAAGAGCCATTCCTGCATCATCAGGTTTAGTAATTTTCTTTTGGTATTCCTTTGTATTTTATGTAATTGTGTATACTGTATTGTTTTGTTCCCATTGTGTATAATCTTTGTATATTTTTTATAAACACTGCCTATCTTTCCTGATTAAATATATAAAATTTAATAGCTCTGTTCCTCTTGCTCTGTAAAAAGCACCCCTGAAGCCATACGCTACTTGCAACGGGTGTCCAATCGGCCTGTATAAACAATTGGTGGTGGCAGCTATTAGTTCTTTATTGTGGAGTTGGCAGTGACCTTATCAGGGTATATATATTCCATGCGTTGGAATCGGAGGTGTATATACCATATTATTATTATTATTATTTATTTATATAGCGCCATTGATTCCATGGTACTGTACATAAGAAGGGGTTACATACAAAATACAGATATCACTTACAGTAAACAAACTAACAATGATAGACTGGTATGGAGGAAAGAGGACCCTGCCCTTGCGGGCTTACATTCTACAGGAGTGGGGTGGAGACAGTAGGTTGGGGGTTGCAGTAGCTTCGGTGTTGTTGAGGAGGCAGCAGAGTCATACCATACACTCACTATGTGTTCCCCAATAACTGGCCTTGTAGTGGAATCAATGTGGATTTTGAAAATATGAATTAATATTAATTCCGAACATGTTGTATACAGCATTGATTACTGAGCATGTAAAAAATAGTACATTGGAATTACTATGAGAAAAATAAAAGAACGCATTGCTGAACATATTCATGGCTCCCAACCACAAAATAATGTAACTAAAAAAGCCCTATTAGGAGTGTAATGGCACTTTTTTGAGGTGATCTCACCTTTTTCAATGTTTCAGGGGTATAGAGAATTACTCAACCCATCCGTGGAGGAGACTGGAGACATTTAATGCGCGAGGCACGCTAGATTTGTGATATGAGGACACGCATACCAACTGGGCTGAATTATAAAACAGACTTACTGTATTTATATTGAGAAAAATGCATTTCTTTATATTCATTTCTATTTTTCAGTTTCTTTATTCGCATGTATTCTTGAGCTAATTAACATAATTGTTTTGTTACTCCCCTTCCTGTTCCTTTTGCATACATATGTTTGACTGGTTCTGTACTGAAAGGCTATGATTAAGAACCAGTGCGGTTTGAAACGCATCATACACATGATTTTATCCTTTTTTTCTTCTGCTTTTCATGATGTTTTTAACTAATATGGATTAAAGATGAACTTTTAAATAATTTTTGGGGATTGCTGAATCTCTACTGCATGAAAAAGTTATATATATTATATATGTTGAACTCATACATTAAGGAGCAATAATATATGGAATTGGTAAAATATCAAAATAACCACAAACTTAATGCAATTAAATAAAGTATAAATATTATTCCCATATATTCAATCAGGAGCTCGCGATTTCCCAGGCAACTTCCCGATTGCTATGGGGTGGCTACTCTTTATTGATTGACAGTATGGACCAGTGGCTTTGTTGTTGCTGCTACATGGGGTATCTTTGCCTCTGTTGCATAGGAAGTGCAGTCCCACTGAAGCTGGATGGGATCTGAAGCTAGCAATACATTTCAGCAATCCTGGCTAGATTTGGAGCATTGCTTACAAGTGATTTTAAGGATTGCACATTTCCGGACACCATTGCAGGTCTCCTAGGCAATGAGCTGTAAACAATAAAAAAATAAAATTGCATTATCAGAGGAACAAAGCAGCATTTTAATAATTGTACATTGCAAAAATTATTCTATTCACAAGCTCTATCCAATAATACTTATGAATAAAGATAAGATAGGAATCACCCTTTAAGGGTGGCCACATGATAAGAAATTTCAAATACATAAATAAGACTCAGAAATATTACAACTAAAATTGACAACAGCAAGAGCTGAACTTTGTAAACTTTAGAATGAATTTATATCATCTGGTTCTGTAATCAAGTTCCAGCTATTTTATTATTACAGGATTACATTTAACCACATCTGCAAAAGCAAATTATCAGCTGGAAGTCAAGGATGCGTTACAATGGAATTGTATTTAATATTCATTAAGTTTACTTGCAATTTAGAATTTGTGGTCTCATGAGCTTAGCTTGCACATACCATCATGAGAATTGCAATAGTTTCACCACTAGAGTCATTGAGGGGTATCTAAGAATAAAGTTGTAGGGCTGGTGATTGGTTTGTGACTTTACAATCTGTGCACAGCAGGAGTTCCAGCTTAATCAACACGTCTGTCCTCTTCAGTTACTGTATCTACAGCTGAAGCTTCGGTAAAATCAGAGGAAGCAGCATTATTACATACCTGATAATAATTGTTGCAATTTAATACAACCTCCTTGCTGTACAGAGCTGTAACATTTTTATGGAAGCATCCTCTTCAAGAAAAATAGAGTAAATTTGCAATTAAATGGGTTGACTACCCTTATTTAAAAAAAAAATGAGCCACCCTGGTATACAATAAAAACTCCTCGGTTACCGATCCCCCTCTGCTCCTCACCTAGTGCTAACCATGTCTCCTGCTGATCTCCATGCTTCCTCCACTAACTGAGATTCGGATGTACACTGCTCAAAAAAATAAAGGGAACACTCAAATAACACATCCTAGATCTGAATGAATGAAATATTCTCATTGAATACTTTGTTCTGTACAAAGTTGAATGTGCTGACAACAAAATCACATAAAAATTATCAATGGAAATCAAATTTATTAACCAATGGAGGCCTGGATTTGGAGTCACCCCAAAAATCAAAGTGGAAAAACACACTACAGGTTGATCCAACTTTGATGTAATGTCCTTAAAACAAGTCAAAATGAGGCTCAGTATTGTGTGTGGCCTCCACGTGCCTGTATGACTTCCCTACAACACCTGGGCATGCTCCTGATGAGGTTGCGGGTGGTCTCCTGTGGGATCTCCTCCCAGACCTGGACTAAAGCATCCGCCAACTCCTGGACAGTCTGTGGTGCAATGTGACGTTGGTGGATGGAGCGAGACATGATGTCCCAGATGTGCTCAATCGGATTCAGGTCTGGGGAACGGGCGGGCCAGCCCATAGCTTCAATGCCTTCATCTTGCAGGAACTGCTGACACACTCCAGCCACATGAGGTCTGGCATTGTCCTGCATTAGGAGGAACCCAGGGCCAACTGCACTAGCATATGGTCTCACAAGGGGTCTGAGGATCTGACCTCGGTACCTAATGGCAGTCAGGCTACCTCTGGCGAGCACATGGAGGGCTGTGAGGCCCTCCAAAGAAATGCCACCCCACACCATTACTGACCAACTGCCAAACCGGTCATGCTGAAGGATGTTGCAGGCAGCAAATCACTCTCCACGGCATCTCCAGACTCTGTCACGTCTGTCACATGTGCTCAGTGTGAACCTGCTTTCATCTGTGAAGAGCACAGGGCGCCAGTGGCGACTTTGCCAATCCTGGTGTTCTGTGGCAAATGCAAAGTGTCCTGCACGGTGTTGGGCTGTGAGCACAATCCCCATCTGTGGATGTCGGGCTCTCATACCACCCTCATGGAGTCGGTTTCTAACCTTTTGTGCAGACACATGCACATTTGTGGCCAACTGGAGGTCATTTTGCAGGGCTCTGGAAGTGCTCCTCCTGTTCCCCCTTGCACAAAGGCAGAGGTAGCGGTCCTGCTGCTGGGTTGTTGCCCTCCTACGGCCCCCTCCACGTCTCCTGGTGTACTGGCCTGTCTCCTGGTAGTGCCTCCAGCCTCTGGACACTACGCTGACAGACACAGCAAACCTTCTTGCCACAGCTCGCATTGATGTGCCATCCTGGATGAGCTGCACTACCTGAGCAACTTCTGTGGGTTGTAGAGTCCGTCTCATGCTACCACGAGTGTGAAAGCACAACCAACATTCAAAATTGACCAAAACATCAGCCAGAAAGCATTGGTACTGAGATGTGGTCTATGGTCCCCACCTGCAGAAACACTCCTTTATTGGTGTGTCTTGATAATTGCCAATAATTTCCATCTATTGTCTATTCCATTTGCACAACAGCATGTGAAATTGATTGTCAATCAGTATTGCTTCTTAAGTGGATAGTTTGATTTCACAGAAGTTGGATTTACTTGGAGTTATATTCTGTTGTTTAAGTGTTTCCTTTATTTTTTGAGCAGTGTACTAACCCTGCACTATTGATTTGCAGCAGTGGTCACATGTGCATCTGACTAAAATTGGGTGTACAAAGCCGGTCTAAACTTGGGCAGAGCTAGGAAAGGGGCAGCGGATGATAAGTTGGTGTGTATAATTTTATTTTTATTTTATACCATTCGGGTCATTTTTTAATAGAACAAAAGGAACAAAAGCTTTAATACTACACAAAATGAATGTCTAAAATGTAAATTGTTGGCAGATTTTGCCACAAATTTGTTGTGAAATTCACTATATTTCTAATTTGGAAACGAGACTTCCCAAGCTATTCATCTAGTGGTATAGAGATCATTGTGAACCCACAACTGCTACACAAAATTTTATAACTTCATATTGAAAGGTGTCAGTTTTTCCACTAAAAAGTTGATTTAGTCCTAAGTTTTTCATTTTCACAAAAGGTAATAACAGAAATGAACCACACAATTTGTTACCCACTTTCCATGATACTACACTATTTATGGTCAGAGGCTGCTGTTAGGACGAATGGTAAGGCTCAGAATGGGTTTCAAGAACAGCAGAAAGCCCCCTTAAATTTCTCTATTTGGAAAATTATACCTTCTAATGTATTTATGTAGAGAGGTAGTGAAAAATTACAATTTGCATTTTTTTATCACAAAAAAGTAAATTTTATGATTATTTTTTGAACATTCCTAGAAACACACCTTAAATTTTATAAATTGTTTTTGTGTTCAGAAATGCATCCATTGTGGCCCCAGTATAGTTACTGGACACATAGCTGTGCCTAAAATAGAAGGGACATAATTTGTTCTTCAGGATAGAATTGATTGAAGCCCAGGTCCAATTTAAATATTGCAGAGGGATTACATTAGGAGTCGGGGGTTTGCTGGATCTGAAATTGGTTCAGAATCATCGGTGGATTCTGTGGCCTCCCATTCTGGTCCAGCTGGGGCAGATGCTGTTCAGCATTGCTGTTGGTCCCAGCGCCTGGCTGGTGCACGAGATGTACAAGTTGTCTCTTGTATCTTTGTTCCTAGTAGTGTGAAGCATAGGTTGCGGAGGGGAACAGGGCTACTACAGCCTAAGTCCAGGATGCACTGCACTGAGCATGCCCGTGACATGGCGGACCGTGATAGGTGGTTTGGTGTCAGCTGATCCGGTGACCTGGCACCGCCTGATAGGCCGTGGGTGACGTCATCAGTAGTGCAACCAATAATGCGACGGTGGGCAGGGCTTAGTCTTTAAATAGCCTCCCCACAAACATGGCGGTGCGCTCTGATCATTGAGCTGAGGTTGTGTTACTGTGTGGACGCTTATCTGTTTGGGCTCCACGTGCTCTCTTGCTGTTCTAGCTTCCAACAGGCAGGTTTAGCTGGGGATAGGCAGTCTTAGCTAGAGGGAGGCAGGTAGTTCCGTTTGACAGTCTGGCTCCGACAAGGGGGTCGCTATACACCCCGAGCAGACTGCAGACTCCGTATTCCTGGCACCGCCTGTTAGCCACATGGTGAGATACTCCGCAGTCCAGTAGCACACCGGCTGGGAGCACGTATACGTCGGCGTGAGTCACACACACATCCTAGCGCCTGCTGCATAGCCTCTGTGCAGTAAACAGGGCTACGGCTAAATTATTTTTCGCACATCTCTCGTGCAGTTAACGGAGATAGTGCGAATCCCTTTTCCCGTCCCGGTGTGCAGTAACACTGGAGGGATTTATATATTAGTTGGTTGTTTTACCTTCTTACCCGGAAGGTGTTTGGCCGCAGTCTTCCAGGCTGCATCGCAGACCCCGGGTTCGGTTGCTTTACATTATTAATAAAGTTGTTTGCAACCGTTCCCTTAACAGTATCAGAGCGCCAGGGTCTAGCCGAACATGGCTGACAACCAGCAACTGCAGCACTATATACAGCAACTTGAGGCCAGACTTAGGACTCTGGAACAAACTGCCCCGGTTGCTGATATCACGGCAGTAGCTACCCAAGCAACTTCACAGGCGGCTAATCTAGTTAACACGGCTGCGGTGAATGCTGCGGCAGCTGCTACTGCTCCACTACCCCGTTTTGCTCTCCCGGAAAAATTTTCTGGCGACAGCAGATCCTGCAGAGGTTTTTTTAATCTGTGCTCCATTCAGTTAGAGATGATGGAGGCACGGTTCCCCTCCGAAAGGGCCAAAGTGGGTTTTGTCATCTCGTTACTCTCCCACGGGGATTTGGAGTGGGCTACCCCTCTGTGGGAGCGGAATGACCCGGTAGTGGCTAATGCGGGTCTCTTTCTTAGAGCCCTAAAGAGTGTTTTCCTAGGTCCTCAGGTCACGCATGATACGGCTCTTAAGCTTCTTGCGTTGGTCCAGGGTTCGGCCACCACCAGCCACTATGCCATCTAGTTCAGAACCTTAGCAGCTGAACTGGATTGGTCTGAGCGGTCGCTTATCCTGGTGTTCTGGAAGGGTCTGGCTGGGCATATTAAAGATGTGGAAGAGTTAATCACCCTCGCTAACCGAATAGATTTGCGTCATGCAGAACGCAAGTTAGAGCTGGAGGTATCCAGATCTCGGTTTCGGTTGGCACCTTCATTCTCTAGACCTATCTGCAAACCCGCGGCTCCTGACCTGGAGTCTGAGGCTATGGATATATCCCGGACTAAGTCTAAGTCCCCTCGTTTCCGACCTGCACATCTCTTGGAGTACCCCATTAATAAGGGTTCCAAGCGGTCGGGAAAAGAGAGTGTCTCACCACAGTTGGAGGAGGTTCTTCCTCCAAATTATTGTATGAGGTGACATTGTTCTTCGGAACAACCACGGTTACTGCCAGGTGGATTTTGGCGCCGATGGCAATATTTTGTCATCAACGTTTGCCCAGAGGCACGCCATTCCTATGGAGTTACTGACAAAACCAATGAACATTAGGGTGGTCAACGGTTCACTGCTGGACACACAAATCACTCACCAGTCAATTCCCCTCACCATGTCATTTCCTCAGGGTCACCGGGAGGTTATCTCCTTCCTTATTATTCCCAGTGGATTAGATGAGATGCTATTGGGTCTTCCATGGCTACGTTGTCACACTTCACACATTGACTGGAATATGGGGAGAATTTCTTCCTGGGGTGAGAATTGTGCTTCTCAGTGTATGGTTACGGCCGCCCGGAGGGTAGTCTCAGTGCCTTCTACCGACTTGTCCGCTCTTCCTGTGCAATATCAGAGTTTTGCGGACTTCTTTTCCAAAAAGGCTGCAGAGACTTTACCTCCCCACCGACCGTATGACTGTCCTATTGATTTGGTCCCCGACACTGAGCCTCCTTGTGGTAGGGTTTATCCCCTGTCTGTCCCCGAGACCCAGGCCATGTCAGATTATATCAAAGAGAACCTGGCCCGGGGGTTTATCAGAAAATCGGTCTCTCCTGCTGGAGCGGGGTTTTTCTTCGTCCAGAAGAAAGAGGGTGATTTACGTCCCTGCATTGATTACAGAGGATTAAATGCCATCACCATCAAAAATAAATACCCTCTGCCCCTTATTTCTGAACTGTTTGACAGGTTGCGAGGGGCTAACATCTTCACAAAATAGGACCTGCGAGGGGCATGTAATCTTGTGCGAATCCGTGAAGGTGATGAGTGGAAAGCAGCTTTTAACACTCGTGATGGTCATTACGAGTATCTCGTCATGCCTTTCGGGTTATGCAATGCCCCTGCTGTTTTTCAGGATTTTGTCAATGATATCTTTCGGGATTTGCTGCTATCATCCGTGGTAGTCTATCTTGATGATATCCTTATTTTTTCCCCGGACCTCTCCACACACAGAGAGGATGTTCACAGAGTTTTTGAACGCTTGCGTGCAAATTCTCTGTATTGTAAGCTGGAGAAATGCGAGTTCGAACGAGAGTCTCTACCGTTCCTGGGCTACATCATATCCAGTAAGGGATTGGCCATGGTGGCGGTACAGAACTGGCAGGAGCCCCATTCCCTGGTGGCTCCTTTGGCCGTTTTAACCAGGAAGGGTGTCAATCCCAAGAATTGATCTAAGGAGACATCTGAGGCATTCCGGGAGATTAAATCCTATTTTTCTAGAGCTCCCATTCTCCGTCGCCCGGATGTGGACAAGGCATTGTTCCTGGAGGTCGACGCTTCTTCTGTCGGAGCAGGAGCGGTTCTCTCTCAAAAGAATGAACAGGGTCAGACAAGACCATGTTTTTTCTTCTCCAAGACCTTCTCTCCAGCAGAGAGGAATTATACGATTGGGGACAAAGAATTACTTGCTATTAAGATGGCTTTTTCGGAGTGGAGGTACCTCTTGGAGGGAGCTAAACATCCTTTTGTGGTATATTCCGATCATAAAAATCTCTCGTACCTACAGACGGCGCAGCGTCTTAACCCGAGGCAGGCCAGGTGGTCTCTTTTCTTTTCCCGATTCGAATTTTCCATTCACTTTTTAAAAGGGGAAAAGAACCCTTCGGCGGACGCTTTTGTCTCGGTCCATGGATACGGCTGAGGACGATGACGAGCCCAGGCTTATCGTTCCTCCGGAGTGTATGCGGACGGTGGCTCCAGTGTCCCTAAACCTGGTTCCCCCCGGGAGGACGTTCGTTCCTCCTAATTTACAAAATGAGGTGCTCTACTGGGCACATGCCTCTAAGATCGGAGGTCATTTTTGGGTCAAACGTACCACGGAGTTTCTCCAACGGTCGTATTGGTGGCCTCGGCTGCCCCAGGACGTTAAGGAATATGTTCAAGCGTGTGTCTCCTGTGCGAGAAATAAATCATCCCGTCAGAGGCCGGCTGGTCTTCTTCATCCGTTACCCATGGCGGATAGACCTTGGGAGCTGGTTGGGATGGATTTCATTGTCGAGTTACCTAAGTCCCAGGGAAACAAGACAATATGGGTGGTTTCTGACCATTTTTCTAAGATGGTTCACCTGGTTCCTCTGCCTAGGGTTCCGTCCTCCCGGGTTCTGGCATCACTGTTCATTCGTCACGTTTTCCATCTCCACGGAATGCCTGATAGGATTGTCTGTGACAGGGGTCCACAGTTTTCCTCCCGGTTCTGGAAAGAATTGTGTAATTTGCTTAGCATTGAACTGAATCTTTCTACTGCCTACCACCCGGAGACAAATGGTCTGGTGGAACGCAATAACCAGACGCTTGTGACATGCTTGCGCCATTTTGTTTCTGCCAACCTTAATGATTGGGCGATATTGCTTCCTTGGGCAGAGTTTGCTCTAAACAACGCAGTGGCGGATTTCACAGGTCAGACTCCGTTTCTTCTAAATAATGGCCAACATCCGCGAGTCCCGGTTCCTATGCCAGTTTCCTCTGTGGAACCTGGGGTCAGAGATTGGGCTCTGGAGGCGTGGGAGGTTTGGGACCATACCCAGGATGTTATATTGGCCTCCAAGAATCGGATGAGAGAGTCGGCTGACACTCATCGCCGTCCTGCCCCCATATTCTCTCCGGGCGACAGGGTGTGGCTCGCGGCTCGCAATATCAGAGTACGCGGGGAACCTGCTAAGTTTGCCCCCCGTTTTATTGGTCCTTTCAAAATTTTGGCCCAAATAAACACCGTAGTGTACCTTTTACAGTTACCACGACACATGAAGATTCACGACACTTTTCATGTGTCGCTCCTTAAGCCGGTTCGCCTGACAAAATTCTCTGAACCCCAACCTGCTTCAAACACCAGGGGTGATGATCTCGAGGTACAGGCGATCGTGGGGTCTAAGATGGTTAGTGGAAAAAATATTACCTAGTACACTGGAGGGGCCATGGATCGTTCCTGGGAACTGGTGGACCACATTCATGCCCCCCTGCTCATTGAAGAATATGAGCATCAAGTGGGGGGGGGGATGTTATAAGGGGGATAATGTTAGGCATCAGGTGCTTGCTGGATCTGATATTGGTTTGGAATCATTGGTGGATTCTGTGGTCTCCCATGCTGGTCCAGCCCTGGCAAATGCTGCTCAGCATCACCATTGGTTCCAGTGCCTGGCTGGTGCATGAGATGTACAAGTTGTCTCTCGGGTCTTTGTTCCTAGTAGTGTGAAGCATAGGTTGCGGAGGGGAACAGGGCTACTACAGCCTAAGTCCAGGATGCATTGCACTGAGCATGCCCGTGACATGGCGGACCGTGATTGGTGGTTTGGTGTCAGCTGATCCGGTGACCTGGCACCGCCTGATTGGCCGCGGGTGACGTCATCAGCAGTGTGACCAATAATGTGACGGTGGGCAAGGCTTAGTCTTTAAATAGCCCGCCCACAAACATGGCGGTGCGCTCTGATCATTGAGCTGAGGTTGTGTTACTGTGTGGACGCTTATCTGTTTGGGCTCCACGTGCTCTCTTGCTGTTCTAGCTTCTGACAGACAGGTTTAGCTGGGGATAGGCAGTCTTAGCTGGAGGGAGGCAGGTAGTTCCGTTTGACAGTCTGGCTCCGACAAGGGGGTCGCTATACACCCCGAGCAGACTGCGGACTCTGTATTCTGGCACCGCCTGTTAGCCACGTGGAGAGATACTCCGCAGTCCAGTAGCACACCGACTGGGAGCATGTATACGCCTGCGTGAGTCACACACATGTCCTAGCGCCTGCTGCGTAGCCTCTGTGTAGTAAACAGGGCTACAGCTACATTATTTGTTGCACATCTCTCATGCAGTTAACGGAGATAGTGCGAATCCCTTTTCCCGTCCCGGTGTGCAGTAACACTGGAGGGATTTATATATTAGTTGGTTGTTTTACCTTCTTACCCGGAAGGTGTTTGGCCGCAGTCTTCCAGGCTGCATCGTGGACCCCGGGTTCGGTTGCTTTCCATTATTAATAAAGTTGTTTGCAACCGTCCCCTTAACACATTAAGCTACTAGAACAATAACTCCTTCCAGGAATTAGGACTCATAAAGAGAGGCATGCCCCCTAAAAATGCATTTACTGATTATGGTACTTGGTCTTGCTATCAAAGTAGTTATCCTGCATTTGTGTAGATTATAGCAGGAAAAATAAACTGCACTAGAGTGAAGGTCTATATATTCAAAATATGGAGAAAAATGTTGCCAACTATGTGGAAAACCTGAGTTTGTTTCCAAGATGACTAGAATGTTTTTCTTTCAAAGTGACTGGTCTTACAACATCTCTTTAGTCCCAGGATCCCAGGATAAATGAACCAGAATAAACAGCTGTGCATTTTAAGTAAATATATTGTTTTGCATATACTGTACATTTGTTTGTTGGGAAATTAATTCCAATACTTTATTGGTGACAAAAATTTGGAAAATTTCGAAGGGGGTAAGATTGGTGACATCATGTTTTTTTCCTGAGGTTCCAAAATATTGGGGTATTTGCGAGGAAAATGAATTGGAGGATACCACAATGGAAGGGGGTCTCGGAACTAGGCCCAGATTTTGACAGTTCAGCATTGAAGATTTACTCCACTTCCATAGGGCTGTTGGGTGCCATGGAGAAAGAGAAGCCATCATTGGCTGAAGAAATTCCTGCTTAAGAACCAAATTCCGTATCCCTCCCAGAACTGTCGGAGTATAGCAAAGTATATGCCTGTTTCACAGTGAACATCCTAACGACCATTTGATTAGAATGGCTGCCTAACACAAATAAAAAAAAAAAAAAGATGATCATGGGGCTATTTAGGATACTTGAGGGCACAAGGAGGGCTTTATAGTTGAAGGTGAACTTGAACTTATTCTCCACATTCACTTTCTGACAGCACAGGACTTGGATATAATGAATCTCTTCTCTCCCAGAACAACTACAGGGTAACTAGAAGGAATATAGAGCACACATAGGATCTTATCAGAGATAAAAGGAATATACATGAAAGATAATTCAAATTAACTCATCTATTAGGGTTGTGTAAGACACAACCACTGTACTGGTGAAATAGACTTTATTTCAATAAAGTTTATTTCATCATCACATCGACTTGGATTCCTCTGGTACATTATTCTGACAGGCGAGCAAAAAGAACAACTACAGGGATTGAAGAGACAGACACATCCTAAGTAGTGATGAGCGAGCAGTAAAATCCTCGGGTACTCGTTGCTCGGGTTGAGCAAATTGGAATACTCGAGTGCTCGACT
This sequence comes from Phyllobates terribilis, assembly GCF_046119375.1. NCBI lineage: Eukaryota > Metazoa > Chordata > Amphibia > Anura > Dendrobatidae > Phyllobates > Phyllobates terribilis. The sequence continues at coordinate 804,785,484 of NW_027362761.1, forward strand.
CGAGCAATGAACCTAATGTAAGTCTATGGGAAACTCGAGCATTTTTCAGGCAGCTCCCCACAGCAGTCTGCAGAGGGCCTAAAAATTGCCCAAATCGATGGGAACAGTGCTCAAATGACATGAGGACAGCATGGGGAAGACCCCTGGAAGCATTTCTGACTCCCAGGTCACTGCTGTCAACAACATTGTCAACAACATTGTCAGAGGTATTACGCCACTTTTACAGACTCACAATAAAACATAAAAAAACGAAACCAAAATGGATTTTCCTGAGAAATATATTAAGGAACATCCTTTCCAGGGTAATGACTTGTATATAAGGCAAAATAAATAACCAAAACCCAAAATACTCCTCCACACCTTGGGCGATGTTCACACATAGCGTTTTTGATGCGTTTTTGCACTTTTGCATTGCTTTCATCAAATGCATTCCCTGGGAAATGTAATTTTAACATTTTACAACCTTATCTGGCCATGTGGTTTGTGACACATCATCAGACACATGCATACAGTGCTGAAAAGACATGGAAATAGCATGGGGAAGACCACTGTAAGCATTCCTGACTCCCAGGTCACTGCCTAAAAGTGTGCCCATCATAAGTGATCTTTGGCGCATGCGAAGATGCCTCCCGCCATGCACCTGTCGTTGCAGACTTGCAACAATCACCGTCCACGTCCTTGTCCCAGTGCAGCGTTCAGTTATCCCTAGTCCATTCCTTGGAATGCCAGCAAGTCACCCACCCACCCACAGGCTGCAATACTATACTGCCAAATTTTTGACAGCTGCTGGCACTTGAAATGTGGCCTTTTAGGCTTTTGGAGATGGAAGCTGTCCACAATCTTATGGCGGCAGCGACCTGGCATCCATACTCGGTCCCAAGCCGCCACTATTTTTCCTGGTATCGTCTCCGCCTTCCACAAGCACGGGTCCCACAACATTACCCGTGCCCTCCCCAGTGCAGTTACTGGGAAGGACCGCCTAACCACAAACATGTGGACAGGTGAATGTGGCCAGGGACGGTACGGAGCCAGTGCACAGCTTTTTTTGCTGAGAGTATTTAGCTCGGTGAAAGGACTGGCATAGAGGAAAACCGTATCTACCCTGGGTGTCATTTCTCCCAGGAAGTCCTCTAATGCAGCTTGTTGCAGAAGCAATGGCAGCTCGTCCAACGTCAACTCGCACTTGTCGGTGATGCTTTGACACACAAACATCTTTCTTTGCGCATTTAATTTCATGAATACAGAGTTGGACAATAGCCTGATCTGCAATGTGGATTAAGAAATAACATGCATAAGCATGTCGGATCCACATTAAAAAAGAAGCCATAGAATGTCCGGGAACCTTCTCCCACACTTTTCTTAGCCAGGGCTGCTACTCGGCAGGGTTGGACAGTCCAACCAGAGAATCCTCCGGTGTGACTTGGCTTCTACCTCTGGAGAGTTCATGATAGCGCTAACGTTGCAGCTGCTATGGGGCTCTTAGGCAGGGGAGAAAGGTGAGCACTCAGAATCAAATCCTCTGGTGGGCATAATGTTTTTCAATCTGAAACAGCTTCTCAGTGGAAGTTGTATTTCACCATAGCCATATTCTTTAGCTCTGTGAAAGGACTGGCATAGAGGGAAACCGTATCTACTCCGGCTGTCATTTCTCCGTCACCAGGTAATGCCCATTGTCACACACGACCATGCCTGGCTGTATGTTCAGCGGTGAGAGCCACACATCAGGCTGCTGTGTTACAGCTTTCAACAACTCTGCAGCACTGGGCGGTTTGTCACCTAAGCATTAAGCATGTTATCTTCAGCACAGCCTGTTGCCGCTTGGCCAAGGCAGTGCTGCAGTGCTTTCAGCTTGTGACTGATGTGGTCATTTCATGGAGGAAGAGGTGCAGGAGCTGAACAATGTGATTATATTGAGGTTAAATTGGTGAAGCTGTTTTTATACTAAAGAAAGATCCTATTGTTTTGTTTTTTTTAACGTTATTTTTTAAGACAAATGCATTCACCGGGAAATGTAATTTTAACATTTTACAACCTTATCTGGCAATGTGGTGTGTGACACATCATCAGACACATCCTGTTTTATTTATGATGGAGGGACTCTGAAAGACATAAAGCCTATTTTTATAGGGCCATCAGACGGCCCTTACTATTCTTAAAAGGCTAGCAGTCAGGCCTCGCTATTGTTAGAGAGCCATCAGCCAGCTATGCTTTGCTGTTCCCATAATTAACTGGGTCTCCTATACTGTTGTTGCATATCCAGTTACTGCAAGGGCTGCCAAAAATTTGGACACAACCAAATACCCCTTTGAAGAGACATAGAGGAGGGTTTCAGTAAAAAAAATGTTCCCATTATAAAGGAGCGGGTCTCCTATAGTGGTATTGCCCATGCTGTGACTGCAAGGGCTGCCAAAATTTGGGAAAAACCCCACTAAGAATTTAAACATACATAGAGCAGAGCCACAGTAACAAGTACGACATGTTCCCATTAGAAAGGAGAGGGTCTGCTATACAGTTATAGGGCATGCAGTGAGTCCAACGGCTGACCAATTTTAGGAAAAACCCCACTAAGAATTTAAAGACACATAGAGCAGGGCCACAGTAACGACAAATTCCCATTAGAAAGGAGAGAGTCTGCTATACAGTTATAGGGTATGCAGTGAGTCCAAAGGCTGACCAAATTTAGGAAAAACCCACTAAGAATTTAAAGACACATAGAGCAGGGCCACAGTAATGACAAATTCCCATTAGAAACGAGAGAGTCTGCTATACAGTTATAGGGCATGCAGTGAGTCCAACGACTGACCAATTTTAGGAAAAACCCCACTAAGAATTTAAAGACACATAGAGCAGGGCCACAGTAACAGGGTATGACATGTTCCCATTAGAAAGGAGAGGGTCTGCTATACACTTATAGGGTATGCAGTGAGTCCAACGGCTAACCAATTTTAGGAAAAACCCCACTAAGAATTTAAAGACACATAGAGCAGGGCCACAGTAATGAGAAATTACCATTAGAAAGGAGAGAGTCTGCTATACAGTTATAGGGTATGCAGAGAGTCCAAAGGTTGACCAATTTTAGGAAAAACCCCACTAAGAATTTAAAGACACATAGAGCAGGGCCACAGTAATGACAAATTCGCATTAGAATGGAGAGAGTCTGCTATACAGTTATGGGGTATGCAGTGAGTCCAACGGCTGACCAATGTTAGGAAAAAACCCACTAAGAATTTAAAGACACATAGAGCAGAGGCACAGTAACAACAAATTCCCATTAGAAAGGAGAGAGTCTGCTATATAGCTATAGGGTATGCAGTGAGTCCAACGGCTGACCAATTTTAGGAAAAACTCCACTAAGAATTTAAAGACACATAGAGCAGGGCCACAGTAATGACAAATCTCATTAGAAAGGGTCTCCCATAGTGTTGACCTATGGAGTGAATGCAAGTGCTGCCAAAAATTGGGGGCACTCCAGTGCCCCTTGTAAGAGACTTAGAGGGCCTCAAAAAATAATGTTCCCATTAGAAAGGAACGGGTCTCCTATACTTGGAATGCCCATGCACTAAGTGTATGGGGTGACAAACATTTACCCCTGGGGGGTATACATGAACATACTGTATAATTTTTTCTTTTTACGGGCATCATAAACACCCTTTAAAAAAATTATGTGGGTGTTGCATCACGGACCACGGTCACCCTGGTGATATGGTGGTGGAGGATGAGGATGAGGAGAAGGAGGAGGACAAGAGCAAATAGCCAAAATCAGGAAGCGTATACCCATGTGTAGGTGTGAAGAGGTGCATGGGAATTCACCTCCCAAAAAAAGACACTGGATTTGAGCTTATGTTACGTTGCTATCATTCAGTTATGTTGAGAAGTCTGGCCCAATCCAGCCCTTGTTCATTTTTATAAGAGTCAGCCTGTCAGCATTTTCAGTTGACAGGCGAATAAGCTTATCAGTTATAATTCCACCAGAGGCACTAAAAACCCGCTCTGATAAAACGCTGGCGGCAGGGCAGCCCAGTACCTCCAAGGCGTAGAGAGCCAGTGCATTCCACGTATCCAGCTTGGATACCCAATAATTAAAAGGCACAGAGGAATAACAGAGGAAGTTGGTACGGTCGGCAAGGTACTCTTTCAGCATCTTCCCAAACTTTGCACTCCTTGTGAGAGTACTCTGCACTAGTGTTGAGCCACCCCCGTAGTGTTCGAGTTCGGTTCGGTTCTTCGAACACCCGTAAAACCAATGGCAGGCAAACTAAAACACATAGAAACAAATAGAAAACACCTTCAAAGGTGTCGAAAAGCTGACAAACTGCTCAGAAGACACAACTAACACATGGAAAAGTGACAAGTACATATAGTCATGCGAAAAGAAAAGAGGTGGAGGAGTAAAAGGAGGGGGAGACACAGATATAGGCATGTCATGCCCTTCTAAAACCAAAAAAGTGCGAAGCCGATACGGCCAGTCCGTTCCTGCCTGTGTGACCTCCGTGTCGCCGGGTTTGTGTCAGAGCTGCGGTGGACCCTGACGGCCATCCCCCCTCTCCCAAAACTGGAACCTGTTCGCTGGTGGGTCGAGCGAGCCCCCCTGTGGTGGAGGCAGGTCTAAGCTTTTTAATTTAAATTGTCTCTCTAATTTGAATGAATACACTTTAAATCCTTTTACAAGGATCTATTGGAGGTCAAGTCTCATGCCAGCAGCCGCGTAATTCCAGCTCCAGTAGCGTCCACTAAAGCTGCTGCAGTTAAAAAGCTTTTATAAGGATCGAGCTCGGCGGTCCACCGCAAGGCGTCCTACCGCCAGTCCCAGCCCTTATGCCTTGGGGTGCCTCCCGATGCTCTTCACTGAGTATCCCGGGGGCCCGAAGCATTTCCTTTGAAAAAATTAAGTGTCCAAACTACAGGTGGTGTAGCTTGCTTAACAGCTGGGATAATCCGCTGACTAGCAGACACTGCTACTAGGCACAAAGTATTTCCTGGGCTAGATGCAGTTAAAAATTTGTAATTAGAAACTCTCGTTGGATGCTGAGAAAGCATTCCATAGAGTCTCCTGGCACGCCATATATTATTCTCTTAAAAAGCTTGGGGTAGGGGTCTAGGGGACCCTTTTATAGCCAAAATCATGGCCCTGTATCGCAATACATCACCTAGGCTGAAGATAAATGGAACTGAGGGCTCGGTTGCTACAGAGGTATTCCACCTCACCCAGAGGTGTGATATCTCACTCTCAGGTAAGGATGGAGTGTGGATCAGGACCCCGACACCTGCATGCATTACACCACATTGCCGTGGGGCAGGGCAACCAATATGCCCCTGAGATGGGCACGACAGTCCCTGTCCCTGGCTGGAGTGGGGGGAGGGAACACTGAGGAAGGGGAACCCTGTAGTGCAGGAGCAGGGAGGAAGCAGTTCCTGGGTGCATTGAGAAGGGAGTATAAAAGGTGGGCACCATCTTAGTTCAGTGCAGAGAAGTCTGAGCAGAAGTGACAGGGAGCAGGGGCTCTGCATGAGCTCTGCTCCAGAGGCGGGCCTAGTAACAGAGGCCCAGGCCTGGAAGAGGGAGAAAGAAGGAAGAGGAGCGGAGAAGGCTCCAGGAACGAGGAACGAAGGGATCCCAGGGGTGCGAATGGGCGAGTCGCCACCGCACGCCCGAATCCACCTGCGTGGAGGGGTCAGGCCAAAGGGGGAGACCGATCCCCGAAACTAGTGGAGGCGGGAAACGACCCTCAGATATAAACCGGAGGCTGTGACATTTTATGTGGCGCTGCCCCTCGCTACATTCGCTAGGAAGGCACCGCATAGGGTCAGGGAAACTGGCGCCAAGTTTACCAAGAGGAGGCCCGAGGCAGCCGGACAGAAGCGTTGGTAAGAAAGGCCAGACAAAGGACACACAAATGGGGTCCTGTGAAGCGCTCCAAAGTTATCTGGAAGTTGTCTGAGCCCCTCACCTGGTGAGCACAGTACGACGTGGGCAGCCGTTACCTGCAGAAGTGGTCTGCATAATAAGAACTGTGAGTAAAGGCCCTGGACTGCATCACTGACTCCGTGCCGTTACTGCTGCTGCCCTGCACCATCACCCCCATCCTCCGCATACACTGCCCTGGGGCTATACTCCTCCCTTGGGGAGTTATACTACGCTCTGCTGCACCCACAACACCAGCCTCAGCGGTCTGCCCTGCAGCGGCGGTTCACTCTGACCGCAATCCACGGGTGGCGTAGTCAGACATTTAAACATCAAAACCACATAAATAGTTCCGCCACTGGTTAGACCGCCCTGAGCCACGGGACCGGGTCGCTGCCACGGAGACTACAATCCCCAGCATCCACCAAAAAGGGTCCGACTCCGGGTGTCCCAAGGCCCAGGGGGCGCGTCAGAACATTTTCATCACCTTTCATAATCACCAATGGGACAAGGCAGGGATGTCCTCTGTCTCCTCTTATACATCCTAGTAACATAGTAACATAGTTTGTAAAGCCGAATAAAGACTTGCGTCCATCAAGTTCGACCTGTTAGTTCTGTAATTGCTAAAGTTGATCCAGAGGAGGGCAAAAACCCCAAATGATTTGGCCAATCTTCACCTGAGGAAAAATTCCCTCCCTACTCTGAAACCAGCAGTCAGAATAAATCCCTGTATCAACCTACTATTTTATTTTATTTTTAAGTATATGCTGAAATCTGCCTGGTATCTAGAAATGCATCCAGTCCCCGCTTGAACTGGTGTAGTGAATCCGACATTACCGTCTCCTCACTCAGTGAATTCCATATTCTCACTGCTCTTACCGTAAAGAACCCCTTCCTATGCTGGTGCTGAAAGCTTTTCTCTTCCAGTCTTAGTGAGTGCCCTCTTGTTACCGTAATATCCCTCCTTTTGAACAAATCCCGGGCAAGATCTCTATACTGTCCCCTAACATATTTGTACACATTTATTATGTCCCCCCTCAACCTTCTCTTTTCCAGGCTGAATAGTTCTAGTTTTGCCAACCTCTCTGGGTATTGCAGTCCCTCCATTCCCTTTATTAATTTTGTTGCCCTCCTTTGTACCTTTTCAAGCTCATTTATATCCTTTCTATATATTGGGGCCCATAACTGAGCACAGTATTCCAAGTGTGGTCTGACCAGTGCTTTGTACAGTGGAAGAACAATGTTCTCATCCTTTGCAGCTATACCTCTTCTGATACATCCCATTACCCTGTTTGCCCTTACAGCAGCGGCCTGACTTTGGGCACTCCAATTTAGTTTGCTATCAATCAAGATGCCCAAGTCCTTCTCCATCTCTGAATTCCCCAATGATTTCCCATTCAGTGAGTACTGGTGACTTCCATTTTTCCTTCCCATATGTATGACCTTACATTTCTCCTCGTTAAACCTCATTTGCCATTTAATGCTCCACCTACCCAGCTTATCCAAATCCCTCTGTAGGTCTGCACTGTCCTCTTTTGTATTAATTGTTTTACATAACTTTGTGTCATCTGCAAATATTGATATTTTACTATTTATCCCATTGACTATGTCGTTAATAAAGATATTAAATAACATTGGGCCTAGTACAGACCCCTGTGGTACCCCACTAGTGACGCTTACCCAATCTGAGTATATTCCATTTATAACCACCCTCTGCCTTCTATCCTTTAGCCAGTTAGCTACCCACTTGCAGACATTTTCCCCCAGCCCCATCATTCTCATTTTGTATACCAACCTATTATGTGGCACGCTATCGAACGCTTTTGAGAAGTCGAGATACACGACATCCACTGGTTCCCCCTGATCTACTCGAGAGCTGACCTCCTCGTAGAAGTCAATCAGGTTTGTTTGGCAGGAGCGATTCCTCATGAATCCATGTTGGTTCGGGATTAAAAGATTATTAGCATCAAGATGCTCCGTAATTGCCTCTTTAATGAAGCTTTCAAAAATTTTGCCCACAATGGACGTCAGACTCACCGGCCGATAGTTTCCGGAGTCACTTTTCGCTCCCTTTTTGAATATTGGCACTACATTCGCCTGTCGCCAATCAAGTGGCACAGACCCAGTCTCAACAGAGTCCTTAAATATAAGATATAACGGTCTGTCTAACACATTGCTTAGTTCCCTTAGTACCCGTGGGTGTATGCCATCAGGTCCTGGTGATTTGTTTATTTTAATGCTACTGAGGCGCTTCTGCACCCCAGCTTGGGTTAGATTTGTCATACTTAGTGGAGGATTAAGTTTGTCACTTCTCATTTCTCCTGTTAGTTCGATTTCCTTTGTGAAAGTTGTCGAAAAAAAATTATTTAATAGATTAGCTTTATCCTCATCTTTCTCTATGATTTTGCCTTCCTCACTTTTTATCGGTCCAATATTATCCGATTTAATCCTTTTACTATTTATATACGTAAAGAACAGTTTGGGATTTGATCTACTTTCCCTAGCAATACGTTTCTCTGTTTCCTCCTTCGCTATTTTTATTTGTTTTTTACAGGTTCTCGTTTTTTCCTTGTAACACATTAGTGCCTCCTTACTGTTTTCCTGTTTTAATCTCTTGAATGCCTCTTTTTTGCTATTTAACGCCCCTTTTACGTTCTTGTTCAACCAAATTGGTTTCCTCTTATTTCTGGCCCTTTTATTCCCATACGGTATATACCTCTCGCACTGAGTATTCAGAATTCTTTTGAAGGTTTCCCATTTACTATTCGTATTCCTTTGATTAAGAACTTTGTCCCAGTCAATAAGTTGAAGGCTTTCTATCAGCTGATCAAACTTCGCCCTCCTAAAGTTTAATGTTTTTGTTGTTCCCTTATTGATAACCCTACTGAAGGGCATTTTGAAGTCGATAATATTATGGTCACTATTACCTAGGTGCCCCCCTATCTGTACCTCAGTTATTCTATCAGGCCTATTAGTCAATATTAAGTCCAACACGGCCTTCCCTCTCGTTGGTTCCTGCACTAGTTGGGAGAGATAATTATCCTTAATATTTGTCAAGAACCTTTTTCCTTTCTGAGATCTACAGGTTTCTGTTTCCCAGTCAATATCCAGGTAGTTGAAATCCCCCATTACAATCACTTCATTATGTTTTGCTACTTTGTCTATTTGTCCTAATAGCAGATTCTCATTCTCCTCTGTTATATTTGGCGGCTTATAGCAGACCCCCAGTAATATTTTATTATTATTTTTAGTTCCCTCTATCTCTACCCACATGGACTCGACCCCCTCTTCTCCCTCTCCTATATCTTCCCTTAGTCTGGGTTTTAGACATGACTTTACATATAAGCAGACTCCTCCGCCTTTCCCCTGTTTCCGGTCCCTTCTAAATAAACTATAATCTAATAAATTTACCGCCCAGTCGTAGCTATCGTCTAGCCAAGTCTCTGTTATACCTACGATGTCATACCTCTCCTCCGATATAAGCGCCTGCAGCTCATCCGCCTTATTGGTCAGGCTTCTTGCGTTGGTCAGCATGCAAGATAAAACTTTGGGGTTATTTAGCATCCTATTCTTCTCTAACGATCTAACTGTACTATCCCCACCCCCCTCTCCACCCTCATTATATTCACTTCTCCCCTTCCCCCTTGCTTGCCTCACATCCCAACTATTTCCTTGGTTTCCCCCCCCCATCTCTAGTTTAAAAACTCCTCCAACCTATTAGCCATCTTCTTCGCCAGCACCGCTGCACCCTCCCCATTGAGGTGCAGCCCGTCCCTACGGTAGAGCCTGTAGCCGACCGCAAAGTCGGCCCAGTTCTCCATGAACCCAAACCCTTCTGCCTTGCACCAACTCTTTAGCCACTTATTCACCTCCCTAACTTCCCGTTGGTGCTCCTGTGTGACTCGCGGGATTGGTAGTATTTCTGAGAAAACTACCTTGGAGGTCCTTGCCCTAAGCTTCCTACCTAGGTCCCTGAAATCATTTTTAAGGACCCTCCATCTACCACTCACTTTGTCATTGGTGCCGATGTGGACCATGACCGCTGGGTCTTCGCCAGCCTCACCCAGTAACCTGTCAACCCGATCCGCGATGTGCCGGACTCGAGCGCCAGGGAGGCAGCACACCGTTCGGCGTTCCAGGTCTTTGTGACAGATTGCCCTGTCTGTCCCCCTAATAATAGAGTCACCCACTACCAAAACCTGTCTTGCCTGCCCTACACTTCCCCCCTCCCCCTCATTACTGGAGCATACACTCCCCCGGCGGTCAGAGGATCTGTCGTGCTCCAATAATGCCGGTTCTGAACCAGCCTTCCTATACTTCTTCCCTCTATCCCTCCTAACTGTTATCCAGCTCCCTGCCTGTCCAGCCTGCACTTCCCCTCTATGCTCCACCCCCAGTATTGACCCATTGAGTGTCTGCTCGGTGAGCAGCAAACTCCGTTCCATGTTGTCGATGCTCCTCAGTACCGCTATCTGAGCACTTAGATCCAGAATTTGGGCTTCCAAGTGCACGATATGCTCACATCTCTTGCAGCAGTATGGATCCTCGAGCGGTTGCTCACGGAATGCATACATTGCGCAAGATGTACACTGCACGGCTGCGGCCAAAATGGACGTCATTCTAAATATGGGGATACAGTCAGTATACATACACAAGTACAAAACACAATTATTTATATATAGGAGTATGGACGGGGATCAATTAGGGATGTGCAAGTGTATCAATTAGATATCGGCGGGGGATCAGTTAAGTATCAAGTATGGACGGGGGAATCAGATAAGTAGGTCAGGTGGATTAATTAAGTGAAAAGTAAAGTAAAGAAAGAATGAAATACAGTCAGCAATTCAGTCCTAAGTCCTCCCTTCCAAACTCCCTGAATCCAAAGTCACTGAAAAACAAGTCACACACTTACTTTCGTTCGCACTTACGCTCCGGACAAACGCAGCTCGTTCACACTCGCAAACTAAGAGATTTAAAGAGTTTTTTTTTTTTTTTCTTCCTTTTCCAGCAATGTACCCTTCACCTCAATGCACTTCCAAAGGACTTGATGTCCAACCAGCTGCCCCTTATAAACCCTTAATTATGACCCCTTCCCCTTAATTGACCCCTTGTGAGTAAATCTACACCTCAGGATTTTAGTGCAATGTAGTTAACCCTTAAATACACAGGTAGTAAACTAAGAAACTAAAACTGTAGTGAGAAAATAGGTTTTAAAAAGCCCAATAAATCTAAACAGGTAGAAAAGCACTCAGCAGGTCACAATGCAGCACTCACCGCAATTCACACAGGTATTTTCTGCAGGATTACCAAATACCTCTTCACTGAAAAACAAGTCACACACTTACTTTCGTTCGCACTTACGCTCCGGACACACGCAGCTCGTTCACACTCGCAAACTAAGAGATTTAAAGAGTTTTTTTTTTTTTTTTTCTTCCTTTTCCAGTAATGTACCCTTCACCTCAATGCACTTCCAAAGGACTTGATGTCCAACCAGCTGCCCCTTATAAACCCTTAATTATGACCCCTTCCCCTTAATTGACCCCTTGTGAGTAAATCTACACCTCAGGATTTTAGTGCAATGTAGTTAACCCTTAAATACACAGGTAGTAAACTAAGAAACTAAAACCGCACTCACCGCAATTCACACAGGTATTTTCTGCAGGATTCCCAAATACCTCTTCACTGAAAAACAAGTCACACACTTACTTTCGTTCGCACTTACGCTCCGGACACACGCAGCTCATTCACACTCGCAAACTAAGAGATTTAAAGAGTTTTTTTTTTTTTTTTTTCCTTTTCCAGCAATGTACGCTTCACCTCAATGCACTTCCAAAGAGCACCTGCTCTCATCAATTCGCCATAACCCTAATATTAGGTGGATTGAGGTGGGAGGCACCGAGTACAAGTGCTCTGCATTTGCTGATGATGTCCTAGTATATATCACTCAATCACATATATCCATCCCTGCTGTTATGGCTGAAATAGATCACTTTGTTACATGGTCAAATTTTAAAATCAATGCAGCGAAGTCTGAGGCCCTCGATGTCTCCCTCCCCAAATCCATACAGGATTCCATCCAGTCCAACTTCCCCTTTGCCTGGCCCTCACAGGGTATCAAATACTTAGGAATTCCTATTCATAGAGACCTCTCCCGTCTATGTTATCTTAATTTTGGGCCCTTTATTGAACAAATCCATGCAGACCACGGTTGGCGAGTTAGAACAGTAAGATTCACTACGTGAACCACTGGTGTTTTGTGGAAAAGCACATGTACACTATGCTCCAAATTATTATGCAAAAAGTGTTTAGGAGTGATAAGGGAAGAATTTGTTTGTCAGTTAAACTCATTGATGGTGATGTGTGTCAGGGCTCTTTATATCACTGTAAGCAATTGCAGACAGCTGTGCTAATTAGTTTGGCAGGTGTGTCCAATAAAAGGCAAGACTACTGAAGAAGGCTGTCCCACATTATTAAGCAGCCTACATTTTCTGCCAAAATGGGAAAGAAAAAGGATGTGTCGGCTGCTGAGAAGCAGCAAATTGTGGAGTGTTTAGGTCAAGGCATGACTGCAATCAACATTGCCAAGACACTTCATCCTGATCATCGCACAATCAAGAAGTATGTAGCTGATTCACAGTACACACGTGTGCGTGCTGATAAGGGAAAATTGAGGACTCTTTCCTACAGGCAATTACTTCAGGTTAAAAGAGCAGCGGCAAAAAAGCCTTGTCATAGCAGCAGACAAGTTTTTGAAGCTGCTGGTGCCTCCAACGTCCCCCGCAAAACAAGATGCAGAGTCCTTCAGAGGTTTGCAGCTGTGCGTAAGATATCCTTTTGACCTCCTCTATCCACTGCACACAAGCAGAAATGGCTCCAGTGGGCCAAACAATACATGAAGACTGACTTCAAAACTGTTTTGTTCACCGATGAGTGCCGTGCAACGCTCGATGGTCCAGATAGATGGAGTGGAGGATGGCTGGTTGATGGACACCCCACGCAAACACGGCTACGGTGCCAACAAGGAGGAGGTGGAGTAATGTTTTGGGCTGGAATCATGGGGAGAGAGATTGTTGGCCCCTTTAGGATCCCTGAAGGGGTAAAGATGAACTCCATAATGTATGTGGAATTTCTCAAACAGCACTTCCTGCCATGGTTCAAGAAGAAGAACCGTGTATTCCACAGCAAGATCATTTTCATGCATGATAATGCACCGTCTCATGCTGCACATAACGCATCTGCATCTCTGACTGATATGGGCATAAAAGGGGACAAACTTATGGTGTGACCCCCATGCTCCCCTGAGATCAACCCCATTGAGAACCTCTGGAGCATCATCAAAAGGAGTGTCTATGATGGCGAGAGGCAGTTCACATCTAAGCAACAGCTCTGGGAGGGTATTCTGTCCTCATGCAAAACAATTGAAGCAGAAACCATCCAAAACCTGACAAATTCAATGGACGAGACAGTTCAGAAGCTCCTATCGAACAAGGGGTCCTATGTGCAAATGTAACATCACCTAGAATAAAGTTTTGAGTTGAAAACTGATTGATTTCAGTTTCTAATAACCTGCTAATGCTTATAATTTCAAAAATGACCATTTTTTTGTTCTTTATTAAAATGAAAAGGTTGATCGAAGAGTGTGGGGGATCTAGGAGTGTGGCAACCCAGTAGTCAGGATTACTTCGAATTCTGACAATCTGAGGATCATGTTGCAGGTAGTGCAGCAAGAAAGCACTCATGTGTCATGCGCATATAGGAGCCCCAAAATTATTTTCCGGGCTAGATGCAGCTAAAAATTATTATTAATTTTAAATCTGGTGGAGCTTAGTATAGATGGCCTAATAGAATCAGTACTGCACACTGCTACAAAGCCCAAATTATTTTCCAGCCAAGATACAGATAAACATGATTAGTAATTTTAAAGCTTAAAACGGTTGGTGAGGTAATTTTAACAAATCATCAAGCATTTACTCTCCCCAGGATGACACAGGGGTAGAAAAGTCATTTCGGATCCATGATTTCTTCATCTTTATGAATGTGAGTCTGTCTACATTATCAGTGGAGAGCCGCGTGTGCTTATCTGTCAGCACACCACCAGCAGCGCTGAACACACGTTCAGACAGAACGCTGGCTGCGGGGCATGACAAGATCTCCAAGGCGTAAGTGGTGAGCTCCGGTCATTTATCCAGATTGGAAGCCCAAAAAGAGCAAGGGTCTAGTGACACAGTCATGGCTTCAATGTTTACTTGGAGATACTCCTGTACCATCGTCTCTAGGCGTTGACTATGTGTCAGAATTCTTGTCTCCAGTAGCCTTGCAAAGAATGGGCTAAAAAAGTGGTGAAATGATTCCACAAAATTGATGTTACCAGCAGATATTGTGTTTCTGTTACGGTTTGAGTGCTGAACACTCGACGGTCACACGGTTGGCAATTTGGAACTGTGAGATTCACTACGTGCACCACTGGTGTTTTGTGGAAAAGCACATGTAAGATTCTGCAACAGTCTCTGCTGATACTCCTGCAAGCGTGCATCCCTTTCTATGGCAGGAATAATTTCTGCAAATTTACTTTTGTACCGGGGATCTAACAGTGTGGCAACCCAGTAGTCAGGATTATTTCTAATTCTCACAATTCGAGGGTCATGTTGCAGGTAGTGCAGCAAGAAGGCATTCATGTGTCTTGCGCATCCAGGAGAACCAAGTCCCTGTTGTGTTGGTGGCGAGGTAACAATCATGCTTCCTTCCTCTGTCCTCTCCCCCCAACCTCGCACAACAGAAATGTGATCAAGGTCTCCCTCATCTGAGGAGTCTTCCATCAGTTCGTCCTCCACTTCTTCCTGGGCTCCTGCACCTTCCTCACTAGTTTAGCTGCTACCATGCGCCCTGGTAAAACCATCTCCTCCACCCTCACATGCCTGCCGCCTTGGTGCTGCCGACCGTCTGGACCTTGCAGATGTTAGCCCTTACACATACAACTCCTCCTCCTCTACTACCTCCACCTCTCTTGTGCCACCACCTGACTCCGAATTCTGTTTAACATGTGCTCCAGCATGTAAATCACCGGAATAGTCATGCTGATAATGGCATCGTCAGCACTAAACATCTTCGTCGCCATTTCAAAACTGTGCAGAAGGGTGCATAGGTCCCTGATCTGAGACCACTCATCCAGCGTGATTTGCCCCACCTCTGGATCTCGTTGGCCCAGGCTATACGTCAGAACGTATTGCACCAGGGCTTGTCGGTGCTGCCACAGTCGCTGCAACATGTGCAGAGTTGAATTCCACCGGGTAGGCACATCGCATTTTAGCCGGTGAAGTGGCAGGTCCAACGACTTCTGTAGAGATGTAAGTCGCTGAGCTGCGGGATGCTAACGGCGGAAGTGAGCACACAGCGACCGTGCCCTCTGCAGAAGGCCATCTAGTCCAGGATAGTGGGCTAAAAATTGCTGGACAACCATTTTCAACACGTGAGCCATACAAGGCACGTGTGTGACATTGCCCCGGCGAAGGGCCGCACCCAGGTTTGCAGCATTGTCGCACACGGCCTTCCCTGGTTTCAGGTCCAGTGGAGACAACCATTCATGAAACTGGTTCTCCAGAGCTGACCACAACTCCTCAGCTGTGTGACTCACATTTCACAGACATTTCAAAGTAAAAACCGCCTGATGACATTGAGCCCTGCTGCCAGCATAGTAAGGAGGTATGCAGGATCCCTTCTGCGCAGTTAGAAAGCTTGTGGCATGACCATACAGGCTTTGGGTGCAGGTGGAGGACCGAGAGGAGGTTGAGGAGGCAGAAGCAGTGGAGGAACTTTGAGATAAAGAGGATTGACGCACAACTCGTGGGGACGGCAAGACTTGGACAGCAGCCCCTTGTCCTGCTGTCACCATAGTTACCCAGTGCCCAGTCAGCGACATGTAACGCCCCTGTCCATGCCTACTCGTCCAAGTGTCTGTGGTGAAATGCACCCTGTCACACACAGAGTTTCTCAAAGAAGCAGTGATGTTGTGTGCGACATGCTGGTGGAGCGCAGGCACACCTTTCTTTGAGAAGTAGTGCCGACTGGGCATCTGGTACTGGGGCACTGCGAACGACATAAGGTCTCGAAAATCCTCTGTGTCCACCAGGCGGAAAGGCAGCATTTCTGTAGCCAAGCGCTTGCAGATGGTGAAATTCAATCTCTTAGCTTTCTCATGGCTAGGAGGAAATGGTCTTTTACTTGTCCACATCTGAGGGACCGAGGGCTGGCTGTTGTGCTTAGACGGGGTTGAGAAGGGTGTCCCCCGCAAACTGCCGGTCTGTGAGGAAGATGCAGGTGGACATGTTAGGTTGCCTTGATCCAAAGGTGGTGCTATTGATGTCGGACAGCGCTGAACACCAGCTGGTGTTTCCACCTCCAAAGAAAATGATGACCTGCCAATCACGCTGGCTGTTGCGGGTAAAGAGGTGGCAGGTCTGCGTCCCAAAACAGGTTTGACCGCTGTCCCCCCAGTCACAGAGGATGAAGAGGCCGCGGATACACAAGATGTGGCAGACGGTGGTTGGCCCGGCCGGCTAGGCCGCATTGTAGCACAGTGAGCTTCCCACTGCAACTTATGTTTCATATCCATGTGCCGGTTCATGCATGAAGTACTCAAACTATGTATTTTTTGGCCTCTACTTAGTTTTTGCTGACAAATGTTACAGATAACACGAGTTGGGTCATCTTTATCTATCTGAAAAAATGCAACGGCTATGCAAGGCTTAGCACCCATGCAACCTGAAGAGCCACCACTACTTGTGGTCAGAGGCAGAGTTGTGTTTGAGGATGCAGTTGTTGACGTGCTTCCAGTACTTCGTCTCTGTCCAGGAAGGCGCAACCTGACCTCGTCGTCACTAGCATCCTCCTCCACCTCCTCTGCTGACCTCATCTCTTGGCTGACTGTGGGTTGACAGTAAGTGGGATCTCCAACCTCATCATCATCACCCTGTGTGTTATCACACCCGTCGTCCTCAGAGCCAACCTGTTCCTGCCCTGACAAAAAACTAAAGTTGTCGCTCCAATCAGGTATTTGAGTCTCATCATCGTCTTCCTCATTGTCTCCACCAACAGGAGTTACAGCTTGGGAACGAGGGTCTACATTATGGTCAGAACCTTCTGCGTCTGGTCCTGGATCCGACTCATAAAGATTCTGGGCATCAGTGCAGATCATTTCCTCGTCTGGATTCACAGAATCTCTGGAGCCGACCTCTGATTCCCAGGCTATAGTATGAGTAAACAGCTCTGCAGACTCAACCATCTGTTCTACCCCATACTCACATGGGCAGCTGGAGACTTGGGAGCTGTGAGGAAGCAAGTGCGATTGGGGTGACACCTCTGAGGACTGGAGTATTTGTGATGTTGAAGTTGAGGTGGAGGAGAGCCCACTTAAAGGAGCACTTGATATCCGTTGAAGCACCTGCTGTTTTTGTGCCTCATCTGGAATTTGTAGCGATTGGCGCGGCCATAAGAAAGGGATCTTTTCACATTGTCCGCTAAAAGAAGTAGACATTTTAGTTTGGCTGGAAGGTGGTCTTTCTTCTGCAGATGTTACTGTTGCTTTAACACCTACTCCATGGACACAACCTTTTTTCCCCTTCCCAACACGCCTATTCCCCTTTCCACAACCAGCAGCAGGCCTTTTTCCACTCATTTTGGTGGTTAACTAATTCACAACTCTGGAGTTGTTTGCACAAAAAAACAATGGATGGGAACCGAGCAGAGCTGAGTGGCCAAACTGTGGTATTATGCCAAAAGTATTGGCTGGGTTAGATGCAGAAAAAATTATATTGAATTTGCAACCTGATGGAGGATAGTATAGATGGACTAATAGAACAAGTCCCACACACTGTTAGAAGCCTAAATATTTTTCAGAGCTAGATGCAGAAAAAAAATATTTTTAATTTGCAACCTGGTGGAGGTTAGTATAGATGGACTAATAGAACAAGTCCCACACACTGCTAGAAGCCAAAATATTTTTTCAGAGCTAGATGCAGAAAAAAATTATATTGAATTTGCAACCTGATGGAGGTCAGTATAGATGGACTAATAGACCAAGTCCCACACACTGCTAGAAGCCCAAATATTTTTTCAGAGCTAGATGCAGAAAAAAATTATATTGAATTTGCAACCTGATGGAGGTCAGTATAGATGGACTAATAGACCAAGTCCCACACACTGCTAGAAGCCTAAATATTTTTTCAGAGCTAGATGCAGAAAAAAAATATATACTGAATTTGCAACCTGATGGAGGTCAGTATAGATGGACTAATAGACCAAGTCCCACACACTGCTAGAAGCCTAAATATTTTTTTAGAGCTAGATGCAGAAAAAAATTATATTGAATTTGCAACCTGATGGAGGTCAGTATAGATGGACTAATAGACCAAGTCCCACACACTGCTAGAAGCCTTAATATTTTTTCAGAGCTAGATGCAGAAAAAAATTATATTGAATTTGCAACCTGATGGAGGTTAGTATAGATGGACTAATAGACCAAGTCCCACACACTGCTACAAGCCTAAATATTGTTTCAGAGCTAGATGGAGAAAAAAATTATTTTTAATTTGCAACCTGATGGAGGTCAGTATAGATGGACTAATAGACCAAGTCCCTCACACTGCTAGAAGCCTTAATATTTTTTCAGAGCTAGATGCTGAAAAAAATTATATTGAATTTGCAACCTGATGGAGGTTAGTATAGATGGACTAATAGACCAAGTCCCACACACTGCTACAAGCCTAAATATTTTTTCAGAGCTAGATGCAGAAAAAAAATATTTTTAATTTGCAACCTGGTGGAGGTTAGTATAGATGGACTAATAGACCAAGTCCCACACACTGCTAGAAGCCTAAATATTGTTTCAGAGCTAGATGGAGAAAAAAAATATTTTTAATTTGCAACCTGGTGGAGGTTAGTATAGATGGACTAATAGACCAAGTCCCACACACTGCTAGAAGCCTAAATATTTTTTCAGAGCTAGATGCAGAAAAAAATTATATTGAATTTGCAACCTGATGGAGGTCAGTATAGATGGACTAATAGACCAAGTCCCACACACTGCTGCAAGCCGAAGCCCAAATATTTTTTCAGAGCTAGATGCAGATAAAAATTATTTTGAATTTGTAACCTGGTGGAGGTTAGTATAGATGGACTAATAGAATAAGTCCCACACACTGCTACAAGCCAAAGCCAAAATATTTTTTCAGAGCTAGATGCAGAAAAAAAATATTTTTAATTTGCACCCTGGTGGAGGTTAGTATAGATGGACTAATAGAATGATGCTATGCCCAAAAGGTTTTACTTCACTAGGTGCAGTAAAAAAAATTGTATTCTATACACAGGTGGTATAGCTTGCAACACAGATAGGCTACTCCACTGACTAACACACTCTGCAATAGGCCAAAAAGGATTTGCTTTGCTAGATTTACCCAAATGCTGTGAAAAAAACTTGCACAGCACTGGCACAAACCTGCCTGGCAAAAAGTGATAGGAACTGATGTAACCTAGCCCTGAAAAGGACTGCAATTACAATTAGTCTTTCCTCCCAACCTATCTATTTAAGAGCACAGACCTGCCTGATAAAAGTCGTATGAAATGATGTAACCTAGTCCTTAAAAGGACTGTAATCACAACTCTTCCCTACTCCCAAGCTATCTGTAGATTTGTGCAAAAATTGGCTTGAAATTAACAAAGTATAGCGCACACAGCAACAGCGGTGCCGTCTAACACGCAGCTGCAGCAGTGAGAAAATGGTGGCAATGGGGAAAATGGCTGGGTCTTATAGGGCAAGGACATGTGACATACACTGTCAATGACACATGCCCTTGCTTGTGTGAAAAAAAGCAGTTCGCTCCATGTGTGCGCTGCTGATAGGCTGACAGACTGCACCTCACCACTGTAAATGCGGGAAAGAGAAAAAAAAATGGAGATCTTCATTATTCCTGCAGAGATCCATCCCCTGCCCCTCCCCTCGCCCCGCTGTACACTCAAACTGCATATTAACATTAATTTTCAGCATTACTGAGAAAAACTCCAGTTATGATTTTGGTGCACTAACAGTTATCGAACATAACCTCGAACAGCCGAATTTTTTTCAAATCGTTCATGTTCGCCGAACGGCTCGAACACCGCCCAAAACAGCTCGAATTTGAGATTGGCGAACAGTTCGAGTCGAACACCGCTCATATGTACTCTGCACTTCAGGGGCTGTGCGATGGGAGAGTCTGAGAAAACTGTCCCAGAACTTTGACAGTGTTCCTCTGCCTCTGCTGGATTGCATTTGTGTCTCTCTCGTTTGTATTCCTTGGTTGTCCAACGAACTGTGACTTCTGCAGCCAGGATTTTCAGATGGGAATTTTTTTAATAGTTCCCCAACAAGGGCCTTCTGTTACTGCCCCATTTTTGTAGACCTGTCCGCCTCAGGAATAAGAGATATAAAGTTCTCCTTGTAGCGTGGGTCTAGAATTGTCACCAACAAGTAATGACTGTCACCCAAGATTTTGAGAACGCGAGGGTCATGGGAAAGGCAGAGTAACATAACTCAGCCATACGTGCCAGACTGCTAACAGGCAAGACTTCTGTGTCCTCACCAAGAGGATGACTGACCATGCTCTCCTCCTCCTCTCTGTTCTCTGGCCATACACGCTGAACAGACGGTATGACAGTTGTGCAGGTAGTACCGTCTATAGCGCATGAAACTAGCTCCTGTCCTTCCTCCTCTTCCTCATTGTCACCCAATCCACGTTGGGGTGAGATGAGGCTTGGCTGTGTATTATCACCCTGTATGGTTCCTTGCTCCATCTCATCATGCTCCGCCTGCAATGCATCCTCTTTGATTGTGAGCAGAGAGCGTTTCAGAAGACAGAGAAGCGGGATGGTGACACTAATTATGGTGTCATCGCCGCTCACCATCTTGGTGGAGTCCTCAAAGTTTTGGAGGATGGTACATATGTCTGACATCCATGTCCACTCCTGAGGTCTTATTTGTGGAGTCTGAACTGAATACCGACGGCCTTGTTGATGTTGGTGCTCAACAACTTCCCTCTTAAGCTCACATATCCTTCCCAACATCTGCAGTGTAGAGTTCCAACGCATGGGGACATCACACACCAGTCTGTGAGCCGGAAGCTGCAAACGCTGTTGAAACACTGCAAGGGCGGCGGGAGCTGTAGGTGACTTTCTAAAATGAGCACACAGGCGGCGTACTTTAACAAGCAGATCCGGCAGCTCCGGTTAAGATTTGAGAAACCGCTGAACCACGAGGTTAAGCACATGGGCCAGGCATGGTACGTGTGTGAGCTCGCCTCGCCTCAGAGGCGCCACCAGGTTCCGGCCTTTGTCACAAGAGACCATGTCTGGCTGTAGGTTCAGCGGTGTGAGCCACACATCTGCCTGCTCTTTCAGAGCTGTCCACGACTCTTCAGAATTGTGCGGTTTTTCACCTAAGCATATTAGCTTCAGCACAGCCTGTTGCCGCTTGGCCGAGGCAGTGCTGCAGTGCTTCCAGCTTGTGACTGATGTGGTCATTTCGGAGATGGAGGTTGAAGAGGAGGAGGAGGCTGAGGAAGATGGAGCTGTTGTTATGAACTGCAACAAGTACTAAGGAAAGATAGGGTAAAGCTGTCCCTACAGTAAGACTAAGTAAGACTAAGCTGAATCCCTACGATGTAGCGGCTGACTGATCCTAGCGAACAGACCCACCTTAGTCCTCGCCTAGTCTGAATGAAGACCTATAGCATAAGGGGAGGGGTCCCTAAAAGAACTAAGGACTGGGGCAAAATTGGGACACTTCCTAAACAGAGAAGTTGTTGCAGAACACAAAAAGACAAACTGACAAAAAGGTACTAGAGGTCCCAGAAGGACCAAGCGAACTAAGAGAGAAAGGCACAGAAGCATCTGGATAGAGAAACAGTCAAACACTGATGTCCAGCACAGCCAAAATGGCGGAGCTGGAATATAAAGGCAGATGGTCACGTGACCGCAAATCCAAAGATGGAAAAAACAAACAGGAGGCTTCTAACAGTACCCCTTCTTTTATGAGGATCCTCTGGATCCTCCAGGCCCAGGACTATCTGGAAACCTCTTGTGGAAAGCTTTAACAAGTCTAGGAGCAGAGACATCATCCGTCCTTACCCAGGAGCTGTCTTCGGGACCGAAACCCTTCCAGGAGACAAGATACTGTAATCTCCCTCTATGCCATCTAGAATTCAAGATACAAGAAATTTCATTTTTGCCGGTTTCCACCACAGGAGGAACTGTGACAGTGGCTTCCCTATCTGATACATCAGCCTTTTTCAACAAGGAAACATGAAACACAGGATTAATCTTCCAGGAAGTAGGGACATCCAACCTAACAGCAGACAGGTTAACAACCTGAAGCACTTTAAATGGACCCACAATCTTAGGACTTAGTTTTTTAGAGGGAATCCTCAACCGCAGGTTCTTCGAGGACAACCAAACCATGTCACCCACAGTAAACAAAACCTCCTTACGTTTCCTGTCAAAATACTTCTTGGACTTCTTGTTAGCCTCTTGAAGGTTGCAACGTACATTAGTCCAAACTCTCTCCAAATCACCGGAAAAATTCTCCTCCGGCACCGCCGACCTCAATTTGGAGAACGAACCAAAAGACGGATGTTTCCCAGTGCAACAAAAAAAAGGAGAACACCCAGCAGAGGGGGATGTATGATTGTTAAGACCACACCTCTTGATTGTCCACCACAATACAATGCAAAAACTGTTCAACATCCTGGTTCTTTCTTCCAGTCTGTCCATTAGACTCAGGATGATAGCCAGACGAAAATGACAAATGGACTCCCAACCTGTCACAAAAAGCACGCCAAAAGCGAGCCACAAACTGAGGTCCTCTATCAGAAACAATATCCGTGGGAACGCCATGGAGCTTGACAATCTCCTTAACAAACGCCTTAGCGAGTGTCTTGGCGCAGGGCAACTTAAACCAAATGACATATCTTACTAAAACGGTCCACGACCACTCAGATGACAGTAAAACCCTCAGACACAGGAAGATCAGTAATAAAATCCATTGTGAGATGCGTCCAAGGCGCACTAGGAACCTCCAGAGGGCAAAGCAACCCCGCAGCAGGAGTATGTGAAGCCTTTGACCTAGCACACACAGTACATTGACGCACACACTTGATGACTTCCTTCTGCCATCCAGGCCACCAAAAACTGCGACTGACAGAAAAATGAAATCGAGAAAAAAAAAGTGCCCACCTAGCTTGACGGGCATTCAAGTGCTTGGCAGCATCTAGATAGATCAAATTCTTATGATCTGTGAAAACCTGATTAGGAAATCTAGCACCTTCCAAAAAATGATGCCAATGTTCAAACACGAGTTTAATAGCCAGCAACTCCTGATTTCCAACATCATAATTCAGTTCGGTTTCTGAAATATTTTTCGAAAAGAAGACACAAGGATGTACTCCATCGTTGTTCTCCTGAGACAAAACTGCTCTGACCCCCACCGATGAAGCATCGACCTCAACCAAAAAAGGCTTGTTCTCATCAGGCTGCATAAGGATAGGGGCTGAAATGAACCTCTCTTTGTGATACTCAAATGCTTCAATGGCCTCAGTAGTCCACTGGGCCGTATTCGCACCTTTCCTGGTGAAATCGGTTAGAGGTTTAACAATTACAGTAAAATTCTTAATGAATTTCCTGTAATAAGTGGAAAAACCCAAAAATCTCTGTATAGATTTCAAACCAATAGGCCTAGGCCATTCCTGCACAGCCTGAACCTTCACAGGGTCCATCTCAAAGCCCTCGCTGGAGACAATGTAGCCTAAAAAACTAATTTTCGGCACAGCGAACTCACACTTCTCCAGCTTAGCAAAGAGTGAATAACTGCAAAACTTCATGTACACTCTGCCAATGGGACTCTAGATCTGGTGAATAAATCAAAATGTCATCCAAATACACAACCACATTCTTACCAATCAAAGGTCTCAGGATATCATTAATAAGGTTCTGAAAAAATGCAGGTGCATTGGTAAGACCAAAAGGCATCACCAGATTCTCAAAATGACCTACAGGAGTGTTAAAAGCAGTTTTCCATTCATCACCCTCCTTCACTCGTAACAAATTGTATGCCCCCCGGAGATCAATTTTAGAGAGCCACTTGGCGCCTCCACCAACTGGTTAAACAAGTCAGGAATTAACGGCAATGGGTAGGAATTGCTTACAGTAATCTTATTAATTTCATGAAAATCCAGACATGGACGTAAACCCCTGTTCATTTTTTTAACAAAGAAAAATCCAACTGCCACAGGCGACTTAGAAGGTCTAATGTGACCAGCAGCCAGGCTAGTCAGTATGTACTCCTCCAAGGCCTTTATTTCAGGAATAGTCAGATTAAACAAGCGACTCTTGGGAAGAGTAGCTCCAGGAACAATCTCAATGGCTCAATCACAATCCCTATGAGGAGGTAAAACTTGCGACTCCTCCTCTGAAATAACCCTCCAAAAATCTTGAATTGGTACAGGTAATTCCCTTTTTTCCACAGCCGCAATGTGACCATTACAACATTTATCATAGCACTTCGGACTCCAAGACTTAATCACATTAGTAGACCAGTCCAGTAAAGGATTGTGCAGTTTTAACCAAGGCAAACCTAAAACGACCGGAGAGGGTAAATTATCTAATACAACCAAGTCCAAAATTTCTTGGTGAACTCCATTGATAGTGAGGGGAAATGCAGCAACCTTTCTGAGTAATACATTTCAAGGGAGTGTTATCAATTGCAATCACAGAAATAGGTGATGACAAAGGTTTGGATTTCAATTTAAGGTTTTCCAAAAACCCTTTATCAATCACATTAAGTGTTGAACCACAATCCAAAAATACCTGAAATTCAATCAAATTTTCCTGCAAAGTAGTACTCCCAGAAAGAAATACTCCTGCAGAGCGTAAACAAGCTATACGGGCGTAACTGACTTTTTTCTTTTCTTAAACGAAGCTCACAATACTTAATCAAATGGTCATCTTTACCACAATAATGACATAATCCCTCGGCGAACCTCCGGTCTCTTTCCTGAGAGCGGAGTGACATCGCCCCAACCTCCATCGGTTCTCCACCATCAGAGCAGACTTTCTGGGGACTAGGACCTGACATTACAGGAGTCTTTACCTCATTCTGTCTAAATCTCAGCCTCCTGTCCACACGAACAGCTAATTGCATGGCATCCTGCAGAGTCTCAGGTGCGGGGAACGCAATTAGCAGATTTTTAACCCTTTCACTCAGACTAGCAAGAAATAAACATTTCAGCGCAGGATAATTAAATTTGACTTCTGAAGCCCATCTCCTGAAGTGTGTGCAATAATTTTCAACATCACCTGACCCCTGATTCAAACGCCTGAGTTCTGCCTTAGCAGATGAGATTCTATCAGGAGCGTCATATAACAGCCCCATAGCAGAAAAAAATTCTTCTACAGACCTTAAACATAGATCATTAGGTTGTAGAGAAAAGGCCCACCACTGTGGTTCAAAAGTGACATAATAAAACCAATGCTCTGTGATTCATTCCCAGAGGACCTTGGTCTCAAACAAAAATAGAACAAACAAGCATTTTTAAAGGAAAAAAAATCTTGCTGTTTACCATAAAAAACATCAGGCAGTCCTACCTTGGGTTCCACAAAATGCGCTCCAGAACAGCTACTCACGTGTTGCTGTAGCTCAGCCACCTCCAGAGACAATCCCTGCAAGCATTGAGCCAAATCCTGGACGGAAACCATACTGATCCCCGAATTTCTTTCCTATTAGTATTTTGGGCTGGACTTACTGTTATGATCTGCAACAAGTACTAAGGAAAGATAGGGGAAAGCTGTCCCTACAGTAAGACTAAGCTGAATCCCTACGATGTAGCGGGCTGACTGTTCCTAGCGAACAGACCCGCCTTAGTCCTCGGCTAGTCTGAACGAAGACCTATAGCATAAGGGGAGGGGTCCCTAAAAGAACTAAGGACTGGGACAAAAATGGGACACCTCCTAAACAGAGAAGTTGTTGCAGAACACAAAAATACAAACTGACAAAAAGGTACTAGAGGTCCCAGAAGGACCAAGTGAACTGACAGAGAAATGCACAGAAGTGCCTGGCCAGAGAAACAGTCAAACACTGAAGTCCAGCACAGCCAAAAGGGTGGAGCTGGAATATAAAGGCAGATGGTCACATGACCGCAAAACACAAGATGGAAAAAACAAACAGGAGGGTTCTAACTGCTGTAGACTGTGGGGTAACCCTGATTGACCTAGGGCCCACAATTTTCGGCGTTGGGAGGACGTGTTCCGTCCCAAGGTCCGACTGGGTCCCGGCTTCCACTATGTTAACCCAGTGTGCCGTCAGCGAGATGTACCAGCCCTGCCTACAAGCACTTGTCCACGTGTCCGTGGTTAGGTGGACTTTACCAGTAACTGCGTTGTTGAGGGCACGGCTAATGTTTTGGGACACGTGCTTGTGTAATGTGGGGATGGCACACCGGGAGAAATAGTGGCGGCTGGGGACCGAGTACCGAGGGACGGCAGCCGCCATCAGGTTGCGGAATGCTTCCGTCTCCACAAGCCTAAGAGGCAACATTTCGAGCACAAGCAGTCGTGAAATGTGGGAATTTAGTAGTGTGGCCTGTAGGGCGTTGGCTGCATATCTGCGCTTGCATTCCAATGACTGGGGTATGGACAATTGAACGCTGCGCTAGGACAAGGACGTGGACATGCTTCCTGATGCTGCTACTTGAGAGTGTGCAACGACAGGTGCTGGGCAGGAGGCATCTTCGCATACACCATGGACAGGGGATTGGCTTGCATGCACAACAGCGGAAGAAGCAATGGTGCCACCCGCAGACACTGTTCCTGGACCCTGGGGTGCTTTGCTGCCATGTGCCTGATCATGCTGGTGGTGGTCAAGCTGGTCACTTTGCCACCCCTGCTGATGTTGGCCTGGCAGGTGGTGCAAATGGCCTTTTTGGGGTTATCGGCAGAGTCTTTAAAAAACAACCAGACTCAGGAAGACCTAACAGTTGTACTGGCAACTTCCTTCGTGTTGGTGTTACGGGGAACAGTTGCCTGCCTTCTTTTTGCGGCCACCACAATGCTTCTTCCTGCCTTTTAGGGTGCTCTGCCTTCCTCCCCCTGTGTGCTGCTGTCCTCGCACTGCATGTCCTCCTGCCAGGTTGGGTCAGTTACCATATCATCCACCACCTCGTCTTCCACTTCTGCACTCTGGTCCTCCTCCTGACTTTCTGGCAATTGTGTCTCATCATCATCCACCTCTTGTGACACTTTCCCACCGTCACCTTCGTGTGACCGTGGATGCTCAATTATTTGGGCATCGCTACATGCGATCTCCTCTTGCCCCACTTCAAGTGGACCGGGCGAGAGGCCCTAATCTATAAATGGCAAAGTAAACTGCTCTTCGGAGTGTCCAATAGAGAGATCAGTTGTCTCTGGACACTCTGCATGGTGGGAGGAAGGAGGTTCAGGGTGAGGAATATGGGGTCCAGACTCACAGCTACTGAGACTTGACCGTGTGGAAGACAAGGTGGTGGTGGTGGCTAAGTGACTGGAAGCATTATCTGCTATCCAACCAATAACCTTTTGACACTGCTCTGTGTTCAATAGTGGTGTTCTGCGGTCCCCTATTAATTTGGACAGGAAGGTTGAGCGAGAAGATGTGGGTGTTTGTTGTGGCACAATTTCAGCTCGCCCATGGCCTCGGCCTCTGCATGCACCATCATCACCATCACGTCCAGTTCTGCGTCCCTTCCCACGTGCCTTGCCCATTTTAAATGGGGGACAATATCTTCCACTCTCACAACAAATGACTGAATTTGGAGTGAACTTATATGTGATCCGTATGATGGACAAACCACAGTTTTAAATATCTGGCCTGTAGGTAACTATTTTGAACAGCAATCTGGTGTCAATTGTTTCACTGACACACTGCAACAAATTTTTAATGAAGATCCGAAATGCCAGTATTTCCTGAAAAAGTATATGTTATCCGTGTGACGGAGAAAACACAGTTTTAAATACCTGGCCTGTAGGTAACTATTTTGAACAGCAAATCAGTGTCAAAAACTTTGCTGACACACTGAAATTTTTTTTTAATGGAGGCCAGAAATGGCAGTATTTTCTGAAAACGTATATGTGATCCGTGTGACTGAGAAAACACAATTTTAAATAGCTGGATTTTTAGCGCTGTAATATGGAAAGGACCTGGCTGTATTCAGCAGTGCCAACAAGCAAATGGCGCAGAAAAACGGTGTTCTCTGGATTTCTTTTTAAGCAAATAATGAGGATTAAGATCCAAAAAAAATAGTATTCCTGGCCCCTGAGACTTGGGCCTTTGTCTAGAAATATCTAACAGCAGCAGAAGGCAGAACTGGAATGGAGCCTCTTGTGCTATGTGCACTGCAGTCTGCTATATACACTGCCTGCCTGCCTATATACACTGCCTGCCTGATATCTCTGCAGATGGATTAGTCCTCAGAAGGACTGTTTGTTGAGATGGATATGTGTCTCTAATATAGTCTGTACACCTACACTAACTAGAAACAAGCAAATCTCTCCCTATCTCAGCAGCATCTCTCCCTACACAGTCTGATTCCGGAGTGACTGTGACGAGTATGGCGGCGCCATGTCTGATATAGACCTGATGATGCTGTGCGGCCAGCCAATCACTGTAATGCCACAACCAACATGGCTATGGCATTACAGTGAGTGGCAGTCAATCCCTGCATGTTCTTTGGCTCTCTAAAGAGCGCCAAACATGCAGGGAGGAGACCCGAGCTCCTGCCGAGCAACCCCGGAAATACTCGGCGAGCGCCGAGCATGTCGAGCAGTGAGATGCTCGGACGAGCACTGAGCAGTAGCGAACATGCTCGCTCATCACTAATCCCAAGTGCTGTGTTGTTTTCTACACATTGATGACTTTGATTACTGTGGAAGGATTTATATGGCAAGGTGCTAATCGGCAGATCTGAACTGCACATGCACCCGTAGTCTTGTCACCAAGACAGGAAGAGGTGTGCTGGGGGGGCAGCGGGATGTGTATAAAAGTGCTTTGGGGAACTTTGGGGCACTATTTCTCTATCTTCTGACAGATTAGATCATGAAAGAGGAGAGAGAAATGGTTTTAAAGGAGCATTTCACATTATTTTTTACATTATTGCCACGTGATCACGTGACCGGGGACCAAAAAAAGTGCCCCCATCATATACTCTAGTGTCTCAGCTGCTTACAGTTTCAGAAAACCTGGAATTTTTCTGCATTGTGGGGGCCCTAATCACCTACTTCTTAGTACCGTGAAAAAGTGACAGTATGGAATAAGACCTGTTAATGACTGCCATTAAAAGGTGTAGTGGCGGTCATTAAGGGGTTAATCCACAAACTTTAACTTGCATGTTGCTAATAAAATATACATAAAGAGTAGCTGACTGTTCATTTTTCTTTGCTCTACTAGTCCTTACTAAGGCTTCATGATCTGTTCTAGAGATGTTGACAAATGTAATCGATAGAGTAATGGATGATGAACCAATGAAAGGATTCTGATCATACTGTTACTATGGAATCATTATGCTGCCACACTATCATTTCTGTTTAGATTAAAAAGCAGCTGCAGGCAAAGTAGAATCAATACTCGAATCCTTGTTAACCAGAATAAAAATGCATTGTAATTTCTGTTTAGACAGTGAAGAGTGCACACATTACATGTATGCATACTTTTCTCATAGTATGGCCATAATGTGATTTAGGAGAATTAGGACCTCCAGACTGACACAATGAGGGCATTATTTGGCATCATGAAGGCACAATAATTGGTCTATGAGGGCAAGGGATGATACTTGATGGACAATCATTGTTATTATATGGGCATAGTCTGGCATCTTCGGTTATTGCTTAGAACAATGTGGTAACTGTATGGCATTATTTGGTAAAGCATGACTTTGTGAATGTAACACCTGCCATGGGATCATTGTGTGCAATGACTGCTGCAGCTAGGAATAAACAGACATTCACAGCAGCAGACATTAAGGCTTCATTTGCTACATTGCTACATTGCCCTGGCTGCAACTCCAAACAGCTTTTGTTCTTTACATTCTGGAAGAGGAGGAGTAGCAGAGGAAGAGTCTGATTGGCTGAACAAGTTGGAGAAGAGAAACCTGCGGGTTGTCATTCATACCTTGCTAAGAAAAGCTTCCCCCTGCAGGATACAGGACAGGAACACAGAGTGAGTGCTTACAGCTCTTCAGCCCAGTGAGAGAGAACAGTGAGCCATAGAGCTGTACCACATCTGCAGACCATCCAGATTATTAGGAGTTGACTATTGCTGCCTTGCTTACCTCAGAGGAGTATCCTGCTATCCATTCCCAAACATATGGACCCTGCAGCCCCAAGCTTGATCCCTGAGTGAATCCAGACCTGCTACATCAAGGAGTGAGTAGCTACTGTTGGGACATGTGGTTCCTCTGTTGAGGAGCTTATAACAGAACTACTTGCTAAGGGAGTATTGTTGGGACTTGTGGTTCTACATGAGATTCATGACCTCTTTATCTCTCGCAATCTTTCCTTTCTGGGCCACTCAGAAACATGGCTGACACCTTCCGACTCGTCCTCCCCTGTTTCCCTGTGTTATGGTGGTTTCCAATTCACCCACACTCCTTGGCCTGGCAACAGACATGATGGTGGAGAGGGTCTTCTCCTTTCTACCAACTGCATCTTCAACCAATCCCACCTGTGCGCTCCCTTATCCTCCCTTCTTTTGAAGTGCCTTCTGTCCGTATCTACTCTCCCTCCAAACTCCAAGTGGCCATCATATACCGACTGCCTTTATTGACCAATTCTCCACCTGGCTTCTTCACTTTCTCTCTGCTGACATTTCCACCATCATCATGGGTGACTTCAACATCCCTATTGACACCCTCAAGTCAGCAACCTCCAAACTCCTGTCTCTTACTTCATCTTTTGGACTTACTCAGTGGTCCTCAGCCACCCACACAAATGGACATACATTAGACTTTACATTCACCCGTCTCTGCTCCCTATCTAACTGTAGAAGTGAAGAGGAGGAAGAGGGGCAATAAAGGCACCAAGCATTTTGAATAAGAAGTGTCAATACAACACTTTACAAAAAATATATGCATTTTATTTAAAACACCAAACAGACACCATTTGTTAAAACATGATTAAAAAACATGAAAGACAGAAAAGACATTGGATAGTCCCCTTGCAACAATACATATATACCAGAATAGATATAATCTATATAGCATTTTGAATATCTGTGGATAAGATTATATTGGTCTATTAGGTCTAATTTGATAAATTATGATCTATCAGCATTCAATATAAGAAAATAATTAAATATTGAAAATATAGCCTGAATAGCAAATTCCTATATTCCCACCCAATAAGAGATCCCAAATGAGAGGATATCAGATAAAAATATGGTGGGGAAAAAGAAATCTCCTAAGGTGAGTAAACAAAACAAAGCATAGGATACAGACCACAAGTGTCCACAGAAGGAAGGAGATATCAAGAAATAAAAATCCTACGTGTTACGCCATCCAAACATGGCTTCCTCAGGGGTATAATGTCAGTGTTTAAGACGATTGTGATATATTTACTAAAGAGAGAGACACATATTGGTTTAATAGTGAGTTAATAAAACCTGCACCAGACTGAGGTCAAAGATGAATAGTGCCCCACGTAAATTACTCACTAAAGGCTCCCAGATTGCCTGGTGTATGGTCCAGAATCCACACTACTGTTCTCCCCAAGCGTGCACGTCCAAACAGACTGCACCGCATGAGGGAATATATAATTAAATGCAGGTGACCGGCATGCGTGTTAAGCTGAGACTCACCACTGGAAAAGAGTCGCACATACCGGAAATGATGTAGAAGAGGGAGGATCCCTCCTATAGCCGGCGTGTGTGTGAAGCTGGTATGCAGGGCCGGAAGTAACATTATCCGCGTGACCGGATGCGATGTATCGAAGGCAGAATAACCGGCTGGCATGCTTGTCAAGCTGACACGCAAGGCCGGAAGTGACGTTATCCGCATGACCGGAAGTGACGTGGGAGGCAGGATAACACACCCACATCACTTGTGTTCCAAGCTGACCCGCAATGGCGAGAGAGCCTAAGTTAAGGACAATAGTTAACAGATCTTAATAAGGGGCAGACATTAACAGATCTAAAAGAACAAAAAAACAAAAAATACTATGCAGCAAACCGAGATGCAAGAAAGAAGGCATAAATTAGTCTCATGGAAGGACCTAACGGTCTTATTTTTGAAAGCCACATGGCAATCTCATCAATAGTGGAAATTGGAAATGTCATCCACACCAGAGAAGGACAGAAAAAGTAACACGGCCTGTAGTTTAGAGGGAAAGGACAATCTAGAGACACAGCCTAAAGTTTAAAGAGACAGAACACTAAAAGGACACCCACCCATACAGGAAGGCAACATACCGTGTAAATGTACATGATGCAAAACATCAGCCCACACCTTAAGTCTCCAATACAGTAAATAGTGGTTAACTCTATATAAGAAACACAAGTTATTATTTAATAAAGGGTCATTCGGCTTAGATGTTCAATAAGACATCTTCGCCAAAGGACAATCAGTACTGATTTAGAAAAAGAATCCCTGTCTTTTATAGAAACCAGAGACCAGTAAATCCTCGTTGATGTCTCTTGGGGACACACAGTTCATTTTATATATCCACCTAGATTCAAGGCGTAATAGGGCTGGTGTTGTGTCCCCCCCCGTGGATATTGGGGGGTAAACGATCCAGACCATAAACCGTGGTCCCAACAGTTTAATGATGATGTAAATAATGCATGGCCACCGTAGAAATTAGATTTTTGTGCTTTCAAATGTATCTCCGCCAGGGCAATGTTAGACAGATGTTGTTATATTCGCTTGCAGAATTCTTGCCATGTCAGACCAATATACACAAGGGAACATGGACAGACCAGAGTGTAAGTTACGTTTTTGGTCCGACAATTGATGTATTTTCCCAAAACAAATTCCCGTTTGTCCGTTGGATTCACAAACACATATGTAGACGGCATAAATGGCCATACAGTACAGTTTCCACATGCATGCGACCCTTTAAGCGAGATGCCTCTATTTAACTTAGTCGTTGGTCGCACAAAGTGGCTCCTGACCAAATTTTCCTTATGACTTCTTGCCCTCCTTGCGATAAGTAATGGTTTTGTCAGTATTACGTGTTTAAGTTTTGGTTCGGACAGTAAAATAGACCAGTTTTTGTGAAGTATGATTTGCAAATCTCTCCACTGGTTATTGTAATCAGTTATTAGGCAAATTGAGGTATTCTCCTTCTTAGGCCTAGGTTGCAAGAGATCTGTTCTTTCCAAATGTTTAACTCTGTTCCATGCAGTGTTAAGAATTCTTTTAGGATAACCTCTAGCTTTCAAACGACAGGTTAAATCATCAGCCTGTGAAACAAAATCAACAGTGTTACTTCAGTTACGTTTTATCCTTAAAAGTTGACTATACGGAATACCACGCTTAAGATGCAAAGGATGAAAACTACTGTAGTGCAGGATAATATTTGTCGATGTTGTCTTACGGTACAGATTAGACCGAACATACTGATTCTCCAAAGTAAGTTGTACATCGAGGAAATTAACTGTGTGTGCTGAAATTTGGAAAGTAAGATGTATATTGCACATATTGAAATTCAGGTAAGAAATTAATTCCACACACAGCTCCTCGGGACCCGTCCACAGCATGAAAATATCATCGATGTACCTATACCACTTGAAGACATGTACCTATACCACTTGAAGACATGTCCCCGGAAGGCCGCTGATGGGTACACATGCCCCTCCTCCCACCAACCCAGAAAGAGATTGGCGTATAAGGGGGTGCAATGCGCACCCATCGCTGTGTCAGAGAACTGCCTGTGACAGGTACAATCGAAGATAAAGTAGTTGTGTTTCAATATGAAGACAATAATTCCAAAAGGAATAAGCAATGTGCAGAATCAGTTGATTCCAGTTCCTATAGAAAGGAGGTAACTGCCTTAAGACCCAAGTGGTGTGGGATTCTGGTATAGAGGGACTCCACGTCCAAGGACATTAAAAGGGTATCCTGAGGGACGCGGAGCCCCTCCAAACCACTAAGCAAATGCATCATGTCCCAGATATATCATTGGAGCTTAAATACATGGGGTTTTAAATAAAAGTCTACGTATTCACAAGACCTTTCACTTAAACCACCAATACCCGCCACAATGGGTCTACTCGGGGGCACGGACAGGGACTTATGCACCTTCGGGAGAAGCTAGAAGGTTGGAGTAACTGGTTTGGAAGTTGTTAGAAAGTCTAGTCCACAAGGGCTTGAAAGACTTGTCACTCATCTGATTGTAGATCATCCAGATCAGAGAGTTGCTGATACATATATTTAAACGTCAAATTTCTGCAAAACAAATAGGTATGTTTAATGAATGTAAATCTGTCAAGTATCTGCATAGGAGAAAAGGTGAGCCCCTTTTCAAGAATTGACCTCTCAACATTAGTTAATGCATAATCGGACAGATTTATAATCCATAACTCCACTGGACGATCCGCCATCGATGGCCCAGCTAGCGTCTGTTCCCACTTCTCAGCCGATTGTGAAAGGGTGAGAAGTTCCTGTGCCTGTTTCTTTTGACATTTTTGTGTCCTCTACCTCCGCCCTCCTCACGTTTGGTGCGCCTTCTTGATTGCTGGTGTCAGTCGATAAAAAAATCACTAGATGTTGCATCCCCCTCCTTATTTTTTGAAAGCATCCCAGTTGTATTAGTACGGGGTCTTCTATTGCCGAAATGTGACCATCTATACGCTGTTTGATTTGCTTGCGTTTTTGCCACTATTTTGCTGCATTTTATTGCCTGCATTTTTGCCGCGATTGTGCTGCATTTTTTTCCTGCGATTTGGCATGTTTTTTGTCCCAATTTTGCCTTAGTTTTTTCAGTGCATTCAATGGGTAGAAAACGCACAGAGAATTAACATGCTGATGATTACATTCTGCACCAAATCTACAAGTCAAAAAATACTCAACTTGAGCATGGCACTTCACGTTTCTCATTCACTTTGCCACAATTTTGCTGCATTTTATTGCTTGCGTTTTTGCTGCGATTTTGCTGCATTTTATTACCTTAGTTTTTGCCTCGATTCTATCTACATTTTTGTTGTGATTTTGCTGCATTTTATTGCCTGAATTTTTGCTGCATTTTTTCCCGCATTTTTGCCACGATTTTGCTGCCTTTTTTGTCTCGATTTTACATACGTTTTTTCAAGGCATTCAATGGGAAGAAAATGCAGGCAAAAACGCAGAGAATTGACATGCTGAAGATTATTTTCTATTTTGCTGCGTTTTTCACCCATTGAATGCACTGAAAAAACGTAGGCAAAAAAGTGGCAAAAACACACAGAGAATTGACATGCTGATGATTATATTCTTCACCAAATCTACAAGTCAAAAAATGCTCAACGTGTGAATGGCAATTCACGTTTCACTTTGCTGCAGAAAAAACATGTTTTTGGTATGTTTTTGCATGCATTTTTTGCATGTTTTTTATGCATTTTTGTACAGCAATGAATGCTTTTTGGAGCTAAATAAAGATACTGTATTTGAAAAAAGAAATGTGGGGCATCGCTTTAACCCTTGGATTACCGTCGGACCTGGGGTGAGTATTTTTGCTGCATTAAAACGCCGCATTCTAATGCTGCGCTTGTTTTGTCAGTGCTTGCGGATCCACATCATGTAATGACATTTCAATTAGTTAAAATATGCAGCAGAGACATGCGTCTCCACTACATAAATTGACATGCTGCAGGTGAATTTACGCTGTGTCAAAAACAAGCACAGTGGGCATGGGATTTCTTATAAATAAAACAAAATGAAGAATTGAATAAAAAAAATGGCGTGGGCTCCCGCGTCTTTTTCATTACCAGCAGAAGGAAAGCCGATCGCTGGGGGCTAATATTACTAGCCGAAACAGTGGCCATTAGCCAAAGATGTTCCCTGGCTATTAATAACACCTCACAGCTGTTTGCTTAGCCTTTACTGGCTAGATTACAGGTGACCCCAGAAAAAAATTGACGAAGAGTCCCTATAAAATCTAATCAGCAAAGGTTAAACAGACAGTTATGAGCTGATATCAATAGCCAGGGAAGGGGCCATGGATCCTGGCCCACTCCAAGGCTAATAATTTCAGCCCTCAGTAACCCCAGAAATGGTGCATCCATAAGATGCGCCAATTCTGGCGCTTAGCCTCCACTCTTCCCACTTCCCTGGTGTGGTGGCACGTGGGGCAATAGGGTTGGGGTTCATGTTAGCCTTGTATTGTTCGACTGACATGAAGCCCAGGTTAGTAATGGAGAGGCGTCTATAAGACGCCCCCATTACTAACCCTGTAGTCAAGGTTTTGAAATAAAGACACGGCCAAAATAAAGTCTTTTATTTTAAATAAAAGTCCACATGGTTTTAATAATTAATTTAAATAAAAAGTACAGTATACTCACCTAACGCCTAATCCCCAAAGCTCTCGTCTCCTGTAAGAAACCAAAAATAAAAAACAGCCATATCCCTCACCTGTCCGCTGTGATGACATGATGACAGAATCCCGAATGTGCAACACGGCAATTATATGTAGGACAGTCACATCAGCAGTCACTGATGTGACAGCTCTACAAGACAGCAGGCTATACACTGACACAGGAGTATAATCACTCCTGTCAGTGTACAGTGCTGAGATGCTGGCAGAGAGGTCACTGGAATTCAATCAGCTGAGAGCTCCAGTGACTTTACTTACGGCTGCACTGCTGCGTGGGAATTTCCTCACGTGGTAGAGCAGTAAGTGAGCTCGCATGAGCTCATCAGCTGATGAACTCTTGTGACCTATCTGCCGGCAGCTCCTCACCATACATCTCCGGATGTGGCTGTGCTATCAGTGAGATCTACGTGGGACACTCGCTATTATATGGACTACGGTGGACAGGTGAGGGTTATGGTGGTTTATTGTTTTTTATTTATTACAGGTGACATAGGGAACATGGATTAGGTGTAAGGTGAGTATATGGTGTTTTTTTATTTTTTACAGGGGATGAGAACATCGGTGATTAGCTTTATGTGAAGTTAATGTGTTTTTAAAAAAAAAAATAATTATTTACTGATTTTAATGTTTTTTTTTTCTTTCACTTCATTTATTTTACTCACTTATATAGCGCCATTAATTCCATAGCGCTTTACAGACATTATTGGCGCTGTTCCCATTGGGGCTCACAATTAGCATTCCCTATCAGTATGTCTTTGGAGTGTGGGAGGAAACCCATGCAAACACAGGGAGAACATACAAACTTCTTGCAGATGTTGTCCTTGGTGGGATTTGAACCCAGGACTCCAGCGCTGCAATGCAACAATGCTAACCACTGAGCCAACGTGCTTTCACTTTCACTGCGCAAGCGCCGGCTTGTTAGAGATAACTCCTCCCATCAGTGGCGCTTGCGCTGCTTGTTTACTGTGACAGCAGATGCCGGATGATGGGGGTAGTAGTCCCATCAGCTAGCGCCTATGACTCGTAGTAAGCTTTTTACCACAGGTCACTGTCGCAGCTGCGGGATCACACTGACACCTGATAGCGTGTTCCCGCAGAGCTGTCACGCGGATGACAGCGCGGGAAACCATGGATGTTCATGTTGAGCGAAAGCCTAGGGAACCCAAAAACGAATCCGAATGTGCAACATTCGTGCCAAATTTGAAAAAAATGTTTGCAGAACATGTTCGCTCATCTCTACTCACAACCTCCCCTCTCTCTCTATCTGACCACCACGTACTCACTTTCTCACCCCTGTACTCCTCACCTGTCACCCATGTCCAGCATCTAGCACACCCCTTCAGAAACTTCGCACAACTAGACACTCACACACTCTTTAACTCTATTCTACCACTGGTATCCATCTCTTCACTGCACGACTCAGACAATGCCACTGCTCTCTTCAATGCCACTCTCGCATCAGCTATTGATGTGGTCACCCATTTCATGCATGGCAGAGTGTGACAAATCAATAGACAACCTTGACACAATAGTCTAAAGGCCCCGTCACACATAACGAGATCGCTAGTGAGATCGTTGATACGTCACGGTTTTTGTGACGCAATAGCGATCTTGCTAGCGATCGCGTTACGTCTGACAGGTAGCAACGATCAGGCCCCTGCTGTGAGATCGCTGATCGTTACAAAGCTTCCTGGACTATTCCTGGGTTGTTGCGCTCCCGCTGGGCAGTGTGCATCGCTGTATTTGACACCTTATCAACGACCTCGTTAGCGATTCAGAACTGAGACAGGTAGGCGTGCATAAATTGGACTTTTCCGCGCCCCTCGTCCCCGATTGGTGGTCGCTACAACGTTCTCATTTTCCGCCGTGCATAAAGAAGGCAACAGAATAGCGATTCCATCCTTTGCTTCTGACCTCGTGCTGGATTGCAGATCCTAGCAGAATTCTCTGGGCTGTTGATATCCGTTCATTCGACTGAGTCCTGATTTTGCGGATCGTTGTAACGACCAAGGCCGCCCAATCAGAACGCAGTAGCGTCCATCAATCAGAGATGAGGGGGCGTGGAAAAGTAATTTTATGCACGCCTTTGTGACACAGTACAGTCCCTATCAAGGTGTGGATCGTTGAAATAGCTGCTGTGTGAAAGCGTCCCAACAACCGCCGAGATCGTTAGTTAGATCGCTGGGTCGGCCGAAATCGTTGGGAAGTTCGCAATGTTTGACAGCTCCCCAGCGATCACGAAATGACTCTCCAGCGATCCCAAAACCGTCAGGTAATAACGATCTCGTTAGCGATCTCGTTATGTGTGACGGGGCCTTAACTGAAAAGCTTCGGCAAGTGTCCAAAGTTGCAGAGTGGCGTTAAAAGAAAACACATTTTCATGACTTCACTGCATTCAAACAAGCAACGCACATTCAACTCAGCCCTTATCTCTGCTAAACAGGCCTACTTCACAAACCTCTTATCTTCCTTATCCTACAACCCCAAACTGTTATTCAACACTTTTATGATCGGTCAGTGTCATACATGAGGCAGAAGTACACACTCCCATTGAAAACTATTTAATAACACCCACATACATTTAACTAAAGTTAATTCATTAGTTACAGTAATTGAACATTCCTATTTAAAGTATGTGGTGGTGTGTGGTTAAAGTAAGGCATTACAAATATGACTCTGTGAGTAATATTTTATTCACAACAATATATTTGGATTTAATGGCATTGGGGACTGTATTTCACCAAATAACTTGAAAGGTAGGCCTGTACACCAAATGCCTGTCCTTACCAAAATACTCAATAATAGATTACATCTTCCCAGGGTGGTTTGCCAGTTATAGTCTTTGACTATTAATATTGGCAGAAGGATAGACAGTGACTTTCAAGTGAAAGTAATAATACTTAATAATAGTAATGGGTCAGTAAGACCTAATAGTACGTCTTAGTGACATGGGCCTATTGAACCAGGTGCATACTATTACGCGCGCTGAGATAGCGCCCGCACACAACCGTTGCGGGGCGATCGCCACCGGGCGTAAGCTGATTCTCACAGCTGACACCCGGTGCTATGTGCAAGGACCGCTCCCTGTACATTAACCCCTGAAATGCTGCGATTGAAGTAGATCGCAGCATTCCGGGAGCAAGGGGAGGTAAGCGCTGCTCACTTACCTCTTCTACGCCATCCCGCTTTGTCTGTGGCGGGTCCTGGTTAGTTGTCATGGTGACCCGACATCGTCATGACAACTCCCGGGTCATCAGGCACTAGGAAGTTACTTTGATCATACGCAGTACGCGATCAAAGTAACTTCTGCTGTTCAGCGCTGACAGGCTGTATAGCGTAGAGATGCTGTTCCATCACTTTGCTATATAAGCGATCAGCCTGCAAAAAGTGAAAGTCCCATAGTGGGATGAAGTGTAAAAGTTCAAAAAGTGTCTTAAAGTAAAAAAAAAATTGTAAAAATATTTTTTTAAAAAATAATCCCCAAAAAATAAAAATATACTGTACCCATGAATAAATGTTATTCTGAAAAAAAAAAACAATAAAAGTACACATATTTGGTATCGCCACGTCCAGAACGACCTGACCTATAAAACTGTGCCACTAGTTAACCCCTTTAGTGAACACGGTGAAAAATAAAAATTAAAAACAAAGCAAAAAACGATGCTTTATCATCATACCGCCAAACAAAAAATGGAATAAAACACAATCAAAAAGACGAATGTAAATAAAAATGGTACCGCTGAAAACGTCATCTTGTCCGGCAAAAAACAAGCCACAACACAGCTCCATCAGCTGAAAAATAAAAATCTTATAGCTCTCAGAATAAAGTGATGCAAAAAAAATATTTTTTCTATAAAATAGATTTTATTGTGTAAAAGCGCCAAAACAAAAAAACTATATAAATGTGGTACATCTGTAAATGTACTAACCCGAAAAATAACACTACCTTATCAATTTTACCACATGGTGAACGGCATGAAAAAAAAAAGAAAAAAACAATTCCTGAATTGTTGGTTTTTGTTTATTCTGCCTCCCAAAAATCGGAATAGAAAGTGATTAAAAAATGTCACGTGCCTGAAAATGATACCGATAAAAACATTAACTCGTCTCACAAAAAACAAGCCATCACATGACTCTGTCGGCCGACATATGGAAAAATTATAGCACTCAAAATATGGCGATGCAAAAACTAGTCTTTGCAAAAAAAAACGTCTTTTAGTGTGAGACAGCTGTCAATCATAAAAACCTGATATTAATCTGACATCGCTGTAATCGCACCGACCCGAAGAATAAAGTCGTCTAATCACCTATACCGCATGAGGAACAGAGTAAAAAATAAACTCTAGGGTTAGGGTTGTGTTAGGGTTAGGGTTTTGCTAGGGTTAGGATTGTGCTAGGGATAAGGTTAGGATTGTGCTAGGGTTAGGGTTAGGGTTGTGCTAGCGTTAGGGTTGTGCTAGGGTTAATGTTGTGCTAGGGTTGTGCTAGGGCTAGGGTTGTGCTATGGTCAGGGTTAGGGTTGTTCTAGGGCTAGGGTTGTGCTATGGTAAGGGTTATGGTTGTGCTAGGTTTAGGGTTAGGGGTGTGCTAGGGTTAGGGTTGTGTTGGGGTTGGGATTTTTTCAAAAGTTAAGAACAAAAAATGATGATGATATGGCAACTAGTGCTGAGCGCAAGTGCCTGCTACTTGAGTTTTCATTGGATGATTGGGTATGCACCGAGTATCGCGGGTGCTCAAGTGACATGTTCGAGTCCCTGCCCCATATGCTTTGCGGCCAAAAAAACCTCACAGGGATTGCCTGCAATGCACGAGCGATCCCCGCATGTTTTTTTTTGAGTGTCTAACAACCGTGAAACATGCGGAGCGAGAACTTGAGCATGTCACTCGAGCACACATGATCCATGGTGCATACCTGAATACCCGATGCAAACTCAAGTAGCGAGCACTTGCGCTCAAGACTAATGACAACTTATTCAATATGATGACCTAATGTTATCAATTTCTGCGTTATACCTCTGGGTTCAAAATGTTCACTATACCCCTTGATAAAATCCTTGAGGGGGTCTAGTTTCCAAAATGGGGTCACTTGTGGGGGTTTCCACTATTTAGGTGCATCAGGGGCTATCCAAATGCGACATGACATCCGCTCTCAATTCCAGACAATTTTGAGTTAAAAAAGTCACACAGTGCTCCTTCCCTTCTGATCCCTGTCATGTGCTCAAACAGTGTATTTTCCCCACATATGGGGTATTGGCATACTCAGGAGAAATTGCACAACAGTTTTCGGGGTCCATTTTCTCCTCTTACCCTTGTGAAAATAAAAAAATTGGGGCTAAAAGATCAATTTTGTGGAAAAAGTTTTATTTTTTTATTTTTACGGCTCCATGTTATAAACTTCTGTAAAGCACCTGGGGGTTCAAGATGCTCACCACACATCTAGATAAGTTCTCTGAGGGGTTTAGTTTCCAAAATGATGTCACTTGTGGGGGGTTTCCACTGTTTAGGCACATCAGGGGCTCCCCAAACGCAACATGGCGTCTGCTAATTATTCAAGCAAATTTTACATTCAAAAAGTCAAATGGCGCTCCTTCCCTTCCAAACCCTGCCGTGCGCCAAAACAGTGGTTTTCTCCCACATATGGGGTATTGACATGCTCAGGAGAAATTGCACAACAAATTTTAAATGTTCATTTTTTTCTTCCACATTCCAAAAATTCCCGTGAAGCACCTGAAGGGTTAATAAACTTCTTGAATGTGGTTTTGAGCACCTTGAGGGGTTCAGTTTTTAGAATTATGTCACTTTTGGGTATTTTCTGTCATAAAGACCCTTGAAAGTCACTTCAAATGTGATGTGGTCTCTAACAAAATGGTTTTGTACATTTTGTTGGAAAAATGAGAATCTTCCAGGAGGATCACCTGAGTTGGGCTGACTGCTGCACTACAAGTAAAAAAACAACCAGCAAGGCTACTGAGCATGAGAGGCTGATTGAGTTTCCCAGAGGCTACAGTTAAGTACAAAGGTGGCAGTAAAGTACATAGTTAAACTCAATAACATAGTTTGTGTTAGTTTGTGATAGCTAGTATAACTGTTGGGAGTTTGTCTAAAAAAGCTAACAGACAATTCTCTGTACTCCTTCTTGACCTGTCCTCTGCTTTCGATACAGTTGACCACTGCCTCCTACTACAGATCCTCTCTGCCTTTGGCGTCAAAGACCTTGCCCTATCTTGGATCTCCTCATACCTTTCTAACAGCACATTTAGTGTCTCCCACTCCCACACTACCTCCTCACCCCGCCCTCTCTCTTTTTGAGTCCCTCAAGGCTCTGTCCTAGGACCCCTACTCTTCTCAATCTATACCCTTGGCCTGAGACAGCTTATAAAATCTTATGGCTTCCTGTACCATCTGTACGCTGATGACACCCAGTTCTACCTCTCTGGCCCAGATGTCACCTCTCTGCTGTCCAGAATCCCAGCATGACTAGCAGCCAAATCCTCCTTCTTTTCTTCCCACTTCCTCAAGCTCAATGTGGACAAAACTGAACTCATCATCTTTCCCCCATCTCGCATATCTTTCCCACCTGATCTTTCTATCAAAATAAATGACTCTGCCCTGTCCTTCAAACCCCACACCCAAGCTCTTGCCACCTCCTGTCGCCTCCAGATCAAAAATATTTCCAGAATCCGTGCTTTCCTCAACCCTCAATCTACTAAACTGCTTGTGCATGCCCTCATCATCTCCCGCCTCGACTACTGCAACATCCTCCTCTGTGGCCTACCTGCTAGCACTCTTGCACCCCTCCAGTCCATCGTTAACTCTGCTGTGCGACTAGTCCATCTCTCGCCTGCTACTCCTCTGCTACTCCCCTTTCCAAATCCCTTCATTGGCTCCCAATTGCCCAGTGTATCCAGGTCAAACTACTAACACTGACCTACAAAGCCATCCATAACCTCTCTCCTCCGTACATCTCTGAACTAATCTCCCGATATACAGTATTCCCTCACGTAATCTCCGGTCCTCCCAAGACCTCCTTCTCTCCTCCACACTTATTTGTTCCTCATGCAATCGCCTCCAAGATTTCTCCCGAATATCCCCCGTCCTATGGAATTCTGTGCCTCAACACGTCCGATTATCCGCCACACTTGGATCCTTCAGACGGAACCTGAAAACTCATCTCTTCAAACAAGCTTACAGCCTGCCATGACCTTGCTTGATGCCACCTCAACAACACCCGACCTACTGCAAACCCTCAACCTACTGTCTCCTTCCCCATTCCTGTAGAATGTAAGCCCGCAAGGGCAGGATCCTCTTCCCTACGTACCAGTCTAACATTGTTAGTATGTTTACTGTAAGTGATATCTGTATTTTGTATGTAACCCCTTCTTATGTACAGCACCATGGAATCAATGGTGCTATATAAATAAATAATATTAATAATAAATAATAAAAAAAAAAAAGAGAGAGGGGTGGTTTAACTGGTCTTGTGACCAGCTGTATATACAAGGCTATTTGTGCTAGAATCTTCCAGGAGGATCACCTGTGTTGGGCTGACTGCAGCACTTCAAGTAAAAAAAACCCAGCTAGGCTACTGAGCGTGATAGGCTGATTGAGCATCCCAGAGGCTACAGTTAAGTACAAAGGCAGCAGTAACGTACATAGTTAAACTCAATGACATAGTTTAACACAAGAGCATAGTTTGGTATTTTCCTTACTTGCCTTCTATTTGTTTTTCTTTTACCTGTATTGATTATCCCCATTAATATGTGCTCCATGGACAATGCTACCAGGTGTGCGTCTTGTGAGATGTATGCATGCCTTGAACAGCAGTTTGAGGGTGAATATGTCTGCGCTCGATGTCAGTAAGTTACATGTTTGGAAGCCCAGATACTGGATCTAAATATGCAGCTAGCAACACTCAGGAA
The DNA here is from genome assembly GCF_046119375.1 of Phyllobates terribilis. Lineage (NCBI taxonomy): Eukaryota > Metazoa > Chordata > Amphibia > Anura > Dendrobatidae > Phyllobates > Phyllobates terribilis. The sequence continues at coordinate 804,829,911 of NW_027362761.1, forward strand.
CATTGAAAACCTGGAGGAGAGGAGTTTAGAGCTCACTGAGCGTGCACTGGCTGGGGCCAGTGATATGGAGGAGGGTGGAAGTGGGGAAGATCAGGTCCCAGAAGTAGGTACTTGGGCAATAGTTAGAAGAAGGGGTAGCAGGGCCGGCTCCAGGTTTTTCTGGGCCCCGGGCGAAAGAGTCTCAGTGGGCCCCTTTAATACATACCACGATTCATGATGCACAGATACAGCAGAGAAATATATATATATATATAGTACAATGCAAAGATTTCACTTCTTACATTACATGAGCGATATCTATTGTAAATTCTACAATAGCTCAGAAACCGGCGAATCGCTCCACACAGAATACTGGCCCCCATATAAGGCCCCATACGGAATACTGGCCCCCATATAAGGCCCCATACGGAATACTGGCCCCCATATAAGGCCCCATACGGAATACTGGCCCCCATATAAGGCTCCATACGGAATACTGGCCCCCATATAAGGCTCCATACGGAATACTGGCCCCCATATAAGGCTCCATACGGAATACTGGCCCCCATATAAGGCTCCATACGGAATACTGGCCTCCATATAAGGCTACATATGGAATACTGGCCCCCATATAAGGCTCCATACAGAATACTGGTCCCCTTATAACGCTCCATACAGGATACTGGCCCCCATATAATGCTGCATGCAGGCTGTTAACCCCCACATAATGCCCCATACAGGCTGTCCCCCCCCCTTATAATGCTGCATGCAGGCTATTACCCCCCACATAATGCCCCATACAGGCTGTCCCCCCCCCTTATAATGCTCCATGCTGGCTGTTACCCCCACATAATGCCCCATACAGGCTGTCCCCCACCTCTTATAATGCTCCATGCAGGCTGTTCCCCCCACATAATGCACTATGCAGGCTGTCCCCCCCCCTCTTATAATGCCCCATGCAGTCAGTTCCCCCCCTTTATAATGCCCCATGCAGGATGTCACCCCCCTCTCTTTATAATGCCCCATGCAGGATGTCACCCCCTCTCTTTATAATGCCCCATGCAGGATGTCACCCCCCTCTCTTTATAATGCCCCATGCAGGATGTCACCCCCCCTCTTTATAATGCCCCATGCAGGATGTCACCCCCTCTCTCTATAATGCCCCATGCAGGATGTCACCCCCCCTCTCTTTATAATGCCCCATGCAGGATGTCACACCCCCCTCTCTTTATAATGCCCCATGCAGGATGTACCCCCCCTCTTTATAAGACCCCATGCAGGCTGTCACCCCCTCTCTCTATAATGCCCCATGCAGGATGTACCCCCCCTCTCTTTATAATGCCCCATGCTGGATGTCACCCCCCCTCTTTATAATGCCCCATGCAGGATGTCACCCCCCCTCTCTTTATAATGCCCCATGCAGGATGTCACCCCCCCTCTTTATAATGCCCCATGCAGGATGTCACCCCCTCTCTCTATAATGCCCCATGCAGGATGTCACCCCCTCTCTCTATAATGCCCCATGCAGGATGTCACCCCCCTCTCTTTATAATGCCCCATGCAGGATGTCACCCCCCCTCTTTATAATGCCCCATGCAGGATGTCACCCCCCTCTCTTTATAATGCCCCATGCAGGATGTCACCCCCCCCTCTCTTTATAATGCCCAATGCAGGATGTCACCCCCTCTCTCTATAATGCCCCATGCAGGATGTCACCCTCCCTCTCTTTACATTGCCCCATGCTGGATGCCATCCCCTCATATTATGCCCCATGCAGGATGTCACCCCCCCATATTATGCCCCATGCCTGGCTCCATACATTAAAAAAAAAAAATAAAATAAAATAAAATGCTCACCTCCCTCCTCCTCACCTGCTGCCCGCTGCTCGGGTCCGGACTCCAGCGTTGCCGGCGTCTTTCTGCTCTGTGCTCCCTATGACGGCTCAGGGGAGCGCACGGTGGAAAGACGTCACCGCGCCCTCTGACCTGAGACGTCACAGGGAGCGCAGAGCAGGAAGACAGTGTATCTGCACGGGGAGAGGTAAGTATCCGGCTGCCGGGGCCCTGAGCAAGCGGGGGAGAAGGGCGGGCGCTGACACCGCTCTCCTCCGCCCATAGCCCAGTGGCGTGCGCGACCGCCAGTGGGCCCCCCCGCCTGCTCAGGGCCCCGGCACTTGCCCGGGTGCGCCGGGTGCTGATGCCGGCCCTGAGGGGTAGGGGGAAAAGTGCCAGTGAGCCCAGTACTGATCTGGCACAACCTAATAAATATGCCTGTTTGGCTAATATTAGGAATGCTAGCCCAGGGCTGGGAACACTGCAGCAGGACGTTGCTCCTAGCAACCAGGAAGACGACTGCTGTAGGAAGGAGCGAAAGCCAGACAGATGTTGGTGGTAAGGGACTCTATAATTAGGTGGACAGACAGGGTCATCTGCCGCCGAGTTTGTGAATGCCGAACAATGTGTTGTCTGCCGGGTGTTCGGGTTCGACATATTGCGGATCGGATAGACAGATTGCTGGGTGGGGCTGGGGAAAACCCAGTGGTCATGGTACACATCGGTACTAATGACAAAGTTAGAGGGAGGTGGAAGGTCCTTAAAAATGATTATAGGGAACTAGGAGAGAAGCTGAAGGCCAGGACCTCCAAGGTGGTGTTTTCAGAAATACTGCCGATGCCACATGCATCACTAGATAGACAGCGGGAGCTTAGGAAGATAAATAAGTGGCTCAGAAATTGGTGCAGGAAGGAAGGGTTTGGGTTCTTGGAGAACTGGGCCGACTTCCCTGTCGGTTACAGGCTCTACAGTAGGGATGGGCTGCATCTCAATGGGGAGGGTGCAGCTATGCTGGGGGAAAAAATGGTCAGATGGATGGAGGAGCTTTTAAACTAGGATCTAGGGGGAGGGAGGGTATTCGTGCTTATAAGGGGATAGATAGAGTAGACAGAGAGAGTGGGACAGCAGGGGTTATAGAGGATCTAGGGGGGCTGGGATACGCAAGGAAAGTAGGGAGATGAGTAGAAGTAGCAAATGTGCTAATTGTATTAAATGTCTGCTAGCAAATGCAAGAAGTCTGGCAAACAAAATGGCCGAACTGGAGACTCTTATGTGGGCCACAGAATACGATGTGGTGGATATTACGGAAACCTGGCTGGATAAAAGCCATAACTGGGTGACAAACATAGAGGGATACACTACATTTAGAAAGGACAGAAAAGACAAAAAAGGTGGAGGGGTGTGTATTTTCGTAAGATCCAACTTAAAACCTGTGCTCAATGACAACATTGGGGGGAGCTGCGACAATGTAGAGTCAGTCTGGGTAAATGTACATGGGGATGGCCATAATGGAAAGCTACTAATTGGAGTTTGTTACAAGCCTCCTAATATAGCTGAACAAGTAGAGGACGAAATGCTGGAACAAATTAAAAATGCAGCAAATAAAATAGGGTCCTTATTATGGGGGATTTTAACTATCCAGATATTCAATGGGACATAGAATCTTCCAGTTGTGCTAAAAGCTGCAAGTTCTTATCTACAGTTCAAGACAATTACCCCTCTCAGCTGGTAGGTGAACCAACCAGGGGAGATAATCTGTAGGATCTGGTGCTGTCAAATAGACCAGATACAATTTCAGATCTACTGGTCTGGGAGCATTTGGGAAACAGCGACCATAATATGGTAAGTTTCAATGTAATATTTAATAAAACATTTCAAAAAGGAAATGCAAAAACCTGTAACTTTAGGAAAGCTGATTTCAGCAACTTAAGGGAAGAGCTTAATCATGTAGACTGGGACCATGTCATGGTAACTGGGAATACAGAACGTAAATGGGGCATGTTTAAGGAAATACTACTAGAATCCTGTAGAAAATGTATACCCTTTGGTAATAAAATGTCCAGGGATAAATAAGACAGTACAAAGTTTAATAAGACAAAAACAAAGGGCATTCAAAATCTTGAAGGCCAAGAATACAGAAATAGCATTTCTGGAGTATAAAGACCTAAATAAGAAATGTAAAAAATAAATCAATCTAGCAAAATTATCTACAGAGCAACAAATCACCAGGGACATTAAATTAAATCCCAAAAAATGTTATACACGGTGGCGCAGTGGTTAGCACTGCAGCCTTGCAGTGCTGGGGTCCTGGGTTCAAATCCCACCAAGGACAACATCTGCAAGGAGTTTGTATGTTCTCCCCGTGTTTGCGTGGGTTTCCTCTGGGTTCCTCCCACACTCCAAAGACTTACTGATAGGGAATCTAGATTGTGAGCCCCGATGGGGACAGCGACAATAATGTATGTAAAGCGCTGCGGAATATGTTAGCGCTATATAAAAATAAAGATTATTAAATAAAGATTATTATCAATGCCAAAAGAGAAAATCAGATGGTATCGGCCCCTTAAAAGACGATAATTATACAGATATGAGATATTAAACACTTTTCATTGGTGTTCACCAATAAACAGTCTGTTCCAGGGATCTTGCAACATGGCAAAAATCAAAGTTCACCACCTGATATAACTAGTTTAACACAAAAAGAAGTACACCTGTGTCTGAACAAATTAAACATTGACAAATCCCCTGGACCAGATGGTATTCATCCATGGAAACTGAGGGAATTGAGTTCAGTAATTGATAAACCGCTGTATCTCGTATTCTTAGACTCTCTTGTTACATGGGTAGTGCCACAGGATTAGAGGATAGCCAATGTGGTACCGATTTTTAAGAAAGGTAAGAAGGTGGATCCAGGTAACTACCGTCCAGTAAGTCTGACATCAGTAGTGTGCAAAGTTTTTGAGGGCATCATAAGGGATGACTTGCAGAGTTTTATTGCAGAGAATAATATAATAAATGATAATCCGCATGGATTCATGAAGAATAGGTCGAGTTTTGGGCTCCACATTTTAAAAAAGATATTCAGAAGTTAGAGTCAGTTCAAAGGCGGGCAACTAGAATATTACAAGGGATGGAAGGCCTCTCATATGATGAGAGGTTGAAAAAGTTGAGCTTGTTTAGCTTAGAAAAACGACGCCTCAGAGGGGATCTCATTTACATGTATAAATATGTGTGTGGTCAGCACAAAGGTCTAGCCCATGACTTATTCCTTCCAAAGACTATACTAAGGACTAGGGGTCACTCATTACAGGTGAAAGAAAGGCGATTCCGGCACCTAAACAGGAAAGGGTTCTTTAGAGTCAGAGCAGTCAGGCTGTGGAATGCCCTACCACAAGAGTTAGTAATGGCAGATACTATAACAGCGTTCAAAAATTGGCTGGTTGATTTCCTTGATACACATAACATTGTGGGCTACAGTTAAATTAGACAAAATGTTACACCTATAGTAGTGCTTTTGATCCAGGGTTCTTGTACTGTTCGCCTTTCTTGGGGTCAAGAAGGAATTTTTCCCCTTGATGCAAATTGGCTGAATGTATCCTGTTTTTTTTTTGCCTTCTTCTGGATCAACAGATTTAGGTACAGGCATTTTAGTAATACCATAACAGTAATACAAAAATAAAACTAATTAAAAAATTATAAACTGGTTTATTTGTAATTGTAATAGTGCAATAATAATAAAAATGGTAATTCATTTGTGAGGCCTAGTTACAATAAGTTAGTGTAGTGTTAGTATGGGGAGTACAATTGGGGGAGAAAGGTTGAAGTTGATGGACCTAGGTCTTTATGCAACCTACGTTACTATGTTACTATGATTTAAGGGCACGAAAATTCAAAGTTTAAAAATTGTGAAATTTTCAAAATTTTTGCCAAATTTTTTTTTTTTTTCACAAATAAACGCAAGACATATTGAAGAAATTTTACCACTATCTGTACTGTACTGTATTGTACAATATGTCATGAAAAAAAATCTCAGACTCATTGGGATCCTTTGAAGCATTCCAGAGTTATTGCCTCATAAAGTGACAGTGGGTGGTCAGATTTGTAAAAATTGGCCTGGTCATTAACATGCAAACCACACTCGGGGATAAAGGGGTTAAAGAGGTTTTCACACAAACACAAGTTGATTTTAATCAATATATCTTAGAATAATAAGTTCTACAATTGGATGTGTTTAAATAAAATGTTCCTGTGCTGAGATAATCTCATAAATGTGCCCCTGCTGTGTACTGTGTAATGTTTGTGTCTGACTGTGTACGAAACATGATTTGATCATACCACAGCTGCTGGGCAGGGGAGGAAGAAAAAGAGGATATACAGATATTACAGCATGGGATCACAGATGATTCTTTTTGTGAGGTAAAACTTTCCACTCCCTGTTTTTAAACAATGATTTACTTCAAAGAAAGAATCAGCTGTGATTCCCTGCTGTAATGTCTGTATACTATTTTGCTTCCTCCCTGGCCAGGAGATGTGGTATGATCAGACCATGTTCCGTACATGGTCAGACACAGCCATTACACAGTACATAGTCGGGGCACATTTACACACAAAATTGTTGGTACCCTCGTTTAATGACAGAAAAACCCACAATGGTTACAGAAATAACTTGAATCTGACAAAAGTATAATAAATTAAAAATCTATGAAAATGAACAAAGGAAAGTCAGTCGTTGCTTTTCAACCCTGCTTCCACGAATTTTTTTATAAAATTAAGCTCATGAAATAGGCTTGGGCAGAGATGATGGTAATCTTAACTAGTGATGAGCGAGCACTAAAATTCTCCGGTACTCATTGCTCAGGTCGAGCAAATTGCAATACTCTGGTGCTCGACCCGAGCAATGAGCCCAATGTAAGTCTATGGGAAACTCGAGTATTTTTGAGGCGGCTCCCCCCGGCGGTCTGCAGAGGGCCTAAAAATTGCCCAAATCGATGGGAGCAGTGCTCAAATGACATGGGAACAGCATGGGGAAGACCCCTGGAAGCATTTCTGACTCCCAGGTCACTGCTGTCAACAACGTTGTCAGAGTATTAAGCCACTTTTACGGACTTACAATAAAACATACAAAAACAAAACCAAAATGGATTTTCCTGAGAAATATATTAAGGAACATCCTTTCCAGGGTAATGACTTGTATATAAGGCAAAATAAATAACCAAAACCAAAAATACTCTTCCACACCTTGGGCTATGTTCACAAGTAGCGTTTTTGATGCATTTTTGCACTTTTGCATTGCTTTCAACAAAGACAAATGCATTCACTGGGAAATGTCATTTTAACATTTTACAACCTTATCTGGCCATGTGGTGTGAGACACATCATCAGACACATGCAAACAGTGCTGAAAAGACATGGGAACGGCATGGGGAAGACCTCTGGAGGCATTCCTGACTCCCAGGTCACTGCCTAAAAGTGTGCCCAACATAAGTGATCCTTGGCGCATGCGAAGATGCCTCCCGCCATGCACCTGTTGTTGCAGACTTACAACAATCACCGTCCACGTCCGTGTCCCAGTGCAGCGTTCAGTTGTCCCTACCCCATTCCTTGGAATGTAAGCGCAAGTATGCAGCCAGCCACCCACCCACCCACAGGCTGCAATACTATACGGCCAAATTTTTGACAGTTGCTTGCACTTGAAATGTGGCCTTTTTGGCTCGTGGAGGCGGAAGATTTTCATAACCTCATGCCGGCCATACTTGTTCCCCAGCCGCCACTCTTTCTCCCGGTGTTGTCTCCGCCTTCTACAAGCACGGGTCCCACAACATTACCCGTGCCCTCCCCAGTGCACTAACTGGGAAGGATCGCCTAACCACAAACACGTGGACAGGTGAATGTGGCCAGGGACGGTACGGAGCCATTCTACAGCTTTTTTTGCTGAGTTGTATTTCACCACAGCCATATTCTTTAGCTTGGTGAAAGGACTTGGGAAACCATATCTACCCAGCTGTCATTTCCCCCAGGAAGTCCTCTAAAGCTGCTTTCACTTGAAATGTGGCCTTTTAGGCTCGTGGAGGCGGAAGCTTTTCATAACCTCATGCCGGCGGCGGCCGGGTGTTCATACTTGGTCCCCAGCCACCACTATTTCTCACGGTATCGTCTCCGCCTTCCACAAGCACAGGTCCCACAACATTACCCGTGCCCTCCCCAGTGTACTTACTGGGAAGGACCGCCTAACCACAAACACGTGGACAGGTGAATGTGGCCAGGGACGGTACGGAGCCAGTCCACAGCTTTTTTTTGCTGAGAGTTGTATTTAGCTTGGTGAAAGGACTGGCATAGAGGGAAACCGTATCTATCCTGGGTGTCATTTCTCCCAGGAAGTCCTCTTATGCAGCTTGTTGCAGAAGCAATGGCAGCCCATCCAACATCAACTCGCACTTGTCAGTGGTGCTTTGACACACAAACATCTTTCTTTGCGCATTTAATTTCATGAATACAGAGTTGGACAATGGCCTGATCTGCAATGCGGTTCAAGAAATAACATGCATAAGCATGTCCGATCCACATTAAAAAAGCAGCCAGAGAGTGTCCGGGAACCTTCCCCCACACTTCTTAGCAAGGGCTGCTTCTCGGCAGGGTTGGACGGGCCCACCAGAGAACCGGAGACTACTCTGGTGGGCCCTGGCTTCTCCTTCAGGAGAGTTCATAGTGCCGAGGCGAGGCCATGATGATGATAGAGGCCACCATCTGCTTAGTTTTCTGTTACTTGGAATGCAAGTGCAAGTATGCGGCCAGACACCCACCCACCCACAGGCCGCAACACTAAACTGCCACATTTCTGGGCAGCTGCTTGCACTTGAAATATGGCCTTTTAGGCTCGTGGAGGCGGAAGCTTTTCACAACCTCATGCCGGCGGCGGCCGGTTGTCCATACTCGGTCACCAGCCGCGACTATTTCTCCCGGTATCGTCTCCGCCTTCCACAAGCATGGATCCTACAACATTACCCGTGCCCTCCACAGTGCAGTTACTGGGAAGAACCACCTACCCACAAACACGTGGACAGGTGAATGTGGCCAGGGACGGTACGGAGCCAGTCCACAGCTTTTTTTGCTGAGAGTTGTATTTAGCTCGGTGAAAGGACTGGCATAGAGGGAAAGCGTATCTACTCTGGGTGTCATTTCTCCCAGGAAGTCCTCTAATGCAGCTTGTTGCAGAAGCAATGGCAGCCGGTCCAACATCAACTCGCACTCGTCGGTGATGCTTTTACACACACACATCTTTCTTTGCGCATTTAATTTCATGACTACAGAGTTGGGCAATGGCCTGATCTCCAATGCGGTTTGGGAAATAACATGCATAAGCACGTCTGATCCGCATTAAATAAGCAGCCATAGAGTTTCCGGGAACCTTCCCCCACAATTTTCTTAGCCAGGACTTCTTCTCGGCAGGGTTGGACTGTCCCACCAGAGAATCCTCTGGTGTGCCTTGACTTCTACCTCTGGAGAGTTCATGATAGCGCTAACTTTGCAGCTGCTATCATGAAAAACATTGTGCCCACCAGAGGATTTGATTCTGAGGGCTCTTGAGCGGGGGAGAAAGGTGAGCTCTCAGAATCAAATCCTCTGGTGGGCACAATGTTTTTCAATCTGAAACAGCTTCTCAGTGGAAGTTGTATTTCACCACAGCCATATTCTTTAGCTCAGTGAAAGGACTGGCAAAGAGTTAAACCGTATCTACTCCGGCTTTCATTTCTTCCTCACCACGTTCCGCCCATTGTCACACATGACCATGCCTGGCTGTATGTTCAGTGGTGAGAGACACAGATCAGGCTGCTGTGTTACAGCTTTCAACAACTCTGCAGCGCTGGGCGGTTTGTCAATTAAGCATTAAGCATGTTATCTTCAGCGCAGCCTGTTGCCGCTTGTCCAAGGCAGTCCTGCAGTGCTGTCAGCTTGTGACTGATGTGGTCATTTCGGAGATGGAGGAGGAGGTGCAGGAGCTGAACAATGTGATTACATTGAGGTTAAATTGGTGACATTGCTTTTTATACTAAAGAAAGATCCTATTATTTTGTTTTTTTTACGTTATTTTTTAAGACAAATGCATTCACTGGGAAATGTCATTTTAACATTTTACAATCTTATCTGGCAATGTGGTGTGTGACACATCATCAGACACATCCTGTTTTATTTATGATGGAGGGACTCAGAAAGTCATAAAGCCTATTTTTATAGGGCCATCAGGCGGTGCTTACTATTCTTAAAAGGCCAGCAGTCGGCCCTCGCTATTGTTAGAGAGTCATCAGCCGGCTATGCTTTGTTGTTCCCATTATTAACAAGTGGGTCTCCTATACTGTTATTGCGTATCCAGTGACTGCAAGGGCTGCCAAAAATTTGGATGCAACCCAATACCCTTTGAAGAGACATAGAGGAGGGTCTCAGTAAAAAAAAATGTTCCCATTATAAAGGAGCGGGTCTCCTATAGTAGTAATGCCCATGCTGTGACTGCAAGGGCTGCCAAAATTTCGGAAAAACCCCACTAAGAATTTAAAGACACATAGAGCAGGGCAACAGTAACGACAAATTCCCATTAGAACGGAGAGAGTCTGCTATACAGTTATAGGGTATGCAGTGAGTCCAACGGCTGACCAATTTTAGGAAAAACCCCACTAAGAATTTAAAGACTCATAGAGCAGCGCCACAGTAACAAGTATGACATGTTCCCATTAGAAAGGAGAGGGTCTGCTATACAGTTATAGGGTATGCAGTGAGTCCAACGGCTGACCAATTTTAGGAAAAATTCCACTAAGAATTTAAAGACACCCAGAGCAGGGCCACAGTAACAAGTGCGACATGTTCCGATTTGAAAGGAGAGGGTCTGCTATACAGTTATAGGGTATGCACTGAGTCCAACGGCTGACCAATTTTAGGAAAAACCCCACTAAGAATTTAAAGACACATAGAGCAGGGCCACAGTAACAAGGTACAACATGTTCCCATTAGAAAGGAGAGAGTCTGCTATACAGTTAAAGGGGATACAGTGAGTTCAATGGCTGAATAATTTTAGGAAAAGCTCCACTAATAATTTAAAGACACATAGAGCAGGGCCACAGTAACGACAAATTCCCATTAGAAAGAAGAGAGTCTCCCAATGTGTTGGCCTTTGCAGTGAATGCAAGGGCTGCCAAAAATTTGGAGGTGCTTCAATGCCCCTTGGAAGAGATATGGAGGAGGGCCTCATAAAAAATGTTCCCATTAGAAAGGAGCTGGCCTCATATACTTGTAATGCCCATGCACTAAGTGTATTGGCTGACAAAGATTTACCCCTGGGGGGTATACATGAATATACTGTTTAAAAATTTTTTTTTACAGGCATCATAAACACCCTTTAAAAAAATGATGTGGGTGTTGCATCACGGACCACGGTCACCCTGGTGATATGGTGGTGGAGGATGAGGAGAAGGAGGAGGACAATAGCAAATAGCCAAAATCAGGAAGCATATACCCATGTGTGGGTGTGAAAAGGTGCATGAGAATACACCTCCCAAGAAAAGACACTGGATTTGAGTTTATGTTATGCTGCTATCATTCGGTGGTGTTGAGAAGTCTGGCCCAATCCAGCCCATATTCATTTTTATAAGAGTCAGCCTGTCAGCATTTTCAGTTGACAGGCGGATGCGCTTAGCAGTTATAATTCCACCAGCAGCACTAAAAACCCGCTCTGATAAAACGCTGGCGGCAGGGCAGGCCACGACCTCCAAGGCATAGAAAGACAGTTCATTCCACGTCTCCAGCTTGGATACCCAATAATTATAAGGCACAGCAGAATCACGGAGGACGTTGGTACGGTGGGCAAGGTACTCCCTCAGCATCTTCCCAAACTTTGCACTCCTTGTGAGAGTACCCTGCGCCTCAGGGCCTGTACGATGGGGAGGGTCTGAGAAAACTCTCCCAGAACTTTGACAGTGTTCCCCTGCCTCTGCTGGATTGAAGTTGTGTCTCTCTCGCCTGTACTCCTTGGTTCTCCAATGAAGTGTGCCCTCTTACGCCAGCATTTTCAGATGGGAATTTTTTTAATAGTTCCGCAACAAGGGCTTCTGGTACAGCTCCATTTTTGTAGACCTGTCCGCCACAGGAATAAGAGTTATAAAGTTCTCCTTGTAGCGTGGGTCTAGAAGTGTCACCAACCAGTAATGACTGTCACCCAAAATTTTGAGAACGCGAGGGTCATGGGAAAGGCAGCATAACATAAACTCAGCCATGCATGCCAGACTGCTAACAGGCAAGACTTCCGTGTCCTCACCAAGAGGATGACTGACCATGCTCTCCTCCTCCTCTTCCTCCTCTCTGTCCTCTGGCCATCCATGCTGAAAAGATGGTATGACAGCTGTGCAGGTAGTACCGTCTTCAGTGCATGAAACTAGCTCCTGTCCTTCCTCCTCCTCTTCCTTCTTGTCACCCAATCCACGTTGGGATGAGATGAGGCTTGGCTGTGTGTAATCACCCTGTATGGTTCCTCGCTCCATGTCATCGTGTTCCGCCTGCAATTCATCCTCTTTGACTGTGAGCATAGAGCATTTCAGAAGACAAAGAAGCGGAATGGTGACGCTAATTATGACGTCATCGCCGCTCACCATCTTAGTGGAGTCCTCAAAGTTTTGGAGGATGGTACATATGTCTGACTTCCATGTCCACTCCTGAGGTCTTGTGTGGAGTCTGAACTGAATACCGACGGCTTTGTTGATGCTGGTACTCAACAACTGCCCTCTTCTGCTCACAAATCCTTCTCAACATCTGCAGTGTAGAGTTCCAACGCGTGGGGACATCACACACCATTCTGTAAGCTGGAAACTGCAAATGCTGCTGAAACACGGCAAGGGTGGCGGAAGCTGTAGCTGACTTTCTAAAATGGGCACAAAGGCGGCATACTTTCACAAGCAGATCCGGCAGCTGCAGGTAGGATTTGAGAAACCGCTGAACTACGAGGTTAAGCACTTGCGCCAGGCAGTGCATTGTGGTGAAGGGTACATTGCTGGAAAAGGAAGAGAAAAAAAAAAAAAACCTCCTTAAATCTCTTAGTTTGCGAGTGTGAACGAGCTGCGTGTGTCCGGAGCGTAAGTGCGAACGAAAGTAAGTGTGTGACTTGTTTTTCAGTGAAGAGGTATTTGGGAATCCTGCAGAAAATACCTGTGTGAATTGCGGTGAGTGCTGCATTATGACCTGCTGAGTGCTTTTCTACCTGTTTAGATTTATTGGGCTTTTTAAAACCTATTTTCTCACTACAGTTTTAGTTTCTTAGTTTACTACCTGTGTATTTAAGGGTTAACTACATTGCACTAAAATCCTAAGGTGTAGATTTACTCACAAGGGGTTAATTAAGGGGAAGGGGTCATAATTAAGGGTTTATAAGGGGCAGCTGGTTGGACATCAAGTCCTTTGGAAGTGCATTGAGGTGAAGGGTACATTGCTGGAAAAGGAAGAGAAAAAAAAAAAAAAAACCTCTTTAAATCTCTTAGTTTGCGAGTGTGAACGAGCTGCGTGTGTCCGGAGCGTAAGTGCGAACGAAAGTAAGTGTGTGACTTGTTTTTCAGTGACTTTGGATTCAGGGAGTTTGGAAGGGAGGACTTAGGACTGAATTGCTGACTGTATTTCATTCTTTCTTTACTTTACTTTTTACTTAATTAATCCACCTGACCTACTTATCTGATTCCCCCATCCACACTTGATACTTAACTGATCCCCCGCCGATATCTAATTGATACACTTGCACATCACTAATTGATCCCCGTCCATACACCTATATATAAATAATTGTGTTTTGTACTTGTATATATATACTGACTGTATCCCCATATTTAGAATGACGTCCATGTTGGCCGGAACCGTACAGTGTACATCTTGCGCAATGTATGCATTCCGTGAGCAACCGCTCGAGGATCCATACTGCTGCGAGAGATGTGAGCATATCGTGCACTTGGAAGCCCAAATTCTGGATCTAAGTGCTCAGATAGCGGTACTGAGGAGCATCGACAACATGGAACGGAGTTTGCTGCTCACCGAGCAGACACTCAATGGGTCAATACTGGGAGTGGAGCATAGAGGGGAAGTGCAGGCTGAACAGGCAGGGAGCTGGATAACAGTTAGGAGGGATAGAGGGAAGAAGTATAGGAAGGCTGGTTCAGAACCGGCATTATTGGAGCACGACAGATCCTCTGACCGCCGGGGGAGTGTATGCTCCAGTAATGAGGGGGAGGGGGGAAGTGTAGGGCAGGCAAGACAGGTTCTGGTAGTGGGTGACTTTATTATTAGGGGGACAGACAGGGCAATCTGTCACAAAGACCGGGATCGCCGAACGGTGTGCTGCCTCCCTGGCGCTCGAGTCCGGCACATCGCGGATCGGGTTGACAGGTTACTGGGTGGGGCTGGCGAAGACCCAGCGGTCATGGTCCACATCGGCACCAATGACAAAGTGAGTGGTAGATGGAGGGTCTTAAAAATGATTTCAGGGACCTAGGTAGGAAGCTTAGGGCAAGGACCTCCAAGGTAGTTTTCTCAGAAATACTACCAATCCCGCGAGCCACACAGGAGCGCCAACGGGAAGTTAGGGAGGTGAATAAGTGGCTAAAGAGTTGGTGCAAGGCAGAAGGGTTTGGGTTCATGGAGAACTGGGCCGACTTCGCGGTCGGCTACAGGCTCTACCGTAGGGACGGGCTGCACCTCAATGGGGAGGGTGCAGCGATGCTGGGGAAGAAGATGGCTAATAGGTTGGAGGAGTTTTTAAACTAGAGACGGGGGGGGGGAACCAAGGAAATAGGTGGGATGTGAGGCAAGCAAGGGGGAAGGGGAGAAGTGAATATAATGAGGGTGGAGAGAGGGGTGGGGATAGTACAGTTTGATTGTTAGAGAAGAATAGGATGCTAAATAACCCCAAAGTTTTATCTTGCATGCTGACCAACGCAAGAAGCCTGACCAATAAGACGGATGAGCTGCAGGCGCTTATATCGGAGGAGAGGTATGACATCGTAGGTATAACAGAGACTTGGCTAGACGATAGCTACGACTGGGCGGTAAATTTATTAGATTATAGTTTATTTAGAAGGGACCGGAAACAGGGGAAAGGCGGAGGAGTCTGCTTATATGTAAAGTCATGTCTAAAACCCAGACTAAGGGAAGATATAGGAGAGGGAGAAGAGGGGGTCGAGTGCAAGTGGGTAGAGATAGAGGGAACTAAAAATAATAATAAAATATTACTGGGGGTCTGCTATAAGCCACCAAATATAACAGAGGAGAATGAGAATCTGCTATTAGGACAAATAGACAAAGTAGCAAAACATAATGAAGTGATTGTAATGGGGGATTTCAACTACCCGGATATTGACTGGGAAACAGAAACCTGTAGATCTCAGAAAGGAAAAAGGTTCTTGACAAATATTAAGGATAATTATCTCTCCCAACTAGTGCAGGAACCAACGAGAGGGAAGGCCGTGTTGGACTTAATATTGACTAATAGGCCTGATAGAATAACTGAGGTACAGATAGGGGGGCACCTAGGTAATAGCGACCATAATATTATCGACTTCAAAATGCCCTTCAGTAGGGTTATCAATAAGGGAACAACAAAAACATTAAACTTTAGGAGGGCGAAGTTTGATCAGCTGAAAGAAAGTCTTCAACTTATTGACTGGGACAAAGCTCTTAATCAAAGGAATACGAATAGTAAATGGGAAACCTTCAAAAGAATTCTGAATACTCAGTGCGAGAGATATATACCGTATGGGAATAAAAGGGCCAGAAATAAGAGGAAACCAATATGGTTGAACAAGAACCTAAAAGGGGCGTTAAATAGCAAAAAAGAGGCATTCAAGAGATTAAAACAGGAAAACAGTAAGGAGGCACTAATGTGTTACAAGGAAAAAACGAGAGCCTGTAAAAAACAAATAAAAATAGCGAAGGAGGAAACAGAGAGACGTATTGCTAGGGAAAGTAGATCAAATCCCAAACTGTTCTTTACGTATATAAATAGTAAAAGGATTAAATCGGATTATATTGGACCGATAAAAAGTGAGGAAGGCAAAATCATAGAGAAAGATGAGGATAAAGCTAATCTATTAAATAATTTTTTTTCGACAACTTTCACAAAGGAAATCGAACTAACAGGAGAAATGAGAAGTGACAAGCTTAATCCTCCACTAAGTATGACAAATCTAACCCAAGCTGGGGTACAGAAACGGCTCAGTAACATTAAAATAAACAAATCACCAGGACCTGATGGCATACACCCACGGGTACTAAGGGAACTAAGTAATGTGATAGACAGACCGTTATATCTTATATTTAAGGACTCTGTTGAGACTGGGTCTGTGCCACTTGATTGGCGACAGGCGAATGTAGTGCCAATATTCTAAAAGGGAGCGAAAAGTGACGCCGGAAACTATCGGCCGGTGAGTCTGACGTCCGTTGTGGGCAAAATTTTTGAAAGCTTCATTAAAGAGGCAATTACGGAGCATCTTGATGCTAATAATCTTTTAATCCCGAACCAACATGGATTCATGAGGAATCGCTCCTGCCAAACAAACCTGATTGACTTCTACGAGGAGGTTAGCTCTCGAGTAGATCAGGGGGAACCAGTGGATGTCGTGTATCTCGACTTCTCAAAAGCGTTCGATAGCGTGCCACATAATAGGTTGGTATACAAAATGAGAATGATGGGGCTGGGGGAAAATGTCTGCAAGTGGGTAGCTAACTGGCTAAAGGATAGAAGGCAGAGGGTGGTTATAAATGGAATATACTCAGATTGGGTAAGCGTCACTAGTGGGGTACCACAGGTGTCTGTACTAGGCCCAATGTTATTTAATATCTTTATTAACGACATAGTCAACGGGATAAATAGTAAAATATCAATATTTGCAGATGACACAAAGTTATGTAAAACAATTAATACAAAAGAGGACAGTGCAGACCTACAGAGGGATTTGGATAAGCTGGGTAGGTGGAGCATTAAATGGCAAATGAGGTTTAACGAGGAGAAATGTAAGGTCATACATATGGGAAGGAAAAATGGAAGTCACCAGTACTCACTGAATGGGAAATCATTGGGGAATTCAGAGATGGAGAAGGACTTGGGCATCTTGATTGATAGCAAACTAAATTGGAGTGCCCAAAGTCAGGCCGCTGCTGTAAGGGCAAACAGGGTAATGGGATGTATCAGAAGAGGTATAGCTGCAAAGGATGAGAACATTGTTCTTCCACTGTACAAAGTACTGGTCAGACCACACTTGGAATACTGTGCTCAGTTATGGGCCCCAATATATAGAAAGGATATAAATGAGCTTGAAAAGGTACAAAGGAGGGCAACAAAATTAATAAAGGGAATGAAGGGACTGCAATACCCAGAGAGGTTGGCAAAACTAGGACTATTCAGCCTGGAAAAGAGAAGGTTGAGGGGGGACATAATAAATGTGTACAAATATGTTAGGGGACAGTATAGAGATCTTGCCCGGGATTTGTTCAAAAGGAGGGATATTACGGTAACAAGAGGGCACTCACTAAGACTGGAAGAGAAAAGGTTTCAGCACCAGCATAGGAAGGGGTTCTTTACAGTAAGAGCAGTGAGAATATGGAATTCACTGAGTGAGGAGACGGTAATGTCGGATTCACTACACCAGTTCAAGCGGGGACTGGATGCATTTCTAGATACCAGGCAGATTTCAGCATATACTTAAAAATAAAATAAAATAGTAGGTTGATACAGGGATTTATTCTGACTGCTGGTTTCAGAGTCGGGAGGGAATTTTTCCTCAGGTGAAGATTGGCCAAATCATTTGGGGTTTTTGCCCTCCTCTGGATCAACTTTAGCAATTACAGAACTAACAGGTCGAACTTGATGGACGCAAGTCTTTATTCGGCTTTACAAACTATGTTACTATGTTACTATGTTACTATGGTACGTGTGTGAGCTCACCTCGCCTCAGAGCCGCCACCAGGTCCTGGCCATTGTCACACACTACCATGCCTGGCTGTAGGTTCAGCGGTGTGAGCCACAGATCTGCCTGCTCTTTCAGAGCAGTCCACAACTCTTCAGCATTGTGCGGATTGTCACCTATGCATATTAGCTTCAGCACAGCCTGTTGCAGCTTGGCCGAGGCAGTGCTGCAGTGCTTCCAGCTTGTGACTGATGTGGTCATTTTGGAGATGGAGGCTGAAGAGGAGGAGGAGGCTGAGGAGAATGAGGTGCAGGAACTTTAGACCGTGGGGGCAACCCTGGATGACCTAGGGCCCGCAATTCTTGGCGTTAGGAGGACGTGTTTCGTCCCAAGGTCCGACTGGGTCCCGGCTTCCACTATGTTAACCCAGTGTACCATCAGCGAGATGTACCGTCCCTGTACCACAAGCACTTGTCCACGTGTCCATGGTTAGGTGGACTTTCCCGGTAATTGCGTTGTTGAGTTCACGGCTAATGTTTTGGGACACCTGCTTGTGTAATGCGGGGACGGCACAGTAGGAGAAATAGTGGCGGCTGGGGACCGAGTACCGAGGGACGGCCGCCGCCAGCAGGTTGCGGAATGCTTCCGTCTCCACGAGCCTAAAAGGCAACATTTCGAGCACAAGCAGTCGTGAAATGTGAGAATTTAGTAGTGTGGCCTGTGGGGCGTTGGCTGCATATATGCGCTTGCGTTCCAAGGACTGGGGTATGGACAACTGAACGCTGCGCTGCGTCAAGGACATGGACGTGCTTCCTGATGCTGCTACATGAGAGTGCGCAATGACAGGTGCAGGGCAGGAGGCATCTTCGCATGCACCATGGACAGGGGATTGGCTTGCATGCACAACAGCAGAAGAAGCAATGGTGCCACCTGCAGACACTGTTCCTGGACACTGGGGTTCGGCCCACAAAGTCGGGTGCTTTGCTGCCATGTGCCTGATCATGCTGGTGGTGGTCCCGCTGGTCGTTTTGCCACCCCTGCTGATGCTGGCCTGGCAGGTGGTGCAAATGGCCTTTTTGGGGTTATCAGTAGAGTCGTTAAAAAACTCGGGAAGACCTAACAGTTGTACTGGCAACTTCCTTCGTATTGGTGTTATAGGGAACGGTTGCCTGCCTTCTGTCTGCGGCCACCACACTGCTTCTTTCTGCCTGTTGGGGTACTCTGCCTCCCTCCCCCTGTGTGCTGCTGTCCTCGCTCTGCATGTCCTCCTGCCAGGTTGGGTCAGTTACTATATCATCCACCACCTCGTCTTCCACTTCCGCACCCTGGTCCTCCTCATGACTTTCTGGCAATTGTATCTCATCATTGTCCACCTCTTGTGACAGTTTCCCACCGCCGCCTTCATGTCACTGTGGCTACTCAAATATTTGGGCATCACTACACGCGATCTCCTCTTGCTCCGCTTCAAGTGGACCAGTCGCGAGGCCCGAATCTATGAATGGAAAAGTGAACAGCTCTTCAGAGTGTCCAAGTGTGGTATCAGTTGTCTCCGGGCACTCGGCATGGTGGGAGGAAGGAGGATCAGGGTGAGGAATATGCGGTCCAGACTCACGTCTACTGAGACTTGACCATGGGGAAGACTGGGTGGTAGTGGTGGTGGTTGCTAAGTGACTGGAAGCATTATCCGCTATCCAACCCCAACAACCTTTTGACACTGCTCTGGGTTCAATAGTGGTGTGCTGTGGTCCCCTAGGAATTGGGACAGGAAGGTCAGGCGAGAAGATGTGGATGTTTGTTGTGGCACAATTTCAGCTTGCCCACGGCCTTGTCCTCGGCCTCTGCATGCAACATCACCATCACATCCAGTTCCCCGTCCCTTGCCATGTGCCTTGCCCATTTTAAATGGAGGACAGTATCTTCCACGCTCACTACAAATGACTGAGTTTGGAGCAAACTTATATGTGATCCGTGTGACAGAGAAAACAGAGTTTTAAATACCTGCCCTGTAGGTAACTAGTTTGAACAGCAAACTGGTGTGAATTGCTTCACTGACACACTGAAAGAAATTTTTAATGGAGGCCAGAAATGGCAGTATTTTCTGACAACATGTATGTGATCCGTGTGACGGAGAAAACAGAGTTTAGAAAACCTGGCCTCTAGGTAAGTAGTTTGAACAGCAAACTGGTGTGAATTGCTTCACTGACACACTTATGGAAATTTTTAATGTAGGCCAGAAATGGCAGTATTTTCTGACAACGTATATGTGATCTGTGTGATGGAGAAAACAGGATTTTAAATACCTAGCCTGTAAGTAAGTAGTTTGACCAGCAAACTGGTGTGAATTGCTTCACTGACACACTTATGGAAATTTTTAATGGAGGCCAGAA
This sequence comes from Phyllobates terribilis, assembly GCF_046119375.1. NCBI lineage: Eukaryota > Metazoa > Chordata > Amphibia > Anura > Dendrobatidae > Phyllobates > Phyllobates terribilis. Next base: position 804,850,029 of record NW_027362761.1, read on the forward strand.
ATGGCAGTATTTTCTGACAATGTATATGTGATCTATGTGATGGAGAAAACAGAGTTTTAACCACTTCGCGCCAGAGCCTGTTTTTGCCTTTGTGACCGGGCCAATTTTTTCAATTCTGACCACTGTCACTTTATGAAGTAATTACTCTGGAACGCTTTAACGTATTTCCCTGATTCTGAGATTTTTTTTTCATGGCATATTGTATTTCATGATAGTGGTAAAATTTCTTCGATATCACTTGCGTTTATTTGTGAAAAAATCGGAAATTTGGTGAAAATTTTTAAAATTTTGCAATTTTCAAACTTTGAATTTTCATGCCCTTAAATCAGAGAGATATGTCACACAAAATAGTTAAGAAATAACATTTCCTACATGTCTACTTTACATCAGCACAATTTTGGAACCAAAATTTTTTTTGTTAGGAAGCTATAAGGGTTAAAAGTTGACCAGCGATTTCTCATTTTTCCAACAAAATTTACAAAAACATTTTTTTAGGGACCACATCTTATTTGAAGTGACTTTGAGGGGCCTTTATGACAGAAAATACCCAAAAGTGACACCATTCTAAAAACTGCTCCCCTCAAGGTGCTTAAACCACATTCAAGAAGTTTATTAACCCTTCAGATGTTTCACAGGAATTTTTGGAACGTGGAAGAAAACAATGAACATTTAACTTTTTATCACAAGAAATGTTACTTTAGACCCAATTTTTTTTATTTTCACAAGGGTAACAGGAAAAAATGGAATACATAATTTGTAGGTCAATTTCTCATGAGCGCGCTGATATCCCATATTTGGGGGAAAACCACTGTTTGGGCGCACTGCAGGGTTTGGAAGGGAAGGAGCACCATTAGACTTTTTGAATGTAAAATTTGTTTGAATAATTAGCAGACGCCATGTTGCGTTTGGAGAGCCCCTGATGTGCCTAAACAGTGGACACCCCCCACAAGTGACACCATTTTGGAAACTAGACCCCTTAGGGAACTTATCTAGATGTGTGGTGAGCACCTTGAACCCCAAGGTGCTTCACAGAAGTTTATAATATTGAGCTGTAAAAATAAAATTTTCACATTTTTCCCACAAAAACATTTTTCATCCCTTAATTTTGCATTATTATAAGGGTAATAGGAGAAATTGCACCATGTAATTTGTTGTGCAATTTCTCCTGAACACGCCGATACCCTATATGTGGGGGAAAACCACTGCTTTGGTGTACGGCAGGGTTCGGAAGAGAAAGGAGCGCTATGTTGGCTGGGATAGGTTGCAGACACCATGTCACATTTGAAGAGTTGCTGACATGCCGAAACAGCAGAAACCCCCACAAGTGACCCCATTTTGTAAACTACACCTCTCAAGGAATTCATCTAGGGAAGTAGTGAGTATTTTTTAATTTTGAAATTTATACCATTGGGCAGTGAAAAAAGCATAATTATATTTTTTTTACCACAAAAAAATGTTTTACCCTCAGATTTTACATTTTCACACAGGTCAATACCCCATATGTGGCTGTATCGTACCGCTTAGCCATACGGCGAGATCTGGGGGGACGGAGCGCTATTTGACAATTGGAGAACAAATTATTGTAGAATAGTCATTTGGATTTGGGAGCACAAAATTTTCTGAATTTCTTTTGGGGGGCAAGGGCCATTTCGCTTTTCCAGAGCCTTTCTGCTACCAGTAACTTGGAAGTCCCTTATATTTTTAACAGATGACGGACCTGAGTGGGGACTAGCTTTTTTTGAGGACTGAGTTGTAGCTTTTATTGCTAACATTTTACGTAACATTTATCCGGCGCTCGAGGCTGAGCACTTACATCGGGGTTTCCATCTAAATTTCCAAGTGATGTAATTCAGATGAAACCCCTGCGGGATCCATTCACTGTAATGAGGCAGCAGAGTTACTCTGGACTCCGTCTGGCCTCTGTTTAGCGTTGTCCTTTTTTTCAGAAGTGCACAAAACTGTGGCCAACCGCACTTTTATGCACGCCTAAAACAAATGACACCATGGGATCACAGGCCAGATGGCATCCACAGTGGCCTATATCTGCCTCATTACAGAGAATCTTCCGTCATGGGTTCTGTCTGAATCCCTTTTTTCAGCGATTTACACGGAAACTCTGGTGTAAGTGCTCAGCACAGAGCGCAGGATAAATGTGAGCTGAGCCTTACTGCGATCTTTGGGAGACATAATAAACAAATCAGTAGCAGGTGAAGAATTGGTTTTATTTATTTTTTACGCCGTTCCTCATGTGATGTAACTGATTAGATTACTTTATTCTTCGAGTCGGTGCGATTACAGCGATACCAGATTTATATGGGGTTTTTATGACTGACAGCTGTCACACACTAAGAGACGCTTTTTTTTTTGCAAAATCTAGTTTTTGTATCGCCATATTTTGAGAGCTATAATTTTTCCATATTTTGGCCGACAGAGTCATGTGATAGCTTGTTTTTTGCGGGGGACGAGTTGACATTTTTATTGGTACCATTTTTGGGTACGTGACATTTTTTGATCGCTTTCTATTCCGTTTTTTGGGAGGTAAAGTTAACAAAAACCAACAATTCAGGAATTGTTTTTTGAGGTTTTTTTTATGCCGTTCTGCGTGTGGTAAAAGTGATCAGGCAGCATTATTCTTCGGGTCAGTACGTTTACAGCGATACTACACTAACTGTATATTTTTTTATGTTTTGCGCTTTTACACAATAAAACAATTTTATAGAAATAATATTTTTTTTGCATCGCTTTATTCTGAGCGCTATAACTTTTTTATTTTTCGGCTGATGGAGCTGTAGGGCGGCTTTTTTTTTGCGGAACAAGATGACGTTTTCAGCGGTACTATTTTTATTTCCATTTTGCTTTTTGATCGCATTTTTTTCCCCTTTTTGTTTGGCGATATGATGATGAAAAAAGCATAGTTTTTTGCTCCGTTTTTTATTTATTTTTATTACGGTGTGCACAGAAGGAGTTAATTAGTGTGACAATTTTATAGATCGGGTTGTTTCGGACGCGGCGATACCAAATATGTGTACTTTTTTTGTTTTTGCATAAATATACAGATTTATTGGTTTAATATTTTATTTATTTATTTTTATTTATTTTGTGATTTTTTTTTTAACAGTTTGAAAACATTTTTTTTAGATTTTTACTTAGTCCCTGTATGGGACATTAATTTTTATTTTTCTAATCACTGATGTCATGCAATGTAATAGACATGTATTACATTACATGACATCTTTGAAGACTGTTTCACAGTCAGTGTGTCCTGCCAGGCTTCAGCTGCAGACTGAGCCTAGCAGGACACCATATATGGCAGATCTGGAGGCGGTCATGTGACCTCCAGCTGCCATAACAACGGAAGGTCCTGGAAGCTATCTGGGGGCCATCGGAGAGGTAAGTTGACGACCCCCTCTCCTCTCACTATCTTCTATATGCCGCAATCACTATAGATCGTGGCATATAGAAGATAGCAAAAGGTTAACATCATTGGGACCTGATCCAATCAGGTCCCGATGATGTCCCCTATCAGAGCTATCGCTCTGCACCAGAACCGCAGCGCTTGCAGGACCCTGGGGGTCCTGAGCGCTGCGGGACTACCCACCCTTTTTAAACGTCGGCGCTGCACAGAGCCCAGGCTGCACCGACATTTATGTACAGTGGGCGGTTGGGAACCGGTTAAATACATGGCCTGTAGGTAAGTAGTTTGAACAGCAAACTGGTATGAATTGCTTCACTGACACACTGAAAGAAATTTTTAATGGAGGCCAGAAATGGAAGTATTTTTTGACAACGTATATGTGATCCGTTTGACACAGTTTTAAATAGCTGTATTTCTAGCGCTGTAATATGGAAAGGACCTGGCTGTATTCTGCAGTGCGAACAAGCAAATGGCACAGAAAAACGGTGTTCCCTGGATTGCTTTTTAAGCAAATAATGAGGATTAAGATCCAAAAAAAAGTATTCCTGGCCCCTGAGACCTGGGCCTTTGTATAGAAATATCTAACAGCAGCAGAAGGCAGAATTGGAATGGAGCCTCTTCTGCTATATGCACTGCAGTCTGCTATACCCTGCCTGCCTGCCTATATACACTGCCTGCCTGATATCTCTGCAGATGGATTAGTTAGTTCTCAGAAGGACTGTTTGTTAAGATGGATATGTGTAATGTATGGTTTTTCTCCCTACACTACCTAATACACAAGCAAATCTCTCCCTGACCCAGCAGCACCTCTCCCTACTCTGCCTGATTCCGGAGTGACTGTGACGAGCATGGCGGTGCCAGGTCTGATATAGACCTGATGACGCTGTGCGACCAGCCAAACACAAAATCAGTCATTTCTTCCATTTTCATTTCGTTGCAGTGTGTCGGTCAAGCTAGTCACGCTAGGTTTCAGTGAAGAATAGTATTAGTAAATTACAGGCCTGCTATTTAAAACCGTGGTTCTCTGTCAGACATATCACATATAAGAGTGTTTCAAAATCAGCCATTTCTTCCATTTTCATTCTGTTGCAGTGTGTCGGTCAAGCTATTCACACTAGGTCTCTGTGTAGAATATTAGTAAATTACTTGCCTGCTATTTAAAATCGTAGTTCTCTGTCAGACGTATCACATATAACTGCATTCCAAACTCAGCCACTTCTCGTGAACGTGGAAAATATTGTCCTCCATTTAAAATGGGCAAGGTGCTTTGCAAGGAACGGAGAAGTGGACGTGGTGGTGATCGTGCATGCAGAGGCCGAGGACGTTGCATTGGGAAAGCTTGAAATTTGCCACAACAAACACCCACATCTTGTCGCTCCACCTTCCTGTCCCAATTACTAGGGAACCGCAGTACACCACTATTGAACCCAAAGCAGTGTCAAAAGGTTGTTAATTGGATAGCAGATAATGCTTCTAGTCACTTTGCCACCACCACCACCACCCTGTCTTTCACACGGTCAAGTCTCAGTAGCCGTGAGTCTGGATCGCATATTCCTCACCCTGATCCTCCTTCCTTCCACCATGCCGAGTGCCCGAAGACTACTGATCCCACACTTGCACACTCAAAAGTGCTGCTCACTTTTCCATTTATAGATTCAGGCCTCTCGCCCGGCCACCTTCAAGCGGGTCAACAGGAGAACGCGTGTAGTGATGCCCAAATATTTGAGCAGCCACAGTCACATGAAGGCAACCGTGGCAAAGTGCAATTACTGTTTCAAGAGGTGGATGATGATGAGACACAATTGCCAGAAAGTCAGTAGGAGGACCAGGGTATGGAAGTGGAAGCTGAGGTGGTGGATGATATAGTAACTGACCCAACCTGGCAGGGGGACATGCAGAGCGAGGACAGCAGCACGCAGGTGGAGGGAGCCAGGAAGAAGCAGTGTGGTGGTCGCAGACAGAAGGCGGGAAAGCTTTCCTCGTAACACCAACATGAAGGAAGTTGCCAGTACAACTGTTAGGTCTTCCCGAGTCTGGTTATTTTTTAAAGACTCTGCAGATAACCCAAAAAAAGCCTTTTGCACCACAAGCCAGTCCAGCATCAGAAGGGGTGGCAAAACTATCAGCCTGACCACCACCAGCATGATCAGGCACATGGCAGCAAAGCACCCGACTAAGTGGGCCGAACCCCAGTGTCCAGCAACAGTGTCTGCGGGTGACACCACTGCTTGTTCCGCTGTTGTGCGTGTATGCCAATCCTCTGTCCATGGTGCATGCCAAGATGCCTCCCGCCCTGCACCTGTCGTTGCACACTCTCAAGTAACACCATCAGCAAGCACGTCAACCTCCTTATCCCAGCACAGCGTTCAGTTGTCCCTACCCCAGTCCTTGCAACGTAAGTGCTAGTACGCAGCCAACACCCAACAGGCCACACTGCTAAATTCACAGATTTCACAAATGCTTGCGCGCAAAATGTTGCCTTTTAGGCTAGTGGTGACGGAAGCTTTCTGCAACCTGATGGCGTCCATCACTCGGTACTCGATCCCCAGCCTCCACTATTTCTCCCAGTGTGCCGTCCCCGCATTACACGAGCACGTGTCCCACAACATTAGCCGTGCCCTCAACAACACAGTTACTGGGAAAGTTCACCTAACCGTGGACAAGTGCTTGTGGGCAGGGACGGTACATCTCGCTGATGGCACACTGGGTTAATATAGTGGAAGCCGGGACCCAGTCTGACCTTGGGATGGATCACATCATACCGACGTTGAGGATTGCGGGCCCTGGGTCAGTCAGGGTTGCCCCCACATTCTACAGCTCCTGCACCTCCTCCTCCTCCTCTTCAGCCTCCATCACCAAAATAGAAAAAAGAGAGGGGTCGCTCACTGGTCTATTCGGGTGCTCTGAAGAAAAGAGTAATCTCAATTGCAAAAAGAACTTCGGCACTCCATACATGAAAATATAAGAAATATTGTATATAGACTAATGTCACTTTGAAAAATGAAGGTTTTTTGCGCATAATTTGGCCAATTTATGTGTGCCCATCAACCACGACAAGGTCACCTTCGTATGATGGGAAACTACGCTACGCTACCACTGGATATGCCACTCTTGGGCTGTAAGCCTGTATGGACAATATGTCTCTGCTTGGGCTTTTAACCTACAATGTATGGGCTGGTAGAGCTAGTTAAAACCACCTGTGACTGAATGGGAGGGACACATGGTCAGAAAAAAGGCTGTCAAACTTCTAATAGTGTGAACACGTACCTGCTGCAATGCTCCAGGAGCGGGATCCCAAAAATGATTAATAGAAAAAAGAGAGGGGTCGCTCACTGGTCTATTCGGGTGCTCTGAAGAAAAGAGTAATCTCAATTGCAAAAAGAACTTCGGCACTCCATACATGAAAATATAAGAAATATTGTATCTAGACTAATGTCACTTTGAAAAATGAAGGTTTTTTGCGCATAATTTGGCCAATTTATGTGTGCCCATCAACCACGACAAGGTCACCTTCGTATGATGGGAAACTACGCTACGCTACCACTGGATATGCCACTCTTGGGCTGTAAGCCTGTATGGACAATATGTCTCTGCTTGGGCTTTTAAACTACAATGTATGGGCTGGTAGAGCTCACTGGTCTATTCGGGTGCTCTGAAGAAAAGAGTAATCTCAATTGCATCACCAAAATGACCACATCAGTCGCAAGCTGGAAGCACAGCAGAACTGCCTCGGCCAAGCGGCAGCAGGCTGTGCTGAAGCTAATATGCTTAGATGACAAACCGCACAGCGCTGAAGAGTTATGGACAGCTCTGAAAGAGCAGGCAGATCTGTGGCTGACATCGCTGACCCTACAGCCAGGCATGGTCTTATGTGACAATGGCCGGAACCATGGATTTGTGATCAGAAGAGAGTAGTTGTTGACTACTAGCATCAAAAAGACCGTCGGTATTCAGTTCAGATTCCACACATAAGACCTCAGGTGTGGACATGGATGTCAAACATATGTACCATCCTACAAATGTTTGAGGACTCCGGCAAGATGATGAGTGGCGATGACGCCATAATTTGCGTCACCATCCCGCTTCTCTGTCTTCTGAAACGTTTTCTGCTCACAATTAAAGAGGATGCATTGCAGGCAGAGCACGATGAGATGGAGCAAGGAACCATACAGGGTGATTCCACACAGCCCAGCCTCATCTCATCTTAACGTGGATTGGGTGACAATGAGGAAGAGGTGGAGGAGGAGGAGGAGGAAGAACAGGAGCTAGTTTCCTTCGCTATAGATGGTATTACCTGCACAACTGTCATACCGTCTGTTCAGCGTGGATAGCCTGAGGACAGGGAGGAGGAGGAAGAAGAGGAGGATGAGGAAGAGAGCATGGTCAGTCGTCCTCTTGGTGAGAACACGGACGTCTTGCCTGTTTGTAGTCTGGCACACATGGCTGAGTTTATGTTACGCTGCCTTTCCCGTGACCCTTTGCGTTGTCCAAATTTTGGGTGACATTATTATTGGTTGCTGACACTTCTAGACCCCCGCTTCAAGGAGAACTTTCTGACTCTTATTCCTGTGCAGGACAGGCCTAATAAAATGGGGCACTACGAGAAGGCCCTTGTTGTGGAATTATTTAAAAAATTCCCATCTGAAAACGCTGGGGGCATGGTGGTTGTTACGCTCATGCCCGGACTGACTGGCGTGAGCGTGATTAGTAGTGTTGAGCCACCCCCATAGTGTTCGAGTTGGGTTCGTTTCGTCGAACACCCATGTGTTCGCCGAACTGTTCGTCGAACTGTTCGTCGAACACCTTCGAACACCGTTAAAACCAATGGCAGGCAAACAAAAGCACTTAGAAACACATAGAAAACACCTTCAAAGGTGTCCAAAAGCTGACAAACTGCTCAGAAGACATAACTAACACATGGAAAAGTGACAAGTACATATAGTCATGTGAAAAGAAAAGAGGTGGAGGAGTAAAAGGAGGGGGAGACACAGATATAGGCATGTCATGCCCTTCTAAAATCCAAAAAGTGAGAAGCCGACACGGCCAGTTCGTTCCTGCCCGTGCCCCCTCCATGTCGCCGGGTTTGTGCCAGAGCTGCGGTGGACCCTGACGGCCAGCCCCCCTCTCCCAATACTGGTGACTGTCCACTGGTGGGTCGAGCGAGCCCCCCTGTGGTGGAGGCAGCTCTAAGCTTTTTAATTTAAATTGTCTCTCTAATTTGAATGAATACACTTTAAATCCTTTTACAAGGATCTATTGGAGGGCAAGTCTCATGCCAGCAGCCGTGTAATTCCAGCTCCAGTAGCGTCCACTAAAGCTGCTGCAGTTAAAAAGCTTTTATAAGGATCGAGCTCAGCTGTCCACCGCAAGGCGTCCTACCGCCAGTCCCAGCCCCTATGCCTTGGGGTGCCTCCTGATGCTCTTCACTGAGTATCCCGTGGTCCCGAAGCATTTCCTTTGAAAAACTACAGGTGGTGTAGCTTGCTTAACAGCCGGGATAATCCGCTGACTAGCAGACACTGCTACTAGGCACAAAGTATTTCCTGGGATAGATGCAGTTAAAAATTTGTAATTAGATACTCTCGTTGGATGCTGAGAAAGCATTCCATAGAGTCTCCTGGCACGCCATAATATTATTCTCTTAAAAAGCTTGGGGTAGGGGTCTAGGGGACCCTTTTATAGCCAAAATCACGTCACCTAGGCTGAAGATAAATGGAACTGTAGCACCCTGAGGGCTCGGTTGCTACAGACGTATTGCACCTCACCCAGAGGTGTGATATCTCACTCTCAGGTAAGGATGGAGTGTGGATCAGGACCCGACATCTGCATGCATTACACCACATTGCCGTGGGGCAGGGCGACCAATATAACCCTGAGATGGGCATGACAGTCCTTTTCCCTGGCTGGAGTGGCGGGAGGGAACACTGAGGAAGGGGAACCCTGTAGTGCAGGAGCAGGGAGGAAGCAGTTCCTGGGTGCATTGAGAAGGGAGTATAAAAGGTAGGCACCATCTTAGTTCAGTGCAGAGAAGTCTGAGCAGAAGTGACAGGGAGCAGGGGCTCTGCATGAGCTCTGCTCCGGAGGCGGGCCTAGTAACAGAGGCCCAGGCCTGGAAGAGGGAGAAGGAAGGAAGAGGAGCGGAGAAGGCTCCAGGAACGAGGAATGAAGGGATCCCAGGGGTGCGGATGGGCGAGTCGCCACCGCACGCCCGAATCCACCTGCGTGGAGGGGTCAGGCCAAAGGGGGAGACCGGTCCCCAAAACTAGTGGAGGCGGGAAACGACCCTCAGCTAGAAACCAGAGGCTGTGACATTTTATGTGGCGCAGCCCCTCGCTACACCCGCTAGGAAGGCACCACATAGGGTCAGGGAAACTGGCGCCAAGTTTACCAAGAGGAGGCCCGAGGCAGCCGGACAGAAGGGTTGGTAAGAAAGGCCAGACAAAGGACACACAAAGGGGGTCCTGTGAAGCGCTCCAAAGTTATCTGGGAGTTGTCTGAGCCCCTCACCTGGTGAGCACAGTACGACGTGGTCAGCCGTTACCTGCAGAAGTGGTCTGGAAAATAAGAACTGTGAGTAAAGGCCCTGGACTGCATCACTGACTCCGTGTCGTTACTGCTGCTGCCCTGCACCATCACCCCTATCCTCCGCATACACTGCCCTGAGGCTATACTCCTCCCGTGGGGAGTTATGCTACGCTCTGCTGCACCCACAACAGCAGCCTCAGCGGTCTGCCCTGCAGCGACGGTTCACTCTGACCGCAATCCACGGGTGGCATAGTCGGACATTTAAACATCAAAACCACATAAATAGTTCCTCCACTGGTTTGACCGCCCTGAGCCACGGAACCAGGTCGCCGCCACGGAGACTACAACCACCAGCATCCACCAAAAAGGGTCCGGCTCCAGGTGTCTCAAGGCTCAGGGGGCGCGTCTGAACTTTTTCATCACCTTTCATAATCACCAATGGGACAAGGCAGGGATGTCCTCTGTCCCCTCTCTTATACATCCTAGTGACGGAGCACCTGCTCTCATCAATTCGCCATAACCCCAATATTAGGTGGATTGAGGTGGGAGGCACTGAGTACAAGTGCTCTCTATTTGCTGATGATGTCCTTGTATATATCACTCAATCACATATATCCATCAGTGCTATTATGGCTGAAATAGATCACTTTGTTACATGGTCAAATTTTAATATCAATGCAGCGAAGTCTGAGGCCCTCGATGTCTCCCTCCCCAAATCCATACAGGATTCCATCCAGTCCAACTTTCCCTTTGCCTGGCCCTCACAGGGTATCAAAAACTTAGGAATTCCTATTCATAGAGACCTCTCCCGTCTATGTTATCTTAATTTTGGGCCCTTTATTGAACAACTCCATACAGACCACGGTTGGCAATTTAGAGCTGTAAGATTCACTACGTGAACCACTGGTGTTTTGTGGAAAAGCACATGTACACTGTGTTCCAAATTATTATGCAAAAAGTGTTTAGGAGTGATAAGGGAAGAATTTGTTTGTTTGTCAGTTAAACTCATTGATTGTGATGTGTGTCAGGGCTCTTTATATCACTGTAAGCAATTGCAGACACCTGTGCTAATTAGTTTGGCAGGTGTGTCCAATGAAAGTCAAGACTACTTAAGAAGGCTGTCCCACATTATTAAGCAGCCTACATTTTCTGCCAAAATGGGAAAGAAAAAGGATGTTTCGGCTGCTGAGAAGCAACAAATTGTGGAGTGTTTAGGTCAAGACATGACTACAATCAACATTGTGCAATGATCAGGATGAAGTGTCTTGGCAATCAAGAAGTATGTAGCTGATTCACAGTACACACGTGTGCGTGCTGATAAGGGCAAATTGAGGACTCTTTCCTACAGGCAATTAGTTCAGGTTAAAAGAGCAGCGGCAAAAAAAGCCTTGTCATAGCAGCAGACAAGTTTTTGAAGCTGCTGGTGCCTCCAACGTCCCCCGAACAACAAGATGCAGGGTCCTTCAGAGGTTTGCAGCTGTGCGTACGCCATCCTGTCCACCTCCTCTATCGACTGCACACAAGCAGAAACGGCTCCAGTGGGCCAAACAATACATGAAGACTGACTTCAAAACTGTTTTGTTCACGGATGAGTGCCGTGCAACGCTCGATGGTCCAGATGGATGGAGTGGAGGATGGCTGGTTGATGGACACCCCACGCAAACACGGCTACAGAGCCAACAAGGAGGAGGTGGAGTAATATTTTGGGCTGGAATCATGGGGAGAGAGATTGCCGGCCCCTTTAGGATCCCTGAAGGGGTAAAGATGAACTCCATAATGTATGTGGAGTTTCTCAAACAGCACTTCCTGCCATGGTTCAAGAAGAAGAACCGTGTATTCCACAGCAACATCATTTTCATGCATGATAATGCACCGTCTCATGCTGCACATAACACATCTGCATCTCTGGCTGAAATGGGCATAAAAGGGGACAAACTTATGGTGTGACCCCCATGCTCCCCTGACCTCTACACCATTCAGAACCTCTGGAGCATCATCAAAAAAGAGTGTCTATGATGGCAGGAGGCAGTTCACATCTAAGCAACAGCTCTGGGAGGGTATTCTGTCCTCATGCAAAACAATTGAAGCAGAAACCATCCAAAACCAGACAAATTCAAAGGACGAGGGATTTCAGAAGCTCCTTTCGAACAAGGGGTCCTATGTGCAAATGTAACATAACCTAGAATAAAGTTTTGAGTTGAAAACTGTTTGATTTCAGTTTCTAATAACCTGCTAATGCTTATAATTTCAAAAATGGCCATTTTTTTGGTCTTTATTAAAATGAAAAGGTTGATCGAAGAGTGTGGGGGATCCAAGAGTGTGGGAACCCAGTAGTCAGGATTACTTCGAATTCTGACAATCTGAGGGTCATGTTGCAGGTAGTGCAGCAAGAAGGCACTTATGTGTCTTGCGCATCTCGGAGCCCCAAAATTATTTTCCGGGCTAGATGCAGCTAAAAATTAATATTAATTTTAAATCTGGTGGAGCTTAGTATAGATGGCCTAATAGAATCAGTACTGCACACTGCTACAAAGCCCAAATTATTTTCCAGCCAAGGTACAGATAAACATGATTAGTAATTTTAAATCTGGTGGAGTTTAGTATAGATGGCCTAATAGAATCAGTACTGCACACTGCTACAAAGCCCAAATTATTTTCCAGCCAAGATACAGATAAACATGATTAGTAATTTGAAAGCTTAAAATGGTTGGTGAGGTGATTTTAACCAATCATCAAGCTTTTACTCTCCCCAGGATGACACAGGGGTAGAAAAGTCATTTCGGATCCATGATTTGTCATCTTTATGAACGTGAGTCTGTCTACATTATCAGTGGAGAGCCGCGTGCGCTTATCTGTCAGCACACCACCAGCAGCGCTGAACACACGTTCAGACAGAACGCTGGCTGCGGGGCATGACAAGATCTCCAAGGCGTAAGTGGCGAGCTCCGGCCATTTATCCAGATTGGAAGCCCAAAAAGAGCAAGGGTCCAGTGACACAGTCATGGCTTCAATGTTTACTTGGAGATACTCCTGTACCATTGTCTCTAGGCTTTGACTATGTGTCAGACTTCTTGTCTCCTGTGGCCTTGCAAAGGATGGGCTAAAAAAGTGGTGAAATGATTCCGCAAAATTGATGTTACCAGCAGATACTGTGTTTCTGTTACGGTTTGAGTGCTGAACACTCGACGGTCCCACGGTTGGCAAGTTGGAACTGTGAGATTCACTACGTGCACCACTGGTGTTTTGTGGAAAAGCACATGTAAGATTCTGCAACAGTCTCTGCTGATACTCCTGCATGCGTGCATCCCTTTCTATGGCAGGAATAATTTCTGCAAATTTACTTTTGTACCGGGGATCTAACAGTGTGGCAACCCAGTAGTCAGGATTATTTCTAATTCTCACAATTCGAGGGTCATGTTGCAGGTAGTGCAGCAAGAAGGCTCTCATGTGTCTTGCACATCCAGGAGTACCAAGTCCCTGTTGTGTTGGTGGCGAGGTAACAATCATGCGTCCTTCCTCTGTCCTCTCCCCCCAACCTCACACAACAGAAATGTGATCAAGGTCTCCCTCATCTGATGAGTCTTCCATCAGTTCGTCCTCCACTTCTTCCTGGGCTCCTGCACCTTCCTCACTAGTTTGGCTGCTACCTTGCGCCCTGGTAAAACCATCTCCCCCACCCTCACATGCCTGCCGCCTTGGTGCTGCCGACCGTCTGGACCTTGCAGATGTTAGCCCTTCCGCATACAACTCCTCCTCCTCTACTTCCTCCACCTCCTCTTGTGCCACCACCTGACTCCGAATTCTGTTTAACATGTGCTCCAGCATGTAAATCACCGGAATAGTCATGCTGATAATGGCATCGTCAGCACTAAACATCTTCGTCGCCATTTCAAAACTGTGCAGAAGGGTGCATAGGTCCCTGATCTGAGACCACTCTTCCAGCGTGATTTGCCCCACCTCTGGATCTCGTTGGCCCAGGCTATACGTCAGAACGTATTGCACCAGGGCTTGTCGGTGCTGCCACAGTGGCTGCAACATGAGCAGAGTTGAATTCCACCGGGTAGGCAGATCGCATTTTAGCCGGTGAAGTGGCAGGCCCAACGACTTCTGTAGAGATGTAAGTCGCTGAGCTGCGTGATGCGAACGGCGGAAGTGAGCAGACAGCGACCGTGCCCTCTGCAGAAGGCCATCTAGTCTGGGATAGTGGGCTAAAAATTGCTGGACAACCAGGTTCAACACGTGAGCCATACAAGGCACGTGACATTGCCCCGGCGAAGGGCCGCACCCTGGTTTGCAGCATTGTCGCACACGGCCTTCCCTGGTTTCAGGTCCAGTGGAGACAACCATTCATGAAATTGGTTCTCCAGAGCAGACCACAACTCCTCAGCTGTGTGACTCACATTTCCCAGACATTTCAAAGTAAAAACCGCCTGATGACGTTGAGACCTGCTGCCAGCATAGTAAGGAGGTGTGCAGGATCCCTTCTGCGCAGTTAGAAAGCTTGTGGCATGACCAGACAGGCTTTGGGTGCAGGTGGAGGACCGAGAGGTGGTTGAGGAGGCAGAAGCAGTGGAGGAACTTTGAGATAAAGAGGATTGACGCACAACTCATGGGGACGGCAAGACTTGGACAGCAGCCCCTTGTCCTGCTGTCACCATAGTTACCCAGTGCCCAGTCAGCGACATGTAATGCCCCTGTCCATGCCTACTCGTCCAAGTGTCTGTGGTGAAATGTACCCTGTCACACACAGAGTTTCTCAAAGAAGCGGTGATGTTGTGTGCGACATGCTGGTGGAGCGCAGGCACACCTTTCTTTGAGAAGTAGTGCCGACTGGGCATCTGGTAGCGGGGCACTGTGACTGACATAAGGTCTCGAAAATCCTCTGTGTCCACCAGACGGAAAGGCAGCATTTCTGTAACCAAGAGCTTGCAGATGGTGAAATTCAACCTCTTAGCTTTCTCATGGCTAGGAGGAAATGGTCTTTGACTTGTCCACATCTGAGGGACCAAGGGCTGGCTGTTGTGCTTAGACGGGGTTGAGAAGGGTGTCCCCGGCAAACTGCCGGTCTGTGAGGAAGATGCAGGCGGACATGTTAGGTTGCCTTGATCCAAAGGTGGTGCTATCGATGTCGGACAGCGCTCAACACCAGCTGGTGTTACCACCTCCAAAGAAAATAATGACCTGCCAATCACGTTGGCTGTTGCGGGTAAAGAGGTGGCAGGTCTGCGTCCCAAAACAGGTGTGACTGCTGTCCCCCCAGTCACAGAGGATGAAGAGGCCACAGATGCACAAGATGGGGCAGACGGTGGTTGGCCCGGCCGGCTAGGCCGCATTGTAGCACAGTGAGCTTCCCACTGCAACTTATGCTTCATGTCCATGTGCCGGTTCATGCATGAAGTACTCAAACTATGTATTTTTTGGCCTCTACTTAGCTTTTGTTGACAAATGTTACAGATAACACGAGTTGGGTCATCTTTATCGATCTGAAAAAATGCCCAGGCTATGCAAGGCTTAACACCCATGCGACCTGAAGAGCCACCACGACTTGTGGTCAGAGGCAGAGTTGTGTTTGAGGATGCAGTTGTTGACGTGCTTCCAGTACTACGTCTCTGTCCAGGAAGGCGCAACCTGACCTCGTCGTCACTAGCATCCTCCTCCGCCTCCTCTGCTGACTTCATTTCTTGGCTGACTGTGGGTTGACAGTAAGTGGGATCTCCAACCTCATCATCATCACCCTGTGTGTTATCACACCCGTCGTCCTCAGAGCCAACCTGTTCCTGCCCTGACAAAAAACTAAAGTTGTCGCTCCAATCAGGTATTTGAGTCTCATCATCGTCTTCCTCATTGTCTCCACCAACTGGAGTTACAGTTTGGGATTGAGGGTCTACATTATGGTCAGAACCTTCTGCGTCTGGTCCTGGATCCGACTCATAAAGATTCTGGGCATCAGTGCAGATCATTTCCTCGTCTGGATTCACAGAAGCGCTGGAGCCGACTTCTGATTCCCAGGCTATAGTATGAGTAAACAGCTCTGCACTCTCAACCATCTGTTCTACCCCATACTCAGACGGGCAGCTGGAGACTTGGGAGCTGTGAGGAAGCAAGTGCGATTGGGGTGACACCTCTGAGGACTGGAGTATTTGTGATGTTGAAGTTGAGGTGGAGGAGAGCCCACTTAATGGAGCACTTGATATCCGTTGAAGTACCTGCTGTTTTTGTGCCTCATCTGGAATTTGTAGCGATTGGCGTGGCCGTAAGAAAGGGATCTTATCACATTGTCCGCTAAAAGAAGTAGACATTTTAGTTTGGCTGGAAGATGGTCTTTCTTCTGCAGATGTTACTGTTGCTTTAACACCTACCCCACGGACACAACCTTTTTTCCCCTTCCCAACACGCCTATTCCCCTTTCCACCAGCAGCAGGCCTTTTTCCACTCATTTTGGTGGTTAACTAATTCACAACTCTGGAGTTGTTTGCACAAAAAAACAATGGATGGGAACCGAGTAGAGCTGAGTGGCCAAACTGTGGTATTAGGCCAAAACTATTGTCTGGGTTAGATGCAGAAAAAAATTATATTCAATTTGCAACCTGATGGAGGTCAGTATAGATGGACTAATAGAACAAGTCCCACACACTGCTAGAAGGCAAAATATTTTTTCAGAGCTAGATGCAGATAAAAATTATTTTTAATTTGCAACCTGATGGAGGTCAATATAGATGGTCTAATAGAACAAGTCCCACACACTGCTAGAAGGCCAAATATTTTTTCAGAGCTAGATGCGGATAAAAATTATTTTTAATTTGCAACCTGATGAAGGTCAGTATAGATGGACTAATAGAACAAGTCCCACACACTGCTAGAAGGCAAAATATTTTTTCAGAGCTAGATGCAGATAAAAATTATTTTTAATTTGCAACCTGATGGAGGTCAGTATAGATGGACTAATAGAATGATGCTATGCCCAAAACGTTTTAATTCACTAGGTGCAGTAAAAAAATTGGTATTCTATACACAGGTGGTGTAGCTTGCAACACAGATAGGCTACTCCACTGACTAACACACTCTGCAATAGGCCAAAAAGGATTAGCTTTGCTAGATTTAGCCAAATGCTGTGAAAAAAACTTGCACAGCACTGGCACAGACCTGCCTGGAAAAAAACTGATAGGAACTGATCTAACTTAGTTCTGAAAAGGACTGCAATTACAATTAGTCTTTACTCCCAACCTATCTATTTTAGAGCACAGACCTGCCTGATAAAAGTCGTAGGAAATGCTGTAACCTAGTCCTTAAAAGGACTGCAATCACAACTATTCCCTACTCCGAAGCTATCTGTAGATTTGTGCGAAAATTGGCTTTAAATTAACAAGGTATAGCGCACACAGCAACAGCGGTGCCGTCTAACACGCAGCTGCAGCAGTGAGAAAATGGTGGCGACGGGGAAAATGGCTGGGTCTTATAGGGCAAGGACATGTGACATACACTGCCAATGACACATGCCCTTGCTTGTGTGAAAAAAAGCACTTCGCTCCGTGTGTGCGCTGCTGATAGGCTGACAGACTGCACCTCCCCACTGTAAATGCGGGAAAGAGAAAAAAAAATGGAGATCTTCATTATTCCTGCCGAGATCCATCCCCTGCCCCTCCCCCTCCCACTGCCCCACTGTACACTCAAACTGCGTATTAACATTAATTTTCAGCATTACTGAGAAAAAATCCAGTTATGATTTTGGTGCACGAACAGTTATCGAATATAACCTTGAACAGCCGAATTTTTTTCAAATCGTTCATGTTCGCCGAACGACTCGAACACCGCCCAAAACAGCTCGAATTTGAGATTGGCGAACAGTCCGAGTCGAACAACGCTCATCTCTAGTGATTAGTGATCCCACTGTAC
Organism: Phyllobates terribilis; assembly: GCF_046119375.1. Taxonomy (NCBI): domain Eukaryota; kingdom Metazoa; phylum Chordata; class Amphibia; order Anura; family Dendrobatidae; genus Phyllobates; species Phyllobates terribilis. The sequence goes on from NW_027362761.1 coordinate 804,867,862, forward strand.
CATGAACCAAGGAGTGCCTGGAGGGGCGTAACTAAGTATCAACCCGATCTGACCAAGGTCACACAGTGGCTTAGTCGACTCCGTGAACCAAGGAGGAACCGAGCAGAGGGACCAGGTGCTACTGCAGGTCAGACCCCGGTCACAGTTGTTGACCCACACCGAGGAATGCAGGAACAGGCAGGTTAGACTGGCATACAGGCAGTTGGGTATTGGCAGGCATGGCTGGTATGCAGACAGGTGGATACTGGTAAGCACGGCCGGTATGCAGACAGGTGGGTACTGGCAAGTACGGCTGGTATGCAGAGAGGTGGGCACTGGCATGCACGGCTGGTATGCAGACAGGTGGGCACTGGCAAGCATGGCTGGAGTGCAGACAGGTAGGTACTAGCAGGTTGGAGCGCAGGCTGGATAGGGTCCAGTACAGACTGGGAGACAGGTTCAGAGCCACAGATGGGGTAGTCAAGCAGAGTAAAGCAAAACCGCCGAAGCGGAGGACAAGGCAGAGCAGAGAGGAACTGCTGGTGCGGTGAGCAAGCAGAGCGGAGCGAAATCCTCAGGTGTGGTGGGCAAGGCAGATCAGAGCGGAACCGCCGGAGCGGTGAACAAGGCAGAGCAGAGAGGAACCGCCGGAGCGGTGGACAAGGCAGAGCAGAGCGAAACCGCAGGTGCGGTGGACGAGGCAGAGCAGAGCGAAACCGCTGGTGCGGTGGACAAGGCAGAGCAGAGCGAAATCGCAGGTGCGGTGGACAAGGCAGAGCAGAGCGAAATCGCAGGTGCGGTGGACAAGGCAGAGCAGAGTGGAACCGCCGGAGTGGTGGGCAAGGCAGAGCAGAGAGAAGCTGCCGGAGCGGTGGGTAAGGCAGAGCAGAGGGAAGCCGCTGGAGCTGTGGGCAAGTCAGAGCAGAGAGAAACCGCTGGCGCGGTGAACAAGTCAGAGCAGAGAGAAGCCGCCAGAGCGGTGGGTAAGGCAGAGCAGAGGGAAGCCGCCGGAGCGGTGGGCAAGTCAGAGCAGAGGGAAGCTGCCGGAGTGGTGGGTAAGGCAGAGCAGAGAGAAACCGCTGGTGCGGTGAGCAAGCAGAGCCGAACTGAAGGTGCAGGCAGAGAGGACAGGGCTCTGTTCACATGGAACAGACTGGAAAATACAGGAAGATGGCTAGAACACAGGAGGAAGATATGGAGGAAGGGAAAAGGGACAAGCAGAACCAGATACACACAAGGTATTTACTATGAAGTAGCGAGTGGACACAAAACTCACAAACAGAAGGACGGAGACAATGAGTTGGAGTTAGATGCATGATCAGACACTGCAGGAAAAGGGAAGGTATGCACATAGAGACAAACAGGTAACAGGCTAGGAGACAGTTCAGACAGGAACTGATACAGGAACGAGCCTGGGTATACAGTCCCCAGAATGGCAGAAACAGACAATAAGTCACAGATAACAGGTCTGGGTATACAGCCCCCAGAGATGGCGGAAACAGACAAGAAGCAGAACTGGACCTGGTAACTTCAGAGTCAAGGCGCACACTGAATGTTAGTTTTGCTCAGGCACCTCCTTCTGGGTGGAGAGGGTTTAAATATCCAGTGACTCACAGCAATAGGCTGGAGACGCATTAGGGGTGTGTCCACAGCAGCTATAAGAATCAGGAAGTAACCAGGCCGCCGCCCTAAGCAGTCAGTCAAGAGACATGCACACAGCATGAACTGGAGCAGGGTTTGCAGGCTGGACTGACAGGTAAGATTGCGGTCTTGCATAGTGGGAGGTGGTGCACTATGCAAGCACGCTGCCAGGGATGTTACAGTGGTGAAGGCATACTGAGCCAGCATGCCTACCACAGCATCTTGCAGCGGTATGCTATTCCATCCGGTTTGCGTTTAGTTGGACCATCATTTATTTTTCAACAGGACAATGAAACCAAACACACCTCCAGGCTGTGTAAAGGCTATTTGACCAAGAAGGAGAGTGATGAGGTGCTATGCCAGATGACCTGGCCTCTACAGTCACCAGACCTGAACCCAATCGAGATGGTTTGGGGTGAGCTGGACCACAGAGTGAAGGCAAAAGGGCCAACAAGTGTTAAGCATCTCTAGGAACTCCTTCAAGATTGTTGGAAGACCATTTCCGGTGACTACCTCTTGAAGCTCATCAAGAGAATGCCAAGAGTGTGCAAAGCAGTCATCAAAGCAAAAGGTGGCTACTTTGAAGAACCTAGAATATAAGACATATTTTCAGTTGTTTCACACTTTTTTGTTAAGTATATAATTCCACATGTGTTAATTCATAGTTTTGATGACTTCAGTGTGAATGTACAATTTTCATAGTCATGAAAATACAGAAAAATCTTTAAATGAGAAGGTGTGTCCAAACTTTTGGTCTGTACTCTATTTATTTTGTCTTATATACCAGTCATTACCCTGGAAAGGATGTTCCTTAATATATTTCCCAGGAAAATCGATTTTGTTTTTGTGGTTTTATTGTGAGTCCGTAAAGGTGGCATAATACCTCTGACAACATTGTTGACAGCAGTGCTTCCAGGGGTCTTACCCAAGCTGTTTCCATGCCATTAGAGCACTGTTCCCATCGATTTGGGCAATTTTTAGGCCCTCTGCAGACCGCTGGGGGGAGCCGCCGGAAAAATGCTCGAGTTTCCCATAGACTCATATTGGGCCCGTTACTCGGACCGAGCACTCGAGCATTCCAATTTGCTTGACTCGAACAACGAGTAACCGAGCATTTTAGTGCTCACTCACCACTAACAGTTAGCTATTCGACTGTGGGAGGTCCACAATGGCAAAGACTCATGTTAACATGCCCTAAGTCTGGCCTTCCATCTTCAGGCATCATATGCTTTCATGTTTCTTTGTTTGAGAATTCTTCGTTGGTTCTGGACATTATTAAAGTCTTTAAAGAACACAGTTCAGTTGTTCAAATAATCTTTTTTATACCCCTAGTCCAGGCGAAGGTTTCCAAGACCGCCTATCATTTTAATAAGGAAATTCAGGAGTATAAAAGGACAGAAAGCTGATAAGGGGCCAGTACAATGAATGCTGAATAGTTTATTCTATTGCATCCCCCTATTACAGGAAATGGGGAATGTCTAGTTTAGATACATCAACCCATCCTTTGATTCACAAAAAAAAAATATTGTGGTACTGTGTTAGCCAGAAAAATCTATGTAAATATGCTTATGCCCAAAAAAGACAAATATATTGTAAGAGTGATACTCATCATTTGAAACCAGGCCTAGGAATGAAAAATGACACTCTACTCCAAGAGATGAGATTCCCTCAGCTTTAGTTCCTGCTATACTTTCATGGACCTGGCTGCAATGAAAGTTCACAGATTTTATGATTCTTTCTACAAAATTATACAAGTGGATTGCAGACTTATCCTACTATTAAATTTTCGCTTACGGCATCATTTAGGTAACATTTAGACGACAATAACTCGATTGCAGCACCTCCATTTGAAGTTCATGCACTACAGGAATAATCGCATTCACAATCAAATTGGGCTGCCAGTTTTGTGAGATCCTGCAACTTGCTTAAAAGAAGTTACTGAGATCCATCCCTGAAGCTGTATGCACATCGAGAAGATGCTTGTTTAATGATATACAACTGAGGTGAAACTGCGAATTTTGTGCAACCCAAAGTGCACACAGGTGTCGATTTATACTGTACTATGTTGCTTTGACATACATTGCCTACAACAATAATAGCATGTAGTCCGAAACAGTTTTCAGCAATGTTGCATACAATCATCTAAAACTGAGCTGACATTGCTTTGTAATAATATAGATGGCTGGAGAATATATGTTTACATTAGCAAGGGTTCTGCACTAAGAGACTTTCTCTGTTTTTACCTTTTTTTTATATTTTCCTATATATTTTCTATTTTTTACTTTTTAATTACTCGGACTGGATTTAGGTTGTGTTTATATGCAATATTGAGTAGTTAAAACTTTAATCTTATGTATGGAAATTGGGCATTTGCGACTTTGCAATTCTTTGGACACAGGTGTCTTTAATGCTACATATTATGATTACACACTGATAAAATAGTGTAATGTAGTGGTATTAGTTGAATGTTCCATCAATAGCGGCTCTGAGAGCTGGTAGAATAGTGTCTGAAAAATGCCATATGCTAGCATGTCTACGTAAATAACCACTATTATAAGTTGATTTGATAAATCCATTGCATTTTATGACTGTTGAGAATCATTGCTCTGTCTAATGCAGCACTTTTTATGGGTTGCCGATCATCTAACACAGAGCACAGTTACTGATCCATAAAGTGCACAGACTGGAAAAGGTAAATGTATAAAAAGGTATAAGCATTTAGCAGGAACAGGGAACATTTTATACGTGGAGCTTAACCATTTCTGGGTAAGGTACAGCAAAAATGTATATTACATTTTCTATACCTCTTACACATCACAATACACTATGGGTAGTTAATGATCTCTTTACAATTTCTGCTTTCAAAAATGTCTAATCACAGATGGAAAACTTACTAGTTCATAGATTCTAAAGAAATATTTGATCAAAGGGCACACAAATGAGTCATTGGGGGGTCTACTATTTTATTATACACTTTCAACTTTATACAAAATCACCTCTTGAGCAAGATATCTGAGGGTATATTAAGTATAATTTTTTTGAATTTAGATAATAATTTTAAACATCTTAAGAAATATTTTAAACTTTTTAAGGAAAATATCTTTACACAAGTATATTATTTTTAAAGTTCTCAAAGATTACAGAAAAAGTTAAAGTAGGCAATGCTAGTTATAAAACTAATATTTTGTAATTTTGTTTCTTTTTTTGGAATATACAAACCATAAAACCCATATGAAACATTAGCTTACATCTGTATCCACATTTTAAGCCTGGAAATTGACCATCTTCTTTTATGCAATGCTGAAGGTGAACATCCTACAATTACATATTAATACCAGTCTTTCTGCTTTTCTAGTAAATGTCATTTGGGTCATCAAAAGAATGTGAACGTTTAGAATTTGCATTGCTGACTGGATGGCTTGTAAGATACAATCTAAAATTAGACAGGCGGGCCTCTATTTTAATGGACTTGATTTCTAAAAGACTGTGATTGTATTTCTCTTTCACATTTTTTAGGTTTGTATCCTCAGCACCACTTAAAGGGAATCTGTCAGTAGGATTTCACACTCCAAACTATTTATATGTCCTTGTAGCTCTTTCAAAGACAAAAGCAGCAATAGTTTTACATGGGTAGTCTGTTCCTCTGAGAAATCAGTGTTTGAATTGATATGCAAATGAGGCTTAAGAACTATTTGTAAATCTGAAGCCTGTGTTACTCCAGCTCTATTCCTTTCCCAACACTGCCTTCTCCTGATTGACTGTTAGTTCCTTTGCCTAAAGTTAAAGAGCATAAAAGCTGTCATTCAAGTAGGAGGAGGCATCACTGGGTGGGGAATAGAGTGAGGCTATGTGCCCACGATGCAGAAATGCTCAGAATTTGTTCCTGAGCGTTTTTGCATCTACCTGGCAGAAAAAAACGCATGCAGATTGTACATGCTTTTTCCTGCCAGGGACATGCGGAAATGGAGCGTTATTCACTGACATTTCCGCATGTTGATTGACAAGCGCTTTCCAAGCGATTAGCATCACTTGGAAAGTGCTTGTGACTACTAGGTCAGACTATATAAATCCATGCAAACAGCATGGATTTATATAGTGTGACCCGAGAGAGTGTATATACTTACCCTCCGATGGCCCGCGCTGGCTTGTTTCGCTCGGTCCCGGCTGCCAGCAGCAGTGAATTGAAAAAAGACCTGCCGACGTCAGTGTCACGTGACCCGTCACATGACTCTGACATCAGCGCAGGTCCTTCAATTCACTGCAAAGTGCCGGGAAGCAAGTAGGAGCGCAGCGCGGGCCGACAGAAGGTAAGTATATATTTATTTTTTATTTTATTCTTTTTTTACAGATTTTTTAATGGTACCTGGGTGTGGATGAGACTCTCCTCTCATCTACACCCGGGTACCGTCCGCACATTGAAACGCGTGGAATGCGCATCTACATATACAGTGATGCGTAATCCATGCGGTCTAATGCAAGTCAATGGCGGTGAAGACGCAGCACTTCCGCAAAATAATTGGTAGTGCTGCGTTTTTTTCCACAATGATAATCCGCAGCGGAAATTTCCGCAGCATGTGCACAGCACATGCGGATTATCATTGGGGGACATTGCTGCCCTTCTACCATGCATTTTTAATGCGTTTTTAATGCATTTCCGCAGCTGCAAAAACGCTGCGGAAACGCATTAAAAACGCATCGTGGGCACACAGCCTGACAAAGGCTTCAGATCTACCATAGTCCTTCAGCCTAGTTTGCATATAAATTCAAATGATGATTTCTCAGTAACGGACTGGCCATGTAAAAATATTGCTGGAATTGTCTTTGAAAGAGCCACATGCACAATTAAATAGTTTGAGGGGTGAAATTCTGCTGACATCCTTTAATGGACAGATATAAGTATTTTTTTTATTTATGTTGTTTGATCACAGTATTTACAGTTTTCAAGACATCTGTTTTTTTTGGCGCAAGACGTTACATATTACTATGTATGGCCCAGTTTTCCTGTCTTCTATAGACTTTGCAAGACATTCAATCATTGACTTGATGTTCATTCTTTGTGTCAAGATTGTATTTTAGAGCAAGAAAAAGCCAAAGTCTTCCCTGGTTTCTTCTTCATATAAAATCACTTTGATAGATCTGTAAGAAGAGATTTAGTTGCAGAAGGCGGAGGTCACTGTATTGTGTATTCAATGTAGTCAATAATAAAGTCAGGGCTTGTGCTGCCAGCATGTTAATAAGGCACTGCAAGGACTTTGGAAAGTCATTATGTGTGGTCATTTGCTTCATTATGTTGCTCCAGCAAGACTTGAGAGGTCAGCAATAAGAGATTAAAACATTTCAATCTAAACAGGCCATGTATTGATAGAATAATACATAATAAGTTATCTTCTATGCTAAAACCATTGACATGAATTTAACAACCCCTTAAACATATTAATGACTATTATCTGCAATTAATATAAATGATAATCCAGGTATTGTCAAGGTAAATATATATATTATAGAAAATCAATGTTTCTTTTAATAGATTACCTAATCAGTGTGAATCAATATAGAGATGATGGAATATTCTATGTGTATGTATGTATGCAAATGTGTATATGCACATGGATTATGTTAATAGTTAATGAATATATAACTAATAGCTTATATTCTTATTGTAGATGCGAACAACTAAATGATTTCCTGGGAATGACGTATGCATGTGCACGGCTAATAACAGAGAGATTCATGTCGAGTTGGCAAAGATGGCTCTGAGATATGAACTCACCCCTCCCATCGGAATTCCTAAGGCGTTACTGAGGTTAAAAGATACATGGACGAACAAAATTACAGCGTGCCAAGTTATCAGAAAAGAGCAATAAATTTTACTAATCCCACCTAGGAGTAGAATACTATATAACCCCATGTCCACGTAATAAAGTGTGCCATTTGCGTGGTTCAGTCTCTGAGCGAAGTTTTTCAACCAGATTAGCAGATTTGGTTAATTAGCTTCTCTGCATGCACTCGGACATCTTTAATTTGGAGGAGAGCAGTTACCTAGTGTATCTTAAATTGGTGAAACCTTCACAGTATGACTGAGGCATTCAGCAATGAGAGGTTAGTAAATTAAAATATCCAAAGTTTATTGTATACTATAGTACACACTGGAAAGATTAGACTAAAAAATATATTTCTTTCAGTTGTTTCTTTCCTTACCTTTTGGCTTGGCATATTCTAAAATGAAAGATGTGAGATGACCAGCTTTGAAAAAAAACATGATTTCATTATACTCTGTAGGGAGATGTTTATGCTCCTTGTGTCTATATAAATTTGAAAAACAATAAGCGGCACTCCCTACCAATGTAAAATCATTCTTCTTTTCTTTATTCTAGTCTCATATCATGCTAGGGAACAAAAGAGACATATTGGCAAAAGCTGTTTTGCGTGCAACTATACTTGTTCTAGTCCATATTCTGCACTGTCACCAAACCTCTTTATGTAAAAACTAATTACAAAATATGAACAAAGAGGAAACACATAGCATGGTACAATCATTCTACAAGTAAAGTGCTTGTATTACAATGGATAACATGTAATATTGGATAATTTTTCTAATTTATAAAATGACAAAGTCTGATATTTTAGACTATTGTTTTATTTTGCTTTCATTCTTTACTTTTAGTACTTGAATAAATATCTGATGTAGTTTTAGGTCAAATTTATGCCGAAATATAGAAAATTCTGAAGGGTTCAAAAACGTTCAAGCACCACTTTAATTGATTTATACACCTCAGGTTTATGTGGCTACTGGCCAGCCAGTGGTTGTGATATGGGTTTTAGCCTGTTGAAGGTTTTTTAACCATGTCACAAAAATGTATTGAATTTGTATCACGAGAAAGTCCTTAATGAAATTTGGGAAAAGATAAAAGTAAATATTAGAGATGAGTGGATCTATTTGAGCAGGATAGAGTTTAAGTCAAATTTCCTGAAATTTGCACCATTTCCTATGCTGCTGAAGTATCAAAGAGCAGGAAAACATAATTTTGTATTTCTGCATGGGCTTCCCATTATGCCCTGCAGCTGACATCTTATGGATTATCACGCCTTGTAAAGTGGTGGTCAGTACCTGAGTCATGAGAAATTAGTGTTTAACGGTGGAGCATCTTTTGTAGTCATTTTTCATCTCCAGAGTCACTTGGTAAGTCTTTCTCTTCTGTAGAGTGTATACTTTTATAATCAGTACGGTCCTCTTTCTCCTACAGAATGCAAGCTCTTATGGCCAGCGGGGTCCTCTCTCTCTCGACTGTAAATCTCGAGACCCGGCAGCTGTGAACTGCGGTAACCTTACAGACATCACCGCTGTTCAGTCGACGGGTCTCATGGAGAACAGCGTGAGACTCGGTAGTGGCTACTGCTCCAGTCTATGAAGCTTTGTTCTCTGAATGGGGCTCCATATACTGGAAGACAGAGACAGGGACGGGCGTGTGACCTCCATGTGGACTATGGCGGACTGGTGTGGGTTTTTTTTTTAAATAAATTGGTGAAAGAGGGAAATGGTTGGTGAGTTTTTTTTCAAATAAAGATTTTTTTGTGTGTTTATTTCTCTTGACTACTGGGTTAGTAATGGGGGTGTCTAACAGACTGCTCTCCATTACTAACCCCAGGACTTGATGTCAGCCAGCTGCTGACGTCAACCCCACAATCCCATTTACCTCGATTGTCAACACACCAGGGCAATCGGGAAGAGCCGAGGTTAAGCTCCAGAATTGGTGTATCTAATAGATGCACCATTTCTGGAGTGGCTGATGCCTGGACTTATTAGGGTGGGAAGGAGCCAATATCCATGGAACTTCCCAGCCTATTAATATCAGCCCCACACATCATTTTGGTTTTGGGTCCCCCCATGTTCAATAACCAGCAAAGGAAAAGTAGACAACTGAGGGCTGATATTAATAGGCTCTGAAGGTCCATGGATATTGGACCTTTCCAAGCATAATAATACCAGCTCACAGCTATCTACTTTTCCTTGGCTGATTATTAAAAATAGGGGGGGCCCCACATAATTTTTTTAGGGTCCCCCATTTTTAATAACCAGCAAAGGCAATGCAGACAGCTGTGAGCTGATATTAATAGGCTGGGAAGGTCCATGGTAATTGGACCCTTCCCAGCATAATAAGACTAACTCACAGACAATATGAGCCAATGGGGGTCCAAACTTTTGTGCTGTAAAATGGGGATAGTAGGGGGTAGGAGGCTGCAAAATGGAGGTAAGAGCAGGACAATTGCCCTGCAAACAAATGTGGATAGGGAAATAACTTAAAATAACAGAGAATAAAAAATAATAAAAAATAATAATCTTAAGCCAGGTCCAAGTGGAAGAGGAAAAAGTAGAGGTGGACGTGGCGATGTAGGTGGGAGAGGCGAAGGAGGAGGTAGCCAGCACCTCCAAAGCATAAAGGGCAAGCTCAGGCCATGTGTCCAATTTGGAGACCCAGAAATTAAATGAGGCAGACTCCACTTAGTACATGAAGACGTGTGGACACGTATTCTTCCATCATGTTGTTGAAAAGCTGCCTCCTGCTAATACTGACCATATCAGATGGTGGAGCTGGATTATATGGCATGCTAAGGAGTTTTTTCCACATTTTGGCCATTATAACCTTGCCTTCTGAGGTGTTTCCGGTGCCCCAGCTGTGTTTCTCAACTTCCTCCTCCTTTGCCTTGTTCTTCCACTGAGCCCCCGCTGTCAGGTGGGAACGCCGTCAGTAGTGCCTCTACCAGCATCCGCTTGTATTCACACATTTTACGATCCTGCTCCAGTGATGGAAGTAAGGATGGTACATTGCCCTTGTAGCTTGGATCCACTAGGGTGGCCACCCAGTAATCAGCAGTGGTAACAATCCGGGAAACTCAGCAGTTGTTGCGCAGGCACAGCAGCATGTATTGTCTCATTTGTGCCAGGCTGCCCAGAGGCAATGCCAAGCTGTCTTTGGTGGGAGGTGTATTGTCTGGGTCCTCTGTATTCCCCCCAGCCATGCTCCAGTGATGCCCGTGAGCTGCTTTGAGTGCTTCTCAGCTGTGAACACGGTTCCTCCTCCTCATCCTCCAAAACTGTCCCCTGGCTGGACAGTTGGGTACCTTGCTGCTGTTGGTACTGGAACTCACCCTCTGAGCTATGTGTTGACAACTGGCCTGATAATTGTGTGAATGGTCTCTGTTCCTCCTGCTCCTCTTCCTCCTGTGCCACCACCTCATCCATTATCATCTGAACCATTTTTCAAGCAGGCATAGAAATAGTATAGTAGCGCTCATAGTGGCGTCATCATCGCTGGCCATGTTGGTGAAGTATTCAATGCAGCGCAACATGGCACACATATCCCGCATGGAGGCTTACTCATTGCTGGTGAAGTGGTGTTGTTCTGCAGAGCAACTCACCCATGTATGCTGCAGCTGAAACTCCAGTATTGCCTGCTGCTGCTCTCACAGTCTCTACAGCATATGTAAGATGGAGTTCCACCTTGTTGGTACGTCACATATGAGGCAGTGAATGATAAGGTAGAAGTGATGCTGCAGCACAGACAGGCGAGCAGCAGGGTGAGCATGCCAAAAGCGCACACACACTGCCCACACTTTCAGCAGCTGCTCTTACGTATGTGGGTAATTTTTAAGGAAGCTCTGCACCATCAAATTTATCACATGCACCAGGCAAGGGATGCGCATCAAACCGGCTAGGCCCAGAGCTGCTACGAGAATTCAACCATTATCACCCACCACCAGGTTAGGCTTGAGGTTCACTGGCATCAACCACTCATCTGTCTGCTGTTTGATCTGTGCAGGGCACACTTGATTTTGACCGCAACATGTGTGTGCAGGGCAGGGGACGTGTGTACATAGCCACTGTCATCAGTTTTTTTTAAACTGTCTGTCTCCACCAGCCGGAATGGCAGCATTTCAAAGGCCAGGAATTTTGAAATGCTGTCATTCAGGACCATGGCTCGTAGGTGAGTAGGGAGGTATTTCCTCTTTCTGTCAAGGGTTTGGGGGATGGAGAGCTGAACATGTAGATGGGATGGTGTGGAGATGCTCAGTGAAACTGCTGGTGGTGCTGTCACATCCTTTCTTTGCAGGAAGGCAGGTGGCTCTGTTAATCATGAGCAGGAGGAATCGGTTGAGACTGCAGCAGAAAAGGGAGCAGGAGGAGGCTCAGATCTGTCATGCATTTTAAGGCGTGTACTCCACTGCACCTCGTGCTTTGAATTCAGATGCCTCGTCATGCAGGTAGTTCTCAGATTCAAAAGATTTATGCCTTGCTTCAGGCTCTGATAGCACAGCTTGCAAACCATCTGTGTTTTGTCATCAGCACATTGCCTAAAGAAATGCCATGCCAGGGAACTGTTTTTAGCTGGCTTTGGGTTGCTCATTTTCTCAGTGTGCTGGGCAGGAGCAGCCAACATACAGGCTAGGGCCGGCCGCTGTGCTTTTGCACCTTGCTCCCTGTTTTGCTGTGCTGCTGAGGCAGAGTGACCACCTCCTCTTCCTCCGAACTGCGCAAGCAACTAGGATGGTCTTTGCTCCATGTGGGGTCCTCTTCTACCCAGTCCTCACCCCTGTCCTCCTTGCCAGTCTGCACACTGCAGAAAGCCGCAGCAGTTGGTACCTGTGTTTCATCATCTATTGAGATGTACTGCGGTGGTCCGCTGACTGCGTGTACTAGCCCTCCCATGTACTCATCTTCCAACATATCAAGTGATTGGGCATCAGTGAACTCAGTCTCTTCCACAAGTGGGGCAAGATCAGGTGGATGGGCCATGGAACCCCAGCCAGCAGAGTCATCAAAAGAAGAAGAGACTGCTGCATGACTTGTGGCTCAAACTGCTTGACTGATTTGCAAGGGGGTGAGGTGGAAAAAAGATGCCCATGGTCCTCAGGTGCCAACTCTGCACTTTCTGCACGGGACCAGGTGGAATGCGAAGGAACCAGAGGCACTCTCAGCCATCCAATTTAACACTGCCTCAACATGTTCTGGCCTCACCACTTGGCCAGCAGAACTCGGGCCTACGAAATTACACATAACATCCTGTCGCCTGCATGCTCCTGAAGAGGGGGCATCACTTAAACACATAACAGGCACAGATCAACCATGTACTCACCTTGCAGCAGCAGCAGCACCACGACCATGTTTATGTCCCCTATTTGATGCTCTCCTCATGTTTTTCACCCTAAAAAAAATTCCCAGTGGAGAAGAGGCTAGATTAGGCACTCTGCACCAGGCTGTTAGGGCAGTATGTACCAGGCTGTAAGGGCAGTGTGCACCTGGCTCTTAGAGCAGTATGCACAATCTAATCTAATCTAATCTTTATTTTTTTTTTTTTTTTTTTTTTTTTTATATAGCGCTAACATATTCCGCAGCGCTTTACATACATTATCGTCGCTGTCCCCATCGGGGCTCACAATCTAAATTCCCTATCAGTATGTCTTTGGAGTGTGGGAGGAAACCGGAGAACCCGGAGGAAACCCACGCAAACACAGGGAGAACATCCTTGCAGATGTGGTCCTTGGTGGGATTTGAACCCAGGACCACAGCGCTGCAAGGCTGCAGTGCTAACCACCGAGCCACCGTGCCGCCCATTGCTGTAAGGGCACAGTGCACCAGGCTGTAAGGGCACTATGCACCAAGCTGTATGGGTACTCTGCACCAGGCTATAAGGGCACTGTGCACCAGGCTGTTAGGGCACTTTGCACCAGGCTGTAAGGGCACTGTGCATCAGGCTTTACGGGCAGTATGCACCAGGCTGTGAGGGCAGTATGCACCAGAGTGTACAGGCAGTGTGCACCAGGTTGTACGGGTAGTATGCACCAGGATTTTAGGGCACTATGCATCAGACTATAAGCACAGTGTTCACCAGGCTGTTAGGGCACTTTACATTAGGCTGTACTGGCAGTGTACACCAGGCTCTTAGAGCACGCTGCACCAGACTGTAAGGGCACTATGCACCAGTGTGTAAGAGCACTCTGCACCAGATTGTAAGGGCACTATGCACCAGGCTGTAATGGCAGTATGCACCAGGCTGTACGGGAAATGTGCATCAGGCTGTACGGGCACTATGCACCAGGCTGTTAGGGCACACTGCACCAGGATGTTTGGGCACTATGCACTATGCTGTTATGGCACTCTTCACCAGGCTGTTGGGGCACTTTGCATCAGGCTGTACGGGCAGTATGCACAAGGATGTAAGGGTAGTATGCACCAGGCTGTTAGGGCACGCTGCACCAGGCTGGTAGGACATGCTGCACCAGACTGTTATGGCTGCAACCTTTCAACAATCTTTATTTGGCTGGTGAACCCAAACAGTAACATTGACTTCCGTTTAGAAGTCCAAGTTTGGGGTTCTGCACCGGACACCTGTGCAGAGCGAACCCCGTACTTTATCGCTCATCCCTACTTTTACCTTAAAAAGCAAGAGCTCACACAGCTTCATCAATAAAAAAAATAAAAGATATACGGTAGGGCTCAGAAAATGATGACATAATACAAACAATTGTTTTTTTCTTGCCATTTCACCTCACATAACATTTTGTCTGCCTATACAGCCTGTTTTCAATTTATTTATTCTATAATATAATGAATCTTTTCATTCACAACTACAACAACGAGGGGAAAAAAGATTTGTCTCTGCGGAAGATGAGGAGAAAACACTAATAATAGGCTATGGCAGGAAGTGGTATGGTTATGATGGCAACTAACATTGTGAATAAATGCTTAGAATAATCTTAGCATTCATAGTTTATCAATCCTTGGCTCCCACTTCCCCTTCCTAACCTAACTGCCTTCATCAGCTCCTATTGCCCTTATTCCTTTGAGTTACAGTTGCCAGAACCAGATGTAGTAACTTGATACAGAAAGCAGCTTTCTTGTGACACACAGAAAGGAGAGAGAGTCAGCAAAAATGCTTTGTCTTATGCTCACCATGGTTCGCTCTCCATTGGTAGGAGGTGCCAGCTCTTCACCAGGAGAAAGTATGTTTAAAGGACACATGTCATGTTGAAAATGCTATCTGATCTTCATGTAGGATGTTGAAGAGCAGGAGGAGCTGACCAGATTGATATACATTATTGGTGGAAAAGATTCAGCAAAACTTGTATTTTAATCATTGAGATCCATGATGTTTGTTTGTTTCAGAGTCTAGTGGGTGGTCTTACTTAGTGATTGACAGTCTACCTGTATAACTGTGCATGCTGAGATAGTTGTCAATCTTTAGTAGAACTGCCCACTGGACTTGTATGCGTGCAAGCACCAGGGATTTCAATGAATAAAATGCAATCATACTGAATTTTTTCTAACAAGCCTACATATAATTCTGCTCAACTTCTCCTTCTCAATATCATACTGTTGACTGATCAGAGTATACGCATAATGTGACAGGTTCCCTTTATTACATGTAATTAAATACATGTACTGGATGTGTGTAATGTGTATGTATGAATGTTTGTGTAATGTATATACATGTGAGTGTAACGTGTGTATGTATGGGTTTTTAGGCCATGTAAAAATGTGTATATCATAAAGAAGTACTATTTTTTTTAGGTTTATCAGTACTGTATGTGAGTATGTGCGGCATAGTATTACTATGAATGTGTGCATGACAGTGATACTGTATATGTCTAAGGTTTAAAGGTATGTATGCTATATAACATTTTGTTGGAGGGCAAACTTAATTATATTCAAAAATTGTGCGTGTACTTTGTCAGGATGCCACTCTGAATTTTCACCTGAATTCTTAGCTTTACTGCAACACTGTTTACTGCGAAATGTCTTGAATTGAAATTATAGTCAGTTGCATATGTCAGGGGAATTTGTTTCATAAGAGAGTTTCAAATAATCCAGCTTTAGAAAATCACTATAATTTGGTGTAAACGAAGCAAATAAATGAAAATATGATGCATATTTGGTTAAATCTACTGCACAGCTCTTTGCTCATATTCTCACAACTCTAGGAAGTATAAATACTAAGAGGTTGTGCAAATATGGACCTCCATCAAGTCTTCACCTTTATGGCTTGCAGTTTCCAGAATTAGACTTTCCAAATAAAATTGTCTCATGTCTCACATTAATGTTGTAGATTAGTAGTTCATTTACTAAAAATGTATATAAAATGTGGACAGTAAGGAGAAAGGATCACCATAACTCATTGAGAATATGTTAATATGTTAATTGAAGACTATCTCATTTGGCCATGCATTGAATTAATTTATGGCAATGACATTTTTATTTCAGGAAAAGTGTTTTCTTCCCTTTGGCAAGAGGAGAGTAACTTTTATTGGCAATATTTTAATGAGACAAGTATGTTTTTAGATTTTAATGCTATATAACTTACACTAAGTAAAACTGGTTATGTACAGCATTATTTTGGTAGAATAATTTTTTTACTATCTACTTTTAAAGGCTCTATTCTATGATAGCCTACTATATTTACTGTTGCATAAAGAAGAAACATGTAAAAAACTTTACTTTGAAAACCAATGCCCTGTACTGTTTTTTTACTAGTATTATTTTTGTCTTTTATATTATTGTTACTGTATTATTATTATTAGTAGTAGTAGTATTATCAGTTAAATTTTTATTATGTTTCAAAAACATCACCTCTTTTACTATAGCCCTTTTACTATACATAATATGAAATTGTAAAGGTCTCTAAAATATGTTGGTAGTATATAATTAAGATTAATCATTTTAATATTATTGTTATCATTACTTTTTCTTTACTATTTTGCTGCATATTTTGTATTAAAATGCATTTATAAAATTATTACAAATTAATCCTTCTGAATTAAAAAAAATAAAAATAGTTCATAAAGTGTGCCAATCTTGGAATACTTATGCTGATATCTAAATATTTATGCAGAAGTATTATTTTAAAGTATGAAAATATTTACATACATCCAATTTTTTAGGTTCCTATCTTTATAAAAGCCACAGGGTCAGGGTAACAGCATTGTGTTCACGTCTTCAACAAAATATTTATTCCGCAGAATAGCTTTGACAAAAGACAAATGTTTCATTCAAATGCAGCAGTTCTTATATTGGACACAGTAATGAATTTGTATATGCCTTCTACATAGTTCACAGTGTCAGCCTTGCATATTGAGGTAGTTTCAGCTTTTCCCCAAAAATTAAATTTAGTGTTACACCCACTAGTCTAGTTCTGCATAAATCAATGGTCTGATTTGCATGGACTTTGGAGAACGGCAGTATTCTTTTCACACATAAACCCAGCTTTGAATATTATGTCATGGCTGGGAACAAAGCAATCTAAGAATTTCAATAGATGTCCTGATAGAACTGTAATTCATGCTTGTAATATGCTGCTCTTGTGTCAATTCTGTTATTAAAACTCTTGTTTCTGACTCCTTTTTTCATTTCAAAGAAATTAGTTTTTTCTGACCTTCTTGTACTCAAAATTCAACATGCACCATAAGTCCTTCCTGCTGACATAAGTGTAAGCTGGCACTCTGAACTCGCTGCCACTCAGGGCTATAAATAATTGTGAACGAAAAAAAACTCTTGTTAGCACATGAAAACTTGCATAGCTTATTAAGGCTGGTCTTCAAGTGCTTACAATACAGGGATAATTTATGAATATTTTGATAAGACGTGCAAACTGATATATAGCAGAGAAACTTCTACCCATTTTCTCACTTAATTGAAAAAATTATATACGTTGATTAATCGAACATGTTGTATTCCTTAAGTGAAAGTACAGGGCAAATTTAAGCTATGCTATGATAATGATATTTATTAGAAATGAGAGAATCAATTTGATATGAATGGAATTCATGTTGAATTACTTTAATCCGCAGAACCCTGTTGCAATTTTACACATTGCATAAGATTGCATCAACGGGAGAAGGCTCACATGACCTCAAGCGTGGCCAGATGGGCTTCCCCATAATGCTATGGGGAAGACATTTGTATATTACATTGTAAAGCACAGCCAATCAGATATATCACATAATATAGCACAGCCAATCAGGAAAGACTGTCATAGCTTATATAAAAGCAGAAGCAGGGAATGTAGCGCAGCAGCCATTTTGTGGTGAATCTGGATCATGAGAAGATGTCACAGATCACAACTTTAGCAATAACAATAGGGAGAGAGAGCCATAAAACACTCTTTAAATATTAAAGATCGTGTGTGATAGTACAGCAGTGAAGAACAGTTACCATCACTTCACTCATAGCCATATATATATATATTGACCTCTTTTGATATTACTAAAGTTGTGTTTGTGTTAAAGAGCTTGCAATGGATTGGATACAGTCCTCTGAGACATTAGACTTTTAGATACTTTGTTTTAGGGCAATTGGAGTATTTGCAATTCTCACTGAAACAAAATTTTGGAAAAATTTGGCAAAACTGGTGAATTCAAATTTCAAAAGATTAATATTCATGCATTAACTAAAATGTTCACATAATAAATCAGTCTATTATCCAATGACTAAATTTGTTTCATCATTAATGTTAGAGTAGTCAAACTAAGCTCATGATCTTTTACTTCTCATATTGCTCAATAACATTTAGAAATATGCAAAAGACCAAGAGACCTTAAATCTAACGCAGTAGTGGTTAACCTACCACAATTTTGGGACCTCATGAATTAAAGGGGTTGTCCGGACTCCTGTAGACATCTGAATCCTCATAGGGTGCGCATCACAGGCTGTCAGGATTCTCCAGTGTTGCTGCTGAGAACGGGAAGTCGTGTGACTGCAAGTATGCAATTTGTATAATTACAGCCACATTCCGACAAGACAAGTTCAGCTTTGCTCAATTCACTTGTATTGAGCGAATCTGAGCACCTTTAGTTGGCATGTGATCGCATGTATACAAATCACATACTTGTGGTCTTGTGACCGCCTCGCTGCCAAGACACCAAACAATCCTGACAGTGTGTTGTGAGTAAACTGAGAGGATTCAGAAATCTGCCTTCACATACAGACTTTCACCACAAGGCCAGACAACCCCTTTAAAGGGCTAATCTAAAAAAAAAGCTCCTTTGCAATTTACTTTTCCCATTTTAATCTAAAAAACAAAGGGATTTTTAATTTTATTATTTACTGAACATTGGCAATGTTAGCAGCCACCGCTGCACTCTGTAAGAAGTGGCTGATCTCCAAAGCATGGAGTAGAGTGCTTACAAGCTCTTTTCTATTGAGCTGGTAAATAGTGTTGAGCCACCCCCGTAGTGTTCGAGTTCGGTTCGTCGAACACCCGTATGTTCGCTGAACTGTAAGTCGAACTGTTCGTCGAACACCTTCGAACACCGTTAAAACCAATGGCAGGCAAACAAAAACACATAGAAACACATAGAAAACACCTTCAAAGGTGTCCAAAAGCTGACAAACTGCTCAGAAGACACAACTAACACATGGAAAAGTGACAAGTACATATAGTCATGCGAAAAGAAAATAGATGGAGGAGTAAAAGGAGGGGGAGACACAGATATAGGCATGTCATGCCCTTCTAAAATCAAGAGAGGCTGGAGTAAAAATCTAAAATCAGCCTACCAACACCCAGACGTCGTGACAAGAAAATTAAAAAAAGAAATATCTTTAGGTAGAATGGCGGTTCCATTCAGAACACTTTCCTTACAAGACGTAGTGGTATCCCCGTTGTGAGTTGTGCCAAAAACGGAACCCAATACATTCGGACTAATCCACCATTTGTCATATCCAAGCGGCAGATCCGTAAACGATAACATCGACGCGGAACCAATTACAGTAGTATATACTGTACATCCTTTGACAAGGCAATCAGGCGGATCAAGAAGTTGGGAAGGGTCACCCTAATGGCCAAAACAGACATTGATGCGGCGTTCCGGTTACTTACTACCTGTGCCTCCGAATAGTGTCCACCTATTGGGCTGCTTCTGGGAAGGAGCATACTATATAGATCGCTGTTTGCCCATGGGGTGCTCCAGATCCTGCTCACTATTTGAGGCGTTTAGTTGCTTCCTCGAATGGGTTGTAATGGACATTTCTAAGGGGGCACATATCATCCATTACCTTGACAACTTCTTATGCCTGGGCCCAAAAGATTCGCCACAGTGTGAATACACGCGGTAGTCAACCTGTGAGAAGGAGAGAGCTGGAGGGAGAGTGGACACCACAGAGCTGAGTGGTTAGATGGAGAACGGAAGAAGGAAAGAGGGCGAGGGAGATAAGGGAGTACAGTGGAAGGCCGACCTGAGCTCCCCCACGTTCCTGTTGGGCGGGGAACAGCCCTGGGAAGAAAAGCCGCTTGCGCATCCCTTTGAGGTTACGGGTGCGAGCGGGCAGAGGGACTACGCTGGAGTGCCAAGCCGACACGGCCAGTCCTTTCCTGCCGGTGCGACCTCCGTGTCGCCGGGTTTGTGCCAGAGCCGCGGTGGACCCTGACGGCCAGCCCCCCTCTCCCAATACTGGTGCCTGTCTGCTGGTGGGTCGAGCCCCCCCGCGTTGGGGGGGGTAACATCTGAAGAAGAAAGACCATCTTCCAGCCAAACTAAGAAGTCTACTTATTTTCGTGGATAATGTGATACGATCCCTTTCTTACAGACACGCCCATCGCTACAAATTCCAGATGAGGCACAAAAACAGCAGGTGCTTCAACGTATATCAAGTGCTCCTTCAAGTGGGCTCTCCTCCACCTCAACTTCAACATCACAAATACTCCAGTCCTCAGAGGTGTCACCCCAATCGCACTCGCTTCCTCACAGCTCCCAAGTCTCCAGCTGCCCGTCTGAGTATGGGGTAACACAGATGGTTGAGTCTGCACAGCTGTTTACTCATACTATAGCCTAGGAAAAGGAGGTCTGCTCCAGAGCATCTGTTAATCCAGACGAGGAAATGATCTGCACTGATGCCCAGAATCTTTATGAGTCGGATCCAGGACCAGATGAAGAAGGTTCTGACCATAATGTAGACCCTCATTCCCAAACTGTAACTCCTGTTGGTGATGAAGATGAAGATGATGATGAGACTCAAATACCTGATTGGAGCGACAACTTGACTTTTTGGTCAGGGCAGGAAGAGGTTGGCTCTGAGGACGACGGGTGTGATAACACACAGGGTGATGATGACGAGGTTGGAGATCCCACTTACTGTCAACCCACAGTCAGCCAGTCGATGAGGTCAGCAGAGGAGGTGGAGGAGGATGCTAGTGACGACGAGGTTAGGTTGCGCCTTCCTGGACAGAGACGGAGTATTGGAAGCACATCAACAACTGCATCCTCAACCACAACTCTGGCTCTGACCACAAGTCGTAGTGGCCCTTCAGGTCGCATGGGCTCTAAGCCTTGCATAGCTTGGGTATTTTTTCAGATCGATAAGGATGACCCAACTCGTGTTATCTGTAATATTTGTCACCAAAAGCTAAGTAGAGGCCAAAAAATCCATAGTTTGAGTACTTCATGCATGAACCGTCACATGGATATGAAGCATAAGTTGCAGTGGGAAGCTCACTGTGCTACAATGCGGCCTAGCAGGCCGGGCCAACCACCGTCTGCCCCATCTTGTGCATCCATGGCCTCTTCATCCTCTGTGACTGGGAGGACAGCAGTCACACATGTTTTTGG
The DNA here is from genome assembly GCF_046119375.1 of Phyllobates terribilis. Classification (NCBI taxonomy): domain Eukaryota; kingdom Metazoa; phylum Chordata; class Amphibia; order Anura; family Dendrobatidae; genus Phyllobates; species Phyllobates terribilis. Next base: position 804,889,075 of record NW_027362761.1, read on the forward strand.
ACTCAGACCTGCCACCTCTTTACCCGCAACAGCCAGTGTGATTGGCAGGTCATCATTTCATTTGGAAGTGGAAACACCAGCTGGTGTTGAGCGCTCTCCGACATCGAGAGCACCACCTTTGGATCAAGGCAACCTAACTTTTCCGCCTGCATCTTCCTCACAGACCGGCAAATTTGCCGGGGACACCCTACTCAACCCCGTCTAAGCACAACAGCCAGCCCTCGGTCCCTCAGATGTGGACAAGTAAAAGACCATTTCCTCGTAGCCATGACAAAGCTAAGAGGTTGAATTTCACCATCTGCAAGCTGTTGGCTACAGAAATGCTGCCTTTCCGCCTGGTGGACTCTCGGTCCTCCACCTGCACCCAAAGCCTGTATGGTAATGCCACCCGCTTTCTAACTGCGCAGAAGGAATCCTGCACACCTCCTTACTATGCTGGCAGCAGGGCTCAACGGCATCAGGCAGTTTTTACTTTGAAATGTCTGGGAAATGTGAGTCACACAGCTGAGAATTTGTGGTCAGCTCTGGAGACCCAGTTTCCTGAATGGTTGTCTCCACTGGACCTGCAACCAGGGAAGGCCATGTGCGACAATGCTGCAAACCTGGGTGCGGCCCTTCGCCGGGGCAATGTCACACACGTGCCTTGTATGGCTCACTTGTTGAACCTGCTTGTCCAGCAATTTTTAGCCCACTATCCTGGACTAGATGGCCTTCTGCAGAGGGCACGGTCGCTGTGTGCTCACTTCCGCCGTTCACATCCCGCAACTCAACGACTAACATCTCTACAGAAGTCGTTGGGCCTGCCAGTTCACCGGCTGAAATGCGATGTGCCGACACGGTGGAATTCAACTCTGCACATGTTGCAGCGACTGTGGCAGCACCGACAAGCCCTGGTGCAATACGTTCTGACGCATAGCCTGGGCCAATGAGATCCAGAGGTGGGGCAAATCACGCTGCAGGAGTGGTCTCAGATCAGGGACCTATGAAGTTGACGCGCCCCCTGGGCCGTGGGGTACCCGGAGCAGGGCCGGTAGACGCTGGGGGTTGTAGTCACTGTGGCAGTGACCCGGTCGTGACCCAGGGCGGTCAATCCAAGGGTAATTTGTATATATGGGTTTTATAATGTCCAACTATGCCACCTGTGGAGTGCGGCCAATGGGGCCGCTGCTGCGGAACAGTCCTCTGAAGCTGGTGGTTTTGCAGCAATGGTATTATTACTCCCCACAGGAAGAGTGTAGCTTCAGGGCAGTGTGGGTGGATGATGGTGGTTGTAGTGCAGGGAGTCAGTAATGAACACAGAGTCCGTGTGATGCAGTCCCCAGATCTTTACTCACAGTTGTTGCAGTCCAGATTACAGGTACCAGAGCAATCTCCCCCGTCGTGCTGTGCGTACTCAGTGAGGGGCTCAGTCCACCCCCAGATAGCTCCGGAGTACTTAGCAGGACCCCCTTCTGGGACTCCTTTCTCTGGCCTTCTCCCTGCACCTCTCACCCAGTGACCCTTCTATCCAGTATCCTCGGGCATTGGCGGGCGACGTGTGTTCCGTCCCCTGGGTCCTATGTGGCTACCTTCTTAGTGAGACTGGTGTGGACTTTGGACTGCAGTACATGAAATGCTGCAGCCTCCGGTTTCTAGTTGAGCCTTGCTGTTTCTCCGCTAGTTGAGGGACCGGTTCCCCTTATCTGGCCTGACCCCTCTACCTCCTGGTAGCAGCGGGCGTACGGGTGGCCTTCTGCACGGCCCGTACCCCTAGGGTCCCTTCGGTTCCTGGAGCCTTCCTGCTCCCACTCCTCTCTTCTCTCCTTCAGTCCTGGGCCTCCCAGGCTAGGCCCGCCTCCGGAGTAGAGCTCATGCAGAGCCTCTGCTCCTGTCACTTCTCCTCTGACTGTCTTGCTCTTTCTAAGATGGCTTCCTATTTATACTCTCCCTGTCATGTGCTCCCCTAAGCTGCTTTCTCCACCCACACCCACTACATAGGACCCTCCCACCAGCTAGGGACCTGGGACTGTGCTCTCCCTTAGGAGCAATCTCGCCCTCCCTACCCCAACTGCGGGTATGTGTTGGATGCAGGTGTTAGGGTCCCGAGCCATACTCCTTCCTTACCTGAGGGTGAGATACCACACCTCTGGGTGAGATGCAGTACCTCTGTGGCGACTGAACCCTCAGGGGTGCCACACACCCTTCTGCACAGTTTTGAAATGGCGACGAAGATGTTTAGTGCTGACGACGATGCCATTATCAGCATGACTATTCCGGTGATGTACATGCTGGAGCACACGTTAAACAGAATTCAGAGTCAGGTGGTGGGACAAGAGGAGGTGGAGGAAATAGAGGAGGATTCGTATGCGGAAGGGATAACATCTCCAAGGTCCAGACGGTCGGCAGCACCAAGGTGGCAGACATGGGAGGGTGGGGGAGAGGGATTAACCAGGGCGCATGATAGCAGCCAAACTGTTGAGGAAGGTGCAGGAGCCGAGGAAGAAGTGGAGGACGAACTGGCGATGGGCATGTAAGACTCATCAGATGAGGGAGACCTTGATCACATTTCTGTTGTGCGAGGTTGGGGGGAGAGGGCAGAGGAAGGAAGCATGATTCTTTCCTCGCTACCAACACAACAAGGACTTGGTCCTCCTGGATGCGCAAGACACATGAGTGCCTTCTTGCTGCACTACCTGCAACTTGACCCTCGGATTGTCAGAATTCGAAGTAATCCCGACTACTGGGTTGCCACACTCTTAGATCCCTGGTACAAAAGTACATTTTCTGAAATAATTCCTGCCATAGAAAGGGATTCACGCATGCAGGAGTATCAGCAGAGGCTGTTGCAGAATCTTACATGTGCTTTTCCACAAAACACCAGTGGTGCACGTAGTGAATCTCACAGTTCTAACTTGCAAACCGTGGGACTGTCGAGTCTTCATCACTCAAACCGTAACAGTAACACAGTATCTGCTGGTAACAGCAATTTTGTGGATTCGTTTCACCACTTTTTTAGACCATCCTTTGCAAGGCCACAGGAGACAAGAAGTCTGACACATAGTCAACGCCTAGAGAGGATGGTACAGGAGTATCTCCAAGTGAACATCGAAGCTATGACTGTGTCACTGGACCCTTGCTCATTTTGGGCTTCCAATCTGGATAAATGGCCGGAGCTCGCCACTTGCGCCTTGGAGATCTTGTAATGCCCCGCAGCCAGCGTTCTCTCTGAACGTGTGTTCAGCGCTGCTGGTGGTGTGCTGACAGATAAGCGCACGCGGCTGTCCACTGAGAATGTAGACAGACTCACGTTCATAAAGATGAACAAATCATGGATCCGCAAGGACTTTTCTACCCCTGTGTCATCCTGGGGAGACTAAAAGCTTGAGGATTTGGTAAAATCACCTCACCAACTATTTTAAGCAACTCTGGGGCAATTGGTGCCACTTAAGTGGTGTCTGTGCCACAATTTTTGGAAAAAATGGAGACTTTTTTTTGGAGTCCCCTTGCTGTGTTTTACGTGACGTTGGCATCGTCAATTCCAGGTGGGTTGGGTCGCTCCCCCCCTTTTTAACTGTAAGAAACTACATACACTATGGCTTGGGGTAACACAGATGGTTGTGTCTGAAGAGCTGTTTACTCAGAGGTCTGCTCCAAAGCTTCAGTGTCTGCTAGTCAGCGTAGAATTTTTAACTGCTTCTAGCCTAGGCAATACTTTGGGTGTAGTAGCCCAACTGTGAAGCAAGCTGCACCGCCTGTGTATCTAATAAGAATTTTTAAATGCATCAAGCCTAGGCAGACTGTGGGGACCCCCAAACAAACCCAGACGCTCAGCCCCCCTACCGCCCCCCTTTCCTTGACAATACAATAATGTAACTCTTACAACTGGATGGGTGAGGATCGGTCACAGCTTTATTAACTCTTTATACTCATTCCATTAGAAAGGCATTTTATTTAAAAAATAATTCAGCTTGTTGCAGCATGCCCTGAGTCTCCACACCGGCAAGTTGGCCAACAAGTGTAACTCTCCAACATGTCCTTTCTATTTCCAGGCCACAGAGGATCCTGCGTACTCGTATGCAGGACTCTGATCCCCATCCATCACTCTTAACGCTTGTTCCACTCCGTCCTGGAGTCCTGACAGGAATATGTCCAGTCCAATATCCATTAAGTGTACACCGTCGGGCCGTATGAGGCCTGCTTTATCTCCTTCCAGTTGTCGGTGTTGTATCACTACACCGCCTCTGTCTCTTCTAAATTTTGCCATCCGAATATTTATTACCCACCTTGTCCGTTCGATGGCCGTGATGTCTTTCGCACCTTGCCATACCGCTATCGGCACAATTTCTAACCATACTATAGTTAGTTTTGTGAAAAATTCTCTGAAGCGCTCAGTGTCTAGTTTCATTATTGGCATTAGTTATGCGCTCTTGTGATGACCTAGGTCATTTCCCCCGGCCTGTATAACTAAGATGACCGGACCTCTTGCCTCTCTCCCTACTTTGATTACCTCCATTAGTACCTGTGACCATAGCAGGCCTCTAATACCTCTCCAGTTGAAATATGTGTTATGAAACTCTGATTTCCTCCCGCCTGGGTGGACTTTCGCCCTTTTTTCTGCCCAATATATATACGAGTGGCCTATCACCCACACTTTTGGCTTAGCGTCACCTGTAAAAGAAACAAACCAGGTTAGGATAACAAGTCCGGTCTTATGTATCTCGCCAAACACGTGGATCGCCATCTCCCTATCCTCTGAACTTCTGTTTCTGACAGTCCTACTCTTGCTGCTTCCGTGGCCGCGCCTATGCGGAACGAGTGTGTCCCGTAATCTTTGGGGTGGTTCCCTGCCGATGTTATGCATTTATTAAATATAGCTTGGAACTGGTATCTTGATAATGGTGTTCCATCAATGTGTGATAGGAAGAAATTACTTTGTGATCTGATGGTTATACAGTAAAGACCAAAAGTTTGGACACACCTTCTCAGTTAAAGATTTTTCTGTATTTTCATGACTATGAAAATTGGACTTTCACACTGAAGGCATCAAAACTATGAATTAACACATGTAATAATAATCTTTATTTTTTATATAGAATTATGGAATTATATAGTTAACAAAAAAAGTGTGAAACAACTGAAAATATGGCTTATATTCTAGGTTCTTCAAAGTAGCCACCTTTTGCTTTGATGACTGCTTTGCACACTCTGGGTATTCTCTTGATGAGCTTCAAGAGGTAGTCACCGGAAATGGTTTTCACTTCACAGGTGTGCCCTGTCAGGTTTAATAAGTGGGATTTCTTGCCTTATAAATGGGGTTGGGACCATCAGTTGTGTTGTGCAGAAGTCAGGTGGATACACAGCTGATAGTCCTACTGAATAGACTGTTAGAATTTGTATTATGGCAAGAAAAAAGCAGCTAAGTAAAGAAAAACGAGTGGACATCATTACTTTAAGAAATGAAGGTCAGTCAGTGCGAAAAATTGGGAAATCTTTGAAAGTGTCCCCAAGTGCAGTTGCAAACTGGCTCACATGAGGACCACCCCAGGAAAGGAAGACCAAGAGTCACCTCTGCTTCTGAGGATAAGTTTATCTGAGTCACCAGCCTCAGAAATCGCAGGTTAACAGCAGCTCAGATTAGAGACCAGGTCAATGCCACACAGAGTTCTAGCAGCAGACACATCTCTACAACAACTGTTAAGAGGAGATTTTGTGCAGCAGGCCTTCATGGTAAAATAGCTGCTAGGAAACCACTGCTAAGGACAGGCAACAAGCAGAAGAGACTTGTTTGGGCTAAAGAACACAAGGAATGGACATTAGACCAGTGGAAATATGTGCTTTGGTCTGATGAGTCCAAATTTGAGATCTTTGATTCCAACCACCGTGTCTTTGTGCGACGCAGAAAAGGTGAACGGATGGACTCTACATGCCTGGTTCCCACCGTGAAGCATGGAGGAGTAGGTGTGATGGTGTGGGGGTGCTTTGCTGGTGACACTGTTGGGGATTTATTAAAAATTGAAGGCATACTGAACCAGCATGGCTACCACAGTATCTTGCAGCGGCATGCTATTCCATCCGGTTTGTGTTTAGTTGGACCATCATTTATTTTTCAACAGGACAATGACTCCAAACACACCTCCAGGCTGTGTAAGGGCTATTTGACCAAGAAGGAGAGTGATGGGGTGCTACGCCAGATGACCTGGCCTCCACAGTCACCAGACCTGAACCCAATCGAGATGGTTTGGGGTGAACTGGACCGCAGAGTGAAGGCAAAAGGGCCAACAAGTGCTAAGTATCTCTGGGAACTCCTTCAAGATTGTTGGAAGACCATTTCCAGTGACTACCTCTTGAAGCTCATCAAGAGAATGCCAAGAGTGTGCAAAGCAGTCATCAAAGCAAAAGGTGGCTACTTTGAAGAACCTAGAATATAAGACATATTTTCAGCTGTTTCACACTTTTTTGTTAACTATATAATTCCACATGTGTTAATTCATAGTTTTGATGCCTTCAGTGTAAATGTACAATTTTCATAGTCATGAAAATACAGAAAAATCTTTAAATGAGAAGGTGTGTCCAAACTTTTGGTCTGTACTGTATATGTTTTTACTATTGTTACCCGACTCAATGTACCGCTTGTGGGTTGTAGAAGTACCCAAGTGCCCCTGCCCGCTGGAACCGTTTTCGATTGGTGTATGCGTAGATGTATTGCATTATTGGCTATGACTATGTCCTGGTGTAATAAGCCTCTACTGGTGGTAATTTTGGATTGAGGGACTAATTCGCTTATGCATAGTGCCCCGAAGAAGACGATCGCAAATGCAGTAGACAGTAGTGTTGCTTCAAATTGTGAGTGTCATGTTAATGGTGTTAGGGATATGATGTGAGAAATCAGTTTTAGTGACATAGGACGGGACGTCTACACTCCTGACTTGGCTGACCCCTTTTCCACCCTTTTATGGATTGTCTGATGATGAATCTCTTTGTCACATCTCCCCAATTCAGTAGTTGGAAGTGAAATGCTACTCCAGTCAGACACCGCTGCGCTGACGCCCCTGATATGCCCCTCATCATTAGCTGGTGGAGAAATTCTGTGGTGACTTGTAATCTGGCTTGTTCACATTGGTCAACCTGTCTGCCTGCTACTAGTCATGTCCACTCTTCTCATGCCTTACCGTATGCTTGACACGTCGACGGGGCAACTGAAGCTCTGATTAAGGGCATCAACTATTCGCCACTAGATCCCATAGGGAGGGTGGGCAACTGTTGCCCGATGGGTGGGCGTTTGGGAGGAGCTCTGGGAAAATCTGCCAATTGAATTGTGATAAAGCGTTAGCAGCAGCTTTAGACCCCTCAGCATTGTGGCTAGCGCGGACCCATACATTGTGTTTTAGGCACAGGAATGCTAGCCAGCGTAGTAGGACTAGCACTGGGAGAGACGATGATGCCATCTTATTAATGCAGTGCACTAGGCTGGTGTTTTTTGTTATGAAGCGTATATTTTTGTTAGCCAGGAGCGCGCCCCATATTTCTATTGCTACCACTATTGGGAAGAAAAAAATTTTTCCGGGCTAGATGCAGCTAAAAATTATTATTAATTTCAAAGCTGGTGGAGCTTGGTATAGATGGCCTAATACAATGAGTACCACACACTGCTACTATGCCCAAAATAATTTTCCAGGCAAGATGCAGCTAAAAATTATTAGTAATTTGAAAGCTGGTGGAGCTTAGTATAGATGGCCTAATAGAATGAGTACCACACACTGCTAATATGCCCAAAATTAGTTTACAGACAAGATGCAGCTAAAAATTATTATTAATTTCAAAGCTGGTGGAGCTTGGTATAGATGGCCTAATAGAATGAGTACCACACACTGCTACTAAGCCCAAAAATATTTTCCGGGCTAGATGCAGCTAAAAATTATTTTGAATTTACACCATGGTGGAGGTTAGTATAGATGGACTAATAGAACATGTCCCACACACTGCTACAAGCCGAAGCCCATATATTTTTTCAGAGCTAGATGCAGATAAAAATTAGATTGAATTTGCAACCTGGTGGAGGTTAGTATAGATGGACTAATAGAACAAGTCCCACACACTGCTACAAGCCGAAGCCCACATATTTTTTCAGAGCTACATGCAGATAAAAATTATTTTGAATTTGCAACCTGGTGGAGGTTAGTATAGATGGACTAATAGAACAAGTCCCACACACTGCTACAAGCCGAAGTCCAAATATTTTTTCAGAGCTAGATGCAGATAAAAATTAGATTGAATTTGCAACCTGGTGGAGGTTAGAATAGATGGACTAATAGAACAAGTCCCACACACTGCTGCAAGCCGAAGCCCAAATATTTTTTCAGAGCTAGATGCAGATAAAAATTATTTTGAATTTGAAACCTGGTGGAGGTTAGTATAGATGGACTAATAGAATAAGTCCCACACACTGCTACAAGCCAAAGCCAAAATATTTTTTCAGAGCTAGATGCAGATAAAAATTATTTTGAATTTCCAACCTGGTGGAGGTTAGTATAGATGGACTAATAGAATGATGCTATGCCCAAAAGGTTTTACTTCACTAGGTGCAGTAAAAAAATTTGTATTCTATACACAGGTGGTGTAGCTTGCAACACAGATAGGCTACTCCACTGACTAACACACACTGCAAGAGGCCAAAAAGGATTTGCTTTGCTAGATTTAGCCAAATGCTGTGAAAAAAACTTACACAGCACTGGCACAGACCTGCCTGGCAAAAAGTGATAGGAACTGATGTAACCTAGCCCTCAAAAGGACTGCAATTACAATTAGTCTTTACTCCCAACCTATCTATTTAAGAGCACAGACCTGCCTGATAAAAGTCGTAGGAAATGATGTAACCTAGTCCTCAAAAGGACTGCAATCACAACTATTCCCTACTCCCTATCTGTAGATTTGTGCGAAAATTGGCTTGAAATTAACACTGAAAGTATAGCGCACACAGCAACAGTGGTGCCGTCTAACACGCAGCTGCAGCAGTGAGAAAATGGTGGCGACGGAGAAAATGGCTGGGTCTTATAGGGTAAGGACATGTGACATACACTGCCAATGACACATGCCCTTGCTTGTGTGAAAAAAAGCAGTTTGCTCCATGTGTGCGCTGCTGATAGGCTGACAGATTGCACCTCCCCACTGTAAATGCAGGAAAGAGAAAAAAAAATGGAGATCTTCATTATTTCTGCAGAGATCCATCCCCTGCCCCTCCCTCCGCCCCGCTGTACACTCAAACTGCGTATTAACATTAATTTCAGCATTACTGAGAAAAAATCCAGTTATGATTTTGGTGCACGAACAGTTATCGAACATAACCTCGAACAGCCGAATTTTTTTCAAATTGTTCGTGTTCGCCGAACGGCTCGAACACTGCCCAAAACAGCTCGAATTTGAGATTGGCGAACAGTTCGAGTCGAACACCGCTCATCTCTACTGGTAAACTCTGCTCTTAAGTTAGCTTGATCAGTTTATACAGCAAGCTTCAGTGCAACTCCACTTCCCCAATGCTGCAGAGGTAAAGCTTTCTTTGCTTCCAGCATTGGAGAGTTCACAAATTTGTCCACGATGCTGAGAATAATCCATTAATTCTAGAATTATTCTAATTAAAACACATTTTACAATCAATTTTGATAATATGTGATGGTGTAGTTACCTAGATGTGGTAATTTTTCATTACGCATAAACAGGGCAGTGAGCGCACTCTGTTTTTTCTGTTTCTTATATTCACTATGGACCACGACTGTGTATGTATTGCTAAGGGGGAATATAGTACATTAATTATCTGTGCATTTATAGGGCGGTGTATGTAAGCAGAATGTGTGGCAGAGAAGCAAAGTGTATATAAACTATTGAGCTTTGTATTCTACCCAAGAACAAGGAGCCAAAGAATGAAGACACAACTGTAGCATGTGGCCTTAGAGACACGAGTTGACCCATTGGCATAAAATAAGATATGTCCCATATTTCATGAATGCCTCTAAGAACTTTAGTAATCATCACGGTCCAAGAAATGTCTTTTTTACTATGGCAAAACTAACTTGATAAGGATAATCGATTGGCACACTTCTCAATGCCACATGAATTCTTGTGCACTTATTTCATTTTCTATTCCTGAGTTAAAGCACTGGTACTATGTATAGATGTATCTGGTCACTAAATTTAGAATTTATGGCCTCTGTTATGTAAGAAACGGTGCTTTGGAATTAGTGTTACGGACATAACTAATCTTACAGCAAACGACATACATGTTTGAGCCATTTTGATTAACACAAGATTAATAATTTTTTTTCTAGTTTGCAGTAGATATCCATTGATAGTGAATAACAGAGATAAACATATCAGGCAAAATTTAAATTCGGCAAGACAGGAGGATTCCAGCTTCGGGATGTTTTGTAAAAGAGTATTCCAAATTTATTCAAACGTTAAAAATTTCATGTGTACAAACAGATAAACACATGGCGACGCGATTCGAAAGCAAGCGCCGTTCTTCCTCAAGGACTGATGGGAAATTATTTCCCACAAGTCTTATACACAGGCAAGGATAAATCCAATAGGACAATGATCACATGACATTTAAAACACACATATCAAACAGTTGAGACATTTTACATAGGAAACAAACCACAAGAAACATGAATCAATAGAAAAAAATTATACAATTAAAAAAAAACAAGATATTCATAGAAAACCTTAATAATGACACATGACATCTCGAAGCAGATTTAAGCCTTCAGGGAATCTAGTCCCTAATAATAATAATAATTTTTACTTATATAGCACCAACATATTCCGCAGCACTTTACATTTTAGAGGAGAATTGTTCAGACAATAAAAGACAGAATAACAATAGTCACATAAATTATCAGATACCAGGAGGAGTGAGGGTCCTGCTCGCAAGCTTACAATCTCTGAGGATATAGGGGAGACACGAAAGGTGGATGGTAACAATTACTTGTATTGTATGGTCAACCAACAATTATTCACATAATGCTGAATAAACCAGTCTTCAACCAGTGTGTGAACAAGTACTAACACAGAGGTCTATTAAAGGGAATCTGTCGACCCCTGGGACTTATCTGACCTACAGTGGGTATGGAAAGTATTCAGACCCCTTTAAATTTTTCACTCTTGGTTTCATTGCAGCCATTTGGTAAATTCTAAATAGTACATTTTTTTCTCATTAAAATACACTCTGCACCCCATCTTGTCATAAGTATTCAGACCCTTTGCTCAGTATTGAGTAGAAGCACCCTTTTGAGCTAGTACAGCCATGAGTCTTCTTGGGAATGATGCAACAAGGTTTTCACTCCTGGATTTGGGGATCCTCTGCCATTCATCCTTGCAGATCCTCTGCAGTTCCGTCAGGTTGGATGGTGAACTTTGGTGGACCGACATTTTCAGGTCTCTCCAGAGATGTTCTAGCTGGGTCAGTCAAGAATGGTCACAGAGTTGTTCTGAAGCCACTCCTTTGATATTTTAGCTGTGTGCTTAGGGTCTTAGTCTTGTTGGAAGGTGAACCTTCGGCCAAGTCTGAGGTCCAGAACACTCTGGAAGAGGTTTTCATCCAGGATATCTCTGTACTTGGCCGCATTCATGTTTCCTTCAATTGCAACCAGTCGTCCTGTCCCTGCAGCTGAACAACACCCCCATAGCATGATGCTGCCACCACCATGTTTCACTGTTGGGATTATATTGGGCAGGTGATGAGCAGTGCATGGTTTTCTCCACATATACTGCTTAGAATTATCATCAAAACGTTCTATCTTCATCTCATCAGACCAGAGAATCTTATTTCTCATAGTCTAGGAGTCCTTCATGTGTTTTTGAGTGAACTCTATGCGGGCTTTTATATGTCTTGCACTGAGGCGAGACTTCCGTCGGACCACTCTGCCATAAAGACCCGACTGTTGGAGTGCTGCAGTGATAGTTGACTTTGTGGAACTTTCTCCCATCTCCCTACTACATTTCTGGAGTTCAGCCACAGTGATCTTGGGGTTCTTCTTTACTTCTCTCACCAAGGCTCTTCTCCCACAATAGCTCAGTTTGGCTGGACGGCCAGGTATAGGAAGACTTCTGGTGGTCCCAAACTTCTTCCATTTAAGGATTATGGAGGCCACTGTACTCTTAGGAATCTTGAGAAATGCAGAAATTCTTTTGTAACCTTGGCCAGATCTGTGCCTTGCCACAATTCTGTCTCTGAGCTACTTGGGCAGTTCCTTTACACTCATGATTCTCATTTGGTCTGACATGCACTGTGAGCTGTGAGGTCTTACATAGACAGGTGTGTGCCTTTCCAAATCAAGTCCTATCAGTTTAATTAAACACAGCTGGACTCCAATGAAGGTGTAGAACCATCTCAAGGAGGATCACAACGAAATGGACAGCATGTGACTTAAATATGAGTGTCTGAGCAAAGGGTCTGAATTAGTGTTGAGCCACCCCCGTAGTGTTCGAGTTCGGTTCGGTTCGTCGAACAGTTCGTCGAACACCTTCGAACACCGTTAAAACCAATGGCAGGCAAACAAAAACACATAGAAACACATAGAAAACACCTTCAAAGGTGTCCAGAAGCTGACAAACTGCTCAGAAGACATAACTAGCACATGGAAAAGTGACAAGTACATATAGTCATGCGAAAAGAAAAGAGGTGGAGGAGTAAAAGGAGGGGGAGACACAGATATAGGCATGTCATGCCCTTCTAAAATCCAAAAAGTGAGAAGCTGACACGGCCAGTTCGTTCCTGCCAGTGCCACCTCCGTGTCGCCGGGTTTGTGCCAGAGCCGCGGTGGACCCTGACGGCCAGCCCCCCTCTCCCAATACTGGTGCCTGTCCGCTGGTGGGTCGAGCGAGCCCCCCTGTGGTGGAGGCAGCTCTAAGCTTTTTAATTGAAATTGTCTCTCTAATTTGAATGAATACACTTTAAATCATTTTACAAGGATCTATTGGAGGGCAAGTCTCATGCCAGCAGCCGCGTAATTCCAGCTCCAGTAGCGTCCACTAAAGCTGCTGCAGTTAAAAAGCTTTTATAAGGATCGAGCTCAGCTGTCCACCGCAAGGCGTCCTACCGCCAGTCCCAGCCCCTATGCCTTGGGGTGCCTCCTGATGCTCTTCACTGAGTATCCCGTGGTCCCGAAGCATTTCCTTTGAAAAAATTAAGTGTCCAAACTACAGGTGGTGTAGCTTGCTTAACAGCCGGAATAATCCGCTGACTAGCAGACACTGCTACTAGGCACAAAGTATTTCCTGGGATAGATGCAGTTAAAAGTTTGTAATTAGATACTCTCGTTGGATGCTGAGAAAGCATTCCATAGAGTCTCCTGGCACGCCATATATTATTCTCTTAAACAGCTTGGGGTAGGGGTCTAGGGGACCCTTTTATAGCCAAAATCACAGCCCTGTATCGCAATACATCACCTAGGCTGAAGATAAATGGAACTGTAGCACCCTGAGGGCTCGGTTGCTACAGACGTATTGCACGTCACCCAGAGGTGTGATATCTCACTCTCAGGTAAGGATGGAGTGTGGATCAGGACCCAACACCTGCATGCATTACACCACATTGCCGTGGGGCAGGGCAACCAATATGCCCCTGAGATGGGCACAACAGTCCTTTTCCCTGGCTGGAGTGGGGGGAGGGAACACTGAGGAAGGGGAACCCTGTAGTGCAGGAGCAGGGAGGAAGTAGTTCCTGGGTGCATTGAGAAGGGAGTATAAAAGGTGGGCACCATCTTAGTTCAGTGCAGAGAAGTCTGAGCAGAAGTGACAGGGTGCAGGGGCTCTGCATGAGCTCTGCTCCGGAGGCGGGCCTAGTAACAGAGGCTCAGGCCTGGAAGAGGGAGAAAGAAGGAAGAGGAGCAGAGAAGGCTCCAGGAATGAGGAATGAAGGGATCCCAGGGGTGCGGACGGGCGAGTCGCCACCGCTCGCCCAAATCCACCTGCGTGGAGGGGTCAGGCCAAAGGGGGAGACCGGTCCCCGAAACTAGTGGAGGCGGGAAACGACCCTCAGCTAAAAACCGGAGGCTGTGACATTTTATGTGGCGCAGCCCCTCGCTACACCCGCTAGGAAGGCACCACATAGGGTCAGGGAAACTGGCTTCAAGTTTACCAAGAGGAGGCCAGAGGCAGCCGGACAGAAGGGTTGGTAAGAAAGGCCAGACAAAGGACACACAAAGGGGGTCCTGTGAAGCGCTCTAAAGTTATCTGGGAGTTGTCTGAGCCCCTCACCTGGTGAGCACAGTACGACTTGGGCAGCGGTTACCTGCAGAAGTGGTCTGCATAGTAAGAACTGTGAGTAAAGGCCCTGGACTGCATCACTGACTCCGTGTCGTTACTGCTGCTGCCCTGCACCATCACCCCTATCCTCCGCATACACTGCCCTGAGGCTATACTCCTCCCGTGGGGAGTTATGCTATGCTCTGCTGCACCCACAACACCAGCCTCAGCGGTCTGCCCTGCAGCGGCGGTTCACTCTGACCGCAATCCACGGGTGGCGTAGTTGGACATTTAAACATCAAAACCACATAAATAGTTCCTCCACTGGTTTGACCGCCCTGAGACACGGAACCGAATCGCCGCCACGGAGACTACAACCACCAGCATCCACCAAAAAGGGTCCGGCTCCGGGTGTCTCAAGGCCCAGGGGGCGCGTCAGAACATTTTCATCACCTTTCATAATCACCAATGGGACAAGGCAGGGATGTCCTCTGTCCCCTCTCTTATACATCCTAGTGACGGAGCACCTGCTCTCATCAATTCGCCATAACCCCAATATTAGGTGGATTGAGGTGGGAGGCACCAAGTACAAGTGCTCTCTATTTGCTGATGATGTCCTAGTATATATCACTCAATCACATATATCCATCCCTGCTGTTATGGCTGAAATAGATCACTTTGTTAAATGGTCAAATTTTAAAATCAATGCAGCGAAGTCTGAGGCCCTCGATGTCTCCCTCCCCAAATCCATACAGGATTCCATCCAGTCCAACTTTCCCTTTGCCTGGCCCTCACAGGGTATCAAATACTTAGGAATTCCTATTCATAGAGACCTCTCCCGTCTATGTTATCTTAATTTTGGGCCCTTTATTGAACAACTCCATACAGACCATGGTTGGCAAGTTAGAACTGTAAGATTCACTACGTGAACCACTGGTGTTTTGTGGAAAAGCACATGTACACTGTGTTCCAAATTATTATGCAAAAAGTGTTTAGGAGTGATAAGGGAAGAATTTGTTTGTTTGTCAGTTAAACTCATTGATGGTGATGTGTGTCAGGGCTCTTTATATCACTGTAAGCAATTGCAGACACCTGTGCTAATTAGTTTGGCAGGTGTGTCCAATGAAAGGCAAGACTACTTAAGAAGGCTGTCCCACATTATTAAGCAGCCTACATTTTCTGCCAAAATGGGAAAAAAAAAGGATGTGTCGGCTGCTGAGAAGCAACAAATTGTGGAGTGTTTAGGTCAAGGCATGACTACAATCAACATTGTGCGATGATCAGGATGAAGTGTTTTGGCAATCAAGAAGTATGTAGCTGATTCACAGTACACACGTGTGCGTGCTGATAAGGGAAAACTGAGGACTCTTTCCTACAGGCAATTACATCAGGTTAAAAGAGCAGCGGCAAAAAAGCATTGTCATAGCAGCAGACAAGTTTTTGAAGCTGCTGGTGCCTCCA
This sequence comes from Phyllobates terribilis, assembly GCF_046119375.1. Taxonomy (NCBI): domain Eukaryota; kingdom Metazoa; phylum Chordata; class Amphibia; order Anura; family Dendrobatidae; genus Phyllobates; species Phyllobates terribilis. Next base: position 804,904,753 of record NW_027362761.1, read on the forward strand.
ACGTCCCCCGAACAACAAGATGCAGGGTCCTTCAGAGGTTTGCAGCTGTGCGTACGCCATCCTTTCGACCTCCTCTATCCACTGCACACAAGCAGAAACGGCTCCAGTGGGCCAAACAATACATGAAGACTGACTTCAAAACTGTTTTGTTCACGGATGAGTGCCGTGCAACGCTCGATGGTCCAGATGGATGGAGTGGAGGATGGCTGGTTGATGGACACCCCAGGCAAACACGGCTACAGCGCCAACAAGGAGGAGGTGGAGTAATGTTTTGGGCTGGAATCATGGGGAGAGAGATTGTTGGCCCCTTTAGGATCCCTGAAGGGGTAAAGATGAACTCCATAATGTATGTGGAGTTTCTCAAACAGCACTTCCTGCCATGGTTCAAGAAGAAGAACCGTGTATTCCACAGCAACATCATTTTCATGCATGATAATGCACCGTCTCATGCTGCACATAACACATCTGCATCTCTGGCTGATATGGGCATAAAAGGGGACAAACTTATGGTGTGACCCCCATGCTCCCCTGACCTCTACCCCATTCAGAACCTCTGGAGCATCATCAAAAGGAGTGTCTATGATGGCGGGAGGCAGTTCACATCTAAGCAACAGCTCTGGGAGGGTATTCTGTCCTCATGCAAAACAATTGAAGCAGAAACCATCCAAAACCTGACAAATTCAATGGACGAGAGAGTTCAGAAGCTCCTTTCGAACAAGGGGTCCTATGTGCAAATGTAACATAACCTAGAATAAAGTTTTGAGTTGAAAACCGTTTGATTTCAGTTTCTAATAACCTGCTGATGCTTATAATTTCAAAAATGACCATTTTTTTGGTCTTTATTAAAATGAAAAGGTTGATCGAAGAGTGTGGGGGATCTAAGAGTGCGGCAACCCAGTAGTCAGGATTACTTCGAATTCTGACAATCTGAGGGTCATGTTGCAGGTAGTGCAGCAAGAAGGCACTTATGTGTCTTGCGCATCTCGGAGCCCCAAAATTATTTTCCGGGCTAGATGCTGTTAAAAATTATTATTAATTTTAAATCTGGTGGAGCTTAGTATAGATGGCCTAATAGAATCAGTACTGCACACTGCTACCAAACCCAAATTATTTTCCAGCCAAGATACAGATAAACATGATTAGTCATTTTAAATGTGGTGGACTTTAGTATAGATGGCCTAATAGAATCAGTACTGCACACTGCTACAAAGCCCAAATTATTTTCCAGCCAAGATACAGATAAACATGATTAGTAATTTGAAAGCTTAAAATGGTTGGTGAGGTGATTTTAACCAATCATCAAGCTTTTACTCTCCCCAGGATGACACAGGGGTAGAAAAGTCGTTTTGGATCCATGATTTGTTCATCTTTATGAACGTGAGTCTGTCTACATTATCAGTGGAGAGCCGTGTGCGCTTATCTGTCAGCACACCACCAGCAGCGCTGAATACATGTTCAGACAGAACGCTGGCTGCGGGGATTGACAAGATCTCCAAGGCGTAAGTGGCGAGCTCCGGACATTTTTCCAGATTGGAAGCCCAAAAAGAGCAAGGGTCCAGTGACACAGTCATGGCTTCAATGTTTACTTGGAGATACTCCTGTACCATCGTCTCTAGGCGTGGACTATATGCCAGACTTCTTGTCTCCTGTGGCCTTGCAAAGGATGGGCTAAAATAGTGGTCAAATGATTCCGCAAAATTGATGTTACCAGCAGATACTGTGTTTCTGTTACGGTTTGAGTGCTGAACACTCGACGGTCCCACGGTTGGCAAGTTGGAACTGTGAGATTCACTACGTGCACCACTGGTGTTTTGTGGAAAAGCACATGTAAGATTCTGCAACAGTCTCTGCTGATACTCCTGCATGCGTGCATCCCTTTCTATGGCAGGAATAATTTCTGCAAATTTACTTTTGTACCGGGGATCTAACAGTGTGGCAACCCAGTAGTCAGGATTATTTCTAATTCTCACAATTTGAGGGTCATGTTGCAGGTAGTGCAGCAAGAAGCCACTCATGTGTCTTGCGCATCCTGGAGTACCAAGTCCCTGTTGTGTTGGTGGCGAGGTAACAATCATGCTTCCTTCCTCTGTCCTCTCCCCCCAACCTCGCACAACAGAAATGTGATCAAGGTCTCCCTCATCTGATGAGTCTTCCATCAGTTCGTCCTCCACTTCTTCCTGGGCTCCTGCACCTTCCTCACTAGTTTGGCTGCTAGCATGCGCCCTGGTAAAACCATCTCCCCCACCCTCACATGCCTGCCGCCTTGGTGCTGCCGACCGCCTGGACCTTGCTGATGTTAGCCCTTCCGCATACAACTCCTCCTCCTCTTCTTCCTTCACCTCCTCTTGTGCCACCACCTGACTCCGAATTCTGTTTAACATGTCCTCCAGCATGTAAAATCACCGGAATAGTCTTGCTGATAATGGCATCGTCAGCATTAAACATCTTCGTCGCCATTTCAAAACTGTGCAGAAGGGTGCATAGGTCCCTGATCTGAGACCACTCCTCCAGCGTGATTTTCCCCACCTCTGGATCTCGTTGGCCCAGGCTATATGTCAGAACTTATTGCACCAGTGCTTGTCGGTGCTGCCACAGTCGCTGCAACATGTGAGAGTTGAATTCCACCGTGTCGGCACATCGCATTTCAGCCGGTGAACTGGCAGGCCCAACGACTTCTGTAGAGATGTTAGTCGTTGAGTTGCGGGATGGGAATGGCGGAAGTGAGCACACAGCGACCGTGCCCTCTGCAGAAGGCCATGTAGTCCGGGATAGTGGGCTAAAAATTGCTGGACAACCAGGTTCAACAAGTGAGCCATACAAGGCACGTGTGTGACATTGCCCCGGCGAAGGGCCGCACCCAGGTTTGCAGCATTGTCGCACATGGCCTTCCCTGGTTGCAGGTCCAGTGGAGACAACCATTCATGAAACTGGGTCTCAAGAGCTGACCACAACTTCTTAGCTGTGTGACTCACATTTCCCAGACATTTCAAAGTAAAAACTGCCTGATGCCGTTGAGCCCTGCTGCCAGCATAGTAAGGAGGTGTGCAGGATTCCTTCTGCTCAGTTAGAAAGCGGGTGGCATTACCATACAGGCTTTGGGTGCAGGTGGAGGACCGAGAGGAGGTTGAGGAGGCAGAAGCAGTGGAGGAACTTCTAGATAAGAGGATTGATGAACAACTCGTGGGGACGGCAAGACTTGGACAGCAGCCCCTTGTTCTGCTGTCACCATAGTTACCCAGTGCCAAGTCAGCGACATGTAACACCCTTGTCCATGCCTACTCGCCCAAGTGTCTGTGGTGAAATGCACCCTGTCACACACAGAGTTTCTCAAAGAAGCGGTGATGTTGTGTGCGACATGCTGGTTGAGCGCAGGCACACCTTTCTTTGAGAAGTAGTGCCGACTGGGCATCTGGTACTGGGGCACTGCGGCAGACATAAGGTCTCGAAAATCCTCTGAGTCCACCAGGCGGAAAGGCAGCATTTCTGTAGCCAACAGCTTGCAGATGGTGAAATTCAACCTCTTAGCTTTGTCATGGCTACGAGGAAATGGTCTTTTACTTGTCCACATCTGAGGGACCGAGGGCTGGCTGTTGTGCTTAGACGGGGTTGAGTAGGGTGTCCCCGGCAAATTTGCCGGTCTGTGAGGAAGATGCAGGCGGAAAAGTTAGGTTGCCTTGATCCAAAGGTGGTGCTCTCGATGTCGGAGAGTGCTCAACACCAGCTGGTGTTTCCACTTCCAAATGAAATGACCTGCCAATCACACTGGCTGTTGCGGGTAAAGAGGTGGCAGGTCTGAGTCCAAAAACATGTGTGACTGCTGTCCCCCCAGTCACAGACGATGAAGAGGCCGCAGATGCACAAGATGGGGCAGACGGTGGTTGGCCCGGCCGGCTAGGCCGCATTGTAGCACAGTGAGCTTCACACTGCAACTTGTGCTTCATGTCCATGTGCCGGTTCATGCACGAAGTACTCAAACTATGTATTTTTTGGCCTCTACTTAGCTTTTGTTGACAAACGTTACAGATAGCACGAGTGTGACTGTTTGAGGTTGCAAACAGGTGTCTTTTATACTGCTAACAAGTTCAAACAGGTGCCCGTACTACAGGTAATGAGTGGAGAACAGAGCAGCCTCTTAAAGAAGAAGTTACAGGTCTGTGGGAGCCAGAAATCTTGCTTGTTTGTAATTGACCAAATACTTATTTTCCACCAAAATATGACAGTATGATTTTCAGGATTTGTTTTCTCATTTTGTCCTTCATAGTTGAGGTCTACCTATGATTTCAATTACAGGCCTCTCTCATCTTTTTAAGTGGGAGAACTTGCACAATTGGTGTGCTGACTAAATACTTTTTTCCCCACTGTATAGCTACGGTCCAAAATCATCCATTTCTGGCCTCCGTTTACATTTTGTTGCATGTGTCAGTGAAGCTATTCACATGAGGTCGCTGTGAAGAATAGTATTAGTAAACTACAGACCCGCTATTTAAGATCATGGTTGTCCGTCAGACATATCACATATAAATGCGGTTCAAATCCAACCATTTGTAGTGAACGTGGAAAATATTGTCAACCATTTAAAATGGGCAAAGCGCTTGGCAAGGGACAGGGAAGTGGATGCAATGGTGATGGTGCGTGCAGAGGCCGAGACCGAGGCTGTGGGCAAGCTGAAATTGTGCCACAACAAACACCCACATCCTCTCGCTCGCCCTTCCTCTTCCTAATTACTAGGGAACAGCAGAACACCACTATTGAACACAGAGCAGTGTCAAAAGGTTGTTGGTTGGATAGCAGATAATGCTTCCAGTCACTTTGCCATCACTACAACCACCCTGTCTTTCACACGGTCAAGTCTCAGTAGTCGTGAGTCTGGACCGCATATTCCTCACCCTGATCCTCCTTCCTCCCACCATGCCGAGTGCCCGTAGACTACTGATCCCACACTCAAAAGATTTGTTCACTTTTCCATTTATAGATTTGGGCCTCTCGCCCTGCTTGCTTCAAGCAGGTCAAGAGTGTAGCGTGTAGCGATGCCCAAATATTTGAGCAGCCACGGTCCCACTAAGGCAACGGTGGGAAAGTGCAATTACTGTCGCAAGAGGTGGATGATGATGGGACACAATTGCCAGAAACTCAGGAGGAGGACCAGGGTGCCGAAGTGGAAGACGAAGTGGTGAATGATATAGTAATTGACCCAACCTGGCAGGGGGACATGCAGAGCGAGGACAGCAGCACACAGGGGGTGGAGGTGTAGCACCACAACAGGCAGGAAGAAGCAGTGTGGTGGCCATAGACAGAAGGCGGGAAAGCGTTCCCACTAACACCAACACTATGGAAGTTGCCAGTACAACTGTTAGTTCTTCCTGAGTCTGGTTGTTTTTTAAAAACTCAGAAGATAACCTCAAAAAGACCATTTGCACCACCTGCCAGGCCAGCATCAACAGGGGTAGCAAAACTACCAGCCTGACCACCACCAGCATGATCAGGCACATGGCAGCAAAGCAACCAACTAAGTGGGCCAAATCCCTGGGTCCAAAAACAGTGTTTGCGGGTTACACAACTGCTTCTTCCACTGTTGTGCGTGCACGCCAATCCCCTGTACATGGCGCATGCAAAGATGCCTCCCACCTTGCACCTGTCGTTGCACACTCTCAACTAGCACCATCAGCAAGCACATCCACATCCTTGTCCCAGTGCAGTGTTCAGTTGTACCTACAACAGTCCTTGGAACACAAGCGCAAATACGCAGCCAATGCCCCACAGGCCACACTACTAAATTTCGCGAATGCTTGAGCTCGAAATGTTGCCTTTTAGGCTCATGGAGATGGAAGCTTTCCAGAACCTGATGGCAGCAGCCATCCTTCGGTACTCGGTCACCGGCCACCACTATTTCTCCCGGTGTGCCGTCCCCACATTACATAAGCACGTGTCCCACATTATGAGCTGTGCCCTCAACAACGCAGTTACTGGGAAAGTCCACCTAACTACAGACACATGGACAAGTGCTTGTGGGCAGGGACGGTACATCTCACTGATGGCACACAAGGCTAATATAGTGGAAGCCAGGACCCAGTCGGACCTTAGGACAGAACACATCCTCCTGACACCGAGGATTGCGAGCCCTGGGTCAATCAGGGTAGTCCCCACATTCTACAGCTCCAACACCTCCTCCTCCTCCTCTTCAGCCTCTTTCTCCAAAATGACCACATTAGTCACAAGCTGGTAGCACTACAGCACTGCCTCGGCCAAGCGGCAACAGGCTGTGCTGAAGCTAATATGCTTAGGTGACAAACCGCACAATGCTGAAGAGTTGTGAACAGCTCTGAAAGAGCAGTCAGATCTGTGGCTGACACTGCTGACCCTACAGCCAGGCATGGTCATGTGTGACAATGGCCAGAACCTGCTCTGAGGCAAGGCGAGCTCACACACGTACCATGCCTGGCCCATGTGCTTAACCTCGTGGTTCAGCGGTTTATCAAAACTTACCTGGATCTGCTTGTCAAAGTACACTGCCTGTGTGCCCATTCTGGAAAGTCAGCTACAGATTCCGCCACTTTGGCAGGACTTCAGCAGCATTTGCAGCTTCCAGCTCACTGACTGGTGTGCAATGTCCCCACGTGTTGGAACTCTACACTGCAGATGTTGGGAAGGATTTGTGAGCAGAAGAGGGCAGTTGTTGACTACCAGCATCAACACTGCTGTCGGTATTCAGGTCAGACTCCACACATAAGACCTCAGGAGTGTACATGGATGTCAGATATCTGTACCATCCTCCAAAACTTTGAGAACTCCACCAAGATGGTGAGCGGCAATGATGCCATAATTATTGTCACCATCCCGCTCCTTTGTCTTCTGAAATGCTATCTGTTCACATTTAAAGAGGATGCATTGCAGGCGGAGCACGATGAGATGGAGCAAGGAACCATACAGGGTGATTCCACACAGCCCAGCCTCATCTCATCCTAACGTGGATTGGGTGACAATGAGGAGGAGGAGGAGGAAGAGCAGGAGCTAATTTCCTGCGCTATAGATGGTACTACCTGCACAACTGTCACACCGTCTGTTCAGCGTGGATGGCCTGAGGACAGGGAGGAGGAGGAGGATGAGGAGGAGAGCATGGTCAGTCATCCTCTTGGTGAGGACAGGGTTGTCTTGCCCGTTAGAAGTCTGGCACGCATGGCTGAGTTTATGTTATGCTGCCTTTCCTGTGACACTCGCTTTGTCCAAATTTTGGGTGACAGTCATTACTGGTTGATGACATTTCTAGACCAACGCTACGAGGAGAACTTTCCATCTCTTATTCCTCCAGCGGACAGGCCTAATAAAATGGGGCAGTACAAGAAGGCCCTTGTTGCAGAATTATTAAAAAAAATTCCCATCTGAAAACACTGGCAGCGGAGGTCATAGTTCGTTGGACAACCAAGGAGAGACACAAATCCTATCCAGCAGAGGCAGGGGAACATTTTCAAAGTTCTGGGACAGTTTTCTCAGACCCTCCCATTGCACAGGCCCTGATGCACGAGGTACTCTCACAAGGAGGGAAAAGTTTGGGAAGATGCTGAAGGAGTACCTTGCTGATCGTACCAACGTCCTTCGTGATTCCTCTGTGTCTTATAATTATTGGGTATTCAAACTGGACATGTGGCATGATCTGGCTCTCTACGCCTTGGAGGTCCTAGCCTGCCATGCCGCAAGCGTTTTGTCAGAGCGAGTTTTTAGTGCCGCTTGTGGAATTATAACCAATAGGTGTGTGGCACCCCAGGAGTCCAGTTGCCACAGTGGCATTGCCTCCCTCACAAGGGGGTGATGCCATGTCTGGAAGCAAGGAGGGGTCTCCTAATCAGGTTTTGCTAGCATGCAACACTTTCCTGGCTCCAGACCAGCAAGTGGAGCTCCTCCCCTTTAGCAACTGGGATCTGGAGGCGGGGTTGGTTAGTGTGAGGAGAACAGAGAGGAGTTGAAGTCAGGACGTTGAAGAGGAAAGACCTAGGGAATGGAGCTGCGCGGCAGTTCACCCCTGAGGATAGGAGCACGAAAGAACCGGACACCGAAGTCTGAGGTTGTGGGGGCACCGAAGGCCCAGCAGCAGAAACCGGAGGGCAGGAGACTGCAGGTCTCCAGGCCCCACCAGATGCCCGGAGGCTTAGCAGCACTGCAGGGCCTAGCACCACCACGTGGGAGCGACGCATCAGCAAGGCCCGAGCTGCCTGCCATACGGGTGAGCACAAGCACGTTGTACTCAGGGACAGGGGCCACTGCACAGCTACAAGTAGCAGAGCCAGAGAGATTAGTGCAAAAGGGAAGGCCTACAACTCCACCTGGCGAGGTGGATTCCTTACTTGCTTCCAGGCTGCCCGGACTTCCACTTCTAGCCAGCACCCGTGTCCTGGTCTGCCTAATCACCGCAAGTAAACATAAGAGGAAACCGCCATTGAGCTGTGGACTGATTATTAACTGCGCCATCACCCCTGCACTACAACGCCCAGCATCACCTATAACATCTACAACATTTCTACACTAACCTGGAGCTAAGCTCTACCTGTGGAGAGCCAAAAAAACTCTGCTGCATTAAACACCAGCTTCAGAGGACCTGCGCTGCAGCGGCGGCTACCTATAGCCTCATACCACAGGTGGCATCACGAATTGCATACATAAAAAACTATAAAATCCCCCATTTTACTGACCGCCCTGGGTCACGGACCGGGTCACCGCCACTGTGACATCACCCCTAGCAACGACCGGCGCGTCAGGTGCATCTGCCTGTCAACTGAAAATGCTGACAGGCTGACTCTTATGAAAATGAACAAGAGCTGGATTGGGCAAGACTTCTCAACACCACCGAATGATAGCAGCATAACATAAACTCAAATACAGTGTCATTGTTTTGGAAGGTCTAACTCTATTCCCATGCACCTCTGTCTTCACACCCAGACATGGATATACGCTTCCTGATTTTGTCTCTTTGCTCTTGTCCTCCTGCTTCTCCTCATACTCCACCACCATATCACTACCATATCACCATATCTACGTCTCTTGCAAGGGCATTGGAGTGCCTTAAATTTTTTGGCAGCTGTTGCATTAACTGCATAGGCAAACAGTATGGGAGACCCACTTCCTAATAATGAGAACATTTTTTCTAGGAGGCCATTCGACCTCTACGTCTCTTGCAAGGGGCATTGGAGTGCCTCCAAATTGTTGGCTGCCATAGCAGTCACTGCATATGCAAGAACAGTAAGGGAGACTTGCTCCTTTCTAATGGGAACATGTCGTTACTAGTGTTGAGCCACCCCTGTAGTGTTCGAGTTCGGTTCGGTTCGTCGAACACCCGTGTGTTCGCCGAACTGTTCGTCGAACTGTTCGTCGAACACCTTCGAACACCGTTAAAACCAATGGCAGGCAAACAAAAACACATAGAAACACATAGAAAACACCTTCAAAGGTGTCCAAAAGCTGACAAACTGCTCAGAAGACACAACTAACACATGGAAAAGTGACAAGTACATATAGTCATGCGAAAAGAAAAGAGGTGGAGGAGTAAAAGGAGGGGGAGACACAGATATAGGCATGTCATGCCCTTCTAAAATCCAAAAAGTGAGAAGCCGAGACGGCCAGTCCGCTCCTGCCCGTGCCACCTCCGTGTCGCCGGGTTTGTGCCAGAGCCGCGGTGAACCCTGACGGCCAGCCCCCCTCTCCCAATACTGGTGCCTGTCCGCTGGTGGGTCGAGAGAGCCCCCCTGTGGTGGAGGCAGCTCTAACCTTTTTAATTTAAATTGTCCCTCTAATTTGAATGAATACACTTTAAATCCATTTACAAGGATCTATTGGAGGGCAAGTCTCATGCCAGCAGCCGCGTAATTCCAGCTCCAGTAGCGTCCACTAAAGCTGCTGCAGTTAAAAAGCTTTTATAAGGATCGAGCTCGGCTGTCCACCGCAAGGCATCCTAGTGCCAGTCCCAGCCCCTATGCCTTGGGGTGCCTCCTGATGCTCTTCACTAAGTATCCCGTGGTCCCGAAGCATTTCCTTTGAAAAAATTAAGTGTCCAAACTACAGGTGGTGTAGCTTGCTTAACAGCCGGGATAATCCGCTGACTAGCAGACACTGCTACTAGGCACAAAGTATTTCCTGGGCTAGATGCAGTTAAAAATTTGTAAGTAGATACTCTCGTTGGATGCTGAGAAAGCATTCCATAGAGTCTCCTGGCACGCCATATATGATTCTCTTAAAAAGCTTGGGGTAGGGGTCTAGGGGACCCTTTTATAGCCAAAATCACGGCCCTGTATCACAATACGTCACCTAGGCTGAAGATAAATGGAACTGTAGCACCGAGGGCTCGGTTGCTACAGACGTATTGCACCTCACCCAGAGGTGTGATATCTCACTCTCAGATAAGGATGGAGTGTGGATCAGGACCCGACACCTGCATGCATTACACCACATTGCCGTGGGGCAGGGCGACCAATATGCCCCTGAGATGGGCACGACAGTCCCTGTCCCTGGCTGGAGTGGGGGGAGGGAACACTGAGGAAGGGGAACCCTGCAGTGCAGGAGCAGGGAGGAAGCAGTTCCTGGGTGCATTGAGAAGGGAGTATAAAAGGTGGGCACCATCTTAGTTCAGTGCAGAGAAGTCTGAGCAGAAGTGGCAGGGAGCAGGGGCTCTGCATGAGCTCTGCTCCGGAGGCGGGCCTAGTAACAGAGGCCCAGGCCTGCAAGAGGGAGAAGGAAGGAAGAGGAGCGGAGAAGGCTCCAGGAACGAGGAATGAAGGGATCCCAGGGGTGCGGACGGGCGAGTCGCCACCGCACGCCCGAATCCACCTGCGTGGAGGGGTCAGGCCAAAGGGGGAGACCGGTCCCCGAACTAGTGGAGGCAGGAAACGACCCTCAGCTAGAAACCGGAGGCTCTGACATTTTATGTGGCGCAGCCCCTTGCTCCACCCGCTAGGAAGGCACCACATAGGGTCAGGGAAACTGGCGCCAAGTTTACCAAGAGGAGGCCCGAGGCAGCCGGACAGAAGTGTTGGTAAGAAAGGCCAGACAAAGGACACACAAAGGGGGTCCTGTGAAGCGCTCCAAAGTTATCTGGGAGTTGTCTGAGCCCCTCACCTGGTGAGCACAGTACGACGTGGGCAGCCGTTACCTGCAGACGTGGTCTGGATAATAAGAACTGTGAGTAAAGGCCCTGAACTGCATCACTGACTCCGTAGAGTTACTGCTGCTGCCCTGCACCATCACCCCCATCCTCCGCATACACTGCCCTGAGGCTATACTCCTCCCGTGGGGAGTTATGCTACGCTCTGCTGCACCCTCAACACCAGCCTTAGCGGTCTGCCCTGTAGCGGCGGTTCACTCTGACCGCAATCCACGGGTGGCGTAGTCGGACATTTAAACATCAAAACCACATAAATAGTTCCGCCACTGGTTTGACCGCCCTGAGCCACGGAACCGGATCGCCGCCACGAAGACTACAACCACCAGCATCCACCAAAAAGGGTCCGGCTCCGGGTGTCCCAAGGCCCAGGGGGTGCGTCAGAACATTTTCATCACCTTTCACAATCACCAATGGGACAAGGCAGGGATGTCCTCTGTCCCCTCTCTTATACATCCTAGTGACGGAGCACCTGCTCTCATCAATTCGCCATAACCCCAATATTAGGTGGATTGAGGTGGGAGGCACCGAGTACAAGTGCTCTCTATTTGCTGATGATGTCCTAGTATATATCACTCAATCACATATATCCATCCCTGCTGTTATGGCTGAAATAGATCACTTTGTTACATGGTAAAATTTTAAAATCAATGCAGCGAAGTCTGAGGCCCTCGATGTCTCCCTCCCTAAATCCATATAGGATTCCATCCAGTCCAACTTTCCCTTTGCCTGACCCTCACAGGGTATCAAATACTTAGGAATTCCTATTCATAGAGACCTCTCCCATCTATGTTATCTTAATTTTGGGCCCTTTATTGAACAATTCCATACAGACCACGGTTGGCAAGTTAGAACTGTAAGATTCACTACGTGAACCACTGGTGTTTTGTGGAAAAGCACATGTACACCGCGTTCCAAATTATTATGCAAAAAGTGTTTAGGAGTGATAAGGGAAGAATTTGTTTGTTTGTCAGTTAAACTCATTGATGGTGATGTGTGTCAGGGCTCTTTATATCACTGTAAGCAATTGCAGACACCTGTGCTAATTAGTTTGGCAGGTGTGTCCAATGAAAGGCAAGACTACTTAAGAAGGCTCTCTCACATTATTAAGCAGCCTACATTTTCTGCCAAAATGGGAAAGAAAAAGGATGTGTCGGCTGCTGAGAAGCAACAAATTGTGGAGTGTTTAGGTCAAGGCATGACTACAATCAACATTGTGCGATGATCAGGATGAAGTGTCTTGGCAATCAAGAAGTATGTAGCTGATTCACAGTACACACGTGTGCGTGCTGATAAGGGCAAATTGAGGACTCTTTCCTACAGGCAATTACGTCAGGTTGAAAGAGCAGCGGCAAAAAAGCCTTGTCATAGCAGCAGACAAGTTTTTGAAGCTGCTTGTGCCTCCAACGTCCCCCGAACAACAAGATGCAGGGTCCTTCAGAGGTTTGCAGCTGTGCATACGCCATCCTGTCGACCTCCTCTATCCACTTCACACAAGCAGAAACGGCTCCAGTGGGCCAAACATTACATGAAGACTGATTTCAAAACTGTTTTGTTCACGGATGAGTGCCGTGCAGCGCTCGATGGTCCAGATGAATGGAGTGGAGGATGGCTGGTTGATGGACACCCCACGCAAACACGGCTACAGCGCCAACAAGGAGGAGGTGGAGTAATGTTTTGGGCTGGAATCATGGGGAGAGAGATTGTCGGCCCCTTTAGGATCCCTGAAGGCGCTAAAGATGAACTCCATAATGTATGTGGATTTTCTCAAACAGCACTTCCTGCCATGGTTCAAGAAGAAGAACCGTGTATTTCACAGCAAGATCATTTTTCTGCATGATAATGCACCATCTCATGCTGCACATAAAACATCTGCATCTCTGGCTGATATGGGCATAAAAGGGGACAAACTTATGGTGTGACCCCCATGCTCCCCTGACCTCTACCCCATTCAGAACCTTTGGAGCATCATTAAAAGGAGTGTCTATGATGGCGGGAGGCAGTTCACATCTAAGCAACAGCTCTGGGAGGGTATTCTGTCCTCATGCAAAACAATTGAAGCAGAAACCATCCAAAACCTGACAAATTCAATGGACGAGAGAGTTCAGAAGCTCCTTTCGAACAAGGGGTCCTATGTGAAAATGTAACATCACCTAGAATAAAGTTTTGAGTTGAAAACTGTTTGATTTCAGTTTCTAACAACCTGATAATGCTTATAATTTCAAAAATGACCATTTTTTTGGTCTTTATTAAAATGAAAAGGTTGATCGAAAAGTTTGGGGGATCTAAGAGTGTGGCAACCCAGTAGTCATGATTACTTCGAATTCTGACAATATGAGGGTCATGCTGCAGGTAGTGCAGCAAGAAGGCACTTATGTGTCTTGCGCATCTCGGAGCCCCAAAATTATTTTCCGGGCTAGATGCAGCTAAAAATTATTTTTAATTTTAAATCTGGTGAAGCTTATTATAGATGGCCTAATAGGATCAGTGCTGCACACTGCTACAAAGCCCAAATTATTTTCCAGTCAAGATACAGATAAACATGATTAGTAATTTGAAAGCTTAAAACGGTTGGTAGGGTGATTTTAACCAATCATCAAGCTTTTACTCTCCCCAGGATGACACAGGGGTAGAAAAGTCGTTTCGGATCCATGATTTGTTCATCTTTATGAACGTGAGTCTGTCTACATTATCAGTGGAGAGCCGCGTGCGCTTATCTGTCAGCACACCACCAGCAGCGCTGAACACACGTTCAGACAGAACGCTGGCTGCGGGGCATGACAAGATCTCCAAGGCGTAAGTGGCTAGCTCCGGCCATTTATCCAGATTGGAAGCCCAAAAAGAGCAAGGGTCCAGTGACACAGTCGTGGTTTCAATGTTTACTTGGAGATACTCCTGTACCATCGTCTCTAGGCGTTGACTATGTGTCAGACTTCTTGTCTCCTGTGGCCTTGCAAAGGATGGGCTAAAAAAGTGGTGAAATGATTCCGTAAAATTGATGTTACCAGCAGATACTGTGGTTCTGTTACGGTTTGAGTGCTGAACACTTGACGGTCCCACGGTTGGCAAGTTGGAACTGTGAGATTCACTACGTGCACCACTGGTATTTTGTGGAAAAGCACATGTAAGATTCTGCAACAGTCTCTGCTGATACTCCTGCATGCGTGCATCCCTTTCTATGGCAGGAATAATTTCTGCAAATTTACTTTTGTACCGGGGATCTAACAGTGTGGCAACCCAGTAGTCAGGATTATTTCTAATTCTCACAATTCGAGGGTCATGTTGCAGGTAGTGCAGCAAGAAGGCACTCATGTGTGTTGCGCATCCAGGAGCACCAAGTCCCTGTTGTGTTGGTGGCGAGGTAACAATCATGCTTCCTTCCTCTGTCCTCTCCCCCCAACCTCGCACAACAGAAATGTGTTCAAGGTCTACCTCATCTGATGAGTCTTCCATCAGTTCGTCCTCCACTTCTTCCTGGGCTCCTGCACCTTCCTCACTAGTTTGGCTGCTACCATGCGCCCTGGTAAAATCATCTCCCCCACCCTCACATGCCTGCCGCCCTGGTGCTGCCGACCGTCTGGACCTTGCTGATGTTAGCCCTTCCGCATACAACTCCTCCTCCTCTACTTCCTCCACCTCCTCTTGTGCCACCACCTGACTCCGAATTCTGTTTAACATGTGCTCCAGCATGTAAATCACCGGAATAGTCATGCTGATAATGGCATCGTCAGCACTAAACATCTTCGTCGCCATTTCAAAACTGTGCAGAAGGGTGCATAGGTCCCTGATCTGAGACCACTCCTCCAGCGTGATTTGCCCCACCTCTGAATCTCGTTGGCCCAGGTTATACGTCAGAACGTATTGCACCAGGGCTTGTCGGTGCTGCCACAGTCGCTGCAACATGTGCAGAGTTGAATTCCACCGGGTAGGCACATCGCAGTTTAGCCGGTGAAGTGGCAGGCCCAACGACTTCTGTAGAGATGTAAGTCGCTGAGCTGCGGGATGCGAACGGCGGAAGTGAGCACACAGCGACCGTGCCCTCTGCAGAAGGCCATCTAGTCTGGGATAGTGGGCTAAAAATTGCTGGACAACCAGGTTCAACACGTGAGCCATACAAGGCACGTGTGTGACATTGCCCCGGCGAAGGGCCGCACCCAGGTTTGCAGCATTGTCGCACACGGCCTTCCCTGGTTTCAGGTCCAGTGGAGACAACCATTCATGAAATTGGTTCTCCAGAGCTGACCACAACTCCTCAGCTGTGTGACTCACATTTCCCAGACATTTCAATGTAAAAACCGCCTGATGACGTTGAGCCCTACTGCCAGCATAGTAAGGAGGTGTGCAGGATCCCTTCTGCGCAGTTAGAAAGCTTGTGGCATGACCAGACAGGCTTTGGGTGCAGGTGGAAGACCGAGAGGAGGTTGAGGAGGCAGAAGCAGTGGAGGAAAAATGACATAAAGAGGATTGACGCACAACTCGTGGGGACGGCAAGACTTGGACAGCAGCCCCTTGTCCTGCTGTCACCATAGTTACCCAGTGCCCAGTCAGCGACATGTAACGCCCCTGTCCATGCCTACTCGTCCAAGTGTCTGTGGTGAAATGCACCCTGTCACACACAGAGTTTCTCAAAGAAGCGGTGATGTTGTGTGCGACATGCTGGTGGAGCGCAGGCACACCTTTCTTTGAGAAGTAGTGCCGACTGGGCATCTGGTACTGGGCCACTGCGACGGACATAAGGTCTCGAAAATCCTCTGTGTCCACCAGGGGGAAAGGCAGCATTTCTGTAGCCAAGAGCTTGCAGATGGTGAAATTCAACCTCTTAGCTTTCTCATGGCTAGGAGGAAATGGTCGTTTACTTGTCCACATCTGAGGGACCGAGGGCTGGCTATTGTGCTTAGACGGGGTTGATAAGGGTGTCCCCGGCAAACTGCCGGTCTGTGAGGAAGATGCAGGCGGACATGTTAGGTTGCCTTGATCCAAAGGTGGTGCTATCGATGTCGGACAGCGCTCAAGACCAGCTGGTGTTACCACCTCCAAAGAAAATGATGACCTGCCAATCACGCTGGCTGTTGCGGGTAAAGAGGTGGCAGGTCTGCGCCCCAAAACAGGTGTGACTGCTGTCCCCCCAGTCACAGAGGATGAAGAGGCCGCGGATGCACAAGATATGGCAGACGGTGGTTGGCCCGGCCGGCTAGACCGCATTGTAGCACACTGAGCTTCCCACTGCAACTTATGCTTCATGTCCATGTGCCGGTTCATGCATGAAGTACTCAAACTATGTATTTTTTGGCCTCTACTTAGCTTTTGCTGACAAATGTTACAGATAACACGAGTTGGGTCATCTTTATCGATCTGAAAAAATGCCCAGGCTATGCAAGGCTTAGCACCCATGCGACCTGAAGAGCCACCACGACTTGTGGTGAGAGGCAGAGTTGTGTTTGAGGATGCAGTTGTTGACGTGCTTCCAGTACTACGTCTCTGTCCAGGAAGGCGCAACCTGACCTCGTCGTCACTAGCATCTTCCTCCACCTCCTCTGCTGACCTCATCTCTTGGCTGACTGTGGGTTGACAGTAAGTGGGATCTCCGACCTCATCATCATCACCCTGTGCGTTATCACACCCGTCGTCCTCAGAGCCAACCTGTTCCTACCCTGACAAAAAACTAAAGTTGTCGCTCCAATCAGGTATTTGAGTCTTATCATCGTCTTCCTCATTGTCTCCACCAACAGGAGTTACAGTTTGGGAATGAGGGTCTACATTATGGTCAGAACCTTCTGCGTCTGGTCCTGGATCCGACTCATAAAGATTCTGGGCATCAGTGCAGATCATTTCCTCGTCTGGATTCACAGAAGCGCTGGAGTCGACCTCTGATTCCCAGGCTATAGTATGAGTAAACAGCTCTGCAGACTCAACCATCTGTTCTACCTCATACTCAGACGGGCAGCTGGAGATTTGGGAGCTGTGAGGAAGCAAGTGCGATTTGGGTGACACCTTTGAGGACTGGAGTATTTGTGATGTTGAAGTTGATGTGGAGGAGAGCCCACTTAAAGGAGCACTTGATATCCGTTGAAGCACCTGCTGTTTTTGTGCCTCATCTGGAATTTGTAGCGATTGGCGTGGCCGTAAGAAAGGGATCTTATCACATTGTCCGCTAAAAGAAGTAGACATTTTAGTTTGGCTGGAAGATGGTCTTTCTTCTGCACCTACCCCACGGACACAACCTTTTTTCCCCTTCCCAACACGCCTATTCCCCTTTCCACCAGCAGCAGGCCTTTTTCCACTCATTTTGGTGGTTAACTAATTCACAACTCTGGAGTTGTTTGCACAAAAAAACAATGGATGGTAACCGAGCAGAGCTGAGTGGCCAAACTGTGGTATTAGGCCAAAACTATTGGCTGGGTTAGATGCAGAAAAAAAATATTTTTAATTTGCAACCTGATGGAGGTCAGTATAGATGGACTAATAGACCAAGTCCCACACACCGCTAGAAGCCCAAATATTTTTTCAGAGCTAGATGCAGAAAAAAAATATTTTTAATTTGCAACCTGATGGAGGTCAGTATAGATGGACTAATAGACCAAGTCCCACACACCGCTAGAAGCCCAAATATTTTTTCAGAGCTAGATGCAGAAAAAAATTATATTCAATTTGCAACCTGCTGGAGGTCAGTATAGAAGGACTAATAGAACAAGTCCCACACACTGCTAGAAGCCCAAATATTTTTTCAGAGCTAAATGAAGAAAAAAATTATTTTTAATTTGCAACCTGATGGAGGTCAGTATAGATGGACTAATAGACCAAGTCCCACACACTGCTAGAAGCCCAAATATTTTTTCAGAGCTAGATGCAGAAAAAAATTATTTTTAATTTGCAACCTGATGGAGGTCAGTATAGATGGACTAATAGACCAAGTCCCACACACTGCTAGAAGCCCAAATATTTTTTCAGAGCTAGATGCAGAAAAAAAATATTTTTAATTTGCAACCTGATGGAGGTCAGTATAGATGGACTAATAGAACAAGTCCCACACGCTGCTAGAAGCCCAAATATTTTTTCAGAGATAAATGAAGAAAAAAATTATTTTTAATTTGCAACCTGATGGAGGTCAGTATAGATGGACTAATAGACCAAGTCCCACACACTGCTAGAAGCCCAAATATTTTTTCAGAGCTAGATGCAGAAAAAAATTATTTTTAATTTGCAACCTGATGGAGGTCAGTATAGATGGACTAATAGACCAAGTCCCACACACCGCTAGAAGCCCAAATATTTTTTCAGAGCTAGATGCACAAAAAAATTATATTCAATTTGCAACCTGCTGGAGGTCAGTATAGAAGGACTAATAGAACAAGTCCCACACACTGCTAGAAGCCCAAATATTTTTTCAGAGCTAAATGAAGAAAAAAATTATTTTTAATTTGCAACCTGATGGAGGTCAGTATAGATGGACTAATAGACCAAGTCCCACACACTGCTAGAAGCCCAAATATTTTTTCAGAGCTAGATGCAGAAAAAAATTATATTCAGTTTGCAACCTGATGGAGGTCAGTATAGATGGACTAATAGAATGATGCTATGCCCAAAAGATTTTACTTCACTAGGTGCAGTAAAAAAATTGGTATTCTATACACAGGTGGTATATCTTGCAACACAGATAGGCTACTCCACTGACTAACACACTCTGCAATAGGCCAAAAAGGATTAGCTTTGCTAGATTCAGCCAAATGCTGTGAAAAAAACTTGCACAGCACTGGCACAGACCTGCCTGGCAAAAACTGATAGGAACTGATGTAACCTAGTCCTGAAAAGGACTCCAATTACAATTAGTCTTTACTCCCACAATCTATCTATTTAAGAGCACAGACCTGCCTGATAAAAGTCGTAGGAAATGCTGTAACCTAGTCCTTAAAAGGACTGCAATCACAACTATTCCCTACTCCCAAGCTATCTGTATATTTGTGCGAAAATTGGCTTGAAATTAACAAGGTATAGCGCACACAGCAACAGCGGTGCCGTCTAACACGCAGCTGCAGCAGTGAGAAAATGGTGGCGACGGGGAAAATGGCTTGGTCTTATAGGGCAAGGACATGTGACATACACTGCCAATCACACATGCCCTTGCTTGTGTGAAAAAAAGCACTTCGCTCCGTGTGTGCGCTGCTGATAGGCTGACAGATTGCACCTCCCCACTGCAAATGCGGGAAAGAGAAAAAAAAATGGAGATCTTCATTGTTCCTGCAGAGATCCATCCCCTGCCCCTCCCCCCGCCCCGCTGTACACTCAAACTGCGTATTAACATTAATTTTCATCATTACTGAGAAAAAATCCAGTTATGATTTTGGTGCACGAACAGTTATCGAACATAACCTCGAACAGCCGAATTTTTCTCAAATTGTTCGTGTTCGCCGACCGGCTCGAACACCGCCCAAAACAGCTCGAATTTGAGATTGGTGAACAGTTCGAGTAGAACAACGCTCATCTCTAGTCGTTACTAAGGCCCACCTCTATGTGTCTTTAAATCGTTACTGGGATTTTTCCTACATTTTGGCAACTGTTGTACTCCCTGCATACCCTATAACTGTATAGCAGACCTGCTCCTTTCTAATGGGAACATGTCGTACACGTTACTGTGGCCCACTTCTATGTGTCTTTAAATTGTTATTGGGGTTTTTCCTAAATTTTAGCAGCCATTGTTTTGACTGCATACCCTAAAGCGATAAAAAAGCAAAGAGAGAAGCACAATACACAAATACCTTGCAAAAAATAAATAAACCACAATAGTGCATGAAAATAATAAAGGGTACTTAGTTAACTTCAAAATATTAACTTAGTTAGTAATTTTGATCAAAATAATGCGAAAGCCATCCCACCTCATCACGGCGGCCCTTATGGGACAGTCCTAACTCCAATATTTAAATCCTTACCGTTTGTCAAGTGACATGCATGTGGATAAGGGCTGAGAGACTGAACCCAACTAGTGGACACAGAGACCTGGGAAGCAAGATGAATAAACTTTCCAGCTCAATGAAAGGGCGGCCATACCCTTATATGCACTTGAGAAAATTGGAATGCTCGGGTGCTCGAGCTGAGCAACGAGCCCAATGCAAGTATATGGGAAACTCGAGCATTTTTCAGGCGGCTCCCCCAGCGGTCTGTAGAGGGCCTAAAAATTGCCCAAATCGATGGGAACAGTGCTAAAATGACATGGGGAAGACCCCTGGAATCATTTCTGACTCCCAGGTCACTGTTGTCAACAACGTTGTCAGAAGTATTGCGCCACTTTTACGGACTCACAATAAAACATACAAAAACGAAACCAAAATGAATTTTCCTGGGAAATATGTTAAGGAACATCCTTTCCAGGGTAATGACTTGTATATAAGGCAAAATAAATAACCAAAAACAAAAATACTCTTCCACACCTTGAGCTATGTTCACACGTAGCGTTTTTGATGCATTTTTGCACTTTTGCTTTGCTTTCAACTGTGACAAATGCATTCACCAGGGAATGCCATTTTAACATTTTACAACCTTATCTGGCCATGTGGTGTGTGAGACATGATCAGACACATCCTGTTTTATATATTAAGGAGGGACTCTGAAAGTCACAAAGCCTATTTTTATAGGGCCATCAGGAGGCGTTTACTATTCTTAAAGGGCCAGAAGTCGGCCCTTGCTATTCTTAGAGAGCCATCAGCCAGCTATGCTTTGTTGTTCCCATTACTAAAGAGTGAGTCTCCTATATTGTTATTGCGTATGCAGTGAGTGGCAGGTCTGCCCAAAATTTGGAGGCACCCCAATACCCCTTTAAAAATGTGGACACACCTAAATACCCCTTTGAAGAGACTTAGAGGAGGACCTCCTGAAAACAATGTTCCTTTTATTAGGAAGTGGGTTTCCCATACAGTTTACCTATGCAGTGAATGCAAGGGCTGGCAAAAATTTGTACTTACTCCAATGCCCCTTGGAAGAGACGTAGAGGAAGGACTCCTAAAAAAAAATGTTCCCATTATTAGAAAGTGGGTCTCCCATTGTTTTTGCCTATGCAGTGAATGCAAGGGTTGCCAAAAACTTGGAGGCACTCCAATGCCCCATGGAAGAGACGTGGAGGTCAGAGGGCTTCATGAAAACAATGTTCCCATTATTAGGAAGTGGGTCTCCCATTGTGTTTGCCTATACAGTGAATGCAAGGGTTGCCAAAAATTTGGAGGCACTCCAATGCCCTTTGGAAGAGACGTAGAGGGCCTAATGAAAAAATGTTCCCATTATTAGGAAATAGGTCTCCCATAGTATTGGCCTATGCAGTGAATGCAAGGGCTGCCAAAAATTGGGAGGCACTCAAATGGCCCTTGGATGAGACGTAGAGGGCATCATGATAAAATGTTCACAATATTAGGAAGTGGGTTTCCCATAGTGTTGGCCTTAGCAGTGAATGCAAGGGCTGCCAAAAATCGGGAGGCACTCCAATGCTCCTTGGAAAAGATGTGGAGGAGGGCCTCATAAAAAAATGTTACCATTAGAAAGAAGTGGGTCTCCTACACTTGCAATGCCCATGCAGTAAGTGTATGGGCTGACAAACATTTACCCCTGGGGGGTGTACATGAACATACTGTTTAAAAAAATTTTTTTACGGGCATCATAAACACCCTTTAAAAAAAATTATGTGGGTGTTGCATCACAGACCACGGTCACCCTGGTGATATGTGGTGGAGGATGAGGATGAGGAGAGGGAGCAAATAGCCAAAATCAGGAAGCGTATACCCATGTGTGGGTGTGAAAAGGTGCATGGAAATACACCTCCCAAAAAAGGACACTGGATTTGAGTTTATGTTACGCTGCTAAGAGTCTGCCTGTCAGCATTTTCAGTTGACAGGCGGATGCGCTTATCAGTTATAATTCCACCAGCGGCACTAAAAATTCGCTCTGATAAAATGCTAACAGCAGGGCAGGCCAGGACCTCCAAGGCGTAGAGAGCCAGTTCATTCCACGTGTCCAGCTTGTATACCCAATAATTATAAGGCATAGAGGAATCATGGAGGATGGTGGTACGGTCAGCAAAGTACTCCCTCAGCATCTTCCCAAACTTTGCATTCCTTGTGAGAATACCTAGCGCCTCAGGACCTGTGCGATGGGAGGGGCTGAGAAAACTCTCCCAGAACTTTGACAGTGTTCCCCTGCCTCTGCTGGATTGGAGTTGTGTCTCTCTCGCCTGTACTCCTTGGTTGTCCAACAAACTGTGAGCTCTGCCACCAGCGTTTTCAGATGGGAATTTTTTTTTAATAGTTCCGCAACAAGGGCTTTCTGGTACTGCCCCATTTTTGTAGACCTGTCCGCCTCAGAAATAAGAGATATAAAGTTCTCCTTGTAGAGTGGGTCTAGAAGTGACACCAACCAGCAATGACTGTCACCCAAAATTTTGAAAACGCAAGGGTCACGGGAAAGGCAGCGTAATATAAACTCAGCCATGCGTGCCAGACTGCTAACAGGCAAGACTTCCGTGTCCTCACCAAGAGGTCGACTGACCATGCTCTACTTCTCCTCCTCCTCCACCTCCTCCTCCTGCCCCCTGTCCTCAGGCCATCCACGTTGAACACACAGTATGACAGTTGTGCAGGAAGTACTGTCTATAGCACATGAAACTTGCTCCTGTTCTTCCTCCTCCTCCACTTCCTCATTGTCACCCAATCCACATTGGGATGAGATAAGGCTGGGCTGTGTGGAATCACCCTGTTTGGTTCCTTCCTCCATCTCACCATGCTCCACCTGCAATTCTTCCTCTTTGATTGTGAGCAGAGAGCGTTTAAGAAGACAGAGAAGCCGCTCACCATCTTGGTGGAGTCCTCAATGTTTTGGCAGATGGTACAGATGTCTGACATCCATGCCCACTCCTGAGGTCCTATGTGTGGAGTCTGAACTGAATACCGACGGCCTTGTTGATGCAGGTACTCAACAACTGCCCTCTTCTGCTCACAAATCCTTCCAAACACCTGCAGTGTAGAGTTCCACGCGTGGGGACATCACACACCAGTCGGTAAACCGGAAGCTGCAAACGCTGCTGAAGCACGGCAAGGGCAGCGGAAGCTGTAGCTGACTTTCTAAAATGGGCACACAGGTGGTGTACTTTGACAAGCAGATCGGGCAGCTCCGGGTAGGTTTTGAGAAACCGCTGAACCACGAGGTTAAGCACATGGGCCAGGCATGGTACATGTGTGAGCTCTCCTCACCTCAGAGCCGCCACCAGGTTCCGGCCATTGTCATACACGACCATGCCTGGCTGTAGGGTCAGCTGTGTCAGCCACAGAACTGCCTGCTCCTTCAGAGCTATCCACAACTCTTCAGCATTGTGGGGTTTGTCACCTAAGCATATTAGCTTCAGCACAGCCTGTTGCCGCTTGGCCGAGGCAGTGCTGTAGTGCTTCCAGCTTGTGACTGATGTGGTCATTTCGAAGATGGAGGCTGAAGAGGAGGAGGAGGCTGAGGCGGATGAGGTGCAGGAGCTGTAAACTGTGAGGGCAACCTTGATTGACCTAGGGCCCACAATCTTCGGCGTAGGGAGGATGTGTTCCATCCCAAGGTCCAACTGGGTCCTGGCTTCCACTATGTTAACACAGTGTGCCATCAGCGAGATGTACCATCCCTGCCCACAAGCACTTGTCCACTTTTCCATGGTTAGGTGGACTTTCCCAGCAACTGCATTGTTGAGGGCACGGCTAATGTTTTGGTACACATGCTTGTGTAATGCAGGGACGGCACACCGGGAGAAATAGTGGCAGTTGGGGACCGAGTACCGAGGGATGGCCACTGCCATCAGGTTGCGGAAAGCTTCAGTTTCCACGAGCCTAAAAGCCAAAAT
This sequence comes from Phyllobates terribilis, assembly GCF_046119375.1. Taxonomy (NCBI): domain Eukaryota; kingdom Metazoa; phylum Chordata; class Amphibia; order Anura; family Dendrobatidae; genus Phyllobates; species Phyllobates terribilis. The sequence goes on from NW_027362761.1 coordinate 804,928,746, forward strand.
TTCAAGCGCAAGCAGTCACGAAATGTGGGAATTTAGAAGTGTGGCCTGTGGGTTATACTTGCTGATGGTGCTAGTTGAGTGTGCAATGACAGGTGCAGGGCAGGAGGCATCTTCGCATGCACTATGGACAGGGAATTGGTTTGCACGCACAACAGTGGAAGAAGCTGTGGTGTCACCCGCAGACACTGGATCCTGGGGTTTGGCCCGCAAAGTCGGGTGCTTTGCTGCCATGTGCCTGATCATGCTGGTGGTGGTCAGGCTGGTCGTTTTGCTACCCCTGCTAATGCTGGCCTGGCAGATGGTGAAAATGGCCTTTTTGGGGGTTATTGGCAGAGTCTTTAAAAAACAACCAGACTCGAGAAAACCTAGCAGTTGTTCTAGCAACTTTCGTCGTGTTGGTGTTAAGGGAAACCATTGCCTGCCTTCTGTCTGTGGCCACCACACTGCTTGTTCCTGCCTGTTGGGGAGCTCTTCCTTCCTCCCTCTGTGTGCTGCTGTCCTCGCGCTGCATATCCTCCTGCCAGGTTGGATCAATTACTATATCATCCACCACCTCGTCTTCAACTTCCACACCCTGGTCCTCCTCCTGACTTTCTGGCAATTGTGTCTCATGATCATAATCCACCTCTTGCGACAGTAATTGCACTTTCCCACGGTTGCCTTCTTGTGACCGTGGCTGCTCAAATATTTGGGCATAGCTACACGCGTTCTCCTCTTGACCCTCTTGAAGCTGGCCGGTTGAGAGGCCCGAATCTATAAATGGAAAAGTCAACAGCTCTTCGGAGTGTCCAAGTGTGGGATCAATTGTCTCTGGGCACTCGGCATGGTGGGAGGAAGGAATATCAAGGTGAGGAATATGCGGTCCAGACTCATGGCTACTGAAACTTGAACGTGTGGAAGACAGGGTGGTGGTGGTGGTGGCAAAGTGATTGGAAGCATTATCTGCTATCCAACCAATAACCTTTTCACACTACTCTGTGTTCAATATTGGTGTTCTGCGGTCCCCTATTAATTGGGACAGGAAGGTCGAACGAGAAAATGTGGGAGTTTGTTGTGGCACAATTTCAGTTTGCCCACGGCCTCGGCCTCTGCATGCACCATCACCATCACGTCCAGTTCCTCGTCCCTTACCATGTGCCTTGCCCTGGTAAATGGAGGACAATATCTTCCACGCTCGCTACAAATGGCTGAATTTGGAGCGAACCTATATGTGATCTGTGTGATTTTTTAAATAGCTGGCCTGTAGGTAACTATTTTTAACAGCGCCGACCAGATTTCAATAACTTCACTGACACATTGAAACAAAATTTTAATGGAGGCCAGAAATGGCAGAATTTTGAGCGAACTTATATGTGATCCGTGTGATGGACAAACCAAAGTTTTAAATAGCTGGCTTGTAGGTAACTATTTTAACAGCAAACTGGTGTCAATAACTTCACTGACACACTGAAACAAAATTTCAATGGAAGCCAGAAATGGCAATATTTTCAGTATAATTATATGTGATCCGTGTGACGTACAAACCACAGTTTTAAATAGCTGGCCTCTAGATAACTATTTTTAACAACGCCAACCTCGTGTCAATAACTTCACTGACACACTGAAACAAAATTTTAATGAACGTCAGAGATGGCAGAATTTTGAGCAAACTTATATGTAATCCATATGACAGACACAGTTTTAAATGGCTGACCTGTAGGCAACTATTTTTAACAGTGACCTCGTGTCAATAAGTTCGCTTACACACTGCAGCAAAAGTTTAATGGAGGCCAGAAATGGCAGAATTTTCAGCGGAATTATATGAGAACAGTGTGACGGACAAAACACAGTTTTAAATAGCTGGTCTGTAGGTAACTATTTCTAACAGCGACCTCATGTCAATAACTTCACTGACACACTGAAACAAAATTTTAATGTAGACCCGAAATGGCTGAATTTTCTGCCAATTATATGTGATCCATGTGACGGACAAACCACAGTTTTAAATAGCTGGCCTGTAGGTAATTATTTTTATAAGCGACCTTGTGTCAATATGTTTGCTGACACACTGCAACAAAAGTTTAATAGAGGCCAGAAATGGCAGAATTTTCAGCGCATTTATATGTGATCCGTATGACGGACAAACCACAGTTTTAAATAACTGGCCTGTAGGTAACTATTTTTGACAGAAAACAGGTGTCAATAACTTCACTGACACACTGAAACATAATTTCAATGGAGGCCAGAAATGGCAGAATTTTCAGCGCAATTATATATTATCCGTGTGACGGACAAACCACAGTTTTAAATAGCTGGCCTGTAGGTAACTATTTTTAACAGCAAACTGATGACAATAACTTTATTGACACACTGCAACTAAATTTTAATGATGCCAGAAATGGCAGAATTTTGAGCGAACCTATATGTGATCCGTGTGACGGACAAACCACAGTTTTAAATAACTGGCCTGTAGATAACAATTTTTAACAGCACCGACATCGTGTCAATAACTTCACTGACACACTGAAACAAAATTTTAATGGAGGCCAGAAATGGCAGAATTTTGAGCGAACTTATATGTGATCCATGTGACAGATAAACCACAGTTTTAAATAGCTGGCCTGTAGGTTACTATTATTAACAGCGACCTCATGTCAATAACTTCGCTGACACACTGAAACAAAATTTTCATGGCGACCAGAAATGGCAGAATTGTCAGAGCAATTATATGTGATCCGTGTGACGGGCAAACCACAGTTTTAAAACACTGGCCTGTAGGTAACTATTTTTAACAGCGCTGACCTCGTGTCAATAAGTTCACTGACACACTGCAACAAAATTTCAATGGAGGCCATAAATGGCAATATTTTCAGTGCAATTATATGTGATTCGTGTGACGGACAAACCACAGTTTTAAATAGCTGGCCTGTAGGTAACTATTTTTAACAGCAAACTGATGTCAATAACTTCACTGACACACTGCAACAAAATTTTAATGATGCCAGAAATGGCAGAATTTTGAGCGAACTTATATGTGATCCATGTGACGGACAAACCACAGTTTTAAATAACTGGCCAGTAGGTAACTATTTTTAACAGTGCCGACCTCGTGTCAATAAGGTCACTGACACACTGCAACAAAATTTCAATGGAGGCCAGAAATGGCAATATTTTCAGCACAATTATATGTGATCCGTGGGACGGACAAACCACAGTTTTAAATAACTGGCCTGTAGGTAACTATTTTTAACAGCGCCGACATCATGTCAATAACTTCACTGACACACTGAAACAAAATTTAAATGGAGGCCAGAAATGAAAATATTTTCAGCGCAATTATATGTGATCCATGTGACGGACAAACCACAGTTTTAAATAGCTGGATTTTTAGCGCTGTAATATGGAAAGGACCTGACTGTATTCTGCAGTGCCAACAAGCAAATGGCGCAGAAAAACGGTGTTCTCTGGATTGCTTTTTAAGCAAATAATCAGGATTAAGAACAAGAAAAAAATTATTCCTGGCCCCTGATACCTGGGGCTATTTCTACAAATATCTGTAAAAGCACCAGCAGACAGAACTGTAATGCACCCTCTTGCTATGTGCACTGCAGTCTGCTGTATTCCCCTGCCTGCCTGCCTAGCACTGATATCTCTGCAGCTGGATTAGTCCTCAGAAGTATTGCTAGTTGAGATGGATATGTAGAGAATCTTGTAGAATACCTACACTAACTAATAAATAACCAAATCTCTCCCTAGCTCAGCAGCACCTCTCCCTACACTGCTTGATTGCGGAGTAGACTGTGACGAGCACGGCGACGCCAGGCCTGATATAGACCTGATGACTCTGTGCGATCAGCCAATCACTGTAATGCCTCAACCAACATGGCTGCGGCATTACAGTTTGTGGCAGACAATCCCTGCATGTTGATTGGCGCTCTAAAGAGCATCAAATATGCAGGGAGGGAACCCGAGCTCCCGCTGAGCAACCCCGGAAATACTCGGTGAGCGCCGAGCATCTTGAGCAGTAAGATGCTTGGGCGAGCACCGAGCAGTAGCGAGCTGCTCACTCATCGCTAACGAGTACCCGAGCATTTTAGTGCTCGCTCATCACTAGTCATTAGCAGAATGGAGGGCACGGGTAGGTTGGTAGACTGAGACAAGTGAGGATATGTAGGGTGGTGCAGAAGCATGGAGAGCTTTGTGGCTGAGGGTGATGAGTTTATATTGAACTCTGTGGTGGATGGGTAACCAGTGCAACAACTGGCACAGGGTATAGGCATCGGTGTAGCGGTTGGCGAGGAATATAATCCTGGCTGCTGCATTCAGGACAGATTGGAGAGGGGGGAGTTTAGTAAGAGGGAGACTGATTAGTAGAGAGTTGCAGTAGTCCAGACAAGAATGAATCAGAGTGACAGTAAGAGTTTTTGCAGAGCTAAAGGTAAGAAAAGGTCAAATTCTAGAAATGTTTTTCAGGTGTAGATGACATGAGCGAGTGATCAGATATGAGGAGTGAATGAAAGATCTGATACAAGTATGACCCCAAGACAACGGGCATGTTGCTGAGGAGTAATGGTATAGACACACATGGAAATGGCAATATCAGGCATAGGTGGGTTGGTGGAGGGAGGAAACACAAGGAGTTCAGATTTTGACGGGCTCAGTTTCAGATAGATGGAGGACATGATGTTAGAGACAGCAGAAAGGCAATCTCTGGTATTTTGACATAATTTAGGGGTGAGGTCAGGAGACAATGTGTATAATTGGGTGTCTTCAGCGTAGAGATGGTACTGAAAACCAAATCTACTTATTGTTTATCCAATAGGGGTGGTGTATTAGGAGAAGATGAGGGGGCCTAGGACTGAACCTTGAGGAACCCAGACAATAAGGGGAATAGAGGAAGAGGCACCAACAAAAGATACAGTGAAGGAGCAGTCAGATAGGTAGGAGTAGAACCAGGAGAGAATGGTGTCCTTGAGCCCGATAGAGCAGAGCATCATGAGGAGGAGCTGGTGATCCACAGTGTTGAATGCTGCAAAGAGTTCCAGGAAAATCAGCAGGGAGTAGTGATCATTATATTTAGCTGTTAGTAGATCATTAAAGACTTTAGTGAGGGCATTTTCAGTGGAGTGTAAAGAGCGGAAACTTGATTGTAAAGGGTCAAGAAGAGAGTTATCTGAGAAAAAACGGATTAGATGGGAGTAGACCAGGCATTCCAGGAACTTAGAGATGACGGTAAGCTTAGACACAGGTGGTAATTAGCAGCACAGTTTTGGTTGAGGGATGGTTTTGAAGTAATGGATGTATGCTGGAGTGTTTAAATAAGGAGGAAAAGATACAAGATGAGAGAGAGAGGTTAAATATTTTAGTTAGGTGAGTGGTCACAGCCGGGGAAAGGGACTGAAGGAGATGTGAGGGAATAGGGTCACTGGTGCAGGTAGTAGGGCGAGAAGATGCAAGGAGCCTGATCACTTCTTCTTCCGTGACTGGTTCAAAGACAGAGAGTGAGCTAGATGCAATGGGGGAGGGAGGGCTGTGCATGGTATTAGGGGATTTGGAGAAAATTTTCTGTCGAATATGGTCAACTTTTTCTTTGAAATAATTATCCAGATTGTCAGCACTGAGGTCGGTAGTAGGAGCTTTCACTATTAGATTGGGGAGGGAATGAAAAGTGTCAAAGAGGCTTTTAGGATTGTTGGAAAGCAAGGTGATAAGGGTGTTGAAATAAGTTTGATTGGAGAGGTAAAGGGAGGAGTTGTATGTTTTAAGCATAAACTTATAATGGATGAAATCTTCGGCCAGATTGAATTTTCTCCAAAGACTTTTGGTGCACCTGGAGCACCGCTGAAGAAAACGTGTTTGCAGCCTGTGCCAGGGTTGTTGCTTTCTGTGCTGAGTTGTTTTATGTGTAGGAGGTGCAGCTTCATCCAGGGCGCTCTGCAATGAGACATTATAATGCTTCAGTGCAGAGTCAGGACATGAGAGATAGAAGATCGGGACCAACGATGACTGCAATTTTGTAATATGTTCTGGGTCTTAATGGTGCGTATATTTCTATAAGTGTGGTAAGTGGGGGTGTCCTGAGCGGGGCGACAATTACTAACAGAGAATGAAAGAAGGTTGTGGTCAGAGAGCAGGAGAAGGGAGTTAGTAAAATCATGCAATGAGCAGAGTCGGTAGAAGCTCAGGTCCAGCGTGTTCACATCTTTGTCCCTAAGTTAAATATCCAGAAGGCTTCTCTGGTGATTAAGATTCTCCTCATATTTTCACTGCAAGGTTCCTTTACCCTTTAGATAATGATACCTTAATGAAATTCAAGCGTTTGTAGAGCAACCGATTCATTTATTTAAGTATAGCCATTACACTGCGGATCTTAAAGGTTATATTACTCAATTTCTAATGAAACACAATTTTTTTGTTTTTGATGATAAATACTACCTCCAACACCGAGGCATGTCCATGGGTGCTAAGTTATCACCCTCATTGGCTAATTTTGTTGTGTCTTTTTGGGAGGAACAGTTCTTATATACCACATAAAATCCATTTTTTTACATCCATCCAATGGTATGGTAGATTTATTGACGATCTCCTTTTCATATGGTGTTGTAAAGTTTCTGATATTTCTTCTTTTGTTGAATACCTGAATACTACTGATGAAGGCAGCTGAGCCGAAACGCGCGTCGGGGTGTGCGCCATTAAGAAGGTTATGTACACCCTTAGTGGATGTGAGTAACTGCTAAACTTCCATAGATATGGATACTCTTGCTGCTTCACTCAGTTCTCGGTGAACATATAGGCCGAGGGCTCCTTACATTAATACCTTATTTGCTACTTTTGTACATTAGATATATCTGATGGTGTGCCTTCTGTTTATATTTTGTTCTATCAATCCATTTAAATCTATGACCTGGAGGCATATGCCACTTGGCATTATCTATTTTTATATAATACCTGCACTTTATTACACTGTTAGACCATGGCACATTTAGCTAATTTATTCTTTATCTATATTTGATGTCATTTTTGTCTACACTCTATCTGACTAATTGTATCCATGTATGATTAGATGGCATCTGCCACTTGGCATTTTTTAGTATTACGTAATATTTGTCCCTATATTATATCTTTAGGCACCGGCAATTTTTTATAAAGTTTATTCTTTATGTATATAAATGTTTTTCAGCAGCATATATAGATGAATGTCTTTTGACGTTATCATTGCATCTCCATTCATTGGTGCCTCTCCACCGTATTGTTTTTAATATTTCTTGTGTCCTGTGATTCATCACCTATGCTTGTTAAAATCTAATAAATATTTTTCTATGATATGTTCGACCAGTTTCGAAGTGTATTTCTCTTGTCCCTTATTATACAGTATGAGCCTGCGCATAGCTCCCTATATACAATATGAGCCCATACATAGCTCCTTTCTCTGATCGACTGTCGGTTCCACAGCCAGTTCAGAGAATGATCGAATGCAAAATGCAGCTGCCTGGGAGACACCTCTGACCACCGCATAAGGTGGCCCAAAGACACCCCCCAGACGGCTGTATCCAGGTCACATGCCCACCCCTGATTCCCCTACGTACGGCCCTGTACAGTCTATATGACAATACATGACTGGTATCTAGTGATGAGCGAGCACTAAATTGCATGGGTACTCGTTTCTCGGGTCGAGCAAATTGGAATACTCGGGTGCTCGACCCGAGCAACGAGCCCAATGTAAGTCTATGGGAAACTCGAGCATTTTTCAGGCGGCTCCCCCCTGGCGGTCTGCAGAGGGCCTAAAAATTGCCCAAATCGATGGGAACAGTGCTCAAATGACATGGGAACAGCATCGGGAAGACCCCTGGAAGCATTTCTGACTCCCAGGTCACTGCTGTCAACAACATTGTCAGAGTATTACGCCACTTTTATGGACTCACAATAAAACATACAAAAACAAAACCAAAATGGATTTTCCTGGGAAATATATTAAGGAACATCCTTTCCAGGGTAATGACTTATATATAAGGCCAAATAAATAACCAAAACCAAAAATACTCCTCAACACCTTGGGCTATGTTCACACGTAGCGTTTTTGATGCGTTTTTTGCACTTTTGCAATGCTTTCAACAAAGACAAATGCATTCACTTGGAAATGTCATTTTAACATTTTACAACCTTACCTGGCCATGTGGTGTGTGACACATCATCAGACACATGCATACAGTGCTGAAAAGACATGGGAACAGCATGGGGAAGAACTCTGGAAGCATTTTGGACTCCCAGGTCATTGCCTAAAAGTGTGCCCATCATAAGTGATCCTTGGCGCATGCGAAGATGCCTCCCGCCATGCACTTGTCGTTGCAGACTTGCAACAATCACGGTCCACATCCTTGTCCTAGTGCAGTATTCAGTTGTCCCTACCCCATTCCTTGGAATGCAAGCGCAAGTATGCAGCCAGCCAGCCACCCACCCACAGGTTGCAATACTATACTGCCAATTTTTTGACAGCTGCTTGCACTTGAAATGTGGCCTTTTAGGCTCGTGGAGGCAGAAGCTTTTCATAACCTCATGCTGGCGGCAGCCGGGTGTCCATACTCGGTCACCAGCCACCACTGTTTCTCCCGGTGTCATATCCGCCATCCACAAGCACGGGTCCCACAACATTACCCATGCCCTCCCCAGTGCACCAACTGGGAAGGACCGCCTAACCACAAACACGTGGACAGGTGAATGTGGCCAAGGACGGTACAGAGCCAGTCCCAGGAAGTCCTCAAATGCAGCTTGTTGCAGAAGCAATGGCAGCCCATCCAACATCAACTCGCACTTGTCGGTGGTGCTTTGACACACAAACATCTTTCTTTTACGCATTTAATTTCATGTATACAAAGTTGGACAATGGCCTGATCTGCAATGCGGTTTAAGAAATAATATGCATAAGCATGTCCGATCCACATTAAGAAAGCAGCCATAGAGTGTCCGGGAACCTTCCCCCACACTTTTCTTAGCCAGGGCTGCTTCTCGGCAGGGCTGGACAGGCCCACCAGAGAACCGGAGACTCCACTGGTGGGCCCTGACTTCTCCTTCAGGAGAGTTCATAGTGCCGAGGTGAGGCCATGATGATGATAGAGGCCACCATCTGCTTAGTTTTCTGTTACTTGGAATGCAAGCGCAAGTATGCAGTCAGTCACCCACCCACCCACAGGCTGCAACACGAAACTGACAGATTTCTGGGCAGCTCCTTGCACTTGAAATATGGCCTTTCAGGCTCGTGGAGGCGGAAGCTTTTCACAACCTCATGCCGGCAGCGGCCAGGTGTCCATACTCGGTCCCCAGCCGCCACTGTTTCTCCCGGTGTCATCTCCGCCTTCCACAAGCACGAGTCCCACAACATTACCCATGCCCTCCCCAGTGCACATACTGGGAAGGACCCCCTAACCACAAACACGTGGACAGGTGAATGTGGCCAAGGACAGTACGGAGCCAGTCCACAGCTTTTTTTGATGAGAGTTGTATTTAGCTCGGTGAAAGGACTGGCATAGAGGGAAACCATATCTACTCTGGGTGTCATTTCTTCATCACCAAGTTCCGCCCATTGTCACACACGACCATGCCTGGCTGTATGTTCAGCGGTGAGAGCCACAGATCAGGCTGCTGTGTTACAGCTTTCACAACTCTGCAGCTCTGGGCGGTTTGTCAATTAAGCATTAAGCATGTTATCTTCAGCACAGCCTGTTGCCGCTTGGCCAAGGCAGTGCTGCAGTGCTGTCAGCTTGTGACTGATGTCGTCATTTCGGAGAAGGAGGAGGAGGTGCAGGAGCTGAACAATGTGATTACATTGAGGTTAAATTGGTGACGCTGTTTTTTATACTAAAGAAAGATCCTATTGTTGTGTTTTTTTTACGATATTTTTTAAGACAAATGCATTCATCTGGAAATGTCATTTTAACATTTTACAACCTTATCTGGCAATGTGGTGTGTGACACATCATCAGACACATCCTGTTTTATTTATGATGGAGGGACTCTGAAAGTCATAAAACCTATTTTTATAGCGCCATCAGACGGCCCTTAATATTCTTAAAAGGCCAGCAGTCGGCCCTCGCTATTGTTAGAGAGCCATCAGACGGCTATGCTTTGTTTTTCCCATTATTAACAAGTGCGTCTCCTATACTGTTATTGCGTATCCAGGGACTGCAAGGGCTGCCAAAACTTTGGACGCAACCCAATACCCCTTTGAAGAGACGCAGAGGAGGGTCTCAGTAAAAAAAATGTTCCCATTATAAATGAGCAGGTCTCTATAGTGGTAATGCCCATGCTATGACTGCAAAAGCTGCCAAAATTTGGGAAAAACCCCACTAGGAATTTAAAGACACATAGAGCAGGGCACAGTAACGACAAATTCCCATTAGAAAGGAGAGAGTCTGCTATACAGTTATAGGGTATGCAGTGAGTCCAAAGGCTGACCATTTTTAGGAAAAACCCCACTAAGAATTTAAAGACACATAGAGCAGGGCCACAGTAACGACAAATTCCCAATAGAAAGGAGAGAGTCTGCTATACAGTTATAGGGTATGCAGTGAGTCCAACAGCTGACCAATTTAAGGAAAAACCCCACTAAGAATTTAAAGACACATAGAGCAGGGCCAGAGTAACAAGTACGACATGTTCCCATTAGAAAGGAGAGGGTCTGCTATACAGTTATAGGGTATGCAGTGAGTCCAACGGCTGACCAATTATAGGAAAAGTCCCACTAAGAATTTAAAGACACATAGAGCAGGGCCACAGTAATGACAAATTCCCATTAGAAAGGAGAGGGTCTGCTATACAGTTATAGGGTATGCAGTGAGTCCAAAGGCTGACCAATTTTTGGAAAAACCCCACTAAGAATTTAAAGACACATAGAGCAGGGCCACAGTAACAAGGTACGATATGTTCCCACTAGAAAGGAGACAGTCTGCTATACAGTTATAGGGTATGCATTGAGTCCAAAGGCTGACCAAATTTAGGAAAAATCCCACTAAGAATTTAAAGACACATAGAGCAGGGCCACAGTAACAAGGTATGACATGTTCCCATTAAAAAGGAGAGGGTCTGCTATAGAGATAAAGGGTATGCAGTGAGTCCAACGGCTGAACGATTTTAGGAAAAGCCCCACTAAGAATTTAAAGACACATAGAGCAGGGTCACAGTAATGACAAATTCCCATTAGAAAAGAGAGAGTCTGCTATACAGTTACAGTGTATGCAGTGAGTCCAACGGCTGACCAAATTTAGGAAAAACCCCACTAAGAATTTAAAGACACGTAAAGCAGGGCCACAGTAACAAGGTCGACATGTTCCCATTAGAAAGGAGAAAGTCTGCTATACAGTTATAGGGTATGCAGTGAGTCCAACAGCTGACCAATTTTAGGAAAAACCCCATTAAGAATTTAAAGACACATAGTGAAGGGCCATAGTAACGACAAATTCCCATAAGAAAGTAGAGAGTCTGCATTACAGTTATAGGGTATGCAGTGAGTCCAAAGGCTGACCAATTTTAGGAAAAACCCCACTTAGAATTTAAAAACACACAGAGCAGGGCCAGAGTAAAGAGTACGACATGTTGCCATTAGAATGGAGAGGGTCTGCTATACAGTTATAGGGCATGCAGTGAGTCCAACGGCTGAACAATTTTAGGAAAAGCCCCACTAAGAATTTAAAGACACATAGAGCAGGGCCACAGTAACAAGGTACGACATGTTCCCATTAGAAAGGAGAGAGTCTGCTATACAGTTACAGTGCATGCAGTGAGTCCAACGGCTGACCAAATTTAGGAAAAACCCCACTAAGTATCTAAAGACACATAGAGCAGGGCCACAGTAACAAGGTCGACATGTTCCCATTAGAAAGGAGAAAGTCTGCTATACAGTTATAGGGTATGCAGTGAGTCCAACGGCTGACCAATTTTAGGAAAAACCCCATTAAGAATTTAAAGACAAATAGAGCAGGGCCATAGTAACGACAAATTCCTATTAGAAAGGAGAGAGTCAGCTATACAGTTATAGGGTATGCAGTGAGTACAAAGGCTGACCAATTTTAGGAAAAACCCCACAAAGAATTTAAAGACACACAGAGCAGGGCCACAGTAAAAAGTGCGACATGTTCTCATTAGAAAGGTGAGGGTCTTCTATACAATTATAGGGCATGCAGTGAGTCCAACGGCTGAACAATATTAGGAAAAGCCACACTAAGAATTTAAAGACACACTGAGCAGGGCCACAGTAACAAGAACAAGTACGACATGTTCGCATTAGAAAGGAGAGGGTCTGCTATACAGTTATAGGGTATGCAGTGAGTCCAACAGCTGACCAATTTTAGGAAAAACCCCACTAAGAATTTAAAGACACATAGAGCAGGGCCATAGTAACGACAAATTCCTATTAGAAAGGAGAGAGTCAGCTATACAGTTATAGGGTATGCAGTGAGTCCAAAGGCTGACCAATTTTAGGAAAAACCCCACTTAGAATTTAAAAACACACAGAGCAGGGCCAGAAAAAAGAGTAAGACATGTTCCCATTAGAAAGGAGAGGGTCTGCTATGCAGTTACAGGGTATGCAGTGAGTCCAACGGCTAACCAATTTTAGGAAAAGCCCCACTAAGAATTTAAAGACACATAGAGCAGGGCCATAGTAACGACAAATTCACATTAGAAAGTAGAGAGTCTGCTTTACAGTTATAGGGTATGCAGTGAGTCCAAAGGCTGACCAATTTTAGGAAAATTCCCACTAAGAATTTAAAGACACATAGAGCAGGGCCACAGTAGCAAGGTTCGACATGTGCCCATTAGAAAGGAGAGAATCTGCTCTACAGTTATAGAGTATGCAATGAGTCCAACGGCTGAACAAATTTAGGAAAAACCCCACTAAGAATTTAAAGACACACAAAGCAGGACCACAGTAACAAGTACGACATGTTCCCATTAGAAAGAGAGGGTCTGCTATACAGTTATAGGGTGTGCAGTGAGTCTAACGGCTGAACAATTTTAGGAAAAGCCCTATTAGGAATTTAAAGACACATAGAGCAGGGCCACAGAAACAAGCACGACATGTTCCCATTAGAAAGGAGAAAATCTGCTATACAGTTATAGGGTATGCAGTGAGTCCAACGGCTGACCAATTTTAGGAAAAACCCCACTAAGAATTTAAAGACACATAGAGCAGGGCCATAGTAATGACAAATTCCCATTAGAAAGGATAGAGTCTGCTATACAGTTATAGGGTATGCAGTGATTCCAACGGCTGACGAATTTTAGGAAAAACCCCACTAAGAATTTAAAGACACATAGAGCAGGGCCATAGTAACGACAAATTCCCATTAGAAAGGAGAAAGTCTGCTATACAGTTTAGGGTATGCAATGAGTCCAAAGGCTGACCAATATTAGGAAAAACCCCTCTAAGAATTTAAAGACACAGAGCAGGGCCAGAGTAACGACAAATTCCCATTAGAAAGGAACGAGTTTGCTATACAGTTATAGGGTATGCAGTGAGTACAAAGGCTGACCAATTTTAGGAAAAACCCCACAAAGAATTTAAAGACACACAGAGCAGGGCCACAGTAAAAAGTACGACATGTTCCCATTAGAAAGGAGAGGGTCTTCTATACAATTATAGGGTATGCAGTGAGTCCAACGCCTGAACAATATTAGGAAAAGCCACACTAAGAATTTAAAGACACACTGAGCAGGGCCACAGTAGCAAGAACAAGTACGACATGTTCGCATTAGAAAGGAGAGGGTCTGCTATACAGTTATAGGGTATGCAGTGAGTCCAACAGCTGACCAATTTTAGGAAAAACCCCACTAAGAATTTAAAGACACATAGAGCAGGGCCACAGTAACAAGTACGACATGTTCCCATTAGAAAGGAGAGGGTCTGCTATACAGATATAGGGTTTGCAGTGAGTCCAACGGCTGACCATTTATAGGAAAAGTCCCACTAAGAATTTAAAGACACATAGAGCAGGGCCACAGTAACAAGGTACGATATGTTCCCACTAGAAAAGAGAGAGTCTGCTATACAGTTATAGGGTATGCATTGAGTCTAAAGGCTGAGCGATTTTAGGAAAAGCCCCACTAAGAATTTAAAGACACATAGAGCAGGGCCACAGTAATGACAAATTCCTATTAGAAAGGAGAGAGTCTGCTATACAGTTATAGGGTATGCATTGAGTCCAAAGGCTGACCAATTTTAGGAAAGACCCCACTAAGAATTTAAAGACACATAGAGCAGGGCCACAGTAACAAGGTTAGATATGTTCCCACTAGAAAAGAGAGAGTCTGCTATACAGTTATAGGGTATGCATTGAGTCTAAAGGCTGAACGATTTTAGGAAAAGCCCCACTAAGAATTTAAAGACACATAGAGCAGGGCCACAGTAATGACAAATTCCCATTATTAAGGAGAGAGTCTGCTATACAGTTATAGGGTATGCAATGAGTCCAATGGCTCACCAAATTTAGGAATAACCCCACTAAGAATTTAAAGACACAAAGAGCAGGGCCACAGTAACGACAAATTCCCATTAGAAAGGAGAGAGTCTGCTATACAGTTATAGGGTATGCAGTGAGTCCAGAGGCTAACCAAGTTTAGGAATAACCCCCACTAAGAATTTAAAGTCACATAGAGCAGGGCCACAGTAAGAAGGTACAACATGTTCCCATTAGAAAGTAGAGAGTCTGCTATACAGTTACAGTGTATGCAGTGTGTCCAACAGCTGACCAAATTTAGGAAAAACCCCACTAAGAATTTAAAGACACGTAGAGCAGGGCCACAGTAACAAGTTCGACATGTTCCCATTAGAAAGGAGAAAGTCTGCTATACAGTTATAGGGTATGCAGTGAGTCCAACGGCTGACCAATTTTAGGAAAAATCCCATTAAGAATTTAAAGACACATAGTGCAGGGCCATAGTAACGACAAATTCCCATCAGAAAGGAGAGAGTCTGCATTACAGTTATAGGGTATGCAGTGAGTCCAAAGGCTGACCAATTTTAGGAAAAACCCCACTTAGAATTTAAATACTTAGTGGGGTTTTTCCTAAAATGGGTCAGCCGTTGGACTCACTGCATACCCTATAACTGTATAGCAGACTTTCTCCTTTCTAATGGAAACATGTCGAACTTGTTACTGTGGCCCTGCTCTATGTGTCTTTAAATTCTTAGTGGGGCTTTTCCTAAAATTGTGCAGCCGTTGGACTCACTGCATGCCCTATAACTGTATAGCAGACCCTTTCCTTTCTAATGGCAACATATTGTATTCTTTACTCTGACCCTGCTCTGTGTGTTTTTAAAGACACATAGAGCAGGGCCATAGTAACGACAAATTCCTATTAGAAAGGAGAGACTCACCTATACAGTAATAGGGTATGTGTAGCACCCTGAGGATTCGGCTGCTACAGGGGTATTACACCTCAAGCCAGAGGTGTGGTATTCCACTCCCGGGTAAGGATGGAGTGTGGAACTGAGCTCAGTAGGCTGCATGCACTACATACATCCCATTTCCGGGGGACAGATCAATGGTACTCCCACTAGAGAAATGTGCAGGTACGACAGTGTCTGTCCCTGGCTGGAGTGGGAGGGGGGTGGAACATCCCAGTAGTGTAGGGGCAGATAGGGGGAGCAGTCTGGGTAATGCTAGGAGCTCATTGGGTGCTGGTCACCTGAGCTCACACATAGAGGGAGTATATAAGGTGGGAACCATCTTAGATCAGGGTCAGTCAGTCTGTCAGTCTTTTGTAGAGTGAGTCAGAGGAATAGAGCAGAGGAGAAGAGCAGCTCCAAGGCCCAGAGAGAGAGAGGAGAAAGAAGGACCCAGAGGGGGAGAAGAGAGAACTCCAAGAACCCAAGATTAGATCAGCGGGTGAAGAGTTGGCTCAAGGGTACCGGATCCCAAGCTGGTGGAGGGCCCTAATCCTTAGCCAGAGACCGGAGGTCGTGGGCAGGATCTGCCACGACCACCCACTAAATCCACCCAGAAGGCAGACCAGGAATAGGGTCAGGGAACCCAGAGACAAGGGTTTACCAACAAGAGGCCCGAGGGAGCCGGACTTAGGTGGATCCCTGGTGGGGAAGGCCAGAGAGAAGGAACGTCAGAAAGGGAGCTCAGGATCACGCTCCAGAATTACTTGGGAGTTGGCCGAGTCCAGGACCTGGTGGACGCAGCACGGCTCGGGCGGTCACTCAAGGCCGGAGTGACCAGAACAACAGCAGTAAGTAAAGACCCTGAACTGCACAGCCCGACTCTGAGTCTCATTACCATCCTCACTGCACCTCCACAACCACCATCCTCTACACCTGACCCCCTGAGGCTATACCCCTCCCGTTGGGGGTTATACTACATGAGCTGCACACACACCACCAGCCTCAGCGGACCCTGCTGCAGCGGCGGCCGTAGTGACCGCAAATCAACGGGTGGCGTAGTCGACACTAAAGAACATCCAGCAACATCTGTAGGACTGCCACACACTGAGCTTGACACCCTGGGCACGGACCGGGTCACCGCCACTCGGAGACTACAACCCCCATCTGATCCGGCTCCGGGTATCCCCCAAACAACACTGGCCCAGGGGGTGCGTCATATGCAGTGAGTCCAAAGGCTGACCAATTTTAGGAAAAACCCCACTTAGAATTTAAAAACACACAGAGCAGGGCCAGAAAAAAAAGTACGACATGTTCCCATTAGAAAGGAGAGGGTCTGCTATACAGTTATAGGGTATGCAGTGAATCCAAAGGCTGACCAATTTTAGGAAAAACCCCATTAAGAATTTAAAGACACATAGAGCAGGGCCACAGTAGCAAGGTTCGACATGTGCCCATTAGAAAGGAGAGAATCTGCTCTACAGTTATAGGGTATGCAATGAGTCCAACGGCTGAACAAATTTAGGAAAAACCCCACTAAGAATTTAAAGACACACAAAGCAGGACCACAGTAACAAGTACGACATGTTCCCATTAGAAAGAGAGGGTCTGCTATACAGTTATAGGGTATGCAGTGAGTCTAACGGCTGAACAATTTTAGGAATAGCCCTATTAAGAATTTAAAGACACATAGAGCAGGGCCACAGAAACAAGCACGACATGTTCCCATTAGAAAGGAGAGGGTCTGCTGTACAGTTATAGGGTATGCAGTGAGTCCAACGACTGACCAATTTTAGGAAAAACCACACTAAGAATTTAAAGACACATAGAGCAGGGCCACAGTAACAAGTATGACATGTTCCCATTAGAAAGGAGACGGTCTGCTATACAGTTATAGGGTATGCAGTGATTCCAAAGGCTGACCAATTTTAGGAAAAACCCCACTAAGAATTTAAAGACACATAGAGCAGGGCCATAGTAACGACAAATTCCTATTAGAAATGAGAAAGTCTGCTATACGGTTATAGGGTATGCAGTGAGTCCAAAGGCTGACCAATTTTAGGAAAAACCCCTCTAAGAATTTAAAGACACATAGAGCAGGGCCATAGTAACGACAAATTCCCATTAGAAAGGAGAGAGTTTGCTATACAGTTAAAGGGTATGTAGTGAGTCTAACGGCTGAAGAATTTTATGAAAAGCCCCACTAAGAATTTAAAGACACACAGAGCAGGGCCACAGTGAAAAGTACGACATGTTCCCATTAGAAAGGAGAGGATCTGCTATACAATTATAGGGTATGCAGTGAGTCCAACGGCTGAACAATGTTAGGAAAAGCCACAATAAGAATTTAAAGACACATAGAGCAGGGCCACAGTAACAAGAACAAGTACGACATGTTCCCATTAGAAAGGAGAGGGTCTGCTCTACAGTTATAGGGTATACAGTGAGTCCAGCGGCTGACCAATTTTAGGTAAAACCACACTAAGAATTTAAAGACACATAGAGCAGGGCCACAGTAACGACAAATTCCCTTTAGAAAGGAGAGAGTCTGCTATACAGTTATAGGGTATGCAGTGAGTCCAAAGGCTGACCAATTTTAGGAAAAACCCCACTAAGAATTTAAAGACATAAAGAGCAGGGCCACAGGAAAAATTACGACATGTTCCCATTGGAAAGAAAAGGGTCTGCTATACAGTTATAGGGTATGCAGTGAGTCCAATGGCTGAACAATTTTAGGAAAAGCCCCACTAAGAATTTAAAGACACATAGAGCAGGGCCACAGTAACGGCAAATTTCCATTAGAAAGGAGAGAGTATGCTATACAGTTATAGGTTATGCAATGAGTCCAAAGATTGACAAATTTTAGGAAAAACCCCACTAAGAATTTAAAGACACACAGAGCAGGGCCACAGTAAAAAGTATGACATGTTTCTGTTAGAAAGGAGAGGGACTGCTATACAGTTTTAGGGTATGCAGTGAGTCCAACGGCTGAACAATTTTAGGAAAAGCCCAACTAAGAATTTAAAGACACGTAGAGCAGGGCCACAGTAACGACAAATTCCCATTAGAAAGGAGAGACTCTGCTATACAGTTATAATGTATGCAGTGAGTCCAAAGACTGACAAATTTTAGGAAAAACCCCACTAAGAATTTAAAGACACACAGAGCAGGGCCACAGTAAAAAGTACGACATGTTCCCATTAGAATGGAAAGGGACTCCTATACAGTTATTGGGTTTGCAGTGAGTCCAACGGCTGAACAATTTTAGGAAAAACCCCACTAAGAATATAAAGACACATAGAGCAGGGCCACAGTAGCAAGTACGACATGTTCCTATTGGAAATGAGAGGGTCTGCTGTACAGTTATTGATTTTGCAGTGAGTCCAACGGCTGACCAATTTTAGGAGAAACCCCACTAATAAATTAAAGACACATAGAGCAGTGCCACAGTAACGACGAATTCCCATTTGAAAGTAGAGAGTCTACTATACAGTTATAGGGCATGCAGTGAGTCCAACGGCTTACCAATTTTAGGAAAAACCCCACTAAGAATTTAAAGACACATAGAGCAAGGCCACAGTAACAGCCATAAGAAAGGAGAGAGTCTCCCATAGTATTGGTCTATGCAGTGAATGCAAGGGCTGCCTCAAATTTGGAGGCACTTCAATGCCCCTTGGAAGAGACGTGGAGGAGGGCCTCATAAAAAAATGTTCCCATTAGAAGGAGCGGGCTACTATTCTTGTAATGCCCATGCACAAATGTATAGGCAGACAAACATTTACCCCTGGCGGGTATACATGAACATACTGTATAATTTTTTTTTTTATGGGCATGATAACACCCTTTAAAAAAATTATGTGGGTGTTGCGTCACGGACCATGGTCACCCTGGTGATATGGTGGTGGAGGATGAGGAGAAGGAGGAGGACAAGAGCAAATAGCCAAAATCAGGAAGCGTATACCCATGTGTGGGTGTGAAAAGGTGCATGGGAATATACCTCCCAAGAAAAGACACTGGATTTGAGTTTATGTTACGCTGCTATCATTTGGGGGTGTTGAGAAGCCTGGCCCAATCCAGCCTTTGTTCATTTTTATAAGAGCTAGCCTGTCAGCATTTTCAGTTGACAGGCTGATGCGCTTATCAGTTTTAATTCCACCAGCTGCACTAAAAACCCGCTCTGATAAAATGCTGGCGGCAGGGCAGGTCCGGACCTCCAAGGCATAGAGAGCCTGTTCATTCCACGTATTCAGCTTGGATACCCAATAATTATAAGGCACAGAGGAATCACGGAGGACGTTGCTACGTTCGGCAAGGTACTCCCTCAGCATGTTCCAAAACTTTGCACTTATTGTGAGAGTACCCCATGCCTCAGGGCATGTGCGATGGGAGGGCCTGAGAAAACTCTCCCAGAACTTTGACAGTGTTCCCCTGCCTCTGCTGGATTGAAGTTGTGCCTCTCTCGCCTGTACTCCCTGGTTGTCCAACGAAGTGTTACCTCTGCCGCCAGCGTTTTCAGATGGGAATTTTTTTAATAGTTCCACAACAAGGGCTTTCTGGTACAGCCCCATTTTTGTAGACCTGTCCGCCTCAGGAATAAGAGATATAAAGTTCTCCTTGTAGCGTGGATCTAGAAGTTTCACCAACCAGTAATGACTGTCACCCAAAATTT
This sequence comes from Phyllobates terribilis, assembly GCF_046119375.1. NCBI lineage: Eukaryota > Metazoa > Chordata > Amphibia > Anura > Dendrobatidae > Phyllobates > Phyllobates terribilis. Next base: position 804,948,770 of record NW_027362761.1, read on the forward strand.
TGAGAACGCGAGGGTCATGGGAAAGGCAGCGTAACATAAACTCAGCCTTGCGTGCCAGACTACTAACAAGCAAGGCTTCCGTGTCCTCACCAAGAGGATGACTGACCATGCTCTCCTCCTCCTTCTCCTCCTCCTCCTCTCTGTCCTCTGGCCATCCACGCTGAACAGACGGTAAGACAGCTGTGCAGGTAGTACCGTCTACAGTGCATGAAACTAGCTCCTGTCCTTCCTCCTCCTCCTCCTCCTGTTCCTCATTGTCACCCAATCCACGTTGGGATGAGATGAGGCTTGGCTGTGTGTTATCACCCTGTATGGTTCCTTGCTCCATCTCATCTTGCTCTGCCTGCAATGCATCCTCTTTGATTGTGAGCATAGAGCGTTTCAGAAGACAGAGAAGCGGGATGGTGACACTAATTATGGCGTCATCGCCGCTCACCATCTTGGTGGAGTCCTCAAAGTTTTGGAGGATGGTACATATGTCTGACATCCATGTCCACTCCTGAGGTCCTATGTGTGGAGTCTGAACTGAATACCAACGGCCTTGTTAATGCTGGTACTCAACAACTGCCCTCTTCTGCTCACAAATCCTTCCCAACATCTGTAGTGTAGAGTTCCAACTCGTGGGGACATCACACACCAGTCTGTGAGCTGGGAGCTGCAAACGCTGCTGAAACACAGCTAGGGCGGCGGAAGCTGTAGCTGACTTTCTAAAATAGGCACACAGGCAGCGTACTTTAACAAGCAGATCCGGCAGCTCCGGGTAGGATTTGAGAAACCGCTGAACCACGAGGTTAAGCACATGGGCCAGGCATGGTACGTGTGTGAGCTCGCCTTGCCTCAGAGCCGCCACCTGGTTCCGTCCATTGTCACACAGGACCATGCCTGGCTGTAGGTTCAGCAGTGTGAGCCACAGATCTGCCTGCTCTTTCAGAGCTGTCCACAACTCTTCAGCATTGTGCGGTTTGTCACCTAAGCACATTAGCTTCAGCAAAGCCTGTTGCCGCTTGGCCGAGGAAGTGCTGCAGTACTTCCAGCTTGTGACTTATGTGGTCATTTCAGAGATGGAGGCTTAAGAGGAGGAGGAGGCTGAGGAGGATGAGGTGCAGGAACTGTAGACAGTGGGGGCAAGCCTGATTGACCTATGGCAAACAATCCTTGGCTTCGGGAGGATGTGTTCCGTCCCAAGGTCTGACTGGGTCCCGGCTTCCACTATGTTAACACAGTGTGCCATCAGCGTGATGTACCGTCCCTGCCCACAAGCACTTGTCCACGTGTCCGGGGTTAGGTGGAATTTCCCAGTGACTGCATTGTTGAGGGCACAGCTAATGTTTTGGGACACGTGCTTGTGTAATGCAGGGACGGCACACCGGGAGAAATAGTGGCGGCTAGGGACTGAGTACCGAGGGACGGCCGCCGCCATCAGGTTGCGGAATGCTTCCGTCTCCACGAGCCTAAAAGGCAACATTTCGAGCGCAAGCAGTCGTGAAATGTGAGAATTTAGTGGAGCCTGTGGAGCGTTGGCTGCATATTTACGCTTGCGTTCCAAGGACTGGGGTATGGACAGCTGAATGCTGCGCTGGGACAAGGACATGGACGTGCTTCCTGATGCTACTACTTGAGAGTATGCAACGACAGGTGCAGGGTAGGAGGCATCTTCGCATGCACCATGGACAGGGGATTGGCTTGCATGCACAACAATGGAAGAAGCAATGGTGCCACCTGCAGACACTGTTCCTGGGCCCTTGGGTTCGGCCTGCAGAGTCGGGTGCTTTGCTGCCACGTGCCTGATCATGCTGGTGGTGGTCAGGCTGGTTGTTTTGCCACCCCTGCTGATGTTGGCCTGGCAGGTTGTGCAAATGGCCTTTTTGAGGTAATCGGCAGAGTCTTTAAAACACAACCAGACTCGTGAAGACCTAACAGTTGTACTGGCAACTTCCTTCGTGATGGTGTTACAGGGAACGGTTGCCTGCCTTCTGTCTGCGGCCACCACACTGCTTCTTCTTGCCTGTTGGGGTGCTCTGCCTCCCTCCCCTTGTGTGCTGCTGTCCTCACTCTGCATGTCCTCCTGCCAGGTTGGGTCAGTTACTGTATCATCCACCACCTCATCTTCCACTTCCGCACCCTGGTCCTCCTCCTGACTTTCTGGCAATTGTGTCTCATCATCGTCTTCCTCTTTTGACACTTTCCCACCGTCACCTTCGTGTAACCGTGGCTGCTCAAATATTTGGGCATCACTACACGTGATCTCCTCTTGTCCCGCTTCAAGTGGACCGGGCGAGAGGCCCAAATCTATAAATGGAAAAGTGAACAGCTCTTCAGAGTGTCCAAGTGTGGGATCAGTTGTCTCTGGGTACTCGGCATGGTGGGAGGAAGGAGGATCAGGGTGAGGCATATGAGGTCCAGACTCACGGCTACTGAGACTTGACCGTGTGGAAGACAGGGTGGTGGTTGTGGCTAAGTGTCTGGAAGCATTATCCGCTATCCAACCAACAACCTTTTGACACTGCTCTGGGTTCAATAGTGGTGTGCTGCGGTCCCCTAGAAATTGGGACAGGAAGGTCAGACGAGAAGATGTGGGTGTTTGTTGTAGCACAATTTCAGCTTGCCCACAGCCTTGTCCTCAGCCTCTGCATGCAACATCACCATCACGTCCAGTTCCCCGTCCCTTGCCACGTGCCTTGCCCATTTTAAATGGAGGACAGTATCTTCCACGCTCACTACAAATGACTGAGTTTGGAGCGAACTTATATGTGATCCGTGTGACAGAGAAAACAGAGTTTTAAATACCTGGCCTGTAGGTAAGTAGTTTGAACAGCAAACTGCTTTAAATTGCTACACTGACACACTGAAGGAAATTTTTAATGGAGGCTAGAAATGACAGTATTTTCTGACAACATATATGTGATCCATATGATGGAGAAAACAGAGTTTGAGCAAGCGCAATGCGTCTGCGTGGTCTGGCCGCAGACAGAATGTGACATCCATATCCCAGACAGGGATGAGGAGTGTGGCACCGGAGATCGCGGTATGCAAAGGCACCATTAACACATACCTGTTCAGTCTTGTCATCTCTGGAGAGGCTGTGGGAGGAGTGTGGTGCCGGTATCGGCGCCTGTGCATAGCGCAATTTCTGGCGCAATTTCAGTGAAGACAAACATGCACAGTGTCTTCAACAAAATGAACTGCGTGGTAAGCGCATGCGCGTCCTCTGGCGCCATTTTGTTGAATACACTCTGCACATTTGTATTTATTAAAATGAAACCGGATATTGCGCTATGCGCAGACGATGATTCCGGCGCCAGTTTAGTAAGAAAACGCAGGCGATGCGCTGCAGTGGAGCGGTGGAAATGCAAGTAGGAGTGTTTTTTTTTACATTTATTTATGGATGGGGGAGCACATAACAGAATGGGGGACCAGGACTGGGAAGCATATACCAGGATTGGGGAGCATATACCAGGATAGGGGATAAAGATGGGGGAAGCATATACCAGGATAGGGAACCAGGATGGGGGAGCGTATACCAGGATAGGGGACCAGGATTGGGGAGCATATACCAGGATGGAGGGGGGGGAAGCATGGACCAGGATGGGGAAGCATATACCAGGATGGGGGGAAAGCATGGGCAAGGATGGGGGAGCATATATTAAGATAGTGGAGCAGGATGGGGGAGCATATACAATGATGGGGGAAAGCATGGACCATGATGGAGGAGCATATACTAGGATGGGGGACCAGGATGAGAGAGCATATACCAGGATGGGGGAGCATATACTAGGATGGGGGACCAGGATGGGGGGGAAGCATGGACTAGGATGGGGGAGTATATATTAGGACGGGGGGGGAATCATGGACCATGATAGGGGAGAATATACCAGGATGGGGGGGAAGCATGGACCAGGAAGGGGGAGCATATACTAGGATGGGGGACTAGGATGAGGAAGCATATACTAGGATGGGGGACCAGAATAAGGGAGCATATACCAGGATGGGGGACCTGGATGGGGGAGCATATACCAGGATGGGGGGAATATATACCAGGATTGGGGAGCAAATACCATGATGGGGAACCAGGATGGGGAAGCATATACCAGGATAGGGGCCAGGATGGGGGAGCATATATCAATAAAAAGCTCGCCACCCGGGCGTAGAAGGAGTTCAATAGCTAGTACGATATACTGCGGTACAGACATCAGATGTTATATACTATACACATTGTTATATCCCATCAGATGTCTGTACCACAGTATACCATACAGTTATCTGTATACTGGATATGACATTTTTTGTACAGGGATATACACTGTACTGATCACACCTACCTACAGGAGCTCACATATCATACATGGAGCAGTATAGTATGTGACGTCCTGCAGGTTCAGGGTTGATCAGTCAGTGCAGGATGCTGTACGCGATGTCTGTAGTCTCTGCTGGGGATCAGTGTGATTTATCGCAGGACTCTGAATTTTTCTGCAGATCTGGTGACGTTGGGGCCGATGACCTGGCACTAACAGTGCGACCTGATCTACATCAAAGGTCAGAGTCCTGCAATAACTCACACTGAGTCCCAGCAGAGCGGCAGCTGTCCTGATAGTATGGAATCCTGTATGCACTCATCAGGAGGAGAGCAGCGTCCTGCAGCCCCCTCTTCACTCCAGACATCCTGCCCAGATCTCTTATTCACCACCATCCACTAGGTCTGATGCACGAGCTCCTCTCCAGCAGGATGATGAGCTCCAGGCGCCACTGTGTGACGTCAGCTCTGGAGACGCAGCACACAGCGTGCAGGGGGCGTGTCTGCCTCCCTGTGATGTGGCCGGCCGGCATCTAATGGTACAGTGCGGTCTCCCTGCCACTGCCGAAAACATTATAATGAAGGCAATCTGGCCATGGGCCCCCCAGAGCCTCGGGCCCCGGGCGGTAGCCCAAATTGCCCTCATTATAATCCGCCTATGTCAAAAGGGTAAACGAATCACCTTGTGGTGGGGATATGAAGAGAATCTTGCGCACCAGAGAAGCCTTCTGGATATTTATCTTAGGGACTAGATTCCCTGAAGGTTAAATCTGCATCGAGATATCATGTGTCATTATTAAAGTTTTCTATGTATATCTTGTTTTTTAAATTGTTTATTTTTTTTCTATTGATTCCTATGTAAAATGTCTCAACTGAATGATATGTGTGTTTTTAATATCATGTGATCATTGTCCTTATCTTTGTCTGTGTATAAGACATGTGGAAAATAATTTCCCATCAGGCCTTGAAGAGGAATGCTGCTTGCGATCAAACGCATCACCATGTGTTTCCCTGCTCTCCTTTTGTACAACATGGAATTTTGAACGTTTGAATAAGTTTGGAAAACTCTTTTACAAATCAACCAGGCTCTGGAATCCTCCTTTCTTGCCTTGTCTTCCACACTTATCAGAGAATTATTCTGCACATTCTGGATTTTTATATACAGTTACCTGTTTGGCGGATTTTTTTGAGAAAATTGATTTGCAGCTAAAATATTCTCCACAAATCTAATGTCCAATAATATGCTTACATGCTTACATAATAAATGTAATATGTAAAAAAATAAATAAAATTCTTATGCTCACCTCACTGCTCACTTCTCAAGTCCCCTGCACTCCTCACAGTCACCCGTTAGGTCATCACCGCATCTTCTGATCACCACCACGCTTGTTGAAATAAACGGGTCTTTGATAAAAAGATGCAGTGAGGACAGGGACAGGTAATGTTGGGGCATTGAGGGGCCAGAGAGGTGGTGAGTGGTAAGCTGAGTAAAAGGATTGTTTTTTTAGTTTATTAACCTTTTGATGCCCTCTTATGGTTCAAAAAATAGTGGACAGTGGTCGTCATGTTGCTGCATCCATGTGGAAGTTAATTACAAAAAAAAATAATTTTGGCGAATGCACGTTTTTTTTAAAATTTGACTAAAATTCAATTTCACTTTAATATATCCGCTCATGTCTAGTGAATAGTAGGCATGAAGTAAATAACTGTGCAGTTGTACATAATCTTTAGTTGTCTTTCAAAAATTGTTTTACTTACAAGGGAGATTATTTATTATATTTTGCTGAAGGCTGATTCATTTTTTATCCCATTATAAATAGGATGTTCAGATTAACATTTATTATATGCTGATTCAGCATGCTAAATCCTACAAGTTTGGCTGACAGCCACTAATGGACATGTAAAATGGACAAATTTGATCAACGATTATATATGAGCTATCCGTCACTTGATTATCCATTAGCTCAATGCTTACCAAGCCATCACCTTGACATTTCAAACACTCGGAGTGTTACCATTTTTTTCCTTCTCTTATAATATACAAGCATTTGATTTTCACTGATCTCCAACCTTCCTTTATCATTGATATAAATATTATATAATTAATGGGATTGCAAGAAAATTGCTTTGTAACAGTTTAGACATTGAAGGTGAACTCAAGCTTTTTACTTGACATGATTTGATGCTGCTTATTTGATAGTTGTCAGGTTGAAATGTCATGGTTTGAAGGAAAACCAAAGATTTTTTTTTATTATAAAAGGTAAGTGTTCATCTAATTGCAAAAGTATTCTGCATGGCTTTAAAGGGAAAGTCCACCACATCATAACCCCCAGTTCAGCAAGGGCTCCGGCGCTGAGACTGCACTAAACCGGGCACACGTCAGCTGATCCTTACAGCTGACCTGTGCCCGCAATAGGTGACCTTGTCGTGGTTGATGGGCATACATAAATTAGCCAAATTATGCGCAAAAAACCTTCATTTTTCAAAGTGACATTAGTCTAGATACAATATTTCTTATATATTCATGTATGGAGTGCCGAAGTTCTTTTTGCAATTGAGATTACTCTTTTCTTCAGAGCACCCGAATAGACCAGTGAGCGACCCCTCTCTTTTTTCTATTAATCATTTTTGGGATCCTGCTCCTGGAATATTGCAGCAGGTATGTGTTCACACTATTAGAAGTTTGACAGCCTTTTTTCTAACCATGTGTCCCTCCCATTCAGTCACAGGTGGTTTTAACTAGCTCTACCAGCCCATACATTGTAGGTTAAAAGCCCAAGCAGAGACATATTGTTCATACAGGCTTACAGCCCAAGAGTGGCATATCCAGTGGTAGTGTAGTGTAGTTTCCCATCATACGAAGGTGACCTTGTCATGGTTGATGGGCACACATAAATTGGCCAAATTATGCGCATAAAACCTTCATTTTTCAAAGTGACATTAGTCTAGATACAATATTTCTTATATATTCATGTATGGAGTGCCGAAATTCTTTTTGCAACTGTGCCCACAATAGCCACGGGTGGAATTACGATCCACCCATTGCTGTTAACTAGTTAAAGGGAACCTGTCACGTCCTAGCTACCCTCTACACTGCCCCCATACAATGTTAGTGATGCATTGTGAATCACTAACAAGCTTTTTTCATTAAAATTGGTGCCATTATAATGATTTTATAATCTTTAATACAGTATACTTAGATCCTACCTGCTCATTCAGTCATAGGGGTGAGCTTGTCATATTCAGTCACGGGCGGGTGCAGCATTCACTCACTGCTATACTCACTGTATTTGAATACTGCTCCCGGCAAGCGCTGATATTGTGGTATGATGCGCTATGACGCGCTATGTTCCCCGCGCTTGCACAGTGAAGCTGGTAATCACACAGCCTCAATGCGCAAGTGCAGAGAATAGAGCGTCATAGCGCATGCGCATTGAAGCTGGTACTCACACAGCCTTACTGCACAGGCGGCCAGACATCTACAAGTGCGCATGCGCCCCACAATATCAGCGCTTGCCTTGAGCCGTATTCAAATACATGGGCGGCGCCAGCAGTGAGTGAATGCTGCTCCCGCCCATGACAGGATATGACAAGCACACTCCTATGACATAATAAGCTGGTAGGATCTAAGTATATTAAAGATTATAAAATCATTATAAATGCACCAATTTTAATGGAAAAAGCTTGTTAGTGATGCACATTGCATCACTAACAATTCTATGGGGGCAGTGTAGAGGGTAGCTAGGACGTGACAGGTTCCCTTTAAATGCTGCTCTCAATCTCTGACAGGTGCATGTAACAGAGCCTCGCTGGAAGCCCGTCACTTACCCCGCCCATCGGTGACCCCGTCACATGATCGCAGGTCACTGATGGGTTGGCATGACAACCCGGGGTCTGCAGCAGACCTCTGTGGTTGTCATGGCCAGATTGCTATGAGCACTGCCCAGTGGGCGGCGCTCATAGCAAGTGAGCATTTCTGCTACACAGAGGCGATCTGCTCATCGCCTGTGTGCAACAGAAACGATCAGGCAAGTGCTGCTTCTAGTCTCCCATGGAGACTATTGAAGCAAGCAAAAACTAAAGAAAATGTTTTTAAAAATATTAAAAAAATAAACAAAATATAAAAGTTTAAATCACCCCCCTTTCGCCCCATTTAAAATAAAACAATAAAAAAACACATGCACATATTTGGTATCGCCATGTTCAGAATCGCCCGATCTATCAATATGAAAAAAGAATTAAGCCGATCCATAAACGGCGTAATGAGAAAAAATTCTAAACGCCAGAATTACGTTTTTTTGGTCACCGCAACATTTCAATAAAATGCAATAACGGGCGATCATAACATCGGATCTACTAAAAAATTGTATCAATAAAAATGTCAGCTCGGCGTTCAAAAAATAAGCCCTCACCCAGCCCCAAATCACGAAAAATGGAGACGCTATGGGTCTCAGAAAATAGCGCCATTTTTTTTTTTTTTTTTAGCAAACTTTAGATTTTTTTTCACCACTTAAATAAAAAAGAACCTATACATGTTTGAGTCTACAAACTCGTAATAACCTGGAGAATCATAGTAGCAGGTCAATTTTAGCATTCAGTGAACGTGGTAAAAAAAAAAACTGTGGAATTGCACTTTTTTTGCAATTTCAACGCACTTGGAATTTTTTTTCCTGTTTTCCAGTACACGATATGGTAAAACCAGTGATGTTGTTCAAAATTACAACTCGTCCCGCAAATAATAAGCTCTCACACAGCCATATTGACCAAAAAATAATAATTTTATGGCTCTGGGGACAAGGGGAGCAAAAAACGAAAACGCAAAAACGGAAAATGATCCGGTCATGAAAGGGTTAATATACTGAACTACTGCTGTTCTCGCTGTGATCCAGCGATGTTCTGTTCTACTTCTCCTTGATGAAACTCCTCTACAGACTCTCCGGGTCATGCTGTGCTCTGCGTCTGCATGACCAAGTAGTGACTTTACAGTGTAAGTCTATGGCGCATCAGAACAAGGCTCCATAGGCTTTCATTGTTAAAGCGACTTCTGGCTCATGCATAGAGCATAGAGTGAGCTGGAGGGTTTGAAGAGTGGTGATGTCACTGAGAAGAGGATAAGAATGGAGTTGGACATTGGAGAGAGCAGCAGTAGGTGAGTATATTAATACACTCGTACTACAGTACATGCAGATATACACAGATATAATAAAAAATTATAGATGGAAGTGCTTCTTTAAATGAAAAAATTAGCAGCTTAATAAATATTTTTAATTAAAAAATATTTTTCTGTGTTTTGTAACCTGGTAATAGACAACAAATAAATATTAGATATTCTGATTCTTCAGTTATTTAGTAATCTATATGCCCCCCTACTAATTGCAAACATAAGTAATGTACATTCGCAACTGTTCTGACACCCTCCCTCTGTTCAGGGAGAATGAGTTGACAGACAGCTAAACTCTTTCCTATCGATGCATTGAGATAGATGCAGGGGGTCCTTTACTACTTTTATTGATAGAATCAGTGTAAAACTACAAGAAAAATTAAATGAAAGAATTTGCAATATTCGTCGATTAATTCGTCGAACATTCGCCGAACCCCATTGGATTCAATGGGAGGCAAACCCAAAAGCATACACAACACCTTCAAATGGGCTCAAAAGCTGCTAAAACAGATCAAATTATGGGTAGACACCAGGAAAGTGGCCTAGATTGACCCACAGCACAAATTTTATAATGGCGTGGCAGCTATCAGCCATGGGCCATGCATAAGGTATCAGGGTCTGGGACAGCATTTACAGCTTTGAATTGAACTTCAAATTAAGATGAGGTGGGTGAGGGATCAATGTAGTATGCTGTGCTAGGAGCCCTGATAACACATGCAACAGCTCAACCTGCTTTTATGCTCAGCCACACTCAGATGGCAGAAAAATCAGTTTCATAGATTAGTATTGGTACGAAAATTTAAGGATAGTAACACAGGTAGTTGACTGAATGTAAGTGGGGGCCTGTCGGTCTGGGAACCATACTGCTACAGGCAACACACATGGAGGAGACCCAACCAGGAGTCTCCTTATTTCCAAAAATTAGGGGCTGACACCAACAAAGTGGCATCAATTTCAGTAGAGTGGAAATAGTATAATTAGGACTGACACCTCTTCCACTACAGCCAATCCAGCAGATGGAGACCCAACAGGAGTCTCCACATTTCCAAAAATTAGTGGCAGATAGTGTTGATAACTAGAGATGAGCGGTGTTCGACTAGAACTGTTCGCCAATCTCAAATTCGAGCTGTTTTGGGCGGTGTTCGAGTTGTTCCACGAACCCGAACGATTTGCAAAAAATTCGGCTGTTCGAGGTTATGTTCGATAACTGTTCGTGCACCAAAAGCGTGTCCTGCATGTCTGGCGCTATTTAAAGCACCAATCATGCAGGGATTGTCTGCCACTCACTGTAATGCCACAGCCATGGTGGTTGTGGCATTACAGTGGTTGCCCAAATCGATGGGAACAGTGCCAACAGTGAAACATGAAAAGCCGGCAATTCAGCAGCGGCATACACCTGTACCCGACAATTTAGAACCGAAAGAATAGAGCTTCACACATAGATTAGATAGATAGAAACATGTCAGCCACATATATACGAAGTACAGTGAAAGTGCTGCTTACTGTACTTGTCATTTAGTATTAAAATAAAGGATTTATTATTAAAAAAATTGGCGTGGGGTTCCCCTTAATTTTAGGCTCTAGCGGAGGTTAAGCAGACGGCTGGGGCAGATGTTTGAAGCCTGGGAAGGGGGTAATACCCACGGAGCTTCCCAGGCTACTAATATCAGCCCCCAGCTGAATACATAGCCTTTACTAGCTATTAAAATGGGGGACACCCCAAAAAAAATGACGTGGGGTCCCCCCTAATTTAATAGCTAGCAAAGGCTAGGCAGACAGCTGGGGGCTGATATTAATAGCCCAGGAAGGGAGCCATGAATATTGGCCCCCTCCCAGGCTAGAAACACCAGCCGTCAGCCGCCCCAGAAATGGCGCATTCATAGGATGCGCCAATTCTGGCACTTAGCCTCGCTCTTCCACGCTGCCCTGGTGCGGTGGCAGGGGGTAATAGGGTTGGGGTTGATGTCAGCTTATAATGCCAGCTGACATCAAGCCCAGGTTAGTAATGGAGAGGCGTCTATAAGACACCCCCATTACTAACCCCATAGTCAAAGTTAAAAAAAAACACAAACACCCAGAATAAAGTCCTTTAATTGAAATAAAGACACAATCCTTTATTGTTCTAAATTAAACCATACTTACTGTCACGCCCATTCCAGCTGAAGCCAACGATCTCCTGCAATAAAAGAAAAATAATAAAGCAACCTCATCCTTACCTTTCCATGGTTCCCACGACAGCTTCAGCTCTGCTACATCGAGATGACAGGCTGGACCGCAGCAGAACGCTGCCATCCAGCCTCTCATCCCGCAGACATTGAGAAGCGCAGGCTTGCTTGCGCTGCTCAGCGTCTCTCTGTGACGACATCCAGATGAGCCGAGTTCATGTCCAATGAACTCGGCTCACCTCATGCACGTCACTGACAGCGTGGGAAAATTCTCACGCTGAAGCGGTGAGTGCAGGAGAATTCTCCCACGCTGTCAGTGACGTGCATAAGGTGAGCTCATGTCCAATGAACTCAGCTCACCTCCTGCACTTCACAGACAGCGTGGGAGAATTCTCCTGCACTCACCGCTTCAGCGTGAGAATTTTCCCACGCTGTCAGTGACGTGCATAAGGTGAGCTCATGTCCAATGAACTCAGCTCACCTCCTGCACGTCACTGACAGCGTGGGAGAATTCTCCTGCACTCAGCGCTTCAGCGTGAGAATTCTCCCACGCTGAAGCGCTGAGTGCAGGAGAATTTTCCCACGCTGTCAGTGACGTGCATGAGGTGAGCCGAGTTCATTGGACATGACCTCGGCTCATCTGGATGCCCTCACAGAGAGACACTGTGGAGCGCAAGCAAGCCTGCGCTTCTCAGTGTCTGCGGGATGAGAGGCTGGATGGCAGCGTTCTGCTGCGGTCCAGCCTGTCATCTCGATGTAGCAGAGCTGAAGCTGTCATGGGAACCATGGAAAGGTAAGGATGATGTTGCTTTATTATTTTTCTTTTATTTCAGGAGATCGTTGGCTTCAGCTGGAATGGGCGTGATGGTAAGTATGGTTTAATTTAGAACAATAAAGAATTGTGTGTTTATTTCAATTAAAGGACTTTTTTCTGGGTGTTGTGTTTTTTTTTAAATACTTTACTAGAAATTCATGGTGGTCATGTCTAATATTGGCGTGACCCCATGAATTTCGGGCTTAGGGCCAGCTGATAATGCCAAGCTGGCCCTAACCCCTTTATTACCCAGTGAGCCACCGCACCAGGGCCCTGGATGAGTTGGGTACAGCGCCAGAAGATGGCGCTTCTATGAACGCGCCATTTTCCGGGGTGGCTGCGGACTGCAATTTGTAGCGGGGGGGGGCCCAGAAAGCTTGGGCCTCCCTGCGCTGCAGATTCCAGCCCCCAGCTGCCTAGTTGTACCTGGCTGGACACAAAAATAGGGCGAAGCCCCACGTACTTTTTTTTTAATTATTTCATGAATTTCATGAAATAATTAAGAAAAAAAGGCCTTCCCTATATTGTTGTGTCCGGCCAGGTACAAATAGGCAGCTGGTGGTTGGGGGCAGCCCGTTCCTGCCTGCTGTACCTGGCTGGACACAAATATAGTGCGAAGCCCCACGTCAATTTTTTTTAAATTATTTCATGAATTTCCTGAAATAATTTAAAAAAATTGAAGTGGGGCTTCGCACTATATTTGTGTCCAGCCAGGTACAGCAGGCAGGAACGGGCTGCCCCCAACCACCAGCTGCCTATTTGTACCTGGCCGGACACAACAATATAGGGAAGGCCTTTTTTTCTTAATTATTTCATGAAATTCATGAAATAATTAAAAAAAAAGTACGTGGGGCTTCGCCCTATTTTTGTGTCCAGCCAGGTACAACTAGGCAGCTGGGGGCTGGAATCTGCAGCGCAGGGAGGCCCAAGCTTTCTGGGCCCCCCCCCGCTACAAATTGCAGTCCGCAGCCACCCCGGAAAATGGCGCGTTCATAGAAGCGCCATCTTCTGGCGCTGTACCCAACTCATCCAGGGCCCTGGTGCGGTGGCTCACTGGGTAATAAAGGGGTTAGGGCCAGCTTGGTATTATCAGCTGGCCCCAAGCCCAAAATTCATGGGGTCACGCCAGTATTAGACATGACCGCCATGAATTTCTAGTAAAGTATTTAAAAAAAACACAACACCCAGAATAAAGTCCTTTAATTGAAATAAAGACACAATTCTTTATTGTTCTAAATTAAACCATACTTACCATCACACCCATTCCAGCTGAAGCCAACGATCTCCTGCAATAAAAGAAAAATAATAAACCAACCTCATCCTTACCTTTCCATGGTTCCCACGACAGCTTCAGCTCTGCTACATCGAGATGACTGGCTGGACCGCAGCAGAACGCTGCCATCCAGTCTGTCATCCCGCAGACACTGAGAAGCGCAGGCTTGCTTGCGCTGCTCAGCGTCTCTCTGTGACGACATCCAGATGAGCCGAGTTCATGTCCAATGAACTCGGCTCACCTCATGCACGTCACTGACAGCGTGGGAAAATTCTCACGCTGAAGCGCTGATTGCAGGAGAATTCTCCCACGCTGTCAGTGATGTGCATGAGGTGAGCTCATGTCCAATGAACTCAGCTCACCTCCTGCACGTCACTGACAGCGTGGGAAAATTCTCCTGCAATCAGCGCTTCAGCGTGAGAATTTTCCCACGCTGTCAGTGACGTGCATGAGGTGAGCCGAGTTCATTGGACATGAACTCGGCTCATCTGGATGTCGTCACAGAGAGACGCTGAGCAGCGCAAGCAAGCCTGCGCTTCTCAGTGTCTGCGGGATGACAGGCTGGATGGCGGCGTTCTGCTGCGGTCCAGCCTGTCATCTCGATGTAGCAGAGCTGAAGCTGTCGTGGGAACCATGGAAAGGTAAGGATGAGGTTGCTTTATTATTTTTCTTTTATTGCAGGAGATCGTTGGCTTCAGCTGGAATGGGCGTGATGGTAGGTATGGTTTAATTTAGAACAATAAAGGATTGTGTCTTTATTTCAATTAAAGGACTTTATTCTGGGTGTTTGTGTTTTTTTTAACTTTGACTATGGGGTTAGTAATGGGGGTGTCTTATAGACGCCTCTCCATTACTAACCTGGGCTTGATGTCAGCTGGCATTATAAGCTGACATCAACCCCAACCCTATTACCCCCTGCCACCGCACCAGGGCAGCGTGGAAGAGCGAGGCTAAGTGCCAGAATTGGCGCATCCTATGAATGCGCCATTTCTGGGGCGGCTGACGGCTGGTGTTTCTAGCCTGGGAGGGGGCCAATATTCATGGCTCCCTTCCTGGGCTATTAATATCAGCCCTCAGCTGTCTGCCTAGCCTTTGCTAGCTATTAAATTAGGGGGGACCCCACGTCATTTTTTTTGGGGGGACCCCCATTTTAATAGCTAGTAAAGGCTATGTATTCAGCTGGGGGCTGATATTAGTAGCCTGGGAAGCTCCGTGGGTATTACCCCCTTCCCAGGCTTCAAACATCTGCCCCAGCCGTCTGCTTAACCTCCGCTAGAGCCTAAAATTAAGGGGAACCCCACGCCAATTTTTTTAATAATAAATCCTTTATTTTAATACTAAATGACAAGTACAGTAACCAACACTATCACTGTACTTCATATATATGTGACTGACATGTTTCTATCTATCTAATCTATGTGTGATGCTCTATCTTTCTGTTCTAAATTGTCGGGTACCGCTGCTGAATTGCCGGCCGGCTTTTTTAAAGAGACAGTGCATGAAAACACTATTATTTTTTTAAATAAATCCTTTACACTAAATGACAAGTACAGTAAGCAACACTATCACTGTACTTATTATATATGTGACTGACATGTTTCTATCTATCTAATCTATGTGTGAAGCTCTATTCTTTCTGTTCTAAATTGTCGGGTACAGATGCTGAATTGCCGGCCGGCTTTTTTAAAGAGACGGTGCATGAAAACACTAATATTTTTTTTAATAAATCCTTTACACTAAATGACAAATGCAGTAACCAACACTGTCACTGTGCTTCTTATATGTGTGACTGACATGTTTCTATCTATCTAATCTATGTGTGATGCTCTATTCCTTCTTGTCTAAATTGTCGGGTACCGGTGTATGCCGCTGCTGAATTTGCCGGCCGGCTTTTTTAAACAGAGTGTCTTCTGAGCAGTTTGTCAGCTTTTGGACACCTTTGCAGGTGTTTTCTATGTGTTTCTATGTGTTTTTGTTTGCCTGCCATTGGTTTTAACGGTGTTCGACGGTGTTCTAAGGTGTTCGACGAACAGTTCGACGAACAGTTCCTCGAACATCCCGGTGTTCGACGAACCGAACCGAACCCGAACACTACGGGGGTGGCTCAACACTATTGATAACATCTGCGTGACAGCGTGGTAAATTAGGAATGTTCATGGGAGGAGCCGATTTTTTTTGCGCGAACAAGCCATAACCCCGAACACAAACCCGAATTTGGAGTGCTGAACAAATTCGCTCAACACTAGTGGCAGACACCGCCAAAGTGGCATCAATTTCACTAGAGTAGAAATAGTATAATTAGGACCGACACCTCTTCCACTACAGCCAAACCAGAGGATAGGGACCAAATCAGGAGTGCTCACATTTCCCTATATTAGGGGCTGACACCACTGAAGTGGCATCAATTTCAGTAGAGAAGAACTAGTATAATGGGGATTGACACCTTTTTCACTACAGCCAAGCCAGCAGATGGAG
Source organism: Phyllobates terribilis (assembly GCF_046119375.1). Lineage (NCBI taxonomy): Eukaryota > Metazoa > Chordata > Amphibia > Anura > Dendrobatidae > Phyllobates > Phyllobates terribilis. The sequence goes on from NW_027362761.1 coordinate 804,964,949, forward strand.
ACGCAAGCAGGAGTGTTCACATTTCCAAAAATTAGTGTTAACATCTGCAGCAGAGCAGCACCAACAGAAGCCATGCTAAAGATATCACTGACTGCAATTACACGAGATCAATGCAGCACACTAAAAACTTGAACATTGCCTAGTCTGTCCAGTCTGCGATAGGGGTGCAAAAGTCCTTGGAGATCCATGACTTGTTCATCTTGATGACAGTTAGTCAGTCTAAACTTTCAGGGGACATCCGGCTGCCCTTATCTGTCAGGACACCACCAGCAGCGCTGGAGACATGTTCTAAGAAAACGGTGGCTGCCGGGCATGATAAAACCTCCAAGGCGTGACAGGTGAGCTCAGGTCACTCATCTATTTTTGAAGGCCAAAATTTAAAAGGGTCCAAACTCTCCCTGATGGTATTCATATACTTGTGATACTTCTGCACCATCCTCTCCAGTCGTTCACAATTTGTCAGATTTGTACTCTGTTGTGCTGGTTCACGAGCTGGTGTAAAAATGTGTGAAAGGACTCACAGAAATTGTTTCTGCCACTTACACTGCTGCTGCTAATGTTGACAGTGACAAATTGACGTGCTGGAGGTTGAAAGTCTAGAGCTGCGATGCACACTGTGTGCCTCATTGCAGTCTTGAGGAAAACCTCTCTTAAGATTGTGTAAAAGTGTGTTTCGATACTCCAGCATTTGCGGGTCCCTTTCCAGGGCGGGAAGCATCTGGCAAAATTTACTCTTATAACGTGAATCTAACAACTCAGTAGTCAGCATTATTTGAAATTATAACTATACGGGGATAATGTTGCAGATAATGCAGCAAGACGGCACTGATATGTTAGACTCTTCCATGAGGTCTAAGGCCATGCTGTATTGATGGCTGGGTAACACTGATGCTTGCTTCCTCCGTCCCCTCCCACCAACCACGAGCAACAGACAGGGGATGATTATCCTCTTCATCTCCTGACTGTTGTTTGCCCATCACCTCTTCCTCCTCCATTTGTTCCTCGGCTCTTGCACCTTCACTAACAATTTGTCTGGTATCACTAGCCCCCTTCAATTGCAGTAATCCATCCTCCCTTGGCAACCACCTGTGTGATGACAGTCTGGAACTTTGAGACATACTTATCCCTTCCACATTGTAACGGGTCTGGGAGGCGGAACCTCTGAGCTACTATACAAGGGGGCGGTCCTTGTAAGGGAGCGGGTGGCGACCAGGGAAGACGGGCAGGAAGTCACAGCAGGTGACCGGGACAGTCTCTGAGTGAACGGGCTGGAGGTCACGGCAAGTGACCGGGGCAGTCTCTGGATGAACGGGCTGATGGTCACGGCAAGTGACCGGGGCAGTCTCTGGATGAACGGGCAGATGGTCACGGCAAGTGACCGGGGCAGTCTCTGGATGAACGGGCAGATGGTCACGGCAAGTGACCGGGGCAGTCTCTAGGTAAAGGGTTGGTACGACCTGTGGCGGCTGATGATAGACGTGAGCTCCCAGGTGAGCAGGCGAGAGTCTCTGGATGAACGGGTGGTCACAGCATGTGACGACGGAGCCTCCAGGAAGACCAACAGACAGGCGGCAGATGAGCGCTCCCAGGTGAGCGGGCAGAAGTCTCTGGACAGGCGGGTGGTCACAGCACGTGACGGCAGAGCCTCCAGGTAGGCTAGCAGACAGGCAGCAGATGAGCGCTCCCAGGTGAGCGGGCAGGAGTCACTGGACAGGCAGGTGGTCACAGCACGTGACGGCGGAGCCTCCAGGTAGGCTAGCAGACAGGTAGCAGATGTGTGCTCCCAGGTGAGCGGGCAAGCTGGTCCATAGACAGACTGACAGGAGTTGGAAGGCAGACCGTCGGACCTCAGGCAAGCAGGCAGGTGGCTGATGTGCGCTCCCAGGTGAGCGGGCAGGCTGGTCCTTAGACAGACTGACAGGAGTAGTAAGGCAGACCGTCGGACCTCAGACTAGCAGGCAGGTAGCAGATAATCAGGCAGGAATCTGGCAGGAATCTGGCAGGTATCTGGCAGGTAACTGGCAACGGGACCTGAGGGCTGAAGCAGAGTAGTGAACAGTGCAACAACATTGCTCGGGCACCTCCATTTTGGAGGAGGTGCCTTATATATGGTGAAGTCCTCTGGCCATTGGCCGGGGACTCCTTAGGACAGCGCGCGCGGCCCCTTCAAGAGGGAGGGAGAGCGCGCGCGCGCCCTAAGCACAGTGGCCGGGAAGGAGCGCGCGCTGCCAGCAGAGCGGGAGGAGGACGCCGGGCACGGAGCAGAGAGGTGAGGGGAACAGCGTCCCTGCCTAGCAGAGGGCAGGGACGCCGGCGCTACAGTACCCCCCCCTTTAGGCCCCCCCTTTTTTAGGCCAGACAGAAATTTAGCAAGGATAAGAGGGGCATGGATGTTCTCCCGGGGCTCCCACGTTCTCTCCTCAGGACCAAACCCCTTCCAATCTACTAGAAAAAAGGTCTTTCCTCTTACCCTTTTGGTGGCAAGAATGTTCTCTACCTCAAACTCGTCCTCAGCAGAAACCGGAGCAGGAGGCGTACCTGTAGACTTGGAAAAAGAGTTAAGAACCACAGGTTTGAGGAGAGATACATGGAAGGAGTTAGGGATCCGTAAGTTGGCCGGGAGTTTCAATTTATAGGCCACCGGGTTGATCTGACTGATGACCTCCAGAGGACCGATGAACCGAGGCCCTAACTTGTAAGAAGGTATCTTGAGTCGGACATATTTAGATGAGAGCCAGACTTTATCTCCAGGACGAAATTGTGGAGGATCCAGGCGTTTTTTGTCAGCGTGTCTTTTCATCCGTTCGGACGACTGAAGGAGTGCGGATCGGGTACTCTCCCAAATGGAGGAAAATTTGCTAGCGAGAGATTCCGCAGCCGGGTTGTCCACAGAGGTGGAGACAGGAAAAGGAATCCGAGGATGCTGACCGAAGACTACAAAAAACGGGGATTTGGAGGAGGATTCGCTCTGGTGATTATTATAAGAGAACTCGGCCCATGGTAGTAGATCCACCCAGTCTGAATGATGGGCATTAACGAAGTGCCGGAGGTAACTGGTCAGGTTCTGATTGATCCGCTCCACTTGACCATTGGACTGTGGGTGGTAAGCGGAAGAGAAGTCCAGGGTGACGTCTAGCAGTTTACAAGTGGCTCTCCAGAAACGTGAGGTGAACTGTACCCCACGATCCGACACGATGTGGAGGGGCAGGCCATGAAGACGGAAGATGTGGCGGATAAAGTCTTTAGCCAGCTCGGGTGCAGACGGGAGGCCTGGCAGAGGAATAAAGTGAGCCATCTTGGAAAAGCGGTCAGCGACCACCCAAATGACCGTACAACCGGCAGAGACGGGGAGATCAGTTATGAAGTCCATAGCAATATGCTGCCAGGGGGCAGCAGGCACAGGAAGCGGAAGGAGGCGACCGGCTGGCAGGTGTCTCGGGACTTTGTTGCGGGCGCAGGACACACAGGTAGAAACAAAGTCTATTACGTCCTTGTGCAGGGTAGGCCACCAGTAGTGCCGGGCAATAAGCTGGAGGGTCTTTTTCTGACCGGCGTGGCCAGCTAGTTTAGACGAATGGCCCCAGTGTAGGATCTTCTCCCGATCAGGTACTGAAACAAACGTCTTACCGGGAGGGAGACGATTTAGACTCACGGGAGCCACCTGCATTACTCTGGCGGGATCGATGATATGTTTAGGTTCTTCCTCGAGATCGGACGCCAGAAAGGATTGGGACAAGGCGTCTGCTTTGACGTTTTTGTCAGCCGGGCGAAAATGAAGAACAAAATCAAAGCGAGCAAAAAACAAGGACCACCGGGCTTGGCGCGGGTTAAGTCTCTGGGCATGCTGGAGGTAAGCCAAGTTCTTGTGGTCAGTGTAAATTATTACCGGGTGAAGAGCCCCCTCGAGTAGGTAACGCCACTCCTCCAATGCCAGCTTGATGGCCAATAACTCTCGGTCTCCTATGGAATAGTTGCGCTCAGAAGAGGAGAAGAGTTTGGAGAAGAAGCCACAAGTTACCATTCTCCCGGAAGATGATTTTTGAGTAAGTACCGCTCCGGCTCCAGAGGAGGAGGCGTCAACTTCCAGGAAGAACTGCTTGTTGCCATCTGGGCGATGCAGCACAGGGGCGGAAGAGAAGGCCTGTTTTAGGGAAAGAAAGGCCTCCTCTGCTTCGGGCGGCCACTCTTTGGGATTAGTACCCTTACGGGTGAGCGCGGAAATTGGGGCAGTCCGGGAAGAGAAGTGTGGTATGAAGAGGCGGTAGTAGTTGGCGAAGCCCAGGAATCGCTGAATGGCCTTCTACCCCTCCGGTCGAGGCCATTTCTCGATGGCAGACAGTTTCTCTGGATCCATTCGTAGGCCGGTCTGAGAAATAATGTAGCCCAAAAACGGAAGCGAGGTCTGCTCAAAGAGGCACTTCTCGTATTTAGCGAAGAGGTGATTCTGCCTGAGCCTGAGCAGGACCTGACGAACGTCCCTCCGGTGAGTCTGGAGATCCGGAGAGAAGACCAAGATGTCGTCCAGGTACACCACTACGCAGGAGTAGAGAAGGTCCCGGAAGATGTCATTGACCAACTCTTGAAAGACGGCAGGAGCGTTACAGAGACCAAAGGGCATTACCAGATATTCATAGTGGCCGTCCCGGGTGTTGAATGCCGTCTTCCATTCATCCCCCTGACGGATACGAACCAGGTTGTACGCCCCACGGAGGTCCAGTTTGGTGAAGATTCTAGCCCCCCTCAGACGATCAAATAACTCCGGAATGAGCGGAAGGGGGTACTTATTCTTCACCGTGATCTGGTTAAGGCCTCTATAGTCTATACAAGGACGGAGAGAGCCGTCCTTCTTTTTGACGAAAAAGAAGCCTGCTCCCGCCGGGGAGGTAGATTTCCGGATGAATCCCCTGGCCAGATTCTCCTCAATATATTCGGACATCGACCGGGTCTCAGCAGCGGATAATGGATAAATACGCCCACGGGGAGGAGTAGTACCAGGTAACAGGTCGATAGGGCAGTCGTATGGTCTATGAGGGGGTAGTGTCTCTGCCTCCTTTTTATTAAAGACATCAGCATAAGACCAATAAGGAATCGGAAGTCCAGGTAGATTAGCTGGGGTAGGAGAAGGACGGACGGGATGGACGGGAACCAGACAGGTCTTATGGCAGTCCTGACCCCAGCGAAGGACTTCTCCGGTCTGCCAGTCAAGCACGGGTGCATGTCTCTGGAGCCAAGGTAGGCCTAGCAAGAGGGCGTGAGAGAGTCCAGGCAGAACATGAAAGGAGATACTCTCAGAATGCAGCATTCCCACCTGCAGAGTAATGGATTCGGTGATGAGTTGGATGGGGCGTGGTAAGAGACCCCCATCCACGGCAGCAACAGACAAGGGTACAGCCAGAGGTTTGGTGGGGATGCGGTATTTCTCTACCAGGGACTGTGAAATAAGATTCCCGGCTGCTCCAGAGTCAAGTTGGGCTAGTTCGAAATAACTTTTCTTCCCGCAGACGATTGAGACTGACAACAGCAGAGATGGAGAGGATTTATTCTTGTCTAGGTCGACCTCTCTGAGTGAACCTAGACACAGGCGTTTCCCGACCTCTCCGGGCAGGCACGGATCCGGTGCTCCTTACTGCCACAGTAGAAGCAGCTCCCCTCGGCACGGCATAAGTCCTGACGGGTTTTGAGCATCTTGGTCTGGTCGACCTGCATAGGCTCAGGAGAGTGTACCTGGGTAGAGACGGAGGGAGTGACGGGTTTCTGAAAAGTAGGAGCTAGACGTGGTAACCTCCTCTCACGGGTGACCTCTTTGGCACGCTCCTGGAACCGTAGGTCAATCCGGGTGGCAAGAGTTATTAGGTCATCGAGAGTGGTAGGAATGTCCCGACCGGCAAGTTCATCTTTAATACGGCCGGACAGACCCTCCCAGAAGACGGATACCAGAGCGTCGTTATCCCAGGCCAGCTCCGAGGCAAGGGTACGGAACCGTATGGCATATTGGCCCACGGTGAGACTTCCCTGACGGAGGCGTAGCAGTGATGATGCGGATGAGGTCTTCCGTCCGGGTTCGTCGAAGACTTTCCGGAAAGCCGTGAGAAAAGCAGGCAAGTTGGATACCAGGGGGTCTCCTCTCTCCCATAGAGGATTTAGCCAGGCCAGGGCCTCCCCGGTGAGATGGGACATGATGAATGCAATTTTGGCCCGGTCGGAGTTAAACTGGTGAGACAATAGTTCAAAGTGCAGGGTGCACTGATTTATGAAGCCCCGAGCCTGGGCGGAGTCGCCTCCGAAGCGAGGAGGTGCAGAAAGCCGGAGTCCGGGGTAAGATACCATGGTATTAGTGGGCAGCGGAGCTGCCGGATTGCGAGACATGGCACTGGCGGAGGTTGCTGGTGGAGCAGTCAGAGTGTCCAGGCGAGTATTGACATTCCGCAGGTGACCCAGGATGGACTCCTGTTGGGACCTTTGACGGGACAGTTCATGACACAGGTCCGAGAGCGAGGGAGCTTGGGTGCCACCAGGTTCCATGGCCCGAGCAAACTGTAACGGGTCTGGGAGGCGGAACCTCTGAGCTACTATACAAGGGGGCGGTCCTTGTAAGGGAGCGGGTGGCGACCAGGGAAGACGGGCAGGAAGTCACAGCAGGTGACCGGGACAGTCTCTGAGTGAACGGGCTGGAGGTCACGGCAAGTGACCGGGGCACTCTCTGGATGAACGGGCTGATGGTCACGGCAAGTGACCGGGGCAGTCTCTGGATGAACGGGCAGATGGTCACGGCAAGTGACCGGGGCAGTCTCTGGATGAACGGGCAGATGGTCACGGCAAGTGACCGGGGCAGTCTCTAGGTAAAGGGTTGGTACGACCTGTGGCGGCTGATGATAGACGTGAGCTCCCAGGTGAGCAGGCGAGAGTCTCTGGATGAACGGGTGGTCACAGCATGTGACGACGGAGCCTCCAGGAAGACCAACAGACAGGCGGCAGATGAGCGCTCCCAGGTGAGCGGGCAGAAGACTCTGGACAGGCGGGTGGTCACAGCACGTGACGGCAGAGCCTCCAGGTAGGCTAGCAGACAGGCAGCAGATGAGCGCTCCCAGGTGAGCGGGCAGGAGTCACTGGACAGGCAGGTGGTCACAGCACGTGACGGCGGAGCCTCCAGGTAGGCTAGCAGACAGGTAGCAGATGTGTGCTCCCAGGTGAGCGGGCAAGCTAGTCCATAGACAGACTGACAGGAGTTGGAAGGCAGACCGTCGGACCTCAGGCAAGCAGGCAGGTGGCTGATGTGCGCTCCCAGGTGAGCGGGCAGGCTGGTCCTTAGACAGACTGACAGGAGTAGTAAGGCAGACCGTCGGACCTCAGACTAGCAGGCAGGTAGCAGATAATCAGGCAGGAATCTGGCAGGAATCTGGCAGGTATCTGGCAGGTAACTGGCAACGGGACCTGAGGGCTGAAGCAGAGTAGTGAACAGTGCAACAGCATTGCTCGGGCACCTCCATTTTGGAGGAGGTGCCTTATATATGGTGAAGTCCTCCGGCCATTGGCCGGGGACTCCTTAGGACGGCGCGCGCGGCCCCTTTAAGAGGGAGGGAGAGCGCACGCGCTCGCCCTAAGCACAGTGGCCGGGAAGGAGCGCGCGCTGCCAGCAGAGCGGGAGGAGGACGCCGAGCACGGAGCAGAGAGGTGAGGGGAACAGCGTCCCTGCCTAGCAGAGGGCAGGGACGCCGGCGCTACACACATCCTCTTCTTCCTCTGGGACCACCACCTCCTCCCGCAAGCTATTCAAAGCCTGCTCCAGCATGTAGATGACTTGAATAGTGATGCTGATGACGGCATCGTCAGTGCTAACCATCTTAGTAGCCATTTCAAAACCGTGCAGAAGAGTGCAGAGGTCCTTAATCTATGCCCTCTCCGTAAACGTCCCTACTGCCTAAGCCATACATCATGACAAACTGCATCTGGGGTCATTGCTGTTGCCACAATCGCTGCAACATGTGCAAAGTGGAATTCCACTGTGTCGGCACATCGCATATCAACCTGTTAACTGACTTGGACAAAGACCTCTGTATCGATGCAAGTTGATGACCTGAGAGGGTGCTAACAGCAGAAGTGAGCACACAGCTTCCATGCTTTATGAAACAGCTCATCCAGGTCAGTATAGTGTTGGAGAAATCGCTGTACCACCAGGTTGAGGACGTGAGTTTGCCTCGGCATAGGGCTGCCACCAGATTCGCACCGTTATCGCACACGGCCTTCCCTGGATCCAGGTTCAGTGGAGACAGCCATTGCTCAAACTCAGCCTGGAAATCTGTACACAGCTCTTCAGCTGTATGACTGCGATCTCCAAGGCATATTAATTTTAACACTGCTTGATTGTGGTGAGCCCTGGCTGCGCAGTACAGAGGTGGTGGGGATTTGCTCTGCACTGTTGGAATGCATGTCTCATTTAGGCAGAGTTTGAGTGCACAGGTAGAGGCCCAAGAGGAGGTGGAGGAGGCAGAAGCAGTGGAGGAAGTGTGAAAAACAGAGGTTTGTCTTGCAGGATTCCAAGACTTGTGGAGCAGCCCCATCTCTGAATGTCCCCACAGCAACCCGAGTCACCCAGTGACCAGTCAGCACGATGTAACGCCCTTGGCCATGCTTACTTGTCCAGGTGTCTGTGTTGAAATTCACTGACATAGATTTAGCCAGGGAACTAGTGATGTTGTCTGCGACATGCTGGTATAGCGCAGGCACAGCTTTCTTACAGAAGTAATGGCGACTGGGCAACTGGTACTGGGGAACTGCAATGGCCATCAGCTTTCTAAAACTGTCTGTATCTACCAGGCGGAAAAGCAGCATTTCCATGGCCAACAGATTTAAGATGGTGGAATTCAACATCTTCGCTTTGTCATGTGTGGGAGGAAACAACCTTCTATGTGACCACAACTGTGGGACCAAGGGCTGACTGTAGTGCTGAGAGAGGGTGGAGTACGTTGAACCCGACAAAGTGCTGGACCATGAGTGAGGTGGAGATGCTACAGTGGATCGATAAAGTTGTGGTGTGCTCGTTCTCTGAAATCAGTCAAAAATAGCAGGCATTTCCACTTCCACTACAGCTGACAGGCTCTCACTCAGCCTGACTGGAGAGAGTAAAGAACCAGAGGTTCTGTGGTCAGAGACCTGCATGACAATACTTGGCATGGTAACAGAGGAGGAGGAAGAAGCAGCAGATGCGGTTGATGGAGTTGCCAATTGTTGTTGAGGTCCACTGGTCCGCATTTTATCGCAGAAAGATTGCCAGAGTAACGCATGTTGATTGTGCATGTGAAGGTTCATGCATGTAGTTGTCAAATTATTGCACTTTTTGTCTCTACTGATTTTTTTTTTGCAAAGTTGGCAGATAATGTGAGTTGGCTCATCCTTTGCAATGTCAAAAAAGGCTCAGGCTACGCAACCGTTGTCACCCCTGTGATCTGCAGACTCACGACTGCTGCTCACTACAGCCACAGTTGTGGCAAAGGATGCAGTGCTCGTCGTGGTTGCATCACTCCATGTCTGCGCAGTAGAGCGCAATGTTACCTCCTCATCTTCCTTCTCCTCCACCTCCTAGAATGACATACTCAGCTGCGTGCCTCTGGGTTCACACCAAGTGTGATCTACAACCTCATCATCATCCTCGGTGTTATCCCATTCCTCTCCCTGAGAGTCACCCTTCCCCTCTTCCTACCCTGACAGCACAGTACAGTCTGTGAGAGCCTCAGATATTTGAGTCTCATCAGGATCACCTCTCCCCCAGGTTTAAACATCTGATGACAAGGTTCAGGAATCTGCTCGGATCCTCCTTCGTCCTTCCCCGGATCCAGTCTAAAAAATTTTTTGGCATCGGTGTAGATGATTTCCTCCTCTTGACTCTGTGAATCTTTGGAGTACATTTCTGATGCCCATGGCTTAGAATGTTTGAACAGCTCTGCAAACTCACCCATCTGTGGTTCCCTGCAGTCAGTTGGGTGGTTGGAGAGTTGTGGAAAGCTAGGGTAATTGGGGTGCCACCTCTGTGGACTGTACTGTGTGTGAGGTTGTGGTGGAGGAAGAGGCCACTTGAAACAGCGCTTGCTGGATCACATGCTCTTTCTGGCCCTCATCAACAAGGCATACCGCTGTGCAACTGCCAAGGAAAGGGAGTGGAGAAGCCCATCCAGCAACAGAAGTTGTCAGTTGTGTTTGGATAGGACGTGATGGTGTTGGATCACAAGTGCTTTCACTAACATTACCACCTACCCCACGTATACCTTGAACAACAAGCCTATTCCCCCTTCCACCATAACCTCGCTTTTTCCCACTCATAATGCTCAGATGTGGTAGGAGCACACTATTAGCAACAAAAAATAGATTTTTTTTACTCTGCACCAGCTCTGCACACAGCAGAATTTCAGCGCACAAAATGATAAGGTGAGATATGGCGTGCTGAATCACGTTAGCAGCTGAAAAAAATAGTTTTTTTCTCTCTGCACACAGCTGAATTTCAGTGCCACTAACTGACAATGTGAGATATGGTGTGCTTTATCACGTTAGCAACTGAAACAAATAGTTTTTTTACTCTGCAACAGCTCTGTCTACAGCTGAGTTTTAGCGCCACTAAATGACAAGGTAAGATATGGCATGTTGTATCATGTTAGCAACTGAAAAAATAGTTTTTTTTCCTCGGCACACAGCTGTATTTCAGCGCCACTAAATGACAAGTTGAGATTTGCACACAGCTAAATTTCAGTGCCATAAAATTAAAAGATGAGATATGGCATGCTGAATCACTTTAGCAGCTGAAACAATTATTTTTTTTTTACTATGCAACAGCTGAATTTCAGCGCCACTAAATGACAAGGTGAGATATGGCTTGCTGTATCCCAATAGCAACTGAAAAAATATTTTTTTGTTTTTTTGTACTCTGCAAAAGCTCTGCACACAGCTGAATTTCAGAGCCACTAAATGACAAGGTGAGATATGGCTTGCTGTATCACGTTAACAACTGAAAAAAATATATTTTTTTTCTCGGCACACAGCTGAATTTTAGTGCCACTTATTGAGAAAGTGCGATATGGCGTGCTGAATCAAGTTAGCAGCTGAAAAAAATTTTTTTTTTACTCAGCACACAGCTGAATTTCAGAGCCACTAAATGACAAGGTGAGATATGGCATGCTGAATCACATTAGCAACTGAAAAAAATAGTTTTCTTTACTCTGTAATAGCTCTGCACACCTCTGAATTTCAGCACTACTAAATGACAATGTGAAAGTGATGGGTGAGTACTAAAATGCTCGGGAGCTCATTGCTCCGGTCGAGCACATTGGAATACTCGGGTGCTCGACCCGAGCAACGAGCCCAATGTAAGTCTATTGGAAACTCGAGCATTTTTCGGAAACTCAGCGGTCTGCATAGGGCCTAAAAATTGCCCAAATCGATGGGAACAGTGCTCAAATGACATGGGAATAGCATGGGGAAGGCCCCTGGAAGCATTTCTAACTCCAAGGTCACTGCTGTCAACAATGTTGTCAGAGGTAATATGCCACTTTTATGGACTCACAATAAAGCATACAAAAACGAATCAAAATGGATTTTCCTGGGAAATATGTTAAGGAACATCCTTTCCAGTGTAATGACTTGTATATAAGGCAAAATAAATAACCAAAAACAAAAATACTCCTTCACACCTTGGGCTATGTTCACACGTAGCTTTTGTAATGCTTTCAACTGTGACTAGTGATGAGCGAGCATGCTCACTACTGCTCGGTGCTCGCCTGAGCATCTCACTGCTTGATGCTTGCCTGAGCATCTCACTACTCGAGATGCTTGGCGCTCGCCGAGTATTTCCGGGGTCGCTTGGCGGTAGCTTGGGTCTCCTCCCAGCATGTTAGGTGCTCTTTACAGAGCCAATGAACATGCAGGGATTGCCTGCCACTCACTGTAATGCTGTAGCCATGTTGGTTGTGGCATTACAGTGATTGGCTGGCCGCACAGCGTCATCAGGTCTATATCAGACCTGCACCACCATGCTCGTCACAGTCACCCCGGAATCAGACAGTGTAGGGAGAGGTACTGCTGAGCTAGGGAGAGATTTGCTTGCTTCTAGTTAGTGTAGGTGTACCAAACTATATTATAGACACATATCCATCTCAACAAATAGTCCTTCTGAGGACTAATCCATCTGCAGAGATATCAGGCAGGCAGTGTATATAGGCAGGCAGGGTATATAGTGAACTGCAGTGCACATAGCACAAGAGGCTCCATTCCAGTTTTGTCTGCTGCTGCTGTTAGATATTTATAGAAATAGGCCCAGGTCTCAGGGACCAGGAATAATTTTTTTTGGATCTTAATCCTCATTATTTACTTAAAAAGCAATCCAGAAAACACAGTTACTCTGTGCCATTTGATTGTTGGCACTGCAGAATACAGCCAGGTACTTTCCATATTACAGCGCTAAAAATCCAGCTATTTAAAACTGTGGTTTGTCCGTCACACGGATCACATATAATTACGCTGAAAATACTGCCATTTCTGGCATCCATTAAAAATTTGTTTCAGTGTGTCAGTGAAGCAATTGACACCAGTTTGCTGTTCAAAATAGTTAACTACAGGCCAAGTATTTAAAACTGTGATTTGTCCGCCACACAGATCACATATACGTTTTCAGAAAATACTGTCATTTCTGGCCTCCAGTGTGTCAGTTAGGCAATTGACACCAGTTTGCTGTTCAAAATAGTTACCTACAGGCCAGGTTTCTTCGTCACAAGGATCACATATAACTTCGCTCCAAATTCAGTCATTTGTAGTGAGCGTGGAAGATATTGTCCTCCATTTAAAATGGGCAAGGCGCGTGGCAAGGGACGGGGAATTGGGCGTAATGGTGCATGCAGAGGCCGAGGCCGATGCTGTGGGCTAGCTGAAATTGTGCCACAACAAACACCCACATATTCTCACTCGACCTTCCTGTCCATATTCCTAGGGGACCGCAGCACACCACTATTGAACCCAGAGCAGTGTCAAAAGGTTGCTGGTTGGACAGCGGATAATGCTTCCAGTCGCTTTGCCATCACCACCACCACCACCCTGTCTTCCACATGGTCAAGTCTCAGTAGCCGTGAGTCTGGACTGTATATTCCACACCTTGATCCTCCTTCCTCCCACCATGCCGAGTGCCCGGAGACAACTGATCCCACACTTGGACACTCCGAAGAGTTGTTCACTTTTCCATATATAGGACAGCAGCACACAGGGGGAGGGAGGCAGAGCACCCAACAGGCAGGAACAAGCAGTGTGGTGGCCGAAGGCAGAAGGCAGGCAACCATTCCCCATAACACCAACATGAAGGAAGTTGCCAGTACATCTGTTAGGTCTTCCCGAGTGTGGTTATTTTTTAAAGACTCTGCCGATAACCCCAAAAAGGACATTTGAACCACCTGCCAGGCCAGAATCAGCAGGGGTGGCAAAACTAGCAGCCTGACAACCACCACCGTGATCAGGCACATGGCAGCAAAGCACCCGAATTTGTGGGCTGTACCCCAGGGTCCAGGAACACTGTCTGTGGGTGGCAACAAGTTAGGCTATGGGTTGAACTAGATGGACTTAGTCTTCCTTCAACCTTAAAAACTATGTTACTATGTTACCACTGCTTCTTTTGCTGTTGTGCATGCCAGCCAATCCCCTGTACATGGTGCATGCGAAGATGACTCCTGCCCTTCACCTGTCATTGCACACTCTCAAGTAGCAGCATCAGGAAGCACGTCTACGTCCTTGTCCCAGCGCAGCATTCAGATGTCCATACCCCAGTCCTTGGAATGCAAGCGCAAATACGCTGCCGACGCCCCACAGGCCACACTATTAAATTTCCACATTTCACGACTGCTATTGCTCGAAATGTTGCCTTTTAGGCTCGTGGAGACTGTAGCATTCCGCAACCTGATGGCGGCGGCCGTCCCTCGGTACTCAGTCCCCAGCTGCCACTATTTCTCCCAGTGAGCCGTCCCCACATTACACAAGCACGTGTCCCGAAACATTAGCCGTGCCCTCAACAACGCAGTTACTAGGAAAGTCCACCTAACCATGGACACGTGGACAAGTGCTTGTGGGCAGGAACGGTACATCTCGCTGACGGCACACTGGGTTAACATAATGGAAGATGGGACCCAGTCGGACCTTGGGACGGAACACGTCCTCCCGACGCCAAGGATTGCGCGCCCTAGGTCAATCAGGGTTGCCCCCACAGTCTACAGCTCCTGCACATAATCCTCCTCAGCTTCCTCCTCCTTTTCAGCCTCCATCTCCGAAATGACCACATCAGTCACAAGCTGGAAGCAGTGAAGCACTGCCTCGGCCAAGTGGCAACAGGCTGTGCTGAAGCTACTATGCTTAGGTGTGACAAACCGCACAATGCTGAAGAGTTGTAGACAGCTGTGAAAGAGCAGGCAGATCTGTGGCTCATAATGCTGAACCTACAGCAGGCATAGTTGTATGAGACAATGGTCGGAACCTGGTGGTGGCTCTGAGGCGAGGCGAGCTCACACACGTACCAGGCCTGGCCCATGTGCTTAACCTCGTGGTTCAGCGGTTTCTCAAATCCTACCCGGAGCTGCCGGATCTGTCTGTTAAAGTATGCCACCTGTGTGACCATTTTATAAAGTCACCTACAGCTTCCACCACCCTTGCCGTATTTCAGCAGCATTTGAAGCTTCTGGCTCACAGACTGGTGTGTGATGTCCCCACGCGTTGGAACTCTATACTGCAGATGTTGGGAAGGATTTGTGAGCAGAAGAGGGCATTTGTTGAGTGCCAGCATCAACAAGGCCGTCGCTATTCAGTTCAGACTCCACACATAAGACCTCAGGAGTGGACATGGATGTCCGACATATGTACCATTCTTCAAAACTTTAAGGACTCCACCAAGATGGTGAGCGGTGATGACGCCATAATTAGCATCACCATTCCTCTTCTCTATCTTCTGAAATGCTCTCTGCTCAGAAACAAAGAGGATGCATTGCAGGCAAAGCACGATGAGATGGCGCAAGGAACCATACAGGGTGAATACACACAGCCCAGCCTCATCTCATCCCAACATGGATTGGGTGACAATGAGGAAGAGGAGGAGGAGGAGGAAGAACAAGAGCTAGTTTCATGCACTATAGATGGGACTACTGCACAGCTTTCATATCGTCTGTTCAGCGTGGATGGCCTGAGGACAGAGAGGAGGAGGAGAGCATGGTCAATTGTCTTCTTGGTGAGGACACTGAAGTCTTGCCTGTAAGCAGTCTGGCACACATGGCTGAGTTTATGTTACGCAGCCTTTCCCATGACCCTCGCGTTCTCAAAATTTTGGGTGACAGTCATAACTGGTTGGTGACACTTCTAGACCCACGCTACAAGGAGAACTTTATATCTCTTGTTCCTAAGGTGGAAAGGTCTACAAAAATGGGGCAGTACCAGAAGTCCCTTGTTGGGGAACTATTAAAAAAAAATTCCCATCTGAAAAAGCTGGCGGCAGAGGTCACATTTCGTTGGACAACCAAGGAGTACAGTCGAGAGAGACACAACTTCAATCCAACAGAGGCATGGGAACACTGTCAGAGTTTGGGAGAATTTTCTCAGCCTCTCTCATCGCACAGGCTCTGAGGTGCCGCGTACTCTCACAAGGAGTGCAAAGTTTGGGAAGATGCTGAGGGAGTACCTTGCTGATCGTACCAACGTCCTCCGTGATTCCTCTGTGCCTTATAATTATTGAGTATCCAAGCTAGATATGTGGAATGAACTGGCTCTCTTCGCCTTGGAGGTCCTGGCCTGCCCTGCCGCTAGCGTTTTATCAGAGCGGGTTTTTAGTGCTGCTAGTGGAATTATAACTGATAAGCGCATCCGACTGTCAACTGAAAATGTTGACAGGCTGACTCTTATAAAAATGAACAAGGGCTGGATTGGGCCAGACTTCTCAACACCACCGAATGATAGCAGCGTAACATAAACTCAAATCCAGTGTCTTTGTCTTTTTTTGGGAGGTGTATTCCCATGCACCTCTTCACACCCACACATGGGTATATGCTTCCTGATTTTGGCTATTTACTCTAGTCCTCCTCCTTCTCCTCATCCTCATCCTCCACCACCATATCACCAGCGTGACCATGGTCCATGATGCAACACCCACATAATATATTTAAAGGGTGTTTATGATGCCCGTAAAAAAAAAAAAATTTAAACAGTATGTTCATGTATACCTCCAAGGGATAAATCTTTGTCAGCCCACACACTTAGTGTATGGGCATTACAGGGTATAGGAAACCCTCTCCTTTCTAATGGGAACTTTATTTTTTTCAGGAGGCCCTCCTGCACGTCTCTTTCAAGGGGCATTGGAGTGCTTCCCAATTTTTGACAGCCCTTGCATTCACTGCATAGGCCAACACTATGGGAGACCCATTTCCTAATAATTGGAACATTGTTTTCAGGAGGCCCTCCTCTACGTCTCTTCCAATGGGCATTGGAGTGCCTCCCAATTTTTGGCAACCTTTGCATTCACAACATAGGCAAACACAATGGGAGACCCACTTCCTAATAATGGGAACATTGTTTTCAGGAGGCCCTCTGACCTCCACATCTCTTCCAAGGGGCATTGGAGTGCCTCCAAATTTTTGGCAACCCTTGCATTCACTGAATAGACAAACACAATGGGAGACCTACTTCCTAATAATGGGAATATTGTTTTCAGGAGGCCCTCCTCTAAGTCTCTTCAAAGGGGTATTGGAGTGCATCCAAATTTTCAAAAGGGTATTGGGGTGCATCCAAATTTTGGGCAGCCCTGCCACTCACTGCATATGCAATAACAGTAAAAGAGACCCACTCTTTAGTAATAGGAACAATAAAACATAGCCAGCTGATGGCTCTCCAAGAATAGTGAGGGCCGACTGCTGGCCCTTTAAGAATAGTGAAGGCCGCCTAATGGCCCTATAAAAATAGGCTTTGCGACTTTCTGAGTCCCTCCTTCATAAATGAAACATGATGTGTTGGATTATATGTCACACACCACATGGCCAGATAAGGTTGTAAAATGTTAAAATGTCATTTCCTGGTGAATGACTTTGTCGCGGTTGAAAGCATTGCAAAAGTGCAAAACCGCATCAAAAATGCTAAGTGTGAACATATCCCAAGGTGTGGAGCAGTATTTTTGTTTTTGGTTATTTATTTTTCTTTATATACAAGTCATTACCCTGGAAAAGATGTTGTTAACATATTTCCCAGGAAAATCCATTTTGGTTTTGTTTTTGTATGTTTTATTGTGAGTCTGTAAAAATGGCGTAATACTTCTGACAATGTTGTTGAAAGCAGTGTGCTGGGAGTCATAATAACTTCCAGGGGTCTTTCCCATGCTGTTCCCATGTAATTTGAGCCCTGTTCCCATCGATTTGGGCAATTTTTAGGCCCTCTCCAAACCGCCGGGGGGAGCCGCCTGAAAAATGCTCTAGTTTCCCATTGCTCGGGTCGAGCACCCGAGCATTCCAATGTGCTCGACCCGAGCATCGAGCGCCCGAACATTTTAGTGCTCGCCCATCACTAACCGTGACAAATGCATTCACCAGTAAATGTCATTTTAACATTTTACAACCTGGCTATGTGGTGTGTAATACATTATCAGACACATCCTGTTTTATTTATGAAGGAGGAACTCTGAAAGTCACAAAACCTATTTTTATAGGGCCATCAGGCGGCCTTTACTATTTTTAAAGGGCCAGCAGTTGGCCTTCACTATTCTTAGAGAGCCATCAGCCGGCTATGCTTTCTTGTTCCCAGTACTGAAGAGTTGGTCTCCTATACTGTTATTGCTTATGCAGTGAGTGGCAGGGCTGGCCAAAATTTGGAGACACCCCAACACCCTTTTGAAAATTTGGACGCACCATAATACCCCTTTGAAGAGACTTAGAGGGTTGCTTCCTGAAAAAATGTTCCTGTATTAGGAAGTGGGTCTCCAATACTGTTTGCCGATGCAGTGAATGCAAGGGCTGCCAAAAATTTGGAGGCACTCCAATGCCCCTTGGAAGAGATGTGGAGGTCAGAGGGCCTCCTGAAACAATTTTCCCATTATTAGGAAGTGAGTCTCCCATTATGTTGACCTATGCAGTGAATGCAAGGGCTGCCAAAAATTGGGAGGCACTCCAATGCCCCTTGGAAGAGACGTAGAGGGCCTCATGAAAAAATGTTCCCATTATTAGGAAGTGGGTCTCCCATACTGTTGGTTTATGCAGTGAATACAAGGGCTGCCAAAAATTGGGAGGCACTCCAATGCCCCTTGGAAAAGGGCCTCATAAAAAACTGTTCCCATTAGAAAGGAATGGGTCTCTTATACTTGTAATGCCCATGCACTAAGTGCAACATTACATGAACATACTGTATGAAATTTTTTTTTTTACGGGCATGATAAACACCCTTTAAAAAAATTATGTGGATGTTGCATCATGGACCACGGTCATCCTGGTGATATGGTGGTGGAGGAAGAGGATGAGGAGAAGGAGGAGGACAAGAGTAAATAGCCAAAATCAGGAAGCGTATACCCATGTGTGGGTGTGAAGAGGTGAATGGGAATACACCTCCCAAAAAAAGACACTGGATTTAGAGTTTATGTTACACTGCTATCATTCGGTGGTGTTGAAAAGTCTAGCCCAATCCAGCCCTTGTTCATTTCTATAAGAGTCAGCCTGTCAGCATTTTCAGTTGACAGGTGGATGCGCTTATCAGTTATAATTCCACCAGCAGCACTAAAAACCCGCTCTGATAAAAAGCTAGCAGCAGGGCAGTCTAGGACCTGCAAGGCGTAGAGAGCCAATTCATTCCACGTGTCCAGCTTGGATACCCAATAATTATAAGGCACAGAGGAATACGGTACGGTTGGCAAGCTACTCCCTCAGCATATGCTCAAACTTTGCACTCCTTGTGAAAGTACCCCGTGCCTCAGGGCCTGTGCCGTGGGAGGGCCTGAGAAAACTCTCCCAGAACTTTGACAGTGTTCCCCTGCCTCTGCTGGATTGGAGTTGTGTCTCTCTCGACTGTACTCCTTGGTTCTCCAACGAACTGTAACCTCTGCCGCCAGCGTTTTCAGATGGGAATTTTTTTATTAGTTCCGCAAAAGGGGACTTCTGGTACTGCCCCATTTTTGTAGACCTGTCCGCCTCAGGAATAAGAGAGAGAAAGTTCTCCTTGTAGTGTGGGTCTAGAAGTGTCACCAACCAGAAATAACTGTCTCCCAAAATTTTGAGAATGCGAGGGTCACAGGAAAGGCAGCGTAACATAAACTCAGCCATGAGTGCCAGACTGTTAACAGGCAAGACTTCCGTGTCCTCACTAAAAGGACAACTGACCATGCTCTCCTCCTCCACCTCCTCCTCTTCCCTGTCCTCAGGTCATCCATGCTGAACAGATGGTATGACAGTTGTGCAGGTAGTACCATCTGTAGCGCATGAAAGTAGCTCCTGTTCTTCCTCCTCCTCTTCCTCATTGTCACCTAATCCATGTTGGGATGAGATGAGGCTGGGCTGTGTGTATTCACCCTGTATGGTTCCTTGATCCATATCATTGTGCTCTGCCTGCAATGCATCCTCTTTGATTGTGAGCAGAGAGATTTTCAGAAGACAGAGAAGCAGGATGATGACTCTAATTATGGCTTCATCGCCGCTCACCTTCTTGGTGGAGTCCTCAAAGTTTTGGAGGATGGCACATATGTCTGACATCCATGTCCACTCCTGAGGTCTTAGTGTGGAGTCTGAACTGAAAAGCGACAGCCTTATTGATGCAGGTAGTCAACAATAGTGTTGAGCCACCCCCGTAGTGTTCGAGTTCGGTTCGTCGAACACCCGTATGTTCGCCAAACTGTTCGTCGAACACCTTCGAACACCGTTAAAACCAATGGCAGGCAAACAAAAACACATAGAAATACATAGAAAACACTTCAAAGGTGTCCAAAAGCTGACAAACTGCTCAGAAGACACAACCAACACATGGAAAAGTGACAAGTACATATAGTCATGCGAAAAGAAAAGAGGTGGAGGAGTAAAAGGAGGGGGAGACACAGATATAGGCATGTCATGCCCTTCTAAAACCAAAAAAGTGCGAAGCCGACACGACCAGTCCGTTCCTGCCCGTGCGACCTCCGTGTCGCCAAGTTTGTGCCAGAGCTGCGGTGGACCCTGACGGCCAGCCCCCCTCTCCCAATACTGGTGCCTGTCCGCTGGTGGGTCGAGCGAGCCCCCCTGTGGTGGAGGCAGGTCTAAGCTTTTTAATTTAAATTGTCTCTCTAATTTGAATGAATACACTTTAAATCCTTTTACAAGGATCTATTGGAGGGCAAGTCTCATGCCAGCAGCTGCGTAATTCCAGCTCAAGTAGCGTCCACTAAAGTTCCTGCAGTTAAAAAGCTTTTATAAGGATCGAGCTCGGCGGTCCACCGCAAGGCGTCCTACCGCCAGTCCCAGCCCCAGCCCCTATGCCTTGGGGTGTCTCCCCGATGCTCTTCACTGAGTGTCCCGGGGGCCCGAACCATTTCCTTTTAAAACATTAAGTGTCCAAACTACAGGTGGTGTAGCTTGCTTAACAGCTGGGATAATCCGCTGACTAGCAGACACTGCTACTAGGCACAAAGTATTTTCCTGGGCTAGATGCAGTTAAAAATTTGTAATTAGATACTCTTGTTGGGTGTTGAGAAAGCACTCCATGGAGTCTCCTGGCACGTCATATATTATTCCCTTAAAAAGCTTGGGGTAGGGGTCTAGGGGACCCTTTTATAGGCAAAATCACGGCCCGGTATCGCAATACGTCACCTAGGCTGAAGATAAATGGAACATTTTCATCACCTTTCATAATCACCAATGGGACAAGGCAGGGATGTCCTCTGTCCCCTCTCTTATACATCCTAGCTCTCATCAATTCGCCATAACCCCAATAATTGGTGGATTGAGGTGGGAGGCACCGAGTACAAGTGCTCTGCATTTGCTGATGATGTCCTAGTATATATCACTCAATCACATATATCCATCCCTGCTGTTATGGCTGAAATAGATCACTTTGTTACATGGTCAAATTTTAAAATCAATGCAGCGAAGTTTGAGGCCCTCGATGTCTCCCTCCCCAAATCTATACAGGATTCCATCCAGTCCAACTTTCCCTTTGCCTGGCCCTCACAGGGTATCAAATACTTAGGAATTCGTATTCATAGAGACCTCTCCCGTCTATGTTATCTTAATTTTGGGCCCTTTATTGAACAACTCCATACAGACCACGGTTGGCAAGTTAGAACTGTAAGATTCACTACGTGAACAACTGGTGTTTTGTGAAAAAGCACATGTACACTGTGTTCCAAATTATTATGCAAAAAGTGTTTAGGAGTGATAAGGGAAGAATTTGTTTGTTTGTCAGTTAAACTCATTGATGGTGATGTGTGTCAGGGCTCTTTATATCACTGTAAGCAATTGCAGACACCTGTGCTAATTAGTTTGGCAGGTGTGTCCAATGAAAGGCAAGACTACTTAAGTCCCACATTATTAAGCAGCCTACATTTTCTGCCAAAATGGGAAAGAAAAAGGATGTGTCGGCTGCTGAGAAGCAACAAATTGTGGAGTGTTTAGGTCAAGGCATGACTACAATCAACATTGCCAAGACAATTCATCCTGATCATTGCACAATCAAGAAGTATGTAGCTGATTCACAGTACACACGTGTGCGTGCTGATAAGGGAAAATTGAGGACTCTTTCCTACAGGCAATTACGTCAGGTTAAAAGAGCAGCGGCAAAAAAGCCTTGTCATAGCAGCAGACAAGTTTTTGAAGCTGCTGGTGCCTCCAAAGTCCCCAGAACAACAAGATGCAGAGTCCTTCAGAGGTTTGCAGCTGTGCGTAAGCCATCCTGTCGACCTCCTCTATCCACTGCACACAAGCAGAAACGGCTCCAGTGGGCCAAACAATACATGAAAACTGACTTCAAAACTGTTTTGTTCACCGATAAGTGCCGTGCAACGCTCGATGGTCCAGATGGATGGAGTGGAGGATGGCTGGTTTATGGACACCCCACACAAACACGGCTACAGCGCCAACAAGGAGGAGGTGGAGTAATGTTTTGGGCTGGAATCATGGGGAGAGAGATTGTCGGTCCCTTTAGGATCCCTGAAAGGGTAAAGATGAACACCATAATGTAAGTGGAGTTTCTCAAACAGCACTTCCTGCCATGGTTCAAGAAGAAGAACCGTGTATTCCGCAGCAAGATCATTTTCATGCATGATAATGCACCGTCTCATGCTGCGCATAACACATCTGCATCTCTGGCTGATATGGGCATAAAATGGGACAAACTTATGGTGTGACCCCCATGCTCCCCTGACCTCTACCCCATTCAGAACCTCTGGAGCATCATCAAAAGGAGTGTTTATGATGGTGGGAGGCAGTTCACATCTAAGCAACAGCTCTGGGAGGGTATTCTGTCCTCATGCAAAACAATTGAAACAGAAATCATCAAAAACCTGATAAATTCAATGGACGAGAGAGTTCAGAAGCTCCTTTCGAACAAGGGGTCCTAAGTGCAAATGTAACATCACCTAGAATAAAGTTTTGAGTTGAAAACTGTTTGATTTCAGTTTCTAATAACCTGCTAATGCTTATAATTTCAAAAATTACCATTTTTTTGTTCTTTATTAAAATGAAAAGGTTGATCGAAGAGTGTGGGGGATCTAAGAGTGTGGCAACCCAGTAGTCAGGATTATTTCGAATTCTGACAATCTGAGAGTCATGTTGCAGGTAGTGCAGCAAGAATGCACTAATGTGTCTTGCGCATCTAGGAGACCCAAAATTATTTTCCGGGCTAGATGCAGCTAAAAATTATTATTAATTTGAAAGCTGGTGGAGCTTAGTATAGATGGCCTAATAGAATCAGTACTGCAAACTGCTACAAAGCCCAAATTATTTTCCAGTCAAGATACAGATGAATATGATTAGTAATTTTAAATCTGGTGGAGATTAGTATAGATGGCCTAATAGAATCAGTACTGCAAACTGCTACAAAGCCCAAATTATTTTCCAGCCAAGATACAGATAAACATGATTAGTAATTTTAAATCTGTTGGAGCTTAGTATAGATGGCCTAATAGAATCAGTACTGCACACTGCTACAAGGCCCAAATTATTTTCCAGCCAAGATACAGAAAAACATGATTAGTAATTTTAAAGCTTTAAACGGTTGGTGAGGTGATTTTAACATATCATCAAGCTTTTACTCTCCCCAGGATGACACAGGGGTAGAAAAGTCATTTCGGATCCATGATTTGTTCATCTTTATGAACGTGAGTCTGTCTACATTATCAGTGGAGAGCCGCGTGCGCTTATCTGTCAGCACACCACCTGTAGTGCTGAACACACATTCAGACAGAACGCTGGCTGCAGGGCATGACAAGATCTCCAAGGCGTAAGTGGCGAGCTCCGGCCATTTATTCAGATTGGAAGCCCAAAAAGAGCAAGGGTCCAGTGACACAGTCATGGCTTCAGTGTTTACTTGGAGATACTCCTGTACCATCGTCTCTAGGCGTTGACTATGTGTCAGACTTCTTGTCTCCTGTGGCCTTGCAAAGGATGGGCTAAAAAAGTGGTGAAATGATTCCACAAAATTGATGTTACCAGCAGATACTGTGTTTCTGTTACGGTTTGAGTGCTGAATACTCGACGGTCCCACGGTTGGCAAGTTGGAATTGTGAGATTCACTACGTGCACCACTGGTGTTTTGTGGAAAAGCACATGTAAGATTCTGTAACAGTCTCTGCTGATACTCCTGCATGCGTGCATCTCTTTCTATGGCAGGAATAATTTCTGCAAATTTACTTTTGTACCGGGGATCTATCAGTGTGGAAACCCAGTAGTCAGGATTATTTCTAATTCTCACAATTCGAGGGTCATGTTGCAGGTAGTGCAGCAAGAAGGCACTCATGTGTCTTGCGCATCCAGGAGCACCAAGTCCCTGTTGTGTTGGTGGCGAGGTAACAATCATGCTTCCTTCCTCTGTCCTCTCCCCCCAACCTCGCACAACAGAAATGTGATCAAGGTCTCCCTCATCTGATGAGTCTTCCATCAGTTCGTCCTCCACTCCTTCCTGGGCTCCTGCACCTTCCTCACTAGTTTGGCTGCAACCATGCGCCCCGGTAAAACCATCTCCCCCACCCTCACATGCCTGCTGCCTTGGTGCTGCCGACCGTCTGGACCATGCAGATGTTAGCCCTTCTGCATACAACTCCTCCTCCTCTACTTCCTCCACCTCCTCTTGCGCCACCACCTGACTCCGAATACTCTCTAACATGTGCTCCAGCATGTAAATCACCGGAATAGTCATGCTGATAATGGCATCGTCAGCACTAAACATCTTCGTCGCCATTTCAAAACTGTGCAGAAGGGTGCAGAGGTCCCTGATCTGAGACCACTCCTCCAGCGTGATTTGCCCCACCTCTGGATCTCATTGGCCCAGGCTATACGTCAGAACGTATTGCACCAGGGCTTGTCGGTGCTGCTACAGTCGCTGCAACATGTGCAAAGTTGAATTCCACCGGGTAGGCACATTGCATTTTAGCCGGTGAAGTGGCAGGCCCAACGACTTCTGTAGAAATGTAAGTCGCTGAGCGAACGGCGGAAGTGAGCACACAGCGACCGTGCCCTCTGCAGAAGGCCATCTAGTCCGGGATAGTGGGCTAAAAATTGCTGGACAACCAGGTTCAACACGTGAGCCATACAAGGCACATGTGTGACATTGCCCCAGCGAAGGGCCGCACCCAGATTTACAGCATTGTCGCACACGGCCTTCCCTGGTTTCAGGGCCGGTGGAGACAACCATTCATGAAACTGGTTCTCCAGAGCTGACCACAACTCCTCAGCTGTGTGACTCACATTTCCTAGACATTTCAAAGTAAAAACCGCCTGATGACGTTGAGCCCTGCTGCCAGCATAGTAAGGAGGTGTGCAGGATCCCTTCTGCGCAGTTAGAAAGCTTGTGGCATGACCAGATAGGCTTTGGGTGCAGGTGGAGGACCGAGAGGAGGTTGAGGAGGCAGAAGCAGTGGAGGAACTTTGAGATAAAGAGAATTGACGCACAACTTGTGGGAATGGCAAGACTTGGACAGCAGCCCCTTGACCTGCTGTCACCATAGTTACCCAGTGCCAAGTCAGCGACATGTAACGCCCCTGTCCATGCCTACTCATCCAAGTGTCTGTGGTGAAATGCAACCTGTCACACACAGAGTTTCTCAAAGAAGTGGTGATGTTGTGTGCGACATGCTGGTGGAGTGCAGGCACACCTTTCTTTGAGAAGTAGTGCCGACTGGGCATCTGGTACTGGGGCACTGCGATGGACATAAGGTCTCGAAAATCCTCTGTGTCCACCAGGCGGAAAGGAAGCATTTCTGTAGCCAAGAGCTTGCAGATGGTGAAATTCAACCTCTTAGCTTTCTCATGGCTAGGAGGAAATCGTCTTTTACTTGTCCACATCTGAGGGACCGAGGGCTGGCTGTTGTGCTTAGACGGGGTTGAGAAGGGTATCCCCGGCAAACTGCCGGTCTGTGAGGAAGATGCAGGTGGACATGTTAGGTTGCCTTGATCCAAAGGTGGTGCTATCGATGACGGACAGCGCTGAACACCAGCTGGTGTTTCCACCTCCAAAGAAAATGATGACCAGCCAATCACGCTGGCTGTTGCAGGTAAAGAGGTGGCAGGTCTGCATCCCAAAACAGGTATGACTGCTGTCCCCCCAGTCACAGAGGATGAAGAGGCTGCGGATGCACAAGATGTGGCAGACGGTGGTTGGCCCGGCCGGTTAGGCCGCATTGTAGCACAGTGAGCTTCCCACTGCAACTTATGCTTCATGTCCATGTGCTGGTTCATGCATGAAGTACTCAAACTATGTATTTTTTGGCCTCTACTTAGCTTTTGCTGACAAATGTTACAGATAACACGAGTTGGGTCATCTTTATCGATCTGAAAAAATGCCCAGGCTATGCAAGGCTTAGCACCCATGCAACCTGAAGAGCCACCACGACTTGTGGTCAGAGGCAGAGTTGTGTTTGAGGATGCAGTTGTTGACGTGCTTCCAGTACTACGTCTCTGTCCAGGAAGGCGCAACCTGACCTCGTCGTCACTAGCATCCTCCTCCACCTCCTCTGCTGACCTCATCTCTTGGCTGACTGTGGGTTGACAGTAAGTGGGATCTCCAACCTCATCATCATCACCCTGTGTGTTATCACACCCGTCGTTCTCAGAGCCAACCTGTTCCTGCCCTGACAAAAAACTAAAGTTGTCGCTCCAATCAGGTATTTGAGTCTCATCATCGTCTTCCTCATTGTTTCCACCAACAGGAGTTACAGTTTGGGAACGAGGGTCTATATTATGGTCAGAACCTTCTGTGTCTGGTCCTGGATCCGACTCATGAAGATTCTGGACATCAGTGCAGATCATTTCCTCGTCTGGATTCACAGAAGCTCTGGAGCCGACCTCTGATTCCCAGGCTATAGTATGAGTAAACAGCTCTGCAGACTCAACCATCTGTTCTACCCCATACTCAGACTCGCAGCTGGAGACTTGGGAGCTGTGAGGAAGCAAGTGCGATTGGGGTGACACCTCTGAGGACTGGAGTATTTGTGATGTTGAAGTTGAGGTGGAGGAGAGCCCACTTAAAGGAGCACTTGATATCCGTTGAAGCACCTGCTGTTTTTGTGCCTCATCTGGAATTTGTAGCGATTGGCGTGGCCGTAAGAAAGGGATCTTATCACATTGTCCGCTAAAAGAAGTAGACATTTTAGTTTGGCTGGAAGATGGTCTTTATTCTGCAGATGTTACTGTTGCTTTAACACCTACCCCACAGACACAACCTTTTTTTCCCTTCCCAACACGCCTATTCCCCTTTCCACCAGCAGCAGGCCTTTTTCCACTCATTTTGGTGGTTAACTAATTCACAACTCTGGAGTTGTTTGCACAAAAAACAATGGATGGGAACCGAGCAGAGCTGAGTGGCCAAACTGTGGTATTAGCCCAAAACTATTGGCTGGGTTAGATGCAGAAAAAAATTATATTTAATTTGCAACCTGATGGAGGTCAGTATAGATGGACTAATAGAACAAGTCCCACACACTGCTAGAAGCCCAAATATTTTTTCAGAGCTAGATGCAGAAAAAAATTATATTGAATTTGCAAGCTGATGGAGGTCAGTATAGATGGACTAATAGAACAGGTCCCACACACTGCTAGAAGCCGAAAAATTTTTTCAGAGCTAGATGCAGAAAAAAATGATATTGAATTTGCAACCTGATGGAGGTCTGTATAGATGGCCCAAAGGCCACACTACTAAATCCCCACATTTTGCGACTGCTCGCGCTTGAAATGTTCCCTTTTAGGCTCTTGGAGATGGAAGCTTTTCTCAACCTGATGGCGGCAGTTGTCCCTTGGTACTCTGTCTCCAACCACCACCATTTCTCCTGGTGTGCTATTCCCGCATTACACAAGCACGTGACCCGCAACATTAGCCGTGCCCTCAACAATGCAGTTACTGGAAATGTCCACTTAACCACGGACATGTGGACAAGTGCTGGTGGGCAGGCATGGTACATCTTGCTGATGGCATACTGGTTTAACAAAGTGGAAGTGGGGACCCAGTAGGACCTTGGGACGGAACACGTCCTCCCGACGCTGAGGATTGCAGGCCCTAGGTCAATCAGGGTTGCACCCACAGTCTACAGCTCCTGCACCTCATCTTCCTCAGCCTATTCTTCCTCTTCAGCCTCCATCGTCGAAATGACCATATCAGTCACAAGCTGGAAGCACTGCCTTGGCCAAGAGGAAACAGGCTGTGCTGAAGCTAATATGCTTAGGTGACAAACCAAACAATTATGAAGAGTTGTGGACAGCTCTGACAGAGCAAGCAGCTCTGTGGCTGACACCACTGAACCTACAGTCAGGCATGGTCATGTGTGACAATGGCCAGAACTTAGTGGCGGCTCTGAGGCAAGGCGAGGCGAGCTCACACATGTACCATGCCTAGCCCATGTGCTTAACCTCGTGGTTAAACGGTGTCTAAAAACCTACCTGGAGCTGCCAGATCTGCTTCTCAAAGTACGCAGCCTGTGTGCCCATTTTAGAAAGTCAGCTACAGCTTCCGCCACCCTTGCCGTGCTTCAGCAACGTTTGCAGCTTCCGGCTCACAGACTGGTGTGTGATGTCCCCACGAATTGGAACTCTACACTGCAGATGTTGGGAAGGATTTGTGAGCAGAAGAGGGCAGTTGTTGACTAGAGCGGTGTTCGACTCGAACTGTTCGCCAATCTCAAATTCGAGCTGTTTAGGGCGGTGTTCGAGCCGTTTGGCGAACACGAACGATTTGAAAAAAATTTGGCTGTTGCTGTGTGCACTATACCTTATTAATTTCAAGCCAATTTTCGCACAAATCTACAGATAGCTTGGGAGTAGGGAATAGTTGTGATTGCAGTCCTTTTAAGGACTAGGTTACAGCATTTCCTACGACTTTTATCAGGCAGGTCTGTGCTCTTAAATAGATAGATTGTGGGAGTAAAGACTAATTGTAATTGCAGTCCTTTTCAGGACTAGGTTACATCAGTTACTATCAGTTTTTGCCAGGCAGGTCTGTGCCAGTGCTGTGCAAGTTTTTTTCACAGCATTTGGCTGAATCTAGCAAAGCTAATCCTTTTTGGCCTATTGCAGAGTGTGTTAGTCAGTGGAGTAGCCTATCTGTGTTGCAAGATATACCACCTGTGTATAGAATACCAATTTTTTTACTGCACCTAGTGAAGTAAAATCTTTTGGGCATAGCATCATTCTATTAGTCCATCTATACTGACCTCCATGAGGTTGCAAATTGAATATAATTTTTATCTGCATCTAGCTCTGAAAAAATATTTGGGCTTCTAGCAGTGTGTGGGACTTGTTCTATTAGTCCATCTATACTGACCTCCATCAGGTTGCAAACTGAATATAATTTTTTTCTGCATCTAGCTCTGAAAAAATATTTGGCCTTCTAGCAGTGTGTGGGACTTTCTCTATTAGTCCATCTATACTGACCTCCATCAGGTTGCAAACTGAATATATTTTTTTTCTGCATCTACCTCTGAAAAAATATTGGGCTTCTAGCTGTGTGTGGGACTTGTTCTATTAATCCATCTATACAGACCTCCATCAGGTTGCAAACTGAATATAATATTTTTCTGCATCTACCTCTGAAAAAATATTTGGGCTTCTAGCTGTGTGTGGGACTTGTTCTATTAGTCCATCTATACTGACCTCCATCAGGTTGCAAATTAAAAATATTTTTTATCTGCATCTACCTCTGAAAAAATATTTGGACTTCTAGCTGTGTGTGAGACTTGTTCTATTAGTCCATCTATACTGACCTCCATCAGGTTGCAAACTGAATATAATTTTTTTCTGCATTTAGCTCTGAAAAAATATTTGGCCTTCTAGCAGTGTGTGGGACTTTCTCTATTAGTCCATCTATACTGACCTCCATCAGATTATAAATTAAAAATAATTTTTATCTGCATCCAGCTCTGAAAAAATATTTGGCCTTCTAGCAGTGTGTGGGACTTTCTCTATTAGTCCATCTATACTGACCTCCATCAGGTTGCAAATTAAAAATAATTTTTTGTCTGCATCTAGCTCTGAAAAAATATTTGGCCTTCTAGCAGTGTGTGGGACTTTCTCTATTAGTCCATCTATACTGACCTCCATCAGGTTGCAAACTGAAAATATATTTTTTCTGCATCTACCTCTGAAAAAATATTGGGCTTCTAGCTGTGTGTGGGACTTGTTCTATTAATCCATCTATACAGACCTCCATCAGGTTGCAAACTGAATATAATTTTTTTCTGCATCTACCTCTGAAAAAATATTTGGGCTTCTAGCTGTGTGTGGGACTTGTTCTATTAGTCCATCTATACTGACCTCCATCAGGTTGCAAACTGAATATAATTTTTTTCTGCATCTAGCTCTGAAAAAATGTTTGGGCTTCTAGCTGTGTGTGGGACTTTCTCTATTAGTCCATCTATACTGACCTCCATCAGGTTGCAAATTAAAAATAATTTTTTGTCTGCATCTAGCTCTGAAAAAATATTTGGCCTTCTAGCAGTGTGTGGGACTTTCTCTATTAGTCCATCTATACTGACCTCCATCAGGTTGCAAATTAAAAATAATTTTTATCTGCATCTACCTCTGAAAAATTATTTGGGCTTCTAGCTGTGTGTGGGACTTGTTCTATTAGTCCATCTATACTGACCTCCATCAGGTTGCAAACTGAATATAATTTTTTTCTGCATCTAGCTCTGAAAAAATATTTGGCCATCTAGCAGTGTGTGGGACTTTCTCTATTAGTCCATCTATACTGACCTCCATCAGGTTGCAAATTAAAAATAATGTTTATCTGCATCCAGCTCTGAAAAAATATTTGGCCTTCTAGCAGTGTGTGGGACTTTCTCTTTTAGTCAATCTATACTGACCTCCATCAGGTTGCAAATTAAAAATAATTTTTTGTCTGCATCTAGCTCTGAAAAAATATTTGGCTTTCTAGCAGTGTGTGGGACTTTCTCTATTAGTCCATCTATACTGACCTCCATCAGGTTGCAAACTGAATATATTTTTTTTCTGCATCTACCTCTGAAAAAATATTGGGCTTCTAGCTGTGTGTGGGACTTGTACTATTAATCCATCTATACAGACCTCCATCAGGTTGCAAACTGAATATAATTTTTTTCTGCATCTACCTCTGAAAAAATATTTGGGCTTCTAGCTGTGTGTGGGACTTGTTCTATTAGTCTATCTATACTGACCTCCATCAGGTTGCAAACTGAAAATATTTTTTTGTCTGCATCTAGCTCTGAAAAGATATTTGGCCTTCTAGCAGTGTGTGGGACTTTCTCTATTAGTCCATCTATACTGACCTCCATCAGGTTGCAAATTAAAAATAATTTTTATCTGCATCTACCTCTGAAAAAATATTTGGGCTTCTAGCTGTGTGTGGGACTTGTTCTATTAGTCCATCTATACTGACCTCCATCAGGTTGCAAACTGAATATAATTTTTTTCTGCATCTAGCTCTGAAAAAATATTTGGCCTTCTGTCAGTGTGTGGGACTTTCTCTATTAGTCCATCTATACTGACCTCCATCAGGTTGCAAACTGAATATATTTTTTTTCTGCATCTACCTCTGAAAAAATATTTGGGCCTCTAGCTGTGTGTGGGACTTTCTCTATTAGTCCATCTATACTGACCTCCATCAGGTTGCAAATTGAATATCATTTTTTTCTGCATCTAACCCAGCCAATAGTTTTGGCCTAATACCACAGTTTGGCCACTCAGCTCTGCTCGGTTCCCATCCATTGTTTTTTTGTGCAAACAACTCCAGAGTTGTGAATTAGTTAACCACCAAAATGAGTGGAAAAAGGCCTGCTGCTGGTGGAAAGGGGAATAGGCGTGTTGGGAAGGGGAAAAAAGGTTGTGTCCGTGGGGTAGGTGTTAAAGCAACAGTAACATCTGCAGAAGAAAGACCATCTTCCAGCCAAACTAAAATGTCTACTTCATTTAGCGGACAATGTGATAAGATCCCTTTCTTACGGCCACGCCAATCGCTACAAATTCCAGATGAGGCACAAAAACAGCAGGTGCTTCAACGGATATAAAGTGCTCCTTTAAGTGGGCTCTCCTCCACATCAACTTCAACATCACAAATACTCCAGTCCTCAAAGGTGGCACCCCAATCGCACTTGCTTCCTCACAGCTCCCAAATCTCCAGCTGCCCGTCTGAGTATGAGGTAGAACAGATGGTTGAGTCTGCAGAGCTGTTTACTCATACTATAGCCTGGGAATCAGAGGTCGACTCCAGCGCTTCTGTGAATCCAGACGAGGAAATGATCTGCACTAATGCCCAGAATCGTTATGAATCGGATCCAGGACCAGACGCAGAAGGTTATGACCATAATGTAGACCCTCATTCCCAAACTGTAACTCCTGTTGGTGGAGACAATGAGGAAGACGATGATGAGACTCAAATACCTGATTGGAGCGACAACTTTAGTTTTTTGTCAGGGCAGGAACAGGTTGGCTCTGAGGAAGACGGGTGTGATAACGCACAGGGTGATGATGATGAGGTTGGAGATCCCACTTACTGTCAACCCACAGTCAGCCAAGAGATGAGGTCAGCAGAGGAGGTGGAGGAAGATGCTAGTGACGACGAGGTCAGGTTGCGCCTTCCTGGACAGAGACGTAGTACTGGAAGCACGTCAACAACTGCATCCTCAAACACAACTCTGCCTCTCACCACAAGTCGTGGTGGCTCTTCAGGTCGAATGGGTGCTAAGCCTTGCATAGCCTGGGCATTTTTTCAGATCGATAAAGATGACCCAACTCGTGTTATCTGTAACATTTGTCAGCAAAAGCTAAGTAGAGGCCAAAAAATACATAGTTTGAGTACTTCATGCATGAACCGGCACATGGACATGAAGCATAAGTTGCAGTGGGAAGCTCAGTGTGCTACAATGCGGCCTAGCCGGCCGGGCCAACCACCGTCTGCCATATCTTGTGCATCCGCGGCCTCTTCATCCTCTGTGACTGGGGGGACAGCAGTCACACCTGTTTTGGGGCGCAGACCTGCCACCTCTTTACCCGCAACAGCCAGCGTGATTGGCAGGTCATCATTTTCTTTGGAGGTGGTAACACCAGCTGGTGTTGAGCGCTGTCCGAAATCGATAGCACCACCTTTGGATCAAGGCAACCTAACATGTCCGCCTGCATCTTCCTCACAGACCGGCAGTTTGCCGGGGACACCCTTATCAACCCCGTCTAAGCACAATAGCCAGCCCTCGGTCCCTCAGATGTGGACAAGTAAAAGACCATTTCCTCCTAGCCATGAGAAAGCTAAGAGGTTGAATTTCACCATCTGCAAGCTCTTGGCTACAGAAATGCTGCCTTTCCGCCTGGTGGACACAGAGGATTTTTGAGACCTTATGTCCGTCGCAGTGCCCCAGTACCAGATGCCCAGTCGGCACTACTTCTCAAAGAAAGGTGTGCCTGCGCTCCACCAGCATGTCGCACACAACATCACCGCTTCTTTGAGAAACTCTGTGTGTGACAGGGTGCATTTCACCACAGACACTTGGACGAGTGGGCATGGACAGGGGCGTTACATGTCGCTGACTGGGCACTGGGTAACTATGGTGACAGCAGGACAAGGGGCTGCTGTCCAAGTCTTGCCGTCCCCACGAGTTGTGCGTCAATCCTCTTTATGTCAAAGTTCCTCCACTGCTTCTGCCTCCTCAACCTCCTCTCGGTCTTCCACCTGCACCCAAAGCCTGTCTGGTCATGCCACAAGCTTTCTAACTGCGCAGAAGGGATCCTGCACACCTCCTTACTATGCTGGCAGTAGGGCTCAACGTCATCAGGCGGTTTTTACTTTGAAATGTCTGGGAAATGTGAGTCACACAGCTGAGGAGTTGTGGTCAGCTCTGGAGAACCAATTTCATGAATGGTTGTCTCCACTGGACCTGAAACCAGGGAAGGCCGTGTGCGACAATGCTGCAAACCTGGGTGCGGCCCTTCGCCGGGGCAATGTCACACACGTGCCTTGTATGGCTCACGTGTTGAACCTGGTTGTCCAGCAATTTTTAGCCCACTATACCAGACTAGATGGCCTTCTGCAGAGGGCACGGTCGCTGCGTGCTCACTTCCGCCGTTCGCATCCCGCAAGCTCAGCGACTTACATCTCTACAGAAGTCGTTGTGCCTGCCACTTCACCGGCTAAAATGCGATGTGCCTACCCGGTGGAATTCAACTCTGCACATGTTGCAGCGACTGTGGCAGCACCGACAAGCCCTGGTGCAATACGTTCTGATGTATAGCCTGGGCCAACGAGATCCGGAGGTGGGGCAAATCACGCTGGAGGAGTGGTCTCAGATCAGGGACCTATGCACCCTTCTGCACAGTTTTGAAATGGCGACGAAGATGTTTAGTGCTGACGATGCCATTATCAGCATGACTATTCCTGTGACTTACATGCTGGAGCACATGTTAAACAGAATTCGGAATCAGGTGGTGGCACAAGAGGAGGTGGAGGAAGTAGAGGAGGAGGAGTTGTATGCGGAAGGGCTAACATCTGCAAGGTCCAGACGGTCGGCAGCACCAAGGCGGCAGGCATGTGAGGGTGGGGGAGATGGTTTTACCAGGGCGCATGGTAGCAGCCAAACTAGTGAGGAAGGTGCAGGAGCCCAGGAAGAAGTGGAGGACGAACTGATGGAAGACTCATCAGATGAGGGAGACCTTGATCACATTTCTGTTGTGCGAGGTTGGGGGGAGAGGACAGAGGAAGGAAGCATGATTGTTACCTCGCCACCAACACAACAGGGACTTGGTGCTCCTGGATGCGCAACACACATGAGTGCCTTCTTGCTGCACTACCTGCAACATGACCCTCGAATTGTGAGAATTAGAAATAATCCTGACTACTGGGTTGCCACACTGTTAGATCCCCGGTACAAAAGTAAATTTGCAGAAATTATTCCTGCCATAGAAAGGGATGCACGCATGCAGGAGTATCAGCAGAGACTGTTGCAGAATCTTACATGTGCTTTTCCACAAAACACCAGTGGTGCACGTAGTGAATCTCACAGTTCCAACTTGCCAACCATGGGACCGTCAAGTGTTCAGCACTCAAACCGTAACA
Source organism: Phyllobates terribilis (assembly GCF_046119375.1). Taxonomy (NCBI): domain Eukaryota; kingdom Metazoa; phylum Chordata; class Amphibia; order Anura; family Dendrobatidae; genus Phyllobates; species Phyllobates terribilis. The sequence goes on from NW_027362761.1 coordinate 804,999,662, forward strand.
GAACCACAGTATCTGCTGGTAACATCAATTTTGCGGAATCATTTCACCACTTTTTTAGCCCATCCTTTGCAAGGCCACAGGAGACAAGAAGTCTGACACATAGTCAACGCCTAGAGACGATGGTACAGGAGTATCTCCAAGTAAACATTGAAGCCATGACTGTGTCACTGGACCCTTGCTCTTTTTGGGCTTCCAATCTGGATAAATGGCCGGAGCTAGCCACTTACGCCTTGGAGATCTTGTCATGCCCCGCAGCCAGCGTTCTGTCTGAACGTGTGTTCAGCGCTGCTGGTGGTGTGCTGACAGATAAGCGCACGCGGCTCTCCACTGATAATGTAGACAGACTCACGTTCATAAAGATGAAAAAATCATGGATCCGAAATGACTTTTCTACCCCTGTGTCATCCTGGGGAGAGTAAAAGCTTGATGATTGGTTAAAATCACCCTACCAACCATTTTAAGCTTTCAAATTACTAATCATGTTTATCTGTATCTTGACTGGAAAATAATTTGGGCTTTGTAGCAGTGTGCAGCACTGATCCTATTAGCCCATCTATACTAAGCTCCACCAGATTTAAAATTAATAATAATTTGTAGCTGCATCTAGCCCGGAAAATAATTTTGGGGCTCCGAGATGCGCAAGACACATAAGTGCCTTCTTGCTGCACTACCTGCAACATGACCCTCATATTGTCAGAATTCGAAGTAATCATGACTACTGGGTTGCCACACTCTTAGATCCCCCAAACTTTTCGATCAACCTTTTCATTTTAATAAAGACCAAAAAAATGGTCATTTTTGAAATTATAAGCATTAGCAGGTTATTAGAAACTGAAATCAAACAGTTTTCAACTCAAAACTTTATTCTAGGTGATGTTACATTTTCACATAGGACCCCTTGTTCAAAAGGAGCTTCTGAACTCTCTCGTCCATTGAATTTGTCAGGTTTTGGATGGTTTCTGCTTCAATTGTTTTGCATGAGGACAGAATACCCTCCCAGAGCTGTTGCTTAGATGTGAACTGCCTCCCGCCATCATAGACACTCCTTTTGATGATGCTCCAGAGGTTCTGAATGGGGTAGAGGTCAGGGGAGCATGGGGGTCACACCATAAGTTTGTCCCCTTTTATGCCCATATCAGCTAGAGATGCAGATGTTTTATGTGCAGCATGAGATGGTGCATTATCATGCAAAAAAATGATCTTGCTGTGAAATACATGGTTCTTCTTCTTGAACCATGGCAGGAAGTGCTGTTTGAGAAAATCCACATACATTATGGAGTTCATCTTTAGCGCCTTCAGGGTTCCTAAAGGGGCCGACAATCTCTCTCCCCATGATTCCAGCCCAAAACATTACTCCACCTCCTCCTTGTTGGCGCTGTAGCCGTGTTTGCGTGGGGTGTCCATCAACCAGCCATCCTCCACTCCATCCATCTGGACCATCGAGCGCTGCACGGCACTCATCCGTGAACAAAACAGTTTTGAAATCAGTCTTCATGTAATGTTTGGCCCACTGGAGCCGTTTCTGCTTGTGTGAAGTGGATAGAGGAGGTCGACAGGATGGCATATGCACAGCTGCAAACCTCTGAAGGACCCTGCATCTTGTTGTTCGGGGGACGTTGGAGGCACCAGCAGCTTCAAAAACTTGTCTGCTGCTATGACAAGGCTTTTTTGCCGCTGCTCTTTTAACCTGACGTAATTGCCTGTAGGAAAGAGTCCTCAATTTGCCCTTATCAGCACGCACACGTGTGTACTGTGAATCAGCTACATACTTCTTGATTGCCAAGACACTTCATCCTGATCATCGCACAATGTTGATTGTAGTCATGCCTTGACCTAAAGACTCCACAATTTGTTGCTTCTCAGCAGCCGACACATCCTTTTTCTTTCCCATTTTGGCAGAAAATGTAGGCTGCTTAATAATGTGAGACAGCCTTCTTAAGTAGTCTTGCCTTTCATTGGACACACCTGCCAAACTAATTAGCACAGGTGTCTGCAATTGCTTACAGTGATATAAAGAGCCCTGACACACAGCACGATCAATGAGTTTAACTGACAAACAAACAAATTCTTCCCTTATCACTCCTAAACACTTTTTGCATAATAATTTGGAACACAGTGTACATGTGCTTTTCCACAAAACACCAGTGGTTCAAGTAGTGAATCTTACAGTTCTAACTTGCCAACTGTGGTCTGTATGGAGTTGTTCAATAAAGGGCCCAAAATTAAGATAACATAGATGGGAGAGGTCTCTATGAATAGGAATTCCTAAGTATTTGATACCCTGTGAGGGCCAGGCAAAGGGAAAGTTGGACTGGATGGAATCCTATATGGATTTGGGGACGGAGACATCGAGGGCCTCAGACTTCGCTGCATTGATTTTAAAATTTGACCATGTAACAAATTGATCTATTTCAGCCATAACAGCATGGATGGATATATGTGATTGAGTGATATATACTAGTACATCATCAGCAAATAGAGAGCACTTGTACTCGGTGCCTCCCACCTCAATCCACCTAATATTGGGGTTATGGCGAATTGATGAGAGCAGGTGCTCCGTCACTAGGATGTATAAGAGAGGGGACAGAGGACATCCCTGCCTTGTCCCATTGGTGATTGTGAAAGGTGATGAAAATGTTCTGATGCACCCCCTGGGCCTTGGGACACCCGGAGCCGGACCCTTTTTGGTGGATGCTGTGGTTGTAGTCTTCGTGGCGGCGACCCGGTTCTGTGGCTCATGGTGGTCAAACCAGTGGCGGAACTTTTTATGTGGTTTTGATGTTTAAATGTCCGACTACGCCACCCGTGGATTGCGGTCAGAGTGAACCGCCGCTGCAGGGCAGACCGCTGAGGCTGGTGTTGTGGGTGCAGCAGAGCATAGCATAACTCCCCACGGGAGGAGTATAGCCTCAGGGCAGTGTATGCGGAGGATGGGGGTGATGGTGCAGGGCCGCAGCAGTAACGACACGGAGTCAGTGATGCAGTCCAGGGCCTTTACTCACAGTTCTTATTATCCAGACCACGTCTGCAGGTAACGGCTGCCCACGTCGTACTGTGCTCACCAGGTGAGGGGCTCAGACAACTCCCAGATAACTTTGGAGCGCTTCACAGGACCCCCTTTGTGTGTCCTTTGTCTGGCCTTTCTTACCAACCCTTCTGTCCGGCTGCCTCGGGCCTCCTCTTGGTAAACTTGGCGCCAGTTTCGCTGACCCTATGTGCTGCCCTCCTAGTGGGTGTAGCGAGGGGCTGCGCCACATAAAATGTCACAGCCTCCGGTTTCTAGCTGAGAGTCGTTTCCTGCCTCCACTAGTTTCGGGGACCGGTCTCCCCTTTGGCCTGACCCCTCCATGCAGGTGGATTCGGGCGTGCGGTGGCGACTCGCCCGTCCGCACCCCTGGGATCCCTTCGTTCCTCGTTCCTGGAGCCTTCTCCACTCCTCTTCCTTCCTTCTCCCTCTTCCAGGCCTGGGCCTCTGTTACTAGGCCCGCCTCCGGAGCAGAGCTCATGCAGAGCCCCTGCTCCCTGCCATTTCTGCTCAGACTTCTCTGCACTGAACTAAGATGGTGCCCACCTTTTATACTCCCTTCTCAATGCACCCAGGAACTGCTTCCTCCCTGCTCCTGCACTACAGGGTTCCCCTTCCTCAGTGTTCCCTCCCCCCACTCCAGCCAGGGACAGGGACTGTCGTGCCCATCTCAGGGGCATATTGGTCGCCCTGCCCCACGGCAATGTGGTGTAATGCATGCAGGTGTCGGGTCCTGATCCACACTCCATCCTTACCTGAGAGTGAGATATCACACCTCTGGGTGAGGTGCAATACCTCTGTAGCAACCGAGCCCTCAGGGTGCTACAGTTCAATTTATCTTAAGCCTAGGTGGCGTATTGCGATACAGGGCCGTGATTTTGGCTATAAAAGGGTCCCCTAGACCCCTACCCCAAGCTTTTTAAGAGAATCATATATGGCGTGCCAGGAGACTCTATGGAATGCTTTCTCAGCATCCAACGAGAGTATCTAATTACAAATTTTTAACTGCATCTAGCCCAGGAAATACTTTTTGCCTAGTAGCAGTGTCTGCTAGTCAGCGGATTATCCCGGCTGCTAAGCAAGCTACACCACCTGTAGTTTGGACACTTAATTTTTTCAAAGGAAATGCTTCGGGACCACGGGATACTCAGTGAAGAGCATCAGGAGGCACCCCAAGGCATAGGGGCTGGGACTGGCAGTAGGATGCCTTGCGGTGGACAGCCGAGCTCGATCCTTATAAAAGCTTTTTAACTGCAGCAGCTTTAGTGGACGCTACTGGAGCTGGAATTACGCGGCTGCTGGCATGAGACTTGCCCTCCAATAGATCCTTGTAAATGGATTTAAAGTGTATTCATTCAAATTAGAGAGACAATTTAAATTAAAAAGCTTAGAGCTGCCTCCACCACAGGGAACCGAACCGAACTCGAACACTACGGGGGTGGCTCAACACTAATCTCGAGTACTGAGATGCTCGGGCGAGTACCAAGTTCTTGCGAGTATGCTCGCTCATGACTACAAGGTGAGACAGGGCTTGCTGTATCATGTAAGCAATTGAAAACAATAGATTTTTTTACTGTGCACACAGCTGAATTTCAGCACTACTAAATGACAAGGTGAGATATGGCTTGCTGTATCACGTTAGCAACTGAAAAAAAATATTTTTTTTCTCTGCAAGTGCTCTGCACACAACTGAATTTCAGTGCTACTAAATGACAAGATGAGATATGGCTTGCTGAATCACGTTAGCAATTGAAACAATATATTTTTTTACTCTGCAACAGCTCTGCACACAGCTGAATTTCAGCGGCCCTTAATGACAAGGTGAGATATGGCGTGCTGAATCACGTTTGCATCTGAAAAAATTAGTTTTTTTAATCTGCACTCAGCTGAATTTCAGCGCCACTAAATGACAAGGTGAGATATGGCGTACTGAATTATATTAACAACTGAAAAATTATTTTTTTTTACTCTGCAACAGCTCTGCACACAACTGAATTTCAGTGCCACTAAATGACAAAATGAGATATGGCGTGCTGAATCACGTTAGCAACTGAGAAAAATTTTTTTTTTTACTCTGCAACAGCATGCACACAGCTGAATTTCAGTGCCACTAAAAGACAAAGTGAGATAAGGTGTGCTGAATCAATTTAGCAACTGAAATAATATATTTTTTTTACTCTGCACACAGCTGAATTTCAGCGCACTAAATGACACGGTGAGATATGGCATACTGAATTACATTAGCAACTGAAATTTATTTTTTTTTTACTCTGCAACAGCTCTGCACACAACTGCATTTCAGTGCCACTAAATGACAAGGTGAAATATGATGTGCTGAATCACTTTAGCAACTGAAAAAAATATTTTTTTTGCTCTGCACACAGCTGAATTTCAGCGCCACTAAATGACAATGTGAGATATGGCGTACTGAATTATGTTAGCAACTGAAAAAAAATATATATTTTTTTACTCTGCAACAGCTCTGCACACAGCTGAATTTCAGCGCCACCAAATGACAAGGTGAGTTATGGCATGCTGCATCACATTAGCAACTGAAAAAAATAGATTTTTAAAGGTGTACAATAGAAGCAGTGCACAACAGACTTCTATGAAATGTGCCCTGCTGTCTTTGTCTGGACCTCACTGATGGCACAAAAAACAAAGTCTGCTGGAAGGTCGATTTCACAGCTGCAAAGTATCTATCAAAGCTATCTGACTTAGAAGCAACCGCCTAGCTCACTAGCTAAAATCTTTAATGAATCCAGGAGCAGACCAGGAGCATCCTCTCTGTGCTTTTACACTGATAAAATTCGACTAAAACAACATGTCTTCTCTGTCCCTCAGAGAGGGACATGTGATTTCAACAGCAAATAACACAAGCCCTTGTGTCTGGACATTGTGGATGGTTCCTGCACCCTGATTGGCTAGCCGTAAATTGCACACATAAAGTTAGGGGGAAAAAAAGATTACAAGCACGCCGCTCCTCTGAGCTCTACCCACACCCTCCCCTCCTCAATTACATCCCCCCATTCATCATACACCACCTCTATCCTAGCCAAAGTGCTAAAAATACTTTAGTGGCAACAAGTGATGGGCGAGCACTAAAATGCTTGGGTACTCAATGCTCGAGTTGAGCAAATTGGAATGCTCGAGTGCTCGACTCGAGCAAAGAGCCCAATGGAAGTGTATGAAAAACTCGAGCATATTTCCTCTGGCTCCACCCCCAGAGGTCTGCAGGGGGCCTAAAAACTGCCCAAATTGATGGGAACAGTGCTTAAATGACATGGGAACAGCATGGGAAAGAACCCTGGAAGCATTACTGACTCCCAGTTCACTGCTGTGAACAATGTTGTCAGAGTATTACACCACTTTTATGGGCTCACAATAAAACATACAAAAATGAAACCAAAATGGATTTTCCTGGGAAAAATGTTAAGGAGCATCCTTTCCAGGATAATGACTTGTATATAAGGTAAAATAAATGACCAAAAGCAAAACTGCTCCTCCACACTTTGGGCTATGTTCACACGTAGCGTTTTTGATGCAATTTTGCACTTTTGCATTGCTTTCAATAGTGAAAAATACATTCACCGGGAAATGTCATTTTAACATTTTACTACCTTATCTGGCCATGTGGTGTGTGAGAAATGATCAGACACATCCATACAGTGCTGAAAAGACATGGGAACAGCATGGGGAAGACCCCTGAAAGCATCTCTGACTCCAGGTCACTGTCTAAAACCATGGTTATCAGATGTGATCCTATATTACTGCGGTTATAATACAGACATTTTTGGCAACGTGACAAAAATTAAACTCTATTCAAAATGGGCAAGGTGTGTGGCAAGGGATGGGGAAGTGGATGTTATGGTGATGGTGATAGTGCATGCAGAGGCTGAGGCCGTGGGCAAGATGAAACTGTGACTGCTGAGGGAGCACAACAAACACCCACATCATGTCAAACTACCTTCTTGTTCCAATTTCTAGGGGGCCGCGGAACACCAGTATTGAAGCCAGAGCAGTGTGAAAATGTTGTTGGTTGGATAGCAGATAATGCTTCCAGTCAGTATGCCACCACCACCACCCTGTCTTCCTCATGTTCCAGTCTCAGTAGTTGTGAGTCTGGACCACATCATTATTATTACTTTAGCGCCATTTATTCCATGGTGCTTTACATGTGAAAAAGGGGTATACATCACAAAAACAATTACAATAATCTTGAACAAAAATGCGACAGTGACTGCTACAGGAGAAGAGAGGACCCTGCCCATGAGGGCTCATAGTCTACAAGGGATGGGTGAGGATACAATAGGTGAGGATAGAGCTGGTTGTGCAGCAGTAAAGTGGAGCGAGGGTTACTGCAGGTTGTACACTTGTCGGAAGAGGTGGGTCTTCAGGTGCCTTTTGAAGGTTTCAACAGTGGGAGAGAGCCTTATATGTTGGGGTAGAGAGTTCCAGAGAAGGGGGGATGAGCGGGAGAAATCTTGTATACGATTGTGGGAAGAAGAGATAAGAGGGGAGTAGAGCAGGAAATCTTGTGAGGATCAGAGGTTGCGTGAAGGTAAGTACCGGGAGACTAGGTCACAGATGTATGGAGGAGACAGGTTGTGGATGGCTTTGCATGCCAAGGATAGGGCTATGAACTGGAGTCTCTGGGCAATGGGGAGCCAGTGAAGGGATTAACAGAGAGGAGAGGCCAGGGAATTGTGAAGGGACAGGTGGATTAGTCAGGCAACAGAGTTTAGGATAGATTGAAGGAGTGCGAGAGTGTTAGAAGGGAGGGCACAAAGTAGGAGTTTGCAGTAGTCGAGGCGGGAGATGATGATAGTGTTTTTGTAGATTCGTGGTTGAGCAATGTGCGGTTCCGGGAGAATTTTTTTACTTGGAGGTAATACACCGACCGGGAGGGAATACAAATTAAAGCTGTCCCTGTTCTGTCCCCTAAATCCTCTCCCTTCCTGACAGCGGAGGTTGGCACCCTAATTTGTACTTCGTGGCGCCCCCGCTCAACGTCGGTGTCCCTAATGTCCCTACAAGGACCCTTATCTTAAATTAATCAAAACGACAATGGTGAGAAAGGGTAGAAAAAGTGAACGTACAAGTAAAGAAGCCAATAATGAATCAGTAGTTATTGATGGGCAAAATCATTTGGTAGGGTACATATAAATGCTCTAGGGTAAAAGAGCACAATGTTTGTTTTGCCATAGCCAGATCAAATCAGATAGCAGCCAGAGCAGTCAATCAATATATGGACACATGCTCCACTTTGATAATCCAGCTATGAACCCCAAGGGGCTCCAAAATCAAAATCCCACCCAGGCAAATGTCTCCCCACACATCAAATGGGATTCTGATACTGGTATCTGAAAAAGCATAACATCTATAACACAGTATCAGGTCCAGATTTTATCAATTATAGATGTACAAAATAGTAGACAGAAATAAAGACGCTTATTGTGTATGAAGAATTCCTGCCCATATACCTCCCTTATAAACACACAACTCAGCCCCCACAGTCTTACATCTCCATCTGCACAATCCTCCTCTTCCTCGTCTTTTTTAGAAACAAGGGGCCTCCTTCCCTACAAACTGCGGGAACGCACTGGGCCCCAAACACACAGGTAGTAGGTAATAGGATAAATGATTTTCCAGAGGATAGTGAAAATCAGATAGTTAATATATCTTCCTATGTTTTGTCTGATTGTGAGAGGTCTGTCCTTTGGAAAGGCCTCACATTTGTTCCAACAACGAGATTTGATCCTTTCTCTTGGATAAAAGATATTAACCTCTTTACCAGAAAATTAAAATGGAGAAAGTTTTTTCTGAATAATGACAGATTGAAGTGCCAACAAATGGGCATATCCTTGGAGGATCTCCCGGACGTGTTAACGTTATCAGAATTATCAGAGGAGGGACAGAGGAGTCCTGGTCTCGGACCCTTCTCTGATCTGAAACCTAGGAGCAGTAGGATGCCTCCAGTCGGTGACATAGGGGGCATCGATATTTTCCTTAAATTGGTTTCTGAAGAGATCCGTAATATTAACCCAAGGTATGAACCAGCACGTTCTAATTTGTCTTTGGGGGAGAAAAGGGCGTTGGAATCTTTGGGTGTTAACAATGCAGTAGTGTTGAAGCCCTCTGATAAGGGCGGCAACATTGTGGTCTTGGACGATACACAGTATATTAAAATGTGCCAGGGTCTCCTATCAGATGTGTCCACATTCGAAGTCTTACGTAAGGATCCCAGCAGTGAATACATGGTGGGACTATCTAAGATTCTGTCATGTGCATTGACAATAAATCTGCTCTCGAAAAATGAATATGACTTTCTCCTTCCAAAATGGCCTGTAACAGCGACGTTCTATGCACTTCCCAAGATACACAAGGGCATCAGTCCCCTCAAGGGAAGACCTATTGTTGCAGGGATTGATGCCCTGTGCCAAAATTCGAGTGTGTATCTGGACAAGGTCCTGAGACCTTTTGTCTTAGCCCTCCCATCATATCTGAGGGATACGATGGACCTTTTGAACAAATTAGAAGGTGTGTCCATTGATTCTAATACGATTTTGGCCTCAATTGATGTTGAGGCCCTGTATAGTAGCATTCGACACGAGGTGGGCTTAACAGCCGTTGAATACTACTTGAAAAGTAAAGGGACACACCTGGGACCACATAACAAATTTCTCCTGGAACTCCTGGATTTTGTACTACGACATAATTTTTTTCTACACAATGGAAAGTATTACCACCAACTCAGGGACACAGCGATGGGGAGCCCTTGTACCCCTACTTACGCTAATTTGCTCCTGGGTTGGTGGGAGGATACTGTTGTGCTCAGGGACAAGGATGTCATCTGGGATACTTTTCTGGGGCAGATATATTGACGACATCCTCGTCCTGTGGGCAGGGGATGAGGCATCTTTTCGGGCGTTCGTGACACATCTGAATGCGAACCCTATTGGACTATCCTTTTCAAATGCGAGGTGGGAGTGGATGAGATCTCATTCCTTGATTTGAAAATCTTAAGAAATGGTGATGGCACCTTAAAAACTTCACTGTATCGTAAACCTTCTGCGACCAACAGCCTTCTAGAGTGGGGAAGCTTTCATCCTCCACCTCTGAAAAGAGGCATCCCTAAGGGACAGTTCCTTAGGGTGTGGAGGAACTGTTCCTCATGGAATGACTTCCAATCTGAGTCATGTGACTTATCTCATAGGTTTCGAGTTAGGGGTTACCCTGAAGGAGTAATAGATAAGGCATATCAACACGCAAGGACAACTGATAGATCGTCCTTCCTCACTCCAAGAGACAGATGCAACTCTGAGTCAATCACACGACTAATAGGTACTTATGATGATCAGTCAAGAAAAGTCATGGGCATTCTTGAAAAATATTGGGGGATCCTACGAGCGCATCCGGAAGTGGCGGATTTGGTCTCTAAAACACCTTCGGTTACATATAGGAGGGGGAGATCCGTGAAGGATACAGTTGTACACAGTCACTTTACACCTCAGACGAAGGAGGTCACATGGTTGAGAAATAGATCTAAGGGTACGTTCAGGTGTGGTCGCTGCTCTTTCTGTAAATTTGTTACACCTTCAAAGAGTTTTGTAAGTGCAGTAACTAAACGCACATACGAGATGAAAGACTTCGCCAACTGCAGAACGTCAGGAGTGGTGTACCTCTGCACGTGCATGTGTCCAATGGATTATATCGGGAAAACAAAACGTGAATTACGCGTCCGGATAGGTGAGCACCTTGTAGACGTGAGACATGGCAGAGATACACCACTCGCCAGACATGTAATATCTAAACATGGGGGTGACGTGGGATGTATTTCGTTTAGGGTCTTGGAGGTTGTGGCACGGTCAATCAGGCAGGGTGACTGGAATAAAAAAATACTCCAACGGGAGGCCCGTTGGATTTTTTGGATGGAGTCAATGGCCCCTGGGGGCATTAATGAACAGTTGAGCTTCTCGAGTTTTATCTGATTCCAAGAATGTGATATTAGGGGCCAAATAGAACCAGCCTATATGGCATTGGTCTAGTGATCACCATATGTATATACCCATTGTGGCTAAAAATGTATCTATATCTTGGGGACTTATTTTTCCCTTCTCTAACAGCTTTAAATACTCTGTGAATGATAAATAATATTGAAATATGTGGATAACACTTTAACTATATAATAGTCAGATTTAAACCTTCCTGTTTCCTATATATTAATGCTGCTGTCTCTTTGTCCGCTTATGGCGCTCTAAGTATGTGGGGGCTATGTTGGTGTGGGGCGTGCCTGTTGGGCCGGTGTTCACTTTCTGCTGGCTACCACGACAACCACTGATAAGTGTTTATGTGTATGGGTATAGATTTTGCCTCCTAACCATGTGCCGCCACATTTGGATGACATCATATCCAGTGGGTGTCATTTGCGCACGGTTACTTTTGGGTGTGTGCGTTCCAGGTGCGTTTCAGATATCCTTATGCATTTTGGCGACGTCATTTCCGGTGGGCGTCATTAGCATATCATCACTTCCGGGTGCGTGCGTTCCATGAGCGGTCCACAGACCTGTATTTGGTGGTGGATGCCGGACATGTGCACGATGACAGCAGTACACATGCCTCTGTAATCAATACTAATTGTGGGGGCTGAGTTGTGTGTTTATAAGGGAGGTATATGGGCAGGAATTCTTCATACACGATAAGCGTTTTTCTTTTTGTCTACTATTTTGTACATCTATAATTGATAAAATCTGGACCTGATACTATGTTATAGATGTTATGCTTTTTCAGATACCAGTATCAAAATCCCATTTGATGTGTTGGGAGACATTTGCCTGGGTGGGATTTTGATTTTGGAGCCCCTTGGGGTTCATAGCTGTATTATCAAAGTGGAGCATGTGTCCATATATTGATTGACTGCTCTGGCTGCTATCTGATTTGATCTGGCTATGGCAAAACGAACATTGTGCTCTTTTACCCTAGAGCATTTACATGTACCCTACCAAATGATTTTGGCCATCTATAACTACTGATTCATTATCGGCTTCTTTACTTGTACGTTCACTTTTTCTACCCTTTCTCACCATTGTGGTTTTGTTTAATTTAAGATAAGGGTCCTTGTAGGGACATTAGGGACACCGACGTTGAGCGGGGGCGCCACGAAGTACAAATTAGGGTGCCAACCTCCGCTGTCAGGAAGGGAGAGGATTTAGGGACAGAACAGGGACAGCTTTAATTTGTATTCCCTCCCGGTCGGTGTATTACCTGATTTTTTTATGTCCTACCATTAGGAGTATTATTGTTGTTTGTCTAAGGAATTTCGAGTCCTTTTTAGAGATAATTAATAAAAGGTATTTTTTAGGGGGGCTATGTGTCTGCTGGTTGTCTCTCCCTCAGTTGTCCCTACCCCAGTCCTTGGAACGCAAGCACAAATAAGCAGCCAACCACGTACAGGCCACACTACTAAACTGCCACATTTCTCGACTGCTCGCACTGGAAATTTAGTCTTTTAGGCTTGTGGAGGCTGAAGCTTTCCGCAACCTCATGGCAGTGGCTGGTCCTTGGTCCCCAGCCGCCACTATTTCTTCCGGTGTCATCCTCGCCTTATACAAGCATGGGTTCCAGAATATTACCCATACTCTCACCAGTACAGTAAGTGGGAAGGACCGTCTAACCACAGACAAGTGGACAAGTGAATGTGGCCAGGTATGGTACATCTCACTGATGCGTCACTGGGTTAATATTGTGAAAGCTGGGACCCAGTGGGACCCTGGGATGGAACAACTCTTCCCGACACATAGGATTGCGGGCCCTAGGTCAATCAAGCTTCAACACAATATTCACAAGGTAGACAGCACCAGAAGTCAGTCTCCTATTCATCGGGAAAATTATTCATGATGCTAGAGGCCACCATCTCCTTACCTTGCTGCTGATACTTTTCTGTGGGAATGAGCTTGGCTCCAACCACTCTGGAATATTTTCAGTGAATTATGGCACGACGACATGGTATTAGCAGTGCCCCCACTACCAGTAGCGAAGCCATCCACAATTTCCTTCTCAGGAATTTTATTTGGTAGACTGAGTGGCTGGCCAAATACATTAGTTTACCACAAAGGAGCTGAAGATACTGAGTGGCAGTAGGTGCAAGTTTCTCCAGCATGTTAGAGCGGAGATTTCATAAGGGAATATATCAGGAGAGATTAATTCAGAGATGTACAGAGGAGAAAGGTTATGGATGGCTTTGTCAGTCAGTGTTAGTAGTTTGAACTGGATACTAGAGATGAGCGTTGTTCGACTCGAACTGTTCGCCAATCTCAAATTCGAGCTGTTTTGGGCGGTGTTCGAGCCGTTTGGCGAACATGAACGATTTTAAAAAAATTCGGCTGTTCGAGGTTATGTTCGATAACTGTTCATGCACCAAAATCATAACTGGATTTTTTCTCAGTAATGATGAAAATTAATGTTAATACGCAGTTTGAGTGTACAGCGGGGCGGGGGGAGGGGTAGGGGATGGATCTCTGCAGGAATAATGAAGATCTCCATTTTTTTTTCTCTTTCCTGCATTTACAGTGGGGAGGTGCAATCTGTCAGCCTATCAGCAGCGCACACACGGAGCAAAGTGCTTTTTTTCACACAAACAAGGGCATGTGTCATTGGCAGTGTATGTCACATGTCCTTGCCGTATAAGACCCAGCCATTTTCCCCGTCGCCACCATTTTCTCACTGCTGCAGCTGCGTGTTAGACGGCACCGCTGTTGCTGTGTGCGCTATACCTTGTTAATTTCAAGCCAATTTTCGCACAAATCTACAGATAGCTTGGGAGTAGGGAATGGTTGTGATTGCAGTCCTTTTAAGGACTAGGTTACACCATTTCCTACGACTTTTATCAGGCAGGTCTGTGCTCTTAAATAGATAGGTTGGGAGTAGTGTTGAGCGAGCACTAAAATGCTCGGGTGCTCGAAGCTCGGGCCGAGCTCGCCGTGATACTCGAGTGCTCGACCCGAGCAACGACCCCAATGTTAGTCTATGGGAGACTCGAGCATTTTTGAGGTGGCACCCCCGGCAGTCTTTTAAAAGCCTAACAAGTGCCCAAAACGATAGTGACAGTGCTCAAATGACATGAGGACAGCATGGGGATCGCCCCAGGAAGCATTTCTGACCCCCAGGTCACTGCTGTCAACAACGTGGTCAGAGGTATTAAGCCACTTTTACGGGCTCACAATAAAACATTCAAAAACGAAAGTGAAACTTTTTTCCTGTGAAATATGTTAAGGAACATCCTTTCCAGGGAAATGACTTGTGTATAAGTTAAAATAAATGACCAAAAACAAAAATACTCCTCCACACCTTCGGCTATGTTCACAAGTAGCATTTTTTATGCGTTTTTGCACTTTTATATTGCTTTCAACTATGACAAATGCATTCACCAGGAAATGTCATTTTAACATTTTACAACCTTATCTGGCCATGTGCTGTGTGACACATGCATAAAGTGCTGAAAAGACATGGGAACAGCATGGGGAAGACCCCTGGAAGCATCTCTGACTCCCAGGTCACTGTCTAAAAGTGTGCCCATCATAAGTGATCCTTGCCGCATCAGAAGATGCAGACTTGCAACTATCCCCATGCAAGTTCTAGTCCCAGGGCAGTGTTCAATTGTACCTCCCCCATTCCTTGCAATACAAGCGCAAGTATGCAGCCTGCCACCCACCCAACCCCAGGCTGCAATACCATACTGCTTGCTTGCTTGAACTTGAAATTGGGCCTTTTAAGCATGTGGGGACGGAATCTGGCCACCACGTGATGGCTGTGTTGGCGGCCTGGAATCCATACTCAGTCCCCAGCTGCCCGGCGGCCAGGTGTCCACACACGGTCCCCAGCCGCCTGGGGGCAGCCGGGTGTCCATAAACGGTCCCCAGCCGCCCCTATTTCTCCTTGGAACATCCCCCCACACACTTTTCTTAGCCCGGCCTGCTTTAGGCAGCATTGGGCAAGCCCACCAGAGAACCAGACTCCTCCGGTGGGCCCTGACTTCTCCATCGGTGGAGTTGAGAGTGCCAAGGTGAGGAGCATGATGATGATGACAGAAGTTAGCATCTGCTATGTTTTCTTTTAATGCAAGTGTAAGTGTGCAGCCTGCCACCCACCCACCCCCAGACTGCAATTCCATGCTGCTAGCTTACCATTGAAATGGGGCCTTTTAGTTTGGAGGAGGCCGAAGCTGGCCACTACCTCATGGCTGCTTCGGCAGCGAGGTATCCATACTCAGTCCCCAGCCGCCCCTATTTGTCCTGGTGTGCCTTATACATAAGATTAAGCGCGTATACCAAAACATTACCTGTGCCCTCCCCAGTGCATTTAGTGGGAAGGAGAGCCTATTCCGCTGTAGTGTGTGCATGCCAAACCCCTG
Organism: Phyllobates terribilis; assembly: GCF_046119375.1. Taxonomy (NCBI): domain Eukaryota; kingdom Metazoa; phylum Chordata; class Amphibia; order Anura; family Dendrobatidae; genus Phyllobates; species Phyllobates terribilis. Next base: position 805,015,096 of record NW_027362761.1, read on the forward strand.
TTCATGGTATATGCGAAGATGCCTCCCACCTTGCACCTGTCGTTGCAGACTTGCAACTATCCCCATTCAAGTCCTTGTCCCTGGGCAGTGTTCAATTGTACCTCTCTGATTCCTTGCAATGCAAGCGCAAGTATGCAGCCTGCCACCCACCCACCCCCAGGCTGCAATACCATACTGCTTGCTTGCACTTTAAATTTGGAATTTTAGGCATGTGGAGGCGGAATCTGGCCACCACGCCATGGCTGTGTCGGTGGCCTGGTATCCATGCTCAGTCCCCAGCCGCCTGGTGGCCGGGTGTCCCCGCTTGCTCCCCAGCCTCCAGGGGGTGGCCAGGTGTCCATACTCGGTCCCCAGCCACCCCTATTTGTCCCGGTAACCTTTCCCACACTTTTCTTAGCCTAGCCTGGCCTGCTTTAGGGCAGCATTGGCCGAGCCCACCGGACTATCAGACTCCTCCGGTGGGCCCTGGCTTCTCCATCAGGGGAGTTGAGAGTGCCAAGGTGAGGAGCATGATGAGGATGATAGAAGTTAGCATCTGCTTTGTTTTGTTGTAATGCAAGCGCATGTATGTAGTAGCGGCTAGGCCTGAGGTGGTCAGAGTTTTGGCGCATATCCTACCTCCTCCGAGGATTGCTGGATGTTTTCCTGCTACTATCCAAGTTCTATGACTCCCGTTAAAACAAAGCTTCAGGTGATAAATGATGGATGAGGTAGTTGCAAAGGAGAAAGAGCAGGAGGAACAGGAACCATTCACATCAATATCAGGCCAGTCAACCAGATATGTCTTGTAGGATATGTTTCTGTAACAAAAGGAGCGGTTCGGCTACACAGTTATAGGGCATACAGTGAGTGCAATGCCTACCAAAAATTTCAAGGCACTCCAATGCCTCTTGGAAATGACATGGAGGTCAGAGGGCGTTAACTAAACCTTTTTTTCCATTTATAGCAACTGGGTCTCCTGTGCACTGTTGGCCTAAGCAGTGAATGGAAGGCTTTCCTAAAATTATGAGGAACTGCAATGCCCCTTACAAGAGCCATGTATGGCACCCCAGGGGTCTGGTCACCACAGTAATAGAGATATTACGTCGGAGAGCAAGTGGGAGGTTTCCTGGTCAGGATCCCTTAAACATGCAACATCCTCCTGCCCCAGTCCTGGGAGGGGAGAATTCTGCCCTTATAAACTGGATCTGGGGCAGGGTTGAGTGAGTCAGAGAACAGAGAACAGTCAGAGTCAGAGTGAGAGCAAGGGAAAGTAACAGCAAGGAGCTCTGTAGGAGCTAGGAGCTAAAGACCAGGGGCTGGAAGCTGAGCAGAGCTCGCCCTGGCAGAAGACAATAGGAACCGGACACAGGAGTCCGAGGCTGTGAGGACTTATATATCCAGCAGCAGAAACCAGCCAGCAGGGGATTTCAGGTCCCCTGGCCATAGAAGCCCGGAGGCTCAGTCACAAGCAAGGGACCAGCACCGCCGTCGTGGAGCGGAGGCTAACAGAAGGCCCCAAGTCACCAGCCATATGGGTGAGCACTACACGGTACACTCAGGGACATGGGCTACTTCTACCCGCTTACAGCTAGGTAGCCAGGAAGAGTGCACACAGACGGGGAGGCCTACAACTCCACCTGGCCAGGGGAACTCCTGCTTGCTCACAGACTGACCAGGCCTCTTATGATAGCCAGTACTCCCGGGAGGGTCTACCTTATAATCATCAGTAAAGACCCTGAACTGCACTGCAAAGACTCTGAGTCGTTCCTTCTGCGCTCGTGCACCATCACCTCCATCATCCACACTCACTGCCCTGAGGCTATACTCCTCCCATGGGGAGTTATCCCATTCTCTGCTGCGCACACAACACCAGCCTCAGCGGTCTGACTCGCAGCAGTGGTACTCCCTGACCGCAATCCACAGGTGGCGCAGTCGGAAAATTAACCTCAAAACCTAAGAAAGACTGCCACTGGTTTGACCAGCCTGAGCCACGGGACCGGGACACCGCCACGGAGACTACAGACCCCAGAGACCCGGCACCGGGTATCCTACACACGTGTACACATGGCCCAGGGGGCGCGTCACATGCAGTACAGCATATTACAAACATAAGTCCCATTATTGGGGAGTGGGTGTCCCATAGTATTTGCTTATGCCTTGCAAGCAAAAGCTGCCAAAAATTAGGACGGAGCAACTTGCAATGTCCCTTACAAGAGCCATGCAGTACAGCATATTACAAGCATAAGTCCCATTATTGGGGAGTGGTTGTCCCATAGTATTTGCTTATGCCCTGCAAGCAAAAGCTGCCAATAATTAGGACGGAGCAACTTGCAATGCCCCTTACAAGAGCCATGCAGTACAGCATATTACAAACATAAGTCCCATTATTGGGGAGTGGTTGTCCCATAGTATTTGCTTATGCTTTCCAAGCAAAAGCTGCCAAAAATTAGGATGGAGCAACTTGCAATGCCCCTTACAAGAGCCATGCAGTACAGCATATTACAAACATAAGTCCCATTATTGGGGAGTGGGTGTCCCATAGTATTTGCTTATGCCTTGCAAGCAAAAGCTGCCAAAAATAAGGACAGAGGAACTTGCAATGCTGGCACCCTGGTGGTATAGTGGTGGTGGAGGCTGAGGATAAGGAGAAGAAGATAAAACAGCCGAAACGAGGAAGCGTATACCCATGTGTGGGTGTGAAGCGGTGCATGTGAATACACCTCCCGAAATAACACAGTGGATTTGACTTTGTTACTCTGCTGTCATTTGGTGGTGATGAGAAGTCTGGCCCAATCCAGCCCTTGTTCATTTTGATAAGGGTCAGCTTGTCAGCATTGTCAGTTGACAGGCGAGTGCGCTTATCAGTTATAATTCCCCCAGCGGCACTAAAAACACGCTCCGATAACACGCTAGCGGCAGGGCAGGCCAGGACCTCCAAGGCGTACAGAGCGATTTCATTCCAAGTGTCCAGCTTGGATACCCAATAATTAAAAGGCACAGAGGAATCACGGAGGACGCTGGTACGGTCGGCAAGGTACTCCCTCACCATCTTTTGAAACTTTCCACTCCTTGTGAGAGTACCCCGCGCCTCAGAGCCTGTAAGCTGGGCGGGTGTCAGAAAACTGTCCCAGAACATTGACAGTGTTCCCCTGCCTCTGCTCAATTGGAGTTGCATCTCTCTCGCCTGTACGCCTTGGTTGGGCAACGAACTGTGACCTATGCCACTAGCGTGTTCAGATGGGAATTTTTTTTTGAGTTCTGCAGCAAGGGCCTTCTTGTACTGCCCCATTTTTGTGGACCTCTCCACCTCAGGAATAAGAGAGTGAAAGTTCTCCTTGTAGCGGGGGTCTACAAGTGTCACCAACCAGTAATGACTGTCACCCAACATTTTGATAACGCGAGGGTCACGGTTAAGGCAGCGTAACATAAAGTCAGCCATGCGTGCCAGACTGGTAACGGGCAAGATTCCCGTGTCCTCACCAAGATGACGACTGACCATGCTCTCCTCCTCCTCCTCCTTCTCCTTCTCTTCCTCCTCCCCCTCCTCTTCCTCCTCCCCCCTGTCCTCAAGCCACCCACGCTGAACCGACGGTATGACACTTGTACAGGTACTACCGTCTACAACGCATGATAGCAGCTCCTGTTCTTCCTCCTCCTCCTCCTCCTCCTCTCCCTCATTGTCCCCCAATGCACATTGGGATGAGATGAGGCTGGGCTGTGTGTACTCGCCCGCTACGGCTTCTTGATCCATCTCATCATACTCTGGCTGCAATGTCTCCTCTTTAATTCTCTGCAGAGAGCGTTGCAAAAGACAGACAAGTGGGATGCTGACACTAATGATGGCGTCATCACCACTCACCATCTTGGTGGCCTCCTCAAAGTTTGTCAGGATGGTACATATGTCAGACATGCAGTTCCACTCCTGAGGTCTTATGTGTGGAGTCTGACCTGAATATCGACGGCCTTGTTGCAGCTGGTACTCCACAACTGCTCTCTTCTGCTCACAAATCCTTTGCTACATGTGGAGGGTAGAGTTCCAATGTGTGGGGACATCGCACACCAGTCGGTGTGCCGGAAGCTGCAAACGCTGCTGCAACACAGCAAGGGCGGCGGAAGCTGTAGCCGACTTGCGAAAATGAGCTGACAGGCGGCGTACTTTCACGAGCAGATCTGGCAACTCGGGGTACGATTTAAGAAACCGCTGAACCACGAGGTTAAGCACATGAGCCAGGCATGGTACGTGTGTGATCTCACCTCACCTCAGAGCCGCCACCAGGTTATGGCCATTGTCACACACGACCATGCCGGGATGTAGGTTCAGCGGTCTCAGCCACAGATCTGCCTGCTCTTTCACAGCTGTCCACAACTCACAAGCAGTGTGAGGTTTATCACCTAAGCTTATGAGTTTCAGCACAGCCTGTTGCCCCTTGGCGGAGGCAGTACTGCAATGCTTCCAGCTTGTAACTGATGTGGTGATATCTGAGATGGAGGCTGAACATGAGGAGGAGGAGGAGGATGCGCAGGAGCTGTACACTGTGGGGGCAACTCTGACTGACAAAGGGCCCGCAATCCTCGGTGTGGGGAGGATGTGTTCCGCCCCAAGGTCCGACTGGGTCCCGGCTTCCACTATGTTTATCCAGTGTGCCGTCAGAGAGATGTACCATCCCTGGCCACAAGCACTTGTCCACGTGTCCGTTGTTAGGTGGACTCTCCCAGTAACTGCGTTGTTGAGGGCACGGCAGATGCTTTGGGACACGTGCTTGTGTAGTGCGGGGATGGCACACCGGGCAAAATAGTGTCGGCTGGGGACCGAGTACCGAGGGACGGCCACAGCCATAAGATTGCGGAAGGATTCCGTCTCCACCAGCCTAAAAGGCAGCATTTCCAACGCAAGCAGTCGTGAAATGTGCGAATTTAGGACTGTGGCCTGTGGGGCGTTAGCTGTGAATTTCCGCTTTCGTTCAAAGGTCTGGGATATGGACAATTGAACGCTGCGGTGCGACGTGGACGTGGACGTTGATGCTGTTTCTTGAGAAACTGCCATAACAAGTGAAGACTGAGAGGAGGGGGCATCTTTAAATGCAGTATGGACAGGGGATTGCCTTGCACACACAATAGGGGGTTCTATTGCAAGCTCAACAGTGGAAGAAGCAGTGGTGACACCCGCTGACACTGGTCGTGGACCCTGGGTTTCGCCCCACAAAGTCGGGTGCTTTGCTGCCATGTGCCTGATCATGCTGGTGGTGGTCAGGCTGGTAGTTTTGTCACCCCTGCTGATGCTGGCATGGCAGGTGGAACATATGGCCTTTTTGGGGTTATCAGCAGAGTCTTTAAAAAAATTCCAGACTCTGGAAGACCTACCGCTTGTACTGGCAACGTCCCTCGTGTTGGTGTTACGGGGAATGGTTGCCTGCCTTCTGTCTGCGGCCACCACACTGCTTCTTCTTGCCTGTTGGGGTACTCTGCCTCCCTCCCCCTGTGTGCTGCTGGCCTCACTCTGCATGTCCTCCTTCCACGTTGGGTCAGTTACTAGATCATCCACCACCTCCTCCTCTTCCACTTGCGCACCACGATCCTCCTCCTCACTTCCTGGCAATTGTGTCTCGTCATCGTCTACCTCTTGTGACAGATTGCCAACGTCGACTTCCTGTGGCCGTGGCTGTTCAAATATTTGGGCTTCGCAACATGGGATCTCCTCTTCCACCACTTCAAGCGTAACAGGCGAGAGGCCCAAATATGGAAATGGACCTGTGAACAGCTCTTCAGAGTGTCCAAGTGTGGGATCACTTGCTGTCTGACGACACTCGGCATGGTGGGAGGAAGGAGCATCAGGGTGAGGAGGAGTATGCGGTCGAGACTCACGGCTACTAAGAGTTGACCGTGTGGAAGACAGACCGGAGGTGGTGGTGCCCAGGTAACTGGAAGTATTATCTGCTATCCAATTAATAACCTGTTCACACTGATCAGTTCTCAATACTGGTGTTGTTCTGTGCTTCCCTAGTAATTCGGTCAAGAAGTGGGAGCGAGAAGATGTGGCTGTTGGTTGTGGCACATTTTCACCTTGGTCACGGCCCCGTCCTCTGCGCGAACCATCAACAGAACGTCCACTTCCAAGTCCCTTGCCATGCGCCTTGCCCATTGTAAATGAAGTAAATAGCTTACACTTGCACTATCAATGGAAAAAGGGTAATAAAGAGTAGATTAGAACCGTGGAAGAGGAAAACCACAGTTATTGTTTACTGGGGTATACCACACTTTTTTAAATAGAGATATTTGCGGCTGAACAGTGAACGACACACTCAAACTGCTTTTTTTTTAGATACCAAAGGCCCAAAACTGGATAGTACAGCGATTTGATCCGTGGAACTGCGAAACCACACTGGGATGTCGGGCCTACACAAGACTATTTTCAACAGATATATTTTTGTGTCACAATAGTCAGGAGACACTACTGTTTTTCTTTACGGAAAAAACTACCAAAAGCTGAATAATAGAGATTTTTTACCGTGGGATGGCAAAACCACAGTTATTGTTTACTGGGGTATACCACACTTTTTAAAATAGAGATATTTGCGGCTGAACAGTGAGCGACACACTCAAACTGCTTTTTTTTCAGATACCAAAGGCCCAAAACTGGATAGTACAGCGATTTGACCCGTGGAACTGCGAAACCACACAGGGATGTCGTGCCTACACAAGACTATTTTCAACAGATATATTTTTGTGTCACAACAGTCAGGAGACACTACTGTTTTTCTTTATGGGAAAAACTACCAAAAGCTGAATAATAGAGATTTTTTACCGTGGGATGGCAAAACCACAGTTAATGTTTACTGGGGTATACCAGACTTTTTTAAATATATAGATTTGCGGCTGAACAGTGAGCGACACACTCAAACTGTTTTTTTTTAGATACAAATGGCCCAAAATGGATAATTCAGAGGTTTGAACCGTGGAAGTGCAAAACAACACTTCTGTTTCTCTAGCCTACACCAGACTATTTTCAACAGTTATATTTGTGTCTGAAAAATCAGAGACACGCTTTTTTTTTGTGGGGGGGGGGGACACACCAAAAGGTTAATAAGACGGGTATTTGTACAGTGTGAAGGAGAAAAAAAAAAGGAGGATTTAGATGAAAAAAAAGGATTTTTCCGGGCCCCTGACACCTGGTGCTAAGTCCAGCAATTTCAGCAACAGGAGCACACAGGACTGTAATGCAGCGTTTGCTGGTATAACCACTGTGTCTCCTATACAGCCTGCCTGCCTGGTATCTGGGATGGATATTAGTCCTGAAAAGGACTGTTTGTTTGTTCTGGCAGCCTTTACAGACCCTAAAATAACTATTTCGCAGTTTATATCTCTCCCTAAATCAGCAGCGCTGTCCCTACACTGTATAATGCGGAGCGACTGTATCCAAGATGGCGGCGCCCGGTTTTAAATACTCGAGGTGACGCTGTGCGGCCAGCCAATCACTGTAATGCCCACAACCAACATGGCTGCAGCATTACAGTGACTGGCTGGCAATCCCTGCATGTTCATTGGCTCTGTAAAGAGCGCCAAACATGCAGGGCGGAGACCCGAGCTCCCGCCCGAGTAACCCGGAAATGCTCGGTGCACGCCGAACATCCCGAGTAGCGTGATGCTCGGGCGAGTACCGAGCAGTGTCGAGCATGTTCGCTCAACACTAGTTGGGAGTAAAGACTAATTGTAATTGCATTCCTTTTCAGGACTAAGTTACATCAGTTCCTATCAGTTTTTGCCAGGCAGGTCTGTGCCAATGCTGTGCAAGTTTTTTTCACAGCATTTGGCTAAAACTAGCAAAGCTAATCCTTTTTGGCCTATTGCAGAGTGTGTTAGTCAGTGGAGTAGCCTATCTGTGTTGCAAGCTACACCACCTGTGTATAGAATACCAATTTTTTTACTGCACCTAGTGAAGTAAAACCTTTTGGACATAGCATCATTCTTTTAGTCCATCTATACTGACCTCCATCAGGTTGCAAATTAAAAATAATTTTTATCTGCATCTAGCTCTGAAAAATATTTGGGCTTCTAGCAGTGTGTGGGGCTTGCTCTATTAGTCCATCTGTACTGACCTCCATCAGGTTGCAAATTGTATATACTTTTTTTCTGCATCTAGCTCTGAAAAAATATTTGGGCTTCTAGCAGTGTGTGGGACTTGGTCTATTAGTCCATCTATACTGACCTCCATCAGGTTGCAAATTGAATATAATTTTTTTCTGCATCAAGCTCTGAAAAAATATTTGGGCTTCTAGCAGTGTGTGGGACTTGGTCTATTAGTCCATCTATACTGACCTCCATCAGGTTGCAAATTAAAAATAATTTTTATCTGCATCTAGCTCTGAAAAAATATTTGGACTTCTAGCAGTGTGTGGGACTTGTTCTATTAGTCCATCTGTACTGACCTCCATCAGGTTGCAAATTGAATAGAATTTTTTTCTGCATCTAGCTCTGAAAAAATATTTGGGCTTCTAGCAGTGTGTGGGACTTGGTCTATTAGTCCATCTATACTGACCTCCATCAGGTTGCAAATTGAATATAATTTTTTTCTGCATCTAACACAGCCAATAGTTTTGGCCTAATACCACAGTTTGGCCACTCAGCTCTGCTCGGTACCCATCCATTGTTTTTTTTGTGCAAGCAACTTCAGAGTTGTGAATTAGTTAACCACCAAAATGAGTGGAAAAAGGCCTGCTGCTGGTGGAAAGGGTAATAGGCGTGTTGGGAAGGGGAAAAAAGGTTGTGTCTGTGGGGTAGGTGTTAAAGCAACAGTAACATCTGCAGAAGAAAGACCATCTTCCAGCCAAACTAAAATGTCTACTTCTTTTAGCGGACAATGTGATAAGATCCCTTTCTTACGGCCACGCGAATCGCACAAAACAGCAGGTGCTTCAACGGATATCAAGTGCTCCTTTAAGTGGGCTCTCCTCCACATCAACTTCAACATCACAAATACTCCAGTCCTCAGAGGTGTCACCCCAATCGCACTTGCTTCCTCACAGCTCCCAAATCTCCAGCTGCCCGTCTGAGTATGAGGTAGAACAGATGGTTGAGTCTGCAGAGCTGTTTACTCATGCTATAGCCTGGGAATCAGAGGTCGGCTCCAGCGCTTCTGTGAATCCAGACGAGGAAATGATCTGCACTGATGCCCAGAATCTTTATGAGTCGGATCCAGGACCAGACGCAGAAGGTTCTGACCATATGAGGAAGTCAATGATGAGAATCAAATACCTGATTGGAGCGACAACTTTAGTTTTTTGTCAGGGCAGGAACAGGTTGGCTCTGAGGACAACGGGTGTGATAACACACAGGGTGATGATGATGAGGTTGGAGATAGCACTTACTGTCAACCCACAGTCAGCCAAGAGATGAGGTCAGCAGAGGAGGTGGAGGAAGATGCTAGTGACGACGAGGTCAGGTTGCGCCTTCCTGGACAGAGACGTAGTACTGGAAGCACGTCAACAACTGCATCCTCAAACACAACTCTGCCTCTCACCACAAGTCGTGGTGGCTCTTCAGGTCGCATGGGTGGTAAGCCTTGCATAGCCTGGGCATTTTTTCAGATCGATAAAGATGACCCAACTCGTGTTATCTGTAACATTTGTCAGCAAAAGCTAAGTAGAGGCCAAAAAATACATAGTTTGAGTACTTCATGCATGAACCGGCACATAGACATGAAGCATAAGTTGCAGTGGGAAGCTCACTGAGCTACAATGCGGCCTAGCCGGCCGGGCCAACCACCGTCTGCCACATCTTGTGCATCCTCGGCCTCTTCATCCTCTGTGACTGGGGGTACAGCAGTCACACCTGTTTTGGGACGCAGACCTGCCACCTTTTTACCCGCAACTGCCAGCGTGATTGGCAGATCATCATTTTCTTTGGAGGTGGTAACACCAGCTGGTGTTGAGCGCTGTCCGACATCGATAGCACCACCTTTGGATCAAGGCAACCTAACATGTCCGCCTGCATCTTCCTCACAGACGGGCAGTTTGCCGGGGACACCCTTATCAACCCCGTCTAAGCACAACAGCCAGCCCTTGGTCCCTCAGATGTGGACAAGTAAAAGACCATTTCCTCCTAGCCATGAGAAAGCTAAGAGGTTGAATTTCACCATCTGCAAGCTCTTGGCTACAGAAAAGCTGCCTTTCCGCCTGGTGGACACAGAGGATTTTCGAGACCTTATGTCCGTCGCAGTGCCCCAGTACCAGATGCCCAGTTGGCACTACTTCTCAAAGAAAGGTGTCAAAAAACCAGACAATGTGAACTGAGGTCTAAGATGGCAGACATACAAGAAACAGAGGCATGTTCACACTAGCAAAAAAGAAGCAAGACAAAAATATATCTCATACCCTACCATAATTATATATAAATGTAAAGCAAAATTGCATAATAAATATAGGGTACTTAGTGAACTATTTTTGATCAAAAAAAGTATACAAGCCGTCCCACCAGCGGCAAGGTGACCCTAAATTGGGACGGTACCTATACTGCCTATATTAAAAACCTTACTGTATATCAAAGTTGAAGTAATGCATATAAAAGGGTAGACAAATAGGACCGGGTCCCAACTCCAGACCACCTAGGCCCGTGGTAAGCTACATATATACCAATCAGCTCAACAAAGGGCATGCCACACCCTTAAATTGCACAGAATGCAAACAAGTCAAAAAACCAGACAATGTGAACTGAGGTCTAAGATGGCAGACATACAAGAAACAGAGGCATGTTCACACTAGCAAAAAAGAAGCAAGACAAAAATATATCTCATACCCTACCATAATTATATATAAATGTAAAGCAAAATTGCATAATAAATATAGGGTACTTAGTGAACTATTTTTGATCAAAAAAAGTATACAAGCCGTCCCACCAGCGGCAAGGTGACCCTAAATTGGGACGGTACCTATACTGCCTATATTAAAAACCTTACTGTATATCAAAGTTGAAGTAATGCATATAAAAGGGTAGACAAATAGGACCGGGTCCCAACTCCAGACCACCTAGGCCCGTGGTAAGCTACATATATACCAATCAGCTCAACAAAGGGCATGCCACACCCTTAAATTGCACAGAATGCAAACAAGTCAAAAAACCAGACAATGTGAACTGAGGTCTAAGATGGCAGACATACAAGAAACAGAGGCATGTTCACACTAGCAAAAAAGAAGCAAGACAAAAATATATCTCATACCCTACCATAATTATATATAAATGTAAAGCAAAATTGCATAATAAATATAGGGTACTTAGTGAACTATTTTTGATCAAAAAAAGTATACAAGCCGTCCCACCAGCGGCAAGGTGACCCTAAATTGGGACGGTACCTATACTGCCTATATTAAAAACCTAACTGTTTTGCTAGTGTGAACATGCCTCTGTTTCTTGTATGTCTGCCATCTTAGACCTCAGTTCACATTGTCTGGTTTTTTGACTTGTTTGCATTCTGTGCAATTTAAGGGTGTGGCATGCCCTTTGTTGAGCTGATTGGTATATATGTAGCTTACCACGGGCCTAGGTGGTCTGGAGTTGGGACCCGGTCCTATTTGTCTACCCTTTTATATGCATTACTTCAACTTTGATATACAGTAAGGTTTTTAATATAGGCAGTATAGGTACCGTCCCAATTTAGGGTCACCTTGCCGCTGGTGGACGGCTTGTATACTTTTTTTGATCAAAAATAGTTCACTAAGTACCCTATATTTATTATGCAATTTTGCTTTACATTTATATATAATTATGGTAGGGTATGAGATATATTTTTGTCTTGCTTCTTTTTTGCTAGTGTGAACATGCCTCTGTTTCTTGTATGTCTGCCATCTTAGACCTCAGTTCACATTGTCTGGTTTTTTGACTTGTTTGCATTCTGTGCAATTTAAGGGTGTGGCATGCCCTTTGTTGAGCTGATTGGTATATATGTAGCTTACCACGGGCCTAGGTGGTCTGGAGTTGGGACCCGGTCCTATTTGTCTACCCTTTTATATGCATTACTTCAACTTTGATATACAGTTAGGTTTTTAATATAGGCAGTATAGGTACCGTCCCAATTTAGGGTCACCTTGCCGCTGGTGGGACGGCTTGTATACTTTTTTTGATCAAAAATAGTTCACTAAGTACCCTATATTTATTATGCAATTTTGCTTTACATTTATATATAATTATGGTAGGGTATGAGATATATTTTTGTCTTGCTTCTTTTTTGCTAGTGTGAACATGCCTCTGTTTCTTGTATGTCTGCCATCTTAGACCTCAGTTCACATTGTCTGGTTTTTTGACTTGTTTGCATTCTGTGCAATTTAAGGGTGTGGCATGCCCTTTGTTGAGCTGATTGGTATATATGTAGCTTACCACGGGCCTAGGTGGTCTGGAGTTGGGACCCGGTCCTATTTGTCTACCCTTTTATATGCATTACTTCAACTTTGATATACAGTTAGGTTTTTAATATAGGCAGTATAGGTACCGTCCCAATTTAGGGTCACCTTGCCGCTGGTGGGACGGCTTGTATACTTTTTTTGATCAAAAATAGTTCACTAAGTACCCTATATTTATTATGCAATTTTGCTTTACATTTATATATAATTATGGTAGGGTATGAGATATATTTTTGTCTTGCTTCTTTTTTTCAAAGAAAGGTGTGCCTGCGCTCCACCAGCATGTCGCACACAACATCACTGCTTCTTTGAGAAACTCTGTGTGTGACAGGGTGCATTTCACCACAGACACTTGGACGAGTAGGCATGGACAGGGGCGTTACATGTCGCTGACTGGGCACTGGGTAACTATGGTGACAGCAGGCAATCTGCTTTATCTCAAAGTTCCTCCACTGCTTCTGCCTCCTCAACCCCCTCTCGGTCCTCCACCTGCACCCAAAGCCTGTCTGGTCATGCCACAAGCTTTCTAACTGCGCAGAAGGGATCCTGCACACCTCCTTACTATGCTGGCAGTAGGGCTCAACGTCATCAGGCGGTTTTTACTTTGAAATGTCTGGGAAATGTGAGTCACACAGCTGAGGAGTTGTGGTCAGCTCTGTAGAACCAATTTCATGAATGGTTGTCTCCACTGGACCTGAAACCAGGGAAGGCCGTGTGCGACAATGCTGCAAACCTGGGTGCGGCCCTTCGCCGGGGCAATGTCACACACGTGCCTTGTATGGCTCACGTGTTGAACCTGGTTGTCCAGCAATTTTTAGCCCACTATCCCGGACTAGATGGCCTTCTGCAGAGGGCACGGTCGCTGTGTGCTCACTTCCGCCATTCGCATCCCGCAGCTCAGCGACATACATCTCTACAGAAGTTGTTGGGCCTGCCACTTCACCGGCTAAAATGCGATGTGCCTACCCGGTGGAATTCAACTCTGCACATGTTGCAGCGACTGTGGCAGCACCGACAAGTCCTGGTGCAATACGTTCTGACGTATAGCCTGGGCCAACGAGATCCAGAGGTGGGGCAAATCACGCTGGAGGAGTGGTCTCAGATCAGGGACCTATGCACCCTTCTGCACAGTTTTGAAATGGCGACGAAGATGTTTAGTGCTGACGATGCCATTATCAGCATGACTATTCCGGTGATTTACATGCTGGAGCACATGTTAAACAGAATTCAGAGTCAGGTGGTGGCACAAGAGGAGGTGGAGGAAGTAGAGGAGGAGGAGTTGTATGCGGAAGGGCTAACATCTGCAAGGTCCAGACGGTCGGCAGCACTAAGGCAGCAGGCATGTGAGGGTGGGGGAGATGGTTTTACCAGGGCGCATGGTAGCAGCCAAACTAGTGAGGAAGGTGCAGGAGCCCAGGAAGAAGTGGAGGACGAACTGATGGAAGACTCATCAGATGAGGGAGACCTTGATCACATTTCTGTTGTGCGAGGTTGGGGGGAGAGGACAGAGGAAGGAAGCATGATTGTTACCTCGCCACCAACACAACAGGGACTTGGTGCTCCTGGATGCGCAACACACATGAGTGCCTTCTTGCTGCACTACCTGCAACATGACCCTCGAATTGTGAGAATTAGAAATAATCCTGACTACTGGGTTGCCACACTGTTAGATCCCCGGTACAAAAGTAAATTTGCAGAAATTATTCCTGCCATAGAAAGGGATGCACGCATGCAGGAGTATCAGCAGAGACTGTTGCAGAATCTTACATGTGCTTTTCCACAAAATACCAGTGGTGCACGTAGTGAATCTCACAGTTCCAACTTGCCAACCGTGGGACCTTCAAGTGTTCAGCACTCAAACCGTAACAGAACCACAGTATCTGCTGGTAACATCAATTTTGCGGAATCATTTCACCACTTTTTTAGCCCATCCTTTGCAAGGCCACAGGAGACAAGAAGTCTGACACATAGTCAACACCTAGAGACGATGGTACAGGAGTATCTCCAAGTAAACATTGAAGCCATGACTGTGTCACTGGACCCTTGCTCTTTTTGGGCTTCCAATCTGGATAAATGGCCGGAGCTAGCCACTTACGTCTTGGAGATCTTGTCATGCCCCGCAGCCAGCGTTCTGTCTGAACGTGTGTTCAGCGCTGCTGGTGGTGTGCTGACAGATAAGCGCACGCGGCTCTCCACTGATAATGTAGACAGACTCACGTTCATAAAGATGAATAAATCATGGATCTAAAATGACTTTTCTACCCCTGTGTCATCCTGGGAAGAGTAAAAGCATGATTGGTTAAAATCACCCCACCAACCGTTTTAAGCTTTCAAATTACTAATCATGTTTATCTGTATCTTGGCTGGAAAATAATTTGGGCTTTGTAGCAGTGTGCAGTACTGATTCCATTAGGCCATCTATACTAAGCTCCACCAGATTTAAAATTACTAATCATGTTTATCTGTATCTTGGCTGGAAAATAATTTGGGCTTTGTAGCAGTGTGCAGTACTGATTCTATTAGGCCATCTATACTAAGCTCCACCAGATTTAAAATTACTAATCATGTTTATCTGTATCCTGGCTGGAAAATAATTTGGGCTTTGTAGCAGTGTGCAGTACTGATTCTATTAGGCCATCTATACTAAGCTCCACCTGATTTAAAATTACTAATCATGTTTATCTGTATCTTGGCAGGAAAATAATTTGGGCTTTGTAGCAGTGTGCAGCACTGATTCTATTAGGCCATCTATACTAAGCTCCACCAGATTTAAAATTACTAATCATGTTTATCTGTATCTTGGCTGGAAAATAATTTGAGCTTTGTAGCAGTGTGCAGTACTGATTCTATTAGGCCATCTATACTAAGCTCCACCAGATTTAAAATTAATAATAATTTTTAGCTGCATCTAGTCCGGAAAATAATTTTGGGGCTCCGAGATGCGCAAGACACATAAGTGCCTTCTTGCTGCACTACCTGCAACATGACCCTCAGATTGTCAGAATTCGAAGTAATCCTGACTACTGGGTTGCCACACTCTTAGATCCCCCACACTCTTCGATCAACCTTTTCATTTTAATAAAGACCAAAAAAATGGTCATTTTTGAAATTATAAGCATTAGCAGGTTATTAGAAACTGAAATCAAACAGTTTTCAACTCAAAACTTTATTCTAGGTGATGTTACATTTGCACATAGGACCCCTTGTTCGAAAGGAGCTTCTGAACTCTCTCGTCCATTGAATTTGTCAGGTTTTGGATGGTTTCTGCTTCAATTGTTTTGCATGAGGACAGAATACCCTCCCAGAGCTGTTGCTTAGATGTGAACTGCCTCCCGCCATCATAGACACTCCTTTTGATGATGCTCCAGAGGTTCTGAATGGGGTAGAGGTCAGGGGATCATGGGGGTCACACCATAAGTTTGTCCCCTTTTATGCCCATATCAGCCAGAGATGCAGATGTGTTATGTGCAGCATGAGACGGTGCATTATCATGCATGAAAATGATCTTGCTGTGGAATACATGGTTCTTCTTCTTGAACCATGGCAGGAAGTGCTGTTTGAGAAACTCCACATACATTATGGAGTTCATCTTTACCCCTTCAGGGATCCTAAAGGGGCCGACAATCTCTCTCCCCATGATTCCAGCCCAAAACATTACTCCACCTCCTCCTTGTTGGCACTGTAGCCGTGTTTGCGTGGGGTGTCCATCAACCAGCCATCCTCCACTCCATCCATCTGGACCATCGAGCGTTGCACGGCACTCATCCGTGAACAAAACAGTTTTGGAATCAGCCTTCATGTATTGTTTGACCCACTGGAGCCGTTTCTGCTTGTGTGCAGTGGATAGAGGAGGTCGACAGGATGGCGTACGCACAGCTGCAAACCTCTGAAGGACCCTGCATCTTGTTGTTCGGGGGACGTTGGAGGCACCAGCAGCTTCAAAAACTTGTCTGCTGCTATGACAAGGCTTTTTTGCCGCTGCTCTTTTAACCTGACGTAATTGCCTGTAGGAAAGAGTCCTCAATCTGCCCTTATCAGCATGCACACGTGTGTACTGTGAATCAGCTACATACTTCTTGATTGCCAAGACACTACATCCTGATCATCGCACAATGTTGATTGTAGTCATGCCTTGACCTAAACACTCCACAATTTGTTGCTTCTCAGCAACCGACACATCCTTTTTCATTCCCATTTTGGCAGAAAATGTAGGCTGCTTAATAATGTGGGACAGCCTTCTTAAGTAGTCTTGCCTTTCATTGGACACTCCTGCCAAACTAATTAGCACCGGTGTCTGCAATTGCTTACAGTGATATAAAGAGCCCTGACACACATCACCATCAATGAGTTTAACTGACAAACAAACAAATTCTTCCCTTATCACTCCTAAACACTTTTTGCATAATAATTTGGAACACAGTGTACATGTGCTTTTCCACAAAACACCAGTGGTTCACGTAGTGAATCTTACAGTTCTAACTTGCCAACCATGGCCTGTATGGAGTTGTTCAATAAAGGGCCCAAAATTAAGATAACATAGACGGGAGAGGTCTCTATGAATAGGAATTCCTAAGTATTTGATACCCTGTGAGGGCCAGGCAAAGGGAAAGTTGGACTGGATGGAATCCTGTATGGATTTGGGGAGGGAGACATCGAGGGCCTCAGACTTCGCTGCATTGATTTTAAAATTTGACCATGTAACAAAGTGATCTATTTCAGCCATAACAGCAGGGATGGATATATGTGATTGAGTGATATATACTAGGACATCATCATCAAATAGAGAGCACTTGTACTCGGTGCCTTCCACCTCAATCCACCTAATATTGGGGTTATGGCGAATTGATGAGAGCAGGTGCTCCGTCACTAGGATGTATAAGAGAGGGGACAGAGGACATCCCTGCCTTGTCCCATTGGTGATTATGAAAGGTGATGAAAATGTTCTGACGCGCCCCCTGGGCCTTGGGACACCCGGAGCCGGACCCTTTTTGGTGGATGCTGGTGGTTGTAGTCTCCGTGGCGGCGACTCGGTTCCATGGCTCGGGGCGGTCAAACCAGTGGCAGAACTATTTATGTGGTTTTGATGTTTAAACGTCCGACTACGACACCCGTGGATTGCGGTCAGAGTGAACCGCCGCTGCAGGGCAGACCGCTGAGGCTGGTGTTGTGGGTGCAGCAGAGCGTAGCATAACTCCCCACGGGAGGAGTATAGCCTCAGGGCAGTGTATGCGGAGGAAGGAGGTGATGGTGCAGGGCAGCAGTAGTAACGACACGGAGTCAGTGATGCAGTCCAGGGCCTTTACTCACAGTTCTTATTATCCAGACCACTTCTGCAGGTAACGGCTGCCCACGTCGTACTGTGCTCACCAGGTGAGGGGCTCAGACAACTCCCAGATAACTTTGGAGCACTTCACAGGACCCTCTTTGTGTGTCCTTTGTCTGGCCTTTCTTACCAACCCTTCTGTCCGGCTGCCTCGGGCCTCCTCTTGGTAAACTTGGCGCCAGTTTCCCTGACCGTATGTGGTGCCTTCCTAGCGGGTGTAGCGAGGGGCTGCACCATATAAAATGTCACAGCCTCCGGTTTGTAGCTGAGGGTCGTTTCCCTCCTCCACTAGTTTCGGGGACCGGTCTCCCCCTTTGGCCTGACCCCTCCACGCAGGTGGATTCGGGCGTGCGGTGGCGACTCGCCCGTCCGCACCCCTGAGATCCCTTCGTTCCTCGTTCCTGGAGCCTTCTCCGCTCCTCTTCCTTCCTTCTCCCTCTTCCAGGCCTGGGCCTCTGTTACTAGGCCCACCTCCGGAGCAGAGCACATGCAGAGCCCCTGCTCCCTGTCACTTCTGCTCAGACTTCTCTGCACTGAACTAAGATGGTGCCCACCTTTTATACTCCCTTCTCAATGCACCCAGGAACTGCTTCCTCCCTGCTCCTGCACTACAGGGTTCCCCTTCCTCAGTGTTCCCTCTCCCCACTCCAGCCAGGGACAAGGACTTTCGTGCCCATCTCAGGGGTATATTGGTCGCCCTGCCTCACAGCAATGTGGTGTAATGCATGCAGGTGTCGGGTCCTGATCCACACTCCATCCTTACCTGAGAGTGAGATATCACACCTCTGGGTGAGGTGCAATACCTCTGTAGCAATAGAGCCCTCAGGGTGCTACAGTTCCATTTATCTTCAGCCTAGGTGACGTATTGCGATACAGGGCCGTGATTTTGGCTATAAAAGGGTCCCCTAGGCCCCTACCCCAAGCTTTTTAAGAGACTCTATGGAATGCTTTCTCAGCATCCAACGAGAGTATCTAATTACAAATTTTTAACTGCATCTAGCCCAGGAAATACTTTGTGCCTAGTAGCAGAGTCTGCTCGTCAGCGGATTATCCCGGCTGTTAAGCAAGCTACACCACCTGTAGTTTGAACACTTAATTTTTTCAAAGGAAATGCTTCGGGACCACGGGATACTCAGTGAAGAGCATCAGGAGGCACCCCAAGGCATAGGGGCTGGGACTGGCGGTAGGATGCCTTGCGGTGGACAGCCGAGCTCGATCCTTATAAAAGCTTTTTAACTGCAGCAGCTTTAGTGGACGATACTGGAGCTGGAAATACGCGGCTGCTGGCATGAGACTTGCCCTCCAATACATCCTTGTAAAAGGATTTAAAGTGTATTCATTCAAATTAGAGAGACAATTTAAATTAAAAAGCTTAGAGCTGCCTCCACCACAGGGGGGCTCGCTTGACCCACCAGCGGATAGGCACCAGTATTGGGAGAGGGGGGCTGGCCGTCAGGGTCCACCGCGGCTCTGGCACAAACCCGGCAACACGGAGGTGGCACGGGCAGGAACGGACTGGCCGTTTCGGCTTCTCACTTTTTGGATTTTAGAAGGGCATGACATGCCTATATCTGTGTCTCCCCCTCCTTTTACTCCTCCACCTCTTTTCTTTTCGCATGACTATATGTGCTTGTCACTTTTCCATGTGTTAGTTATGTCTTCTGAGCAGTTTGTCAGCTTTTGGACACCTTTGAAGGTGTTTTCTATGTGTTTCTATGTGTTTTTGTTTGCCTGCCATTGGTTTTAATGGTGTTCGAAGGTGTACGACGAACAGTTCGATGAACAGTTCGGCGAACACACGGGTGTTCGACGAACCGAACCGAACTCCAACACTACGGGGGTGGCTCAACACTACTGGATACGCTGGGCAATTGGGAGCCAGTGAAGGGATCTTTTAGAGTGCAAACTTATAGATTGCTGGAGCCAGTCCACAGTAGAAAAGCAGCCATAGAGTGTCCGGGAACCTTCCCACAGACTTTTCTTAGCAAGGGTTGTTTCTTGGCAGGATTGGACGGGCCCACCAGAGAACCAAAGATTCCTCTGGTGGGTTCTGGCTTCTCCTTCAGGAGAGTTCATAGAGTAAACCTTGATGGTCGTGATGATGATAGAGGCCACCATCTCCTTAGCTTGCTGCTGATACTTTTCTGTTGGAATCAGCTTGGCTCCAACCAGCCTGTAATATTTCCAGTGAATTATGGCAATACCCCATGGAATTGGCAGTGCCCCCAGTACCAGTAGCAAAGCCATCCACAATTTCCTTCTCAGGAATTTTATTTGGTAGACTGAGTGGCTGCCCAAATACATTAGTTTCTCACAAAGGAGCTGAAGATACTAAGAGGCAGTAGGTGCAAGTTTCTCCAGCATGTTAGAGCGGAGATTACATAAGGGAATATATCAGGAGAGACTAATTCAGAGATGTACAGAGGAGAAAGGTTATGGATGGCTTTGTAAGTCAGTGTTAGTAGTTTGAACTGGATACGCTGGGCAATTGGGAGCCAGTGAAGGAATCTTTTAGATTGCAATCTTATAGATTGCTGGAGCCAGTCCACAATAGAAAAGCTGCCATAGAGTGTCCGGGAACCTTCCCTCTGGTGGGTTCTGGCTTCTCCTTCAGGAGAGTTCATAGAGTAAACCTTGATGGTCGTGATGATGATAGAGGCCACCATCTCCTTAGATTGTTGCTGATACTTTTCTGTGGGAATCAGCTTGGCTCCAACCAGCCTGTAATATTTCCAGTGAATTATGGCACGACGCCATGGAATTGGCAGTGCCCCCAGTACCAGTAGCGGAGCCATCCACAATTTCCTTCTCAGGAATTTTATTTGGTAGACTGAGTGGCTGCCCAAATACATTAGTTTCTCACAAAGTAGCTAAAGATACTGAGAGGCAGTAGGTGCAAGTTTCTCCAGCATGTTAGATATCAGAGAGAGAACAGAGAGTGCAGCACAGTGGCTCAGTGGTTAGCACTGAAGCCTTGCAGCGCTGGGTTCAAATCCCACCAAGGACAACATCTGCAAGGATTTTCTATGTTCTACCCCTGTTTGCATGGGTTTCCCCCTCAGTAAAAAAGCAGCCATAGAGTGTCCGGGAACCTTCACACAGACTTTTGTTAATTATGGCTGCTTCTTGGCAGGGTTGGACGGGCCCACCAGAGAACTGGAGAATCTTCCAGTGGGTCCTGACTTCTCCATCAGGAAAGTTCATAGCCCAAACTTTGCAGCTGCTATGGGGCTTTTGAGTGGGAGAGAAAGGTGGGCCCTCAGAGTCAAATCCTCTGGTGGGCTCAATGTTCTTCAGTCTGACAATTTTTCTCAGTGAGAGTTGTATTTCACCACAGCCATATTCTTTAGCTTGGTGAAAGGACTGGCATAGAGGTAAACCATATCTACTCCGGCTGTCATTTCACCACCAGGTTCCAGACATTGTCACACACGACCATGCCTGGCTGTATGTTCAGTGGTGAGAGCCACAGATCTGCCTGCTGTTTTACAGCTTTCAACAACTCTGCAGCGGTGTGCGGTTTGTCACCTAAGCATAAACATATTATCTTCAGCACAGCCTGTTGCCACTTGGCCGAGACAGTGCTGCAGTGCTTACAGCTTGTGACTGATGTGGTCATTTCGGAGATGGAGGCTGAACAGGAGGAGAAGGAGGAGGAGGTGCAGGAGCTGAACAATGTGATTAAATTGAGGTTACATTGGCGAGTCTGGTTTTCATACTGAAGATGCTACTGTGTTTTTATTTATTTTAAATTTTTTAACGACTCTTCAAATGTGTATTGGCTTGCGTCCTAATTTTTGGCAGCCCTTGAAATTGCTGCATATGCAATAACAGTATAGGAGATTTACTCCTTAATAATGGGAAGGACATTTCAAATATATTCTATACTCTAGAATATTAACTGTCTTATCTGAAATTCCTTTACGAGTGAGGTATCGCAATATGGATAGGCATATTACACCGATTCAGCCAGGTATTCTTTCCTTATACTGCGTGCTGCTTGTGGTGCCCAAAACAATTAAAATCTTTTCTATTCCCTATCGATAATGCTGTTAGGTGCATTTACAATAAGGAAAGGTGCTAGGTGGCATCATCAGCTCCAGATGAGTGTTCATTCTGTTCGCATAAATGTCTTCCACAGTCAATAACTTTTTTTTATTATTTCTTTGGCCTTACATACAAGTCATTACCCTGGAAAGAATGGTTCTTAACATTTTTTCCATTTTAGCTTGTTTTTTGAATGTTTTTTTTATTGTCAGTCTGTAAAAGTGGCATAATACTCTGACAACATTTTTCATAGAGATGCTATTTGTCAGCGACAAACTGTGAATAGGTTTGAACTTACAACTGCAATACTTCAAATGGAGTGTAATATTTGACACACTGATAAAAATTGCTGGATTATTAGGGCAGTCATATGGGATAACGTCTGATGGCCACGGTTTCAAGCAGTCGCCTAATAGTATGGTATTTGTCAGTGACCAAGTGTCAGTTGGTTCAACAAAACATAGCTGGCTGACTTTAAATGGAGTGGAATATTTGGCACGCTCCACAAAATTTCTGTATTATTACGGCAGTCATATGGGATCACGTCTGATCATTGAAAAAAGTTTCTCTGCTTCCACAATACAGTAATGTGAATAAAATAAAAAAAATCTGGCTGTATTCTGCAAACAAGCAAATAGAGCAGTAAAATGATGTACTCTATGTAGTTTTTTAAGCGAATAATCAGGATTAAGATACAAAAAAAACTTAGCCCTGGCCCCTGATATCTGGGGCTATGTGTTTGTATATCTGTAACAGCAGGAGCAGACAGAACGTGCAATGTGCCCTCTTGTGCTGTATGCACTACCACAAACCCTGACTGCCTGCCTAGCTCCTGCTATCACCACTGAATTTATGCAGCTGGATTAGTCCTCAAAAGGATTGTTAGTTCAGATGATATATATATACTCCTGGTGTACCAATACCTATATCCAACTATTACCCCACCAATTCTCTCCCTTACACAGCAGCACCTCTCCCTACTCTGCCTGTTTCCAGGAAAGACTATGACGAGCCTAGCGTCACCAGGTCTCATATAGACCAACATGGCTACGGCATTACAGTGAGTGGCAAGCAATCCCTTCATGTACATTGAATCTCTAAAGAGTGCCAAACATGCAGGACAGGGAATCGATCTCCCGCCTGAGCAACCCGGAAATACTCGCCGAGCATGTCGAGCAGTGAGATGCTCGGGCGAGTACCGAGCAGTGTCGAGCACGCTCGCTCATCGCTAGTGGCAACGCAATAATTTCCCATGCTTTTACAGACTTTTTACCAAATTTTGCCGATTTTCAGAAAAAATGCTCGTGTTTCCGATCACAAATCCGAATGTGCCATATTCATGTTGAATTTGAAATTGGCGATCGTTTTTCAAACATATTCGCTCATCTCTATTAAAGAGTACTTTACATAGAAAAAACATAATAAGTTTACATTTGTGGGTTTTTGGCTTTCTAGCTTGACTCAAGAAGACATCAACCGACTATAGAAGGTAAATATATCTAATAATAAAAAGATAGATATTTTCTGAAAGGACACAGGTTTTAATCCTTCTCTTTAGTGGTGGGGACAGTCCTCATTGATCTCAATCTTTCTGTATACAGTATTTCAGAAGTTTACATAGGCACTAGTGATGAGCGAGCACTAAAATGCTTGGGTACTCGTTGTTCGGGTCAACAATATTGTCAGAGGTATTACGCCACTTTTATGGAGTCACGATAAAACATACAAAAACAAAACCAAAATGGATTTTCCTGGGAAATATGCTAAGTAACATCCTTTCCAGTGTAATGACTTGTATATAAGGCAAAATAAATATTCAAAAACAAAAATGCTCCTCCACACCTTGGGCTATGTTCACTCGTAGCGTTTTTGATGCATTTTTGCACTTTTGCATTGCTTTCAACTGTGAGAAATGCATTCACCGGAAAATGTAATTTTAACATTTTACTACCTTATCTGGCCATGTGGTGTGTGAGACATGATCAGACACATTCTGTTTCATTTATGAAGGTGGACTCTGAAAGTCACAAACACTTTTTTATAGGGCCATCAGGCAGGCCCTTACTACTTTTAAAGGGCCAGAAGTCAGCTATGCTTTGTTGTTCCCATTATTAAAGACTTGGTCTCCTAAACTGTTATTGCATTTGCAGTGACTGCAAGGGCTGCCAAAAATTTGGACGCACCCCAATACCCCTTTGAAGAGACATAGAAGAGGGTCTCAGTAAAAAAAATGTTCCCTTTATAAAGGAGTGGGTCTCCTACAGTGGTAATGCCCATGCAGTGACTGCAAGAGCTGCCAAAATTTGGGAAAAAACCCAATAACAATTTAAAGACACATAGAGCTAGGCCACAGTAACGACATGTTCCCATTAGAAAGGAGAGGGTCTGCTATACAGTTATAGGGTATGCAGTGAGTCCAATGGCTGCCAAAATGTAGGGAAAACCCCACTAACAATATAAAGACACATAGAGCTGGGCCACAGTAATGACATGTTCCCATTAGAAAGGAGAGGGTCTGCTATACAGTTATAGGGTATGCAGTGAGTCTAACGGCTGCCAAAATTTAGGAATAACCCCAATACCAATTTAAAGACACATAGAGCTGGGCCACAGTAATGACATGTTCCCATTAGAAAGGAGAGGGTCTGCTATACAGTTATAGGGTATGCAGTGAGTCTAACGGCTGCCAAAATTTAGGAATAACCCCAATAACAATTTAAAGTCACATAGAGCTGGGCCACAGTAATGACATGTTCATATTAGAAAAGAAAGGGTCTGCCATTCAGTTATAGGGTATGTAGCAAGTCCAACGGCTGCCAAAATTTAGGAAAAATCCCATTAACAATTTAAAGACACATAGACCTGGGCCATAGTAATGACATGTTGCCTATGCAGTGAATGCAACAGCTGCCAAAAATTTGGAGGAACTCCAATGTCCCTTGCAAGAGACGTAGAGGTTGGAGGGCATCCTGAAAACAATGTTCCCATTATTAGGAAGTGGGTCTCCCATACTGTTTGCCTATGCAGTGAATGTAATGGCTGTCAAAAATTTGGAGGAACTTCAATGTCCCTTGCAAGAGACGTAGAGGTCAGAGGGCCTCCTGAAAAAAATGTTCCTTTTATTAGGAAGTGTGTCACCTATATTGTTTGCCTATGCAGTGAATGCAACGACTGCCAAAAATTTGGAGGAACTCTAATGTCCATTGCAAGAG
Organism: Phyllobates terribilis; assembly: GCF_046119375.1. Classification (NCBI taxonomy): domain Eukaryota; kingdom Metazoa; phylum Chordata; class Amphibia; order Anura; family Dendrobatidae; genus Phyllobates; species Phyllobates terribilis. Next base: position 805,040,046 of record NW_027362761.1, read on the forward strand.
ACGTAGATATGGTTATATGGTACATAAGGTGGTGATATGCTGGTGGAGGATGAGGAGAAGAAGGAGCACGAGAGCAGATACAAAATATCAGGAAGCGTATACACATGTCTGGGTGTGAAGACAGAGATTCATGGGATTAGAGTTAGACTTCACAAGAAAAAGACACTGGATTTGAGTTTATGTTTAGAAATGAGCGGTGTTCGCCAATCTCAAATTCGAGCTGTTTTGGGCGGTGTTCGAGTCGATTGACTAACTCGAATGATTTGCAAAAAATTCGGCTATTCGAGGTTATGTTCGATAACTGTTTGTGCACCAAAAGCGTAACTGGATTTTTTCACAGTAATACTGTTAATTAGTAATGAGCGAGCATGCTCGCCACTGATTGGTACTCGCCCAAGCATCTCAGTACTCGAGATGCTTGGAGCTCGCCGAGTACTTGCGCGATGCTCCGGCGGAAGCTCGGGTCCCCGTCCTGCATCTTTGGCGCTATTTAGAGCACCAATCAATCAGGGATTGTCTGCCACTCACTGTAATGTCACAGCCATGGTGGTTGTTGTATTACAGTGATTGCCCAAATCGATGGGAACAGTGCTCACAGTGAAATATGAAAAGCCGGCAATTCATCAGCGGCATGCACAGGTACCCGACAATTTAGAACAGAAAGAATAGAGCATCACACATAGATTAGATAGATAGAAACAAGTCAATCACATATATAATAAGTACAGTGACAGTGTTGGTTACTGTACTTGTCATTTAGTGTTAAAATAAAGGATTTATTAAAAAAAAAAATGGCGTGGGGTTCCCCGTAATTTTAGTCTCTAGCGGAGGTTAAGCAGACGGCTAGATGTTTTAAGCCTGGGAAGGGGGTAATACCCACGGAGCTTCCCAGGCTACTAATATCAGCCCCCAACTGAATACCTAGCCTTTACTAGCTATTAAAATTGGGGACCCAAAAAAACAATGACGTGGGGTCCCCCCTATTTTAATAGCTAGAAAAGGCTAGGCACACAGCTGGGGGCTGATATTAATAGCCCAGGAAGGGTGCCATGAATATTGGCCCCCTCCCAGGCTAGAAACACCAGCCATCAGCCACCCCAGAAATGGCGCATCCATAGGATGCGCCAATTCTGGCACTTAGCCTCGCTCTTCCCACTGCCCTGTAGTGGTGGCAGTGGGGTAATAGGGCTGGGGTTGATGTCAGCTTATAATGCCAGCTGACATCAAGCCCAGGTTAGTAATGGAGAGGCGTCTATGAGATGCCCCCATTACTAACCCCATAGTGAAAGTTAAAAAAAAACACAAACACCCAGAATAAAGTCCTTTAATTGAAATAAAGACACAATTCTTTAATGTTCTAAATTAAACACTACTTACCGTCACGCCCATTCCAGCTGAAGCCAATGTCTTCATGCCTGCGCTCTGCAGTGTCTCTGAAGGATGACAAGCTTGATGGCAGCGTTCTGCTGCGATCCAGCCTGTCATCTCAATGCCATCCCAGCGTGGGAGAATTCTCCTGCTCAAGCGGTGAGTGCAGGAGAATTCTCCCACGCTGTCAGTGACGACGTGCATGAGGTGAGCTGAGTTCATTGGATATGAACTCGGCTCATCTGGATGCCGTCACAGCCAGACACTGAGGAGCTTCACTGAGAAGCTTCTCAGTGTCTGCGGCATGGCAAGCGGGAAGGCAGCGTTCTGCTGCGCTCCACCATGTCATGTCAATGTAGCAGAGCTGAAGCTGTCCTGGGAACCATGGAAAGGTAAGGATGAGGTTGGTTTATTATTTTACTTTTATTGCAGAAAACATTGGCTTCAGCTGGAATGGGCGATACGGTAAGTAAAGTTTAATTTAGAACATTAAAGGAATGTGTGTTTATTTTAATGAAAGGACTTTATTCTGGGTGTTGTGTTTTTTTTAAATACTTTACTAGAAATTCAAGGCGGTCATATCTAATATTGGCATGATCCCATGAATTTCGGGCTTAGGGCCCGCTGATAATGCCAAGCTGGCCCTAACCCCTTTATTACCCAGTGAGCCACCGCACCAGGGCCCTGGATGAGTTGGGTACAGCGCCAGAAGATGGCGTTTCTATGAACGCGCCATTTTCTGCGGTGGCTGCGGACTGCAATTCACAGCGGGGGGGGGGGCAGAAAGCTTTGGCCTCCCTGCACTGCGGATTCCAGCCCCCAGCTGCCTAGTTGTACATGGCTGGAAACAAAAATAGGGCAAAGCCCCACATATTTTTTTTTTAATTATTTCATGAAATTCAAAAAAGGGCTTCCCTATATTGTTGTGTCCGGCCAGGTACAAATAGGCAGCTGGGGGTTGGGGGAAGTCCGTTCCTGGATGCTGTACCTGGCTGGCATACAAAAATATGGCGAAGCCCATGTAAAAATTTTTGGGAAAAATTAATTAAAAAATGAAAAAAAATAATAATAATTTAGGGACTGCATCTTTATTAACCCATCAAATGGAGGGGTTAATAAAGATGCAGTCCCTAAATGTGTTTTTTTTTTAATTTTTTAATGAATTTTTCACCAAAAATTTGATGTGGCCTTCGCCATATTTGTGTGTCCAGCCAGCTACAGGAGGCAGGAATGGGCTGCCCCCAACCCCCAGATGCCTATTTGTACCTGGCTTGAAACAAAAATACAGGGAAGCTCTTTTTTTAATTATTTCATGAATTTCATGAAATAATTAAAAAAAAATTGACGTGGGGCTTTGCCCTATTTTTGTGTCCAGCCAGGTACAACTAAGCAGCTGGGGGCTGGAATCCGCAGCGTAGGGTGGCCCAAGCTTTCTGGCCCCCCCCGCTGCAAATTGCAGTCCGCTGCCACCCCAGAAAATGGCGCGTTCATAGAAGCGCCACCTTCTGGCGCTGTACCCAACTCATCCAGGGCCCTGGTGCAGTGGCTCACTGGGTAATAAAGGGATTAGGGCCAGCTTGGTATTATCAGCTGGCCCTAAGCCCGAAATTCATGGGGTCACGCCAATATTAGACATGACCGCCATGAATTTCTAGTAAAGTAGTTAAAAAAAAACAAAACACCCAGAATAAAGTCCTTTAATTGAAATAAACACATATTCCTTTAATGTTCTAAATTAAACTCTACTTACCATATCGCCCATTCCAGCTGAAGCCAATGTTTTCTGCAATAAAAGTAAAATAATAAACCAACCTCATCCTTACCTTTCCATGGTTCCAAGGACGGCTTCAGCTCTGCTACATTGACATGACAGGCTGGATCGCAGCAGAAAGCAGCCATCCAGCTTGCCATGCCGCAGACACTGAGAAGTGCAGGCATGCTTGCGCTCCTCAGTGTCTCACTGTGACGGCATCCAGATGAGCCGAGTTCATATCCAATGAACTCAGCTCACCTCATGCACGTCACTGACAGCGTGGGAGAATTTTCCTGCGCATGCGGTGCCGGAAAATGACGTCACCGCTTGAGCAGGAGAATTCTCCCATGCTGGGATGGCATTTGCCGGCCCACATGCGCAGGAGAATTCTCTCACGCTGTGAGTGACGTGCATGAGGTGAGCTGAGTTCATTGGACATGAACTCGGCTCATCTGGATGCCGTCACAGCCAGACACTGAGACCTTCTAAGTCGCCTGTGGCAGTTGGATTCTTCTTTGTTAAAAAAAAGGACGGCGGCTTACGTCCATGTCTGGATTTTCATGAAATTAATAAGATTACTGTGCGCAATTCCTACCCATTGCCGTTAATTCCTCACTTGTTTAACCAGTTAGTGGGAGCCAAGTTGTTCTCCAAAATTGATCTCCGGGGGGCATACAATTTGTTACGAGTGAAGGAGGGTGATGAATGGAAAACTGCTTTTAACACTCCGGTAGGTCATTTTGACAATCTGGTGATGCCTTTTGGTCTTACTAATGCACCTGCATTTTTTCAGAACCTTATTAATGACATCCTGAGACCTTTGATTGGTAAGAATATGGTTGTGTATTTGGATGACATTTTGATTTATTCACCAGATCTAGAGTCCCATTGGCAGAATGTACGTGAAGTTTTGCAGCTATTGAGTGATAATTCACTCTTTGCTAAGCTGGAGAAATGTGAGTTAGTTGAGCAGAAAATTAGTTTTTTGGGCTACATTTTCTCCAGCGAGGGCTTTGAGATGGATCCTGTGAAGGTTCAGGCTGTGCAGGAATGGCCTAGGCCTATTGGTTTGAAATCTATACAGAGATTTTGGGGTTTTGACAATTATTACAGGAAATTCATTAAGAATTTTTCTGTAATTGTTAAACCTCTAACCGATCTCACCAGGAAAGGTGCGAATATGGTCCAGTGGACTACTGAGGCCATTGAAGCGTTTGAGTATCTCAAAGAGAGGTTAAGTTCTGCCCCCATCCTTATGCAGCCGGATGAGACCAAGCCTTTTTTGGTCGAGGTCGATGCTTCATCGGTGGGGGTCGGAGCAGTTTTGTCTCAGGAGAACAAGGGTGGAGTACATCCTTGTGCCTTCTTTTCGAAAAATTTTTCGGAAACCGAACTGAATTATAATTTTGGAAATCGGGAGTTGCTAGCTATTAAACTTGCGTTTGAACATTGGCGTCATTTTTTGGAAGGCGCTAGACTTCCTATTCATAAGAATTTGATCTATCTGGATGCTGCCAAGCACTTGAATGCCCGTCAAGCTAGGTGGGCACTTTTTTTTTTCTCGGTTTCATTTTTCTGTTACCTATATCCCTGTTAAAGCGGATGCTTTATCTCGCAGCTTCTCTCCTATGGTCGGTGCCGAGGAGGAGGAGAGCATTTTACAGAAAGGAGTTGTGGTGGCGGCTTTGGACTCCGTTTTGGAGAATGGGATTCTGAAAGCTCAAGATGATGCTCCATCTAACAATCCCCATGGGAGGTTGTTCGTGCCTAGAGTCTTTAGGAGAGATTTGTTTGTGGAGTGTCATGAGTCTCGGTTGGCAGGTCATCCAGGAATTTCGGAGACTAAGAGACTTATCAGTAGCAGTTTTTGGTGGCCTGGATGGCAGAAGGAAGTCATCAAGTGGGTGCGTCAGTGTACTGTGTGTGCTAGGTCAAAGGCTTCACATACTCCTGCTGCAGGGTTGCTTTGCCCTCTGAAGGTTCCTAGTGCACCTTGGACGCATCTCACAATGAATTTTATTACTGATCTTCCTGTGTCCGAGGGTTTTACTGTCATCTGGGTGGTCATGGACCTTTTTAGTAAGATGTGTCATTTGGTTCCTTTCATTAAGTTGCCCTGTGCCAAGACTCTCGCTAAGGTGTTTGTTAAGGAGATTGTCAAGCTCCATGGCGTTCCCATGGATATTGTTTCTGATAGAGGACCTCAGTATGTGGCTCGCTTTTGGCGTGCTTTTTGTGACAGGTTGGGAGTCCATTTGTCATTTTCGTCTGGTTATCATCCTGAGTCTAATGGACAGACTGAAAAAAAGAACCAGGATGTTGAACAGTTTTTGCGCTGTTTTGTGGCGGACAATCAAGAGGTGTGGTCTGAGTTTCTGCCTCTCGCAGAATTTTCTCTTAACAATCATACATCCTCCTCTGCTGGGTGTTCTTTTTTTTGTTGTACTGGGAGACATCCGTCTTTTGGTTTGTTCTCCAAATTGGGGTCGGCGGTGCCGGAGGAGGAGAATTTTTCTGGTGCTTTGGAGAAAGTTTGGACTAATGTACGTTGCAACCTTCAAGAGGCTAACAAGAAGTCCAAGAAGTATTTTGACAGGAAACGTAAAGAGGTTTTGTTTACTGTGGGTGACATGGTTTGGTTGTCCTCAAAGAACCTGCAGTTGAGGATTCCCTCTAAAAAACTGGGTCCTAAGTTTGTGGGTCCATTTAAAGTGCTTCAGGTTGTTAACCCGTCTGCTGTTAGGTTGGATGTCCCTACTTTCTGGAAGATTAATCCTGTGTTTCATGTTTACTCGTTGAAAAAGGCTGACGTATCTGATAGGGACGCCACTGTCACAGTTCCTCCTGTGGTGGAAGATGGCGAATATGAAATTTCTCGTACCTTGAATTCTAGATGGCATAGATGGAGATTACAGTATCTTGTCTCCTGGAAGGGTTTCGGTCCCGAAGACAACTCCTGGGTAAGGACGGATGATGTCTCTGCTCCTAGGCTTGTTAAATCTTTCCACAGGAGGTTTCCGGATAGGCCTGGGCCTGGAGGATCCGGAGGATCCTCATAAAAGAGGGGGCACTGTTTGAACCCTCCTGTTTGTTTTTTTTTCTATCTTGTGTTTTGCGGTCATGTGACCATCTCCCTTTATATTCCAGCTCCGCCCTTCTGGCTGTGCTGGACTTCAGTGTTTGACTGTTTCTCTAGCCTGGTGCTTCTGTGCCTTTCTCTGTCAAGTTCGCTTGGTCCTCTGGGACCTCTAGTACTTTTTGTCAGTTTCTCATTTTGTGTTCTGCAACAACTTCTCTGTTTAGGAGGTGTCCCATTTTTGTCCCAGTCCTTAGTTCTTTTAGGGACCCCTCCCTTATTTCTATAGGCCTTCATCAGACTAGCCAAGGACGAAGGCGGGTCTGTTCACTAGGAACAGGCAGCCCGCTACATCGTAGGGATTCAGCTGTATGGACAGCTTTCCCCTATCTTTCCTTAGTACATGTTGCAGACCATAACACTGCCTCAGCCGTCTGCTTAACCTCCACTAGAGACTAAAATTACGGGGAACCCCACGCCAATTTTTTTTAAATAAATCCTTTATTTAACACTAAATGACAAGAACAGTAACCAACACTGTCACTGTACTTATTATATATGTGACTGACATGTTTCTATCTATCTAATCTATGTGTGAAGCTCTATTCTTTCTGTTCTAAATTGTCGGGTACCAATGTATGCCTCTGATGAATTTGCAGCCGGCTTTTTTAAAGAGACGGGTGCATGAAAACACTAATGCTCTATTCTATTCTATTCTTTTCTATTCTATTCTGAGCAGTTTGTCAGCTTTTGGACACCTTTGAAGGTGTTTTGTATGTGTTTTCTATGTGTTTCTATGTGTTTTTGTTTGCCTGCCATTGGTTTTAACGGTGTTCGACGGTGTTCGATGCTGTTCGACGAACCATTCGACGAACATGCCGGTGTTCAACGAACCGAACCAAACACGAACACTACAGGGGTGGCTCAACACTATTTATGTTACTCTGCTATCATTCGCTTGTGTTGAGAAGTCTGGCAAACTCCAGCCCCTGTTCATTTTTACAAGAGTCAGCCTGTCAGCATTTTCAGTTGACAGGCGGATGCACCTATTGGTTTTAATTCTACCAGTAGCACTAAAAACTCGCCCTGACAAAACGCCTGCGGCAGGGCAGGCCAGGACCTCCAAGGCGTAGAGAGCCAGGTCATGCCACGTGTCCAACTTGGATAACCAATAGTTATAAGGCACAGACAAATCACGGAGGACGATGATACGGTCGGCCAGTTACTCCCTCACCATCTTCCAAAACTTCTTCCTCCTTGTAAGAGTACCCTGTGCTTCAGGGCGTGTGCGATGAGAGGGTCTGAGATCTCTGCCACCAGGGTTTTCAGATAGGAACTTTTTTAATAATTCCGCAACAAGGGCTTTCTGGTACTGCCCCATTTTATTAGCCTTGTCTGGCGTGGGAATAAGAGACAGAAAGTTCTCCTTGTAGCATGGGTCTAGAAGTGTCATCAAACAGTAATGACTGTCTCCCAAAATTCGGACAATGCGAGGGTCACGGGAAAGGCAGTAACATAAACCCAGCCATGTGTGCCAGGCAAGACTTTCGTGTCCTTACCAAGAGGAAGACTGACCATGTTCTCCTCCTCATCCTCCTCCCTGTCCTCAGGCCATCCATGCTGAACAGACGGTATGACAGTTGTGCATGTAGTACCGTCTATAGAGCAGGAAACTAGTTCCTGGTCTTCCTCCTCTTCCTCCTCTTCCTCATTGTCACCCAATCCACGTTAGGATGAGATGAAGGTGGGCTGTTTGTAATCACCCTGTATGGTTCCTTGCTCCATCTCATCGTGCTCCACCTGCAATGCATCCTCTTTAATTGTGAGCAAAGAGCATTTCCAAAGACAGAGAAGCAGGATGATGACTCTAATTATGGCGTCATCACCGCTCACCATATTGGTGGAGTCCTCAAAGTTTTGGAGGATGGTACAGATGTCTGACATCCATGTCCACTCCTGAGGTCTTAGTGTGGAGTCTGAACTGAATAGTGACAGCCTTGTTGATGCAGGTAGTCAACAACTGCCCTATTCTGCTCACAAATCCTTCCCAACATCTGCAATCTAGAGTTCCAACGCGTGGGGACATCGCACACCGGTTGGTGAGCTGGAAGCTGAAAACGCTGCTGAAGCACAACAAAGGCGGCGGAAGCTGTAGCTGACTTTCTAAAATGGGCACACACATGGCGTACTTTGACAAGCAGATGCGACACATCCAGGTAGTTTTTGAGAAACCACTGAACTACGCGGTTAAGCACATGGGCCAGGCATGGTATGTGTGTGAGCTCATCTTGCTTCAGAGCCTCCACCAGGTTCCGGCCATTGTCTCACACGACCATGCCTGGCTGTAGGGTCAGCGGTGTTAGCCACAGATCTTCCTGCTCTTTCAGAGCTGTCCACAACTCTTCAGCTCTGTGCAGTTTGTCACCTAAGCATATGAGCTTCAGCACAGCCTGTTGCTGCTTGTCCGAGGCAGTGCTGCAGTGCTTCCAGCTTCTCACTGATGTGGTCATTTTGGAGATGGAGGCTGAAGAGGAGGAGGAGATGAAGGAGCTGTAGAATGTGGGGGCAACCCTGATTGACCGAGGGCCCGCAATCCTCGACATGTTCCTTCCCAAGGTCCGACTAGATCCGGACTTCTACTATATTAACCCAGTGTGAGATCAGTGAGATGTACTGTCCCTGCCCACAATCACTTGTCCATGTGTCCGTGGTTAGATGGACTTTCCCAGTAACTGCGTTGTTGAAGGCACGGCTAGTGTTTTGGGACACGTGCTCGATTAATGCGGGGATGGCATACCGGGAGAAATAGTGGCAGCTGGGGACCGAGAACTGAGTGATGGCGGCCGCCGTTAGGCTGCAGAAAGCTTCCGTCTCCACGAGCCTAAAAGGCAACATTTAGACCGCAAGCATTCGTGAAATGTGTGAATTTAGTAGTGTGGCCTGTTGGGCGTTGGCTGCGTATTTGCACTTGCATTCCAAGGACTGGGGTATTTACAACTGAACTCTGCGCTGAGACAAGGACGTGGACGTGCTTGCTGATGATGCTATTTGAGAGTGTGCAATGACAGGTGCACGGCGGGAGGCAACTTCACATGCGTCATGGACAGGGGATTGGTGTGCACACCCAACAGCAGAAGAAACAGTGGTGTCACCCGCAGACACTGTTTCTGGACCCTGGGGTTCAGCCCACTTTGTCAGGTGCTTTGCTGCCATGTGCCTGATCATGCTGGTGGTGGTCAAGCTGCTAGTTTTGCAACCCCTGCTGATGCTGGCCTGGCAGGTGGTGCAAATGGCCTTTTTGGGGTTATCTGCAGAGTCTTTAAAAAACTACCAGACTGGAAGACCTAACAGTTGTACTGGCAACTTCCGCCTGGGGTTACAGGGAACATTTCCCGCCTTGTGTCTGCGGCCACCACACTGCTTCTTCCTGCCTGTTGTGGTGCTATGCCTCCCCCCCCTGTGTGCTGGTGTCCTCACTCTGCATGTCCTCCTGCCCGGTTGGGTCAGTTACTATAATTTCACTTTACCACCGTCACCTTCATGTGACCGTGGCTGCTCAAATATTTGGGCATCGCTACACACGTTCTCCTCTTGACTCGTTTGAAGCTAGCCGGGCGAGAGGCCCGAACCTACAAATGAAAAAGTGAACAGCTCTTCGGAGTGTCCAAGTGTGGGATCAGTTGTCTCCGGGCACTCGGCATAGTGGAAGGAAGGAGGATCAGGGTGAGGAATATGTGGTCCAGACACATAGCTACTTAGGCTTGACCTTGTGGAAGACAGGGTGGTGGTGGTGGTGGCAAAGTGACTGGAAGCATCATCTACTATCCAACCAACAACCTTTTGACACTGCTCTGGGTTCAATAGTGATGTGCTGTGGTCCCCTAGCAATTAAGACAGGAAGGTTGAGCAACAAGATATGTGTTTGTTGCGGCACAATTTCAGTTTGCCCACGGCCACGTCTTCGGCCCCGGCCTCTGCATGCACCATCACCATCACGTCCACTTCCTCGTCCCTTGCCACGCACCTTGCTTATTTTAAATGGAGGACAATATTTTTCACGTTCATGAGAAATAGCTGATTTTGGAATGCTGTTATATGTGATATTTCTGACCGAGAACCACTTTAAATAGCAGGCCTGTAATTTACTAATACTATTCTTCACTGAGTCCTAATGTGAATAGCTTGACTGACACACTGCAACGAAATGAAAGGCAGAAATGGCTGATTTTGGAACGCTGTTATATGTGATATGTCTGACAGAGAACCACGGTTTTAAATAGCAGGCCTGTAATTTACTAATACTATTCTTCACAGAGACCTAGTGTAAATAGCTTGACCGACACACTGCAACAGAATGGAAAAGGAGGCCAATATTTTCCAAGTTCAGTTCAAATTTCTCGCTTTTTATCGCTAAAAAATAGAACAGATCTGGCTGTCTTCCTAATTCCTGCTATCACCTTCACCACTGAAAATATGCAGCTGGATTAAATATATATATATGGGGCTATGTCTACAAATATCTGTAAGAAAAGTAGCAGCAGGAACGTGCTATGGACCCTCTTGCACTATATGCACTGCAGTCTGCCACATACACTGCCTGCCTGCCTAACTCCTGCTATCACCACTGAATATATGCAGCTGGATTAGTCCTCAGAAGGACTGTTAGTTCAGATGAATATATAGATATTCTGTGGAATGCTTTTACTAACTATAAACAAGCAAATCTCTCCCAGACTCAGCAGCAGCTCTCCCTACTGTGCCTGGTTCCGTGGTAGACTTTGACGAGCATAGCGGCTTCAGGTCTTATATAAACTTGATGACGCTGTGCGGCCAGCCAATCACTGTAATGCCCACAACCAACATGGCTACAGCATTACAGTGCATGGCAAGCAATCCCTGCATGTTCATTGCCTCTCTAAAGAGCATCAAACATGCAGGGGGGGACCTGAGTTCCCGCACGAGCAACCCGGAAATACTCGGCGAGCGCAGAGCTTGTCGAGCACCGTGATGCTCGGGCGAGTACCGAGCAGTGGCGAGCACGTTCGTTCATCACTAATAGGCATCCTTTAATTCCTTAATGACTGGGTGTTTTTTTTTTTGCTCTTTTGTTTTTTCCTCCTCTCCTCTTTTTTTTTAAAAAAAAAATCTGCCAACATAGCTATATGGGGGTTTGTTTTCTTGCAGAGGAATTGTAGTTTTCACATAAACCATTTATTTTATCATATAATGTACTGAAAAATGGGTAAAAATTCAAAATGTGGGTAAAATGGAGTAAAATGGTTAAAAAATTGCATTTCTGCTTATGTTTTGTGGTTTTGTTATTATGGCGTTCATTATGTTGGAAAAATGGCTTTGTAGTGTGATTCTCCAGGTCAGTATGATTATAGTGATACCAAACTCATACAGTTTTTATTTTATTTACGTAGTGAAAAGAAATGGGACATTTGCAAATCTAGCTCACCATTTTCCGAGACCCATAACTTTTTTATTTTTATATCAATGGATCAAGAGATTTTTATTTGTGCATCACGCTAATTAGTTAATTGATGTCATTTTATGGTATATACAACATTTTGCTTTTTATTGCACTTTTGGGGGAATTGCAACCAAAAAACGCCAGGTTTCAGCACTCATAAGATAAATATTTTTGTATTTTAGAAATTCTGGCATTTGTACATGCATCAATACTAAATATGCACATTTTATATTTTTACAAATTTCTCGATTTACATTTGTAGAAAAGAGGTGTGATTTCAACTTTTACATTTTTTGCTTTTTATTTTTGTTTTTAAAAAACTTTTTAAGATTTTTCAATTTTTAATTAGATTTTTTTAGGGAACTTGAACATGCCTTGAGATGAACAAGAAAAATCTTTATTGTAGCCAAAAATGTACACAATAGTACATATTAAAATTTATTGTACATTCATTCTGCAACTTTATTGGAAATTAATTCTCCCGCATTTTCCTTTTCTATTAAAAACTTCTCTTGATACCTTTTCTCTTATAGAAGGCCTGCAGATGTTCTCTGTGAAGAATCCAGCAGTAGTCCCCCATCATGTCCACGTTTGATCTACTTTGGTATCGTCCTTGATATCCTGATGAAATCTTTCTCCTTGCTCTTTGCTAACAGCACCAAGGTTTTCAGGAAAGTAGTCCTAATGGGAATGTAAAAAAATGTAGCTTCAAATTTATCAGACAACCCAAGGCATTGAAACGTTTCAGCATGTTCTCCACAACGGACTTAATTTTTGGATCCTTGTTGTTACCTAGAAATTTCTTCACAACTTCTTTAAAATAATCCCAAGCCTTTTTCTCAACAGCTTTCATTTTTTATTTGAACACGTTGTCCTTCAAGAGTTTCCACAAATCTGGGCCCACAAAAACGCCTTCCTTTAGTTTATCTTTGGACAATCCGTGAAACTTGGTACACAGGTACTTAAGACTCTACTTCTTTTGGTAGAGCATTCACAAACTGTTTCATCAGTCCAAACTTAATGATGGTTGGTGGCAGGAAAATTTTAGTGGGATTAACTAAACTTTCCGCAATTATGTTCTTGAGTAGAGATGAGCGGTGTTCGACTAGAACTGTTTGCCAATCTCAAATTCGAGCTGTTTTGGGCGGTGTTCGAGTCGTTGGACGAACGCGAACGATTTGCAAAAAATTCGGCTGTTCGAGGTTATGTTCGATAACTGTTCGTGCACCAAAAGCGAGTCCTGCATGTCTGGCGCTATTTAGAGCACCAATCATGCAGGGATTGTCTGCCACTCACTGTAATGCCACAGCCATGGTGGTTGTGGCATTACAGTGGTTGCCCAAATCGATAGGAACAGTGCTCACAGTGAAACATGAAAAGCCGGCAATTCAGCAGCGGCATACACCGGTGCCCGACAATTTAGAACCGAAAGAATAGAGTATCACACATAGATTAGATAGATAGAAACATGTCAGTCACATATATAAGAAGTACAGTGACAGTGTTGGTTACTGTGCTTGTCATTTAGTGTTAAAGGATTTCTTAAAAAAAATATTAGTGTTTTCATGCACCGTCTCTTTAAAAAAGCCGGCCGGCAATTCAGCATCGGTACCTGACAATTTATAACAGAAAGAATAAAGCATCACACATAGATTAGATAGATAGAAACATGTCAGTCACATATATAAGAATTACAGTGATAGTGTTGATTACTGTAATTGTCATTTAGTGCCTAAAATTATGGGGAACCCCGCGCCAATTTTTTTTTTTATAAATCCTTTATTTTAACACTAAATGACAAGTACAGTAATCAACACTATCACTGTAAATCTAATATATGTGATTGACATGTTTCTATCTATCTAATCTATGTGTGATGCTCTATTCTTTCTGTTATAAATTGTCGGGTACCGATGCTGAATTGCCGGCCGGCTTTTTTAAAGAGACGGTGCATGAAAACACTAATATTTTTTTTAAGAAATCCTTTAACACTAAATGGCAAGTACAGTAACCAACACTGTCACTGTACTTATTATATATGTGACTGACATGTTTCTATCTATCTAATCTATGTGTGATGCTCTATTCCTTCTTGTCTAAATTGTCGGGTACCGGTGTATGCCGCTGCTGAATTGCTGGCCGGCTTTTTTAAAGAGAGTGTCTTCTGAGCAGTTTGTCAGCTTTTGGACACCTTTGAAGGTGTTTTCTATGTGTTTCTATGTGTTTTTGTTTGCCTGCCATTGGTTTTACCGGTGTTTTAAGGTGTTCGACGAACAGTTCCACGAACATCCCGGTGTTCGACGATCCGAACCGAACCCGAACACTACGGGGGTGGCTCAACACTATTCTTGAGTCCAGGTTGCAAAAATGTTCTCGTTGACCAACTTGTTTGGCTCTAGTGATGAATCCTATCACGACTGTCCCATTTACACTAAAGGTATGGGTATGTCGTGCATCCTCCTTTCTGCCAAAAGAGCAAAGAGAAAACTTTCAGATCACCACATACTGACAATCCTTGAACCTCGTAGTTAGGATTCTTGAGAATAAAATCTAAATTTTCAAAGCTTTCCTGCAGGCACTGAAGCATACTTGCTGCCATTGTGCAGTACCACAACTTTCAGATTTTTTTTTAATGAATCAATAAAGATTCTCCACTCACAGACATTGAACTCAATGTTACATTTTTCCATCAGGCGAGGAATTTCACTGCAAAACACTAGGGCACTGTCTTAAGAAAAGTATGGAAGGAATTCCTTTTCTCTGCTTCTGTACCGTGAAAAACAGGTGCCAAGAGCTAGCAGGTTCTTTTCCTTTAGTCTAGAGCCTAAATGTTCTCCAGAATGTTTAGGAAGGTCCAAGTCCTTGACTAAATCATTTAATTCAAGCTGTGAAAAAAGCTGTGGCTCGTTGGGACTAGCGTGAAAGTCTTCGTCAGTATCGTGTTCTTCATGTTCTGAATCTTCTGAAACAGGTGTGTCCGACTATATATCATTTCCTTCTTATTTTTATGGTTGAATCCCTCCACATTGCATATACAAAAGTAGCAGTCCTCACTCGATTTTGCGGTTCCCTCCAGATCATAGGCAGTGGGCACGATAAAACGAAAGCACTTTCTTACCTTTAGACCATTGTCATAGTTCTTCTGCACAACCAGAACACACTACATGTGGAGCCCATGACTTCTCCTGATCACCTAGTTTTGCAAAGTATGTATAATACACTTTTGTAGCAAAGTCCGTAATGTTCCTTCATTGTTTCTTCACTACAAAACAAACGTAAATGTATCAAAAGTTTTTGGGTGAATTACCACACCCCCTTAAAACTATTTCGATCATGTTGCATGGTAAGCACACCACCACACTTTTATGAACTCTGTCATAAAGAAAATCTGCCTGTGCTCCCCATAGCAACCAGTCACAATGCAGCTTTCAGTTCTTATACTGCTGAGGTAAAATGAAAACTGTTCTCTGATTGGTTGTTATGGACACGAAAACACTTATGAACTGTGACTAAAAAACAATCTGTCTTTACTGTCCATGACAACCAATAACTGTACAGCTTTTATTTCTTTTACTGCTGAGGAAAAATGAAAGATATGCTATGATTGGATGCTATGGACACCACCACACTTTTTGGGTTAAGAAAATCTTGTCTGCGAGCAGCATGGTGGCTTAGTGGTTAGCACTGCAGCCTTGCAGTGCTGGGGTCCTGGGTTCAAATCCCACCAAGGACAACATCTGCAAGGAGTTTGTATGTTCTCCTCATGTTTGTGTGGGTTTCCTTCCACACTCCAAAGACTTCCTGATAGGGAATCTAGATTGTGAGCCCCAATGGGGACAGCAATGATAATGTATTGCAGAATATGTTGGCACTATATAAAAATAAAGATTATTATTATTATTCTCTGCCTACAGCAGCCAATCGCAGCACTGCATTCATTGATTTTTAATCAATCTAATGATACCAAAATCATCCATCAAAGTCATGCAAGGGGGTCAAACTATGGTGCAAGTAAAAGCCTATGGAGTCAGTGAAAAAACTGTACGTGATGAAATTTTTTCAATATTTTTACTGAGTTCAGAGATGGAAAATATATAAAAATCACCTCTTACTTTTCAAACAATTTTACTTTTGCAGACCTGTGTAATGATTCAAATTGGATTTAAGTGTCATAAAGATGTAATTTTTTGTCTTTCAAATAAACTCATGGATGGCATTGCATCTCAGGGCTCTTTGAATCACTGAAATCAAACACCTGTGAGTTGGTTTGCCACGTGTACCAAATTAAAGGAAAACTACTTAAGTAGGACGTTACACATTGTTAAGCTGGCCATGGGTTTGAAGAAAACTAGAAAATGTTTGGAAACTCTGTTTTGTATAATAATTTGGAACAGTGCATTTTACGTTTATTTAGTTTTGAAAAAAATACTGTTATCATTGGGAAATTTGTCTAATAAAATGTGATTTATCCTCTAATGGTTGATGATTTGAACATCATACTGACTCATTTGCATTGACCATTTAGGAAAATCAGAGAAAAATAGCAGTTGCATAATAATTTGGAGCGTGGTGTATTGTATTAGACTAAAGGCTGCAATACACATTAGATCAATGACAGCTGAACTTACAGATTCTGGTGTGTTTTGGACCTTCCTTGATGGAAGATGTTTCTCCCAACATGCCTCATCCTTTTTTCCTGAAGAGAGGTCTCTTTGATGGTTGCATATAATAGACAGATTCTCCTTATCATCAGCTCATGCTTCATTTGAAGGATCATAAAGTTAGGCTAAGGAGAATTCCTCCACTTGTCCAATGTCTCCAGTGGTGGTATGCTCATTGCACTAACATTGTGCACAGAAGAGCAAGGTCATTTATGCTTCTATTGCCACCCTAAGAGAAAGCTGGTATATGGCTGGTATATGTAATTTTATGGGATTGAAATCTTTGGTATTTTACTTTTACATTGTGACATGGTCTCCATCATGCTGGGAAAAGCATTGTTCCTGACCAGTTTGCTTCTGGACCATTGGAAGAAGTTTCTCTTAGGGGATGATTAGATGCCATTCTTTATTAATGGCAGTGTTCTTTTGCAAAATTGGATGGAAAGAAACTCCACTCATGAATGGTCTCAGTATGCTTTACTGTTGGTATGACACAGGACTCATGGTAGCGCTCACCTTTACGTCTCTGGACAGTCCTTCTTCCAGATGTCCCAAACAGTTGGAAGTAGGCTTCATCAATGAATATAACATTACCCAAGTCCTCTGCAGTCCAATCATTGTACTTCCTACAATATCAAATATTTATATAATATTTAATGTCAAATTAAAGCAGTGTTTTTTATGTTAATGGCATGCCACTAAGCCAAGAATATTGTTAATAACCTAATTGTTTCAGAGCTGTGTCTGAACCCTGACTTGATAGATTGTATTTTATATTAATCTACAAAATAAGCGCAATATATCCCAGTCTGTATGACTCAATGCTCCTTTTCAGTTTCATCATCAAGAATAATGGATAAATGAATGTAGCAATGGTATCATTTGGATGCAGATATTTGCTGTCCAACTAATGAGAAGAAAATATAGTACGTTACTGGCCTAAAGGCTTTTTCTGCAGTCTATACTGCATTAAAAAAGCTTCAGTCAGCATGATAAGTTAATTTGATGTGTGACCCTTTGAATGGTTTCATTTTCCAGTATCCCTTCAGATTACATTTTTCAATCCTTTTAACCAGCATTATCTAGATATCAGTGTTTGCTTCATGTATCAAGAAATCCATGAAAAAATCAATCACAAAATTTTGTTTCGAACAATCATTTTCCAAAAAACGATCACTGAACATGGCACTTTTCTATCTCGAAAGCTTGCGTCTACAATTCTAATCTAATAGATTTACAGAGAAAGTATTTTCTCCTATTAATATGTTTCTCAGAGTGTGAAGTTAGTTACTAGCCAGAATGAGTTGTACTTCCCAGTACTGTATGTATAATATTATTATCGCTTTCATTTCCATTGACACATCATGTTTCCTTGCATGCCCAACTTGATGACTGCTGACATGAAACAATTTTTAAATAAAAAAAATTACCACTTTCTCCCATGTAATAATGGACACTTTGGGGCTTATTCACCAAGAGTGGTGTAGTGCACAATCACGCTACGCCAGTCTTGCTAGAGTAGAAGGTGCAAACTTCATTAAGAGACGCACGACAATTAATGAATTTGGCACCTCTCCTAAGTGGTGTAAGTGGAGTTGCATTTCTGTTGTACAAAGGTGCCCGTTTTGATTAATTTGACAGATGGGCATGGCCATACCCCCGTCCCACTCTGACTCCTTTTTTTAGCACAGCTGAATCAAACTGGCATGAATAGTCACAAAATATTTGCGCAACTCTCCATTGCGCAAAAAATGTGCGACTTCTCAAAGCTTTTAAGCCAGTTTACTGTCGTAAGAGCTTTGATAAATCGGCCCCATTATTTTTTTGTATGAACTTTTGGTTATCAGCTGGTGAAGCAGGCAAGAAAGGATTTTATTGCTTTATTCATATAACATTAATCACACAGTAGCAAACTGCACCAACATAGTCCTAACATAGGCTAAAAAGTGCCATATTTTGGCTTTATAAAGCATCCATGTGCTTTCTAAATAGCTAAAATATGTAAGGCTACATTCCCATGTTGAGTATTTGGTCAGTATTTTACATCAGTATTTGTAAGCCAAAATCAGGTGAGGAACAATCAGAGGAAAAGTATAATAGAAACACGTGCACCACTTTTGCATTTTTCACACACTCATAGTTTTGGTCTACAAATATAAAATGTAAAATACTTACCAAATATTGGATGTGTGAACATAGCCTAAATCATAGTGCCAATAAGGATCCTCATAATTTTTTTTTAATGAGAATTGACCACCAGTCGCTGATATTTCACTGTGAATTTGTGGTGAATATTTGAACTTGGCCCCTGGAGGCTGCTTTTCTCCTAAAATTCGACCTTAGCCAAGATGGCCAATGTTGTTTGATAATGGAAGCCATCTATTATAACCACAAAGAAATTCAAACAGTGTGTGAGTATTATGACTTATTTTTGAGTCTTGTGC
The DNA here is from genome assembly GCF_046119375.1 of Phyllobates terribilis. Lineage (NCBI taxonomy): Eukaryota > Metazoa > Chordata > Amphibia > Anura > Dendrobatidae > Phyllobates > Phyllobates terribilis. The sequence continues at coordinate 805,058,824 of NW_027362761.1, forward strand.
CCCTTGAGTTTTGTCTTTGCTAGGCTGTTCCTGTTCATATGCTGGATTTGCTTTGTCACTGTTCTCTGCTTACATGTTTAATGCTCCTGGATTTTAGCAGCGAATGACCAGTAGCACAATACGTAGTCATAGACATTCCAGAGAAATAAAGCATCCTGTTCCCATTTATAAGCTGCAGTGCCCTCTTTATTCCTGACCTCAAAATGCAATCCTGTAAACTAGGTAAAATATATTTCATTAACAGCAGTAGTTACTATACATAACATTTCCAAAATTTCTTTCTTATATAATCGGGGAGGTGACTGTATCTAAAGTAGTATTAGGTCCGATTCTGGTTTTTATGTTGCTTATGGCAAAAATTTAAATGCACCAGTTCCCCTCGCTCATATAAAAAAGAATAGTATTTTCTACTTTTAATTTAACTTTCCTGTGGAATGTATGTGCAAGCATATACCACCAGTGAATCAAATGAATGCGTAAATATATGCCAGCAGTGAATAAACCATGTACATTACAGATGAGCAAATCGATTCACATGAAACCTCCAAATCTGTCCAAGTTTTCCTGGATTTTTGTCCAGTACCTCCTGTTCATGTACATGATAGTTATTGACACTTATAGCAAACTAAGAAATACGGAATTCTTGAACTGAGAGACCTCAGTCTAACATACCGACAGATCTCTGGACTTGGCTTACATTAAGCACATTTGGGACGACATTGATCTGCAACTGGAAAGGGAGCAGCCAGCAGCGGATCTTGATGATTTGCATTCCTAAGGGCACCCACCTGACAGTGTATGTGGTTTACTGAGCACAATGCTGCTGACAGGTACACTTTAAATAGGGTTCACTGGGCTAGTCACCTGCTGTTTGGTGGTGCAAGCTGCCAAGGATAGTCATGTCAGATTCAGGAGGTACGGGAGGTGCAAAATTGTCAGGTAGGCAAAGTCAGGGAACAGAATAAATCAGGATAGAACACCAGATGTGCAGAATACAGGTAAAGCCAGGTAGAACAAACAATGGCTGGCAAAGGGAACTGGCTCTCAAGAGTTTATATAGTGAATAGACCCACCCATTACTGACAACAGGAAGAAATCCAAACAGGATTAACCCCATAGCTTCTGGAATGGCAGAGCTACAAGTCTCAGGAATTAAATTGCATTGATGCTGTAAAGCATCACCCCCAAGAAAGGTACGGCACCGCCTATTGGCTAAAGCAGGAACCGGCACAGATGTTATACCCATCTTGCCTCATGGAAGATGCCGTCCTGCCTGTATAATATGTGAGGTACTTGAAAAGCCTGCCAAAACTCCTAACAAAATTTTGTAAGATTATTGCCAATCCCAGAATGCTAAAATCTATTATGGGATCATACATGCTCATATTTCCTATATATTTCATGAGTCTTTCATGAAATAGTTCATGTGGCAGCACTGTCGTCTTGCAGCGCTGGGGTCTTTGGTTCAAATCCCACCAAGGACAACATCTGCAAGGAGTTTGTATATTCTGCATGGGTTTCCTCTGGGTACTCGATTCCTGCCACACTCTAGACATGCTGATATGGAATGTAGATTGTGAGCCCCAGTGGGGACAGCGATGGTGATGTCTGTAAAATGCTGTGGAATTAATGGAGCTATATAATGGAGAAATTTAAATCAAACCTCTGGATTTACAGTAAATTGCAATAAGCCATCATCTTTTTAGCAGTTTTACTCATAGTGTAATACATAGATAAAATCTAAATGCTAATTGTGGATCAATGCAAACTTTATCCTGATCACAATTGTTAAAGAAGTGAATTTATTTTTCTTACTTCATAAATTACATCTCTTAGCTATTGTTTCAGCTTCTACAGCTGAATAATCTGTATGGAAAGGTAAATACAAAATCTGAATTGCATACCACCAATCTCCCAAAATATAATTAATATATGAGCACTACAATAAATGTGAGCAGTAGACATAGGGACATCTCTTGGTAGACTACCATAAATTATATTTAGTTCATTATTTACTGGAAATACAAGAACAAGACAGATATCGATTACCAGAGCAGAAGATTTATGATACCATTGTATGCTATGCATCTTTAGTGGTTTCATCATCCGTGGAGATATTAAACGAATAAAATAGAAATGGACACTTTCTCCTGCTGTTTTATATTGGAATCATTCTGTTTAATTGTGGCAACACATACCTTTTAAATAGCTAAAAGTGTACATATAATTTTAGTGCTTTTTATTGTTTTCTCTTTTTTTGCCTTAATCTAAATCACGTTGAATTGGCATTTATTATTGTAAATAGAACTGTGTAATAAAAAATTAGAATGCCGGCAAAATATATACAAGAAAATGTATTTTAACCTCTTAAGGATCAAGACACTTTTGGCCTTAGTGACCGCACCATTTTTCAATTCTGACATATAATAATAATAACAATAATAATAATAACTTTCTTTGTATAGCACCGACATATTCTGCAGCACTTAATATTTCAGAGGGAGAATGTACAAACAATTCAACCCATAATTCTATAATTGATCTCAGCTTATTGTTAACCCATTACAAATCACTGGTGAGGCCACATCTAGAATATGGGATCCAGTTTTGGGCTCCACATTTTAAAAAGGATATTTAGAAGTTAGAGTCAGTTTAAAGACAGGAAATTAGATTGTTAAAAGAGATGAAAGCTCTCTCTTATATTGAGAGGTTAGAAAAATTGGAGTTTTTTATCTTAGAAAAAATACTCTTCAGCTGTGATCTCATTTATGCAGTACAGACCAAAAGTTTGGACACACCATCTCATTTAAAGATTTTTCTGTATTTTCATGACTTTGCAAATTGTACATTCACACTGAAGGCATCAAAACTATGAATTAACATGTGGAATTATATACTTAACAAAAAAGTGTGAAACAACTGAAAATATGTCTTATATTCTAGGTTCTTCAAAGTAGCCGCCTTTTGCTTTGATGACTGCTTTGCACACTCTTGGCATTCTCTTGATGAGCTTTAAGAGGTAGTCACCGGAAATGGTTTTCACTTCACAGGTGTGCCCAGGTTTAATAAGTGGGATTTCTTGGCTTATAAATGGAACTGGAACCATCAGTTGTGTTGTGCAGAAGTCAGGTGGATACACAGCTGATTGTCCTACTGAATAGACTGTTAGCTGCTTTTTTCTTGCCATAATACAAATTCTAAGTAAAGAAAAACGAGTGGCCATCATTACTTTAAGAAATGAAGGTCATTCAGTCCGAAAAATTGGGCAAACTTTGAAAGTGTCCCCAAGTGCAGTTGCAAAAACCATCAAGCGTTACAAAGAAACTGGCTCACATGAGGACAGCTCCAGGAAAGGAAGACCAAGAGTCACCTCTGCTTCTGAGGATAAGTTTATCACCATCTTCAGAAATCGCAGGTTAACAGCAGCTCAGATTAGAGACCAGGTCAATGCCACACAGAGTTCTAGCAGCAGACACATCTCTACAACAACTGTTAAGAGGAGGCTTTGTGCAGCAGGCCTTCATGGTAAAATAGCTGCTAGGAAACCACTGCTAAGGACAGGCAACAAGCAGAAGAGACTTGTTTGGGCTAAAGAACACAAGGAATAGACATTAGACCAGTGGAAATCTGTGCTTTGGTCTGATGAGTCCAAATTTGAGATCTTTGGTTCCAACCACAGTGTCTTTGTGCGACGCAGAAAAGGTGAACGGATCGACTCTACATGCCTGGTTCCCACCGTGAAGCATGGAGGTGGAGGTGTGATGGTGTGGGGCTGCTTTGCTGTAGATACTGTTGGGGATTTATTCAAAATTGAAGGCATACTGAACCAGCATGGCTACCACAGCATCTTGCAGTGGCATGCTATTCCATCCGGTTTGCGTTTAGTTGGACCATCATTTATTTTTCAACAGGACAATGACCCCAAACACACCTCCAGGCTGTGTAAGGGATATTTGACCAAGAAGGAGAGTGATGGGGTGCTACGCCAGATGACCTGGCCTCCACAGTCACCAGAAAAGAACACAATCGAGATGGTTTGGGGTGAGCTGGACCGCAGAGTGAAGGCAAAAGTGCCAACAAGTGCTAAGCATCTCTGGAAACTCCTTCAAGATTGTTGGAAGACCATTTCCGGTGACTACCTCTTGAAGCTCATCAAGAGAATGCCAAGAATGTGCAAAGCAGTCATCAAAGCAAAAGGTGGCTACTTTGAAGAACCTAGAATATAAGACATTTTCAGTTGTTTCACACTTTTTTGTTAATTATATAATTCCAAATGTGTTAATTCATAGTTTTGATGCCTTCAGTGTGAATGTACAATTTTCATAGTCATGAGAATACAGAAAAATATTTAAATGAGAAGGTGTGTCCAAACTTTTGGTCTGTACTGTATGTATAAGTGCATGTGTGGCACCCCTGAGGGTTCGGTTGCCACAGAGGTACTGCATCTCACCCAGAGGTGTGGTATCTCACTCTCAGGTAAGGAAGGAGTACAGTTTGGGACCCTAACATCTGCATCCAACACATACCAGCAGTGAGGACAGGGCCAGATTGCTCCTAAGGGAGAGCACAGTCCTTGGTCCCTAGCTGAGGGGAGGAGCTATGTAGTGGATGTGGGTGGAGGAAGTAGCTTAGGGGAGCACATGGAGGAAAGTATAAATAGAAAAGCCATCTTGTTTGAGAGGAGTGGTAGCAGTGAGAGAGAACAGTCTACAGTGAGAGGAGTTGGGAGAAGGAGCTCTGTAGGAGCTCTGCTCAGGCGGAGGGCCTGAGGAGAGGCCCAGGACTGAAGGAGAAGGAGAGACGAGCAGGAAGGGCTCCAGGAATGAGGAAGGGACCCCAGGGGTACAGGCAGTGCTGGAGGCCACCCGTACGCCCGAACCTACCAGGAGGTGGAGGGGTCAGGCCACACAAAGGGGACCCGTCCCTCAACTAGCGGAAGACTGTACATCTCAACTAGAAACCGGAGGCTGCAGTATTTCAAGTCCTGCAGCCAACAGTCCATATCAGTCTCACCAAGAAGGAAGCTATAGAGGACCCAGGGGACGGAACAGACGTCACCCGGCAAGGCCCGCGGGTACCGGATTGGGACACTTGGTATGAGGTGCAGGGAAACGGCCAGAGAGAGAACATACAGAAGGGGGTCCCGCTAAGTACTCCGGAGATATCTGAGCGTGGACTGAACCCCTCTCTGAGTAAGCGCAGCACGACGAGGGGAGTTACACTGGTACCTGTAACTTGGACTGCAACAACCGTGAGTAAAGACCTTGAGGACTGCACCCACTGTCTCTGTGATTATTAGCTGCGCCATCACCCCTGCACTACAACGCCCAGCATCTACTTCACTACAACATCTACACTGCCCTGGAGCTAAGCTCTGCCTGTGGAGAGCTGAACCAACCCGGCTCCACTAACACCAGCTCCAGAGGTTCTGCACAGCAGCGGCGGCTCCATGTGGCCGCATACCACAGGTGGCGTCACGAACACTATATATAAAAACTATAAAATCCCCTGTAAATAAACCTTTTTTGAATGACCGTCCTGGGTCACGGACTGGGTCACCGCCACTGTAACATCACCCCTAGCAACGACCGGCCCGGCACCGAGAACCCCACGGCCCAGGGGGCTCATCACATGTGTTGTAAATACAAAGCACTGGAAATGACTTATTCCTTTCAATTACCATACTAAAGACCAGGGGTCATTCATTACATGTAGAGGAAAAGCGATTGTGGCAGCTAAATAGGAAAAGGTTCTTTACAGTCAGAGCAGTCAGAATGTGGAATGCCCTACCACAAGAGGTAGTAATGGCGGACACTATAACATAATTTCACAACACATGGCATTGTGGGTTATACATAGAGATAGAGAATGTGTAACTGGTGGAGAAAGGTTGAACTTGATGGACCTGTGTCTTTTTAATAGTCTATATAACTATGTGACAAGAGGAGTGACATAACACATTATGTGGTAATAACTTTGGAATGCTTTTACATATTTCAAGGATAGGAGTTTGTATTTCCTGAGACTTTCTACTTCACAGTAGTTGTAACTTTAGGTTAATAGAATGTGTTTATTTATGAAATTATTAGAAATGTGGCAAAAAATGAAAAAAATGTGCAATTTTCAAACTTTTAACTTTTACGTCCTAGTCATACTGTATAAAATAGTTAATAGATAACATTTCTCATATATCAACTCTACGTCAGCATAATTTTTTTCCATCAATCTTTTATTTTGTTAAGTTATTAGGGTATGTGCACAAGACATCTTTTTCAGGCAGGTACACCCTTTAATCCACCTGAATAGCTTCATATTTCCAAAATCGCAAAGCAGTTAAAACCAGAGACTTTACCATTCTTTAGGTGGCATCTGCGTGGAAGTTGCTAACTATTTTACACACAAGTGAAAAAAAACACCACCAACAAAGCTGCCGCAGAAAACAACCAAAGATACGCCATAAATAAGCTTCAGGAAATACACGCTGGCATTTTCCTGAAGTGTCTTTTGCTTGAATAACTCAGTGAGTACGCCAGCATCTAAAAGACATTATGTGCACATAACCTTACAATGGTTAAAAGTTTAGCAGGTAATTTACATTTTTTCAAGGAAATTTACAAATCCTATTTTTTATGGTCCAATTTAGGTTTAAAGTGAGTTTGAGAGGTCTAACTATTGGAAAACTCCCAAAAGTTATACCGTTTTAAAAACGTCACTGTCAAAACAACAGCCCTCCATGTGCTCACCAGAGGTAGCCTGACTGCCATTAGGTACCGAGATGAGATCCTCAGACCCCTTGTGAGACCATATGCTGGTGCGGTTGGCCCTGGGTTCCTCCTAATGCAAGACAATGCTAGACAATGCTAGACCTCATGTGGCTGGAGTGTGTCAGCAGTTCCTGCAAGATGAAATCATTGAAGCTAAGGACTGGCCCGCCCGTTTCCCAGACCAGAATCCGATTGAACACATCTAGGACATCATGTCTCGCTCCATCCACCAATGTCACGTTGCACCACAGACTGTCCAGGAGTTGGCGGATGCTTTAGTCCAGGTCTGGGAGGAGATCCCACAGGAGACCATCCGCAACCTCATCAGGAGCATGCCCAGGCATTGTAGGGAGGTCATACAGGCACGTGGAGGCCACACACAATACTGAGCCTCATTTTGACTTGTTTTAAGGACATTACATCAAAGTTGGATCAGTCTGTAGTGTGCTTTTCCACTTTAATTTTGCGGATGACTACAAATCCAGGCCTCCATTGGTTAATAAATTAGATTTACATTGATGATTTTTGTGTGATTTTATTGTCAGCACATTCAACTTTGTACAGAACAAAGTATTGAATGAGAATATTTCATTCATTCAGATCTAGGATGTGTTATTTGAGTGTTCCCTTTATTTTTTGAGCAGTGTATAAACCCCTCAAAGCCCAATTAAATCTGAAATCTGAATAGGTCCCTAAATAAGCAGGTTTTCCATGTTTTTTGGAAAAATATGAAATTGCTGCTAAACTTTCAAACCCTTATAACATCCTAACAAAATAAAATAACATTTGAAAAATGCTGGAAATGTAAAGTAGAAATATGGAAAATATTATTTGTTAATTATTTTGTACAGCATAACTAATTGATTTAAGGATAAAAAAATGAAAAATTTAAAAACTGCTAATTTTTCAAACTTTTATCCAAAATTACAATATTTTCACAAATAAATGCAAAACATATCAACCTAAATTTACCACTAACGTAAAGTACTGTGTGTCACAAAAAAGAATCTCAGAATCACTAGGATACGTTGAGGCATTCCAGAGTTATTACTACATGAAAGAAAACTCTTAGATTTCAAAAATTTGACTGATCATTCAGGTAAAAATTGTCTCTGTCACTAATGGGTTAAAACTTGTCCTTTGACTGCAGAGTACAGAATATATGCAATCAAGCTTGTTTTCCATGAATTAGTTCAATGTGAAGCCACACAAGAATGGGAAAATAGAGCAATCTCAGTGACATAGAATCAGGCTTAGTCATCTGTGTTTCGGTGTTAGATTAGTAAGTGCCTGTACTGTATTTCAAAAACTGACAACATTTTGGGGTTTTCTTGTGCAACTGTTAAGAAAGTATACAGAAAATGGCATTACCAAGGAAAAAAAGCAAACAAAATTGGATTCTGTGGAAGTAAATAACTTTGAAACATAAAGACTCAAAGGAGGATGTCAATAATAGTTCTGATGAACAGGCAGTATACCATCAAGTTGTCTGCTGTTACAGTCCATCCATGATAAGGAACAATGAGTAGTACACCAACTAAAATGTCTGAATACACAACTCATCGTTCCTTAGCATGGATGGCCTATAACATCAGATGACCATTTAGAGTACCATTGATAAAATACATTATTCCAGTGCGCAAAAGAGTGAAATTACTGAGCAGTTGAAATTAGTGGTGTACGAACCCATGGACGTTCGGATCCGGTGGGTTCGGCCAAACATCTAAAAAAAAGTTTAGTTCGGGTACCAGAACGATATCCAAACTCAAAGCCGGACCCCATTCATGTGAATGGAGGGCCTGAACTTTTGTGGTTTTCCACGCTGTCATCTGCGGGCTCTGATCGGCGGTAAGATCGTTACCGCCAGTCAGAGAGCTGCGGGCTCACCCTGTCAGCTGACAGCATGATCCCGCAGCTGTGACTGTGATTGGCAGTAAAAAGCTTTCCTCTGGTCACAGGCGTCAGCTGATGAGAGCGTACTACTCTGATCAGCCTACGCCTGCTGTTGCTGATAACAACGAGAGCAGGCACCGCTGATGGTAGTAGTCATCAGCTGGCGCCTGTGCTCCAAGTAAAGAAAAAAAAAAGTTAAAATTAATAAATAAATATTGAAACAAAAATAAAAAACACAGTTATACTCACCTTAACGATTAATCCCAAAAGCCATTGTCCCCTTTAAAAAAATCAAAAATCAAAAACACCATAATACTCATCCTTAACACCTAATCCCCAATGCCCTTGTCATCGGTAAATATAAAAAATAATAAACTGCCATAATACTCACTTATCCACCATAATCCATACTGTCCCACGATGATCCGGATCACTTGTAGAGCAGTCACATCAGGCAGTGTATAGCGCTGAGCTGCCCTGAGAAAGTTCACCGGAGTTCATCAGCTGATGATGATTTATTCGGCACCGCCGCTGCATGAGAAAGCTCTCATGCAGCAGCAGTGCCGTAAGTGAGGTCACTGGGGTTCATCAGCACAGGAAACACCCAATGTTCGGGATGCCGAACCCGAAGATGCCGAACCCTGAGGAAGTCCATGTTTGGGGTCCGTGCACGAACACTAGGTGTTCGGAAAAGACCACAAATTTTACAGTTCTGGTTTGCCCATCTCTAATTGAACTACATTACCTGGTTGATGCAGATTTCTGGTGCACCATGGAGATTGGAAGGACAGAATTTGTGCAAGCAACATGATTTCAATAACCCTTTCTTTCAAATGTTGATCAGCTTGAGTGAAGTAGAGTGGGATGTGAATGGATGTTTGGATAGTAACATTGTGACCAATTAGATTCATCCTTTTATTTCAGCTGTTTACTCAATAGCAGAAAAACACCAATTCCAATAGTGGAAACAGCCATGGACAGGAGAGGCACTTTTTCTTTATGTCCGACAACCGATTTAGTTAGTGCAGTAATGCTTAGCTTTATGGTGTTTTGTTTCTGAGTTTGCTTGTGCATTTCATGTAATTTGTAACACTTATTTCCAATTTACAAAATTATATACAATAATAGAAATTTATATATTCCTTCAAGGCGATCATATTTCTTTTGGTGTTTTTAATCTCATTTTCATATTATCGGTAAACATAATGATCAGTTTTACAGAAATTTACTATTTTTAACTACCCAAGAATTTCAAGATGGATTAATTTTTAAAAAGCTAAGGAGATAGTCGTGGGAATCTGTGCAATGTGTTTCATCAGTTTCATATTCCATTTACTCTGAGATATCAAAGAAGGAAAGTGTTAAAAGGTTAATCTAATGAAGATTCCACCCTCAAGGAATGTAAACATAATTTAAAGGCTTTTCTCTTCGGGTTCAATATTTAACATGAAATATCAAACATGCTTACTTTTTTACTTTAACACTCCTGGAGGGTTAGCGCTAGATCGTTAGAGAAAAAAATAGCTGAATTGATGTATCATTTGTATTTTTTTATAACATCAGGTTCTTTTATGTATATTTTTTTAATTTGGATAAATCCTTTAATATTTATATATATTTAGAGCTTTGCATAACTTGGAGGATCCTGCATATTTGTGTGTATGACAGGAACAGTCTATTATATCAATAAGAACTATGCTATGCTTCAGTTACATTATAGAGGTGTGCAGAAGGATTAAAGGAGTTGTCTAATAGCGGAAAACCACTACTTAACCAATTCAGTGCCTCGTAGAAAATAAAACCAATGTATACTCACCTCCTGCAGCGACACCGTTCTAGCGGTTCCTAGTGCTTGGCATGACATTGATGGGTAACAAAACTGCCGCAGCTAATCAGAGGTTGCTGATCAGCAGCTGTACTTCAATATTTTATTAGAGAATATTTCTTCTTTGACAAAATAGTAAAGTCTGTTGCCAATCAGCAGCCGCTGATCGGCTGCAGTACTCACATGAGAACAATGTCACAGAGAGCTCCAGGAGACCTGACAATGACAACACTGGATAGGCACCAGTGCATGAGTTGAGTATTAGCTTTTCTTATTTTAGTCTGAGGGCTGAGGCACTTTTTCAAAAAGTGAACAACCCCTTTAAACAATTGCTGTCAGGTCATCCTATAGAATACATTTGATTGCTGGGGAGTTAAGTAATGAATTTTGTTGTAATAAGCCTCTAACAAAGGAGACGATACCTTTAAAGGGAATCTGTCAGTAGGATCATCCCTCCTAAGCAGTCTATATGGACATGTAGGTCATTGGAAGCTGAATAATATGATCCCTTGATATCTGCGATCTGATGTCTTATTCCAGAGAAATCAACGTTTTTCTTATATGTAAATGGCCTCTTCCAAGCTATGGGGAGCATGTTGCCTGAAAGATAACTCTCAGCAAATTTAATTTATCAATAAAATCTAGACGAACAAGCAAATTTGAGTTTTGTCTGCTTTGCTCATCTTGCTTACACTATACACTGCAGTACTATAGTATATGGGGAAATCATGGTTCTCCTTTGACGCTCATCATCTGCTTGATATGAATCAGGCTCAGTTCCTGAGCCGGCTTCATACATTCCTTATTGATCTATGACAAAAATGTATGTCATTGGTCGGGGTTAAGCAAGATGAGTGCCATATAATCATGTTAAAAAAGCATTTATATGAAAATAATTGAAGATGTTGAGCACTACTTTATCACTAGTGACCTATCCTTAGGATAGGTTATCCATGTCTGATCGGTTGGGGTCCAACATCCGGCACCCCCGGTCGATCAGCTGTTCTTGATGTCGGCGGCAAACCCCATCTAGAAATGCCGGGTACTGCACATCTGCCTCTTATTGATTTGAATAGGAGGTGTATGTGTAGTACCTGGCCACAGCCACTATCAGACAACGAGAACAGTTGATCGGCGGGGGTGTCGGGTGATGGACCCCAACCAATCAGACATTGATGACATATCCTAAAGATAAAGTAGTGGACAACCTCTTTAAAGGGGTATTCTCATCTCTAAGATCCTATTCCAATATGTAGTAGGTGTAATAATAATAATAATATTAACAAATACCTCCAATTAGAAATGCAGTATAGTTCTTCTAATTCGCTATGTCTCTTTCTTCATGTGCAGGCATTACAGGACCTTGGGTATCCATAGTTATGACCACTAGCAACTAGTTAACTGTCACTATATCAGTGGTTGGAATCATGGATACCAAAGGTCCTGAAATGCCTGCACATGAGGAAAAAGACATTGCGAATCAGAGGAACCATATTACATTTCTAATTGGAGGTATTTGCTAATATAATATTATTACACCTACTACATATTGGGATAGGATCTTGGAGATAAGAATACCCCTTTAAGCAAACATAAAATAATTTTAAAATAATGAGCATGTTTAGTATGTCTATTTAGTTATTAAAAAAATACTTAAAATCTTTACTATTGCATTGAGGGAATTTTGCCACATGTTAGTATGTTGGCATTGTAATACCAAAGATTATTTTTTGAAAGGATATAGTCTTTCTGTACCAAGAAAAATTCATTTGCTTGGCTTGTCTAAAATGAGTTTATCTCAGTCTCTCCCAATGGACAGTTGCCCCTATTAAAAACCCACAACAGCTCTCAGTCCATATGTCAGTCTTCCAAACGGGAATCCCAAGGAGCAGATGAATCCAAGGTTGATTGTCTGTCCCCCTGAACGAAGATGTCTTTCTTTAATAGAGCAATTACTGAATCTTTTATTGATGCTGTACATGTATTGTTGTTCTGTAATTTAATAAAAAGCTTAAAAGGTTTTTTCCGTGTCCCTCATTTAGCACATTATATTTCAATTAAATTGAACAAATATTAAAAAACAATGACAGGAACAAATGACCTTTCTGAGTTCAGAAGTTTTAGGAAAGGGTTAATTTCCATATAAATGTCAGGATCAATCAGTGTCTGTGATTAATATAATTAAAAGCCTGATTTAATTGTGTTACCTTCCATTAGCTTCCACTTGTTTCTTTTTTTTCTTTTTAATATATATTTTCAATGACATCCCAGCTCTGTCCCCCCTGGAATTGTTCTATTGAAGCTGCTCTCTCTCTCTCTGAAACAGTATCTTTCATCAATCCTCTATTAATTAGCTAAATGTTGGATGATATTATACATCTATCTATCCTCTCTTGAAAGTGCCACACTTAGACAGAGCTCCTTCATCTGCGTGCTGAACTTTGAAGTTGGTCATTGGTATTCTAGCACAAGTCAGCTTACTGTAATTTGAAATCGGTCTGCCGTCCCATTAGGAATGTGCCCGATCAATACCAAGTGAATTAGAGTTTCAGTGATCTGATTAACTCCCCATTATTTTCTAGCCTGCCTGATTTAGAATGCATGATGAGACAATATTCCAGTTTCTTTGCTTTATCCCAGTTTAAATGAAATATAGACATCTCAGGAAGCAGCGGCTGTGCATTTGATTTGGCATCTGCGTTAATAAAGTCAAACACCATGAGTGTCTCTGTGATTTTTCATGACAGCCATGACTGACTGAAGTTCGCCAGTAAGAGATACACAGTACAAAGTGAACTGGAAGGAAAGTAGATAATGTTATTTTTTGGTTTAAGTGGTTTAATACACGGGTTACATTTATATTCCTTTGAAATGTATGGGTTTTTCTTGAGTCATTATGATAACTCATGTAAGAAATTAAGCTCTGTAAAGTAATTAACATAGAGGAGGATAACATAATGAGCCTTGGATGGAAAAATGACAACTTAGTTCTAATTTGGATACATAGAATTCACTTGGAGCAAGAAAACACATTTTACAATTATGTATTAAATGGGTATAACTGTCACTGAAAAAGATTAACTTAATGTTGACCTGTCACTAGATTCCACAATGCAAACTATACACATTACAAAAGAAATCTTAGACCTGATGAGGCTGATGTGCTTTTAAAAATAGAAAAAGACCATCTCACCCACACTCCCATGCTTTTGATAAATTATGCAGCTTTGCGTTTGAAACGCGTGGCTATTTTATATGGAATCCTTTTTGCATCAATAAATATTTTGCACTTTATGGAAGCTGGAACGTTTTTTTCTCCTATGTACTTTTAAAGTCCATATTAAAATGGATGTAAAATACTTTATCAAAGTTTAAAGAGGTTGCCCAGTATTTTAACATTGATGACCTATCCCTAGGACAGGTCATTATATTCTGATCGATGGGTCCTTAGCTTGATAAAGTCCTTAGCTTGTTAATTGTTCAAGTTTACGACAACAGAATTACAAAACAAATGAACAAGTCTGGCTTGTTTGATTCAGTTGCCAAGAGAAAGCCTCTTCCTTCTAAAAAGAATATGATTACACCTACATAAACCATCCCATAGATTAGGCCATAAATGAAAATACAAATACAATTAAAAATAAGGCCAAGATAAAATGACAAAGCTTTATTCAAACATGATAAAATCAAGGTATAACAAAATATACAGTATATATGTAAAAACACAGACAAAAAATCACAGATGAGGCAATTGGTGAGTAAACCTGGACTATATAATATAAAAGGCAATAAGCACCTTGTACACTACATCAAAAAATAATAATTATCTGCCATCTCAACAAATAAGGTATACATATATCAAGCTGTAGTCAAATTTATATGTAACCCCACTTATTAAAGCATAATACCTAACCTATACGTACACCCAGGCAGATAAAATCAATGAAAATCAGACAGTAGATCTGAACTGAGTCAAGACTCCGACCTGCGCATGAGCTGCCTCTGGCGCCATTTTTTTGAAGTCCTGCACACAGAATGCCGACTCCCACTGCGCACGCACTGCCCACACGATGATGGCGACTATGGTGCTGAATTTTAAAAAATAGGCAGGTCAATGAATAATCAGTGACCTGCAGAAGAAACAAAAGAGACTGGTGGGGGAGTCAGAGAAGGAGACGAAGACCCTGCCCACACTTCCCCTTCCCCCAAAGCACACTGGAGCACAGAAGACGTAATTTTCTGAAAACTTCATAAAGTGAGTATTAAACAACCATTCAGCAGATCCCTTCACATCAGGTATCATATTAATCAGCTTCACAGCACCTTTATAGCCATGCCTTTAGTTTATATAGCTAAATCCTGATGGCAGATTCCCTTTAAATTATATTCTGATACATAAAACTATAGAATTCAAAGAGGGTATACTTAGTTTTTCTCATGTCTGTATATGTTTGTGTCACCAGTGTTATTGTGATGCATGGTCCTTTGATGGATAAGGCTGATGCTGTACTTTAGACTTCATGTCTTATGGGAAACACTGAAATATAGAGGCCGCTTATATGGTGCGTAATAAGGTTCCATATTTGATATCATTGAGCATTTGGCCATCTGAATGAGGTTTTGGAGTAATAGGGCGTTCATTATTTTTTTTCAAAGTTAATAGACATAATTTTGATTGAAACATTAGAAGTTACTGTTCTAAAATTATTTCTATCCATCGTCAATTCCTATCCTTTAATTTCTATTTATCTGCATTGTCATACGTTTTAATCAGGTTTGTGTTTTGCTAATTTGAAAAATGCAATGCTTCTGTAATTAGATCTTCATTTGTTAGTTGTGTATTTATTTTTCTTAATTATAACTGAATAATTCTCCTTGCATAGTAATTTAAAAATATAATTAAAATTACAAATACATGTTAGTGCAATAAGTGACTCCTGTCTTTGGTAGTCTGCTACTATCGTTTTCTCATTACAATTAAAACTGAAGCACTTTGCTAATTATAAAAATTAGATTAGCGCCATTCGATAAATGAGAAGCCAGAATACAATAGATGTTTGCTTGGCTGAACACTATGAAGCTTTCTTTGAAAATTTGAAATCTTTTGTATGCAAAATTATATTAATGTTCAAATTCATGCTGCAAATACCTATAGTAATTCTCTTACAACCTGACATAAATTATTATTGATGAATTGTGTGTCATGTGGTATGTACATCACATCACAATTTATCTTTTCTCTAGCATTCATTACATGGACAGATGGCTTCTTCACACTATGTATGCACAGTCACAATATTATACTGTAGTTCGTTTCTATGAATTAGACAATATTCCTATTTGAAATGTTATAGTCTAATATTTGTTTAATAATATTTGTGTCTTCCCCTGTGTCACTTCCTTCTGTCCTTCTCAGTACTTGGTTTCCCAAAGGGAGGAGGTATTTGCCTGCCTGGTACTGTATATACTTTGTAAATGTGTGTTCAGGAATTTGGGATCTGGGAGTAGCAGTTCCTTTTCTTTCGTTGTGGGTTGTGCATGTCCGGCATCTACCAAATCTAATGATCTCCATTAGTGAGTAAGATTCAGCTTTCATTAAAAGGGGTCCTAAAACTGACATTTTAGAAGCTAATTTTTTTAGGAAATCATTGCTTTTGTTAGATGAAATGGTCCTGTTTGATGGCTCAACATTCTAGAAAGCAGAATTATACCTCAAGAATAGATATGAGCGAACCCGAACTTAAAAGTTCGGGGTTCGTGCCGGACAGTTACTGTCCGAGGCTAAACACCGAACATGGACTTCTCCTGGAAGTCTGTTGCAACGTTCATGGTTCCAGGGGACATCCGTTGCAGAGAGAGAGAGAAAATTTTCCTGCTCCAAAGTTTGTTTTCAATGGGGTTCGAGTTCTGGTTCAAATTCATGTACCGTTCCGGTACCTGAGCCAAACTTTGAACTAAAGTTCAGGTCCAGTACCAGAACCCCAACTTCCACAGGTCCGCTCATCCTTACTCAAGAAGTCTTGGAAGTCAACCACTTGCTCATTCAGGATAAACTAAAGAATCTCAAGTAAAATACGACATTGCCAAGCAGGACTGCACCCTTTTATTGTTACGAAACTTAATAGGACTCAGTCACTTTTTCGGGGAGAGGGGCTGGAAATGCATAAATCTGTAAGCAGATTTTTTTTTTATTACAGATATGGATGTATTGAAAGCATAAGATTTGAAGATCTGTATCTTAAAGACAAAACTCAACATTTTGGGATGCTCAGATTTGCTGTCAAGGGTAAGTGGAGTGAGGATATAAAAATAAGCACTTGGATTTCCTTGGACATATGACATCATTAACCCTTTTACCCCCGAAGGTGGTTTGCACGTTAATGACCACTGTCAATTTATGAGGTAATAACTCTGGAACGCTTCAACGGATCCCACTGATTCTGAGAATGTTTTTTTCATGACATATTGTACTTCATGATAGTGTTAATATTTCTTCGATATGACTTGTTTTTATTTGTGAGAAAAAGGGAAATTTGGCGAAAATTTTTAAAATTTCGCAATTTTCAAAATTAGAATTTTCATTCCCTTAAATCAGAGTGATATGTCACACAAAATAGTTAATAAATAGCATTTCCCACATGCCTACTTTACATCAGCACAATTTTGTAACCAAATTTTTTTCGTTATGAAGTTACAAGGGTTAAAAGATGACCAGTGATTTCTCATTTTTCCAGCAAAATTTACAAAACCATTTTTTTAGGGACAATATCACATTTGAAGTGACTTTGAGGGGGCTATATGACAGAAAATACCCAAAAGTGGCACCATTCTAAAAACTGCACCCCTCAAGGTGCTCAAAACCACATTTAAGTTTTTACACAAAAATGTTAATTTAGACCCAATTTTTTATTTTTTTTTGCAACGGTAACAGTAAAAAATGGACCCCAAAATTTCTCCTGAGCACACCAATACCCCATATATGTGTGGTGAGCACCCTGAATCCCCAAGGTGCTTCACATAAGTTTATAACATAGAGCTGTGAAAATAAAAAAATCTAACTTTTTCCATAAAAATTATCTTTTAGCCCCAACTGTAAGAGGAGAATATAGATGCCAAAAACTGTTGTGCAATTTCTTCTGAGTACATCAATACCCCATATGTGGGGAAAATACACTGTTTGGACCCACGGCAGGGTTCAGAAGGGAAGGAGCACTATGTGACTTTTTGAACGCAAAATTGGCTGGAATCAAGAGCGGATGCCACGCCTAAATAGCGGAAACCCCACAAGTGACCTCATTTTGGAAACTAGACCCCTCAATGATTTTATCAAGGAGTATAGTGAAAATTTTGAACCCAGAGGTACACCACAGAATTTGATAACATTAGGTCATCATATTGAATAAGTTGTCATTAGTCTTGAGCGCAAGTGCTCGCTACTTGAGTTTGCATCGGGCACTCGGGTATGCACCATGTATGGCCGCAAAACATATGGGGGGGGAAACTTGAACATATCACTCGAGCACCTGCGATACTCTGTGCATACCCGAGCACCAGATGCAAGCTCAAGTAGTAAGCACTTGTGCTCAACACTAGCTGCCATATCGTCATCATTTTTTTAAATTCACTTTTGAAAAAATCCAAACCCCAACACAACCCTAACCCCAACACTAATACAACCCCAACCGTAGCACAACCCCAACCCTAGCACAACCCTAACACTAGTACAACCCTAACACTAGCACAACCCTAACCCTAGCACAACCCTAACCCTAGCACAACCCTAGCCCTAGCACAAACCTAGCCCTAGCACAACCCTAACCCTAACACAACCCTAACCCTAGAGTTTATTTTTTACGCTGTTCCTCTTGTGGTATAAGTTATTAGACGACTTTATTCTTCGGGTCGACGTGATTACAACAATACCAGATTCATATTGGGTTTTTATGTTTGGCAGCTCTCACACACTAAAAGACGCTTTTTTTTGCAAAGACTAGTTTTGCAATCATTTTTCCATATTTTGGCTGACAGAGTCATGTAAGAGCTTGTTTTTTGCGGAATAAGTTTTTATTGATACCATTTTTGGGCAAATTAAATTTTTTGATCGCTTTCTATTCCGATTTTTGGCAGGCAGAATAAACAAAAACCAACAATTCAGGAATCGTTTTTTTGTTTTTCTCTTTATGCCATTCCACATTATTCTTGGGGTCAGTATGCTTACAGCGATACTACATTTATATCGTTTTTTTATGTTTTGGCGCTTTTACACAATAAAAACTATTTTATAGAAAAAATAATATTTTGGTATCGCTTTATTTTGAGAGCTATAACTTTTCCATTTTTCAGCTGATGGAGCTGTATGGCTGCTTGTTTTTTGCAGGAAAAGATGATGTTTTCAGCGGTACCATTTATATTTACATTTGCCTTTTTTGATCGCGTTTTATTCCATTATTTGTTTGGCAGTGTGATGATAAAGCATCGTTTTTTGCTTCGATTTTTATTTATTTGTTTACCGCGTTCACTAAAGTTGTTAAATAGTGTGACAGTTGTATAGGTCAGTAGTGTTGAGCCACCCCAGTAGTGTTCGAGTTCGGTTCGGTTCGTCGAACACCCGTATGTTCGCTGAACTGTTCGTCGAACTGTTCGTCGAACACCTTCGAACACCGTTAAAACCAATGGCAGGCAAATAAAAACACATAGAAACACATAGAAGACACCTTCAAATGTGTCCAAAAGCTGACAAACTGCTCAGAAGACACAACTAACACATGGAAAAGTGACAAGTACATATAGTCATGCGAAAAAAAAAGAGGTGGAGGAGTAAAAGGAGGGGGAGACACAGATATAGGCACGTCATGCCCTTCTAAAACCAAAAAAGTGCGAAGCCGACACGGCCAGTCCGTTCCTGCCCGTGCGACCTCCATGTCGCCGGGTTTGTGCCAGAGCCGCGGTGGACCCTGACGGCCAGCCCCCCTCTCCCAATACTGGTGCCAGTCCGCTGGTGGGTCGAGCGAGCCCCCCTGTGGTGGAGGCAGGTCTAATCTTTTTAATTTAAATTGTCTCTCTAATTTGAATGAATACACTTTAAATCTTTTTACAAGGATCTATTGGAGGGCAAGTCTCATGCCAGCAGCCGCGTAATTCCAGCTCCAGTAGCGTCCACTAAAGCTGCTGCAGTTAAAAAGCTTTTATAAGGATCGAGCTTGGCGGTCCATCGCAAGGCGTCCTACCGCCAGTCCCAGCCCCTATGCCTTGGGGTGCCTCCTGATGCTCTTCACTGAGTATCCCGGGGTCCCGAAGCATTTCCTTTGAAAAAATTAAGTGTCCAAACTACAGGTGGTGTAGCTTGCTTAACAGCTGGGATAATCCGATGACTTGCAGACACTGCTACTAGGCACAAAGTATTTCCTGGGCTAGATGCAGTTAAAAATATGTAATTAGATACTCTCGTTTAATGCTGAGAAAGCATTCCATAGAGTCTCCTGGCACGCCATATATTATTCTCTTAAAAAAATTGGGGTAGGGGTCTAGGGGATCCTTTTATAGCCAAAATCACGGCCCTGTATCTCAATACGTCACCTAGGCTGAAGATAAATGGATCTGTAGCACCCCGAGGGCTCGGTTGCTACAGAGGTATTGCACCTCACCCAGAGGTGTCATATCTCACTCTCAGGTAAGGATGGAGCGTGGATCAGGACCCCGACACCTCCATGCATTACACCACATTGCCGTGGGGCAGGGCGACCAATATGCCCCTGAGATGGGCACGACAGTCCCTGTCCCTGGCTGTAGTGTGGGGAGGGAACACCGAGGAAGGGGAACCCTGTAGTGCAGGAGCAGGGAGGAAGCAGTTCCTGGGTGCATTGAGAAGGGAGTATAAAAAGTGGGCACCATCTTAGTTCAGTGCAGAGAAGTCTCAGCAGAAGTGACAGGGAGCAGGGGCTCTGCATGAGCTCTGCTCCGGAGATGGGCCTAGTAACAGAGGCCCAGGCCTGGAAGAGGGAGAAGGAAGGTAGAGGAGCGGAGAAGGCTCCAGGAATGAGGAACGAAGGGATCCCAGGGGTGCGGACGGGCGAGTCGCCACCGCACGCCCGAATCCACCTGGGAGGAGGGGTCAGGCCAAAGGGGGAGACTGGTCCCCGAAACTAGTGGAGGTGGGAAACGACCCTCAGCTACAAACCGGAGGCTGTGACATTTTATGTGGCGCAGCCCCTTGCTACACCCGCTAGGAAGGCACCACATAGGGTCAGGGAAACTGGCGCCAAGTTTACCAAGAGGAGGCCCGAGGCAGCCAGACAGAAGCGTTGGTAAAAAAGGCCAGGCCAAGGAAACACAAAGGGGGTCCTGTGAAGCGCTCCAAAGTTATCTGGGAGTTGTCTGAGCCCCTCACCTGGTGAGCACAGTACTACGTGGGCAGCCGTTACCTGCAGAAGTGGTCTGGATAATAAGAACTGTGAGTAAAGGCCCTGGACTGCATCACTGACTCCGTGACGTTACTGCTGCTGCCCTGCACCATCACCCCCATCCTCCGCATACACTGCCCTGAGGCTATACTCCTCCCGTGTGGAGTTATACTACTCTCTGCTGCACCCACAACACCAGCCTCAGTGGTCTGCCCTGCAGCGGCGGTTCACTCTGACCGCAATCCACGGGTGACATAGTCAGATATTTAAACATCAAAACCACATAAATAGTTCCGCCACTGGTTTGACCGCCCTGAGCCACGGAACTGGGTCGCCGCCACGGAGACTACAACCACCAGCATCCACCAAAAAGGGTCCGGCTCCTGGTGTCCCAAGGCCCAGGGGGCTCGTCAGAACATTTTCATCACCTTTCATAATCACCAATGGGACAAGGCAGGGATGTCCTCTGTCCCCTCTCTTATACATCCTAGTGACAGAGCACCTGCTCTCATCAATTCGCCATAACCCCAATATTAGGTGGATTGAGGTGGGGGGCACCGAGTACAAGTGCTCTGCATTTGCTGATGATGTCCTAGTATATATCACTCAATCACATATATCCATCCCTGCTGTTATGGCTGAAATAGATCACTTTGTTACATGGACAAATTTTAAAATCAATGCAGCGAAGTCTGCGGCCCTCGATGTCTCCCTCCCCAAATCCATACAGGATTCCATCCAGTCCAACTTTCCCTTTGCCTGGCCCTCACAGGGTATCAAATACTTAGGAATTCCTATTCATAGAGACCTCTCCCGTCTATGTTATCTTAATTTTGGGCCCTTTATTGAACAACTCCATACAGACCACGGTTGGCAAGTTAGAACTGTAAGATTCACTACGTGAACCACTGGTGTTTTGTGGAAAAGCACATGTACACTGTGTTCCAAATTATTATGCAAAAAGTGTTTAGGAGTGATAAGGGAAGAATATGTTTGTTTGTCAGTTAAACTCATTGATGGTGATGTGTGTCAGGGCTCTTTATATCACTGTAAGCAATTGCAGACAGCTGTGCTAATTAGTTTGGCAGGTGTGTCCAATGAAAGGCAAAACTACTTAAGAAGGCTGTCCCACATTATTAAGCAGCCTACATTTTCTGCCAAAATGGGAAAGAAAAAGGATGTGTCGACTGCTGAGAAGCAACAAATTGTGGAGTGTTTAGGTCAAGGCATGACTACAATCAACATTGCCAAGACACTTCATCCTGATCATCGCACAATCAAGAAGTATGTAGCTGATTCACAGTACACACGTGTGCGTGCTGATAAGGGAAAATTGAGGACTCTTTCCTACAAGCAATTACGTCAGGTTAAAAGAGCAGCGGCAAAAAAGCCTTGTCATAGCAGCAGACAAGTTTTTGAAGTTGCTGGTGCCTCCAACGTCCCCGGAACAACAAGATGCAGAGTCCTTCAGAGGTTTGCAGCTGTGCGTAAGCCATCCTGTCGACCTCCTCTATCCACTGCACACAAGCAGAAACGGCTCCAGTGGGCCAAACAATACATGAAGACTGACTTCAAAACTGTTTTGTTCACCGATGAGTGCCGTGCAACGCTCGATGGTCCAGATGGATGGAGTGGAGGATGGCTGGTTGATGGACACCCCACGCAAACACGGCTATGGTGCCAATAAGGAGGAGGTGGAGTAATGTTTTGGGCTGGAATCATCGGGAGAGAGATTGTCGGCCCCTTTAGGATCCCTGAAGGGGTAAAGATGAACTCCATAATGTATGTGGAGTTTCTCAAACAGCACTTCCTGCCATGGTTCAAGTAGAAGAACCGTGTATTCCACAGCAAGATCATTTTCATGCATGATAATGCACCGTCTCATTCTGCACATAACATATCTGCATCTCTGGCTGATATGGGCATAAAAGGGGACAAACTTATAGTGTGACCCCCATGCTCCCCTGACCTCAACCCCATTGAGAACCTCTGGAGCATCATCACAAGGAGTGTCTATGATGGCGGGAGGCAGTTCACATCTAAGCAACAGCTCTGGGAGGGTATTCTGTCCTCATGCAAAACAATTGAAGCAGAAACCATCCAAAACCTGACAAATTCAATGGACGAGACAGTTCAGAAGCTCCTTTTGAACAAGGGGTCCTATGTGCAAATGTAACATCACCTAGAATAAAGTTTTGAGTTGAAAACTGTTTGATTTCAGTTTCTAATAACCTGCTAATGCTTATAATTTCAAAACTGACCAGTTTTTTGTTCTTTATTAAAATGAAAAGGTTGATCGAAGAGTATGGGGGATCTAAGAGTGTGGCAACCCAGTAGTCAGGATTACTTCGAATTCTGACAATCTGAGGGTCATGTTGCAGGTAGTGCAGCAAGAAGGCACAGAGCGCGCACGGGGTGTGAGCACGTGGGCTGTGGTGTGGCTGTGGTGAGCGGCGTGCGGCGGGCGGAGTGGTCTCGACTCGGCTCGCGGCCCTCCGGCGAGGGAGCCAGGCGGAGGTGACCGAATGGACCGGGAGGACCCGTAGGAGGCGACCGGAGGGACGAGCGCAAGAGAGCGCTGTGATAGCGTGCAGCGCCGCCGGCCGGCGGAGGGCGCCAGGTGATGGTGACCAGGAGGTGACCAGGAGGACCGGTAAGAGGCGACCGGAGGGGCGAGTGCGCTGTGATAGCTGTGATAGCATGCAGCGTCCCTAGAGGACGTGAGTGAGGGGCAGGAGGCCGTGATAAGCGGCCCTACTGAACCCGAGTGTGTACTGTACTGTATTGTATTTGTATTTGTATTGTAATTGTATTATATCTAAGTGCTCCCCTCCGGCCTTATTTTAATTAATCCTGTCCATATTTGATCGATCTCCCCCCTATCCATATTTAGTACAACTCCCCTGGCAACCTTTAGTGATCCCCCAGTCCATATTTAAATTGATTCCCCTAATCACCCCCCGTCCATATTTAACTGATCCCCCTGACCACATTTAAATTGACCCCCCGTCCTCATTTAATTGATCCCCCCGACCACCCCCCATCCATATTAAATTGATCGCCCCGACCACATTTAACTGATTGACCCCCCCAGCCCATAATCAATTGATCCCCCTTGTCCATATTCAATAGATTCCCCCTGTCCACTTTTACTGATCTCCCAGTCCCTATTTATTTGCCTTATCCCCATGCATATTTAATTAACCCCCTGTCCCCCTGTCCATAATTAATTGATTGATTCCCCAGTCCACAATTAATTATTTCCCCAGTCCATATTTATTGATCCCCAGTCCATAGTTAATTGACACACCGTCCATACTTAATTAATCCACCTGACCTACTCAGCTGATTTCCACGTCCACACTTAATTGATACTTAATTGATCCCCCGTCCATACTTAACTGATCCCCCGCCGATATCTAATTGATACACTTGCTCATCCCTAATTGATCCCCGTCCATACACCTATATATAAATAATTGTGTTTTGTACTTGTATATATATACTGACTGTATCCCCATATTTAGAATGACGTCCATGTTGGCCGGAGCCGTGCAGTGTACATCTTGCGCAATGTATGCATTCCGTGAGCTACCGCTCGAGGATCCATACTGCTGCGAGAGATGTGAGCATATCGTGCACTTGGAAGCCCAAATTCTGGATCTAAATGCTCAGATAGCGATACTGAGGAGCATCGACAACATGGAACGGAGTTTACTGCTCACCGAGCAGACACTCAATGGGTCAATACTGGGGGTGGAGCATAGAGGGGAAGTGCAGGCTGAACAGGCAGGGAGCTGGATAACAGTTAGGAGGGATAGAGGGAAGAAGTATAGGAAGGCTGGTTCAGAACCGGCATTATTGGAGCACGACAGATCCTTTGACCGCCGGGGGAGTGTCTGCTCCAGTAATGAGGGGGAGGGGGGAAGTGTAGGGCAGGCAAGACAGGTCCTGGTAGTGGGTGACTCTATTATTAGGGGGACAGACAGGGCAATCTGTCACAAAGACCGGGATCGACGAACGGTGTGCTGCCTCCCTGGCGCTTGAGTCCGGCACATCGCGGATCGGGTTGACAGGTTACTGGGTGGGGCTGGTGAAGACCCAGCGGTCATGGTCCACATCGGCACCAATGACAAAGTGAGTAGTAGATGGAGGGTCCTTAAAAATGATTTCAGGGACCTAGGTAGGAAGCTTAGGGCAAGGACCTCCAAGGTAGTTTTCTAAGAAATACTACCAATCCCGCGAGCCACACCGGAGCGCCAACGGGAAGTTAGGGAGGTGAATAAGTTGCTAAAGAGTTGGTGCAAGGCAGAAGGGTTTGGGTTCATGGAGAACTGGGCCGACTTCACAGTCGGCTACAGGCTCTACCGTAGGGACGGGCTGCACCTCAATGGGGAGGGTGCAGCGGTGCTGGGGAAGAAGATGGCTAATAGGTTGGAGGAGTATTTAAACTAGAGACGGGGGGGAACCAAGGAAATAGGTGGGATGTGAGGCAAGCAAGGGGGAAGGGGAGAAGTGAATATAATGAGGGTGGAGAGGGGGGTGGGGATAGTACAGTTAGATCGTTAGAGAAGAATAGGATGCTAAATAACCCCAAAGTTTTATCTTGCATGCTGACCAATGCAAGAAGCCTGACCAATAAGGCGGATGAGCTGCGAGCGCTTATATCGGAGGAGAGGTATGACATCGTAGGTATAACAGAGACTTGGTTAGACGATAGCTACGACTGGGCGGTAAATTTATTAGATTATAGTTTATTTAGAATGGACCGGAAACAGGGGAAAGGCGGAGGAGTCTGCTTATATGTAAAGTCATGTCTAAAGCCCAGACTAAGGGAAGATATAGGAGAGGGAGAAGAGGGGGTCGAGTCCATGTGGGTAGAGATAGAGGGGGCAAAAAATAATAATAAAATATTACTGGAGGTCTGCTATAAGCCACCAAATATAACAGAGGAGAATGAGAATCTGCTATTAGGACAAATAGACAAAGTAGCAAAACATAATGAAGTGATTGTAATGGGGGATTTCAACTACCCGGATATTGACTGGGAAACAGAAACCTGTAGATCTCAGAAAGGAAAAAGGTTCTTGACAAATATTAAGGATAATTATCTCTCCCAACTAGTGCAGGAACCAACTACATGGAAGGCCGTGTTGGACTTAATATTGACTAATAGGCCTGATAGAATAACTGAGGTACAGATAGGGGGGCACCTAGGTAATAGCGATCATAATATTATCGATTTCAAAATGCCCTTCAGTAGGGTTATCAATAAGGGAACAACAAAAACATTAAACTTTAGGAGGGCGAAGTTTGATCAGCTGATAGAAAACCTCCAACTTATTGACTGGGACAAAGTTCTTAATCAAAGGAATAGTAAATGGGAAACCTTCAAAAGAATTCTGAATACTCAGTGCGAGAGATATATACCGTATGGGAATAAAATGGCCAGAAATAAGAGGAAACCAATATGGTTGAACAAGAACGTAAAAGGGGCGTTAAATAGCAAAAAAGAGGCATTCAAGAGGTTAAAACAGGAAAACAGTAAGGAGGCACTAAAGTGTTACAAGGAAAAAACGACAACCTGCAAAAAACAAATAAAAATAGCGAAGGAGGAAACAGAGAGACGTATTGCTAGGGAAAGTAGATCAAATCCCAAACTGTTCTTTACGTATATAAATAGTAAAAGGATTAAATCGGATAATATTGGACCGATAAAAAGTGATGAAGGCAAAATCATAGAGAAAGATGAGGATAAAGCTAATCTATTAAATAATTTTTTTTCGACAACTTTCACAAAGGAAATATAACTAACAGGCGAAATGAGAAGTGACAAGTTTAATCCTCCACTAAGTATGACAAATCTAACCCAAGTTGGGGTACAGAAATTCCTCAGTAACATTAAAATAAACAAATCACCAGGACCTGATGGCATACACCCACGGGTACTAAGGGAACTAAGTAATGTGATAGACAGACCGTTATATCTTATATTTAAGGACTCTGTTGAGACTGGGTCTGTACCACTTGATTGGCGACAGGCGAATGTAGTGCCAATATTCAAAAAGGGAGCAAAAAGTGACGCCGGAAACTATCGGCCGGTGAGTCTGACGTCCGTTGTGGGCAAAATTTTTGAAAGCTTCATTAAAGAGGCGATTACGCAGCATCTTGATGCTAATAATCTTTTAACCCCGAACCAACATGGATTCATGAGGAATCGCTCCTGCCAAACAAACCTGATTGACTTCTACGAGGAGGTTAGCTCTCGAGTAGATCAGGGGGAACCAGTGGATGTCGTGTATCTCGACTTCTCAAAAGCGTTCGATAGCGTGCCACATAATAGGTTGGTATACAAAATGAGTATGATGGGGCTGGGGGAAAATGTTTGCAATTGGGTAGCTAACTGGCTAAGGGATAGAAGGCAGAGGGTGGTTATAAATGGAATATACTCAGATTCGGTAAGCGTCACTAGTGGGGTACCACAGGGGTCTGTACTAGGCCCAATGTTATTTAATATCTTTATTAACGACATAGTCAACGGGATAATTAGCAAAATATCAATATTTGCAGATGACACAAAGTTATGTAAAACAATTAATACAAAAGAGGACAGTGCAGACCTACAGAGGGATTTGGATAAGCTGGGTAGGTGGAGCATTAAATGGCAAATGAGGTCTAATGAGGAGAAATGTAAGGTCATACATATGGGAAGGAAAAATGGAAGTCACCAGTACTCACTGAATGGGAAATCATTGGGGAATTCAGAGATGGAGAAGGACTTGGGCATCTTGATTGATAGCAAACTAAATTGGAGTGCCCAAAGTCAGGCCGCTGCTGTAAGGGCAAACAGGGTAATGGGATGTATCAGAAGAGGTATAGCTGCAAAGGATGAGAACATTGTTCTTCTTCTGTACAAAGCACTGGTCAGACCACACTTGGAATACTGTGCTCAGTTATGGGCCCCAATATATAGAAAGGATATAAATGAGCTTGAAAAGGTACAAAGGAGGGCAACAAAATTAATAAAGGGAATGGAGGGACTGCAATACCCAGAGAGGTTGGCAAAACTAGGACTATTCAGCCTGGAAAAGAGAAGGTTGAGGGGGGACATAATAAATGTGTACAAATATGTTAGGGGACAGTATAGAGATCTTGCCCAGGATTTGTTCAAAAGGAGGGATATTACGGTAACAAGCGGGCATTCACTAAGACTGGAAGAGAAAAGGTTTCAGCACCAGCATAGGAAGGGGTTCTTTACGGTAAGAGCAGTGAGAATATGGAATTCACTGAGTGAGGAGACGGTAATGTCGGATTCACTACACCAGTTCAAGCGGGGACTGGATGCATTTCTAGATACCAGGCAGATTTCAGCGTATACTTAAAAATAAAATAAAATAGTAGGTTGATACAGGGATTTATTCTGACTGCAGGTTTCAGAGTCGGGAGGGAATTTTTCCTCAGGTGAAGATTGGCTAAATCATTTGAGGTTTTTGCCCTCCTCTGGATCAACTTTAGCAATTATAGAACTAATAGGTCGAACTTGATGGACGCAAGTCTTTATTCGGCTTTAAAAACTATGTTACTAAGTTACTATGTGTCTTGCGCATCTAGGAGCCCCAAAATTATTTTCTGGGCTAGATGCAGCTAAAAATTATTATTAATTTTAAATCTGGTGGAGCTTAGTATAGATGGCCTAATAGAATCAGTACTGCACACTGCTACAAAGCCCAAATTATTTTCCAGCCAAGATACAGATAAACATGATTAGTAATTTTAAAGCTTAAAACGGTTGGTGAGGTGATTTTAACAAATCATCAAGCTTTTACTCTCCCAAGGATGACACAGGGGTAGAAAAGTCGTTTCGGATCCATGATTTGTTCATCTTTATGATGTCTACATTATCAGTGGAGAGCTGCGTGCGCTTATCTGTCAGCACACCACCAGCAGCGCTGAACACACGTTCAGACAGAACGCTGGCTGCAGGGCATGACAATATCTCCAAGGCATAAGTGGCGAGCTCCGGCCATTTATCCAGATTGGAAGCCCAAAAAGAGCAAGGGTCTAGTGACACAGTCATGGCTTCAATGTTTACTTGGAGATACTCCTGTACCATCGTCTCTAGGTGTTGACTATGTGTCAGACTTCTTGTCTCATGTGGCCTTGCAAAGGATGGGCTAAAAAAGTGGTGAAATGATTCCGCAAAATTGATGTTACCAGCAGATACGGTGTTTCTGTTATGGTTTGAGTGCTGAACACTCGATGGTCCCACGGTTGGCAAGTTGGAACTGTGAGATTCACTACGTGCACCATTGGTGTTTTTGTGGAAAAGCACATGTAAGATTCTGCAACAGTCTCTCTGATACTCCTGCATGCGTGCATCCCTTTCTATGGCAGGAATAATTTCTGAAAATTTACTTTTGTACCGGGGATCTAACAGTGTGGCAACCCAGTAGTCAGGATTATTTCTAATTCTCACAATTCGAGGGTCATGTTGCAGGTAGTGCAGCAAGAAGCCACTCATGTGCTCCTGCACCTTCCTCACTAGTTTGGCTGCTACCATGCCGCCTTGGTGCTGCCGACCGTCTGGACCTTGCAGCTGTTAGCCCTTCCGCATACAACTCCTCCTCCTCTACTTCCTCCACCTCCTCTTGTGCCACCACCTGACTCCGAATTCTGTTTAACATGTGCTCCAGCATGTAAATCACTGGAATAGTCATGCTGAAAATGGCATCGTCAGCACTAAACATCTTCATCGCCATTTCAAAACTGTGCAGAAGGGTGCATAGGTCCCTGATCTGAGACCACTCCTCCAGCATGATTTGCCCCACCTCTGGATCTCGTTGGCCCAGGCTATATGTCACAACGTATTGCACCAGGGCTTGTCAGTGCTGCCACAGTCGCTGCAACATGTGCAGAGTTGAATTCCACCGGGTAGGCACATCGCATTTTAGCCGTTGAACTGGCAGGCCCAACGACTTCTGTAGAGATGTAAGTCGCTGAGCTGCAGGATGCGAACGGCGGAAGTGAGCACACAGCGACCGTTCCCTCTGCAGAAGGCCATCTAGTCCGGGATAGTGGGCTAAAAATTGCTGGACAGCCAGGTTCAACACGTGAGCCATACAAGGCACGTGTGTGACATTGCCCCGGCGCAGGGCCGCACCCAGGTTTGCAGCATTGTGGCACACGGCCTTCCCTGGTTTCAGGTCCAGTGGAGACAACCATTCATGAAACTGGTTATCCAGAGCTGACCACAACTCCTCAGCTGTGTGACTCACATTTCCCACACATTTCAAAGTAAAAACCGCCTGATGACGTTGAGCCCTGCTGCCAGCATAGTTAGGAGGTGTGCAGGATCCCTTCTGCGCAGTTAGAAAGCTTGTGGCATGACCAGACAGGCTTTGGGTGCAGGTGGAGGACCGAGAGGAGGTTGAGGAGGCAGAAGCAGTGCAGGAACTTTGAGATAAAGAGGATTGAGGCACGACTCATGGGGACGGCATGAATTGGACAGCAGCCCCTTGTCCTGCTGTCACCATAGTTACCCAGTGCCCAGTCAGCGACATGTAATGCCCCTATCCATGCCTACTCGTCCAAGTGTCTGTGGTGAAATGCACCCTGTCACACAAAGAGTTTCTCAAAGAAGCGGTGATGTTGTATGCGACATGCTGGTGGAGAGCAGGCACACCTTTCTTTGAGAAGTAGTGCCAACTGGGCATCTGGTACTGGTGTACTGCGACAGACATAAGGTCTCGAAAATCCTCTGTGTCCACCAGGTGGAAAGGAAGCATTTCTGTAGCCAAGAGCTTGCAGATGGTGAAATTCAACCTCTTAGCTTTGTCATGGCTAGGAGGAAATGGTCTTTTACTTGTCCACATCTGAGGGACCGAGGGCTGGCTGTTGTGCTTAGAAGGGGTTGAGAAGGGTGTCCCCGGCAAACTGCTGGTCTGTGAGGAAGATGAAACCGGACATGTTAGGTTGCCTTCATCCAAAGGTGGTGCTATCGATGTCAGACAGCGCTCAACACCAGCTGGTGTTACCACCTCCAAAGAAATTGATGACCTGCCAATCACGCAGTATGTTGCGTGTAAAGAGGTGGCAGGTCTACGTCCCAAAACCGGTGTGACTGCTGTCCCCCCAGTCACAGAGGATGAAGAGGCCGCGGATGCACAAGATATGGCAGACGGTGGTTGGCCCGGCCGGCTAGGCCGCATTGTAGCACAGTGGGCTTCCCACTGCAACTTATGCTTCATGTCCATGTGCCGGTTCATGCATGAAGTACTCAAACTATGTATTTTTTAGCCTCTACTTAGCTTTTGCTGACAAATGTTACAGATAACACAAGTTGGGTCATCTTTATCGATCTGAAAAAATGCCCAGGCTATGCAAGGCTTAGCACCCATGCGACCTGAAGAGCCACCACGACTTGTGGTCAGAGGCAGAGTTTTGTTTGAGGATGCAGTTGTTGACGTGCTTAAAGTACTACGTCTCTGTCCAGGAAGGCGCAACCTGACCTCGTCGTCACTAGCATCCTCCTCCACCTCCTCTGCTGACCTCATCTCTTGGCTGACTGTGGGTTGACAGTAAGTGGGATCTCCAACCTCATCATCATCACCCTGTGTGTTATCACACCCGTCGTCCTCAGAGCCAACCTGTTCCTACCCTGACAAAAAACTAAAGTTGTCGCTCCAATCAGGTATTTGAGTCTCATCATCGTCTTCCTCATTGTCTCCACCAACAGGAGTTACAGTTTGGGAACAAGGGTCTACATTATGGTCAGAACCTTCTGCGTCTGGTCCTGGATCCGACTCATAAAGATTCTGGGCATCAGTGCAGATCATTTCCTCGTTTGGATTCACAGAAGCTCTGGAGTCGACCTCAGATTCCCAGGCTATAGTATGAGTAAACAGCTCTGCAGACTCAACCATCTGTTCTACCCCATACTCAGACGGGCAGCTGGAGACTTGGGAGCTGTGAGGAAGCAAGTGCGATTGGGGTGACACCTCTGAGGACTGGAGTGTTTGTGATGTTGAAGTTGAGGTGGAGGAGAGCCCACTTAAAGGAGCACTTGATATCCGTTGAAGCACCTGCTGTTTTTGTGCCTCATCTGGAATTTGTAGCGATTGGTGTGGCCGTAAGAAAGGGATCTTATCACATTGTCCGCTAAAAGAAGTAGACATTTTAGTTTCGCTGGAAGATGGTCTTTCTTCTGCAGATGTTACTGTTGCTTTAACACCTACCCCACAGACACAACGTTTTTTCCCCTTCCCAACATGCCTATTCCCCTTTCCAACAGCAGCAGGCCTTTTTCCACTCATTTTGGTGGTTAACTAATACACAACTCTGGAGTTGTTTGCACAAAAAAACAATGGATGGGAACCGAGCAGAGCTGAGTGGCCAAACTGTGGTATTAGGCCAAATGTATTGGCTGGGTTAGATGCAGATAAAAATTATATTGAATTTGCAACCTGATGGAGGTTAGTATAGATGGACTCATAGAACAAGTCCCACACACTACTAGAAGCCGAAATATTTTTTCAGAGCTAGATGCAGAAAAAAATTTGATTGAATTTGCAACCTGATGGAGGTCAGTATAGATGGACTAATAGAACAAGTCCCACACACTGCTAAAAGCTGAAATATTTTTTCAGAGCTAGATGCAGAAAAAAATTATATTGAATTTGCAACCTGATGGAGGTCAGTATAGATGGACTAATAGAATAAGTCCCACACACTGCTACAAGCTGAAATATTTTTTCAGAGCTAGATGCAGAAAAAAATTAGATTGAATTTGCAACCTGATGGAGGTCAGTATAGATGGACTAATAGAACAAGTCCCACACACTGCTACAAGCTGAAATATTTTTTCAGAGCTAGATGTAGAAAAAAAATAGATTGAATTTGCAACCTGATATAGGTCAGTATAGATGGACTAATAGAACTAGTCCCACACACTGCTAGAAGCCGAAATATTTTTTCAGAGCTAGATGCAGAAAAAAATTAGATTGTATTTGCAACCTGATGGAGGTCAGTATAGATGGACTAATAGAACAAGTCCCACACACTGCTACAAGCTGAAATTTTTTTCCAGAGCTAGATGCAGAAAAAAATTATATTGAATTTGCAACCTGATGGAGGTTAGTATAGATGGACTAATAGAACAAGTTCCACACACTGCTAGAAGCCGAAATATTTTTTCAGAGCTAGATGCAGAAAAAAATTAGATTGAATTTGCAACCTGATGGAGGTCAGTATAGATGGACTAATAGAACAAGTCCCACACACTGCTTCAAGCCTAAATATTTTTTCAGAGCTAGATGCAGAAAAAAATTAGATTGAATTTGCAACCTGATGGAGGTCAGTATAGATGGACTAATAGAACAACTCCCACACACTGCTGGAAGCCGAAATATTTTTTCAGAGTTAGATGCAGAAAAAAATTAGATTGAATTTGCAACCTGATGGAGGTCAGTATAGATGGACTAATAGAGCAAGTCCCACACACTGCTAGAAGCTGAAATATTTTTTCAGAGCTAGATTCAGAAAAAAATTATATTGAATTTGCAACCTGATGGAGGTCAGTATAGATGGACTAATAGAACAAGTCCGACACACTGCTAGAAGCCTAAATATTTTTTCAGAGCTATATGCAGAAAAAAATTATATTGAATTTGCAACCTGATGGAGGTCAGTATAGATGGACTAATAGAACAAGTCCCACACACTGCTAGAAGCCTAAATATTTTTTCAGAGCTATATGCAGAAAAAAAATAGATTGAATTTGCAACCTGATGGAGGTCAGTATAGATGGAAGCTGAAATATTTTTTCAGAGCTAGATGCAGAATAAAATTATATTCAATTTGCAACCTGGTGGAGGTTAGTATAGATGGACTAATAGAATGATGCTATGCCCAAAAGGTTTTACTTCACTAGGTGCAGTAAAAAATTGTGTATTCTATACACAGGTGGTGTAGCTTGCAACACAGATAGGCTACTCCACTGACTAACACACTCTGCAATAGGCCAAAAAGGATTTGCTTTGCTAGATTGAGCCAAATGCTGTGAAAAAAACTTGCACAGCACTGGCACAGACCTGCCTGGCAAAAAGTGATAGGAAATGATGTAACTTAGTCCTGAAAAGGACTGCAATTACAATTAGTCTTTACTCCCAACCTATCTATTTAAGAGCACTGACCTGCCTGATAAAAGTCGTATGAAATGATGTAACCTAGTCCTTAAAAGGACTGCAATCACAACTATTCCCTACTCCCAAGCTATCTGTAGATTTGTGCGAAAATTGGTTTGAAATTAATACTGAAAGTATAGCGCACACAGCAACAGCGGGACTGTCTAGCACGCAGCTGCAGCAGTGAGAAAATGGTGGCGACGGGGAAAATGGCTGGGTCTTATAGGGCAAGGACATGTGACATACACTGCCAATGACACATGCCCTTGCTTGTGTGAAAAAAAGCAATTCGCTCCGTGTGTGCGCTGCTGATAGGCTGACAGATTGCACCTCCCCACTGTAAATGCGGGTAAGAGAAAAAAAAATGGAGATCTTCATTATTCCTGCAGAGATCCATCCCCTGCCCCTCCCCCCGCCCCGCTGTACACTCAAACTGCGTATTAACATTAATTTTCAGCATTACTGAGAAAAAATCCAGTTATGATTTTGGTGCACGAACAGTTATCGAACATAACCTCGAACAGCCAAATTTTTTTCAAATTTTTCATGTTCGCCGAACGGCTCGAACACCGCCCAAAACAGCTCGAATTTGAGATTGGTTTTTTTGTTTTTTTTTTCATAATAATATTTATTTATGAGTACAGTATATATTTTTTTTTTTTGGATTGTTTTTTCATTTCTTCTTTTTTATATTTTTACATTTTTTTATTATTTTTTTTCACTTTCTGACACTTTTTTACTTTTACACTTTGTCCCACTATGGGAATTTCATTTTTTACAGGCTGATCGCTGGCATAGCATAAAGATGCAGCAGCATCTCTATGGTATGCCGCCTGTCAGCCCTGCACAGGCACAAGTTACTTTAATCGTGCACTGTGCATTTTCAGAGTAACTTCCTGTAGCCTGGTGACCCGGATGTCATCATGTCGACATCGGGTCACCATGGCAACGATCTGGACCCAACAGACACAGTGTGGGGCCCCGGAAACAAGGTAAGAGGCGCGCGCTTACCTCCTCTTGCTCCTGGAATGCTGTGATCTACTTCTATTGCAGCATTTTAGGGGTTAATGTGCCAGGAGCGGTGCGGGTCCGCTCCTGGAACATAGCACCGGGTGAGCATCAGCTGACACCCGGCGGGGATTGCCAAGCACAGCTTCTGTGCAGGCGCGATCATATTGTCAGTAATACTACGTACCTGGCCCATAAGGCCCAGGGCACAGAGATGCACTATTACTTACAATGTCAAAAAGCGGTTAATATGGGTAAATATATGCCCCAGTGTTCAATGGGGTTAAACCATCAAATAGGGCTTTGTGCTTGTTATTAGCTAAAATGGGAATACTCAAATCTAATTAACATAGAAGTTATCCATTTTTTTCAACACTCGATTTGCAGGTTTGCAAAACATGCAGTTTTTCTTTTTTTATTTTATAACTTCTGAAAAACCAATATATAACTATATTAATTAAAACAGAGTCCAATTCTTAACTTTCTGTAAGATTTAGGAATTAGTGTGATTTCATCTAATTTGGTCCTTTATTGCTGTGTTCATCGTTTTAATTAAGCATTAAGCTGCTCTAAGCAATGCTCTATCATCCAGTAACACATTTAGGCCTCAGATGCTTGTCAAAAATTTCATTCCTTGGATGGTATCCATTTTAAGAGTGTATTTCCACAGATCGTGCCAGAGTAATTTGCTACATAAATAAATATATTTAGAGAATAATGAACCTCATAATCTGTCATAATACATATGTGTTATAGAAATGTTACATGTTCTTTAATGACCCTATACAATCATTTAATTAACATTTTAACCGAATTCCTCCTTTCATAAAAGTAGATTCCCAGTGTAGACAATGCACCAAAAAAATCAGCTGCTTAAACACAATTTCTAGCTTCATGTAGAATACTTCTTAAAGGGAATCTGTCAATGGGATCAACACTCCTAAGCCGTCTATATGGGCATGTAGGTCATAGGAACCAGAATAAAACAGATCTGCATAAGAATCTGCCTCTAGGATTTATTTTAAATGAAAGGAAGCATTACCAGTGTGAGACTTGCAATGACTGACATTCTGCTCTCCTGATCTACAGATCTATATGTCTCACACTGGTAATGCCCACTTTAAATGGGTTGTCCAGTACTTTATATTACCCCCAATGTATCCCCCCGGGGCCCCTAAGGATTTTTGTAATTAGCTTACATTGCAGATACTGCCTGTGAGCGGCTCTATCATTGGCCGCTCACAGGCATCACGTGACCCCCGTCTGCTGCCGGCTCGGACATCCGCTGACGTCACGACAAGTCCTGGCAGCAGCCGGAGGTCTCTGTCTTCTGCGTTCCACGTTGGATGCCAGGCTGTGGGCAGGGTTACCCCCACACGTCGCACCCGACATCCACCGCACGCTCTGCCTCTCCCCATTCATTGGGAAATCGCGTGGTGGATGTTGGGTGTGACGCGGGGGGTATCCCCGCCCACAACCCAGAAGCCACCGCGGGGACCCCAGCGCTGAATCACGCCTCAGTTGTCGTGACGTCAGCGCGGGCTCACGTGATGCCTGTAAGCGGCCAAGGATAGCACCGCTCACAGGCAGTATCTGCAACGTAAGCTAATTAGAAAAAATCCTTAGGGGCCACGGAGGGATAGATTGGGGGGGTGATACAAATTACTGAACAACTTCTTTAATTTATAATAAATTCTAGAGGCAGATTCTCTTGCAGATCAGTGTCTGGCCCAAATATCTTAACTGTTTATTTACATATTAAGAAAAATGCGGATTTCTATGGAATAAAACATTGTATTGCAGCTATCAAAATGTCATCTTATCCAACTTTCTATGACCTACATGCCTATATAGACAGCTTAAGAAGGTACATCATACTGACAGATTCATTTTAAATTACTATAACCCTCTGTTACTCTTTATGCTTTAAACAACTTGTTTTTTGTAACTAATACGGGACATTTAATTTGATAAATATATTATATTGCTCCAGGACTTGCATCATCAAAATATTAATGAGCTCACAGGGGTATTAAAAGTTATCAAATATATATTTAAATTTCTTGTGGTTGTTAAGATCTGCACTTTTTAGAATCATTGTATGGGAATCTTCATTGATTACTTTCAGTGGATCAGGATCATCACACAGGTGCATGGATGGCTCCATTTACAGTACTTTCTCAGAACTCTTTTTTTGTAATGATCTTCTGTGTGGTCATCATTAGAGATGAGCGAATGTTTCAATGTTCGGTTCGGATTATGATCGTCGAATTTGCAATATTCACTGATTTATATTCGTCAAATATTCGCCGAACATAGCCGAACTCCATCGGATTCAATGGAGGGTCGAAAACAAACGCATACACAACACCTTCAAACAGGCCCAAATTCTGCCAAAATACATCAAATTAGGGGTAGACGCCTGGAAAGTGCCATCAATTGACCCAGAGTACAAGTACTATAATTATTATTATTATTACAGCGACATTTATTCCGTGGCACTTTACAAGAGAAAAGGGGTCACCGACTGGTACAGGAGGATAGAAGACCCTGCCCGCGAGGGCGCACAAACAATCTACAAGGGATAGGTGAGGATACAGTAGGTCAGGGTACAGCTGGTCGTGCAGCGGTATTCTGGAGCGAGGATTACTGCAGATTGTACGCTTGTCAGAAGAAGTGAGTCTTCAGCTTCCTTTTCAAGGTTTTCATGGTAGGCGAGAGTCTGATGTGTTAAGGTACAGAGTTGCACAGCAGGGGAGATGCACAGGACAAATCTGCTGAGAGCCTAAATGAAGGTAAGCTTCCAGGAGCTCACAACTGAGCAGATTAACCCCTGCACTGCTAAAAGAAACCTGCACCGATAAATATAAAGGCGAAAAGCTTCTAATGAGTGCAGGAGTGGGAGGAATCATATGCTGCGGTCTTCTGGCTCCTCTCTGTCACAGTAAACCCATGACACCTTACAAACTTCAACACAATGTTCATAAGGTAGACAGCAGTGCTAGTCGGTCTCCTAGACAACGAGCTAACTCCTTAGGCCACCATCTCCTTAGCTTGCTGCTGCTACTTTTCTGTGGGAATGAGCTTGTCTCCAACCAGCCTGGAATATTTCCAGTGAATTATGGCACGCTATGGTATTAGCAGTGCACTCAGTACCAGAAGTAAAGCTATCCACATTTTCCTTCTCAGGAATTTTATTTGGTAGACTGAGAGGCTGCCCAAACATTAGTTTCTCACAAAAGGAGCTGAAGACACTGAGTGGAAATAGGTGCAAGTTTCTCCACCATGTTAGATATCAGAGGGAGAACAGAGAGAGCAGTACGGTGGCTCAGGGGTTAGCACTGCAGCCTTGCAGCGCTGACGTCCTGGGTTCATATCCCACCAAGGACAACATCTGCAAGTGGTCTGTATGTTCTCTCTGTGTTTGTGGGGGTTTCCTCCAGGTTCTCTGGTTTCACCCTCAGTAATAAAGCAGCCATAGAGTGTCCAGAAACCTTCACACAGACTTTTCTTAGCAAGGGTTTCTTCTTGGCAGGATTGGACGGACCCACCAGAGACCCAGAGAATCCTATGGTGGGCCCTGGCTTCTCCTTCAGGAGAGTTCATAGCGCAAACCTTGCAGCTGCTATGGGGATTTTGAGTGGGAGAGAAAGGTGGGCCCTCAGAATCAAATGCTCTGGTGGGCCCAATGTTCTTCAGTCTGATACTGCTTCTGAGTGAGAGTTGTATTTCACTACAGCCATATTCTTTAGGTCGGTGAAAGGACTGGCATAGAGGGAAACCGTATCTCCTCCGGCTGTAGCAAAGCCACAGTTTAGGCTACTGAAAGTCTTCATTAAGCAAAACTCATACAGCTTTCCCACAGACTGAAAGAGGGGTATCAAGACTTCTAAGACAGCCAATACTTTCCTGTACTCACCAAGAGGACGACTGTCCATGTTCTCCTCCCCCTTATTATCACCCAATACACATTAAAATGAGATGAGGCAGGGCTGTGTAGCATCACGCTGTATAGTTCCTTGCTCTGCCTGCTATGCCTCCTCTTTAATTGTGAGCAGCAAGCGTTTCTGTAGACAGGGAAGTGGGATGGTGAGGCCAATTATGGCGTCATCGCCGCTCACCATCTTGGTGGAGTCCTCAAAGTTTTGAGGGACGGCAAAGATGTGGGATGGTGAGGCCAATTATGGCGTCCACTCATCAACTGTTATGTGCGGAGGTTGATCTGAATTACAATGGGCGTTTTGAAGCTGGTACTCAACAACTGCTCTCTGCTGCTTACAAATCCTTCCCAATATCTGCAAAGTTGATTTAAAACGTGTGGTCACATCGCACACCAGTCGGCGAGCTGAAAGCAACAAATGCTGCTGAAGCACTGCCAGGGTGGCAGAAGCTGTAGCTGACTTTCTGAAATGGACACACATGCAGACACAATCAGGATTCTCCACATTTCCAAAAATTAGTGGGAGACACCAGCGAAGTGGAATCAATAGTATAATTAGGACCAACACCTCTTCCACAAACAACCAACCCAGGAGATGGGGACCTAACCAGGAGTGAAGTGGCATCATGTTCAGTACAGTACAAATAGTAGAATTAGGAACGACACCTGTTCCACTACAGCCAACCCAGGAGATGGAGACCCAATCAGGAGTGTTCACATTTACCTAAATTACGGACTAACACCACAATAGTGGCATCAATTTCACCACAGTGAAGTAGTATAATGGAGACCAGAACCTCTTCCACTACAGCCAACCCAGTGGATGAAGACCCAATCAGAATTCTCCACATTTACAAAAATTAGTGTCAGACACCAGTGAAGTGGCATCAGTTTCACTACAGTAGAAATAGTATAATTAGGACTGACACCTCTTCCCTCTACAGCCAATCCAGGAGATGGAAACTTAACCAGGAGTGTTCACATTTTACTAAATTAGGGCCTAACACCACCGAAGTGGCATTAATTTCACTACAGTAGAAATAGTATAATTAGGACCAATACCTCTTCCACTACAGCCAACCCAGTAGATAGAGACCTAACCAGGAGTGTTCACATTTCCTTAAATTATGGCCTAACACTACCAAAGTGGCATCAATTTCACTACAGTGGAAATAGTATAATTAGTAGAAGTAGTATAATGGAAACCAGAACCACGTCGACTACAGCCAACCAAGTATATGGAGACCCAATCAGGATTCTCCATATTTACAAAAATTAGTGGCAGACACCAGCAAAAGTGGCATCAACTTCAGTACAGTAGAATTAGGAATGACACCTCTTCCACTACAGCCAAGTCAGTAGATGGAGACTCAACCAGGAGTGTTTACATTTTAAAAAATTAGGGCCTAAAGCCACCAAAGTGGCATCAATTTCACTAGAGTATAAGTAGTATAATGGGGACCAACACCTCTTCCACTACAACTAACCCAGCAGATGGAGACTGCTGGGTTAGTTGTACCAATGCTCGGTACTCACCCGAGCATCACCCTGGTCAACATGCTTGGCGAGTATTTATGGGTTGCTCGTGTGGGAGCTCGGGTCCCCACCCTGCATGTTTCGCGCTCTTTAGAGAGACAATGAACATGCAGGGATTGTCTGCCACGCTATGTAATGCCGTATCTATGTTGGTTGTGGCATTACAGTGAATTGCTGGCCGCATAGCGTCATCAGGTCTATATAAGATCTGGTGACGCTAATCTCGTCACAGTCTATCCCGGAAACAGGAAGAGTAGGGAGAGGCGCTGCTGTGTGAGGGACAGAACTGGCGGTGTAATAGTTACATATAGGTGGCGGTACTCCAGGAGTATATATATATCCATCTGAACTAACAGTCCTTCTGAGGACTAATCCATATATTAATCCTGATATCAGGAGTTACTCAGGCAGGCAGGGTTTGTGGCAGTGTATACAGCACAATAGGGTCCATTGCACATTCTGTCTGCTCCTGCTGTTTCAGATATCCGTAGACATAGCCCCAGATATCAGGGGCCAGGGCTATTTTTTTTTTTATCTTAATCCTGATTATTTGCTTAAAAAGCAATCCAGAGTACACCATTTTACTGCTCCATTTGCTTGTTAGCACTGCAGAATACAACCAGATCTTTTCCATCATCAGATGTGATCCCATATAACAGCGATAAAAATCCAGAAATTTGTAGTGAACGTGGAAAATATTATCCTTCATTTACAGTTTGTAGCAGTGTGTCAGTGAAGCTATTCACACGTGGTCACAGTAAGTAATAGGAAACTACAAGCCCGCTATTTAAAACCGTTGGCATCTGTCAGACGTATCACATATAACTGCGGCACAAATCAAGCCATTTGTAGCAACCGTGGAAAATATTATCTTCCATTTACAGTTTGTAGCAGTGTGTCAGTGAAGCTATTCACACGTGGTCACAGTAAATAATAGGAAACTACAAGCCCGCTATTTAAAACCGTTGGCATCTGTCAGACGTATCACATATAACTGCGGCACAAATCCAGCCATTTGTAGCAACCGTGGAAAATATTATCTTCCATTTACAGTTTCTAGCAGTGTGTCAGTGAAGCTATTCACATGTGATCACTGTGAAAAATAGGAACAATTCAGCTAGTATAGATAACCTCAATTATCAATCAGGAAATAGTAGCAAGAGGTTAAAAATATCAATGTTTTATTTAATTCTAATAAAAAAACATATAGAATTATCACCCAGAAAAAAAGTGCACTGTGCATATATAAAAATCAGATATGCATATATGCACTCTGAAAAAAAGAACAGGCAAATTCCTGGATTTATACCATTATGAAACCAAGTTTTTAAATTTGACTGCGCAATTACAATTCATATACTCTGTTTCCTACAGGAGGCTCAGAAAAGGCTTACTGATAATTGTTCAATCATTATGCCCCAGTTCGAGCTCTTTTAAATAGGGGGTCCTTTTTGCATTATAAATCATCAAACACTCCTATCGAACCACTTATTCAGGGGATAAGAGTGAATATTGTACCCCTTTTTTTTCTTAAAACAGACAAAAATTTGCGAGACACAGAATTACCATAATCCTCAATTATAATGTCATGATTGTTGCTTTTAATTAATATACAATCCTGTTGCTTATTATACTTATCTTTAGCAGCCCTCAAATAAAATTGATTGATTTGGCATACTGTCAGTTTTATGAGATACTGAAAAATTATGAACCTCAAAACACAGTGTCATAACTTGTACATCATCTTTCTGCTTGTCAAACTCTCTTAGCAGCCCATAGATTCTGTTACAATTAAATAGTTTGGCACAATTTAAACCATTTCACCAATTCTAATATATATAGGCAGACTTATCTGTCCTGAAGTCTCCTTAATTGGTGTCAGTGCAGATTATGCAGTGCTTCGGCTCCCGACGCGTTTCAATTTTCATCAGGGGAGTTAAGAGCCTTATGCCATCTTCCAAGAATGTGAAAAAGAGGAAACTTCAAGCCCGCTATTTAAAACCGTTGGCATCCGTCAGACATATCACATATAACTGTGGTACAAATCCAGCCATTTGTAGCAACTGTAGAAAATGTTGTCTTTTATTTATAGTTTGTAGCAGTGTGTCAGTGAAGCAATCAGACGTGGTCGCTGTAAATAATAGGAAACTACAAGCCCGCTATTTAAAACCGTTGGCGTCCATCAGATGTATCATATATAACTGTGGTACAAATCCTGCCATTTGTAGCGACCGTGGAAAATATTGTCTTCCATTTAAAATGGGCAAGGCGCGTGGCAAGGGATGGGGAAGTGGATGCGATGCTGATAGTGCATGCAGAGGCTGAGGCCGTGGGCAAGCTGAAATTATGCCAGAACAAACACCCACATCTTGTTACCCGACCTTCCTGTCCTAATTGCTATGGAACCGCAGCATACCACTATTGAACCCAGAGCAATGTCAAAAGGTTATTGGTTCGATACCAGATAATGATTCCAGTTCCTTTGCCACCACCACTACCACCCTGTCTTCCACACGGTCAAGTCTCCATAGCCGTGAGTCTGGACCGCATACTCCTCACCCTGATCCTCCTTCCTCCCACCATGCTCGGAGACAAATGATCCCACACTTGGACACTCCGAAGAGCTGTTCACTTTTCCATTTATAGATTCGGGCCTCTCGCCCGGCAAGCTTCAAGCGGGGCAAGAGGAGAACATGTGTTGCGATGCCCAAATATTTGAGCAGACACGGTCATGCTAAGGTAACGGTGGGAAAGTGAAATTACTGTCGCAAGAGGTGGATGATGATGATGAGACACAATTGCCAGAAAGTCAGAAGGACCAGGGTGCGGAAGTGGAAGACGATGAAGTCGCTGACCCAACCTGGCAAGGAGAAATCGACCCCTAAAAGGCCATTTGCACCATCTGTGAGGCAAACATCCCGACATCAGGGTTGCCCTCACATTCTACAGCTCATGCACCTCCTCCTCCTCCTCTTCAGCCTCCATCTCCGAAACGCCCATATCAGTCAGAAGCTGGAAGCACTGCAGCATTGACTCAGCCAAGTGGCAACAGGCTGTGCTGAAGCTAATATTCATAGGTAACAAACCGCACACCACTGAAAAGTTGTGGACAGCTCTGAAAGAGCAGGCAGATCTGTGGCTGTCACCGCTGAACCTACAACCAGGCATGGTCATGTGTGACAATGGCCAGAACCTGGTGGCGGCTCTGGAGTGAGGCAGGCTCACACATGCACCATGTCTGGCCCATGTGCTTAGCCTCGTGGTTCAGCGGTTTCTCAAAACCTACCCAGATCTGCTGGATCTGCTTGTCAAAGTACGCCGCATGTGTGCCCATTTTAGAAAGTCAGCTCCAGCTTCTGCCAACCTTGCCGTTATTCAGCAGCGTTTGCAGCTTCCAGCTTACCGACTGGTTCTCCAAATTTTGTGTGAGAGTCATTACTTGTTGGTAACACTTCTAGACCCACGCTACAAGGAGAACTTTCTATCTCTTATTCCCGTGGCAGACAGGTCTACTAAAATGGGGCAGTACCAGAAGGCCCTTGCTGTGGAATTATTAAAAAAATTTCCATCTGAAAACGCTGGTGGCAGTGGTTGCACTTCCTTGAACAACCAAGGAGTACAGGTGAGAGAGACACAAATACGATCCAGCAGAGATAGGGGAGCACTGTCTAGGTTCTGGGACAATTTTCTCAGACCATCAAATCGCACAGACCCTGATGCATGGGGTAGTCTCACAAGGAGGGATAATTTTACGAAGATGCTGAAGTAGTACCTTGCCGATCATACCAACATCCTCCATGATTCCTCTGTGCCTTATAATTATTGAGTATCCAAGCTGGACACGTGGCGTGAACTGGCTCTCTATGCCTTGAAGGTCCTGGCCTGCCCTGCCGCTAGCATTTTGCCAGAGCGGGTTTTTAGTGAAGCCAGGGGAATTATAACTGATAGGCGCATTCGCCTATGAACTGATAAATCTGACAAACTGTCTCTTATCAAAATGAACAAGGTTTGGATTGAGCATGACTTCTCAACACCACCAAATGATAGCAGCATAACATAAACTAAAATCCAGTGTCTTTTTTTTGGGAGGTCTATTCCCATGCACCTTTTCA
Organism: Phyllobates terribilis; assembly: GCF_046119375.1. Taxonomy (NCBI): domain Eukaryota; kingdom Metazoa; phylum Chordata; class Amphibia; order Anura; family Dendrobatidae; genus Phyllobates; species Phyllobates terribilis. The sequence goes on from NW_027362761.1 coordinate 805,103,483, forward strand.
CACCCAGACATGGGTATATGCGTCCTGATTTTGTCTATGTTCTGTAGTCCTCCTCCTTCTTCTCATCCTCATCCTCCACCATATCACCACCATATCTACCATATCACCATATCTACATCTCTTGCATCAGGCATTGGAGTGTCTCCAAATTTTTGGCAGCCCTTGAATTCACTGCATAGGCAATAACAGTATGGGAGACCCACTTCCTAATAATGGGAACATTTTTTTCATGAGACCCTCCTCTACATCTCTTGCAAGGGGCATTGGAGTGCCTCCATATTTTTGGCAGCCCTTGAATTCACTGCATAGGCAATAACAGTATTGGAGACCACTTCCTAATAATTGAAACATTTTTTTCATTAGACCCTCCTCTACGTCTCTTGCAAGGGGCATTAAAGTGTGTCCACATTTTTGGCAGCCATTGCATACACTGCGTAGGCAATAACAGTATAGGAGACCCACTTCCTAATAATGGGAATTTTTTTAAATAAGGCCCTCCTTACGTCTCTTCCAAGGGGCATTAGAGTGCGCCCAAATTTTTGCAGCCACTGCAGTCACTGCATACGCAAGAACAGTATGTGAGATCCACTCCTTTATAATGGGAATATTTTGTTACTGAGGCCTACCTCTATGTGTCTTCAAATTGGTATTGGGATATTTCCCAGATTTATGCAGTCGTTGTACTCACTGCATATGCAATAACTGTATAGCATAACCACTCCTTTCTAATGGAAACATTTTGTTACTGAGGCCGACCTCTATGTGTCTTCAAATTGGTACTGGGGTATTTCCCATAAATAGGCAGCCATTGTACTCACTGCATATGCAATAACTGTATAGCAGAACCGCTCCTTTCTAATGGTAACATGTTGTTACGAAGGCTCACCTCTATGTGTCTTTAAATTGATATTAGGGTTTTTCCAAAATTTAGGCAGCCATTGTACTCACTGCAAACGCAATAACTGTATAGCAGAACCGCTCCTTTCCAACGGGAACATGTTTTTACAGAGGCCCTCATCTATGTGTCTTTAAAATGGTATTGGGGATTTTACCAAATTTAGGCAGCCCTTGTAGTCAATACATGGGCATTACCACTATAGGAGACCCACTCCTTTATAATGGGAACATTTTTTTTTACTGAGGCCCTCCTCTATGTATCTTCAAAGGGATATTGGGGTGCGTCCAAATTTTTGGCAGCCCTTGCAGTCACTGCATATGCAATAATGTGTCACCCTGGCCTGGATGCCACAAATATAATAAAGCTGTGTCTGAGAGTAAGGGGAAGGTCCTCTAGTCAAGGATCATTAGCATGCAGCACCTCCTGTCCCAGACCAGTAGGGGGAGCAGGCTGCCCCTATAAAACCTGGAGCTGGGGGCAGGGTTAGGGAGAACTGGACAACCTGTCTTTGGATAGAGAGGTGTCCCAGAGCGGGACAGACGGTTGTGCTGCAGCCTAAGAGGACGTGTGGCAGTAGGAGAGCCACGAGCCAGGGACAAGAGGCGAAGTTCGCCTGTCCTGGCAGACGAAGAGACTAATTTACCAGACTTTGGTGTCTGAGGCTGTGAGGATTCCACGTCCTACAGCAGATAACCAGTCCGCAGGGGACTGTATGTTCCTTGGCCTAAGAAGCCCGGAGGCTCCGCCACAGGAGAAGGGACCAGCAAAGCCGTACCAGGCCGGGAGTAGAAAGGGACCCAAGTTGCAAGCCATACGGGTGAGAGTACACGGTGAGCTCGGGAACGTGGGCAGTTACTCTACAAGGAGGGAAATAGCCAGAAGGAGCACAGAGAGCACGATAGGCCTACACCCTCACCCTGACCAGGGCCAGCCTCCCACTTGCTCTCAGACATCCAGGCCCCCTCCTAGCCGGGCCTGTTTCTGGGTCATATTACCAGTTCTAATACACCCTCACCCTGACCAGGGCCAGCCTCCCACTTGCTCTCAGACATCCAGGCCCCCTCCTAGCCGGGCCTGTTTCTGGGTCATATTACCAGTTCTAATAAAGACCCTGAACTGTTTAAGAGGCCTCCGTTTCCTGGCTATCGCGGTCGGAATCATCCCCGCCATCATCCATTATATATTCTGCCCTGGGGCCATACTCCTCCCGTGGGGAGTTGAACTATTCAGTGCTGCACATTCACATCAGCCCCAGCGGTCTGCACTGCAGCGGCGGTTAGCCCTGACCGCAATCCACAGGTGGCGTAGTCGGACATTACCTACAGCACATAGCAGACTACCACTGGTCTGACCACCCTGAGCCACGGAACCGGGTCGCCACTACTACTCCCAGCATTGCCCTGAAGTCCGGTTCCGAGTGCCCCACGGCCCAGGGGGTGAGTCAATAACAGTATAGGAGACCCACTATTTAATAATGGGAACAACAAAACATAGCCAGCTGATGGCTCTCTAACAATTGTGAGGGCCAACTGCTAGCCCTTTAAGAATAGTAAGGACTGGCCGATGGCCCTATAAAAATAGGCTTTGTCACTTTCAGAGTCCCTCTTTCATAAATGAAACAGGATGTGTCTGATCATGTTTTTCACACCACATGGGAAGATAAGGTAGTAAAATGTTAAAATGACATTTACTGGTAAATATATTTTTCAACCTTTGAAAGCAATGCAAAAGTGCAAAAATGTATCAAAAATGCTACGTGTGAACATAGCCCAAGGTGTGGAGGAAAATTTTTTTTGGAGGTTATTTATTTTACCTTATATACAAGTCATTACCCTGGAAAGGATGTTCCTTAACATTTTTCACAGGAAAATGCATTTTGGTTTAGTTTTTGTATGTTTTATTGTGAGTCCATAAAAGTGGGTAATACTCTGACAACATTGTTCTGAGCAGTGACCTGGGAGTCAGAGATGCTTCCAGGGGTCTTCCCCATTCTGTTCCCATGTCATTTGAGCACTGTTCCCATCGATTTGTGCAGTTTTTAGGCCCCCTGCAGACCTCCAGGGGGGCCAAAGAAAAAATGCTCAAGTTTCCCATAGACTTACATTGGGCTCATTGCTCGCGTCGAGCACTTGAGCATTCCAATTTGCTCGAGTCAAGCAATGAGTACCCGAGCATTTTAGTGCTTGCTCATCACTAATGGAGACACAATCAGGAGTGTTCACATTTCCAAAAATTTGTCTTAACACCTGCAGCAGCAGCAAGAGCAGGCACACAAGCCATATCACAGACTGCAATTACACGAGATCAATGCAGCACACTAAAAACTACAACATCGCCTAGTCTGTACAGTCTGCGATTGGGGTGCAAAAGTCCTTGGAGATCCATGACTTGTTCATCTTGATGAAAGTTAGGCGGTCTACACTTTCAGGTCACAGCAGACTGTGCTTATCCATCAGGACACCACCAGCAGCACTGAAGACACATTCTGAGAGAACGCTGGCTGCTGGGCATGATAAAACCGCCAAGGTGTGACAGGCGAGCTCAGGCCATTCATCCATTTTTGAAGACCAAAATGTAAAAGAGTCCAAATCCTCCCTGATGGTATTCCTATTGAGCTCTAGATACTCCTGCACCATCCTCTCCAGTCGTTCACCACGTGTCAGACTTGTACTCTGTTGTGCTGGTGCATGAGCTGTTGTAAAAAATGTGTGAAAGGACTCACAGAAATTGCTTCTGTCACTTACACTGCTGCTGATGCTGATGTTGCTAATGTTTTGGCGTTCATGAATTGACTTGCCGGAGGTTGAAAGTCTACAGCTGCGATGCACACTGCGTGCCTCATTGTTATCTTGGGGAAACCTCTCTTAAGGTTGCCTTAAAGCTTATTTCGATACTCCAGCATTAGTGGGTCCCTTTCCATGCCAGGAAGCAACTGGCAAAATCTACTCTAGTAGATCTAACATAGTGGCAACCCAGTAGTCATCATTATTTCCAATCATAACTATCAGGGGGTCATGTTGCAGATAGTGCATCAAGAGGGAACTCATATATTGGGCTCTTCCAGGAGGTCCAAAGCCCGGTTGTATTGATGGCTGGGTAAAACTGATGCTTGTTTCCTCCGTCCCCTCCCGACAACCACGATCACCAGAGAGGGGATGATTATCCTCTTCATCTTCTGACTGTTGCTCGCCCATCACCTCTTCCTCCTCCATTTGTTCCTCGGCTCTTGCACCTTCACTAACAATTTGTCTGGTATCACCAACCCCCCTTGATTGCAGTAATCCACCCTCACTTGGCATACGCCTGTGTGAAGACAGTCTGAAACTTTGAGACATTCTTATCCCTTCTGCATCCTCCTCTTCGTCTGAGACCACCACCTTCTGTCGCAGGCTATTCAATGTCTGCTCCAGCATGTTAATGACTGGAATAGTGATGCTGATGACTGCATTGTCAGCGCTAACCATTTTAGTAGCCATTTCAAAACTGTGCAGAAGGGTGCAGAGGTCCTTAATCTGTTACCACTCCGTAAATGTGATATCCGTACTGCGTTGGCCCAGGCTATACGACATGACATAATTCGTCAGGGCTCGTTGCTTTTACCACAGTCGCTACAACATGTGCAGACTGGAATTCCACTATGTCGGCACATTGCATATCAACCTGTTAACTGGCATGCACAAAGACCTCTGTATCGATGCAAGTCGATGACCTGAAGGGTGCGAACAGCGGAAGTGAGCACACAGCTTCAGTGCTTTCTCAAGCAGCTCATCCAGGCTAGGATAGTGGAGGAGAAATCGCTGTACAACCAGGTTGAGGACGTGAGCCATGCAAGGCACGTGTGAAGTTGCCTCGGCATGGGGCCGCCAACCGGGAGAAAAGGGGAAAAAAGTATGCACAACCTCAATTATAAATAAGGGTGTGTCTTAATGTACCAAATGCAAATCATTCAAGAGAAAAAAGAGGAAAAGATGGTACATATACAAATGCGCACCCCTTCAATAACCAGTTCTATTAAAAAATATACAAGTTTTATTAGACCTCACTAAACCTTTAAAAACAATTATAATACCAACACCCAAAACAACATGAGGGAACACTATCCATAATAAATGCAGCATATGATATGAATATAATAATAAGCGATACATGCAATATTAACAGCTTGCGGCCATAATATAGTTGTGGAGAAACAATATGTATACTTTTGTCTTAATAAATAATGAAAATCTTAGTAAGGTTCCCCCATAGCTATCAACAATTAGTTGGCACATGAGACATAGTATACAAAATCATGCTATACAAAATCATGCCACTATGAGGTCCATACCATGAAAACTGTATCACCAAATATCATCAAAGAAAGTGATGAATATAACAAACCCTGTGCTATACAGCCCTCTAAAGAACCATGGAGTAACATGTAAAAAGCTGCCTAGATACTCTTATATACCCAGCCATATCATCCATGAAGGAAAGAATGAGGATCGATTCAAGGACCCACGCGTATCGCTGTAAAACACAGCTTCATTAGAGAAGGTAAGTGTAAAAACAAGGCCACAGTAAGATATATAAGCCCATGTAATAATCGCTAAATTGATTACTGGAGGTTGCAGCCAATATCTTGGAGGAAGGAGGGTCTTGCCTGAGACTATGTGAAAACATGCTGCTTACAGCACCCAAATGGACGCCGGCGCATGCGCAGTATAGCCGGGAAATGATTTCACCGGCATGATGAGGCTTGTAAACATGTATGCCAGTCCTTAGCAGTGGTTCACATATGGAAGGGGTGTTCCTGGAAATTATGTCACCGGCATGCAAAGGCTCATAACCATGGATTCCCGTCCATAGCAGCGAGTTACATGCTACAGGGGAATTCCGGGAGGTGAAATCACTTGCATGAAAGACTCGCAGCCATGGACGCCAGTTCATAAAAACGGGTCACATGCAAAATAAGCATTCTGCCTTACAAATACTGAATCATACCTGACTGCACACAATGATTGAAAGACCAAATCAAACATAAATATAGGGATTAATACATAGAAATTTATGATAGAAGAGAGTTAAACCGCATCCTAATGAATGCGGGGATACACATTAATGCCCGAGTCAGAATGATCATATCCCAAAAAGGTATAAAGACATATTATATACAGTGGGGGAAATAAGTATTTGATCCCTTGCTGTTTTTGTAAGTTTGCCCACTCACAAAGACATGAACAGTCTATAATTTAAGGGGAGGTTAATTTTAACGTCGAGAAATAGAATATCCCAAAAAAATCAAGAAAATCATGTATAAATTAGATAAATTTTTTTGCATTTTGCAGCGAGAAATAAGTATATGAGTTCTGGCTCCTACAGACCAGTTAGACGCTCCTAATCAACTCATTACCTGCATTAAAGACAGCTGTCTTACATAGTCACCTGTATAAAAGACTCCTGTCCACAGACTCAATTAATCAGTCAGACTCTAACCTCTACAACATGGGCAAGACCAAAGAGCTTTCTAAGGATGTCAGGGACAAGATCATAGAACTGCACAAAGCTGGAATGGGCTACAAAACCATAAGTAAGACGCTGGGTGAGAAGGAGACAACTGTTGGTGCAATAGTAAGAAAATGGAAGTAATACAAAATGACTGTCAAACAACATCGATCTGGGGCACCATGCAAAATCTCACCTCGTGGGGTATCCTTGATCATGAGGAAGGTGAGAGATCAGCCTAAAACTACACGGGGGGAACTTGTTAATGATCTCAAGTTCCCCCTGCTCAAGAAGGCACATGTGCAGGCCCGTCTGAAGTTTGCCAATGAACACCTGGATGATTCTGTGAGTTATTGGGAGAAGGTGCTGTGGTCAGATGAGAAAAAAATTTAGCTCTTTGGCATTAACTCTACTCACCATGTTTGGAGGAAGAAGAAGGATGTGTACAACCCTAACAACATCATCCCAACCATGAAGCATGGTGGAGGAAACATTATACTTTGGGGGTGCTTTTCTGCAAAGGGGACATGACAACTGCACTGTACTGAAGGGAAGATGGATGGGATCATGTATCGCAAGATTTTGGCCAACAACCTCCTTCCCTTAGTAACAGCATTGAAGATTGGTCATGGCTGTGACTTCCAGCAAGACCCAAAACATACAGCCAAAGTAACAAAGAAGTGGCTCAAAAAGAAGCACAGTAAGTTCATGGAGTGGCCTAGCAAGTCTCCAGACCTTAATCCCATAGAAAACTTATGGAGGAAGTTGAAGCTCCCGAATTGCCAAGCGACAGCCTCAAAATCTTAATGATTTAGAGATGATCTGCAAAGAGGAGTGGACCATTATTCCTCCTGATGTGTGCACAAACCTCATCATCAACTATAAAAAATGTCTGACTGCTGTGCTTGCTAACAAGGGTTTTGCCACCAAGTATTAAGTGTTGTTTGCCAGAGGCATCAAATACTTATTTCTCACTGCAAAATGCAAAAAAAAATTATCTAAGTTATACAATGTGATTTTCTTGATTTTTTTTGGATATTCTATCTCTCAAAGTTAAACTTAACCTACCATTAAAATTATAGACTGTTCATGTCTTTATCAGCAGGCAAACTTACAAAAACAACAAGGGATCAAATACTTATTTCCCCCACTGTATATCAAATATTTTATTTACATCATACTACAATCCCATAATTGGCGACAGCTAGCCAAATAAACCAGACGGCTCACAAGGATAGCTGCAGGCAACCTGATAAACTTAGCCCCATAAATTGTTAGGGGCCCACAAATGAATTCCCATGGCAGTGCTAATAGAACCTCCTTAAATGCATATGCCCCTAACATCCCCTATATACAGACATCTCTTAACAATAGTTCTATGCATAAATCCATATTTTATTTATGTTGCAACATTGCTCAATCTTGTTGATAACCCTACTTGCTTTTCACCAACAAAGTGTCTCATATAGAAAATTAAATCTAATTGGTATAACCATACCAATAGATATTACATTAGAAAAATGCACTCAAACAAATTCCCGTATTTACTGCAGAAAAAGATGATAAAAATATACATAGATGCTTAGAGCATAGCCATTAACAGTTACAAGTTAAGTCAACCAATCTAGCTCCTGAAAAAAAGTCTTGGTCCTATCCATACCATTGCTCTTCCATATCAGTCAATACACTGGATAATGGAACTCCAAATAAGAGAGTTCATTTAGGAAGGAGAGGGAACAACTAACCATGTCCATATAAGTGGAGAATCCTTGAATACATATTCCAGATCCATAAGCGTTCAGTGATCCTTGGGACTGAAAAGCTAATTTAGGGAGGGGAGAAAATGACCAAGCACATCCATATAAATAGAGAGTCCCTTAAATTTGTATTCCTGATCCATAAGCGTTCAGTGATCTTTGGAACGTAATATCAGCATGAAAAAGTATCACAAAATAGGTCTAAAATGAGATATAAAGCCAGATGTTATATAGTTATATGACTTTTTCAAACAGTCTTAGGACTATCCCAATGTGGACTAAATTAACCCAAAAATCCAGTATAAAATAGTTTTTCATTCAGACCTTCTGGAGAGGTTGATTTCAGAGAGAAAATCCATCTCGACTCAGTCTGTAGTAATCGTTTTCGTAGACTACCTCCCCTAATATTTGTATGTAAGGACTGAAGACCAATAACTCTGATGCCTTCAGGATTACCTTGATGGTGTGTTAAAAAGTGTGACGCCACTGAAGTCAATCATTTCCCCTTCTTCTGGTCCATCCGTGCTAAATGAATCATTGAGATGTGCTTCTAAACCCGTCTTCTTAGTTATCTTGGAAGGCGCAGAAGGGGTAGACCATCGTTGCTTCTCACCAGCCTAAAAATAAATTTGCATAGGTTGGTGCGCAACGGGTTCCCATTGACAAACCTGATATTTGTTGAAAAATGTTCTATCAAAAACAAAATAATTGTGTTTTAACACAAAATCCAAAAGGTCTAACAGAAAGGAATCATACATTCTGTAAGAATGTACCTGTTGATCCAACCAGAAAGCGACAGCTTGCATCCCATCCTCGTGGGCTATATTCAAGTACAACAACTCTACATCACAGGTAACCAGAAGGAAATTCGGCAGAAGTGTTACATCCTGTAGAAGTTGAATAAAGTGAGTGGTATCCTTCACTCATCAATATATGAGCAGGCTTTTTCACATAAACTACCTATGCTGGAGGCTATGGGTGGTTTTGCCTAGTTCTTAGGCACCTTAAGTAGCATATAGAAAGTTGATATTCTTGGGTGCTCCACCCCGAGAAAGTTTTTTTCTTTCACTGAGATAATCCCATAGTCGCATGCCCTGTCCAAAAGCTTGAATAATTTTACAGAAAAATTATTCTTGGGATCTGAAGATAACTTTTGATAGAAACATATGTTGGATAACTGCCGATGGGCCGCCTCCAAATACATGGCCGTAGGCCATAAAACCACATTATTTCCCTAATCCGCCTCTTTTATCATGAAAGAGGTGTTCTTTGAAAGTTGACGTGAGGCTTGCAATTCCTGTGGATTAAGACTTTGCCATTGTTTTGTTCTAATTGGTAATTCGCAAATGTCTAATCTAACCAGCTCAAAAAACAGTTAACCGATGGAACCAGGGATAGTGGTGGGGATGATGTAGATCTATTCATAATGGGGAAATGTCTCATACCTGAGATAGATTTAATTTTATTCAGAAGGTCAAGTAAATCACGAAACACCTGACGATCATTTTCCTCCAAAGTATCAACAAGATCTGGACTCTTATGGATCACCCGGAGCACCAACTTTCTGCAAAAAAGGTATACGTCTTTAATAAAGACAAATTAATCAAGTCCCTGTGTGGGTGAGAATGTTAAACCACGGAGTAATACCGAGGGTTGTAAGACATAATCTGATAAATTAATGACTTTTAGATTTGTAGATGCCGGTGATCGGTCAAATTTAATATTACTTGCTCTACTTGTATCTCGTCCTTCTGTTGGAGAAGTACCCCAGTGGCATATCTCTGTGTTTGTTTCCTCTCCTTCTTTGTTCTTTTATTTCCTCTCCTGGTCCTACATTTCCATTGCTGCTTCCTGACGATAAAAAATCACTTGAACTGATGTCTCTAGTAAAAGCATAATTGGGCAAAGTTCCCCTCCAAAGTTCAAAGTTCTCAACCAACAGGTTCGCACCATTATCGCACACGGCCTTCCCTGGCTCCAGGTTCAGCGGAGACAGCCATTGCTCAAACTCAGCCTGGAGAGCTGTCCACAACTCTTCAGCTGTATGACTGAGATCTCCAAAACATATTGATTTTAACACTGCTTGATTGCGATGAGCCCTGGCTGTGCAGTATGGAGGTGGTGTGGATTCGCTCTGCACTGTTGGAACGCATGTCTCATTAAGGCAGAGGTTGAGTGCGCAGGTGGAGGCTCTAGAGGAAGTGGAGGAGGCAGAAGCAGTGCAGGAAGTGTGAAATACAGAGGTTTGTTCTGCAAGCCTTGGGGATTCCAAGATTTGTGGAGCAGCCCCTTCTTCCCCTGCCCCACAGCCACCAGAGTCACCCAGTGCCTAGTCAGCGAGATGTAACGCCCTTGGCCATGCTTACTCATCCAAGTGTCTGTGGTGAAATGCACCCTGGCAGACATAGATTTAGTCAAGGAATGGGTGATGTTGTCTGTGACATGCTGGTGTAGCGCAATCACAGCTTTCTTAGAGAAGTAATGGCCACTGGGCAGCTGGTACTGGGGGACTGTAACGGCCATCAGCTTTTGGAAACTGTCTGTATCTACCAGCCGGAAAGGCAGCATTTCTGTGGCCAACAGATTGGAGATGGTGGAGTTCAACCTCTTGGCTTTCTCATGTGTAGGATGAAACAATCTTTTACGTGACCACAAATTCGGGACAGAGGGCTGACTGCAGCACTGAGAGAGGGTGGAGTAAGGTGAACCAGACAAACTGGTGCACCGTGAGTGAGGTGCAGGCGGAGATATTATGGTGCATTGAGAAACATGTGGTGTGCTTGGTGAAACAAACACAGCAGGCATGTCCGCTTTCTTTACAGCTGACAGGGCTCTCACTCAGCCTGACTGGCGTGAGTAAAGAACCAGAGGTTCTGCGGTGGGAGATCTACGTGACAATACTTGGCACGGTAAGAAAGGAGGAGGAAAAAGTAGCAGATGCGGTTGATGGGGCAGCTGATGGTTGTTGAGGTCCATTGGTCCGCATTTGATCGCAGTGAGATTGTCAGCGTAACCCATGTTGATTGCTCATGTGAAGATTCATGCATGTAGTAGTCAAATTATTGTACTTTTTCCCTCTACTGAGTTTTTTATTGCAAAGTGTGCAGATAACATGAGTTGGCTCATCCTTTGCGGTGACAAAAAAGGCCAAGGCTAGGCAACCCTTGCCTCCCCTGCGAGCTGTAGACTCACGATTGCTGCTGGCCACAGCCACAGTTTTGGCTAAGGATGCAGTGCTCCTCATGCTTGTGTAACACAGGTGCCAGAATGGAGTCAGGAGTTGATATAACCACTTTATATGTATTACAACTATTCTGCAAGGTGGTTAGTAACAAGGGTAATAAACAGCAACTTGGAATAACAATAAGAAATATTTTGAGAGAATAACTGTAAAGTTCTTTGCAAAAGTGTGATGCACCCAGTCGTGCGAGTAACACGTGAGTTCTCTTTATATGGCCCTAGCGGGGGTCACCGGTTCTTCCCGCTAGGCCACAAGTCGATTACGAATAAAGTCTATCAGATCCCGTTTAGCCTCCCATGCATCAACCGGCCCCCTCCCAACCTGAAGTTCTAATCCCAACTGTCCCCGTTACCGTAGGTAAGAGTTGGAAGTGACGACCCTGTTCACTTGTGAGATTTCTCCGCTGTTGCTGGTGCATCTCTCCTGTTGCAATCCTTTCTCGGCCCTTCTTGGCTTGAACGTCGATGGTAGTCTCTCACACTTGAGGTAAGGGGGTCCAGACCTTGGCTTTTGGCAGGCGGCTTCGGGTTTCGGGAACTTGCTCAGTGTGGAGCGCAGGTCCTGATTCTGATCAAAATGTGCAGGACTCAGGGCGCTCCTGTGAGGAGTCTGGAGCTTATCAGGCTGTGTGCGGCTCTGGTACATTGCAGGCCTCCGGATAAGGCCTGTCGTGCTAGTCTCTGCGGTCCCTCTGGAGCACGTCTGCTCCACTCTGTAGCCTGGCGCCAAATCTGCCTGTGTCTTGGCGCTCTGGGATTTTATACCATGGAAATCCTTCCTGGAGGTCACCTGATCAGGTCCAGCATCTGAATTTGCTCCCCCTTCAAATCTTCTAGCACAACTTCGTACCGCATGATTTCGACTGACCAGCAGATGGCAATCTCTCCTCATCTCTGGGACATCCTGCAAGAGTTCTCCTGCTAGTTCATTGCCCTCTACTACACTTGTATCACTTCATTGACCTTCTTGTCTTCCTCCTCCACCTCCTCAGATGAGCTACTCGGCTGCGTGATTCTGGGTTCACACCAAGTAGGATCTTCAACCTCATCATCATCCAATGTGATATCCCATTCCTCGCCCTCAGGGTGACCCTTCTCTTCTTGTTGCCCTGACAGCACAGTACAGTCTGCATGATTCTCAGGTATCTGAGTCTCATCATGATCAACTCCCTCTCCGGTGGTTAACATCTGGTGATGAGGGTCAGGAACCTGCTCGGACCCTACTTCGTCCAGCCCCGAATCCAACCTAAAAAAATTTTGGGCATGGGTGCAGATGTTTTCCTCCTCTTGACTTCGTAAATGTTTGGAGTACATGTCTGATGCCCATGGTATAGAATGGGTGAACAGTTCTACAGACTAACCCATCTGTGGTTTGCTACAGTTAGTTGGGCAGTTGGACAGCTGTGATGCGGAGGAAGCAAGGGTAATTGGTGTGCCACATCTGTGGACTGTATTGTGTCTGATGTTGAGGTGGAGGAAGAAGAGGAGAGGCCACTTGAAGCAGCTCTTGCTATCCACTGGAGCACCTGCTCTTTCTGGCCCTTATCAACAAGGCATATCACTGTGCGGCTGCCAAAGAAAGGGAGTGGAGTAGCCCGTGCAGTAACAGAAGTTGCCAGTTGTCTTTGGATAGGACTAGTGATGAGCGAGCACTAAAATGCTCGGGTACTCGTTGTTCGAGTTGAGCAAATTGGAATGCTCGTGTGCTCATTCCGAGTAAGGAGCCCAATGTTAGTCTATGGGAAACTCGAGCATTTTTCCGGCGGCTCCCGCCGGCGGTCTAAAGAGGGTCTAAAAATTGCCAAAATCGATGGGAACAGTGCTTAAATTACATGGGAACAGCATGGGGAAGACCCCTGGAAGCATTTCTGACTCCCAGGTCACTGCTATCAACAACGTTGTCAGAGGTATTACGCCGCTTTTACCGACGCACAATAAAACATACATAAACAAAACCAAAATGGATTTTCCTGGGAAATTCATCAGGAAATGTAATTTTAACATTTTACAACCTTATCTGGCCATGCGATGTGTGACACATTATCAGAAACATCCTGTTTTATTTATGATGGAGGGACTCTGAAAGTCACAAAGACTATTTTTATAGGGCCATCAGGCGGCCCATACTATTCTTAAAGGGCCAGCAGTCGGCTATGCTTTGTTGTTTCTATTATTAACGAGTGGGTCTCCTATACTGTTATTGCGTATGCAATGACTGCAAGGGCTGCCAAAAATTTAGATGCAACCTAATACCCCTTTGAAGAGACATAGACGAGGGTTTCAGTAAAAAAATGTTCCCAATATAAAGGAGCGGGTCTCCTATAGTGGTAATGCCCATGCTGTGACTGCAAGGGCTGCCAACATTTGGGAAAAACCCCACTAACAATTTAAAGACACATAGAGCTGGGCCACAGTAACGACATGTTCCCATTAGAAAGGAGAGGGTCTGCTATACAGTTATAGGGTATGCAGTGAAGTCCAACGGCTGCCAAAATTTATGAAAAACCCCACTAACAATTTAAAGACACATACAGCTGGGCGACAGTAACGAGTACGACATGTTCTCATTAGAAAGGAGAGGGTTTGTTATTCAGTTATAGGGTATGCAGTGAGTCCAACGGCTGCCAATATTTAGGAAAAACCCCACTAACAATTTAAAGACACATAGAGGTAAGCCTCAGTAACGACATATTTCCATTTGAAAGGAGAGGGTTTGCCATACTGTTTGCAGTGACTGCAATGGCTATCAAACAATTGGAAGCACTCCCATGCCCCTTGCAAGAGATGTAGAGGTCGGAGGGCCTCCTGAAAACAATGTTCCCATTATTAAGAAGTGGGTCTCCCATACTGTTTGTCTATGCAGTGAAGCAACGGCTGCCAAAAATTTGGAGGAACTTCAATGCCCCTTCCAAGAGGCGCTGTCAGGACTTTGAATATTTTTGACTACATTTTGGCCATTTATGCTCTCTTTTAAGATGGTGTCTTTTGTCTCATGTGCCCCTTGTCTTCCTGCTTTATAACTCCACCCCAGCCTCTAGTCAGTGCTAGAGTATTCTGCCTGTGAACTGTTCCTGGTGGTTTCCTAGTTTCCTCCTCTTCCCTGCAGACCTCTGTGGATCTCCTGTTACCTGCTCTCAGAGATTCTGCTGCAATCCCACGCTGTCAGTGACGTGCATGAGGTGAGCCGAGTTCATTGGACATTAACTCGGCTCATCTGGATGCCCTCACAGAGAGACACTGTGGAGCGCAATCAAGCCTGCGCTTCTCAGTGTCTGCGGGATGACAGGCTGGATGGCAGCGTTCTGCTGCGGTCCAGCCTGTCATCTCGATGTAGCAGAGCTGAAGCTGTCATGGGAACCATGGAAAGGTAAGGATGATGTTGCTTTATTATTTTTCTTTTATTTCAGGAGATCGTTGGCTTCAGCTGGAATGGGCGTGACGGTAAGTATGGTTTAATTTAGAACAATAAAGAATTGTGTGTTTATTTCAATTAAAGGACTTTTTTCTGGGTGTTGTGTTTTTTTTAAATACTTTACTAGAAATTCATGGTGGTCATGTCTAATATTGGCGTGACCCCATGAATTTTGGGCTTAGGGCCAGCTGATAATGCCAAGCTGGCCCTAACCCCTTTATTACCCAGTGAGCCACCGCATCAGGGCCCTGGATGACTTGGGTACAGCGCCAGAAGATGGCGCTTCTATGAACGCGCCATTTTCCGGGGTGGCTGCGGACTGCAATTTGCAGCGGGGGTGGCCCAGAAAGCTTGGGCCTCCCTGCGCTGCGGATTCCAGCCCCCAGCTGTCTAGTTGTACCTGGCTGGACACAAAAACAGGGCGAAGCCCCACGTCAATTTTCTTTAAATTATTTCATGAAATAATTAAGAAAAAAAGGGCTTCCCTATATTGATGTGTCCGGCCAGGTACAAATAGGCAGCTGGTGGTTGGGGGCAGCCCGTTCCTGCCTGCTGCACCTGACTGGACACAAATATAGTGCGAAGCCCCACTTCAATTTTTTTTAATTATTTCATGAAATTCATGAAATAATTAAGAAAAAAAGGCCTTCCCTATATTGTTGTGTCCGGCCAGGTACAAATAGGCAGCTGGTGGTTGGGGGCAGCCCGTTCCTGCCTGCTGCACCTGACTGGACACAAATATAGTGCGAAGCCCCACGTCAATTTTTTTTTAATTATTTCATGAATTTCCTGAAATAATTTTAAAAAATTGAAGTGGGGCTTCGCACTATATTTGTGTCCAGCCAGGTACAGCAGGCAGGAACGGGCTGCCCCCAACCACCAGCTGACTATTTGTACCTGGCCGGACACAACAATATAGGGAAGGCCTTTTTTTCTTAATTATTTCATGAATTTCATGAAATGATTAAAAAAAAAATACGTGGGGCTTCGCACTATATTTGTGTCCAGCCAGGTACAACTAGGCAGCTGGGGGCTGGAATCTGCAGCGCAGGGAGGCCCAAGCTTTCTGGGCCCCCCCCCGCTGCAAATTGCACTCCGCAGCCACCCCGGAAAATGGCGCGTTCATAGAAGCGCCATCTTCTGGCGCTGTACCCAACTCATCCAGGGCCCTGGTGCGGTGGCTCACTGGGTAATAAAGGGGTTAGGGCCAGCTTGGTATTATCAGCTGGCCCCAAGCCCAAAATTCATGGGGTCACGCCAGTATTAGACATGACCGCCATGAATTTCTAGTAAAGTATTTAAAAAAAACACAACACCCAGAATAAAGTCCTTTAATTGAAATAAACACAATTCTTTATTGTTCTAAATTAAACTATACTTACCATCACGCCCATTCCAGCTGAAGCCAACGATCTCCTGCAATAAAAGAAAAATAATAAACCAACCTCATCCTTACCTTTCCATGGTTCCCACGACAGCTTCAGCTCTGCTACATCGAGATGACAGGCTGGACCGCAGCAGAACGCTGCCATCCAGCCTGTCATCCCGCAGACACTGAGAAGCGCAGGCATGCTTGCGCTCCTCAGTGTCTCGCTGTGACGGCATCCAGATGAGCCGAGGTCATGTCCAATGAACTCGGCTCACCTCATGCACGTCACTGACAGCGTGGGAAAATTCTCACGCTGAAGTGCTGAGTGCAGGAGAATTCTCCCACGCTGTCAGTGACGTGCATGAGGTGAGCTCATGTCCAATGAACTCAGCTCACCTCATGCACCTCACTGACAGCATGGGAAAATTCTCCTGCACTCAGCGCTTCAGCGTGAGAATTCTCCCACGCTGCAAGTGACGTGCATGAGGTGAGCCGAGTTCATTGGACATGACCTCGGCTCATCTTTATGCCGTCACAGAGAGACAATGTGGAGCGCAAGCAAGCCTGCTCTTCTCAGTCTCTGCGGGATGACAGGCTGGATGGCGGCGTTCTGCTGCGGTCCAGCCTGTCATCTCGATGTAGCAGAGCTGAAGCTGTCGTGGGAACCATGGAAAGGTAAGGATGAAGTTGCTTTATTATTTTATTTTTATTACAGGAGATCGTTGGCTTCAGCTGGAATGGGCGTGACGGTAAGTATGGTTTAATTTAGAACAATAAAGAATTGTGTCTTTATTTCAATTAAAGGACTTTATTCTGGGTGTTTGTGTTTTTTTTAACTTTGACTATGGGGTTAGTAATGGGGGTGTCTTATAGACGCCTCTCCATTACTAACCTGGGCTTGATGTCAGCTGGCATTATAAGCTGACATCAACCCCAGCCCTATTACCCCCTGCCACCGCACCAGGGCAGCGTGGAAGAGCGAGGCTAAGTGCCAGAATTGGCGCATCCTCTGAATGCGCCATTTCTGGGGCGGCTGACGGCTGGTGTTTCTAGCCTGGGAGGGGGCCAATATTCATGGCTCCCTTCCTGGGCTATTAATATCAGCCCCCAGCTGTCTGCCTAGCCTTTGCTAGCTATTAAATTAGGGGGGACCCCACGTCATTTTTTTGGGGGGGTCCCCCATTTTAATAGCTAGTAAAGGCTATGTATTCAGCTGGGGGCTGATATTAGTAGCCTGGGAAGCTCCGTGGGTATTACCCCCTTCCCAGGCTTCAAACATCTGCCCCAGCTGTCTGCTTAACCTCCGCTAGAGCCTAAAATTAAGGGGAACCCCACGCCAATTTTTTTAATAATAAATCCTTTATTTTAATACTAAATGACAAGTACAGTAACCAACACTATCACTGTACTTCATATATATGTGACTGACATGTTTCTATCTATCTAATCTATGTGTGAAGCTCTATTCTGTCTGTTATAAATTGTCGGGTACAGATGCTGAAATGCCGGCCGGCTTTCTTAAAGAGACGGTGCATGAAAACACTATTATTTTTTTTAATAAATCCTTTACACTAAATGACAAGTACAGTAAGCAACACTGTTACTGTACTTCATATATATGTGACTGACATGTTTCTATCTATCTAATCTATGTGTGATTCTCTATTCTGTCTGTTATAAATTGTCGGGTACAGATGCTGAATTGCCGGCCGGCTTTTTTAAAGAGACGGTGCATGAAAACACTATTATTTTTTTTGATAAATCCTTTACGCTAAATGACAAGTACAGTAAGCAGCACTTTCACTGTACTTCGTATATATGTGGCTGACATGTTTATATCTATCTAATCTATGTGTGAAGCTCTATTCTTTCGGTTCTAAATTGTCGGGTACCGGTGTATGCCGCTGCTGAATTGCCGGCTTTTCATGTTTCACTGTTGGCACTGTTCCCATCGATTTGGGCAATCACTGTAATGCCACAACCACCATGGCTGTGGCATTACAGTGAGTGGCAGACAATCCCTGCATGATTGGTGCTCTAAATAGCGCCAGACATGCAGGACACGCTTTTGGTGCACGAACAGTTATCGAACATAACCTCGAACAGCCAAATTTTTTGCAAATCGTTCGGGTTCGTCGAACAACTCGAACACCGCCCAAAACAGCTCGAATTTGAGATTGGCGAACAGTTCTAGTCGAACACCGCTCATCTCTACTCAGCACCTTCCGCAACTTTTCCCTCCTTTGGAGAGTACCCCGCGCATCAGGGCTGTGCGATCGGAGGGTCTGAGAAAACTGTCACAGAACCTTGACAGTGTTCCTCTGCCTCTGCTCAATTGCATTTGTGTCTCTCTCGCCTGTACTCCTTGTTTTCCAACAAACTATGACCTCTGCCGCCAGCGTTTTCAGATGGGAATTATTTTAATAATTCCGCAACAAGGACCTTCTCATACTGCACCATTTTTAGGCCTGTCCTGCAAGGAAATAAGAGACAGAAAGTTCTCCTTGTAGCGTGGGTCTAGAAGTGTCAGCAACAAATAACTGTCACCCAAAATTTGGACAATGCGAGGGTCACGGGAAAGGCAATGTAACATAAACTCAGCCATGTGTACCAGACTGCTAACAGGCAAGACTTCCGTGTCCTCATCAAGAGGATGACTGACCATGCTCTTCTCCTCATCTTCCTTCTCCTCCTTCATCTCCCTGTCCTCAGGCCATCCACGCTGAACAGACAGTATGACAGTTGTGCAGTTGTACAGTCTATAGTGCAGGAAACTAGCTCCTGCTCTTCCTCCTCCTCTTCCTCATTGTCACCCAATCCACATTGGCATGAGATGAGGCTGGGCTGTGTGGAATCACCCTGTATGGTTCCTTGCTCCATCTCATCGTGCTCCGCCTGCAATGCATCCTCTTTAATTGTGAGCAGAGAGCATTTCAGAACACAAAGAACCGGGATGGTGACCCTAATTATGTCATCATCGCTGCTCACCATCTTGGTGGAGTCCTCAAAGTTTTGGAGGATGGTACATATGTCTGACATCCATGTCCACTCCTGAGGTTTTATGTGTGGAGTCTGAACTGATTTCCGATGGCCTTGTTGATGCTGGTAGACAACAACTGCCCTCTTCTGCTCACAAATCCCTCCCAACATCTGCAATGTAGAGTTCCAACACGTGGGGACATTGCAGATCAGTCGGTGAGCTTGAAACTGCAAACGCTGCTGAAGCACGGCAAGCGCAGCGGAAGCTGGAGCTGACTTTCTAAAATGGGCTCACAGATGGCGTACTTTGACAAGCAGATCTGACAGATCTGGATGGGTTTTGAGAAACCGCTGAACCACGAGGTTAAGCACAT
The DNA here is from genome assembly GCF_046119375.1 of Phyllobates terribilis. Taxonomy (NCBI): domain Eukaryota; kingdom Metazoa; phylum Chordata; class Amphibia; order Anura; family Dendrobatidae; genus Phyllobates; species Phyllobates terribilis. The sequence continues at coordinate 805,122,996 of NW_027362761.1, forward strand.
GGGCCAGGCATGGTACTTGTGTGAGCTCGCCTTGCCTCAGAGCCACCACCAGTTTCTGGCCATTGTCACATACGACCATGCCTGGCTGCGCTTTCAGAGCTGTAGACATCACTTCAGCATTGTGCGGTTTGTCACCTAAGCATAAAAGCTTCAGCACAGCCTGTTGACACTTGGCCGATGCAGTGCTGCAGTGCTTCCAGCTTGCGACTGATGTGGTCATTTCAGAGATGGAGGAGGAGAAGGTGCATGAGCTGTAGAATGTGGGGGCAACACTGATTGGCCCTCAATCCTCGGCGTCGGGAAGACGTGTTCCGTCCAAAAGTCCGACTGGGTCTCGGCTTCCACTATATTAACCCAGTGTGCCGTCAGCGAGATATACCGTCCTTGCCCACAAGCACTTATACACGTATCCATGGTTAGGTGGACTTTCCCAGTAACTGCGTTGTTGAGGGCACGGCTCGTGTAATGCGGGGATGGCACACCGGGAGAAATAGTGGCGGCTGGAGACCGAATACCGAGGGACAGCCGCCGCCAACAGGTTGCGGAGAACTTCCTTCTCCACAAGCCTAAAAGCAACATTTCGAGCATAGGCATTCGCAAAATGTTTGAATTTAGTAGTGTGGCCTGTGGGGCATTGGCTGCATATTTGGGCTTGCGTTCCAAGGATTGGGGTAGGGACAACTGAACGCTGCACTGGGACGTGCTTGCTGATGGTGCTAGTTGAGAATGTTCAATGACAGATGCAAGGCGGGAGTCTTCTTGGCATGCGCCATGGACAGGGGATTGGTGTGCATGCACAACAGCAGAACAAGTAGTGGTGTTACCCGCAGACACTGTTGCTGGACCCTGGGGTTCAGCACACTTAGTCGGGTGCTTTGCTGCCATGTGCCTGATCATGCTGGCGGTGGTCAGGCTGTTAGTTTTACTACCCCTGCTGATGCTGGCCTGGCTGATGGTGCAAATGGCCTTTTTGGGGTTATCTGCAGAGTCTTTAAAAAACAAGCAGATTCGGGAACACCTAACAGTTGTACTGGCAACTTCCGTCATGTTGGCGTTACAAGGAACACTTTCCCGCCTTGTGTCTGTGGCCACCACACTGCTTCTTCCTGCCTGTTGTGGTGGTACACCTCCCTCCCTCTGTGTGCAGCTGTCCTCATTTTATATGTCCCCCTACCAGCTTGGGTCAGTTACTATATCATCCACCACCTTGTCTTCCACTTCCGCACCCTGCTCCTCCTCCTGACTTTCTGGCAATTGTGTCTCATCATCATCATCATACACCTCTTGCGACAGTAATTGCACTTTCCCATCATTGCCTTCATGTGACTGAGGCTGCTCCAATATTTGGGCATCGCTACACGCGTTCTCCTCTTCACTCGCTTGAAGCTTGCCGAACGAGAGGCCTGAATCTACAAATAGAAAAGTGAACAGCTCTTCTGAGTGTCCAAGTGTGGGATCAGTTGTCTCTGGGCACTCAGCATGTTGGGAGGAAGGAGGATCAGGGTGAGGAATATGCGGTCCAGACTCACGGCTACTGAGACTTGACCGTATGGAAGACAGGGTCGTAGTGGTGGTGGCAAAGTGACTGGAAGAATTATATACTATCCAACCAACAACCTTTTGACACTGCTCTGGGTTCAATAGTGGTGTACTGCTGTCCCCTAGTAATTGGGACAGGAAGGTCGAGTGACAAGATCCACATCTTTTCACGTTTGTTGTGGCACAATTTCAGCTTGCCCACGGCCACGTCCTCAGCCTTTGCATGCACCATCACCATCACGTCTAGTTCCCCGTTCCTTGCCACGCACCTTGCCCATTTTAAATGGAGGACAATATTTTCCACATTCACGAGAAATGGCTGATTTTGGAACACAGTTGTATGTTTTACGTCTGACAGAGAACCACAGTTTTAAATAGCAGGCCTGTAATTTACTAATATTATTCTACACAGAGACCTAGTGTGAATAGCTTGACTGACACACTGCCACAAAATGAAAATGGAAGAAATGGCTGATTTTGGAACACTGTTGTAAGTCATATGTCTGGTAGAGAACCACAGTTTTAAATAGCAGGCCTGTAATTTACTAATATTATTCTAAGCGACCTAGTGTGAATAGCTGGACCAACACACTGCAACGATATGGAAGGCTGAAATGGCTGATTTTGGAACACTGTTATAGGTGATTTGTCTGACAGGGAACCATGGTTTTAAATAGCAGGCCTGTAATTTACTAATATTATTCTACACAGAGACCTAGTGTGAATAACTTGACTGACACACTGTAATGAAAGGGAAGGCAGAAATGGCTGATTTTGGAACACTGTTATAGGTGATATGTTTGACAGAGAACCACGGTTTTAAATAGCAGGCCTGTAATTGATTAATATTAGTGTTGATCGAGCACTAAAATGCTCGGGTGCTCGAAGCTCGGGCCGAGCTCGCCGTGATACTCGGGAGCTCGACCCGAGCAACGAGCCCAATGTTAGTCTATGGAAGACCTTAGCATTTTTGCGGTGGCACCCCCGGCAGCCTTTTAAAAGCCTAACAAGTGCCCAAAACGATAGTGACAGAGCTCAAATGACATGGGGACAGCATGGGGATCGCCCCAGGAAGCATTTCTGACCCCCAGGTCACTGCTGTCAACAACGTGGTCAGAGGTATTAAGCCACTTTTACGGGCTCACAATAAAACATTCAAAAACTTAACTGAAACTTTTTTCCTGTGAAATATGTTATGGAATTTCTTTTTCAGGGTAAAGACTTATGTATAAGGTAAAATAAATAACCAAAAACAAAAATACTCCTCCACACCTTGGGCTATGTTCACAAGTAGCATTTTTTATGCGTTTTTGCACTTTTGTATTGCTTTCAACTGTGACAAATGCATTCACCGGGAAATGTCATTTTAACATTTTACAACCTTATCTGGCCATGTGCTGTGTGACACATGCATAAAGTGCTGAAAAGACATGGGAACAGCATGGGGAAGACCCCTGGAAGCATCTCTGACACCCAGGTCACTGTCTAAAAGTGTGCCCATCATAAGTGATCCTTGCGCATCAGAAGATGCAGACTTGCAACTATCCCCGTGCAAGTTCTAGTCCTAGGGCAGTGTTCAATTGTACCTCCCCCATTCCTTGCAATACAAGCGCAAATATGCAGCCTGCCACCCACCCAACCCCAGGCTGCAATACTATACTGCTTGCTTGCTTGCACTTGAAATTGGGCCTTTTAGGCACGTGGAGGCGGAATCTGGCCACCACATCATGGCTACGTTGGCGGCCTGGAATCCATACTCAGTCCCCTGCCACCTGGCGGCCTGGTGTCCATGCTCGGTCCCCAGCCGCCCAGCGGCCGGGTGTCCACACACGGTTCCCAGCCGCCTGGGGGCAGCCGGGTGTCCATAAACGATCCCCAGCCGCCACTATTTCTCCTTGGAACATCCCCCCCACACACTTTTCTTAGCCCGGTCTGCTTTAGGGCAGCATTGGACGAGCCCACCAGAGAACCAGACTCCTCCGGTGGGCCCTGGCTTCTCCATCAGGGGAGTTGAAAGTGCCAAGGTGAGGAGCATGATGATGATGACAGAAGTTAGCATCTGCTTTGTTTTCTTCTAATGCAAGTGTAAGTGTGCATCCTGCCACCCACCCACCCCCAGACTGCAATGCCATGCTGCTAGCTTGCACTTGAAATGGGGCCTTTTAGTTTGGAGGAGGCCGAAGCTGGCCACTACCTCATGGTTGCTTCGGTAGCGAGGAATTCATACTCAGTCCCCAGCCGCCCCTATTTGTCCTGGTGTGCCTTATACATAAGATTAAGCGCGTATAGCAAAACATTTCCTGTGCCCTCCCCAGTGCATTTAGTGGTAAGGAGAGCCTATTCCGCTGTAGTGTGTGCATGCCAAACCCCTGTTCATGGTACATGCGATGATGCCTCCTACCCTGCACCTGTCGTTGCAGACTTGAAACTATCCCCGTTCAAGTCCTTGTCCCAGGGCAGTGTTCAATTGTACCTCTCCCATTCCTTGCAATGCAAGCGCAAGTATGCAGCCTGCCACCCACCCACCCCCAGGCTGCAATACCATACTGCTTGCTTGCTTGCACTTTAAATTGGGCCTTTTAGGCATGTGGAGGCGGAATCTGGCCACCACGCCATGGCTGCGTCGGCGGCCTGGTATCCATACTCAGTCCCCAGCCGCCCGGTGGCCGGATGTCCCCGCTTGCTCCCCAGCCTCCAGGGGGCGGCCGGGTATCCATACTCGGTCTCCAGCCACCCCTATTTGTCCCGGTAAACTTTCCCACACTTTTCTTAGCCTGGCCTGCTTTAGGGCAGCATTGGCCAAGCTCACCAGACAACCAGACTCCTCCGGTGGGCCCTGGCTTCTCCATCAGGGGAGTTGAGAGTGCCAAGGTGAGGAGCATGATGAGGATGATAGAAGTTAGCATCTGCTTTGTTTTGTTGGAATGCAAGCGCATGTATGTAGTAGCGGCTAGGCCTGAGGTGGTCAGCATTTTGGCGCATATCCTACCTCCTCCGTGGATTGCTGGATGTTTTCCTGCTACTATCCAAGTTCTATGACTCCCGTTAAAACAAAGCTTCAGGTGATAAATGATGGATGAGGTAGTGGCAAAGGAGAAAGAGCAGGAGGAACAGGGACCATTCACATCAATATCAGGCCGGTCAACCAGATATGTCTTGTAAGATATGTTTCTGTAACAAAAGGAGCGGTTCGGCTACAGAGTTATAGGGCATACAGTGAGTGCAATGCCTACCAAAAATTTCGAGGCACTCCAATGCCCCTTGGAAATGACATGGAGGTCAGAGAGCCTTAACTGAACCTTTTTTTCCATTTATAGCAATTGGGTCTCTTGTGCACTGTTCACTAAGCAGTGAATAGAAGGCTTTCCAAAAATGATGAGGAACTGCAATGCCCCTTACAAGAGCCATGCAGTACAGCATATTACAAACATAAATCCCATTATTGGGTAGTGGGTCTCCCATAGGATTTGCTTATGCCTTCCAAGCAAAAGCTTCCAAAAATTAGGACGGAGCAACTTGCAATGCCCCTTACAAGAGCCATGCAGTACAGCATATTACAAACATAAGTCCCATTATTGGGGAGTGGGTCTCCCATAGGATTTGCTTATGCCTTCCAAGCAAAAGGTTCCAAAAATTAGGACGGAGCAACTTGCAATGCCCCATACAAGAGCCATGCAGTACAGCATATTACAAACATAAGTCCTATTATTGGGGAGTGGGTCTCCCATAGGATTTGCTTATGCCTTCCAAGCAAAAGCTTCCAAAAATTAGGATGGAGCAACTTGCAATGCCCCTACAAGAGGCATGCATTACAGCATATTACAAACATAAGTCCCATTATTGGGGAGTGGGTCTCCCATAGGATTTGCTTATGCCTTCCAAGCAAAAGCTTCCAAAAATTAGGACGGAGCAACTTGCAATGCCCCTTACAAGAACCATGCAGTACAGCATATTACAAAAATAAGTCCAATTATTGGGGAGTGGGTCTCCCATAGTATTTGCTTATGCCTTCCAAGCAAAAGCTTCTGAAAATTAGGATGGAGCAACAAGAGCCATGAAGCACAGCATATTACAAACATAAGTCCCAATATTGGGGAGTGGGTCTCCCATAGGATTTGCTTATGCCTTCCAAGCAAAAACTTCCAAAAATTAGGACGGAGCAACTTGCAATGCCCCTTAAAAGAGCCATGCAGTACAGCATATTACAAACATAAGTCTCATTATTGCGGAGTGGGTCTCCCATAGTATTTGCTTATGCCTTCCAAGCAAAAGCTTCCAAAAAAAAGGATGGAGCAACTTGCAATGCCCCTTACAAGAAACATGCAGTACAGCATATTACAAACATTATTCCCATTATTGGGGAGTGGGTCTGCCATAGGATTTGCTTATGTCTTCCAAGCAAAAGCTTCCAAAAATTAGGACGGAGCAGCTTGCAATGCCCCTTACAAGAGCCATGCAGTACAGCATATTACAAACATAAGTCCCATTATTGGGGAGTGGGTCTCCCATAGGATTTGCTTATGCCTTCTAAGCAAAAGCTTCCAAAAATTAGGACGGAGCAACTTGCAATGCCCCTTACAAGAGCCATGCAGTACAGCATATTACAAACATAAGTCCCATTATTGGGGAATGGGTCTCCCATAGGATTTGCTTATGCCTTCCAAGCAAAAGCTTCCAAAAATTAGGACTGAGCAAATTGCAATGCCCCTTACAAGAACCATGCAGAACAGCATAATACAAACATAAGTCCCATTATTGGGGAGTGGGTCTCCCATAGGATTTGCTTATGCCTTCTAAGCAAAAGCTTCCGAAAATTAGGACGGAGCAATTTGCAATGCCCCTTATAAGAGCCATGCAGTACAGCATATTACAAACATAAGTCCCATTATTGGGGAGTGGGTCTCCCATAGGATTTGCTTATGCCTTCCAAGCAAAAGCTTCCAAAAATTAGGGCGGAGCAACTTGCAATGCCCATACAAGAGCCATGCAGTACAGCATATTACAAACATAAGTCCCATTATTGGGGAGTGTGTCTCCCACAGTCTTTGCTTATGCCTTCCAAGCAAAAGCTGACAAAAATAAGGACGGAGGAACTTGCAATGCTGGCACCCTGGTGGTATAGTGGTGGTGGAGGCTGAGGATAAGGAGAAGAACATAAAACAGCCGAAATGAGGAAGCGTATACCCATGTGTGGGTGTGAAGCGGTGCATGTGAATACACCTCCCGAAAAAACACAGTGGATTTGACTTTATGTTACTCTGCTGTCATTTGGTGGTGATGAGAAGTCTGGCCCAATCCAGCCCTTGTTCATTTTGATAAGGGTCAGCTTGTCAGCATTGTCAGTTGACAGGCGAGTGCGCTTATCAGTTATAATTCCCCCAGCGGCACTAAAAACACGCTCCGATAACACGCTAGCGGCAGGGCAGGCCAGGACCTCTAAGGCATACAGAGCGAGTTCATTCAAAGTGTCCAGCTTGGATACCCAATAATTAAAAGGCACAGAAGAATCACGGAGGACACTGGTACGGTCGGCAAGGTACTCCCTCACCATCTTTTGAAACTTTCCACTCCTTGTGAAAGGACCCCGCGCCTCAGGGCCTGTAAGCTGGGTGGGTGTCAGAAATCTGTCCCAGAACGTTGACAGTGTTCCCCTGCCTCTGCTGGATTGGAGTTGCATCTCTCTCGCCTGTATGCCTTGGTTGGGCAACGAACTGTGACCTCTGCCGCTAGCGTGTTCAGATGGGAATTTTTTTAAGAGTTCTACAGCAAGGTCCTTCTGGTACTGCCCCATTTTTGTAGACCTCTCCACCTCAGGAATAAGAGAGTGAAAGTTCTCCTTGTAGCGGGGGTCTAAAAGTGTCACCAACCAGTAATGACTGTCACCCAATATTTTGACAACGCGAGGGTCACGGTTAATTTGGCGTAACATAAAGTCAGCCATGCGTGCCAGACTGATAACGGGCAATATTTCTGTGTCCTCACCAAGATGATGACTGACCATGCTCTCCTCCTCCCCCCTGTCCTCAGGCCACCCATGCTGAACCGACGGTATGACACTTGTACAGGTACTACCGTCTACAACGCATGATAGCAGCTCCTGTTCTTCCTCCTCCTCCTCCCCCTCATTGTCCCCCAATGCACATTGGGATGACATGAGGCTGGGCTGTGTGTAATCGCCCACTATGGCTTCTTGATCCATCTCATCATACTCTGGCTGCAGTGCCTCCTCTTTTATTCTCTGCAGAGAGCATTGCAAAAGACAGAGAAGTGGGATGCTGACACTAATGATGGCGTCATCGCCACTCACCATCTTGGAGGCCTCCTCAAAGTTTGACAGGATGGTACATATGTCAGACATCCAGGTCCACTCCTGAGGTCTTATGTGTGGAGTCTGACCTGAATATCGACGGCCTTGTTGCATCTGGTACTCCACAACTGCTCTCTTCTGCTCACAAATCCTTTCCAACATGTGGGGACATCGCACACCAGTCGGTGTGCCGGAAGCTGCAAACGCTGCTGCAACACAGCAAGGGCGGCGGAAGCTGTAGCCGACTTGCGAAAATGAGCTGACAGGCGGCGTACTTTCACGAGCAGATCTGGCAACTCGGGGTACGATTTAAGAGACCGCTGAACCACGAGGTTAAGCACATGAGCCAGGCATGGTACGTGTGTGATCTCACCTCGCCTCAGAGCCGCCACCAGGTTATGGCCATTGTCACTCACGACCATGCCGGGATGTAGGTTCAGCGGTCTCAGCCACAGATCTGCCTGCTCTTTCACAGCTGTCCACAACTCACAAGCAGTGTGAGGTTTATCACCTAAGCTTATGAGTTTCAGCACAGCCTGTTGCCGCTTGGCGGAGGCAGTACTGCAGTGCTTCCAGCTTGTAACTGATGTGGTGATATCTGAGATGGAGGCTGAACATGAGGAGGAGTAGGATGATGCGCAGGAGCTATACATTGTGGGGGCATCTATGACTGACATAGGGCCCACAATCCTCGGTGTGGGGAGGACGTGTTCCATCCCAAGGTCAGACTGGGTCCCGGCTTCCACTTTGCTTACCCAGTGTGCCATCAGAGAGATGTACCGTCCCTGGCCTCAAGCACTTGTCCACGTGTCCGTTGTCAGGTGGCCTCTCCCAGTAACTGCGTTGTTGAGGGCACGGCAGATGCTTTGGGACACGTGCTTGTGTAGTGCGGGGATGGCACACCGGGCAAAATAGTGTCGGTTGGGGACTGAGTACCGAGGGACTGCCACCGCCAAAAGATTGCGGAAGGATTCCGTCTCCACTAGAGATGAGCGTTGTTCTACTCGAACTGTTTGCCAATCTCAAATTCGAGCTGTTTTGGGCGGTGTTCGAGCCGTTCGGCGAACACGAACAATTTGAGAAAAATTCGGCTGTTCGAGGTTATGTTCGATAACTGTTCGTGCACCAAAATCATAACTGGATTTTTTCTCAGTAATGATGAAAATTAATTTTAATACGCAGTTTAAGTGTACAGCGGGGTGGGGGGAGGGGCAGGGGATGGATCTCTGCAGGAACAATAAAGATCTCCATTTTTTTTTTCTCTTTCCCGCATTTACAGTGGGGAGGTGCAATCTGTCAGCCTATCAGCAGCGCACACACGGAGCGAAGTGCTTTTTTTCACACAAGCAAGGGCATGTGTCATTGGCAGTGTATGTCACATGTCCTTGCCCTATAAGACCAAGCCATTTTCCCCGTCGCCACCATTTTCTCACAGCTGCAGCTGCGTGTTAGACGGCACCGCTGTTGCTGTGTGCGCTATACCTTGTTAATTTCAAGCCAATTTTCGCACAAATCTACAGATAGCTTGGGAGTAATGAATAGTTGTGATTGCAGTCCTTTTAACGACTAGGTTACAGCATTTCCTACGACTTTTATCAGGCAGGTCTGTGCTCTTAAATAGATAGATTGTGGGAGTAAAGACTAATTGTAATTGGAGTCCTTTTCAGGACTAGGTTACATCAGTTCCTATCAGTTTTTGCCAGGCAGGTCTGTGCCAGTGCTGTGCAAGTTTTTTTCACAGCATTTGGCTGAATCTAGCAAAGCTAATAATTTTTGGCCTATTGCAGAGTGTGTTAGTCAGTGGAGTAGCCTATCTGTGTTGCAAGATATACCACCTGTGTATAGAATACCAATTTTTTTACTGCACCTAGTGAAGTAAAATCTTTTGGGCATAGCATCATTCTATTAGTCCATCTATACTGACCTCCATCAGGTTGCAAATTGAATATAATTTTTTTCTGCATCTAGCTCTGAAAAAATATTGGGCTTCTAGCTGTGTGTGGGACTTGTTGTATTAGTCCATCTATACTGACCTCCATCAGGTTGCAAACTGAATATATTTTTTTCTGCATCTACCTCTGAAAAAATATTGGGCTTCTAGCTGTGTGTGGGACTTGTTCTATTAATCCATCTATACAGACCTCCATCAGGTTGCAAACTGAATTTATTTTTTTCTGCATCTACCTCTGAAAAAATATTGGGCTTCTAGCTGTGTGTGGGACTTGTTGTATTAGTCCATCTATACTGACCTCCATCAGGTTGCAAACTGAATATATTTTTTTCTGCATCTACCTCTGAAAAAATATTGGGCTTCTAGCTGTGTGTGGGACTTGTTCTATTAATCCATCTATACAGACCTCCATCAGGTTGCAAACTGAATTTATTTTTTTCTGCATCTACCTCTGAAAAAATATTGGGCTTCTAGCTGTGTGTGGGACTTGTTGTATTAGTCCATCTATACTGACCTCCATCAGGTTGCAAACTGAATATATTTTTTTCTGCATCTACCTCTGAAAAAATATTGGGCTTCTAGCTGTGTGTGGGACTTGTTCTATTAATCCATCTATACAGACCTCCATCAGGTTGCAAACTGAATATATTTTTTTCTGCATCTACCTCTGAAAAAATATGTGGCCTTCTAGCAGTGTGTGGGACTTTCTCTATTAGTCCATCTATACTGACCTCCATCAGGTTGCAAACTGAATATAATTTTTTTCTGCATCTAACACTGAAAACATATTTGGCCTTCTAGCAGTGTGTGGGACTTTCTCTATTAGTCCATCTATACTGACCTCCATCAGGTTGCAAATTAAAAATAATTTTTATCTGCATCTACAGTACCTCTGAAAAAATATTTGGGCTTCTAGCAGTGTGTGGGACTTGTTCTATTAGTCCATCTATACTGACCTCCATCAGGTTGCAAATTGAATATAATATTTATCTGCATCTAGCTCTGAAAAAATATTTGGCCTTCTAGCAGTGTGTGGGACTTTCTCTATTAGTCCATCTATACTGACCTCCATCAGGTTGCAAATTGAATATAATTTTTATCTGCATCTAGCTCTGAAAAAATATTTGGCATTCTAGCAGTGTGTGGGACTTTCTCTATTAGTCCATCTATACTGACCTCCATCAGGTTGCAAATTAAAAATAATTTTTATCTGCATCTACCTCTGAAAAAATATTTGGGCTTCTAGCTGTGTGTGGGACTTGTTCTATTACTCCATCTATACTGACCTCCATCAGGTTGCAAACTGAATATATTTTTTTCTGCATCTACCTCTGAAAAAATATTGGGCTTCTAGCTGTGTGTGGGACTTGTTGTATTAGTCCATCTATACTGACCTCCATCAGGTTGCAATTTGAATGTAATTTTTATCTGCATCTAGCTCTGAAAAAATATTTGGCCTTCTAGCAGTGTGTGGGACTTTCTCTATTAGTCCATCTATACTGACGTCCATCAGGTTGCAAACTGAATATATTTTTTTTCTGCATCTACCTCTGAAAAAATATTGGGCTTGTAGCTGTGTGTGGGACTTGTTCTATTAATCCATCTATACAGACCTCCATCAGGTTGCAAACTGAATAAATTTTTTTTCTGCATCTACCTCTGAAAAAATATTTGGGCTTCTAGCTGTGTGTGGGACTTGTTCTTTTAGTCCATCTATACTGACCTCCATCAGGTTGCAAATTGAATATAATTTTTTTCTGCATCTAACCCAGCCAATAGTTTTGGCCTAATACCACAGTTTGGCCACTCAGCTCTGCTCGGTTCCCATCCATTGTTTTTTTGTGCAAACAACTCCAGAGTTGTGAATTAGTTAACCACCAAAATGAGTGGAAAAAGGCCTGCTGCTGGTGGAAAGGGGAATAGGCGTGTTGGGAAGGGGAAAAAAGGTTGTGTCCGTGGGGTAGGTGTTAAAGCAACAGTAACATCTGCAGAAGAAAGACCATCTTCCAGCCAAACTAAAATGTCTACTTCTTTTAGCGGACAATGTGATAAGATCCCTTTCTTACGGCCACGCCAATCGCTACAAATTCCAGATGAGGCACAAAAACAGCAGGTGCTTCAACGGATATCAAGTGCTCCTTTAAGTGGGCTCTCCTCCACATCAACTTCAACATCACAAATACTCCAGTCCTCAAAGGTGTCACCCCAATCGCACTTGCTTCCTCACAGCTCCCAAATCTCCAGCTGCCCGTCTGAGTATGAGGTAGAACAGATGGTTGAGTCTGCAGAGCTGTTTACTCATACTATAGCCTGGGAATCAGAGGTCGACTCCAGCGCTTCTGTGAATCCAGACGAGGAAATGATCTGCACTGATGCCCAGAATCTTTATGAGTCGGATCCAGGACCAGACGCAGAAGGTTCTGACCATAATGTAGACCCTCATTCCCAAACTGTAACTCCTGTTGGTGGAGACAATGAGGAAGACGATGATAAGACTCAAATAACTGATTGAAGCGACAACTTTAGTTTTTTGTCAGGGCAGGAACAGGTTGGCTCTGAGGACGACGGGTGTGATAACGCACAGGGTGATGATGATGAGGTTGGAGATCCCACTTACTGTCAACCCACAGTCAGCCAAGAGATGAGGTCAGCAGAGGAGGTGGAGGAAGATGCTAGTGACGACGAGGTCAGGTTGCGCCTTCCTGGGCAGAGACGTAGTACTGGAAGCATGTCAACAACTGCATCCTCAAACACAACTCTGCCTCTCACCACAAGTCGTGGTGGCTCTTCAGGTCGCATGGGTGCTAAGCCTTGCATAGCCTGGGCATTTTTTCAGATCGATAAAGATGACCCATCTCGTGTTATCTGTAACATTTGTCAGCAAAAGCTAAGTAGAGGCCAAAAAATACATAGTTTGAGTACTTCATGCATGAACCGGCACATGGACATGAAGCATAAGTTGCAGTGGGAAGCTCAGTGTGCTACAATGCGGCCTAGCCGGCCGGGCCAACCACCGTCTGCCATATCTTGTGCATCCGCGGCCTCTTCATCCTCTGTGACTGGGGGGACAGCAGTCACACCTGTTTTGGGGCGCAGACCTGCCACCTCTTTACCCGCAACAGCCAGCGTGATTGGCAGGTCATCATTTTCTTTGGAGGTGGTAACACCAGCTGGTGTTGAGCGCTGTCCGACATCGATAGCACCACCTTTGGATCAAGGCAACCTAACATGTCCACCTGCATCTTCCTCACAGACCGGCAGTTTGCCGGGGACACCCTTATCAACCCCGTCTAAGCACAATAGCCAGCCCTCGGTCCCTCAGACGTGGACAAGTAAAAGACCATTTCCTCCTAGCCATGAGAAAGCTAAGAGGTTGAATTTCACCATCTGCAAGCTCTTGGCTACAGAAATGCTGCCTTTCCGCCTGGTGGACACAGAGGATTTTCGAGACCTTATGTCCGTCGCAGTGCCCCAGTACCAGATGCCCAGTCGGCACTACTTCTCAAAGAAAGGTGTGCCTGCGCTCCACCAGCATGTCGCACACAACATCACCGCTTCTTTGAGAAACTCTGTGTGTGACAGGGTGCATTTCACCACAGACACTTGGACGAGTAGGCATGGACAGGGGCGTTACATGTCGCTGACTGGGCACTGGGTAACTATGGTGACAGCAGGACAAGGGGCTGCTGTCCAAGTCTTGCCGTCCCCACGAGTTGTGCATCAATCCTCTTTATGTCAAAGTTCCTCCACTGCTTCTGCCTCCTCAACCTCCTCTCGGTCTTCCACCTGCACCCAAAGCCTGTCTGGTCATGCCACAAGCTTTCTAACTGCGCAGAAGGGATCCTGCACACCTCCTTACTATGCTGGCAGTAGGGCTCAACGTCATCAGGCGGTTTTTACATTGAAATGTCTGGGAAATGTGAGTCACACAGCTGAGGAGTTGTGGTCAGCTCTGGAGAACCAATTTCATGAATGGTTGTCTCCACTGGACCTGAAACCAGGGAAGGCCGTGTGCGACAATGCTGTAAACCTGGGTGCGGCCCTTCGCCGGGGCAATGTCACACACGTGCCTTGTATGGCTCACGTGTTGAACCTGGTTGTCCAGCAATTTTTAGCCCACTATCCCAGACTAGATGGCCTTCTGCAGAGGGCACGGTCGCTGTGTGCTCACTTCCGCCGTTCGCATCCCGCAGCTCAGCGACTTACATCTCTACAGAAGTCGTTGGGCCTGCCACTTCACCGGCTAAAATGCGATGTGCCTACGCGGTGGAATTCAACTCTGCACATGTTGCAGCGACTGTGGCAGCACCGACAAGCCCTGGTGCAATACGTTCTGACGTATAGCCTGGGCCAACGAGATCCAGAGGTGGGGCAAATCACGCTGGAGGAGTGGTCTCAGATCAGGGACCTATGCACCCTTCTGCACAGTTTTGAAATGGCGACGAAGATGTTTAGTGCTGACGATGCCATTATCAGCATGACTATTCCGGTGATTTACATGCTGGAGCACATGTTAAACAGAATTCGGAGTCAGGTGGTGGCACAAGAGGAGGTGGAGGAAGTAGAGGAGGAGGAGTTGTATGCGGAAGGGCTAACATCTGCAAGGTCCAGACGGTCGGCAGCACTAAGGCAGCAGGCATGTGAGGGTGGGGGAGATGGTTTTACCAGGGCGCATGGTAGCAGCCAAACTAGTGAGGAAGGTGCAGGAGCCCAGGAAGAAGTGGAGGACGAACTGATGGAAGACTCATCAGATGAGGGAGACCTTGATCACATTTCTGTTGTGCGAGGTTGGGGGGAGAGGACAGAGGAAGGAAGCATGATTGTTACCTCGCCACCAACACAACAAGGACTTGGTGCTCCTGGATGCGCAACACACATGAGTGCCTTCTTGCTGCACTACCTGCAACATGACCCTCGAATTGTGAGAATTAGAAATAATCCTGACTACTGGGTTGCCACACTGTTAGATCCCCGGTACAAAAGTAAATTTGCAGAAATTATTCCTGCCATAGAAAGGGATGCACGCATGCAGGAGTATCAGCAGAGACTGTTGCAGAATCTTACATGTGCTTTTCCACAAAATACCAGTGGTGCACGTAGTGAATCTCACAGTTCCAACTTGCCAACCCTGGGACCGTCAAGTGTTCAGCACTCAAACCATAACAGAACCACAGTATCTGCTGGTAACATCAATTTTGCGGAATCATTTCACCACTTTTTTAGCCCATCCTTTGCAAGGCCACAGGAGACAAGAAGTCTGACACATAGTCAACGCCTGGAGACGATGGTACAGGAGTATCTCCAAGTAAACACTGAAGCCATGACTGTGTCACTGGACCCTTGCTCTTTTTGGGCTTCCAATCTGGATAAATGGCCGGAGCTAGCCACTTACGCCTTGGAGATCTTGTCATGCCCCGCAGCCAGCGTTCTGTCTGAACGTGTGTTCAGCGCTGCTGGTGGTGTGCTGACAGATAAGCGCACGCGGCTCTCCACTGATAATGTAGACAGACTCACGTTCATAAAGATGAACAAATCATGGATCCGAAACGACTTTTCTACCCCTGTGTCATCCTGGGGAGAGTAAAAGCTTGATGATTGGTTATAATCACCCTACCAACCGTTTTAAGCTTTCAAATTACTAATCATGTTTATCTGTATCTTGACTGGAAAATAATTTGGGCTTTGTAGCAGTGTGCAGCACTGATCCTATTAGGCCATCTATATTAAAGCTTCACCAGATTTAAAATTAATAATAATTTTTAGCTGCATCTAGCCCGGAAAATAATTTTGGGGCTCCGAGATGCGCAAGACACATAAGTGCCTTCTTGCTGCACTACCTGCAGCATGACCCTCATATTGTCAGAATTCGAAGTAATCATGACTACTGGGTTGCCACACTCTTAGATCCCCCAAACTTTTCGATCAACCTTTTCATTTTAATAAAGACCAAAAAAATGGTCGTTTTTGAAATTATAAGCATTAGCAGGTTGTTAGAAACTGAAATCAAACAGTTTTCCACTCAAAACTTTATTCTAGGTGATGTTACATTTTCACATAGGACCCCTTGTTCGAAAGGAGCTTCTGAACTCTCTCGTCCATTGAATTTGTCAGGTTTTGGATGGTTTCTGCTTCAATTGTTTTGCATGAGGACAGAATACCCTCCCAGAGCTGTTGCTTAGATGTGAACTGCCTCCCGCCATCATAGACACTCCTTTTAATGATGCTCCAAAGGTTCTGAATGGGGTAGAGGTCAGGGGAGCATGGGGGTCACACCATAAGTTTGTCCTCTTTTATGCCCATATCAGCCAGAGATGCAGATGTTTTATGTGCAGCATGAGATGGTGCATTATCATGCAAAAAAATGATCTTGCTGTGAAATACACGGTTCTTCTTCTTGAACCATGGCAGGAAGTGCTGTTTGAGAAAATCCACATACATTATGGAGTTCATCTTTAGCGCCTTCAGGGATCCTAAAGGGGCCGACAATCTCTCTCCCCATGATTCCAGCCCAAAACATTACTCCACCTCCTCCTTGTTGGCGCTGTAGCCGTGTTTGCGTGGGGTGTCCATCAACCAGCCATCCTCCACTCCATCCATCTGGACCATCGAGCGCTGCACGGCACTCATCCGTGAACAAAACTGTTTTGAAATCAGTCTTCATGTAATGTTTGGCCCACTGGAGCCGTTTCTGCTTGTGTGAAGTGGATAGAGGAGGTCGACAGGATGGCGTATGCACAGCTGCAAACCTCTGAAGGACCCTGCATCTTGTTGTTCGGGGGACGTTGGAGGCACCAGCAGCTTCAAAAACTTGTCTGCTGCTATGACAAGGCTTTTTTGCCGCTGCTCTTTCAACCTGATGTAATTGCCTGTAGGAAAGAGTCCTCAATTTGCCCTTATCAGCACGCACACGTGTGTACTGTGAATCAGCTACATACTTCTTGATTGCCAAGACACTTCATCCTGATCATCGCACAATGTTGATTGTAGTCATGCCTTGACCTAAACACTCCACAATTTGTTGCTTCTCAGCAGCCGACACATCCTTTTTCTTTCCCATTTTGGCAGAAAATGTAGGCTGCTTAATAATGTGAGACAGCCTTCTTAAGTAGTCTTGCCTTTCATTGGACACACCTGCCAAACTAATTAGCACAGGTGTCTGCAATTGCTTACAGTGATATAAAGAGCCCTGACACACATCACCATCAATGTGTTTAACTGACAAACAAACAAATTCTTCCCTTATCACTCCTAAACACTTTTTGCATAATAATTTGGAACACAGTGTACATGTGCTTTTCCACAAAACACCAGTGGTTCACGTAGTGAATCTTACAGTTCTAACTTGCCAACCGTGGTCTGTATGGAGTTGTTCAATAAAGGGCCCAAAATTAAGATAACATAGATGGGAGAGGTCTCTATGAAAAGGAATTCCTAAGTATTTGATACCCTGTGAGGGCCAGGCAAAGGGAAAGTTGGACTGGATGGAATCCTATATGGATTTGGGGAGGGAGACATCGAGGGCCTCAGACTTCGCTGCATTGATTTTAAAATTTGACCATGTAACAAAGTGATCTATTTCAGCCATAACAGCATGGATGGATATATGTGATTGAGTGATATATACTAGGACATCATCACCAATAGAGAGCACTTGTACTCGGTGCCTCCCACCTCAATCCACCTAATATTAGGGTTATGGCGAATTGATGAGAGCAGGTGCTCCGTCACTAGGATGTATAAGAGAGGGGACAGAGAACATCCCTGCCTTGTCCCATTGGTGATTGTGAAAGGTGATGAAAATGTTCTGACGCACCCCCTGGGCCTTGGGACACCCGGAGCCGGACTCTTTTTGGTGGATGCTGGTGGTTGTAGTCTCCGTGGCGGCGACCCGGTTCTATGGCTCAGGGCGGTCAAACCAGTGGCGGAACTATTTATGTGGTTTTGATGTTTAAATGTCCGACTACGCCACCCGTGGATTGCGGTCAGAGTGAACCGCCGCTCCAGGGCAGACCGCTGAGGCTGGTGTTGTGGGTGCAGCAGAGCGTAGCATAACTCCCCACGGGAGGAGTTTAGCCTCAGGGCAGTGTATGCGGAGGATGGGGGTGATGGTGCAGGGCAGCAGCAGTAACGACACGGAGTCAGTGATGCAGTCCAGTGCCTTTACTCACAGTTCTTATTATCCAGACCACGTCTGCAGGTGACGGCTGCCCACGTCGTACTGTGCTCACCAGGTGAGGGGCTCAGACAACTCCCAGATAACTTTGGAGCGCTTCACAGGACCCCCTTTGTGTGTCCTTTGTCTGGCCTTTCTTACCAACCCTTCTGTCCGGCTGCCTCGGGCCTCCTCTTGGTAAACTTGGCGCCAGTTTCCCTGACCCTATGTGGTGCCTTCCTAGCGGGTGTAGCGAGGGGCTGCGCCACATAAAATGTCACAGCCTCCTGTTTCCAGCTGAGGGTCGTTTCCTGCCTCCACTAGTTTCGGGGACCAGTCTCCCCCTTTGGCCTGACCCCTCCACGCAGGTGGATTCGGGCGTGCGGTGGCGACTCGCCCGTCCGCACCCCTGGGATCCCTTCGTTCCTCGTTCCTGGAGCCTTCTCCGCTCCTCTTCCTTCCTTCTCCCTCTTCCAGGCCTGGGCCTCTGTTACTAGGCCTGCCTCCGGAGCAGAGCTCATGCAGAGCCCCCGCTCCCTGCCACTTCTGCTCAGACTTCTCTGCACTGAACTAAGATGGTGCCCACCTTTTATACTCCCTTCTCAATGCACCCAGGAACTGCTTCCTCCCTGCTCCTGCACTACAGGGTTCCCCTTCCTCAGTGTTCCCTCCCCCCACTCCAGCCAGGGACAGGGACTGTCGTGCCCATCTCAGGGGCATATTGGTCGCCCTGCCCCACGGCAATGTGGTGTAATGCATGCAGGTGTCGGGTCCTGATCCACACTACATCCTTACCTGAGAGTGAGATATCACACCTCTGGGTGAGGTGCAATACCTCTGCAGCAACCAAGCCCTCAGGGTGCTACAGTTCCATTTATCTTCAGCCTAGGTGACGTATTGCGATACAGGGCCGTGATTTTGGCTATAAAAGGGTTCCCTAGACCCCTACCCCAAGCTTTTTAAGAGAATCATATATGGCGTGCCAGGAGACTCTATGGAATGCTTTCTCAGCATCCAACGAGAGTATCTAATTACAAATTTTTAACTGCATCTAGCCCAGGAAATGCTTTGTGCCTAGTAGCAGTGTCTGCTAGTCAGCGGATTATCCCGGCTGTTAAGCAAGCTACACCACCTGTAGTTTGGACACTTAATTTTTTCAAAGGAAATGCTTCGGGACCACGGGATACTCAGTGAAGAGCATCAGGAGGCACCCCAAGGCATAGGGGCTGGGACTGGCAGTAGGATGCCTTGCGGTGGACAGCCGAGCTCGATCCTTATAAAAGCTTTTTAACTGCAGCAGCTTTAGTGGACGCTACTGGAGCTGGAATTACGCGGCTGCTGGCATGAGACTTGCCCTCCAATAGATCCTTGTAAATGGATTTAAAGTGTATTCATTCAAATTAGAGAGACAATTTAAATTAAAAAGCTTAGAGCTGCCTCCACCACAGGGGGGCTCGCTCGACCCACCAGCGGACAGGCACCAGTATTGGGAGAGGGGGGCTGGCCGTCAGGGTTCACCGCGGCTCTGGCACAAACCCGGCGACGCGGAGGTGGCACGGGCAGGAGCGGACTGAACGTGTCGGCTTCTCACTTTTTGGATTTTAGAAGGGCTTGACATGCCTATATCTGTGTCTCCCCCTCCTTTTACTCCTCCACCTCTTTTCTTTTCGCATGACTATATGTACTTGTCTCTTTTCCATGTGTTAGTTGTATCTTCTGAGCAGTTTGTCAGCTTTTGGACACCTTTGAAGGTGTTTTCTATGTGTTTCTATGTGTTTTTGTTTGCCTGCCATTGGTTTTAACGGTGTTCGAAGGTGTTCGACGAACAGTTCGGCGAACACACGGGTGTTCGACGAACCGAACCGAATTCGAACACTATGGGGGTGGCTCAACACTAGTCTCCACCAGCCTAAAAGGCAGCATTTCCAACGCAAGCAGTCGTGAAATGTGCGAATTTAGGATTGTTGCCTGTGGGGCGTTAGCTGCGAATTTCCGCTTTCATTCAAAGGTCTGGGATATGGAAAATTGAACGCTGCGGTGGAACGTGGACATGGACGTTGATGCTGTTTCTTGAGAAACTGCCATAACAAGTGAAGACTGAGAGGAGCGGGCATCTTTACATGCAGTATGGACAGGGGATTGCCTTGCACACACAACAGGGGGTTCTATTGCACGCACAACAGTGGAAGAAGCAGTGGTGACACCCGCTGACACTGGTCGTGGACCCTGGGTTTCGCCCCACAAAGTCGGGTGCTTTGCTGCCATGTTCCTGATCATGCTGGTGGTGGTCAGGCTGGCAGTTTTGTCACCACTGCTGATGCTGGCATGGCAGGTGGAACATATGGCCTTTTTGGGGTTATCAGCAGAGTCTTTAAAAAAATTCCAGACTCTGGAAGACCTACCGCTTGTACTGGCAACGTCCCTCGTGTTGGTGTTACAGGGAACGGTTGCCCGCCTTCTGTCTGCGGCCACCACACTGCTTCTTCCTGCCTGTTGGGGTACTCTGCCTCCCTCCCCCTGTGTGCTGCTGGCCTCACTTTGCATGTCCTCCTGCCACGTTGGGTCAGTTACTAGATCATCCACCACCTCCTCCTCTTCCACTTGCGCACCACGATGCTCCTCCTCACTTCCTGGCAATTGTGTCTCGTCATCGTCCACCTCTTGTGACAAATTCCCAGCGTCGACTTCCTGTGGCCATGGCTGTTCAAATATTTGGCCATCGCTACATGGGATCTCCTCTTCCACCACTTCAAGCGTATCAGGCGAGGGGCACAAATATGGAAATGGACCAGTGAACAGCTCTTCAGAGTGTCCAAGTGTGGGATCAATTGCTGTCTGATGACACTCGGCATGGTGGGAGGAAGGAGCATCAGGGTGAGGAGGAGTATGCGGTCGAGACTCACGGCTACTAAGAGTTGACCGTGTGGAAGACAGACCGGAGGTGGTGGTGCCCAGGTAACTGGAAGTATTATCTGCTATCCAATTAATAACCTGTTCACACTGATCAGTTCTCAATACTGGTGTTGTTCTGTGCTTCCCTAGTAATTCGGTCAAAAAGTGGGAGCGAGAGGATGTGGCTGTTGGTTGTGGTACATTTTCACCTTGGCCACGGCCCCGTCCTTTGCACGAACCATCACCAGAACATCCACTTCCACGTCCATTGCCACTCGCCTTGCCCATTGTAAAGGAAGTAAAATAGCTTACACTTGCACTATCAATGGAAAAAGGGTAAGAAAAAGTAGATTAGAACCGTGGAAGAGGAAAACCACAGTTCTATTTCTCTGGCCTTCACCCGACTCCTTTAAACAATCTGAACAATCAGGGAGAAACTATTACTGTTTTTCTTTACGTAAAAAATACCAAAACCTGAATAATAGAGATTTTTTACCGTGGGATGGCAAAACCACAGTTATTGTTTACTAGGGTAAAGCAGACTTTTTTAAATATATAGATTTGCGACTGAACAGTGAGCGACACACTCAAACTGTTTTTTTTTTTAGATACCAAAGGCACAAAACTGGATAGTACAGAGATTTGACCCGTGGAACTGCAAAACCACACTGGGATTTGTCGAGCCTACACCAGACTGTTTTCAACAGATATATTTTTGTGTCACAACAGTCAGGTAACACTACTGTTTTTCTTTACGGAAAATATACCAAAACCTGAATAATAGAGATTTTTTACCGTGGGATGGCAAAACCACAGTTATTGTTTACTGGGGTATACCAGACTTTTTTAAATATATAGATTTGCGGCTGAACAATGAGCGACACACTCAAACTGTGTTTTTTTAGATACCAAAGGCCCAAAACTGGATAGTACAGAGATTTGACCCGTGGAACTGCAAAACCACACTGGGATTTGACGGGCCTACACCAGACTATTTTCAACAGATATATTTTTGTGCCACAACAGTCAGGAGACACTACTGTTTTTCTTTACGAAAAATATACCAAAACCTGAATAATAGAGATTTTTTACCGTGGGATGGCAAAACCACAGTTATTGTTTACTGGGGTATACCAGACTTTTTTAAATAGATATATTTGCGGCTGAACAGTGAGCGACACACTCAAACTGTTTTTTTTTTAGATACAAATAGCCCAAAAGTGGATAATACAGAGGTTTGAATCGTGGAAGTGCAAAACAACACTTCTGTTTCTCTAGCCTACACCTGACTATTTTCAACAGATATATTTGTGTCTGAAAAATCAGAGACACGCTTTTTTTTTGGGGGTGGGGGACACCAAAAGGTTAATAAGACGGGTATTTGCACAGTGTGAAGGAGAAAAAAAAAAAAAGCATTTAGATGAAAAAAAAAAGATTTTTCCTGTCCCCTGAGACCGGGAGCTAAGTCCAGCAATTTCAGCAACAGGAGCAGCACACAGGACTCTAATGCAGCGTTTGCTGGTATAACCACTGCGTCTCCTATGCAGCCTGCCTGCCTGATATCTGGGATGGATATTAGTCCTGAGAAGGACTGTTTGTTTGATCTGGCAGCCTTTACAGACCCTACACTAACTATTTTGCAGTTTATATCTCTCCCTAAATCAGCAGCGCTCTCCCTACACTGTCTGATCCGGAGCGACTGTGTCCAAGATGGCGGCGCCGGGTTTTAAATAGTCGAGGTGACGCTGTGCGGCCAGCCAATCACTGTAATGCCCACAACCAACATGGCTGCGGCATTACAGTGACTGGCAGGCAATCCCTGCATGTTCATTGGCTCTGTAAAGAGCGCCAAACATGCAGGGCGGAGACTCGAGCTCCCGCCCGAGTAACCCAGAAATGCTCGGTGCTCGCTGAACATCCCGAGTAGCGTGATGCTCGGGCGAGTACCGAGCAGTGTCAAGCATGTTCGCTCAACACTAATTAATATTATTCTTCACAGAGACCTAGTGTGAATAGCTTGACTGACACACTGCAATGAAATGAAAATGGAAGGAATGGCTTATTTTGGAACACTATTATAGGTGATATGTCTGACAGAGAGCCACTGTTTTAAATAGCAGGCCTGTAATTTACTAATATTCTTCTAAGAGACCTAGTGTGAATAGCTGGACCAACACACTGCAACGATATGGAAGACAGAAATGGCTGATTTTGGTACACTGTTATAGGTGATTTGTCTGAAAGGGAACCACGGTTTTAAATAGCAGGCCTGTAATTTACTAATATTATTCTACAGAGACCTAGAGTGAATATCTTGACAAACGCACATTGCAACAAAATTGAAGGCAGAAATGGCTGATTTTGGAACACTACTATAGGTGATATGTCTGACAGAGAAACACGGTTTTAAATAGCAGGCCTGTAATTTACTAATATTATTCTACAGAGAACTTGTGTGAATAGCTTGACCAACAAACTGTAATGAAATGGAATGCAGAAATGGCTGATTTTGGAATACTGTTATAGGTGATATGTCTGACAGAGAACCATGGTTTTAACTAGCAGGCCTGTAATTTACTAATATTATTTTACACAGAGACTTAGTGTGAATAGCTTGACCGACACACTGCAACAAAATAAAAATGGAAGAAATGGCCAATTTTGGAACACTGTTATAGGTGATATGTCTGGCAGAGAACCACGGTTTTAAATAGCAGGCCTGTAATTTGCTAATATTATTCCAAGAGACCTAGTGTGAATAGCTGTACCAACACACTGCAATGATATGGAAGGCAGAAATGGCTGATTTTGGAACACTGTTATAGGTGATTTGTCTGACAGGGAACCACGGTTTTAAATATCAGGCCTTTAATTTACTAATATTATTTTACATAGAGACCTAGTGTGAATAGCTTGACCGACACACTGTAACAAAATGAAAATGGAAGGAATGCCTGATTTTGGAACACTGTTATAGGTGATATGTTTGACAGAGAACCATGGTTTTAAATAGCAGGCCTCTAATTTATTAATATTACTCTACAGAGACCTAATGTGAATAGCTTGACCTGCACACTGCAACAGAATGGAAAAAGAGGCCAATATTTTCCACGTTCAGTTCAAATTTCTGGATTTTTATCACTGAAATGTGGAACAGATCTGGCTGTATTCTGCAGTGCTAACAAGCAAATGGAGCAGAAAAATTGTGTACTCTGGATTGCTTGTTAAGCAAATAACCAGGATTAAGATAAAAAAAAAATTGCCCTGTCCCCTGATATCTGGGGCTATGTCTACAAATATCTGTAATTATTAAAGCAGCAGCAGACAGGACATTCAATGGACCCTCTTCCGCTATATGCACTGCAGTCTGCCACATACACTGCCTGCCTGCCTAACTCCTGCCTAGCACTCATTATATGCAGCTGGATTAGTCCTCAGAAGGAATGTTAGTTCAGATGGATATATATATATATATATATATATATATATATATATATATACAGTACAGACCAAAAGTTTGGACACACCTTCTCATTTAAAGATTTTTCTGCATTTTCATGACTATGAAAATTGTACATTCACACTGAACGCATCAAAACTATGAATTAACACATGTGGAATTATATACTTAACAAAAAAGTGTGAGACAACTGAAAATATGTCTTATATTCTAGGTTCTTCAAAGTAGCCACCTTTTGCTTTGATGAGTGCTTTGCACACTCTTGGCATTCTCTTGATGAGCTTCAAGAGGTAGTCACCGGAAATGGTCTTCCAACAATCATGAAGGAGTTCCCAGAGATGCTTAGCACTTGTTGTCCCTTTTGCCTTCACTCTGCGGTCCAGCTCACCCCAAACCATCTTGATTGGGTTCAGGTCTGGTGACTGTGGAGGCCAGGTCTTCTGGCGTAGCACCCCATCACTCTCCCTCTTGGTCAAATAGCCCTTACACAGCCTGGAGGTGTGTTTGGGGTCATTGTCCTGTTGAAAAATAAATGATGGTCCAACTAAACGCAAACCGGATGGAATAGCATGCCGCTGCAAGATGCTGTGGTTCAGTATGCCTTCAATTTTGAATAAATCCCCAACAGTGTCACCAGCTAAGTACCCCCACACCATGACACCTCCTCCTCCATGCTTCACGGTGGGACCAGACATGTAGAGTCCATCCGTTCACCTTTTCTGCATCGCACAAAGACACGGTGGTTGGAACCAAAGATCTCAAATTTGGACTCATCAGACCAAAGCACAGATTTCCACTGGTCTAATGTCCATTCCTTCTGTTCTTTAGTCTCTTCTGCTTGTTGCCTGTTCTTAGTGACGTGCCCCCTGGGCCTGTGCTGTGCAGGGGGATACCCGGAGCCGGGCCTTCTGTAAGATGCTGGGGGTTGTAGTCTCCGTGGCGCTGACCCGGTCCGTGCCCAGGGCAGTCAAACCAGTGGCAGTCTATTGGTATTGTAATTGTCCGACTACACCACCCGTGGATTGCGGTCAGTGGGGACCGCCGCTGCACTGCAGACCGCTGAGGCTGATGTAGTTTGCGCAGCCGAGTATGGAATAACTCCCCATGGGAGAAGTATTGCCTCAGGGCAGCTAGTGTGGATGCTGGGAATGATGGTGTGAGCGTCCCAGTACTGATGGTGCTGGTGCGGCGATGAAACACAGAGACTTGCAATTGCAGTTTACAATGCTTTACTCATGGTTGTTATTCTGGTCACTTGTGAACATGAGGGACTGCCTGAGCCGTGCTGAGTTCACCAGGCAAGGGACTCGACCAACTCCCAGGCAATTCCAGAGCGTGGCACAGGGCTCCCTTCTTTTCCTTTCTCTGGCCATCCCCACCAGTGACCCACCGTTGTCCAGCTCCCTCCCTCGGGCCTTCTCTTGGCGAAAACTATCTCCGGTTTCCCTGACCCTATGCTGTATGCTTTCCTGGTGGATGTAGTGAGGGGTCGCACCAAGATGTGGTAACAACCTCCGGTCTTTGGCTGAGGAATCTATTGCCTCCACCAATTTGGGTTCCGGTACCCTGTTCTGCCAACCCTTCACCCTGTATCTCCTGGGCATATGGGGTTCCTTCTGTCCTCGTGTCTCTGGGCCTTTCTCTGTGTTCCTTGCTTCCTTTCTCCTCTGTTCCAGTTCCTTGCTTACTTTCCTTTCTGTTCTTTCTTCTCTCTCTCAGGCTACAGCCATCTGACAAGGCCTGCCTGCGGAGCAGAGCCCATGCAGAGGCTCTGCTTCCTGTCTTCTCCTCTCACTCTAAACACTGACTCTAAGATGGTGCCCACCTTATATACCTCCTTCTGACACCCGAGCCCAGGTGACTAGCGACCAATGGGCTCCTACCTATGCCCAGAAACCCACCCCTACCTGCTCCTACACCACTAGGTATTCCACCCCCCGCCCCACTCCAGCCAGGGACAGATGCTGTCGTGCCTGCACTTCTGTCTAGTGGGAGCACCGTTGACCTGTCCCTCGGAAATGGGGTGTGTGTGGTGCATGCAGCTAAACGAGTCCTGGTCCACACTCCATCCTTACCCGGGAGTAGAATACCACACCTCTGGTTCGAGGTGCAATACCCATGTAGCAGCCGAGCCCTCGGGGTGCTACATTAGCAGTGGTTTCCTAGCAGCTATTTTACCATGAAGGCCTGCTGCACAAAGTCTCCTCTTAACAGCTGTTGAAGAGATGTGTCTGCTGCTAGAACTCTGTGTGGCATTGACCTGGTCTCTAATCTGAGCTGCTGTTAACCTGCGATTTCTGAGGCTGGTGACTCGGATAAACTTATCCTCAGAAGCAGAGGTGACTCTTGGTCTTCCTTTCCTGGGGCGGTCCTCATGTGAGCCAGTTTCTTTGTAGCGCTTGATGGTTTTTGCAACTGCACTTGGGGACACTTTTACAGTTTTCACAATTTTTCGCACTGACTGACCTTCATTTCTTAAAGTAATGATGGCCACTCCTTTTTCTTTACTTAGCTGCTTTTTTCTTGCCATAATACAAATTCTAACAGTCTATTCAGTAGGACTATCAGCTGCATATCCACCAGACTTCTGCACAACACAACTGATGGTCCCCACCCCATTTATAAGTCAAGAAATCCCTTATTAAACCTGACAGGGTACACCTGTGAAGTGAAAACCATTTCCGGTGACTACCTCTTGAAGCTCATCAAGAGAATGCCAAGAGTGTGCAAAGCAGTCATCAAAGCAAAAGGTGGCTACTTTGAAGAACCTAGAATATAAGACATATTTTCAGTTGTTTCACACTTTTTTGTTAAGTATATAATTCCACATGTCTTAATTCATAGTTTTGATGCGTTCAGTGTGAATGTACAATTTTGATAGTAATGAAAATACAGAAAAATCTTTAAATGAGAAGGTGTGTCCAAACTTTTGGTCTGTACTGTATATATATATGTAAAGGAATACCTTTACTAACAGGACGTTCAATGGACCCCCTTGCACTATATGCACTGCAGTCTACAACATACATTGCCTGCCCAACTCCTGCTATCACCTTCACCACTGAAAATATGCACCTGGATTAGTCATCAGAAGGACTGTTAGTTCAGATATAAATATATATATATATATATATATATATATATATATATACGGTACAGACCAAAAGTTTGGACACACCTTTTTATTTAAAGATTTTTTGTCTTTTCATGACTACCTCTTGATGCTCATCAAGAGAATGCCAAGAGTGTGCAAAGCAGTCATCAAAGCAAAAGGTGGCTACTTTGAAGAACCTAGAATATAAGACATATTTTCAGTTGTTTCACACTTTTTTGTTAAGTATATAATTCCACATGTGTTAATTCATAGTTTTGATGCCTTCAGTGTGAATGTACAATTTTCATAGTCAAGAAAATACAGAAAAATCTTTAAATGAGAAGAAGTGTCCAAACTTTTGGTCTGTACTGTGTATATATATATATATATATATATATATATATATATATATATGTCTCGGAGCATCCTTTATTTTTGTAGAAAAAAAGGACTCGACCCTGTGGAAATGTATTGATTAAAAAGAAATAAATAAGATTACCATTAAAAATCGCTACTCACTGCCCTTAATTCCTGAGTATAAGAAAAAACTTAGCACTCGCTCTTCATTCAAAGTGAATTGATAATTTTATTGTTCACAGTGATTCCAGAATATATAAGACGTTTTGGTCGGTCAGACCTTCATCAGTCTATCCGGCAAGAAAACAAAAAACATATATACAGAATTGAACACAAGCAAATACATGCACATATATACAATATATATATATACAAAGTCGTCCTGTAAAATTGATATAAGAAAAAAAAACTTGCAATAACAAGAGCAGACCAGGCTGAGATCTTCCTCATAATAGCCCATACATTGGAGAATCCTGAAGAAAAAAGGGAAAGACCAAGGAGAAAGTAAGAAGCAAAAATTAAGAGGGTAAAGTCAAAAAGGGAAACGCTGAGACGCAAAGAGAGGAAGAATAGGAAGGGGAGGAATCGAGGGGGGAAATAAGGGGTAAGAGGGAAGAGAAAAGGGGGGGAAGAGTGGGAAGGGGAGGAAGAAAAAAAGAAAGTGGGGAGAAGAAAAAGCAAGATAGAGAAATAATCAGAAAAGAAGGAGGAAACAGAAAGATGAGTGTGAAAAGAGTGAAGAGCCAAAATAGAAGGAAAGAAACAAATGAAGGAATGTAGAAACAACATAATAGGATGGATTAGAAATTGAAAAAGACCCAAAAGTGAAAATGAGCGGAATGTCATGGATGACTATTAGGTAGAACCTAGGAACGTTCCAGGTATCCGAGAAGGGAAAGGAGACAAAGTGAACAACCAGGTGAGTATACCTATGGAAGTGAACATTTACAAAGGGTACCTGTCATGACAAATGATTTATCCAGTAAAACGCCAGAGGGATTAAATGCAAGAGTGATTCTAACATAAATAAACATCATGGGGACAAAATACTATCGATACGTACCATCTGGAGTTGTTAGATTCGCATGCTGCAGCGCTGGGGTGATGTCTGCGGTATCTACTGTTAAGACATGACGATGCAGGTGCTGGAGTAGCACCAGTTTAAAAACCCAGAAGGGCAGCGTTTATTTTCTTAATTCCTGAGTTGCTGGAGAGACTTCGTTATGCCAAGATCTTTACCAAACTCGATGTAAGAGGGGCTTATAATCTCATATGAATTTGCTTGGGAGATGAGTGGAAAATCACCTTTAGAACTAGATATGGACATTTTGAATACCTGGTTATGCCTTAGAAACGCCCCTGTCCTTTCAGCTCTTCATTAATTATGTTTTTCAAGTTTTCTTAGATCGATTTGTTGTTGTTTATCTCAATGACATTCTTATATTTTCAGATACTTTGGAGGAGCGCCGCAGGCATGTCCAGATAGTCCTGGAACGTCTACAGGAGAATTCGTAC
The DNA here is from genome assembly GCF_046119375.1 of Phyllobates terribilis. NCBI lineage: Eukaryota > Metazoa > Chordata > Amphibia > Anura > Dendrobatidae > Phyllobates > Phyllobates terribilis. The sequence continues at coordinate 805,152,263 of NW_027362761.1, forward strand.
AAACCAGGACTCAATTTCTGGGATATATCAGCTCTCCAGTAGGTCTGAGCATGGATCTCAGTAGAATCAGAGCAGTAGTTGACAGGCCTACACCAAGAAATTTAAGAGACGTCCTCTGCTTTATAGGATTTGCAAATTTCTATAGAAGATTCATAAAAAACTTTTCAAAAATCATTTTTCCAATTGCTTCCCTCACAAACAAAACCAAAGTTTTTTTCTGGTCTCTAGAGGCACAAGGGGCTTTTGACAAACTAAAGACTCTATTTACTTCTGCACCATTACTAGTCCATCCAAATCCTGAACTGCCGTTTGTTGTCGAAGTAGATGCCTCAGACTCTGTGGTGGGAGCCATTTTGTCACAGCATGTTGGAGACAAGATGCAGCTTCATCCATGTGCATTCCTTTCTCATACCATGTCATCTGCAGAAAAGAACTATGACATTGGAAATAAAGAACTTTTAGCTATTGAAGTCACCTACTCTGAATGGAGACATCTTTTGGAAGGGACCAATCATCCGGTGACAGTCCTTACTGACCACAAAAATATAAAATTCATCTGTATAGCTAAGAGGATGTCTGCAAGACACGCATGCTGGGCTTATTTTTCTCCAGGTTTAATTTTGTAATTTTTTATTAGCCTGGTTCAAGAAATGGCAATGCTGACACTCTGTCCAGGATATTTACTGAATCTTAGGAGAGGTTTAACACTGACTATACCATTCTTTGTCCAAAAAAATTCTTGGGATTACTGGACACTAAAGTATTTTTTAGGAAGATTTAAGATGGATACCAAGCTGACTATTTTCTTAACAATCCTTCTAAAGATGTTGATCTTTCTTTTAAGGAGGGTTTTGGATGCAGCAGCACCAAATATATGTCCCGAACCTGCTCAACTTGAAGTCCTCCAACTCATCCATGACTCCAAACTTGTAGGACACCATGGAGTCATGAATACTCAAGAATTACTGCTCCATTTTTTGGTGGCCTAATTGTAGAAGGGATGTGAGAAAATATGTTTATTCCTGTTTAACATGTGCACAGAAAAAAATATCACAATCTTCTCCTTTAGGACTCCTTCAACCTTATCCAGTTGCATCCAGGCCTTGGGGATCAATCTCAATGGATTTTATTGTGGACCTACCTCCATCTAAAGAAATGACTATTATCCCTGTTGTGGTGAATCGGCTCACAAAGATGGTCTATTTTATTCCAACTAAAGGGATTCCTACTGCTGAACAAACTGCAGAACTAATGGTCTGAGTGATATTTAGGCTGCATGGAACTCATGACAATTCATGACAATGTAATTTCTGACAGAGGTGTTCAGTTTACATAAAAATTTTGGAAAAGCTTCTGTACAGCTTTAGGAGTTACTGTTAATTTGTCTACTGCCTTCCATCCATAAACCAATGGCTAGACTGAAAGAACTAATCAAACTCTCGAACAGTACCTGTGCTGTTTTATTTCTTACCTTAGGACATAAGGCCAATTGATAAAACAACAAATAACACAACCATATCATAAAGTGCAAGTGCTCAATTTAAACAGTGCTCAAGATAAGAGGTTTGGTCTCACCAATTTTTTAGGGTCACTCTCTCATTCTTAGGCTTATCAGGCAGGAGCAGGAGAAATATATGATGTAAGGGGGGTTTTCTTTTACAATATCCTGTCGTGCCCATGTATTGCTCCCGCCCTCACAAGGGTAGTCCCCAAGTGTAGCCTAATATTAGTTACTCATAGATATACATGTAGCCTCCCTATGCATCTCCCCCTCCATGAGGAGAGATCTTCAGAGGAGTTTGAAGATTACAGGAGTACAAACAAGAGAGATAAAGCTAGTTAGTGGTCTATCAGAGCACCCTGTTTGGTGCCAATTTATGGCTAAATGTGCTCACCCTCCATAGAGCCGGCATCCTACTTCATTTCTGGCCACTGGACCGCAGAACCCAGATGGTAAAACTCAAGCATCATAGGGCTGCGTCTCTTTCGGTCTGCAGAAGTGACTTCCGGTCCACGGATGGAGCACTTGACCACGATTACTGAATTCAGGCAGTAGGAGCCACCCTCTCATGATGTGGTTTCCTGTCAATTGAACTCAGGATGCCACAGGATGTATCTGGTTTGGAGCGAAAATACTCCAGTATCCACAGAAACCACGGTACCGTTTAACCCAGGGGATGGTACTTGTAATGCTCACTCCCAAATACATTTAACTTGTTAATGGCAGATGGGGCTAAATATTTTAGGTACATTCCCTCATTCTCTAGGGACCATACATTTAGTCCCAATGACGGATACATGGAACCAATCAGAACCAGGGAAGAAACTGGGTATAACAGTGGCGTATCCCAAGTTGTTAAATATATGGTCATGGTACACCATGCAACAATCTGTTCTATAGGCTGGATTTAAGGGATCAGAATCACTAACACAGACAGATTATGTGCTATATCTTTATATATCTGCTGAACTTGCAAGAGCAAGGTGAAAACATAACCAGGGTCAAAAAGGGGGGAAGATGGGGAGGATAGGATAGGCAAAGAAAGTCAAGGGCCAAGCGATTAGAGATCTGTGTAGTAGTCACAAATGATGACTGATACAGGTTTATTTAGCCAATTGACCAAGAGGAGAGTGTAAATCCATATCAACCATGGTAACCCATTCACAGAAAACATAGTTAAGTTGTTCATTCAGACCATGTGGATGGTGCATATCCAGACAAAAAATCCATCAGGATTCTCCCCACATGCTCCCCCACCCTCTTTCTAAACTCCCTGATTGTTTTTCCAACGTATGCTTTACCGCAACAGCAGGTTGCCTTATATATGTTCTCTTTGGTTTCACAGTTTATAAAATCTTTAACTTGAAATCATTCGCCAGTGATTAGAGATGAGCGTTGTTCGAATCGAACTTTTCGCCAATCTCAAATTCGAGCTGTTTTGGGCGGTGTTCGAGCCATTCGGCGAACACGAACGATTTGAAAAAAATTTGGCTGTTCGAGGTTATGTTCGATAACTGTTCGTGCACCAAAATCATAACTGGATTTTTTCTCAGTAATGCTGAAAATTAATGTTAATACGCAGTTTGAGTGTACAGCGTGGCGGGGGGAGGGGCAGGGGATGGATCTCTGCATAAATAATGAAGATCTCCATTTTTTTTACTCTTTCCCGCATTTACAGTGGGGAGGTGCAATCTGTCAGCCTATCAGCAGCGCACACACAGAGCGAACTGCTTTTTTTCACACAAGCGAGGGCATGTGTCACTGGCAGTGTATGTCACATGTCCTTGTCCTATAAGACCCAGCCATTTTCCCCGTCGCCACCATTTTCTCACTGCTGCAGCTGCATGTTAGACGGCACCGCTGTTACTGTGTGCGCTATACTTTGTTAATTTCAAGCCAATTTTCGCACAAATCTACAGATAGCTTGGGAGTAGGGAATAGTTGTGATTGCAGTCCTTTTAAGGACTAGGTTACATCATTTCCTATGACTTTTATCAGGCAGGTCTGTGCTCTTAAATAGATAGGTTGGGAGCAAAGACTAATTGTAATTGCAGTCCTTTCAGGGCTAGGTTACATCAGTTCCTATCACTTTTATCAGGCAGGTCTGTGCTCTTAAATAGATAGGTTGGGAGTAAAGACTAATTGTAATTGCAGTCCTTTTCAGGGCTAGGTTACATCAGTTCCTATCACTTTTATCAGGCAGGTCTGTGCTCTTAAATAGATTGGTTGGAAGTAAAGACTAATTGTAATTGCAGTCCTTTTGAGGGCTAGGTTACATCAGTTTCTATCACTTTTTGCCAGGCAGGTCTGTTTTAGTGCTGTGCAAGTTTTTTTCACAGCATTTGGCTAAATCTAGCAACACAAATCCTTTTTGGCCCCTTGCAGTGTGTGTTAGTCAGTGGAGTAGCCTATCTGTGATGCAAGCTACACCACCTGTGTACAGAATAACAATTTTTTTTACTGCATCTGGTGTAGTAAAACCTTTTGGGTATAGCATTATTCTATTAGTCCATCTATACTAACCTCCACCAGGTTGAAAATTCAATATAATTTTTATCTGCATCTAGCTCTGAAAAAATATTTCGGCTTGTAGCAGTGTGTGGGACTTGTTCTATTAGTCCATCTATACTAACCTCCACCAGGTTGAAAATTCAATATAATTTTTATCTGCATCTAGCTCTGAAAAAATATTTCGGCCTGTAGCAGTGTGTGGGACTTGTTCTATTAGTCCATCTATACTAACCTCCACCAGGTTGCAAATTCAATATAATTTTTTTCTGCATCTAGCTCTGAAAAAATATTTCGGCTTGTAGCAGTGTGTGTGACTTGTTCTATTAGTCTATCTATACTAACCTCCACCAGGTTGTAAATTCAATATAATTTTTATCTGCATCTAGCTCTGAAAAAATATTTGGGCTTCTGCTTGTAGCAGTGTGTGGGACTTGTTCTATTAGTCCATCTATACTGACCTCCATCAGGTTGCAAATTCAATATAATTTTTATCTGCATCTAGCTCTGAAAAAATATTTGGGCTTCGGCTTATAGCAGTGTGTTGGACTTGTTCTATTAGTCCATCTATACTAACCTCCATCAAGTTGCAAATTCAATATAATTTTTTTCTGCATCTAGCTCTGAAAAAATATTTCGGCTTGTAGCAGTGTGTGGGACTTGTTCTATTAGTACATCTATACTAACCTCCACCGGGTTGCAAATTCAATATAATTTTTTTCTGCATCTAGCTCTGAAAAAATATTTCGGCTTGTAGCAGTGTGTGGGACTTGTTCTATTAGTCCATCTATACTAACCTCCACCAGGTTACAAATTCAATATAATTTTTATCTGCATCTAGCTCTGAAAAAATATTTGGGCTTGTAGCAGTGTGTGGGACTTGGTCTATTAGTCCATCTATACTAACCTCCACCAGGTTGCAAATTAAAAATAATTTTTATCTGCATCTAGCTCTGAAAAAATATTTGGCCTTCTAGCAGTGTGTGGGACTCATTGTATTAGGCCATCTATACCAAGCTCCACCAGCTTTGAAATTAATAATAATTTTTAGCTGCATCTAGCCCTGAATATATTTTTTCTTCCCAATCGTGGTAGCAATAGAAATATGGGGCGCGCGCCTGGCTAACAAAAATATACGCTTCATAACAAAAAACACCAGCCTAGCGCACTGCATTAATAAGATGGCATCATCGTCTCTCCCAGTGCTAGGCCTACTATGCCGGCTAGCATTCCTGTGCCTAAAACACAATGCATGGGTCCGCGCTAGCCACGATGCTGAGAGGTCTAAAGCTGCTGCTAACGCTTTATCACAATTCAATTGGCAGATTTACACAGAGCTCTTCCCCAAAGCCAACCCATCGGGCAACAGTTACCCACCCTCCCTATGGGATCTAGTGGCGAATAGTTGATGCCATTAATCAGAGCGTCATTTGCCCCGTTGACATGGCAAGCATACGGTAAGGCATGGGAAGAGTAGACACGACTAGTAGCAGGCAGACAGGTTGACCAATGTGAACAAGCCAGATCACAAGTCACCATAGAATTTCTCCACCAGCTAATGATGAGGGGCATATCAGGGGCGTCAGCGCATCGGTGTCTGACCGGAGTAGCATTTCACTTCCAACTACTGAATTGGGGAGATGTGACAAAGATTCATCATCAGACAATCCATAAAAGGGTGGCAAAGGGGTCAGCCAAGTCAGGAGTGTAGACGTCCCGTCCCGTGTCACTAAAAGTGATTTCTCACATCATATCCCTAACACCATTAACATGACACTCACAATTTGAAGCAACACTACTGTCTACTGCATTTGCGATCGCCTTCTTCGGGGCGCTATGCATAAGCGATTTAGTCCCTCAATCCAAAATTACCACCAGTGGAGGCTTATTACACCAGGACGTAGTCACAGCCAATAATGCAATACATCTACGCATACGCCAATCGAAAATGGTTCCAGCGGGCAGGGGCACTTGGGTACTTCTACAACCCACAAACGGTACACTGAGTCGGGTAACAATAGTAGAAACATATATAACCATCAGATCACAAAGTAATTTCTTCCTATCACACATTGATGGAACACCATTATTAAGATACCAGTTCCCAGCTATATTTAATAAATGCATAACATCAGCAGGGAACCACCCCAAAGATTACGGGACACACTCATTCCGCATAGGCGCGGCCACGGAAGCAGCAAGAGCAGGACTGTCAGAAATGGAAGTTCAGAGGATAGGGAGATGGCGATCGACGTGTTTGGCGAGATACATAAGACCGGACTTGTTATCCTAACGTGGTTTGTTTCTTTTACAGGTGACGCTAAGCCAACAGTGTGGGTGATAGGCCACTCATATATATATTGGGCACAAAAAAGGGCAAAAGTCCGCCCAGGCGGGAGGAAATTAGAGTTTCATAACACATATTTCAACTGGAGAGGTATTAGAGGCCTGCTATGGCCACAGGTACTAATGGAGGTAATCAAGGTAGGGAGAGAGGCAAGAGGTCTGGTCATCTTAGTTATACAGGCCGGGGGAAACAACCTAGGTCATCACAAGAGCGCATAACTAATGGCAATAATGAAACTAGACACTGAGCGCTTCAGAGAATTTTTCACAAAACTAACTATAGTATGGTCAGAGATTGTGCCGAGAGAGGTATGGCAAGGTGCGCGAGACATCACGGCCATCGAACGGACAAGGTGGGTAATAAATATTCGGATGGCAAAATTTAGAAGAGACAGAGGCGGTGTAGTGATACGACACCGACAACTGGAAGGAGATAAAGCAGGCCTCATACGGCCCGACGGTGTTCACTTAATGGATATTGGATTGGACATATTCCTGTCAGGACTCCAGGACTGAGTGGAACAAGCGTTAAGAGTGATGGGTGGGGGTCAGAGTCCTGCATATGAGTACGCAGGATCCTCCGTGGCCTGGAAATAGAAAGGACATGTTGGAGAGTTACACTTGTTGGCCAACTTGCCGGTGTGGAGACTCAGGGCATGCAGCAACAAGCTGAATTATTTTTGAAATAAAATGCCTTTCTAATGGAATGAGTATAAAGAGCTTATAAAGCTGTGACCGATCCTCACCCATCCAGTTATAAGAGTTACATTATTGTATTGTCAAGGAAAGGGGGGCGGTAGGGGGGCTGAGCGTTTGGGTTTGGTTGGGGGTCCCCACAGTCTGCGTAGGCTAGATGCATTTAAAAATTCTTATTAGATACACAGGCGGTGCAGCTTGCTTCGCAGCTGGGCTACTACGCCCAAAGTATTGCCTAGTCTAGATGCAGTTAAAAATTCTACGCTGACTAGCAGACACAGAAGCTTTGGAGGTGACCTCTGAGTAAACAGCTCTTCAGACTCAACCATCTGTGCTACCCCAAGCCATAGTGTATGTAGTTTCTTACAGTTAAAAGGGGGGGGGAGCGACCCAACCCACCTGGAATTGACGATGCCAACGTCACGTAAGACACAGCAAGGGGACTCCAAAAAGAGTATCCATTTTTTCCCAAAATTGTGGCACAGATACAACTTAACCCTAGAACGCATACCTGGGGCCTCGCAGGCCCGCCCTGTTAATTGTTTTCTATTTTCTGCAAGATTACTTTAGTTAGAATTTTCAAGTTCTAGGTATTCTTCATGTATATAATTGTTTGTCATTTGAGTTTGAGTTATTCCATGTTATTTGCACACGGGCCTAAAAGGCTCCAGGTATGTGAAAGTGTAGATTTTTATGGTCATGCGTTCTAGGGTTAAGTGGCATCAATTGCCCCACAGTTGCTTAAAACGGTTGGTGAGTTGATTTTACCAAATCCTCAAGCTTTTAGTCTCCCCAGGATGACACAGGGGTAGAAAAGTCCTAGTGAATCCATGATTTGTTCATCTTTATGAACGTGAGTCTGTCTTCATTCTCAGTGGACAGCCGCGTGCGCTTACCTGTCAGCCCACCACCAGCAGCGCTGAACACAGAGAGAACGCTGGCTGCAGGGCATGACAAGATCTCCAAGGCGTGAGTGGCGCGCTCTGGCTATTCTTCCAGATTGGAATCCCAAAATGAGCAAGGGTCCAGTGACACAGTCATGGCTTCGATGTTCACTTGGAGATACTCCTGTACCATCCTCTCTAGGCGTTGACTATTTGTCAGACTTCTTGTCTCCTGTGGCCTTGCAAAGGATGGTCTAAAAAAGTGGTGAAACGATTCCAAAAAATTGCTGTTACCAGCAGATACTGTGTTACTGTTACGGTTTGAGTGATGAAGACTCGACAGTCCCATGGTTGGCAAGTTAGAACTGTGAGGTTCTCTACGTGCACCACTGGTGTTTTGTGGAAAAGCACATGTAAGATTCTGCAACAGCGTCTGCAGATACTCCTGCATGCGTGAATCCCTTTCTATGGCAGGAATAATTTCTGCAAATTTACTTTTGTACCAGGGATCTAAGAGTGTGGCAACCCAGTAGTCAGGATTATTTCTAATTCTCACAATTCGAGGGTCATGTTGCAGGTAGTGCAGCAAGAAGGCACTCATGTGTCTTGCGCATCCAGGAGGACCAAGTACTTGTTGTGTTGGTAGCGAGGTAAGAATCATGCTTCCTTCCTCTGCCCTCTCCCCCCAACCTCGCACAACAGAAATGTGATCAACGTCTCCCTCATCTGATGAGTCTTCCATGCCCATCGCCAGTTAGTCCTCCACTTCTTCCTCGGCTCCTGCACCTTCCTCAACAGTTTGGCTGCTACCATGTGCCCTGGTTAATCCCTCTCCCCCACTATCCCATGCCTGCCGCCTTGGTGCTGCCGACCGTCTGGACCTTGGAGATGTTATCCCTTCTGCATACGACTCCTGCTCTACTTCCTTCACCTCCTCTTGTCCCACCATCTGACTCTGAATTCTGTTTAATGTGTGCTCCAGCATGTAAATCACCGGAATAGTCATGCTGATAATGGCATCGTCGTCAGCACTAAACATCTTCGTCGCCATTTCAAAACTGTGCAGAAGGGTGTGTGGCGCCCCTGAGGGTTCAGTCGCCACAGAGTTACTGCATCTCACCCAGAGGTGTGGTATCTCACCCTCAGGTAAGGAAGGAGTATGGCTTGGGACCCTAACACCTGCATCCAACACATACCCGCAGTGGGGGTAGGGCGAGAATGCTTCTAAGGGAGAGCACAGTCCCAGGTCCCTAGCTGGCGGGAGGGTCCTATGCAGTGGGTTCTTAGGAGAGCAGCTTAGAGGAGCACATGACAGGTAGAGTATAAATAGGAAGCCATCTTAGAAAGAGCAAGCCAGTCAGAGGAGGAGTGACAGGAGCAGAGGCTCTGCATGAACTCTGCTCCGGAGGCGGGCCTAGCCTGGGAGGCCCAGGACTGAAGGAGAGAAGAGAGGAGTGGGAGCAGGAAGGCTCCAGGATCCGAAGGGACCCTAGGGGTACGGGCCGTGCAGAAGGCCACCCGTACGCCCGCTGCTACCAGGATGTAGAGGGGTCAGGCCAGATAAGGGGAAGCGGTCCTTCAACTAGCGGAGAAACAGCAAGGCTCAACTAGAAACCGGAGGCTGCAGCATTTCATGTAGTGCAGGCCAAAGTCCACACCTGTCTCACAAAGAAGGTAGCCACATAGGACCTAGGGGACGGAACACACGTCGCCCGCCAAGCCCCGAGGATACCGGATAGAAGTGTAACTGGGTGTGAGGTGCAGGGAGAAGGCCAGAGAAAGGACACACAGAACGGGGTCCTGCTAAGTACTCCGGATCTATCTGGGGGTGGACTGAGCCCCTCACTGAGTACGCACAGCATGACGGGGGAGATTGCTCTGGTACCTGTAATCTGGACTGCAACAACTGTGAGTAAAGATCTTGGGACTGCATCACACGGACTATGTGTTCATTACTGACTCCCTGCACTACAGCCACCATCATCTACCCACACTGCCCTGAAGCTACACTCTTCCTGTGGGGAGTAATAATACCATTGCTGCAAAACCACCAGCTTCAGAGGACTGCTCCGCAGCCGCGGCCCCTTTGGCCGCATTCCACAGGTGGCGTAGTCGGACATTATAAAACTCATATATACAAATTACCCTTGGATTGACCGCCCTGGGTCACGGACCGGGTCACCGCCACAGTGACTACAACCCCCAGCGTCTACCGGCCAGGTTCCGGGTACACCACGGCTCAGGGGACGAGTCAACTTCAAAGGTCCCTGATCTGAGACCACTCCTGCAGCGTGATTTGCTGCCCCACCTCTGGATCCCGTTGGCCCAGGCTATACGTCACAACGTATTGCACCAGGGTTTGTCGGTGCTGCCACAGTCGCTGCAACATGTGCAGAGTTGAATTCCACCGTGTCGGCACATCGCATTTCAGCCGGTGAACTGGCAGGCCCAACGACTTCGGTAGAGATGTAAGTCGTTGAGCTGCGGGATGCGAGCGGCGGAAGTCAGCACACAGCGACCGTGCCCTCTGCAGAAGGCCATCTAGTCCAGGATAGTGGGCTAAAAATTGATGGACAACCAGGTTCAACTCGTGAGACATACAAGGCACGTGTGTGACATTGCCCCGGTGAAGGGCCACACCCAGGTTTGCAGCATTGTCGCACACGGCCTTCCCTGGTTGCAGGTCCAGTGGAGACAACCATTCATGAAACTGGGTCTCCAGAGCTGACCACAACTCCTCAGCTGTGTGACTCACATTTCCCAGACATTTCAAAGTAAACACTGATGCCGTTGAGCCCTGCTGCCAGCATAATAGAGAGGTGTGCAGGATCCCTTCTGCGCAGTTAGAAAGATTGTGGCATAACCAGACAGGCTTTGGGTGCAGGTGGAGGACCCAGAGGAGGTTGAGGAGGCAGAAGCAGTGCAGGAACTTCGAGATAAAGAAGATTGACGCACAACTCGTGGGGACGGTAAGACTTGGACTGCAGCCCCTTGTCCTGCTGTCACCATAGTTACCCAGTGCCCAGTCAGCGACATGTAACGCCCCTGTCCATGCCTACTCGTCCAAGTGTCTGTGGTGAAATGCACCCTGTCACACACAGAGTTTCTCAAAGAAGCGGTGATGTTGTGTGCGACATGCTGGTGGAGCGCAGGCACACCTTTCTTTGAGAAGTAGTGCCGACAATGATTTAGATGAAGGAATTGAGGGTAAACTGATTAAATTTGCTGATGACACAAAGCTAGGAGGGATAGCTAATACTAGAGAAGAGAGAGAGAGGATTCAAAAAGACCTAAATAAACTGGAGCAGTGGGCAGCAACCAACAGAATGGTTTTTAACAGGGAAAAATGCAAAGTACTACATCTGGGCAATAAAAATGAAAAAAGCATATACAGAATGGGAGGAATAGAGCTAAGCAACAGTACATGTGAAAAAGACTTAGGTATACTAATAGATCATAGACTGAACATGAGTCAACAGTGTGATGCAGCAGCAAAAAAGGCAAATACAATTCTGGGATGTATTAACAGAAGCATACAGTCTAGATCACGTGAAGTCATTATTGGTCTTTACTCCTCTTTGGTCAGACCTCATCTGGAATACTGTGTACAGTTTTGGGCACCACATTTTAAAAAAGACATAGACAAACTGGAGCAAGTTCAGAGAAGAGCGACCAGAATGGTGACTGGTCTGCAAACCATGTCCTATGAGGAACGGTTGCAGGATTTGGGAATGTTTAGCTTGCAAAAAAGAAGACTGAGAGGAGACTTAATAGCTGTCTACAAATATGTCAAGGGCTGTCACATTGTAGAAGGATCATCTTTATTCTCATTTGCACAAGGAAAGACTAGAAGCAATGGGATGAAACTAAATGGGAGGAGACACAGATTAGATATTAGAAAAAACTTTTTGACAGTTAGGGTGATTAATGAGTGGAACAGGCTGCCACGAGAGGTGGTGAGTTCCCCTTCAATGGACGTCTTCAAACAGAGGCTGGACAGACATCTGTCTGAGATGATTTAGTGAATCCTGCTTTGAGCAGGGGGTTGGACCAGATGACCCAGGAGGTCCCTTCCAACTCTACCATTCTATGATTCTATGATTCTATGATTCTATGACTGGGCATCTGGTACTGGGGCACTGCGACGGACATAAGGTCTCGAAAATCCTCTGTGTCCACCAGGCGGAAAGGCAGCATTTCTGTAGCCAACAGCTTGCAGATGGTGAAATTCAACCTCTTAGCTTTGTCATGGCTAGGAGGAAATGGTCTTTTACTTTTCCACATCTGAGAGACCGAGGGCTGGCTGTTGTGCTTAGACGGGGTTGAGTAGGGTGTCCCCGGCAAACAACCGGTTTGTGAGGAAGATGCAGGCGGACATGTTAGGTTGCCTTGATCCAAAGGTGGTGCTCTCGATGTCGGAGAGCGCTCAACACCAGCAGGTGTTTCCACTTCCAAATGAACTGACGACCTGCCAAACACACTGGCTGTTACGGGTAAAGAGGTGGCAGGTCTGCGTCCAAAAACATGTGTGACTGCTGTCTCCCCAGTCACAGAGGATGAAGAGGCCGCGGATGCACAAGATGGGGCAGACGGTGGTTGGCCCGGCCCGCAAGGACGCATTGTAGCACAGTGAGCTTCCCACTGCAACTTATGCTTCATATCCATGTGACGGTTCATGCATGAAGTACTCAAACTATGGATTTTTTGGCCTCTACTTAACTTTTGGTGACAAATATTACAGATAACATGAGTTGGGTCATCCTTATCAATCTGAAAAAATGCCCAGGCTATGCAAGGTTTAGAGCCCATGCGACCTGAAGAGCCACTACGACTTGTGGTCAGAGGCCGAGTTGTGGTTGAGGATGCAGTTGTTGACGTGCTTCCAGTACTCCGTCTCTGTCCAGGAAGGCGCAACCTAACCTCATCGTCAATAGCATCTGTGACGCCCGGCAGCGCTTGGTATCACAGATTCTAGAAGAGTGCATTGATGGAATCCTCCACAAGAGGCCCCCATAAACATTCAAACATCTCCACCTTCCACCTCAGACCAGCAGAGGGAGCCCGTTAGGGATATAAATAGGAAAGGTGGAGCTAGGCAGTTCAGTTCCTCTGAAGAGTTCCTGCAGTAGAGAAGCCTAAGAGAGGTCAGTCTGCAGTGGAGCTCAGTCTAGTCTAGAGAACTCAGTTAATAGTTCAGCAGTGGAGCACGAGGCTCCTGCTAGCTAGATTCAGGGAGCCCAGTTAGAGCTTAAAGTGTTCCGGCGCCATAAGATCGGTGAAGCGCGGTAAGCTGCCGCTAGTGTGTATAGCCTAGTGAGGGCCCAAGTAGGCCGAAGGCGAGTGGCGAGTTAGTACATAAGGGGCAGAGGAGCTTAACCAGCTCACCCCGAAGCATTTACCGGACACCGGATCCGAGCTTACCGGGATCTCTATGACCCAGTATGGCATAACCGGAATCCCTGGAGAACTACAAGTCCCAGGATCGCTAAGGTGCTGATACGTAACAGAGCCAGGAGATGCTTAGGCCCAGCATACTGGGAGCGTGAACTCCAAGACAAGGCCCTACCACAACGTCAGCCAGCGCAGGACAGAGACAAAGTTAGGCCTAGCTCCAGGCAGGTCAGAAACTTACTACGCAGAGGCAAGAAACAGGAGTCCCTACACCCGCTCATTGGGGAGGATCCTAATATGCACCCTTCACCCTACAGTGCTCAGGGATGTGCCTGAATTTCCACCAGTAAAAGGTACTGAAGTGACTTCCGTGTCCTTTCCTGTTCTTGTTCTAACCCAGCTGGGTCTCGCCTGTCCTGCATTCCCCCTGCATACGCTGCCCTGAGGCCTAGCTCCACCTGTGGGGAGCTATACCATCGAGCTGCCTTATCACCGGCCTCAGTGGACTGCTGCAGCACTGGTGCTTCTCACCAGATACCACAGGTGGCGTCACAAACTCTTATAAAATTAACAATTATCCACCCTTTTAAAAAGTGACCCCAGGGTACGGGCCCGGGAGCCGACCACCGTGACATCCCCAAGGCCAGGCAAAGGCCCGGGTACCGAGTCATCCCCATCCCCTGGGATAGTCACATCCTCCTCCACCTCCTCTGCTGACTAGAGATGAGCGGTGTTCGACTAGAACTGTTCGCCAATCTCAAATTCGAGCTGTTTTGGGCGGTGTTCGAGTTGTTCGACGAACCCGAACGATTTGCAAAAAATTCGGCTGTTCGAGGTTATGTTCGATAACTGTTCGTGCACCAAAAGCGTGTCCTGCATGTCTGGTGCTATTTAGAGCACCAATCATGCAGGGATTGTCTGCCACTCACTGTAATGCCACAGCCATGGTGGTTGTGGCATTACAGTGATTGCCCAAATCGATGGGAACAGTGCTCACAGTGAAACATGAAAAGCCGGCAATTCAGCAGCGGCATACACCGGTACCCGACAATTTAGAACCGAAAGAATAGAGCTTCACACATAGATTAGATAGATATAAACATGTCAGCCACATATATACGAAGTACAGTGAAAGTGCTGCTTACTGTACTTGTCATTTAGCGTAAAGGATTTATCAAAAAAAATAATAGTGTTCTCATGCACCGTCTCTTTAAAAAAGCCGGCCGGCAATTCAGCAGCGGTACCCGACAATTTAGAATAGAAGGAATAGAGAATCACACATAGATTAGATAGATAGAAACATGTCAGTCACATATATATGAAGTACAGTGACAGTGTTGATTACTGTACTTGTCATTTAGTGTAAAGGATTTATCAAAAAAAATAATAGTGTTTTCATGCACCGTCTCTTTAAAAAAGCCGGCCGGCAATTCAGCATCTGTACCCAACAATTTAGAATAGAAGGAATAGAGAATCACACATAGATTAGATAGATAGAAACATGTCAGTCACATATATATGAAGTACAGTGACAGTGTTGCTTACTGTACTTGTCATTTAGTGTAAAGGATTTATTAAAAAAAATAATAGTGTTTTCATGCACCGTCTCTTTAAGAAAGCCGGCCGGCAATTCAGCATCTGTACCCGACAATTTATAACAGACAGAATAGAGCTTCACACATAGATTAGATAGATAGAAACATGTCAGTCACATATATATGAAGTACAGTGATAGTGTTGGTTACTGTACTTGTCATTTAGTATTAAAATAAAGGATTTATTATTAAAAAAATTGGCGTGGGGTTCCCCTTAATTTTAGGCTCTAGCGGAGGTTAAGCAGACAGCTGGGGCAGATGATTGAAGCCTGGGAAGGGGGTAATACCCACGGAGCTTCCCAGGCTACTAATATCAGCCCCCAGCTGAATACATAGCCTTTACTAGCTATTAAAATGGGGGACCCCCCAAAAAAAATGACGTGGGGTCCCCCCTAATTTAATAGCTAGCAAAGGCTAGGCTGACAGCTGGGGGCTGATATTAATAGCCCAGGAAGGGAGCCATGAATATTGGCCCCCTCCCAGGCTAGAAACACCAGCCATCAGCCGCCCCAGAAATGGCGCATTCATAGGATGCGCCAATTCTGGCACTTAGCCTCGCTCTTCCACGCTGCCCTGGTGCGGTGGCAGGGGGTAATAGGGCTGGGGTTGATGTCAGCTTATAATGCCAGCTGACATCAAGCCCAGGTTAGTAATGGAGAGGCGTCTATAAGACACCCCCATTACTAACCCCATAGTCAAAGTTAAAAAAAACACAAACACCCAGAATAAAGTCCTTTAATTGAAATAAAGACACAATTCTTTATTGTTCTAAATTAAACCATACTTACCATCACACCCATTCCAGCTGAAGCCAACGATCTCCTGTAATAAAAATAAAATAATAAAGCAACCTCATCCTTACCTTTCCATGGTTCCCACGACAGCTTCAGCTCTGCTACATCGAGATGACAGGCTGGACCGCAGCAGAACGCCGCCATCCAGCCTGTCATCCCGCAGACACTGAGAAGAGCAGGCTTGCTTGCGCTCCACATTGTCTCTCTGTGACGGCATAAAGATGAGCCGAGGTCATGTCCAATGAACTCGGCTCACCTCATGCACGTCACTTACAGCGTGGGAGAATTCTCACGCTGAAGCGCTGAGTGCAGGAGAATTTTCCCACGCTGTCAGTGAGGTGCATGAGGTGAGCTGAGTTCATTGGAAATGAGCTCACCTCATGCACGTCACTGACAGCGTGGGAGAATTCTCCTGCACTCAGCACTTCAGCGTGAGAATTTTCCCACGCTGTCAGTGACGTGCATGAGGTGAGCCGAGTTCATTGGACATGACCTCGGCTCATCTGGATGCTGTCACAGCGAGACACTGAGGAGTGCAAGCATGCCTGCTCTTCTCAGTGTCTGCGGCATGACAGGCTGGATGGCAGCGTTCTGCTGCGGTCCAGCCTGTCATCTCGATGTAGCAGAGCTGAAGCTGTCGTGGGAACCATGGAAAGTTAAGGATGAGGTTGGTTTATTATTTTTCTTTTATTGCAGGAGATCGTTGGCTTCAGCTGGAATGGGCGTGATGGTAAGTATAGTTTAATTTAGAACAATAAAGAATTGTGTGTTTATTTCAATTAAAGGACTTTATTCTGGGTGTTGTGTTTTTTTTAAATACTTTACTAGAAATTCATGGCGGTCATGTCTAATACTGGCGTGACCCCATGAATTTTGGGCTTGGGGCCAGCTGATAATACCAAGCTGGCCCTAACCCCTTTATTACCCAGTGAGCCACCGCACCAGGGCCCTGGATGAGTTGGGTACAGCGCCAGAAGATGGCGCTTCTATGAACGCGCCATTTTTCGGGGTGGCTGCGGACTGCAATTTGCAGCGGGGGGGCCCAGAAAGCTTGGGCCTCCCTGCGCTGCAGATTCCAGCCCCCAGCTGCCTAGTTGTACCTGGCTGGACACAAAAATAGGGCGAAGCCCCACGTATTTTTTTTTTAATTATTTCATGAAATTCATGAAATAAATAAGAAAAAAAGGCCTTCCCTATATTGTTGTGTCCGGCCAGGTACAAATAGGCAGCTGGTGGTTGGGGGCAGCCCATTCCTGCCTGCTGTACCTGGCTGGACACAAATATAGTGCGAAGCCCCACTTCAATTTTTTTAAATTATTTCAGGAAATTCATGAAATAATTAAAAAAAAAATTGACGTGGGGCTTCGCACTATATTTGTGTCCAGTCAGGTGCAGCAGGCAGGAACGGGCTGCCCCCAACCACCAGCTGCCTATTTGTACCTGGCCGGACACAACAATATAGGGAAGCCCTTTTTTTCTTAATTATTTCATGAAATAATTTAAAGAAAATTGACGTGGGGCTTCGCCCTGTTTTTGTGTCCAGCCAGGTACAACTAGGCAGCTGGGGGCTGGAATCCGCAGCGCAGGGAGGCCCAAGCTTTCTGGGCCACCCCCGCTGCAAATTGCAGTCCGCAGCCACCCCGGAAAATGGCGCGTTCATAGAAGCGCCATCTTCTGGCGCTGTACCCAACTCATCCAGGGCCCTGGTGCGGTGGATCACTGGGTAATAAAGGGGTTAGGGCCAGCTTGGCATTATCAGCTGGCCCTAAGCCCAAAATTCATGGGGTCACGCCAATATTAGACATGACCACCATGAATTTCTAGTAAAGTATTTAAAAAAAACACAACACCCAGAAAAAAGTCCTTTAATTGAAATAAACACACAATTCTTTATTGTTCTAAATTAAACCATACTTACCGTCACGCCCATTCCAGCTGAAGCCAACGATCTCCTGAAATAAAAGAAAAATAATAAAGCAACATCATCCTTACCTTTCCATGGTTCCCATGACAGCTTCAGCTCTGCTACATCGAGATGACAGGCTGGACCGCAGCAGAACGCTGCCATCCAGCCTGTCATCCCGCAGACACTGAGAAGCGCAGGCTTGCTTGCGCTCCACAGTGTCTCTCTGTGAGGGCATCCAGATGAGCCGAGTTAATGTCCAATGAACTCGGCTCACCTCATGCACGTCACTGACAGCGTGGGAAAATTCTCCTGCACTCAGCGCTTCAGCGTGGGAGAATTCTCACACTGAAGCGCTGAGTGCAGGAGAATTCTCCCACGCTGTCAGTGACGTGCAGGAGGTGAGCTGAGTTCATTGGACATGAGCTCACCTTATGCACGTCACTGACAGCGTGGGAAAATTCTCCTGCACTCAGCGCTTCAGCGTGGGAGAATTCTCACGCTGAAGCGCTGAGTGCAGGAGAATTCTCCCACGCTGTCAGTGACGTGCAGGAGGTGAGCTGAGTTCACTGGACATGAGCTCACCTTATGCACGTCACTGACAGCGTGGGAGAATTCTCCTGCACTCAGCGCTTCAGCGTGAGAATTTTCCCACGCTGTCAGTGACGTGCATGAGGTGCGCCGAGTTCATTGGACATGAACTCGTCTCATCTTTATGCCGTCACAGCCAGACACTGCAGAGCGCAAGCATGCCTGCGCTTCTCAGTGTCTGCGGGATGACAGGCTGGATGGCAGCGTTCTGCTGCGGTCCAGCCTGTCATTTCGATGTAGCAGAGCTGAAGCTGTCGTGGGAACCATGGAAAGGTAAGGATGATGTTGCTTTATTATTTTTCTTTTATTGCAGGAGATCGTTGGCTTCAGCTGGAATGGGCGTGATGGTAAGTATGGTTTAATTTAGAACAATAAAGGATTGTGTCTTTATTTCAATTAAAGGACTTTATTCTGGGTGTTTGTGTTTTCTTTTAACTTTGACTATGGGGTTAGTAATGGGGGTGTCTTATAGACGCCTCTCCATTACTAACCTGGGCTTGATGTCAGCTGGCATTATAAGCTGACATCAACCCCAGCCCTATTACCCCCTGCCACCGCTACAGGGCAGCGTGGAAGAGCGAGGCTAAGTGCCAGAATTGGCGCATCCTATGAATGCGCCATTTCTGGGGCGGCTGACGGCTGGTGTTTCTAGCCTGGGAGGGGGCCAATATTCATGGCTCCCTTCCTGGGCTATTAATATCAGCCCCCAGCTGTCTGCCTAGCCTTTGCTAGCTATTAAATTAGGGGGGACCCCACGTCATTTTTTTGGGGGGGTCCCCCATTTTAATAGCTAGTAAAGGCTATGTATTCAGCTGGGGGCTCATATTAGTAGCCTGGGAAGCTCCGTGGGTATTACCCCCTTCCCAGGCTTCAAACATCTGCCCCAGCTGTCTGCTTAACCTCCGCTAGAGACTAAAATTAAGGGGAACCCCACGCCAATTTTTTTTAATAATAAATCCTTTATTTTAATACTAAATGACAAGTACAGAAACCAACACTATCACTGTACTTCATATATATATGACTGACATGTTTCTATCTATCTAATCTATATGTGAAGCTCTATTCTGTCTGTTATAAATTGTCGGGTACGGATGCTGAATTGCCGGCCGGCTTTTTTAAAGAGACGGTGCATGAAAACACTATTATTTTTTTTAATAAATCCTTTACACTAAATGACAAGTACAGTAAGCAACATTGTCACTGTACTTCATATATATGTGACTGACATGTTTCTATCTATCTAATCTATGTGTGAAGCTCTATTCTGTCTGTTATAAATTGTCGGGTACAGATGCTGAATTGCCGGCCGGCTTTTTTAAAGAGACAGTGCATGAAAACACTATTATATTTTTTAATAAATCCTTAACACTAAATGACAAGTACAGTAAGCAACACTGTCACTGTACTTCATATATATGTGACTGGCATGTTTCTATCTATCTAATCTATGTGTGAGGCTCTATTCCTTCTTGTCTAAATTGTCGGGTACCGGTGTATGCCGCTGCTGAATTGCCGGCCGGCTTTTTTAAAGAAAGCGTCTTCTGAGCAGTTTGTCAGCTTTTGGACACCTTTGAAGGTGTTTTCTATGTGTTTCTATGTGTTTTTGTTTGCCTGCCATTGGTTTTAACGGTGTTCGACGGTGTTCTAAGGTGTTCGACGAACCGAACCGAACCCGAACACTACGGGGGTGGCTCAACACTACTGCTGACCTCATCGACTGGCTGACTGTGGGTAGACAGTAAGTGGGATCTCCAACCTCGTCATCATCACCCTGTGTGTTCTCACACCCGTCGTCCTCAGAGCCAACCTCTTCCTGCCCTGACCGAAAACTCAAGTTGTCGCTCCAATCAGGTATTTGAGTCTCATCATCGTCTTCATCATTGTCTCCACCAACAGGAGTTACAGTTTGGGAACGAGGGTCTACATTATGCTCAGAACCTTCTTCATCTGGTCCTGGATCCGACTTATAAAGATTCTGGGCATCAGTGCAGATCATTTCCTCATCTGGATTAACAGAAGCTCTGGAGCAGACCTCCATTTCCCAGGCTATAGTATGAGTAAACAGCTGTGCAGACTCAACCATCTGTGTTACCCCATACTCAGACGGGCAGCTGGAGACTTGGGAGCTGTGAGGAAGCAAGTGCGATTGGGGTGACACCTCTGAGGACTGGAGTATTTGTGATGTTGAAGTTGAGGTGGTGGAGAGCCCACTTGAAGGAGCACTTGATATCCATTGAAGCACCTGCTGTTTTTGTGCCTCATCTGGAATTTGTAGCGATGGGCGTGTCCGTAAGAAAGGGATCGTATCACATTGTCCACGAAAAGAAGTAGACATCTTAGTTTGGCTGGAAGATGGTCTTTCTTCTGCAGATGTTACTCCCCCCCACCGCGGGGGGGGGGGCTCGACCCACCAGCGGACAGGCACCAGTATTGGGAGGGGGGGGCTGGCCGTCAGGGTCCACCGCGGCTCTGGCACAAACCCGGCGACATGGAGGTGGCACGTGCGGGAACGGACTGGCCGTGTCAGCTTTGCACTTTTTTGGTTTTAGAAGGGCATGAAATGCCTATATCTGTGTCTCCCCCTCCTTTTACTCCTCCACCTCTTTTCTTTTCGCATGACTATATGTACTTGTCACTTTTCCATGTGTTAGTTGTGTCTTCTGAGCAGTTTGTCAGCTTTTGGACACCTTTGAAGTGTTTTCTATGTGTTTTCTATGTGTTGCTATGTGTTTTTGCTTGCCTGCCATTGGTTTTAATGGTGTTCGAAGGTGTTCGTCGAACAGTTCGACGAACAGTTCGTCGAACATACGGGTGTTCGAGGAACCGAACTCGAACACTACGGGGGTGGCTCAACACTACGAGTGATATAATTTCTGAAGTATCTCTCTATTTGGTTAAACTCACAGGCCACACACATGCCACACCTAAAAGAGCCACCAGGTTTTGCAGGTAACCAAGTTCTGGTGCTGGGAGGTGGCATGATATGACTGGGCACCACACGATCACCTATAGATTTAGTCTTCCGATATGTGATCTGGGGAGAATCCCCAATGACGTTCGCAATCTCCCCATCCATCTGAAGTATACTTTTTTAGGATTTCTCTCAGTTTTGGTGCTTCATTATCGAAAGTAGATATGTGGCAAATAAGTTTATCTGCATTAGCTATTCTCCCACGGGATGCAAGCAGGCCCTCTCTTTCCTATCTACATGCATGATGAAAAGCCTCCCTCGGCACTCGGTCAGAGTAACCCCTCATTGTAAACCTTTGTCTTAAGTCAATTGATTTAATTCTAAAGTCTTTTACATCAGAGTAATTGCGTCTCAGCCTAACGTATTGGCCTTTAGGAATGCCTTTTTTCTGGGAGTAGGAGTGATGGCTCTCCCATCTTAACAATGAATTGGTAAAAGTTGGTTTATGATAGATGGAAGTGTTCAGGATGTCCCCCCTCACTTTGAAATAACAACATCTAAGAAAGGTAGGGACTTCGCCTCAATTTCATAAGTGAAGCGAAGACCTATCTCATTCATGTTGAGTAACTGAACAAAAAATTTGAAGGTATCTCTGGTACCTCTCCATAAAATTAAGACATCTTCAATAAACCTTACCCATAAGTCTATGAGTTTGGTATAGCCTTTCAAGGTCTCTGAAAAGACCATGGTATTCCCCCACCAACCCAGGAACAGGTTGGCGTAACAGAATGCCCATGGGCTGCCCATGGCCGTGCCCCTGAGCCAGTGGTAGGTTTTACGATTGAAGATAAAGTAATTGTTCTTTAGTACAAAGTAGAGGAGGGTAAGAACCAATTCCCTATGTGGTAGATATTGGCAGCCTTTGGCTCCCAGGAAATGTTTGATGCCTCTGATGCCCAAATCATGCGGGACTGATAAATAAAGGGCCTCTATATCACCTGGTTCAATGGGGATCCCTTCCAATTTGCAAAGGAGATCCATCATGTCTCTGATATAGGAGGGGAGTGTGCGCACAAAAGCTCTTAGTATGTCCCTGACATGATGGGTCTCCCTCTAAGGGGGGTATACCCTTTATATAATTTATGTAGGGCGTAAAAGGTGGCCGTGACCGGGTGCCAAGGGATGAGGAATGTAAGTTCTTCATGACTGATCAAGCCATCACTCTTAGCAGCATGAAGGATCCCTTTCAGTTTCTCCATAGACATACATGTAGGATTACCTGAATTAATCGCATAGGTAGTACGATCTTCTAACAAGGAAAGGCACTTGTTTCTGTATTTATGGACATAATTTACCACAATGTTGCCTCCCTTGTCAGAAGGTTTGTGTAGCATCGACATCTCTGCCCCGTACTAGGCAGAGACGCCGTCCCTCTCACCTCCCTGCTCCTGGCGCGGCATCCTCCAGCGCTTCTCTCCCCGCTGCTTCCGGCACGCACTCCTTCCCCGGCAGTGTGCTTAGGGCGCGCGCGCGCGCTCCCCCTCTCTTAAAGGGACCGCGCGCGCCGTCCTAAGGAGTCCCCGGCCAATTGCCGGAGGACCTCCCATATATAAGGCACCTCCTCCAAAATGGAGGTGCCCGAGCAATGTTGCTGCAAAGCCTTCACTCTGCTTCAGCCCTCAGGTCCCGTTACCAGTTACCTGCCAGTCACCTGCCAGATTCCTGCTTGATACCTGCCTGATATCCGCTACCCGCTTGCAAGCCTGCGGTCCGACGGTCTGCCCTCCGACTCCTGTCAGTCTGTCTATGGACCAGCCTGCCCGCTCACCTGGGAGCGCTCACCTGTTACCTGCCTGCTAGCCTACCTGGAGGCTCTGCCGTCACTTGCCGTGACCACCTGCCTGTCCAGAGACTCTTGCCCGCTCACCTGGAAGCGTCCATCCGCTACCTGTCTGCTAGTCTACCTGGAGGTTCTGCCGTCACTTGCCGTGACCACCTGCCTGTCCAGAGACTCTCACCCGCTCACCTGGGAGCGCTCACCAGCCACCAGCCCGTTGCCCTTCTACCCAGAGACTGTCCCTGTCACTTGCCGTGACTACCTGCCCCTCTACCCAGAGACTGTCCCTGTCACTTGCCGTGACTACCTGCCCGTCTTCCCTGGGAGCCACCCGCTTCCTTACAAGGACTGCCCCCTTGTATAGTTGCTCAGAGGTTCCACCTCCCAGACCCATTACAGTTTGCTCGGGCCATGGAACCCGGTGGCCCCCAGATCTCCGATCTGCACCAGGAAGTCTTACATCAGAAAACTCAGCAGGAGGTGGTACTGTCCTATCTACGGTCCGTTAACTCTCGTCTAGGCGCATTGTGTGACTCGTCTATGTCTACCTCTGGTCCAGCCGTGCCCATTCCTGCGGTACCGCAATCCAGTCCCTTCATGGTACCCGACTATGGACCTCGGCTTCTGGCACCTCCACGCTTTGCCGGCGAACCTACTTTAGCTCGGGGTTTCATAAACCAGTGCACCCTGCACTTTGAGCTATTGGCATACCAGGTCATCTCCGACCGGGCCAAGGTGGCCTTCATCATGTCCCATCTCACTGGGGAGGCACTGGCATGGCTAAATCCCCTGTGGGAGAGAGGGGATCCCCTGGTGTCCGACCTGCCGTCTTTCCTCGCTGCTTTCCAGAAAGTCTTCGATGAACCTGGACGGAAAACCTCTTCTGCCTCCTCTCTGCTACGTCTCCGCCAAGGGAGTCTCACCGTGGGCCAATATGCCATACGATTCCGCACCCTCGCTTCTGAGCTTGCCTGGGAAAATGAGGCTCTGGTGTCCGTCTTCTGGGAAGGTCTTTCCCGTTGGATTAAGGACGAGTTAGCTGGTCGGGACATTCCTACCACTCTGGATGACCTGGTGTCACTAGCTACCCGGATTGGCATTCGGTTCCAAGAACGTGCCAAAGAGACTGCCTGGGAGAAAGACTTTTCTTGCTCTGCTCCTACTTCCCTGAGACCTGCCTCTCAACCAGTCACTCCACGGGCGCTCTCGCCTGAACCTATGCAGATCGACCAGACCAAGATGGTCAGATCTCGCCAAGAATCTCGCTGAGCCGAGGGAAGCTGTTTCTATTGTGGCAGTATGGAGCACTTCATCCGTAACTGCCCGGAAAAGCCGGGAAACGCCAGTGTCTAGGACCGCTCAGAGAGGTCGTCCTAGACAAAAGTAAGCCCTCTCCGTCTCTGACTTTACCGGTCTCTATTGCTTGGGGAGAAAACCGTCACTTTGAACTCGCCCACCTGGATTCTGGAGCTGCTGGAAACCTCATCTCCCAGTCTCTGGTAGAGAGATACCGTATTCCCACCAAGTCCCTGGCTGAACCATTGTCAGTCGCCTCCGTGGATGGAAGACTTCTCTCGGAGACCATCCTGCTCGTCACTGAACCCATAACTCTGCAGGTGGGAATGCTGCACTCTGAGGAAATCTCATTCCATGTGCTGTCCGGACTTTCTCACTCCCTGTTGCTAGGTCTACCTTGGCTCCAGACACACGAACCGGTACTGAACTGGCGATCTGGTGAAGTACTCCGATGGGGTCCAGACTGCCATAGGACCTGCCTTGTTCCGGTCCGCCCAGCTCGCCCTCCGCCTACTCCAGCTAATTTACCAGGTCTCCCGGCTCCTTACTGGCCCTAAGCGGACGTCTTCGGTAAGAAGGAAGCAGAGACGTTGCCACCCCATAGGCCATATGACTGCCCGATCGACCTGGTACCTGGCACCACTCCTCCCCATGGGCGTATCTACCCGTTGTCTGCAGCCGAGACCCGGGCCATGTCTGAGTACATTGAAGAGAATCTGGCTAGGGGATTTATCCGAAAATCTACCTCCCCGGAGCCGGATTCTTCTTTGTCAAAAAGAAAGAAGGCTCGCTACGTCCCTGTATTGACTACAGAGGACTCAATCTCATCACAGTAAAAAACAAATACCCCCTGCTGCTCATCTCCGAATTGTTTGACCGTCTCAAGGGCGCCAGGATCTTCTCCAAGCTGGATCTACGAGGAGCATATAACCTGGTCCATATCCGTCAAGGAGACGAGTGGAAGACGGCATTCAATACCCGGGACGGTCACTATGAGTACCTTGTGATGCCCTTCGGTCTCTGTAATGCTCCCGCTGTCTTTCAAGAACTAGTCAACGACATCTTCCACGACCTCCTGTACTCCTGCGTAGTGGTATACCTGGACGATATCTTGGTCTTCTCTCCGGATCTCCCCACACACCGAAGGGATGTTCGTCAGGTCCTGCTTAGGCTTCGGCAGAACCACCTCTATGCCAAATACGAGAAGTGCCTCTTCGACCAGACCTCCCTACCATTCTTGGGCTATGTCATCTCCCAGACAGGTCTGCAAATGGATCCCGAGAAGCTCTCTTCCGTTCTAAAATGGCCTCGTCCTGAAGGTTTGAAGGCGATACAGCGATTCCTGGGCTTCGCAAATTACTATCGTCTTTTCATCCCACACTTCTCGTCTCGGACTGCTCCCATATCTGCACTTACCCGTAAGGGGGCTAATCCCAGGACATGGTCGCCTGAAGTCGAGGAGGCCTTCCTTTCCTTAAAGAAAGCCTTCGCCTCTGCCCCCGTCCTGCACCGTCCGGACTGTAATAAACAATTCTACCTGGAGGTTGATGCCTCCTCCTCCGGAGCCGGAGCGGTACTCACCCAAAAATCTTCTACCGGGAGAATGGTAACCTGCGGCTTCTTCTCCAAAATCTTCTCCTCGTCTGAGCGCAACTACTCCATAGGAGACCGTGAATTGTTAGCCATTAAATTGGCACTGGGGGAGTGGCGCTATCTGCTTGAAGGGGCTCTCTACCCAGTAATTATCTACATGGATCACAAAAACCTGGCATATCTCCAAAATGCCCAGAGACTCAATCCTCGCCAGGCCCGGTGGTCGTTGTTTTTTGCCCGCTTCGACTTCATTCTTCATTTCCGTCCAGCGGACAAGAACGTCAAAGCTAATGCCTTGTCCCGGTCCTTCCTGTCCTCCGATCAAGAGGAGGAGCCTACGCACATCATCGACTCCTCCAAGGTGATGAATGTGGCCCCCTTGGATCTGACTCGTCTCCCACCCGGTAAGACGTTTGTAGCCGTACCAGATCGGGAGAGGGCTCTTCGCTGGGGACATTCTTCTAAGCTAGCTGGCCATGCTGGCCAAAAGAAGACCTTCCAACTCATTACCCGGCATTACTGGTGGCCTACCCTGCGTAAGGACGTGGTAGACTTCGTCGCGACCTGCTCATCCTGTGCCCGTAACAAAGTTCCCAGACATCTACCAGCCGGCCATCTCCGGCCCCTTCCCGTACCTGCTGCTCCTTGGCAGCACATTGCTATGGACTTTATCACCGATCTTCCTATTTCTGCCGGTTGTACAGTCATTTGGGTTGTCGCTGACCGCTTTTCTAAGATGGCCCACTTCATTCCCCTGCCTGGTCTCCCATCTGCACCCGAGCTGGCTAAAGACTTTATCCGCCACATCTTCCGTCTCCATGGCCTGCCCCTCCACATCGTGTCGGATCGTGGGGTTCAGTTCACCTCACGCTTCTGGAGAGCCACATGTAAGCTGCTAGACTTCACCCTGGACTTCTCCTCCGCTTACCACCCACAGTCCAATGGTCAAGTGGAGCGGATCAATCAGATCCTGACCAGTTACCTCCGGAACTTTGCTAATGCACACCATTCGGACTGGGTGGATCTCCTACCATGGACCGAGTTCTCTTACAATAACCATGAGAGCGAATCCTCTTCCAAATCCCCGTTCTTTATAGTCGGTGGCCAACATCCCCGGATTCCACTTCCTGTCTCCGTTTCTGTGGACAACCCTGCTGCGGAGTCTCTTGTCAGCGAATTTTCTACTATTTGGGAGAGTACCAGGTCCGCTCTTCTTCTGTCCTCTGAGCGGATGAAGAGATATGCTGATAAGAGACGTCTGGATCCGCCTCAATTCCGTCCGGGAGACATGGTTTGGCTCTCGTCCAAACATGTGCGGCTCAAAGTACCCTCGTTCAAGTTGGGCCCTCGATTCATTGGTCCCTTCGAAGTCCTCAGGCAAATTAACCCTGTGGCCTACAAATTAAAACTCCCGGCCACCCTACGGATTCCCAACTCCTTCCACGTATCTCTCCTCAAACCCGTTGTCTTTAACTCTTTTTCCAATAATCCAGGTGCCCCTCCTGCTCTGGTTTCCGCTGATGACGTCTTTGAGGTAGAGAGTATTCTGGCCTCCAAGAGGGTAAGAGGAAAGACCTTTTTTCTGGTAGATTGGAAGAGGTTTGGTCTTGAGGAGAGAACTTGGGAACCCAGGGAGAACATCAACGCCCCGCTTCTCCTTGAAAAATTTATTTCTGGCCAAAAAAGAGGGGGCCTAAAGGGGGGGTACTGTAGCTTTGGCGTCTCTGCCCCGTACTAGGCAGAGATGCCGTCCCTCTCACCTCCCCGCTCCTGGCGCGGCGTCCTCCAGCGCTTCTCTCCCCGCTGCTTCCGGCACGCGCTCCTTCCCCGGCAGTGTGCTTAGGGCGCGCGCGCGCGCTCCCCCTCTCTTAAAGGGACCGCGCACGCCGTCCTAAGGAGTCCCCGGCCAATTGCCGGAGGACCTCCCATATATGAGGCACCTCCTCCAAAATGGAGGTGCCTGAGCAATGTTGTTGCAAAGCCTTCACTCTGCTTCAGCCCTCAGGTCCCGTTACCAGTTACCTGCCAGTCACCTGCCAGATTCCTGCTTGTTACCTGCCAGTCACCTGCCAGATTCCTGCCTGTTACCTGCCAGTCACGTGCCAGATTCCTGCTTGATACCTGCCTGATATCCGCTACCCGCTTGCAAGCCTGCGGTTCGACGGTCTGCCCTCCGACTCCTGTCAGTCTGTCTATGGACCCGCTTGCCCGCTCACCTGGGAGCGCTCACCTGTTACCTGCCTACTAGCCTACCTGGAGGCTCTGCCGTTACTTGCCGTGACCACCTGCCTGTCCAGAGACTCTTGCCCGCTCACCTGGGAGCGTCCATCCGCTACCTGTCTGCTAGTCTACCTGGAGGTTCTGCCGTCACTTGCCGTGACCACCTGCCTGTCCAGAGACTCTCGCCCACTCACCTGGGAGCGCTCACCAGCCACCAGCCCGCTGCCCTTCTACCCAGAGACTGTCCCTGTCACTTGCCGTGACTACCTGCCCCTCTACCCAGAGACTGTCCCTGTCACTTGCTGTGACTACCTGCCCGTCTTCCCTGGGAGCCACTCGCTTCCTTACAAGGACTGCCCCCTTGTATAGTTGCTCAGAGGTTCCACCTCCCAGACCCGTTACAGTTTGATTATTAAAGATAAGGATATTTCTCTTTTACTTGCAGGTCACTATTTACACTGTATTCTATGGAGAAGACTACTCATCCATCAATAATATACATTGGAAAATATTTCTTCATTTATTAATAATATATATATAAAAATATTTTTCTTATTAGAAACATTTGTGTATGAGAAGTAAATATATTCTTTTGACCTAGATGGGGTTAACCTGTACTCACAAATAGTGACTATAGTTCGTGATGGGAGAGCACTAAAATGCTCGGGTGCTCGATGCTCGGGTGGAGCACATTGGAATACTCAGGTGCTCGACCCGAGCAACGAGCCCAGTGTAATTCTATGGGAAACATTTTTCAGGCAGCTCCCCCCCGGCAGTCTGCAAAGGGCATAAAAATTGCCCAAATCGATGGGAGCAATGCTCAAATGACATGGGAACAGCATGGGAAAGACCCCTGGAAGCATTTGTGACTTCCAGGTCACTTCTGTCAATAACGTTGTCAGAGGTATTACGCCACTTTTACGAACTCACAATAAAACATACAAAAACTAAACCAAAATGGATTTTCCTGGGAAATATCTTAAGGAACATTCTTTCGAGGGTAATGACTTGTATATAAAGCAAAATAAATAACCAAAACCAAAAATACTCCTCAACACCTTCTAACAAGGAAAGGAGATATCATCAGACACATCATATTTCATTTATGTCACAAAGTCACAAAGCCTATTTTTATAGGGCCATCAGGAGGCCTTTACTATTCTTAAAGGGCCAGCAGTCGGCCCTCACTATTCTTAGAGATCCATCAGCCGGCTATGTTTTATTGCTCCCATTACTAAAGAGTGGTTCTCCTATACTGTTATTGTGTAGGCAGTGAGTGGCAGGGCTGCCCAAAATTTGGACGGACCCCAATAGCCCTTTGAAGAGACTTAGAGGAGGGCCTCCTGAAAGCAATGTTCCCATTATTAGGAAGTAGGTCTCCCATTGTGTTTGCCTATACAGTGAATGCAAGGGTTGCCAAAAATTGGGAGGCACTCCAAAGCCCCTTGGAAGAGACGTGGAGGAGGGCCTCATAAAAAATGTTCCCATTAGAAAGGAGTGGGTCTCCTATACTTGTAATGCCCATGCACTAAGTGTATGGGCTGACAAACATTTACCCCTGGGGGGTATACATGAACATACTGTATGAAAAAAATTTTTTATGGGCATCATAAACACCCTTTAAAAAATTATGTGGGTGTTGCATCACGGACCACGGTCACCCTGTTGATATGATGGTGGAGGATGAGGATGAGGAGAAGGAGGAGGACAAGAGCAAATAGCCAAAATCAGGAAGGGTATACCCATGTGTGGGTGTGAAGAGGTGCATGGGAATACATCTCCCAAAAAAAGACACTGGATTTGAGTTTATGTTACGCTGCTATCATTTGGTGGTGTTGAGAAGTCTGGCCCAATCAAGCCCTTGTTCATTTTTATAAGAGTCAGTCTGTCAGAATTTTCAGTTGACAGGTGGATGCGCTTATTAGTTATAATTCAACCAGCGGCACTAAAAACCTGCTCTGATGAAACGCTGGCGGCAGGGCAGGCCAGGACTTCCAAGGCGTAGAGAGCCAATTCATTCCATGTATCCAGCTTGGATACCCAATAATTCTAAGCCACAGAGGAATCACGGAGGACGTTGGTACGGTCGGCAAGGTACTCACTCAACATATCCCCAAACTTTGCACTCCTTGTGAGAGTACCCCGCGCCTCAGGGCCTGTGCGATGGGAGGGTCTGATAAAACTCTCCCAGAACTTTGACAGTGTTCCCCTGCCTCTGCTGGATTGAAGTTGTGTCTCTCTCGCCTGTACTCCTTGGTTGTCCAACGAAGTGTGCCCTCTGCCGCCAGCGTTTTCTGATGGGAATTTTTTTAATAGTTCCGCAACAAGGGCCTTCTGGTACTGCCCCATTTTTGTAGACCTGTCCGCCTCAGGAATAAGAGATATAAATTTCTCCTTGTAGCGTGGGTCTAGAAGTGTCACCAACCAGTAATGACTGTCACCCAAAATTTTGAGAATGCAAGGGTCATGGGAAAGGCAGCCTAACATAAACTCAGCCATGCGTGCCAGACTACTAACAGGCAAGACTTCCGTGTCCTCACCAAGACGATGACTGACCATGCTCTCCTCCTCCTCCTCCTCTCTGTCCTCTGGCCATCCACGCTGAACAGACGGTATGACAGATGTGCAGGTAATACTGTCTATAGCGCAAGAAGCTAGCTCCTGCTTTTCCTCCTCCTCCTCTTCCTCATTGTCACCCAATTCACGTTGGGAAGAGATGAGGCTGGGCTTTGTGTTATCACTCTGTATGGTTCCTTGCTCCATCTCATCGTGCTCCACCTGCAATGCATCCTCTTTGATTATAAGCAGAGAGCATTTCAGAAGACAGAGAAGAGGGATGGTGATGCTAATTATGGCGTCATCACCGCTCGCCATCTTGGTGGAGTCCTCAAAGTTTTGGAGGATGGTACATATGTCTGACATCCATGTCCACTCCTGAGGTCTTATGTGTGGAGTCTGAACTGAATACCGATGGCCTTGTTGATGCTGGTACTCAACAACTGCCCTCTTCTGCTCACAAATCCTTCCCAACATCTGCAGTGTAGAGTTCCAACGCGTGGGGACATCACACACCAGTCTGTGAGCTGGATCTCCAAACGCTGGTGAAACACGGCAAGGGTGGCCGAAGCTGTAGGTGACTTCTAAAATGGGCACACAGGCGGCGTACTTTGACAAGCAGATCCTGCAGCTCCGGGTAGGATTTGATAAACTGCTGAACCACGAGGTTAAGCACATGGGCCAGACATGGTACGTGTGTGAGCTCGCCTCGCCTCAGAGTCGCCACCACGTTCCAGCCATTGTCACACATGACCATGCCTGGCTGTAGGTTCAGCAGTGTGAGCCACAGATCTGCCTGCTCTTTCAGAGCTGTCCGCAACTCTTCAGCATTGTGCGGTTTATCACCTAAGCATATTAGCTTCAGCACAGCCTGGTCGACGCAGTGCTACAGTGCCTCCAGCTTGTGACTGATGTGGTCATTTCGGAGATGGAGGTTGAAGAGGAGGGGGAATCTGAGAAGGATGAGTTGCAGGAACTGTAGACTGTGGGGGCAACCCTGATTGACCTAGGGCCCGCAATCCTTGGCGTCGGGAGGACGTGTTCCATCCCAAGGTCCGACTGGGTTCCGACTTCCACTATGTTAACCCAGTGTGCCGTCAGCGAGATGTACCGTCGCTTCCCACAAGCACTTGTCCACGAGTCACTGGTTAGGTGGACTTTCCCAGTAACTGCGTTGTTGAGGGCACAGCTAATGTTTTGTGACACGTGCTTGTGTAATGGCAGCTGGGGACTGAGTACCGAGGGACAGCCACCACCATCAGGCTGCGGAATGCTTCCGTCTCCTCGAGCCTAAAAAGCAACATTTCGAGCGCAAGCAGTCTTGAAATGTGGGAATTTAGTAGTGTGGCCTGTGGGGCTGTGTATTTGCGCTTGCATTCCAAGGACTGGGGTATGGACAGCTGGACTCTGCGCTGGGACAAGGACGTGGACATGCTTCCTGATGCTGCTACTTGAGAGTGTGCAACGATAGGTGCAGAGCAGGAGGCATCTTCACATGCACCATGGAAAGGGGATTGGCTTGCATGCACAACAGCGGAAGAAGCAGTGGTGCCACCCGCAGACTCTGTTCCTGGACCCTGGGGTTCGGCCCACAAAGTCGGGTGCTTTGCTGCCATGTGCCTGATCATGATGGTGGTGGTCAGGCTGCTAGTTTGCCACCCCTGCTGATGCTGGCCTGGTAGGTGGTGCAAATGGCCTTTTTGGGGCTATCGGCAGAGTCTTTAAAAAACAAGCAGATTCGGGAAGACCTAACAGTTGTACTGGCAACTTCCTTTGTGTTGGTGTTACGGGGAATGGTTGCCTGCCTTCTGTCTGCGGCCACCACACTGCTTCTTCCTGCCTGTTGGGGTGCTCTGCCTCCCTCCCCCTGTGTGCTGCTTTCCTCGCACTGCATGTCCTCCTGCCAGGTTGGGTCAGTTATCATCCACCACCTCATCTTCCACTTCCGCATCCTGGTCCTCCTCCTGACTTTCTGGCAATTGTGTCTCATCATCATCCACCTCTTGTGACACTTTCCCACCGTCGCCTTTGTATGACCATGGTTGCTCAAATATTTGGCAATCGCTACACGCGTTCTCCTCTTGACCCGAATGAAGCTGGCCGGTCGAGAGGCCCGAATCTACAAATGGAAAAGTGAACAGCTTTTCAGAGTGTCCAAATGTGGGATCAGTTGTCTCTGGGCACTCAGCATGGTGGGAGGAAGGAGGATCAGGGTGAGGAATATGCAGTCCAGACTCACGGCTGAGACTTGACCGTGTGGAAGGCAGGGTGGTGGTGGTGATGGCAAAGTGACTGGAAGCATTATCCGCTATCCAACCAGCAACCTTTTGACACTGCTCTGTGTTCAATAGTGGTGCAGTCCCCTAGGAATTGGGACAGGAAGGTCGGGCGAGAAGATGTGGGTGTTTGTTGTGGCACAATTTCAGCTTGCCCACGGCCTCAGCCTCGGCCTCTGCATGCACCATCACCATCACCATCACGTCCAGTTCCCCGTCCCTTGCCACGCGCCTTGCCCATTTTAAATGGAGGAAACTATCTTCCATGATCACTACAAATGGCTAATTTTGGAGTGAAGATATATGTAATCCGTGTGATGGAGAAACCACAGTTTTAAGTACCTGGCCTGTAGCTAACTATTTTGAATAGCAAACCAGTGTCAAAACTTTGCTGACACACTGAAATTTTTTTTTAATGGAGGCCAGAAATGGCAGTATTTTCTGAAAACGTATATGTGATCCGTGTGACGGACAAACCACAGTTTTAAATACCTGGCCTGTAGGTAACTATTTTGAACAGCACACTGGTGTCAATTGCTTCACTGACACACTGAAAAATTTTTTTAATGGAGGCCAGAAATGACAGTATTTTATGAAAACGTATATCTGATCCATGTGACGGACAAACCACAGTTTTAAATACCTGGCCTGTAGTTAACTATTTTGAACAGCAAACTGGTGTCAATTGCTTTACTGACACACTGAAACAAATTTTTAATGGATGCCAGAAATGGCAGTATTTTCAGCGCAATTATATGTGATCCGTGAGATGGCAAACCACAGTTTTAGATAGCTGGAATTTTAGCGCTGTAATATGGAAAGGACCTGGCTGTATTCTGCAGTGCCAACAAGCAAATGGCGCAGAACAACGGTGTTCTCTGGATTGCTTTTTAAGCAAATAATGAGGATTAAAATCCCCAAAAATTATTTCTGTCCCCTGTGACCTGGGCCTATTTCTACAAATCTCTAACAGCAGCAGCAGACAAAACTGGCATGGAGCCTCTTGCCCTATGGGCACTGCAGTCTGCTATATACCCTGCCTGCCTGCCTATACACACTACCTGCCTGATATCTCTGCAAATGCATTAGTCCTCAGAAGGACTGTATGTTGAGATGGATATGTGTCTCTAATAAAGTTTGGTACACCTACACTAACATGAAACAAGCAAATCTCTCCCTAGCTCAGCAGCACCTCTCCCTACACTGTCTCATTTCGGAATGACTGTGACTGATATAGACCTGATGACGCTGTGCGGCCAGCCAATCACTGTAATGCCACAACCAACATGGCTACGACATTACAGTGAGCGGCAGGCCATCCCTGCATGTTCATTGGCTCTGTAAAGAGCAGCAAACATGCAGGGAGGAGACCCGAGCTGCCGCCAAGCAACCTCGAAAATACTCGGCGAGCGCCGAGCATCTCGAGCATTGAGATGCTCGGGCTAGCACTGAGCAGTAGCGAGCATGCTCGCTCATCACTAACTATAGTATAATAATAATCTTACTTTTGGATAGCATATAAAGTCCATATTCATAAGGAGGAATTGGTCTTAATTAACCCAATATACTAATCTGGTTGTGGAAAGAGGATTGGGTCCGGGAGGACTCTAAGGGTATGTGCCCACGTTCAGGATTTGAAGCAGAAATTTCCTGAGCGTTTTTGCCTCTCCCTGGCAGAAAAAATACATGCATTTTTGACGCGTTTTTACATGCATTTTTACATGCGTTTGTTGAAGCGTTTTTTTTAAGCGTTTTTGTACATTAATGAATGCTTTATGGAGCTAAATAAAGTTATTTGGTGGAACATTGCTTAAACCCTTGGATTAACATAGAACTGACGTAAGTATATTGGTTCATTTAAATGATTAAAGAATGTGTCTGCTGTAATATTGGTTCATTTAAATGATTAAAGAATGTGGCTGCTGTAATTCAAATAACATATTTACACTATGTGTGTGTTTATTTAACTCTTTACTTTACTTTAAGTTTGGTCATGAAAATGTCTGATTGACACCTTGACATAACCAAACAAAAGAGCTGGGTGTCAGCTAGTCCCATTCACCCAATGTTCATTAGCATTTCTATTCATGCAATTTATGCGACTGCTGTTAATTTTAGGCTGGGAAGGTGCCATTAAGCAAACATTTTCCCTGGCCATAATTAACATTTCACAGCTGGTTCATTAGCCACTACATCCCCCAATCAGCACTCAGCAGCGCTTTGGACACAACATATTTATGTTGCGCCCAAAACACGGTGTTCTAATGCCGCACGTTTGTTGTCGGTACATATGAATCCACCACATATAATGACACTTCAATCTGTCAAAATCTGCAGCAGAGACTAGCTTGTCCACTACAGAAATTGACATGCTGAAGGTGAATTTGGGTACGTGGCTATGGTCAGGAGCCGCTGCAGATTTGACGCTGCGTGTTTATATAGCGTCTAGCCCGCAGGGTCCAGATGTTACAGCAAATTGGATGGGATCTCTAGAAATCCCATGTCCACCATGCGTGCATCATAGGCTGCGAATCACCCGTGGACACTAAATGCGTCACGTCTTCTCTTGCAGAGTCGCTAGTCTGCGCAACAGAAATTTGACCACTAGAAAGTATTGAATGCGGTAAATACGCATGGTTCAGTGAACACATCTGGATTTATCTGCGTTCAATAGAATGCAACGTTTTGGATGCAGAAAAAAATTGCGTCCAAAGAGCTGCTATGTCCAGATCATGGGCACAGAGCCTAAAATTAAAGAAAAAAATGGCGTGGGCTCCCACATAATTTTTATAACCAGCAGATGGAAAGCCGACTGCTGAGGGCTGATATTAGCACGGAAGGGGCCATTAGCCAAAAATGTTCCCTGGCTATTAATATCAGCCCACAGCTGTTTGTTTGGCATTTTTTTGCTAGATTACAGGGGGACCCCAGAAAAAAATTGACGTGGGGTCCACCAATAAATTCTAACCAGCAAAGACTAAATTAGACAGCTGCGGGCTGATATCAATAGCCAGGGAAGGGGCCATGGATACTAGTCCCCTCCGCGGCTATTAATATTGCCCCTTAGCAGTCCCAGAAATGGCACATCCTTAAGATGTGCCAAATCTGGTGCTTAGCCTCCGCTCTTCCCACTGCCCTGTAGCGGTGGCGGATGGGGTAATGGGGTTGGGGATCACGTCAGCCTTATATTGGCGGCTGATGTGAAGCCCAGGTTAGTAATGGAGGGCATCTATAAGACTTTTCAATAAAATACACAGCCAGAATAAAGTATTTTAATGAAATAAAACACACACGGTTCTACAATTTTTTTATTACACGCCTCCGTGAAGCCCTCGATCTCCTGAAAAAAATGTAAAAAAAACAAACAACCATATTCCTCACCTGTCCACCGTCAACGACGCAGTCCATGTAATACCATGTAACGCCAACGAGTGTCCCACGACGATCTGGGTCACTTCTACAGCAGGGACATGAGCCATCTGATGTCACTGCTGTAGAAGACAGAAATGTATACTGACAGGTGTGTAAATTCATCCCCTGTCAGTATAAGACTGCAGGAGGTCACTGGGGTTGATCAGCTGAAGATCAGCTGATCAGCCCTAGTGAGCTAACCACCATGGGAACATTCTTGCGAATGTTCCCAGTGTGAGCATCAGCTAATAAGTGCCGGCAGCAATCAGCTGATGGTCACGTGACCATCGGCTGATTCATGACGTCACTGAAGGTCCTAGCAGCTCGGTACACTGCGGGGCACGAGCCCGTGCCCTGCAGTGTACCGCTGGCCACTGGGAAGACAACATCGCCACCAGGGACCAGGAGGACACCAGGAGCTGCCATACAGGTGAGTATAAAGGGTTTACTTTTTTATTTTTAATTTTTTATTCTTTTTTTTTACTACCGAGGGCATGCGGGCTGGGAATAGCAGACTGCTGCTCCTCCCATCAACGCCGCTCTCGCTGTTATCAGTCAGAACAGCGGTCGGGTGAGAGGAGTAGCAGCTTCCTCTCCCGACCCGGGTACCACCCGCAGCGCGATTTCATGCCTATTGATTTTCATTGAATCGCACCAATTCTGCAGGTATAGATATCAATGGGCGCGAATTCACTGAGGAATCGCGTTAGAAATGGTAATGCTTCAGATTTTACCGCAATGGTAATCCAGAGAGGAAATTTCCGCATCATGTGCACAGCACATGTGGATTACCATTGATATACATGGCAGACCTATTAACATTTAATGCGTTTCTGCGGAAATGCATAAAAGCCACATCGTGTGCACATAGCATAACTCTGACCTGTAACCTTTGTCCATGGGCATAGAAATGAGGAAACCCATGGAGTGACAGTGTGGGTATTGATTAAAAATTTCTTTCATAAAGGCCTCTCCCATTTTCTAAATGCAAGGAAAGTGCTGCCAGTGTGTTATCCAATATGTAATATGATGCTGATGGCCTCAAAAGGAAGAGGATGCATGCTAGCATTGAAAGCAATGCAAATCCCTTTTTAAAGATGGTGACCGCAGCATCTCGAGCCTAACAAGCATGCACCATTTGGATGGAAGTGTGCAGGCTTCCCCATAGGTCAGTTGTTTGTATTACGTGCGTACAATTGTGGACATGCGCAGTGGAAAACGCAGGACGTCGAGGATGGCGCGATAATACTATGTGGGTACTATGATTATAATTATTGTTTGGTGAGTCGCATCTCCAATCAAGATATGCACCTGATATTAGTTATGACCACTTATGCACAAAGCACTTTATATGAGATAAACATCACATTACTGTGTTTGATGTTTGAAATATATACATCATTATTGTACCTTGTCTGTATAATGAATTAGTTATGAAAGTATAAACTATGATTAACCATGAAAATGTAAATTAATTTAATGAGATGTAATTGCTTAAATCATTGTATATAACTATATAAACCTCACCATTTGCATTTTTACCTTGCTTGAAAAAGGTTCAATTTTGGCTTAATTAAGTCCAATTTTTTCTAAATTTTGTTTCTTTTGGAGTGCTTCATTCTTTTTATAATATCTATAATGGAACAAACTGGACAATTGTCTGGAGGCCTGGCACCTATTGTGAGTATGGTGCTATTCCACAATCCCTCTATTTCTATACCTATGTCTAAAGGGACGAGCACATTTTTTTGTTTTTTTTGTTTGTTTATTGTTAGTGATGAACGAGCATTAAAATGCTCGAGTGCTCGTTGCTCTGGTCGAGCAAATTGGAATGCTCGAGTGCTCGGTCCGAGTAACGAGCCCAATTTAAGTCTATGGGAAACTCAAGCATTTTTCCGGCGGCTCCCCCCGGTGGTCTACAGAGGGCCTAAATATTGCACAAATCGATGGGAACAGTGCTCAAATGACATGGGAACAGTACGGGGAAGACCCCTGGAAGCATTTCTGACTCCCAGGTTACTGCTGTCAACAATGTTGTCAGAGGTATAACTCCACTTTAATGGACTCGCAATAAAACA
The DNA here is from genome assembly GCF_046119375.1 of Phyllobates terribilis. NCBI lineage: Eukaryota > Metazoa > Chordata > Amphibia > Anura > Dendrobatidae > Phyllobates > Phyllobates terribilis. The sequence goes on from NW_027362761.1 coordinate 805,190,653, forward strand.
TACAAAAACTAAACCAAAATGGATTTTCCTGGGAAATATGTTAAAGAACATTCTTTCCAGAGTAATGACTTGTATATAAGGCAAAATAAATAACCAAAAACAAAAATGCTCCTCCACACCTTGAGCTATGTTCACACGTAGCATTTTTGCACTTTTGCATTGCTTTCAATGGTAAAAAATACATTCACCAGTAAATGTCATTTTAACATTTTACAACCTTATCTGGCCATGTGGTGTGTGAAACATCATCAGACACATACTGCTTAATTTATGAAGAAGGGATTGTGAAAGTCACAAACATTATTTTTACAGCCTTACTATTTTTAAAGGGCCAGCAGTCGGCTATGCTTTGTTGTTCCCATTATTAAAGAGTGGGTCTCCTATACTGTTATTGCGTATGCAATGACTGCAAGGGCTGCCAAAAATTTGGACGCAACCCAATACCCCTTTGAAGAGACATAGAGGAGGGTCTCAGTAGAAAAAATGTTCCCATTATAAAGGAGTGGGTCTCCTATAGTGGTAATGCCCAGGCTGTGACTGCAAAGGCTGTCAAAATGTGGGAAAAACCCCACTAATAATTTAAAGACACATAGAGCTGGGCCACAGTAATGACATGTTCCCATTAGAAAAGAGAGGGTCTGCTATCCAGTTATAGGGTATGCAATGAGTCCAACGGGTGCCAAAATTTAGGAAAAACCCCACTAATAATTTAAAAACACATAGAGCTGGGCCACAGTAATTGCATGTTCCCATTAGAAAGGAGAGGGTCTGCTATCCATTTATAGGGTATGCAGTGAGTCCAATGGCTGCCAAAATTTAGGAAAAATCCCAATAACAATTTAAAGACACATAGAGCTGGGTCACAGTAACAACATGTTCCCATTAGAAAGGAGAGGGTCTGCTATCCAGTTTTAGGGTATGCAGTGAGTCCAATGGCTGCCAAAATTTAGCAAAAAACACTAACAATTTAAAGACACATGGAGCTGAGCTACAGTAACAAGTACGACATGTTCCCATTTAAAAAGAGTGGGTCTACCATACTGTTTGCCTAAGGAGTAAATGTCAAAAATGTGGATGAACTCCAGTGTCCCTTGCAAGAGACGCAGAGGTCAGAGGGCCTCCTGAAAACAATGTTCCCATTATAAGGAAGTGGGTCTCCCATACTGTTTGCCTATGCAGTAAATGCAACTGTTGCCAAAAATTTGGAGGAACTCCAACTTCCCCTTGCAAGAGATGTAGATATGGTGATATGGTAGATATGGTGGTGATATGGAGGAGGATGTGGAGGATGAGGATGAGGAGAAGGAGGAGGGTAAGAGCAAATATACAAAATCAGGAAGTATATACCCATGTCTGGGTGTGAAGACAGAGGTGCATGGGAAAAGAGTTAGACCTTCCAAAAATACCTCTGTATTTCAATTTATGTTATGCTGCTATCATTCGGTGGTGTTGAGAAGTCTGGCCCAATCCAGCCCTTGTTCATTTTTATAAGAGTCAGCCTGTCAGCATTTTCAGTTGACAGGCGGATGCGCTTATCAGTTATAATTCCACCAGCGGCACTAAAAACCCGCTCTGATAAAACGCTGGTGGCAGTGCAGGCCAGGACCTCCAAGGCGTAGAGAGACAGTTCATGCCATGTGTTCAGCTTGGATAACCAATAATTATAAAGCACAGAGGAATCACGGAAGACGTTCGTACGGTCGGCAAGGTACTCCCTCAAAATCTTCTGAAACTTTTCCCTCCTTGGGAGAGTACCCCATGCCTCAGGGCCTGTGCGATTTGGAGGGTCTGAGAAAACTGCCTCAGAACTTTGACAGTGTTCCCCTGCTTCTGCGGGATTGCATTTGTGTCTCTCTCGCCTGTACTCCTTGGTTGCCCAACGAACTGTGACCTCTGCCGCCAGCGTTTTCAGATGGGAACTTTTTAAATAATTCCGTAACAAGGGCCTTCTCATACTGCACCATTATATTAGGCCTGTCCTGCAAGTGAATAAGAGACAGAAAGTTCTCCTTATAGTGTCACTAGTGATCTAAAAGTGTCACCTAACAGTAATGACTGTCACCCAAAATTTAAACAATGCAAGGGTCACAGGAAAGGCAGCGTAACATAAACTCAGCCATGTGTGCCAGACTGCTAGCAGGCAAAACTTCCATGTGATCACCAAGAGGACGACTGGCCTATGCTCTCTCCCTCATCCTCCTCCTCCCTGTCTTCAGGCCATCCATGCTGAACAGAAGGTATGACTGTTGTGCAGGTAGTACCGTCTATAGCGCAGGAAACTATCTCCTGTTCTTCCTCCTCCTCCTCCTCTTCCTCATTGTCACCCAATCCACATTGGGATGAGATGAGGCTGGGCTGTGTGTAATCACCCTGTATGGTTCCTTGCTCCATCTCATCGTGCTCCGCCTGCAATGTATCCTCTTTAATTATGAGCAGAGAGCATTTCAGAAGACAGATAAGCAGAATGGTGACGCTAATTATGGCTAGTGTTGAGCCACCCCCGTAGTGTTCGGGTTCGGTTCGTCGAACACCGGGATGTTCGTGGAACTGTTCGTCCAACACCTTAGAACACCGTCGAACACCATTAAAACCAATGGCAGGCAAACAAAAACACATAGAAACACATAGAAACCACCTTCAAAGGTGTCCAAAAGCTGACAAACTGCTCAGAAGACACTCTCTTTAAAAAAGCGGGCCGGCAATTCAGCAGCGGCATACACCGGTACCCGACAATTTAGAACAGAAAGAATAAAGCATCACACATAGATTAGATAGATAGAAACATGTCAGTCACATATATAATAAGCACAGTGACAGTGTTGCTTACTGTACTTGTCATTTAGTGTTAAAGGATTTATTAAAAAAAATAATAGTGTTTTCATGCACCGTCTCTTTAAATAAGCCGGCCGGCAATTCAGCATCGGTGCCCGACAATTTATAACAGAAAGAATAGAGCATTACACATAGATTAGATACATAGAAACATGTCAGTCACATATATAAGAAGTACAGTGATAGTGTTGATTACTGTACTTGTCATTTAGTGTTAAAATAAAGAATTTATTAAAAAAAAAAAATTGGCGTGGGGTTCCCCGTAATTCTAGTCTCTAGCGGAGGTTAAGCAGACGGCTGGGGCAGATGTTTGAAGTCTGGGAAGGGGGTAATACCCACGGAGCTTCCCAGGCTACTAATATCAGCCCCCAGCTGAATACCTAGCCTTTACTAGCTATTAAAATGGGGGACCCCCCAAAAAATGGCGTGGGGTCCCCCTATTTTAATAGCTAGCAAAGGCTAGGCAGACAGCTGTGGGGTTGATATTAATAGCCCAGGAAGGGTGCCATGAATATTGGCCCCCTCCCAGGCTAGAAACAGCAGCGGTCAGCAGCCGCAGAAATGGCGCATCCGTAGGATACGCCAATTCTGGCACTTAGCCTCGCTCTTCCACTGCCCTGTAGCGGTGGCAGTGAGGTAATAGGACTGGGGTAGATGTCAGCTTATAATGCCAGCTGACATCAAGCCCAAGTTAGTAATGGAGAGGCGTCTATAAGACACCCCCATTACTAACCCCATAGTCAAAGTTAAAAAAACCACAAACACCCAGAATAAAGTCCTTTAATTGAAATAAACACACAATTCTTTATTGTTCTAAATTAAACCATACTTACCATCACGCCGATTCCAGCTGAAGCCAATGTCTTCTGCAATCAAAGTAAAATAATAAAGCAGCATCATGCTTACCTTTCCATTGTTCCCACGACAGCTTCAGCTCTGCTACATTTACATGACAGGCTGGATCGCAGCTGAAAGCTGCCATCCAGCTTGCCATGCCGCAGACACTGAGAAGCGCAGGCATGCTTGTTCTCCTCAGTGTCTCCCTGTGACGGCATAAAGATGAGCCGAGGTCATGTCCAATGAACTCAGCTCACCTCATGCATGTCACTGACAGCGTGGGAGAATTCTCCTGCTCTCTGCCATCCCAGCATGAGAGAATTCTCCTGCTCAAGCGCTTTGAGATGACAGGCTGGATCACAGCTGAGCGCTGCCATCCTGCTTGTCATCCTTCAGAGACACTGCAGAGCGCAATTTAGAACATTAAAAAATTGTGTGTTTATTTCAATTAAAGGACTTTATTCTGGGTGTTGTGTTTTTTTAAATACTTTACTAGAAATTCATGGCAGTCATGTCTTATATTGGCGTGACCCCATGAATTTTCGGGCTTAGGGCCAGCTGATAATGCCAAGCTGGCCCTAACCCCTTTATTACCCAGTGAGCCACCTCACCAGGGCCTTGGATGAGTTGGTTACAGCGCCAGAAGATGGCGCTTCTATGAACGCGCTATTTTCTGGGTTGGCTGCGGACTGCAATTTGCAGCGTGGGGGGGGGGGCAGAAAGCTTGGGCCTCCCTGCACTGCGGATTCCAGCCCCCAGCTGCCTAGATGTACCTGGCTGGACACAAAAATAGGGCGAAACCCCACGTATTTTTTTTTTAAATTATTTCATGAAATTCATGAAATGATTAAAAAAAAAGGGCTTCCCTATATTGTTGTGTCCGTCCAGGTACAAATAGGCAGCTTGTGGTTGGGGGCAGCCCGTTCCTGCCTGCTGTACCTGGCTGGACACAAAAATAGGGCGAAGCCCCACGGCAATTTTTTTTAATTATTTCATGAAATAATTAAAAAAATGGCTTCCCTGTTTTTTTTTGTTTCCAGCCAGGTACAAATAGGCATCTGGGGGTTGGGGGCAGCCCGTTCCTGCCTGCTGTACCTGGCTGGACACAAAAATATGGCGAAGGCCACGTCAAATTTTTGGTGAAAAATTCAATACAATTTTTTAAAAAAAACACATTTAGGGACTGCATCTTTATTAACCCCTCCACGTGAGGGGTTAATAAAGATGCAGTCCCTAAATTATTATTTTTTTTTATTATTTTTATTCGCCATATTTTTGTATGCCAGCCAGGTACAGCATCCAGGAATGGGCTGCCCCCAACCACCAGATGCCTATTTGTACCTGGCCGGACACAACAATATAGGTAACCCTTTTTTTTTTAATTATTTCATGAATTTCATGAAATAATTAAAAAAAAAATACATGGGGCTTCGCCCTATTTTTGAGCCTGTCATCTCAATGCCATCCCAGCGTGGGAGAATTCTCCTGCTCAAGCGCTGAGCGCAGGAGAATTCTCCCACGCTGTCAGTGACGTGCATGAGGTGAGCTGAGTTCATTGGACATGACCTCGGCTCATCTTTATGCCGTCACGGCGAGACACTGAGGAGCACAAGCATGCCTGTGCTTCTCAGTGTCTGCGGCATGGCAAGCTGGATGGCAGCTTTCGGCTGCGATCCAGCCTGTCTTGTGAATGTAGCAGAGCTGAAGCTGTCATGGGAACCATGGAAAGGTAAGGATGATGTTGCTTTATTATTTTACTTTTATTGCAGAAGACATTGGCTTCAGCTGGAATGGGTGTGATGGTAAGTATGGTTTAATTTAGAACAATAAAGAATTATGTGTTTATTTCAATTAAAGGACTTTATTCTGAGTGTTTGTGTTTTTTTTTTAACTTTGACTATGGGGTTAGTAATGGGGGTGTCTTATAGACGCCTCTCCATTACTAACCTGGGCTTGATGTCAGCTGGCATTATAAGCTGAAATCAACCCCAGCCCTATTACCTCACTGCCACCCCAACAGGGCAGTGGGAAGAGCGAGGCTAAGTGCCAGAACTGGTGCTTCCTATGGATGCGCCATTTCTGGGGCGGCTGACGGCTGGTGTTTCTAGCCTGGGAGGGGGCACCCTTCCTGGGCTATTAATATCAGCCCCCAGCTGTCTGCCTAGCCTTTGCTAGCTATTAAAATAGGGGGGACCCCACGTCATTTTTTTGGGGGTCCCCCATTTTAATAGCTAGTTAAGGCTAGGTATTCAGCTGGGGGTTGATATTAGTAGCCTGGGAAGCTCCGTGGGTATTATCCCCTTCCCAGGCTTCAAACATCTGCCCCAGCCGTCTGTTTAACCTCCGCTAGAGACTAAAATTACGGGGAACCCCACACCAATTTTTTTTTTAATAAATCCTTTATTTTAACACTAAATGACAAGTACAGTAATCAACACTATCACTGTACTTATATATGTGACTGACATGTTTCTATGTATCTAATCTATGTGTGATGCTCTATTCTTTCTGTTATAAATTGTCGGGTACAAATGCTGAATTGCCGGCCGGCTTTTTTAAAGAGACGGTGCATGAAAACACTATTATTTTTTTAAATAAATCATTTAACACTAAATGTCGAGTACAGTAACCAACACTGTCACTGTACTTCTTATATATGTGACTGACATGTTTCTATCTATCTAATATATGTGTGATACTCTATTCTTTCTGTTCTAAATTGTCGGGTACCGGTGTATGCCGCTGCTGAATTGCCGGCTTTTCATGTTTTACTGTGAGCACTGTTCCCATCGATTTGGGCAACCACTGTAATGCCACAACCACCATGGCTGTGGCATTACAGTGAGTGGCAGACAATCCCTGCATGATTGGTTCTCTAAATAGCGCCAGACATGCAGGACACGCTTTTGGTGCACGAACAGTTATCGAACATACCCTCGAACAGCTGAATTTTTTGCAAATCGTTCACGTTCGTCGAAGGACTCGAACACCGCCCAAAACAGCATGAATTTGAGATCGGCGAACAGTTCTAGTCGAACACCGCTCATCTCTAATTATGGCGTCATTGCCGCTCACCATCTTGCTGGAGTCCTCAAAATTTGGGAGGATGGTACATATGTCTGACATCCATGTCCACTCCTGAGGTCTTATGTGTGGCATCTGTCCTGAATACCGACAGCTTTGTTGATGTTGGTAGTCAACAACAGCCCTTTTCTGCTCACAAATCCCTCCCAACATCTGTAATGTAGAGTTCCAACGTGTGGGGACATCGCAGATCAGTCGGTGAGCTTGAAGCTGCAAATGCTGCTGAAGCATGTCAAGGGCGGCGGAATCGGTAACAGACTTTCTAAAATGGGAACAGAGGCGGCGTACTTTGACAAGCAGATCCAGCAGATTTGGGTAGGTTTTGAGAAACCGCTAAACCACGAGGTTAAGCACATGGGCCCGGCATGGTACGTGTGTGAGCTCGCCTCGCCTCAGAGGCGCCACCAGGTTATGGCCATTGTCACACACGACCTTGCCTGGCTGTAGGTTCAGCGGTGTCAGCCACAGATCTGCCTGCTCTTTCAGAGCTGTCTACAATTCTTGAACATTGTGTGCTTTGTCACCTAAGCATATTAGCTTCAGCACAGCCTGTTGCCGCTTGCCCGAGGCAGTGCTGCAGTGCTTCAACCTTGTGGCTGATGTGGTCATTTCGGAGATGGAAGCTGAAGAGGAGAATGACTTGCAGGAGCTGTAGAATGTGGGGGCAACCCTGATTGACCCAGGGTCCACAATCCTCTGTGTCGGGAGGATATGTTCAGTCCCAAGGTCCGACTGGGTCCCGGCTTCCACTATGTTAACCCAGTGTGCCGTCAGCGAGATCTACCAGCCCTGCCTACAAGCACTTGTCCACGTGTCCGTGGTTAGGTGGACTTTACCAGTAACTGCGTTGTTGAGGGCACGGCTAATGTTGTGGGACACGTGCTCGTGTAATGCGGGGATGGCACACCGGGAGAAATAGTGGCGGCTGGGGACTGAGTACCGAGGGACGGCCGCCGCCATCAGGTTGCAGAAAGCTTCCGTCTCCATGAGCCTAAAAGGCAACATTTCGAGTGCAAGCAGTCGTGAAATGTGTGAGTTTAATAGTGTGGCCTGTGGGGCGTTGGCTGCATATTTGCGCTTGCATTCCAATGACTGTGGTAAGGACAACTGAACGCTGCGCTGAGACAAAGACGTGGACGTGCTTGTTGTTGGTGCTAGTTGAGAGTGTGCAATGACACGTACAGGATAGAAGGCATCTTGGCATGCGCCATGGACAGGGGATTGGCTTGCATGCACAACAGCCGAAGAAGCAGTGGTGTCACCCTCAGACACTGTTTCTGGATCCTGGGGTTCGGCCCACAAAGTCGGGTGCTTTGCTGTCATGTACCTGATCATGCTAGTGGTGGTCAAGCTGCTTGTTTTGCTACCCCTGCTGATGTTGGCCTGGCAGGTGGTGAAAATGGACTTTTTGGGGTTATCTGCAGAGTCTTTAAAAAAAAACAGATTCGGGAAGACCTAAAAATTGTACGGGCAACTTCAGTCATGTTGGCGTTACGAGGAACGCTTTTCCGCCTTGTGTCTGCGGCCACCACACTGCTTCTTCCTGCCTGTTGTGGTGCTTTGCCTCCCTCCCCCTGTGTGCTGCTGTCCTTGCTCTGTATGTCCCCCTGCCAGGTTGGGTCAGTTACTATATCATCCACCACCTTGTCTTCTACTTCCGCACCCTGGTCCTCCTCCTGACTTTCTGGCAATTGTGTCTCATCATCATCATCATCCACCTCTTGTGACAGTAATTGCACTTTTCCACCGTCGCCTTCATGTGACCGTGGCTGCTCTAATATTTTGGCATCGCTACACGGGTTCTCTTCTTGACTTGCTTGAAGCTGGCCTGGTGAGAGGCCTGAATCTACAAAAGGAAAAGTGAACAACTCTTCGGAGTGTCCAAGTGTGGGATCAGTTGTCTCCAGGCACTCGTCATGGTGGGAGGAAGGAGGATCAGGGTGAGGAATATGCGGTCCAGACTCACGGCTAATGGGACTTGACCGTGCGGAAGACTGGAAGCATTATCTGCTATCCAACCAACAAATTTTTGACACTGCTCTGGGTTCAATAGTGGTGTATTGCTGTCCCCTAGTAATTGGGACAGGAAGGTCGAGTGACACGATGTGGGTGTTTGATGTGGCACAATTTTAACTTGCCCACGGCCATGTCCTCGGCCTCTGAATGCACCATCACCATCACGTCCAATTTCCCGTCCTTTGCCACGCACCTTGCCCATTTTAAATGGAGGACAATATTTTCCACGTTCATGAGAAATGGCTGATTTTGGAACGCAGTTATATGTGACATGTCTTGATAGGAAATTCAATCTACCATAAAATCAAATCCCTTTTAATATATATCCCTTTAACACTCCTATAAACCAATTTAGTAAAATATGCTTTTGAAACAACTAGATCATAATAAGATTAATCAATAATCTCTAAGCAAAGATGCAAAGTTTACCCAAGCCACTGTGGAATTTGCAGGGGCTGCTTATCTTAGTCAAAATGCCCTTTTGAGGTCAGGTTGATCTAGGGAAAGCACATTGACCAACAAAACAGGTACATTGCATCAAGTAATTATATAAGTACATAGGTAAGCATTTTGTGTAATCGCCTGATTACTAATGATTGGATGTTAGTTGTTTATATTGTAAGATGATTGGTTATGTTATAATCTTCCTATGTCCCACCTACTATGTACAACCCACAATTTATACTATAAGAATTGTGCCCCAATACAATGGAGGCAGTTCTGTTCTAACATTGATCAGAGCTCTTGTGGCTACAATAAAACTTTCTTTAAAAGAAAAAGAAAGTGTGTGTACTCATCCTTTGGGAGACTGAGACGTTATTCCACAGCAGTCTGACAGAGAATCACGGTTTTAAATGGCAGGCCTGTAATTTACTAATATTATTTTACACAGAGACCTAGTGTGAATAGCTTGACAGCCACACTGCAACAAAATGAAAATGGAAGAAATGGCTGATTTTGGAACACTGTTATAGGGGATATGTTTGACAGAGAACCACGGTTTTAAATAGCAGGCCTGTAATTTACTAATATTATTCTACAGAGAACTTGTGTGAATAGCTTGACCAACACACTGCAACGAAATGGAAGGCAGAAATGGCTGATTCTGGAACACTGTTATAGGTAATATGTCTGACAGAGAACCACGGTTTTTACCCCTTAACAACATCTGACATACTAATACGCGTCTGTGCCCTGGGACTTAAGAGCCAGACCCGTATTAGAACGTCATGGCGATCGCGCGCGCACACAGGCTGTGCGGGCGCGATCGCCGCCGGGTGTCAGCTGATTGTCACAGCTGACACGCGATACTATGTGCAGAGAGCTGCCCTGCACCGCTTCCAGCACATTAACCCCCGCGATGCTGCGATCGAAGTCGATTGAAGTCGATCGCAACATTGCGGGGGCAAGGGGAGGTGATCGCAGATACTCACCTCCACTTCCGACTTCCAGCGCTGTCTGCAAAGGCTTCCCGGGTGTTGCCATGACGACCCGATGTCGTCATGACAACATCCGGGTCACCAGGCAGCAGGAAGATTGTTTGGACATGCGCAGTGCATCTCCAAACAATCTTCTCCCCGTCCAGCGCTGACAGCCTGCATGACACAGGGATGGTGCTGCATTCCTGTGCCATGCAGGCGATCAGAGAAAAAAAAGTGAAAGTCCCAGAGTGGGACAAAGTAAAAAAGTGTAAAAACACCCAGAAAGTGAAAAAAAAAATTAAAAAAAAATAAAAAAAAATAAAAAAAAATAATCCACCAAAAATAAAAATATAATGTACCCATCAATAAATATTATTATAAAAAAAAAAAAAAAAAAAACAATAAAAGTACACATATTTGGTATCACCGCGTCCGGAACAACCTGACCTATAAAACTGTCCCACTAGTTAACCCCTTCAGTGAACACGGTAAAAAAAAAAAAAAAAAAACGAAGCAAAAAACAATGCTTTATCACCATACCGCCAAACAAAAAATGGAATAACACGCGATCAAAAAGACAAATATAAATAAAAGTAGTACCGCTGAAAACGACATCTCGTCCCGCAAAAAACAAGCCAACATACAGCTCCATCAGCCGAAAAATAAAAAAGTTATAGCTCTCAGAATAAAGCTATGCTAAAAAATAATTTTTTCTATAAAATTGCTTTTATTATGTAAAAGTGCAAAACATAGAAAACCAATATAAATGTGGTACCGCTGTAAATGTACTGACCCAAAGAATAAAGCTACCTTATCAATTTTACCACACATGGAACAGAATAAAAAAAAACAAAAAAAACACAATTCCTGAATTGTTGGTTTTTGTTTATTCTGCCTCCCAAAAATCGGAATAGAAAGCGATCAAAAAATGTCACGTGCCTGAAAATGACACCAATAACAACGTCAACTCATCCCGCAAAAAACAAGCCGTCACATGACTGTCTGCCAAAATCTGGAAAAATTATAGCTCTCAAAATATGGCGATGCAAAAACTAGATTTTACAAAAAATGCGTCTTTTAGTGTGTGACAGCTGTCAGTCATAAAAACCCCATATGATTCTGGTACTGCTGTAATCACATCGACCCGAAGAATAAAGTCGTCTAATCACTTATACCGCACGAGGAACGGCGTCAAAAATAAACTCTTGGGTGAGGATTGGGCTAGGGTTAGGGCTGGGTTTGGGGTTAGGGTTGTGCTAGGGTTAGGGTTGTGCTACGGTTAGGGCTGGGGTTGGGGTTAGGGTTGGGGTTAGGGTTGTGATGGGGTTGGGATTTTTTTCAAAAGAAAAAAAGATGACGATATGGCGACTTGTGTTGAGCGCAAGTGCTCGCTACTTGAGTTGCATCGGGTGCTCTGGTATGCATTGAGTATCGTGGGTATTTGAGTGACATGCCCCATAGGCTTTGCGGCCAAAAAAACTTTACAGGGATTGCCTGCCATGCACGAGCGATCCCCGCATGTTTTTTTTTGGGTGTCTAATAACCGTGAAACATGCGGAGCAGGGACTCGAGCATGTCACTCGAGCACACGCTGTACATGGTGCATACCTGAGTACTCGATGCAAACTCAAGTAGTGAGCACTTGCGCTCAAGACTAATGACAACTTATTCAATATGATGACCTTATGTAAACAAATTCTGTGTCTTACCTCTGGGTTTAAAATGTTCACTATACACCTTAATAAAATCCTTGAGGGGTATAGTTTCCAAAATGGGGTCACTTGTTGGGGAGCTCCACTGTTTAGGCACATCACGGGCTCTCCAAACGCGACATGGCATCCGCTAACAAATTGAATGGAAAATCAGCTCAAATTGTTAGCGGACGCCATGTTGCTTTTGGAGAGCCCCTGCGTGCCCAAACATTGGAGCTCCCCCACAAGTGACCCCATTTTGGAAACTAGACACCCCAAGGCACCTATATAGATGCATAGTGAGCACTTGGATCCCCCAGGTGCTTCACAAATTGATTCATAAAAATGAAAAAGTGTTTTTTTTTCACTTTTTCATTTTTACGAATCAATTTGTGAACCACCTGGGGGTTCCAAGTGCTCACTATGCATCTAGATAGGTGCCTTGGGGGGTCTAGTTTCCAAAATGGGGTCACTTGTGGGGGAGCTCCACTGTTTAGGCACATCAGGGGCTCTCCAAACGCAATATGGTGTCCGCTGACAATTTGAGCCGACAATTTGTTAGCGGATACCATGTTGCATTTGAAGAGTCCCTGTGTGCCCAAACATTGGAGCTCCCCCACAAGTGACCCCATTTTGGAAACTATACCCCCCAAGGCACCTATATAGATGCATAGTGAGCACTTGGAACCCCCAGGTGCTTCACAAATTGATTCATAAAAATGAAAAAGTGTTTTTTTTTTCACTTTTTCATTTTTATGAATCAATTTGTGAAGCACCTGGGGGTTCCAAGTGCTTACCATGCATCTAGATAGGTGCCTTTGGGGGTCTAGTTTCCAAAATGGGGTAACTTGTGGGGGAGCTCCAATGTTTGGGCACACAGAGGGGCTCTCCAAACGCAACATGGTGTCCGCTAACAATTTGAGCCGATTTTCCATTCAATTTGTTAGCGGATACCATGTTGCATTTGGAGAGTCCCTGTTTGCCCAAACATTGGAGCTCCCCCACAAGTGACCCCATTTTAGAAACTAGACCCCCAAAGGCACCTATCTAGATTCATAGTGAGCACTTGGAACCTCTAGGTGCTTCACAAATTGATTCGTAAAAATGAAAAAGTGAAAAAAAAAACACTTTTTCATTTTTACGAATCAATTTGTGAAGCACCTGGGGGTTCCAAGTGCTCACTATGCATCTATATAGGTGCCTTGGGGGGTCTAGTTTCCAAAATGGGGTAACTTGTGGGGGAGCTCCAATGTTTGGGCACACAGGGGCTCTCCAAACACAACATGGCGTCCGCTAATTATTCAAGCAAATTTTACAATCAAAAAGTCAAATGGCGCTCCTTCCCTTCCGAGCCCTGCCGTGCGCCCAAACAGTGTTTTTTCCCCACATATTGGGTATCTGCGTGCCCAGAGGAAATTGCACAACAAATTTTGGGGTCCATTTTTTCTTGTTACCCCTGTGAAAATAAAAAAAATTGGGTCTAAAGTAACATTTTTGTGAAAAAAGTTAAATGTTCATTTTTTTCTTCCACATTCAAAAAATTCTTGTGAAGCACCTGAAGGGTTAATAAAGTTCTTGAATGTGGTTTTGAGCACCTTGAGGGGTGCAGTTTTTAGAATGGTGTCACTTTTGGGTATTTTCTGTCATAAAGACCTCTCAAAGTGACTCCAAATGTGATGTGGTCCCTAAAAATATGGTTTTGTAAATTTTGTTGGAAAAATGAGAAATCGCTGGTCAACTTTTAACCCTTATAGCTCTCTAACAAAAAAAAAATTTGGTTCCAAAATTGTGCTGATGTAAAGTAGACATGTGGAAAATGTTATTTATTAACTCTTTTGTGTGACATACAGTACAGACCAAAAGTTTGGACACACCTTCTCATTTAAAGATTTTTCTGTATTTTCATGACTATGAAAATTGTACATTCACACTGAAGGCATCAAAACTATGAATTAACACATGTGGAATTATGTACTTACAAAAAAGTGTGAAACAACTGAAAATATGTCTTATATTCTAGGTTCTTCAAAGTAGCCTTCTTTTGCTTTGATGACTGCTTTGCACACTCTTGGCATTCTCTTGATGAGCTTCAAGAGGTAGTCACCGGAAATGGTTTTCACTTCACAGGTGTGCCCTGTCAGGTTTAATAAGTGGGATTTCTTGCCTTATAAATGGGGTTGGGACCATCAGTTGTGTTGTGTAGAAGTGAGGTGGATACACAGCTGATAGTCCTACTGAATAGACTGCTAGAATTTGTATTATGGCAAGAAGAAAGCAGCTAAGCAAAGAAAAACGAGAGGCCATCATTACTTTAAGAAATGAAGGTCAGTCAGTGCGAAAAATTGGGAAAACTTTGAAAGTGTCCCCAAGTGCAGTTGCAAAAACCATCAAGTGCTACAAAGAAACTGCCTTACATGAGGACCTCCCCAGGAAAGGAAGACCAAGAGTCACCTCTGCTTCTGAGGGTAAGCTTATCCGAGTCACCAGCCTCAGAAATCACAGGTTAACAGCAGCTCAGATTAGAGACCAGGTCAATGCCACACAGAGTTCTAGCAGCAGACACATCTCTTCAACAACTGTTAAGAGGAGACTTTGTGCAGCAGACCTTCATGGTAAAATAGCTGCTAGGAAACCACAGCTAAGGACAGGCAACAAGCAGAAGAGACTTGTTTAGGCTTAAGAACACAAGGAGTGGACATTAGACCAGTGGAAATCTGTGCTTTGGTCTGATGAGTGCAAATTTGAGATCTTTGGTTCCAACCACCGTGTCTTTGTGCGACGCAGAAAAGGTGAACGGATGGACTCTACATGCCTGGTTCCCACCGTGAAGCATGGAGGAGGAGGTGTGATGGTGTGGGGGTGCTTTGCTGGTGACACTGTGGTGGATTTATTCAAAATTGAAGGCATACTGAACCAGCATGGCTACCACGGCATCTTGCAGCGGCATGCTATTCCATCCGGTTTGCGTTTAGTTGGACCATCATTTATTTTTCAACAGGACAATTACCCCAAACACACCTCCAGGTTGTGTAAGGGCTATTTGACCAAGAAGGAGAGTGATGGGGTGCTACGCCAGATGACCTGGCCTCCACAGTCACCAGACCTGAAACCAATCGAGATGGTTTGGGGTGAGCTGGACCCCAGAGTGAAGGCAAAAGGGCCAACAAGTGCTAAGCATCTCTGGGAACTCCTTCAAGATTGTTGGAAGACCATTTCCGGTGACTACCTCTTGAAGCTCATCAAGAGAATGCCAAGAGTGTGCAAAGCAGTCATCAAAGCAAAAAGTGGCTACTTTGAAGAGCCTAAAATATAAGACATATTTTTAGTTGTTTCACACTTTTTTGTTAAGTATATAATTCCACATGTGTTAATTCATAGTTTTGATGCCTTCAGTGTGAATGTACAATTTTCATAGTCATGAAAATACAGAAAAATCTTTAAATGAGAAGGTGTGTCCAAACTTTTGGTCTGTACTGTATCTCTCGAATTTAAAGGCATAAAAATTCAAATTTTGAAAATTGCTAAATTTTCAAAATTTTTGCCAAATTTCTGTTTTTTTCACAAATAAACGCAAGTGATATTGAAGAAATTTTAACACAATCATGAAGTACAATATGTCCCAAAAAAACAATCTCAGAATCAGGGGGATCCGTTGAAGCATTCCAGAGTAATTACCTCATAAAGTGACAGTGGTCAGAGTTGTAAAAATTGGCCTGGTCATTAATGTGCAAGCCACCCTCGGGGCTTAAGGGGTTAAATAGCAGGCCTCTAATTTACTAATATTATTCTACACAGAGACCTAGTGTGAATAGCTTGACCGACATGCTGCATGAAAATGGAAGAAATGGCTGATTTTGGAACACTGTTATAGGTAATATGTCTGACAGAGAACCACGGTTTTAAATAGCAGGCCTGTAATTTATTAATACTATTCTTCACATATACCTAGTGTGAATAGCTTCAATGACACACTGCAACAGAATGGAAAATGAGGCCAATATTTTCCACATTCAGTTCAAATTTCTGGATTTTTATTGCTGAAATATGGAACAGATCTGGCTGTATTATGCAGTGCTAGCAAGCAAATGGGGCAGAAAAAATGGTGTACTCTGGATTGCTTTTTAAGCAAATAACCAGGATTAAGATGAAAAAAAAATTTGCCCTGGCCCCTGATATCTGGGGCTATGTCTACAAATATCGGTAATTATTACAGCAGCAGCAGACAGGACATTCAATGGACCCTCTTGCGCTATATGCACTGCAGTCTGCCACATACACTGCCTGCCTGCCTAACTCCTGCCTAGCACTGATTATATTCAGCTGGATTAGTCCTCAGAAGGACTGTTAGTTCAGATGGATATATATATATGTTGTGGAATACCTATACTAACAGGACGTTCAGTGGACCCTCTTGCACTATATGCACTGCAGTCTACAACATACACTGCCTGCCCAACTCCTGCTATCACCTTCACCACTGAAAATATGCACCTGGATTAGTTCTCAGAAGGACTGTTAGTTCAGATGAATATTTACAGTATATGTTGTGGAATACCTGGCTACAGCATTACAGTGCGTGGCAGGCTATACCTGCATGTTCATTGGCTCTCTAAAGAGCGGCAAACATGTGGGGGGAGTCAAGTTCCCGCCCGAGCAACCTGGAAATACTCGCCGAGCTTGTCGAGCACAGTGATGCTCGAGCGAGTACCGAGGAGTGGCGAGCACGTTCGCTCATCACTATTTATTGTATTTTTCTAATTTTGGGTGGACAATGGATGGAATAACTATGGAGCCCGATGTATTTTCATACACTGCTGAGGAAGAAGAAAGGATCCTGGGTGCTCTGGAAGATGATGTGATGTTTCTGAGTACATCTTCTATAGCTGATTTAAAACACAAGTATGAGAATGATTCAAAAAGAATGACAACACTACAGCTACATTTAACTACCTAGGGACAATACTATATAGTACGAAAAATACCACTGGGTCTGCGATCTAATATAAGACCTAATTTATTTGGAAGCAATGTGACTTTTGTTCTCACTTTAGTACGATATCTAATAAGTATGCTATGGACATTATCCTTTTAAACATAGATTTTTTGCAACAAGAGATTTTGAAACTAACAGAATATCACTGAAACAGAGGAAAAATTAAAATCACAAATTAAAGCAGAGGATTGGGATATTTTTAAAGATTCAGTGACAATAAAATGGATTTAGAGGAAGTAAAATGCCGTAAATGGAACCGGGATATGGAGGACTAATCAAACTGGCCATGTATATAACTGGCAAAATGAAGTAAGTAATACCTCGTGGAATAGAAGAGGTTATATAAGTAATGAATGATACAAAATCAAAAAATTGTAATTTGGAAGAACTCTCGTATGTATATGATAATTTTATTCCCCTTAGATTTGGACTTGGCACAACAAAAAGGGATCAATAGAAAAGGAGAGGAGGCAAGTGGTACTGGAGACAATAGAAAAGCGAAACAAGAGAAAAGCAAGCCACGCCAACAGAGACAAGTAACAACATGAAAAAGAGAGATGAACTAGTGGTAAATATATCCAATAAAGTGTTAACTGAATCACAAGAGACTGTGCTGAACAAGTGTTTAACACTTAGCCCAAGTAGACATGTGAACTGGTTCCAATTAGAATTAGACCTTCAGAGATTTTTTAGAAACATTAAGCTAAAAATTTGGTTTGCTAACAATACTGCTACCTCAAAACCTTGCACTAGTGAACTTAGCTTACAACAGGTATATAAAGGCACGTTTACACCGCCACTAAATGTACCAGCAATTGTAGCATTTATTGAGGCAGTACATTGTGATGTAGAAATATTATAAAATTATATGAATACATTTCTTAAATATCCAAATGTAACTAATGAGGAATCAAAGGCTTTACTGGATCTTGTCCTTAACAACAACATTATAATAAAACCTGCAGATAAAGGTGGTGCAATCGTTATCATGGATAAGAAAGTTTATATTGAGGAAATCAGAAGACAAATGAGTGTTGGGGAGGTCTATGAAAAAGTTGATAGGAATCCTAAGTTTGAATTTTTAAAACTTTTTAGGAAAATTTTGTCTGAAGCTTTATAAATGGTATAATTGATAAAGATCTACATGATTACCTTTTGATGGAAAATCCTACTACGTATGTATTATATGTATTACCTAAAATACATAAATTGTTAAACAACCCACCGGGTTGACCTATAGTTTCGGCCATGGATTCTTTGACTAGTAGAAATGGAACCTAACTAGATAAGGAGTTGAACCCACTGGCCAAAAATTCCCTGTCGTATATACGCGATACCTCAATTTTTTTTGTCTAAATTACAGAATATAGAATTGGTTAGAGAGATTATTTTGGCTTCATTTGAAGTAGTCTACTTATATACTTCTATAGATAACGGAAAAGGAATTGAGGCCATAAGATGAAGATTGTTACTTACTGAATTTACTGATACCAGTCAACAGTTTATTATTAGGCTCTTGGAATTTGTACTATATCATAATTATTTTTTGTTTGGTGATGAATTCTTTTTTCAAAAACGTGGGACAGCGATGGGGGCCAATAGGGTCCCCGCATATGCAAATATTGTCATGGCAACATTGGAGAAAGACGTCGTCTATGTGTCCCACCACTTCAGACATGTATTGATGTGGTGGAGATACATAGACGACGTTTTCCTCCTCTGGACGGGTACACAGGCCGAATTAGATAATTTCCATATGTATCTAAATCAGATTGATATGACTATTAACTTGTTGGTAAGTTCTAATGATGCAATACAGTTTCTGGATGTCCTTGTCACATAAAAGGATAAAAAATTAATGACTTCCCTTTATGTTAAACTGATGGACTTTAATGATTTTTTGAGATATAACAGCCATCAACCAAAACAAACAATACGGTCATTACCTTATAGCCAATATATAATAATTGAAAGGATTGAGGGTGATGAAAACAGATTACAGGGGCTATCCACAAAAACTTTTGCATAACCAAAAAGAAAAGGTTCAGGGACTGAACAGGAGTACTTTACTCAATGTGGTCAATAAAAATACAAATAGGAAAAGAGTTCCACTGGTCTCAACTTATGCTGAAGAGAGCAAAAAAAAATGCAAAAATAATTAGGGACCACTGGAAAATCTTGGGAAGTTGTTTGACTAATCTCTCTGAATTCAAAACGGTCTGTCACTGAAGCTGCGCTTACAGCAGCAGTCATTGTGTTCTGGCATACTGTCTGGATGGTCGCATTTTGGCACCATTCAGGTTGTAAACCAAATATCGCAGAGATGGATTACAGCATGGGACAATATGTAGGACAAGTGAGGGATATTGTTGTTTTTTATTTTTTGTTTTTTTTACAGATGACATGGGCGTCAGGGGATTAAGTGTAAGGCGAGTCTAAATGTGTTTTTTTTTAATAAATTTTGAAAACAGTTTTATTTCAAATAAAGGATTTTATTCTGGGTGTCTGTGTTTCTTTAAAAACTTTTACTATGGGGTTAGTAATGGGGTCATCTTATAGACTCCTCTCCATTACTAACCCCTGGGCTTGATGTCATCTGCCAATACAAAACTGACATCAACCCCAACCCTATTACCCCACTTGCCACTGCACCAGCGCAAGTGGAAAAAGCGGGGTCTAAGCACCAGAATTGGGGCATCTTATGGCTGCACCATTTCTGAGGCAGCTGAGAGCTGACGTTTTTAGTTTGGGACAGGACCAATATCCATGGCCCCCTCATATGCTATTAATATCAGCTCGTAGTGATCTTCCTAGCATTTGCTGGTCATTAATTATAGGGGCCCCCACGTCAATTTTTTTGGGGGTCCCCCATTTTAATAACCAGTAACGGCTAAGTATATAGCTGTGAGCTGATAATAGCATGGGAAGCTTCATAGGTATTACCCTCTTCCCAGGCTATAAACATCAGCCCCAGCTGTCCGCTTTCCCTCTGCTGGTTAATAAAATTTAGAGGTATCCCACGCCATTTTTTTCTGAAATGTAATCATTTATTAATAAATTATATGTACAGTAAACTACAAACATAAAGTACTAATTATATATCTCACTCACATATTTCTATGTATCTTTATATCTATCTATCAATATATCTATCTGTCTATCTATCCATAAGTTTATCTATCCATATCTGACTGTCTATCTATATATCTATCTATCCATATCTATCTATCCATATATTTATGTATCTATTCATATATCTATCTATCCATATCAATCTATCCATATATCTAGCTATTCATATCTATCCATATATCTATCTATCTGTATATCTATCCATATCTATCCATAAATCTTTTGTTGTAGCTGTTTAGTTCTGCCATAAAGTCAAATTTGACAGATCACCAGTGAGGCTGCATTATGAGATTAGGTCCTCAAATGACGAGCGCTCGGAGAAAGAACTGCACACTTGTTGCGAGCAAATCAATTTCTGTTTATTCACACAAAGAATACTATCTCTTATACCATTTACAAGCAATGCAACTCAATGTAGCCCATGTAGCCCCCACGAACCTTGTTACCCAGGTCATGATGACTTTATTCACCCTGTATCCATAACATGTTTTTGCAGAAATCTCAAGAATATTAAATATGAGATAAGAAGCATAAAAAACTTGAGTGTGTGACTATCTAAACAAAATATAAAACAGAGAACAGAAGAGAGAAATGTAGGCATTTAGAGAAAGGTAAAAATGTAGAAAAGAGAGGAAAAACATTAACTATTCTATATCACTATCTATCCATACATATATCTATCTATCCATATATCTATCAATCCATCTATCTATCCATATATCCATCTATCTATCCATATCTATCTATCCATATCTATCTATTTATGCTAATAAAGGAACCGACCAATAGCCCTAAAGGTTCCCAGGATATTATCATCAGCTGACGGCTGCTTGCTTAGCCTTTATTGGTTATTATAGAAGAGACCCCCTGGGACGAAACAGCTTCTTATCCTAATCAGCCAGACATTTAGATTTATTAAGCCAAGAGAAATACACTATTATCTTTGTGTTGACTTGTGAATATATGTGGGCTTCTTTGACTGGTCAAGAACAGTGACTCAGGGTCAAACAAGGATGTTTGTTACTATGCTAATTGCATATTGTACCAAAGCCAGCTAGATGTTGATTTAAAGCGTCCCCCTTGCTTTACCAACTATATACATTGATTAAATGCACAAACAATGAGAACTTGAGCCCTGTGGAATATTATCATCTCTAACCCTTGACCTGTGGATTTATACTTGAAAGGACACTTGTAACTATTTAAGACTATTTAAGAGACATATGCCTGTGTAGCATCCAGAATTGAAAGAGAGAATCAAAGATCAGACAGTCTCTTCAAGACATCAGCTTGGTAACTTGGCTTTATCCAGAGAGACACAGATTTCGATTTTTCATGATTCCGGCCTAAGGGTACACGGCCATGACTGGAAAGAAATGGATCTGCTCCATTGACCATCAGAGAACTCATGGATACATTTTGGGGAAACCAGGCTGGGACAATGAAGTCACCTGTCCCCATGCATATGTTGTTTGGGGTTGTCAGGTGGGACCCTCCGGTTGCCTGGAACCCATTGAGACATTCGGAGAAGCCAGATTGGGACCAGACAATCATTTGGCCCCATGGAAACTCTTGGAGAGGCCAGGGTGGGACCTTCGGTTCTCCTGGCCTTGTACCTTGATTGACTGTCAGCTTCCTAAGCTTGACATGGGGACCCTCTATATTCACTAACCAGCAAAGGCTAAACAGACTGCTGCAGGCTGATATTAATAGCCTAGGAAGGAACCATTAGGTTCAAATGTTCCCTGGCTACTAATAACAGCCAACAGCTGTTTGCTCAGTGTTTACTGGCTAGATTTAAGGGCGACCCAAAGAAAAAAATGACATAGGGTCCCCCTATAAATTCTAACCAGCAAAGGCTAAACTGACAGCTGTGGGCTGATATTAATAGCCAGGGAAGGGGTCACGGATTTTGGCCTTCTCCGAGGCTAATAACATCAGCCCTCAGCCTCCCCAGAAATGGAGCATCAATATAAGATGCGCCAAATCTTACTAACCCCATAGTGAATGTTTTTTAAATAAACACACAGCCTGAATAAAATACTTTACTTAAAAAAAAAGTCCACACCATTTTCTAACACATTTATTTAAAAATAAAAACACAGTTAATACTCCCCCAACGCCCTATCCGCTGAAGCCATTGTCACCAGTAAAAAAACAAAAATAAAAAACAACCCTATCCCTCACCTGTCTGACGTGATGAAATAATCCAGAGTGTCCCATGAAGATCTGGGTCAGTTCTAGAACAGTCACATCAGCAACTACTGATGTGACAGTTCTAGAGGACAGCAGGCTATACACTGACACAGAAGTGTTATCGCTCCTGTGTCAGTGTATTGCGCTGAGCTGCAGTGAGTGAGGTCATTGGAGTTCAATCAGCAAATGAGCACTGGTGACCTCACTTACGGCACTACCGCTGCGTGAGAATTTAACTCAAGCAGAGAGGTGCTGTAAGTGAGGTCATCGGAGCTCATCAGCTGATTGAACTCCAGTGACCTCTCACAATTACGCTCCTGTTAGTGTATAGCCTGCTGCTTGATGATCCGATCATCGTGGGACACTCAGTATTATGGAGGATAGGTGAGTATATGGTGGTTTATAATTATTATTTTTTTACAGGTGACATGGCATCGGGGATTACGCATTAGGTGAGTATAATGTGTTTTTTATTTTTACTTTCAGCAAAGGTGCCGGCTGATTGAGAGGCTACTCCCCCATCAGCAGCGCCTGCGCTCGCTGTTTACAATGACAGCAGGCATCGGCTGATGGAGGTAGTAGTCTCATCTGCCGATGCCTTTGACCCATGATAAGTTTTTTACCGTGGGTCACAATGACAGCTGCGGGATCACACTGACATCTGACAGCATGATCCCGCAGCACTCTGATCTGTGGTAACTATGTTACCACTGATCGGAACCCCTGTTTCCAGCGCTGTCACACCCGAACAGTAACACAGACTACTCGAGGAAGAAGGTGTTCGGTATGGACCCCGAACTTTACTGTTCGGGTTCGCCCATCTCTATCCACTATTTCTTTCAACATGAGACTACCATTATTTTATAAACAATCATCTTTTCTATCTCATAGATAAATTTGACTTGCAACTATTTAGAATATGATTAGTTATGCCGATTCTTGTCATGTCACTGCATTGTTACAGTTTTGCTCCTGGTGGTGGAAAAATCTTTTTCTTCCTCTAAACTGCAAAATACAACCCATTCTCGCTTTCCCTAGTAGCTCAGTGTGTTATTAGGTTGATTCCCAAGCGAAAGGTCACTGGTTTGAATTGAGGAGCAGTCATGAAAAAGATTTTCCAAGAAAAGAGAAGCAGCAGCATCCAGCTCATCAATAGCAGTCTCTTGGCAAGAAAATTGCCAAACTGCATCATGTGAGTGCCATGATAGTTGGAAGAATACAAAATGAAGTCTGTCCATCCATTCAAAAGCCAAGAGGTAGAAGTTCAGGCAAAATATTGTAGTTAATAATTCGGTTCATCACAAGATCTAGTGTCGGACAGGGGTGCCTGGGGCCCACAAGAGGAATTGATCCTCGGGGCCCACCCTACAGCAATATGCAAATACCTGATAGCGGATATCCCATTTATAGTGGAGCGTCTGCTGTAAATCACAGGCAGCTCCTGCACATATACTGTGCACATACTATAACTGGGATGTACAATTACGGTAGTTTGCAGTAAAGGGGTTCTTTTATTAAAACAAGTTATCACCGATCCAAGGGCTTCACAGGATAGGTGATAACTTACTGATCGTTTGGGTCCGAACATTGGAAATCACACCGATCGGAAGAATGGGGAAGTTTTATCCCTGTCAGGGCACTTATCCCCATTTTAAAATGCAGCGGCAGGTGGGACGTCTGACCGCAGCTCCATTCATTCTCTTTGGGGTTTCCAGAAAAAAAGCAAGAACAGCCACTGAGGGAGTGAATGGATCAGTGGTCAAGTCGCACATGAGCTACAGTGTAATGGGGATAAAAGCTCCACATTCTACCAATCAGTGTGGGTCCCAGCAGTCAGTCCTACACTAATCAATAATGTATCACTTATCCTGTGAAGAAGTGATTACTTGTTTTCCCCGGAGAACCTGTTAGAACCTTGCTGTTAGGTTTTTTTTCCTTTGCTGGTCACATGACCTTGTTGGCCTATTTAATCCTGCTCCGCCCTTCTGGCTTTGCTGGACTTTATTGTATATCTACTTTCTGGCTAGCCTGTGCTCTGTATCTAACTCTGTTAGTTTGCTTGGTCTACGGACCTCTATGTTCTATCTATTTTGTTTGTTCGTCTGTCTGCTACTATTTCTGTTAGGAGGTGTCCCATATTCCTCCCAGTCCTTAGTACCTGTAGGGATTTCCTCCCCACATCTATAGGTCTTCGTACAGACTAGATTAGGACTTTAGCAGGTCTGATCGCAGGATCAGGTTCCCTGTTACATCGTAGGGATTCAGCTGAGTCTTATAGTAGGGACAGATCTCCTCTCTTTCCTTAGCTTTGGTAGCAGAACATAACAGTAAGTCCAGCCTGCAAATTCTCTAAGGAAAGATTTTTTTTTTTTTTTTTTTTTTTTTGTTCCATCATGGTGTCGGTTCAGGATTTGGCTAAACACCTGCAGGGACTCTCTCTGGAAGTGGCCGAGCTCCGTCAGCACGTGAGTAACTGTCCTGGAGCATATTTCTTGGAGCCTAAGGTATGTTTGCCGGATTTATTTTTTGGTGAACATAGAGAATTTTTTTCATTTAAAAATGCTTGCTTATTGTATTTTCGTTTGAGACCCAAGTCCTCTGGGGATGAATCCCAGCGCGTAGGGTTCATAATGTCACTTTTGCGCAAAGAGCCTCAGGAGTGGGCCTTTTCTTTGCAACCTAGTGATACATGCTTCAGATCAGTGGATAGTTTTTTTTCTGCTTTAGGACTATTATATGATGATCCTGACCGTGTCGCATCAGCTGAGACTGAGTTGAGACGTCTAAAACAAGGATCTGGTACTGTAGAAAAATATTGTACACATTTTCGTCGTTGGTCTACTCAAACAGGGTGGAACGATTCTGCTCTGAAAAGTCTATTTCTTGCTGGGCTCAGTGAAAGGGTTAAAGACCTGCTAATTGCTTATCCTACACCTGAGGATTTACAACAGGCTATGCAATTAGCTATACGGGTGGATAGGAGACTGCGTGCTAGGGTTAATGAGAGCAAATCCTCTGCTATGTCAGTTTCTGGTTATGATAATGTGTGTACTAACAGTGGTGAACCGATGGAGATTGGATCGGTGGCACCTCGCTCTCAAGAAAAAGACCGTCGATTTTCAGAAGGCTTGTGTTACTATTGCGGAAAATCTGGTCATTTGATTAAAGGCTGTGAGCTTCGTATGAAGAAAGAAAAAAAAATGGTCAGTCACGCCCGTATTGCCTGTTTAAATTCCAAGGGTATATTTTTAGCTGCTTCCACGATTGCTCAGGAAAAATTAATGGAATTTCGGGTGTTTGTTGATTGCGGGTCTACATTGAATGTAATTGATGGGGGATTCGTGGAAAAACTCAATTTAAAACCTGAACCTTTATCATCCCCCATTGCTGTGGTTTCTGTGGATGGCTCCCCTTTGAAGAATATTACTCTCAAGGTCAGTGAATTTCCTCTCACTATTAATGGTGTTCACCATGAGAAATTGGATTTGGTAGTGTTGAATAACTTGCCTTCTCCAGTAATATTGGGTTTGCCCTGGTTAAAATTTCACAATCCTGTACTGGATTGGTCTACCAGTGAAATTAAATCCTGGAGCCATAAATGTTATGACAAGTGTTGTAACGGGCGTATTGCAGCTTTGGATAGGGGAGAATTGCCTGTTCCTATTCAGGATTTTTGGAGAGTTTTTTCTGAGAAGGAATCGCAGGTTTTGCCTCCCCATAGAGACTATGATTGTTCTATTGAATTTGTCCCTGGAGCGACTCTTCCTAAAAGTCGTTTATTTAACCTTACTATTCCTGAGAGGAAGGCTTTGGAGGAATACATACAGACAAGCTTGGCCGCCGGTCACATTAGGCCCTCTAAGTCTCCTGTGGCGGTTGGATTTTTTTTTGTAAAAAAAAAGGACGGTGGTTTACGTCCTTGTCTGGATTTCCGTGAGATTAACAAAATTACGGTACGCAATCCTTACCCACTGCCATTGATTCCTGATCTGTTTAACCAGTTATTGGGGGCCAAGTGGTTCTCTAAAATTGACCTTAAGGGGGCATACAATCTGTTGCGCATGAAGGAGGGTGATGAATGGAAGACTGCTTTTAACACTCCTGTGGGTCATTTTGAGAATCTGGTTATGCCTTTTGGTCTTACTAATGCTCCTGCATTTTTTCAGAATCTGATTAATGACATCCTTAGACCTTTGATTGGTAAAAATGTGGTTGTGTATTTGGATGACATTTTGATTTATTCGCCAGATCTGGAGTCTCATTGGCGGAGCGTGCGTGAGGTATTACAGTTATTAATGGACAATTCGCTTTTTGCTAAGCTGGAGAAATGTGAGTTCGCTGTACAGAGAATTAGTTTTTTGGGCTACATTATCTCCAGCAAAGGTTTTGAGATGGATCCGGTTAAGGTTCAGGCTGTGCAGGAATGGCCTAGGCCTATTGGTTTGAAATCGATACAGAGGTTTTTGGGTTTCGCCAATTACTATAGAAAATTCATAAAAAATTTTTCTAGTATTGTCAAACCTCTGACTGATCTCACCAGGAAAGGTGCTGATGCTGTTCAGTGGTCTTCTGAGGCCATTGAAGCTTTTGTGTATCTCAAGGAGAGGTTCACCTCTGCTCCCATCCTTATGCAGCCTGATGTTACTAGGCCGTTTTTGGTTGAGGTTGATGCTTCCTCTGTGGGGGCTGGCGCAGTATTGTCTCAGGATAACGGGGATGGATTACATCCTTGTGCCTTTTTTTCCAAAAAATTTTCGGAGACTGAATTGAATTACGATATTGGTAATCGGGAATTATTGGCTATTAAACTCGCATTTGAACACTGGCGCCACTTCTTGGAAGGTGCGGAATTTCCCGTTCAGGTTCTTACGGATCATAAAAATCTGATATATCTTGATGCTGCCAAGCGCCTGAATGCCCGTCAGGCTAGGTGGGCACTGTTTTTCTCGCGGTTTAATTTCTCCGTTACTTACATCCCTGGTACTAAGAATGTTAAGGCGGATGCCTTGTCTCGCAGTTTTTCTCCCATAGTCGGTGCTGAGAAAGAGGAAAACATTTTACAAGAAGGTGTTGTGATAGCTGCTTTAGACTCCGTTTTGGAAGATGAGATTCTTAAAGCACAGGAGAATGCCCCATCTAACACTCCTCATGGGAGGTTGTTTGTGCCTGGGACCTTTAGGAGAGATTTGTTTGTTGAGTGTCACGAATCTCGGTTGGCAGGTCATCCCGGAATCTCTGAGACCAAGAGACTGGTGGGTCGCAGTTTTTGGTGGCCTGGATGGCAGAAGGAAGTCATTAAGTGGGTGCGCCAATGTACTATATGTGCTAGATCCAAGTCCTCACATACTCCTGCTGCGGGGTTGCTTTGTCCTTTGGAGGTCCCCAGTGCTCCTTGGACACATTTGGCTATGGACTTTATAACTGACCTTCCCCCCTCTGAGGGTTTTACTGTCATCTGGGTGGTCGTGGACCGTTTTAGCAAGATGTGTCACTTGGTTCCCTTCGTCAAACTGCCCTGCGCTAAAACTCTCGCTAAGGCCTTTGTCAAGGAAATTGTCAGACTTCATGGCGTTCCTACTGACATTGTTTCTGATAGGGGTCCTCAGTTCGTGGCTCGTTTTTGGCGTGCCTTTTGTGACAGGCTGGGAATTCATTTGTCGTTTTCGTCCGGATACCATCCTGAATCTAATGGCCAAACAGAAAGGAAAAACCAGGATGTTGAGCAGTTCTTGCGTTGTTTTGTGGCAGACAATCAAGAGGGGTGGTCTGAGTTTCTGCCACTTGCCGAATTTGCTCTGAACAATCATACATCTTCTTCTGCTGGTTGTTCGCCTTTTTTTTGTTGTTCTGGGAGACATCCGTCGTTTGGGTCGTTCTCCAAGTTGGGATCTGCCGTGCCTGAGGAGGAGAATTTTTCCGGTGATTTGGAAAGAGTTTGGACGGATGTGCGTGGTAATCTTCAGGAGGCCAACAGAAAATCTAAAGACTACTTTGATAGGAAACGACAGGAGGTTTTGTTCGCTGTTGGTGACATGGTTTGGTTGTCCTCTAGGAATCTGCGGTTGAGGATTCCTTCTAAGAAATTGGGTCCCAAGTTTGTAGGGCCCTTTAAGGTGCTTCAGGTTGTCAACCAATCTGCTGTTAGGTTGGAGGTTCCTACCTCCTGGAGAATTAATCCGGTCTTTCATGTCTCTCTGTTAAAAAAAGCTGTCGTGTCGGATGGTGACGCCTCTGCCTCTGTTCCTCCGGTGGTGGAGGACGGGGAATATGAAATTTCTCGCATCCTTGACTCTAGACGGTATAGAGGTAGTTTGCAGTATCTTGTGGCCTGGAAAGGTTTCGGACCCGAGGATAACTCTTGGGTGAGGTCAGATGATGTTTCCGCGTCCAGACTTATCAGAGCGTTTCACAGGAGATTTCCTGATAAGCCTGGTCCTAGGGGATCCGGAGGATCCTCTTAGAAGGGGGGGTACTGTTAGAACCTTGCTGTTAGGTTTTTTTTCCTTTGCTGGTCACATGACCTTGTTGGCCTATTTAATCCTGCTCCGCCCTTCTGGCTTTGCTGGACTTTATTGTATATCTACTTTCTGGCTAGCCTGTGCTCTGTATCTAACTCTGTTAGTTTGCTTGGTCTACGGACCTCTATGTTCTATCTATTTTGTTTGTTCGTCTGTCTGCTACTATTTCTGTTAGGAGGTGTCCCATATTCCTCCCAGTCCTTAGTACCTGTAGGGATTTCCTCCCCACATCTATAGGTCTTCGTACAGACTAGATTAGGACTTTAGCAGGTCTGATCGCAGGATCAGGTTCCCTGTTACATCGTAGGGATTCAGCTGAGTCTTATAGTAGGGACAGATCTCCTCTCTTTCCTTAGCTTTGGTAGCAGAACATAACAGAACCCCTGTAAGTGCATCTTGGTCCAAGTATTTAATCACTAATGGAAATAGAATCTTCTACTAATTCATTTCAGAGAAAACAAATGACCGCCATACATAACACAATCCACTGTACCAACACAAATAGTACCACATACAAGGGAGAAATACTGCCACACCATGACTGGACTACATATTACCACCATATAGTGACTGAATAATACTACATACAAGGTAGAAATACCACTACACCATGACCAGACCACATATTACCACCACAAAGTGACTGAATAATACTACATACAAGGGAGAAGTACCACCACACCTTGACCAGACCAGATATTACCACCCCATAGTGACCGAATAATACTACATACAAGGGAGAAATACCACCATGCCATGACCAGACCACATATTACCACCACATAGTGACTGAATAATACCACATACAAGGGAGAAATACCACCACACCATGACCAGACCAGATATTAACAGCATATAGTGTCCAAATAATTCCCCATCATTTCTCTCCCCCACCTCCATAATTGCTCTCCCCCATCCCCATCATTGCTCCCCCCAACCTCCTCCATCATTTCTCCCTTCCATCCCCATCATTGCTCTCCCCCACCTTCTCCAACATTGTCATATCGCCCCCACCTTCTCCATCAGTGTCATATCTCCTCCATCATTGCCATATCTCGCCCCACCACCTCCATCATCATTGCCATACAGTGCATTGTGAAAGTATTTGGCCCCCGTGAACTTTTCTACCTTTTGCCACATTTATGGCTTCAAATATAAAGATATAAAATTCTAATTTTTTGGGGAAGAATCAACAACAAGTGGGACACAATCGTGAAGTGGAACAAAATTTATTGGATATTTTAAACTTTTTTAACAAATTAAAAACTGAAAAGTGGGGCGTGCAATATTATTCGGCCCCCTTGAGTTAATACTTTGTAGCGCCACCTTTTGCTGCGATTACAGCTGCAAGTCGCTTGGGGTATGTCTCTATCAGTTTTGCACATCGAGAGGCAGAAATTCTTTCCCATTCTTCCTTGCAAAACAGCTCGAGCTTATTGAGGTTGGAAGGAGGGAGTTGGTGAACAGCAGTTTTCAGCTCTTTCCACAGATTCTTGATTGGATTCAGGTCTGGACTTTGACTTGGCCATTCTAACACCTGGATACGTTTATTTTTGAACCATTCCATTGTAGATTTTGCTTTATGTTTGGGATCAATGTCTTGTTGGAAGATAAATCTCCGTCCCAGTCTCAGGTCTTTTGAAGACTCTAACAGGTTTTCTTCTAGAATGGTCTTGTATTTGGCTCCGTCCATCTTCCCATCAATTTTAACCATCTTCCCTGTCCCTGCTGAAGAAAAGCAGGCCCAAACCATGATGCTGCCACCACCATGTTTGACAGTGGGGGTGGTGTTTTGAGGGTGATGAGCTGTGTTGCTTTTACACCAAACATATCATTTTGCATTGTGGCAAAAAAGTTTGATTTTGGTTTCATCTGACCAAAGCACCTTATTCTACATGTTTGGTGTGTCTCCCAGGTGGCTTGTGGCAAACTTCAAACAAGACTTTTTATGAATATCTTTGAGAAATGGCTTTCTTCTTGCCACTCTTCCATAAAGGCCAGATTTATGCAGTGTATGACTGATTGTTGTCCTATGGACAGACTCTCCCACCTCAGCTGTAGATCTCTGCATTTCATCCAGAGTGATCATGGGCCTTTTGGCTGCATCTCTGATCAGTCTTCTCCTTGTTCGAGATGAAAGTTTAGAGGGAAGGCCAGGTCTTGGTAGATTTGCAGTGGTCTGATACTCCTTCCATTTCAATATGATCGCTTGCACAGTGCTCCTTGAGATGTTTAAAACTTGGGAAATCTTTTTGTATCCAAATCCAGCTTTAAACTTCGCCACAATAGTATCTCGGACTTGCCTGGTGTGTTCCTTGGTCTTCATGATGCTCTCTGCACTTGAAACAGAACCCTGAGACTATCACAGAGCAGGTACATTTATACGGAGACTTGATTATACACAGGTGGATTCTATTTATCATTACCAGTCATTTAGGACAACACTGGATCATTCAGAGATCCTCACTGAACTTCTGGAGTGAGTTTTCTGCGCTGAAAGTAAAGGGGCCGAATAATATTGCAGTTTTTAATTTGTTAAAAAAGTTTAAAATATCTAATAAATTTTATTCCACTTCACGATTGTGTCCCACTTGTTGTTGATTCTTCCCCAAAAAAATAGAATTTCATATCTCTATGTTTGAAGCCATAAATGTGGCAAAAGGTAGAAAAGTTCAAGGGGGCCAAATACTTTCACAATGCACTGTATCTCCCTCACCACCTCCATCATTGCCATATCTCCCCCCACCTGCTCCATCATTGCCATATCTCCCCCCACCTGCTCTGTCATCATTGCCATAACTTCCCCCACCTCCTCCGTCATCATTGCCATATCTCGCCCCACCTGCTCCGTCATCATTGCCATATCTCCCCCCACCTCCTCCATCACCATGCCATGCATATCTCCCCCCACCTCCTCCATCACCATGCCATGCATATCTCCCCCTACCTCCTCCATCACCATGCCATGCATATCACCATACCTTCCCCATTGCCATCCCATATATCCCCCACCATGTCATATCTCCCCCCACCTCCCCATTACCATGCCATATATCTCCCATCATGTCATATCTCCCCCACCTCCCCCATTGCCATGCCATATCTTCCCCCACCATGTCATATCCCCCCCACCTCCTCAATCACCATTGCTCTCCCTAAAAAAAAAAACAACTTACCTCTCAGCATGCTCCCCAGCAGCACCATCCTCTGCTTCCTGCCTGGCATCTTTCACCCTGACCCAGGCTCACGCTGCATGATGACATCATCAAGAAGTGCGAGCCTGTGTCAGGGAAGAACTGCCGGGCAGGAAGCAGTGGTGAGGACGGATCCCTCCAGCTCCGCAACCATTTTCCTCCTGTCGGCAGCGGAGCTGAAGGGATCACTCCCTGCCCACTGCACAGGATGAGGTCAATCTGGCCATGGGCCCCCCGAAGCCTGGGGCCCCCAGAAGCAGGCCAGATTGCCCTCATCAGCCACACTGCAAGGGCCCTCCTGACCCTCCGGGCCCTTGCAGTGCGGAGCACCGGTGGCCATGTTAACCAGGGGCTACTGTGCGTCCTGCTCATGGGCCTGCTGAGGAGCCGGGCCCACCGGAGAATTCTCCGGTATCCCGGTGCCCCAGTCCGACCCTGACAAGGTCTATGGCGTGACAAACATGGCAGTGGAGGTGGCTTGTATGCTTTGTAATAGTGAGATCACAGATGTGCATGCAAACATCGTGTGACGTACATTACACAAGTCTGGAATCATGAATTGAATAAAGGTGAAGAAGCCTCAACTTCAATATAGTCATAAGAAGCACATGCTCGAATTTACAAAAAAAAAAAGAATAATGAACAGTAGAAGATTAAAAACGGGTGATTTGGAGCGATGAGACAAAAGTCAATAGACTAGGCTCTGATTGGCGCAAATGGGTCTGGAACAAACAAGGGAAAAAGAGGCTAATGGTTCAAGAAATTGAAGGAACTGTCAAATTTGGTAGAGGAAGCATGATGATATGGGATTATTTTACAGCCAAAGGTGTTGAATACTTGACGAGAATAGACGGTGGTCTCAATGTTGAGTTATATATGAGTACCCTACAAGATGAGTTACTTCGTACACTGGAGTACTATGGGTATGAAAAGGACGACATAGTGTTCCAGTAGGAAGCATACATTGACTGGCTATAAAATTATTATCTATAAAAGATGATTGTCTATAAAATGATGGTAGTCTCACGTTCGTAGCAGTTTTGGATGGGGAGATATGGAGGCTGAAAGTCAAAAGTTCAAAACATGTTACTCTTTTGCTCGTCAGTGTATAGCACAAATGATCGAACGATTGCAGCTTCAAGTCCCCTAAGGGGATTATTAAATACAATAAAACGTGAAAAAAAAGTTTTTAAAAATATGAAAAAAAATTTAAAAAACACAAAAGTTCAAATCACCCCCCTTTTGCCCCATTGAAAATAAAACAATTAAAAAAAAAAAAAAATATATATATATATATATATATATATATATATATATATATATACAGTGCATTGTGAAAGTATTTGGCCCCCTTGAACTTTTCTACCTTTTGCCACATTTGTGGCTTCAAACATAAAGATATAAAATTCTAATTTTTTTGGTAAGAATCAACAACAAGTGGGACCCATTTGTGAAGTTGAACGACATTTATTGGATATTTTAAACTTTTTTAACAAATTAAAAACTGAAAAGTGGTGTGTGCAATATTATTCGGCCCCCTTGAGTTAATACTTTGCAGCGCCACCTTTTGCTGCGATTACAGCTGCAAGTCACTTGGGGTATGTCTCTATCAGTTTTGCACATCGAGAGGCTGAAATTCTGGCCCATTCTTCCTTGCAAAACAGCTTGAGCTCTTTGAGGTTGGATGGAGGACGTTTGTGAAGCGAATAATATTGCACGCCCCACTTTTCAGTTTTTAATTTGTTAAAGTTTAAAATATCCAATAAATTTTGTTCCACATCACGATTGTGTCCCACTTTTTGTTGATTCTTCCTAAAAAAATTAGAATTTTATATCTTTATGTTTGAAGCCAGAAATGTGGCAAAAGTTAGAAAAGTTCAAGGGGGCCAAATTCTTTCACACTGCACTGTATATACACATATTTGGTTTTACTAAGTTTAGAAATGTCCGATTTATCAAAGTATAAATTATATTAATCCGATCGGTAAATGACATAACCAAAAAAATCAAAACCTCAGAATTATGTTTTTTTTTTATTATCACAACATTGCAATAAAATACAATAAGAGGTGATCAAAACATCCTATCTACCCCTAAATGGTATCAGTAGAACTGTCAGCTCAGGGTGCAAAAAATAAGCCATCACACAGCCTCACATCACGAAAAATTAAACATTACGAGTCTCGGAAAATGGCGACACAAGCGAAATACAAATTTCCGATTTTTTTTCACCACTTAAATGAGAAAAAAAACTATACATGTTTGGTATATGCATACTTGTATTGAGCTGGGGAATCATATTGCCATTTTACCATGTAGTGAACATGGTAAATAAAAAATCTAAAAAACCACTGTGGAATTGCACTTTTTTGCAATTCCCAGTTTCCAGTGAATCGCATGATAAATGAAATCATGTAAAAGTAAAACTTGTACCACAAAAAAACAAGCCCTCATATGGCTATATTGACATAAAAATAAAAAAGGTATGACTCTAATAAGATGGGGAGGAAAAAACGAAAATGGAAAAAACAGAAAATCGCAAGGTCGTGAAGGAGTTAAATAAATAAGGTCACCCACTCAGATCTGATTGTAGTCCCATTGATTGAAAACACCAGACGCTAATTTAACCTTCAAATTATCTGCTAATTCTTAAGGTTCACATTCTGGTACCTTTCACAGAGATGTGATATTGTGGATCACTTTCCTCAATTTCCTCAAGTATGATATTTTTGACTCTCTTTATCTACTTTTAGGACATGTGTGAAAATCTTATGTAGTTTTATGTCAAATTTGTACAGAATTAGGGAAAATTCTGAAGGTTTCACTACTGTGCTAAGCTTTTTAATGTTATATATTTACCCTGCTCTCTATTCCAAATATCTCTTAGGCTATGTGCCCACGATGCAGAAATGCTCAGGATTTTTTCCTCAGCGTTTCTGTATCTCCCTTGCAGAAAAAAACGCATGCGGATTGTACATGCGTTTTCCTGCCAGGGACATGCGGAAGTGAAGCGTTCTTCGCTTGCATTTCCGCATGCGGGTTGACAAGCGCTTTCCAAGCGATTTTAGCATCACTTGGAAAGTGCTTGTCAACTTGGTCACACTATATAAATCCATGCAAACGGCATGGATTTATATAGTGTGACCCGAGAGAATGTAAAAAAATAAATATATACTTACCCTCTGATGGCCCTCGCTGTCTTGCTTCACAGTCCCGGCTGCCGGCAGCGGTACACTGAAGTACCTGCCGACGTCAGCGTCGTCGCATGACTATGACGTCAGCGCAGGTCCTTCAGTCCATCACGAACTGAACTGCCGGCAAGCAAGGAGTAGTGCAGCTGGGGCCGGCAGAAGGTAAGTATCATATTTATTTTTTATTTTATTCTTTTTTTTTACAGGTTCTATGGTACCCAGGTCCGGAGGAGAGTCTCCTCTTCTCTAGACCTGGGTACCAACCGCACATTAGAACTCATGGAATGCCCATCTACATATATAGTGATGCGTAATCCATGCGATCTAATGCAAGTCAATGGGGCGAAAACGCAGCACTTCCGCAAAATAATTGGTAGTGCTGCGTTTTTTTCCGCAACGATAATCCGCAGCGGAAATTTCCGCAGCATGTGCAAAGCACATGCGGATTATCATTGGGGAACATGGCAGGTCTTCTACCATGTGTTTTTTAAGCGTTTCTGCAGCGTTTTTGCTGCTGCGGAAACGTTTAAAAAACGCATCGTGGGCACACAGCCTTATAGTATAAGTGATACAATTATTGGTATACCTCATTACCTTTACGCTACTAAATGGGATGATTCTGTATATCCATTGAGAGTTCTGTCAGATTGTAATACCCTTTCACAAAAATTAAAACTTTGTTCAAATTAATGCATGCAGAATTTTTTTTTACCGCGACTATTAAAAAGTTGGTTCCAAAACACATACATTTTATAATAAAAATAGAAATTTGTATTTAATTATGTATTCAAGCAGAATTATATTGTTTGGATACTCAGTTGAATCAGTAAAATAAATAAGTATAAAACCAAGGTATGCATTTACTCTAAATTGTGAACTTGCACTCCTAGAAAATGATAGGATTAAACAGTCAACATAATGGTAATATATCGCTGACATTGGTCCAAATACCAAACCATTTTAAAAAGATTATAAAAAAAAATACAAAACCTCTTTTTTTACCTTACATTGTTAGATTGACTGCACCAGTTATGGAGCATATTAAAGGAAATGGCTTTTTATTATTTTATAGAATTACATATCCAGAGCTGGAAACGTAGCATAGTCGCCTTTTGATCTTGAGTGAGGATTTTTAAGTTTATAAACAAAACAGATAGGAAAGGAAACGATGATTAGATATCTATACTTTATAGAGAATGCACTTAGATTATCAAAAGGGATTTCTGTGAAAGATCATAACCTTAAAAAATGGACGACTAAAATAACTTTAAAACTGTATATTATTTAAGAAATGAAAATTTTTCATTATCGTATCGTTCATCCGCAGTTTATTTAGTCCTTTAAGGTAAAATGTATGCTTGTTTTTGTTAAGCAGTTTAATAGTATATGACATAAACTATATGGAAAACAGTATTAGGATACACTACTTAATCATTGAGTTCAGTTTTTTCACTAATTTACACTGATGCCACAGATTTATAAAATCCAGCCCTTACCAATGTAGTCTGCCTTTAAAAATATTTGTGAAATAATAGCTCGCTCTAAAGAGACCACTGATTTTGAGCATGGCATTGTAATAGGATGCAACTAGAGATGAGCGCATCTTTTGAAATTGAAATATGCCAACGTCAGCCAATTTTTTTCAAAAACTTGATTTGCGATGAATAAATTTGCACAAATTTCAATACTGAATAGCTTACAATTTGCTTGTATGATTCCCATGGGGCAGAAGAAAGAAAGAGAGAACCTTGCTGACCATAAGATATTAAACTCTACAGATGAGAGAGAGAGCTCTCTGTGTTATGTTCTGCAACTTAGAACTAAGGAATAGGAGGGAAAAGCTGTCCCTGCACTGAGACTCAGCTTAACCCTATGCTGGGGTGGGTGCCCTATTCCTTATGAATAGCCCCACCGAAACTCCTGAAGTGAACTCAAAAGAACACCTGTAGGAAGGGGAAAGGGGTCCCTAAAAGATCTAAGGACTGGGAGCAAAAGCAGGAGACCTCCTAACAGAAAAGTTAGTTGCAGAAACGAAAATTAAAGGAAACAAAACTGGTGGAACAAGAAGTCCCAGGATAACAATAGTCCAAAGCAAGAAGAACTAACAAGGCTACTTAGCCAGAGAATGAGCATTACAACACTGATGTCCAGTGGAGAATGGGAGCCAGGTGCTGAGTAATAAAGAGTGCAGAGATCATGTGTCCAAGAAACCCAGCACCAGGTGAAAAGACTAGAAGCCAGCAAACCACAACAATATGGCCGATAGTAAAACAAAATAGATTCTAACAGTACCTCCCCTTTTACGAGGATTCTCCAGATCCTCTAGGCCGAGCCTTACCAGGAAATCTCCTGTGAAAAGCCTTAATTAGCCTTGAGGCTGAGACATCCTCGGCCTTGACCCAGGAATTATCCTCGGGGCCGAAACCTCTCCAGGACACAAGATACTTTAATCTTCCTCAATGCCACCTGGAATCCAAAATGCGAGAAATCTCAAATTCACCGTCCTCATCAACAGGAGGAGCAGTAGGCTTCGCCTGCTTATCAGGCGGGTCCGTCTTCTTAAGTAACAACACATGAAAAACAGAATTAATCCTCCATGACTAGGGAATACCCAACCTCAACAACCTTACAATCTGAACCACTTTGAAAGGACCCACAAATTTAGGCCCCAGTTTTTTAGAAGGAATCTTCAAGCGAAAATTCCTAGAGGACAATCAAACCATATCCCCAATAGCAAACAAGGACTCCTTTCTTTTTTTGTCTAAATACCTTTTTGATCTCCTGTTAGCCTCTTTAAGGTTCAGATGTACACTGGTCCAAACGCTCTCCAAATCACCAGAAAAATTGTCCTCCTCCGGTACAGCAGTCCCAACTTTGGAAAATGGACCAAAAGATGGATACCTGCCCGTACAAAAAAAAAAAAAGAAAAAGGAGAACAACCAGCCGAGGAAGAAGTATGATTATTAAGGGCAAACTCCGCAAGTGGTAGAAATTCTGACCACATTTCCTGATTGTCTGCCACAAAACATTTCAAAAACTACTTGACATCCTTGTTCTTCCTCTCAGTCTGTCCATTGGACTCTGGATGATAAACCGATGAGAATGACAAATGAATTTTCAATCTGTCACAAAAAGCATGCCAAAAGCGAGCCACAAACTGTAGTCCTCTATCCTAAACAATGTCCGTGGGAACACCATGGAGCCTAACAATCTCCTTCACAAAAGCCTTAGCAAGAGTCTTGGCGCAAGTTAACTTGTTGAACAGAACCAGATGACACATTTTACTAAAACGGTCCACAACAACCCAGATGACAGAAAACCCCTCCGATAAAGGCAGATCGGTGATAAAAGTCATGGCAAGGTGCATCCATGGCGAACTAGGAACTTCCAAGGGGCATAGCAACCCAGCAGCCAAAGCGTGAGAGGCCTTTGACCTAGTGCACACATAACACTGATGCACCCACTTAATGACTTCCCTTTGCCCCCCTGGCCCCCAGAAACTCAGACCGATAGACTTCCTAGTTTCCGAAATCCCTGGGTGACCTGCCAACCAAGACTCATGACATTCAACAAACAATGCTCTCCTCAAGGCTCTAGGCACAAACAATTTACCACACGGAGTGTTAGTTGGTGCCTCACTCTGAGCTCCTAGGATGCTATTCTCCAACTCAGAATCCAATGCGGCCACAACCACCCCTCTCTGCAAAATACACTCCTCCCTTTCAGCACTCACCGCTGGAGAGAAACTATGAGACAAAGCGTCAGCCTTAACATTCTTTGTCCCCGGGACAAAGGTTACAGAAAAATTGAACCGGCCAAAAAACAGTGCCCACCTAGCCTGACGGGCATTCAAACGTTTAGCTGTGTCCAGATAAATCAAATTCTTATGATCAGTGAAAACCTGTATAGGATGTCGAGCCCCCTCCAAAAAATGTCGCCAATGCTCGAACGTGAGTTTAATAGCCAACAATTCACGATTCCCAACATGATAGTTGAGCTCTGTCTCAGAAATTTTTTTTGAAAACAAAGCACAGGGATGCACCCCATCCTCACCCTCCTGGGACAGAACTGCCCCTACGCCTATAGATGAGGCATCCACCTCAACCAAAAATGGCTTGGTCTCATCCATCTGGATAAGAACAGGAGCAGAGCTGAACCTCTCCTTGAGATACTCAAAAGCTTCAATAGCCTCAGTGGACCATTGGGCTGTATTAGCACCCTTCTTGGTGAGATCAGTAATGAGTTTAGCAATGACAGAGAAATTCTTTATGAATTTCCTGTAATAATTGCCAAACCCCTAAAACCTCTGTACAAACTTCAAACCATCAGGCCTCGGCCACTCCAGCACAGCCTGAACTTTCACCGGGTCCATCTCAAAACCATCACAAGAGACAAAGTAACCCAAAAGACTAATTTTCTGGACAGCAAACTGACACTTCTCCAATTTAGCAAAGAGTGTGTTATCTTTCAGAATCTGAAGAACTTCGTGGACTCTCTGCCAATGGGACTCAAGATCCGATGAATAAATCAAAATGTTATCCAGATAAACAATAACACTCCTACCGATCAAGGGTCTCAGAATGTCATTGATGAAATTTTGAAAAAAATGCAGGGGCGTTAGTAAGCCCAAAAGGCATCACCAAACACTCAAAATGTCCTTCCGGGGTGTTAAAAGCTGTCTTCTATTCATCTCTGTCCTTCACCCACAGCAAATTATATGCCCCACGAATGTCAATCTTAGAAAACCATTTAACTCTCGTCAATGGGTTAAACAAATCCGAAATAAATGGTAACGGGTAAGGATTGCGCACAGTGATTTTATTAATCTCCCAAAAATCCAGACATGGCCTAAGACCCCTATCCTTCTTTTTGACAAAAAAGAACCCAACCGCTACAGGAGACTTAGAGGGTTTTATGTGACCTGCAGCTCAACTAGTCTGAAGGTACTCCTTCAAAACCTCCCTCTAGGGAATTGTCAGGTTAATCCACCGACTCTTAGGGAGCTTAGCATCAGGGACGAAGTCAATAGCGCAATCGTAATCTCTATGAGGTGGTAAAGCTTTCGACTCCACCTCCGAAAAAAACCTCCAAAAATCCTGAATGGGTTCAGGTAACTCCCCCTTCACAACAGCCGCAATGTGAACATTACAACACTTACCATAACACCCCTGACCCCAGGATCTTATGGAACCAGACGACCAGTCCAGCAAAGGATTATGCACTTTTAACCAGGGCAACCCCAGGACGACCGGGGAAGGCAACTTAGCAAGTACAAATAAGTCAATCTGCTCCTGATATTCCATATTCATAGTAAGAGGAAACCCAGTGACCTTTCGAAGAATGCTCCCATGCTCCAGGGGAGTATTATCAATCACCACCATAGGAAAAGGAGACGACGAAGGTTCAGAATCAAACTTATACTTTTCAAGAAATTGTTGATCAATCAAATGAAATGCAGAACCACAATCCACCATAACCTGAAACTCAATCAAATTACCCTGACAGATGTATTACCAGGAAAAAACACCCCAGCAGAACGTAAAAACGAAATGCGAATGGTTATTGTGTTATTTCTACTGACCATTTTATTTTCTTTCCTTAAGCGAACCTCACATTGCTTTAAAAAATGATCAGCCTTACCACAATACAAGCAAAGTCCCTCAGAGAACCTCCTGTCCCTCTCCTTGGAACGAGATGACATTGCCCCGACCTGCATGGGTTCCCCAGTGTCGGCAGGAATATCGTGAGAAACAGAATCCAGCAATACAGGAAACTTCTCCTCATTCTGTCTAGCCCTCAGTCTTCTATCCACACGGATAGCTAACTTCATGGCAACTTGCAGAGTATCAGGTGCAGGGAATGCAATGAGCAAATCTTTAACCCTTTCACTCAAGCCAGCCAGAAACTGAAACTTGAGTGCAAGGTCGTTCCACCTGACCTCTGCAGACCATCATCTGAACAGGGTGCAATAACTCTCAGCATCAAGAGAACCCTGATTGAGACATCTGAGCTCTGCCTCAGCTGATGTAACCCGATCAGGATCATCATATAGCAAACCCATGGCATCAAAAAATGTCTCTACAGAACTCAAACAATGATCATCAGGAGACAAGGAAAACACCCAGTTTTGAGGTTCCTTAAGCAATAGAGACATAATAATTCCTACACGCTGTAGTTCACTACCAGAAGACCTAGGCCTGAGCCGAATATACAACAAACAAGCATTTTTAAATGAAAAAAATCCTGTCGTTTCCCAGAGAAACACTCAGGTAATCCTACCCTAGGTTCTTCATAGCGTTCTGCAGGGTATTTACTCGTGTACTGCTGAAGATCGGCAACCTCCAGAGTCAACCCTTGCTAAGCGTTGAGCAAGCTCCCGGATGGTAACCATACTGAAGAAAATCCAGGAAGAGGAGAGGAGAAGAAACCCCCCCCCTTTTTTTTTTTAAACGCAGCTGGACATACTGTTATGTTCTGCAACTTAGAACTAAGGAATAGGAGGGAAAAGCTGTCCCTGCACTGAAACTCAGCTTAACCCTACGCTGGGGTGGGTGCCCTATTCCTTATGAATAGTCCAACCGAAACTCCTGCACAGAACTCAAACGAAGACCTGTAGGATGGGGAAAGGGGTCCCTAAAAGATCTAAGGACTGGGAGCAAAAGCAGGAGACCTCCTAACAGAAAAGTTAGTTGCAGAAATGAAAATTAAAGGAAACAAAACTGGTGGAACAAGAAGTCCCAGTTTAACAATAGTCCAAAGCAAGAAGAACTAAACAAGGCTACTTAGCCAGAGCATGAGCATTACAACACTGATGTCCAGCGGAGAATGTGAGCCAGGTGCTGAGTAATAAAGAGTGCAGAGATCATGCGTCCAAGAAACCCAGCACCAGAGGAAAAGACTAGAAGCCAACAAACCACAACAAGATGGCCGATAGTAAAACAAAATAGATTCTAACACTCTGCTGACCATAAGTGCTTACATTCTAAGGCCGGTTTCACACGTCTGGAAATTTCTGGTGCTAGAAAAACCCTTACCAGACATATCCCTGTCCCGTGTGTCTGTGTGGTGAACTTGTGACAACCATGTATATAAAATAATAAAATTCTTATGCTCACCTGTCCGGAGATGTCCCCTGATGTAATCCTCTAACCGCTGACGCCGAGGAGCCGGGGAGAATGAGCAGCTCCAGTGAGCGGACCGTGGAGCTGCACTGAGCTCAGGAGTGGAGTCCTGTCACTCAGTGAGCTCCACTTAGTGCAGGGTCCCTCTCTCTGGAGCAGCTCATTCTCCCTGGCTCCTCGTGCATCAGGAGCTTCATGCCATGGTTTCTATGGTCAAGCATCTGCTTGCAATCCTTACATCAGTACTGTAAAACAAATTGGCATTGGTCTCTAGCGCAGTCTAACGCCCCCTTCACACATCCGTATAAAACCGGTACTGGAAAAAAGAGTACCAGTGTAATCAGAGTTTTGGATCAGTGTGTCATCAGTGTTTTTCCAGTATGGCAAAGTAAAAAAAAATTTCAAACCTTCTCCTATACTTTACAATGTTAAACAACTATAGCACATAGACGGTGCGGGGATGCCATCCATGTGCTGCATGTTTTTTACACTGACACATAGACTTGTATTGGCCTTCGTCATCCATGCTGCTGGTAAAAAACAGACATGTCTCAGTGTGCATAGCAGCGCAGATTATTATGGGTAAATGTGATATCTGTGAAAAAACGCATGCCACACGTACTGAAAACACAGGCATGTGAAGGGGGCCATAACCCCTTAAGGACCCTGGGATTTTCCGTTTTTGCATTTTTATTTTTTGCTCCCCTTGTTTCCAGAGCCATAGCGTTTTTATTTTTTGGTCAATATGGCTGTGTGAGGGGTTATTTTTTGCGGGATGAGTTTTACTTTTGAACGACATTACTGGTTTTACCATATCGTGTACGGGAAAAAAATTCCAAGTGCGGTGAAATTGCAAAAAAAGTGTAATACCACAGATGTTTTTTTTTTGACCACATTCACTGAATGCTAAAACTGACCTGCCATTCTTATTCTCCAGGTCATTACGAGTTCGTAGATACCAAACATGTACAGGTTCTTTTTTATTTAATTGGTGAAATAAAATTCCAAAGTTTGCTAAAAAAAAAAAAAAAAATGGCGCCATTTTCCAAGACCCATAGCGTCTCCATTTTTTGGGATCTGGAGCCAGGTGAGGGCTTATTTTTGCATGCCAAGCTGAAGTTTTTATTGATACCATTTTGTGGTAGATCCAATGTTTTGATCGCCTGTTATTGCATTTTATTGCAATGTTGCGGCGACCAAAAAATGTAATTCTGGCGTTTAGAATTTTTTTCTCGTTACGCTGTTTACCGATCAGATTAATTATTTTTTTATATTGATAGATCGGGCGATTCTGAACGCGGCGATACCAAATATGTGAATGTGTTTTTTTTTAATTATTTTATTTTGAATGGGGCGAAAGGGGGGTGATTTAAATTTTTATATTTTTTAAATTTTTTTAATATTTTTAAAAACATTTTTTACACTTTTTGCTTGCTTCTATAGTCTCCATAGGAGACTAGAAGTAGCACTTGACTGATCGTCTCTTCTACATAGAGGTGATGAGCAAATCACCTCTATGTAGCAGAAATGC
The DNA here is from genome assembly GCF_046119375.1 of Phyllobates terribilis. Lineage (NCBI taxonomy): Eukaryota > Metazoa > Chordata > Amphibia > Anura > Dendrobatidae > Phyllobates > Phyllobates terribilis. Next base: position 805,234,410 of record NW_027362761.1, read on the forward strand.
TCCTGTGCTATGAGCGCCAACCACTAGGTGGCGCTCATAGCAATCAGCACATGACAACCACTGGAGTCTGCTGAAGACCCAGGGTTGTCATGCCCACCCATCAGTGATCCGCGATCAGGTGACGGGGTCACCGATGGGCAGGGTAAGTGACGCACTTCCGGCGCGGCGATGTTAAATGCCGCTGTCAGACATTGACAGCGGCATTTAACAGGTTAACAGCAGCGGGTGGATCGCAATTCCACCCGCAGCTGTTGCGGGCACATGTCAGCTGTAATAATCAGCTGACATGTGCCCGGTTCAGTGTGGGCTCAGAGCCGGAGCCCACGCTGAACAGGGGGTGACAGCCTGGTGCGTACTAATAAGCCCCAGGCTGTAAAGTGGTTAATGTTTTCGAAGGAGTGATGAATAATTTTTATCTAACAGTCTGATGGTCAAGTCTGGGATTGGCAAATGTGCAGTTTTGAGCGAGCACTAAAATGCTTGGGTGCTCGAAGCTCGGGACGAGCTTACCGTGATACTGGGGTGCTCGACCCAAGCAACAAGCCCAATGTTAGTCTGTGGGAGACCCGAGCATTTTTGCGGCTGCACCCCCGGCAATCTGCAGAAAGCCTAAAAAGTGCCCAAAACGATAGTGACAGTGTTCAAATGACATGGGGACAGAATGGGGATCGCCCCTGGAAGCATTTCTGACCCCCAGGTCACTACTGTCAACAACGTGGTCAGAGGTATTAAACCACTTTTACAGGCTCACAATAAAACGTTCAAAAACGAAACTGAAACGGTTTTACTGTGAAATATGTTAAGGAACTTCCTTTCCAGGGTAAAGACTTGTGTATAAAGTAAAATAAATAACCAAAAACAAAAATACTCCTGCACACCTTGGGCTATGTTCACAAGTAGCATTTTTTATTCGTTTTTGCACTTTTGTATTGCTTTCAACCGTGACAAATGCATTCAACGAGAAATGTAATTTTAACATTTTACAATCTTATCTGGCCATGTGCTGTGTGACACATGCATACAGTGCTGAAAAGACATGGGAACAGCATGGGGAAGACCCCTGGAAGCATGTCTGACACCCAGGTCACAGCCTAAAAGTGTGCCCATCAGAAGTGATCCTTGCCGCATCAGAAGATGCAGATTTTCAACTATCCCTGTGCAAGTCCTTGTCCCAGGGCAGTGTTCAATTGTACCTCCCCCATTCCTTGCAATGCAAGCGCAAGTATGCAGCCTGCCACCCACCCACCCCCAGGCTGCAATACCATACTGCTAGCTTGCACTTGAAATGGGGCCTTTTTGTTTGGAGGAGGCCGAAGATGGCCACTACCTCATGGCTGCTTCGGCAGCAAGGTATCCATACTCAGTCCCCAGCCGCCCTGTGGCCGGGTGTCCACGCTCGGTCCCCAGCTGCCTGGGGACGGCCGGGTGTCCATAAACGGTCCCCAGCCGCCCCTATTTCTCCTGTCAACTTCCCCCACACTTTTCTTAGCCTGGCCTGCTTTAGGGCAGCATTGGACGAGCCCAACAGAGAACCAGACTCCTCCAGTGGGCCCTGGCTTCTCCATCAGGGGAGTTGAGAGTGCAAAGGTGAGGAGCATGATGATGATGATAGAAGTTAGCATCTGCTTTGTTTTCTTGGAATGCAAGCGCATGTATGTAGTAGCGGCTAGGCCTGAAGTGGTCATCGTTTTGGCGCATATCCTACCTCCTCCGAGGATTGCTGGATGTTTTCCTGCTACTATCCCAGTTCTATGACTCCCGTTAAAACAAAGCTTCAGGTGATGAATGATGGATGAGGAGGTGGCAAAGGAGAAAGAGCAGGAGGAACAAGGACCATTCACATCAATATCAGGCCAGTCAACCACACATGTTTTGTAGGATATGTTTCTGTACCAAAAGGAGCGGTTCGGCTACACAGTTATAGGGCATACAGTGAGTGCAATGCCTACCAAAAATTTCGAGGCACTCCAATGCCCCTTAGAAGTGACATGGAGGTCAGAGAGCCTTAACTAAACCATTTTTTACATTTATAGCAACTGGGTCTCCTGTGCACTGTTGGCCTAAGCAGTAAATGGAAGGCTTTCCAAAAATTATGAGGAACTGCAATGCCCCTTAAAACAGAGGTGGATTACAGCATACTAAAAACCTTCTATCCATTATTGGGGAGTGTGTGTCCCTTAGTGTTCGCCTATGTATTGAAAAGCAAAAGCTGACTAAAATTAGGAGGAAATGCAATGCCCGTTGGAAGAGTCGTGGAGGTTAGAGTTAATTAAAAACAACATTTCAATGCCCCTTGGAAGAGACGTGGAGGTCGCAGCAGCTTAACAAGACGGTTTTAATGCCCCTTCGAAGAGTGGTGGAGGTCACAGTGCTATAAAAAGACAATATCAATGCCCTATGGAAAAGTGCTGGAGGTTGCAGTAGCTTAACAAGACGGTTTTAATGCCCCTTGGAAGAATGGTGGAGGTTGCAGTAGCTTAACAAGAAGGTTTTAATGCCCCTTGGAAAAGTGGTGGAGGTCGCAGTAGCTTAACAAGACTGTTTTAATGCCCCTTGGAAGAGACGTGGAGGTCGCAGTAACTTAACAAGACAGTTTTAATGCCCCTTGGAAAAGTGGTGGAGGTCGCAGTAGCTTAACAAGACGGTTTTAATGCCCCTTGGAAGAGACGTGGAGGTCGCGGTAGATTAACAAGACGGTTTTAATGCCCCTTGGAAAAGTGGTGGAGGTCGCAGTAGCTTAACAAGACGGTTTTAATGCCCCTTGGAAGAGACATGGAGGTCGCAGTAGCTTAGCAAGACAGTTTTAACGCCCCTTGGAAGAAAGGTGGAGGTTGCAGTGGAATAAAAAGACAATATCAATGCCCCTTAGAAAAGTGGTGGAGGACGCAGTAGCTTAACATGACGGTTTTAATGCCCCTTGGAAATGTGGTGGAGGTCGCAGTAGCTTAACAAGATGGTTTTAATGCTCCTTGGAAGAATGGTGGAGGTCGCAGTAGCTTAAGAAGACGGTTTTAATGCCCCTTGGAAGAGACGTGGAGTTCAGAGTAGCTTAACAAGATGGTTTTCATGCCCCTTACAAGAGACATGCAGTACAGCATAGTAACAGCATCATTCCCATTATTGGGGAGTGGGTCTACCATAGTCTTTGCCTATGCCTTCCAAGCAAAAGCTGCCAAAAATTAGGACGGAGGAACTTGCAATGCTGGCAACATGGACCACGGTCACGCTGGCGGTATAGTGGTGGTGGAGGCTGAGGATAAGGAGAAAAGCAAAATACAGCCGAAATGAGGAAGTGTATACCCATATGTGGGTGTGAAGCGGTGCATGGGAATACACCTTCCGAAATAACACAGTGGATTTGACTTTATGTTACTCTGCTGTCATTTGGTGGTGATGAGAAGTCTGGCCCAATCCAGCCCTTGCTCATTTTGATAAGGGTCAGCTTGTCAGCATTGTCAGTTGACAGGCGAGTGCGCTTATCAGTTATAATTCCACCAGCGGCACTAAAAACACCCTCCGATAACACGCTAGCGGTAGGGCAGGCCAGGACCTCCAAGGCGTACAGAGCGAGTTCATTCCAAGTGTCCAGCTTGGATACCCAATAATTAAAAGGCACAGAGGAATCACGGAGGACGCTGGTACGGTCGGCAAGGTACTCCCTCACCATCTTTTGAAACTTTCCACTCCTTGAGAGAGTACCCTGCGCCTCAGGGCCTGTAAGCTGGGCGGGTCTCAGAAAACTGTCCCAGAATGTTGACAGTGACCTCTGCCGCTAGCGTGTTCAGATGGGAATTTTTTTAACAGTTCTGCAGCAAGGGCCTTCTGGTACTGCCACATTTTTGTATACCTCTCCACCTCAGGAATAAGAGAGTGAAAGTTCTCCTTGTAGTGGGGGTCTAAAAGTGTCACCAACCAGTAATGACTGTCACCCAACATTTTGACAACGTGATGGTCACGGTTAAGGCAGCGTAACATTAAGTTAGGCATGCGTTCCAGACTGGTAACGGGCAAGACTTCCATGTCCTCACCAAGATGACGACTGACCATGCTCTCCTCCTCCCCCTCATCCTCCTCCTCCTCCTGCCCCTGTCCTCAGGCCACTCACACTGAACCGACTGTATAACAGTTGCACAGGTACTACCGTCTACAGCGCATGATACCAGCTCCTGTTCTTCCTCCTCCTCCTCTCTCTCATTGTCCCCCAATGCACGTTGGTATGAAATGAGGCTGGGCTGTGTGTAATCGCCCATTATGGCTTCTTTATCCATCTCATCATACTCTGCCTGCAATGCCTCCTCTTTAATTCTCTGCAGAGAGCGTTGCAAAAGACAGACAAGTGGGATGCTGACGCGAATGATGGCGTCATCGCCACTCACCATCTTGGTGGACTCCTCAAAGCTTGTCAGGATGGTACATATGTCAGACATCCAGGTCCACTCCTGAGGTCTTATGTGTGGAGTCTGACCTGAATATCGACGGCCTTGTTGCAGCTGGTACTCCACAACTGCACTCTTCTGCTCACAAATCCTTTGCAACAAGTGGAGGGTAGAGTTTCAACGTCTGGGGACATCACACACCAGTCGGTGTGCCGGAAGCTGCAAACGCTGCTGCAACACAGCAAGTGCAGCGGAAGCTGTAGCCGACTTTTGAAAATGAGCTGATAGGCGGCGTACTTTGATGAGCAGATCTGGCAACTCGGGGTACGATTTAAGAAACCGCTGCACCACGAGGTTAAGCACATGAGCCAAGCATGGTTCGTTTGTGATCTCGCCTCGCCTCAGAGCCGCCACCAGGTTACGGCCATTGTCACACACGACCATGCCTGGATGTAGGTTCAGCGGTCTCAGCCACAGATCTGTCTGCTCTTTCACAGCTGTTCACAACTCACAAGCAGTGTAAGGTTTGTTAACTAAGCTTATGAGTTTCAGCACAGCCTGTTGCCACTTGGCTGAGGCAGTACTGCAGTGCTTCCGGCTTGTAACTGATGTGGTGATATCTGAGATGCAGGCTGAACATGAGGAGGAGGAGGAGGATGATGCGCAAGAGCTGAACACTGTGGGGGCAACTCCTACTGACATAGGGCCCGCAATCCTCAGTGTGGGGAGGATGTGTTCCGTCCCAAGGTCCGACTGGGTCCCGGCTTCCACTATGTTTACCCAGTGTGCCGTCAGAGAGATGTAAAGTCCCTGGCCACAAGCACTTGTCCACGTGTCCGTTGTCAGGTGGACTCTCCCAGTAACTGCGCTGTTGAGGGCACAGCAGATGTTTTGGGACACGTGCTTGTGTAGTGTGGGGATGGCACACCAGGCAAAATAGTTTTGACTGGGGAACTAGTACCATGGGACGGCCACCGCCATAAGGTTGCGGAAGGATTCCGTCTCCACCAGCCTAAAAGGCAGCATTTCCAATGCAAGCAGTCGTGAAATGTGCGAATTTAGGACTGTGGCCTGTGGGGAGCTGGCTGCGAATTTGCGCTTTTGTTCAAAGGTCTGGGTTATGGACAATTGAACGCTGCGGTGGGACGTGGGGGCTTCTTTGTATGTAGTATGAACAGGGGATTGCCTTGCACACACAACAGGGGGTTCTATTACACGCACAACAGCGGAAGAAGCAGTGGTGACACCCACTGACACTGGTCGTGGACCCTGGGGTTCGCCCCACAAAGTCAGGTGCTTTTCTGACATGTGCCTGATCATGCTGGTGGTGGTCAGGCTGGTAGTTTTGTCACCCCTGCTGATGCTGGCATGGCAGGTTGTACAAATGGCCTTTTTGGGGTTATTTGCAGTCTTTAAAAGAATTCCAGACTCTGGAAGACCTACCAGTTGTACTGGCAACGTCCCACGTGTTGGTGTTATGGGGAACTGTTGCCCACCTTCTGTGTGCGGCCACCACACTGCTTCTTTCTGCCTGTTGGGGTACTCTGCCTCCATCCCCCTGTGTGCTGCTGGCCTCGCTCTTCAATTCCTCCTGCCTCGTTGGGTCAGTTACTAGATCATCCACCACCTCCTCCCTGGAAATTGTGTCTCGTCATTATCCACCTCTTGTGACAAATTGCCAGCGATGACTTCCTGTGGCCGTGGCTGTTCAAATATTTGGGCATCGCTACATGGAATCTCATCTTCCACCACTTCAAGCGGAGCAGGTGAGGGGCACTAATATGGAAATGGACCAGTGAACAGCTCTTCAGAGTGTTCAAGTGTGGGATCAGTTGCTGTCTGACGACACTCGGCATGGTGGGAGGAAGGAGCATCAGGGTGAGGAGGAGTATGCGGTCGAGACTCACGCTACTAAAACTTGACCGTGTGGAAGACAGGCTGGAGGTGGTGGTGCCCAGGTAACTGGAAGTATTATCTGCTATCCAATTAATAACCTGTGCACACTGATCAGTTCGCAATACTGGTGTTGTAGTGTGGTTCCCTAGTAATTCGGTCAAGAAGTGGGAGCGAGAAGATGTGGCTGTTGGTTGTGGCACATTTTCACCTTGGCCACGGCCCCGTCCTCTACACGCACCATCACCAGAACGTCCACGTCCCTTGCCACGCGCCTTGCCCATTGTAAATGAAGTAAAATAGCTTACACTCACACTATCAATGGAAAAAGGGTAATAAATGGAGATTAGAACCATGGAAGAGGAAAACCACAGTTCTATTTCTCCGGCCTACACCAGACTCTTTTAAACAGATATATTGGTGTCTGACCAGTCAGGGAGACTCTATTACAGGTTTTTTTTACGGCAAAAAATGCCAAAAGCAGGATAATACAGAGATTTGACCCGTGGAACTGCAAAACCACAGTTCTATTTCTCTGGCCTACACCAGACTCTTTTAAACAGATATATTGGTGTCTGACCAGTCAGGGAGACACTATTACAGTTTTCTTTTACGGCAAAGAATGCCAAAAGCAGGATAATACAGAGATTTCACCCGTGGAACTGCAAAACCACAGTTTTTTACCACTATTTTAGTGTTGAGCCACCCCCGTAGTGTTCGGGTTCGGTTCGGTTCGTCGAAAACGGTTAAAACCAATGGCAGGCAAACAAAAACACATAGAAACACATAGAAAACACCATCAAAAGGTGTCCAAAACCTGACAAACTGCTCAGAAGACACAACTAACACATGGAAAAGTGACAAGTAAATATAGTCATGTGAAAAAAAAGAGGTGGAGGAGTAAAAGGAGGGGGAGACACAGATATAGGCATGTCATGCCCTTCTAAAACCAAAAAAGTGAGAAGCCGACATGGCCAGTCCGTTCCTGCTCGTGCGACCTCCGTGTCGCCGGGTTTGTGCCAGAGCTGCGGTGGACCCTGATGGCCAGCCCCCCTCTCCCAATACTGGTGCCTGTCCACTGGTGGGTCGAGCCCCCAACGCAGTGGAGGCAGGTCTAAGCTCTGTAATTTAAATTGTCTCTCTAATTTGAATGAGTATACTTTAAATACTTTTACAATGATCTATTGGAGGGCAAGTCTCAAGCCAGCAGCCACGGTAGCAGGAGGAGGAAGAGGCGGAGCCTGCCTTGTGCTGCTGTGTTTGGTGTGTGGAGAGAGCTCCTGGGAAGGGAGGTTTTGTCTTTTCCATCTGGAACTTTTTGTCTGCCCCCTTCCCAGGAAAGGAGACTTGCTGTGGGATTGGCCTCCAGGGCTGGGCCCCCGGCTCCTGCCCCCCGGTCCAAGCCGGCGGGAGGAATACCATCATGGCTGGAATGACCAGGTCCAGAAAAGGCAAAGGGTCCGGCATGAAGACCAGAGGGACCCCCGAGGCCACGGCCGCGGCTCCTCCCCCCGGATGTAGGCCGAGTACGTGCAGGGGTGCTGCAGCGGTGCCCCTTGATTGGGGCACCAAGGTGGTGAAGGAGTCCACTGTCATCTATGGCTCCCGCATCCATGCGCACCTCTGCGAGTATGAGGATGCCTCTAGGAAGCTAAAATCCCTCTGGGGGGAGTTGAGGGTAGCTCAGCAGAGGTCCGACAGGGCCTCTAGCAGCAAGAAGTCTGAGCTATCTGCCACGGTCAGGAGGATTAAGAAGGCCATCCAGGAGGTGGAGAACCGGCGGTGTACCATCCTGGCCGGCAGCGGGCCATTCAGAGAAAAACTGGAGAACAACGACCGGTTTAGAGCCATGGCCAGGTGGTGGCGGTGGAGGATGAGGAGGAAGAGGACTGTGAGGAGGAGGTTGCGCCCTACCCGCCATCTGGTGGCCTGGTAAGTGATCTCCAGGCATCGCATAGCGGGATAGCCACTGAGCAGATGGCTCTCCCGTCTGACTCTAGCCCTTCAGAGGGCAGCGGGAGTGAAGGGGAGGATGAGGATGGTGGAAGTAGTAGTGAGCTGGGCTGCCTCGTCATGAAGCAGATCAGGCAGATTGAGTCGCCGGTACGTTTTAACCAGCTGACGTTCAGGGACGAGATCTGCGAGGACGAGGCAACCAGGAGGGGGATTAAGAGGAAAGCGAAGAGAGCTATGAAAAACACATAAATTTGTGTATGTCCCCCTCTCTGGGGCCCCCCGGTCCCGTTGTGCGGCACCGCTACGCACCCTGGCTTGGGCCCTGATGTGGGTCCGCAGCGAGGGGGCGGGGAGATTATAGGCCATGGCACGCAGAGCGCCGCCTCTGTTTGCAGTAATGAAGGTGGTGTGTCAGATGTGTCTGACATGGAGCATGGCATGGAGGGCGGCCCGGTGGCGGGCAAAAACCATGGGGGTGCTCAGTCTGGGTCCCCTGTGAGAGAGGGGGCTGGCCTGGCACCTGGTGCGCCTGCTGGCGTGCGTGGGGCGGCGAGCGTAACTGCCGCTGCCACCTGCACTGCTGGCGGCACACCGGCAGCCGGGTCCGCATCTCCGGCGGCGTGTGCTGGGAAAGTGTCTGGGTCCCTCACTCACGGATCCGTTAAATCTGGATCACTTTTGGGGACCCAGGCACCTGGTAAGGCATCTGGCAGGGCAAAAAGTGCGGGGCCTGCAGCTCCGGCAGAGCCGGTTCGTAAAAGGAAGGTGGTGGGGCCTGCTCCCCCGGTGGGAACTGTGGCGAAGTAGGGGCCCCCGGCGCAGGGGCTCAGTAAGGGGTCGGCGCTGAGGGCTGTGCGGCCGGTGGACGCCGAGGGGGAGTGGCCTAGCCTGGGGCCGGCCGCCGGAGTTGCTGTGGCAGAGCTCTTTGTGGCTAAGGGAGTGATGGTGGGGGGGTGCTGTGCCTCCGGGAATTGGTGCCGCTGGATCGGGGACCCCCAAGAGTAGACCCGGCTCCGGGTCGGTTTTGGGGGTTCCGTCGCGGCCATTTTCGACCCCTTACTGAGCCCCTGAGCCGGGGGCCCCTACTTCGCCACGGATCCCGCCGGGGGAGCAGGCCCCACCACCTTCCTTTTACGAACTGGCTCTGCCGGAGCTGCAGGCCCCGCACTTTTTGACCTGCCAGATGCCTTACCAGGTCCCTGGTGTCCCCTGCCCATGTGGGAGTGGCCACGGAGGGCCGCACTGTCCTGCCGGGTGCAGGGGGTGTGGCTTCCTGGGCGGGGGCCACACATGTAGGAGTGGCCACAGTGAGCAGTACTGTGCTGCCGGGAGCTGGGGGCGTGGCTTCCCGGGTCGAGTCTGCCCATGTGGGCGTGGCCACACCTGGGGCGGGGCTTAGCGCCGGTGGCTGCTCCTGGAGCAACAGAGACCGCAGCTGCGGCCAGTGCCAGTGTGGGGGCTGCTGCTGTGGCTGATGCGGGTGCCTGTGTGCAGGGGTCCCCTGTGTCTGGGGGCTTACCTGGGGCAGGGGCTCCGGAAGTGCAGATGTCCAGGAAAGCTGCAGCAGGGCTGGATGGTGCAGTGGGAGGAGCTATGCCTGGCTCTCTACCTGCCAGTAAAGCAGGAAGCTCCAGGTATGCTGGGAGCAGTGGTGCTGCACTGCTTAAGTCCTGCAGCGTGGTGCTTGATAGGCCAGCAGCATTAAATGTACAGAACCCCCCGGCAGGGAAGATGCCACCAGCAGGTGGCAGTACCGGCAACACAAGTAATATGGACGGTGGTAGTGAAACTGTGCCCAGAAAGTGTACACAAAAAAAGAAAAACAGGTGCGCATGGGAGTGGGAGCGGGGCGAGTGGGGTGATTGTGGACACAAATGGGGATGGTATGGGTACGAATGTGTCTGTGGCTGGGGATGCAAATGTTGGGGTGTCTGAGGTAGGGTGCGTGAATGGAGTGTCTGTTGGTAGCGGGGAGCACGGGGGGGGCACTGGTCCATCTGCCCCCCCGGCCGCAAACCCCCGGAGTTTTACGGGGGTAGTGGCCGGGGCCTCGGGGTCCCCTCGGGGGGTTTCCTCGCCTCTGGACCTCAGGGACGGTGACTTGTGACGCCATTTTCTGGAGGCCCTCAAGAAGGGAGAACGGACGATCACGGTAGAGGGAAGAGAGGTGGATCTGGCCTTTTGGCTGGACAAGCATGGCCAGGCTGCCTTCCAAGATAAAAGGGAGGGGTAAACAGTGTGGTCCCTCCCGACAGCCGGGCAGGGGGTGGCCAGGAGGAATGTGGTCCGTCTTCGGTGGAGGGGCAGTGAATCGTGCCCGCCTAGAGTGAGGGTCGTGGAGCTCCTCCTGAAGATGGACTTCAGGGCTATTGACATTTTTGCCCTGATCCATCCTTTTGGTACCTCCATCTTTGACATCAGTTTTGTTCGGCCAGAGGGCTTAGAGCTTTTCTGGTTGAATTTTGAACTGCTGAAGGGGGAGCCTGGCTGGCGAGACTTTGCCGTACAGGCGGTGTCTCGCCAAAATGGCGTAAAGAGGGTGACCGTTCTAACAAATAACGAGTCACTCTCAGGGATCGATATTATGACGTGGCTTTCTCGTTATGGGGAAGTCACAGAGGTCCCAAAGAAGAACAGGGACGAGTTCGGCATTTGGTCAGGGGGCTGGACCTTCATGATGAAATTGAAGGTTTCAGGTGGTACTGTCACTCACATCCCCTCCTCGGCATTCCTGGGGAGGGACAGGATCCTGATCTTCTACTAGGGGCAGCCGAAGGTCTGCCACAGGTGCGGTGACCCCCGCCACTTCAGCGCGGGCTGTAAGGTGCAGAAATGTACCTTGTGTGGCGGGGTAGGTCATCTGGCCGCGGCCTATGGTGACATTAGGTGTCACCTGTGTGGTGATCTCTGGTCAGGCGGAGGAGGGCCGCGGGGGGGTCCCCAGTGGTTCATCTTCTGCTGGAACTGGAGGTGGGGGTGGGAGGAGAGCTGAGGGGTCAGGGAGGAAAGGCGAGGCGAATACACCTGCCCACCAGTGGCAACAGGTGAGGTGCCGAAGGGACAGGGGGCAGGATAAGTCCCAGTCGACTGGGGTGATGACTGTGTGACACCCCAGGGGTCTGGTTGCCACAGTAATAGAGATATTATGTCTGAGAGCAAGTGGGAGGTTTCTCTGGTCAGGATCCCTAAACATGCAACACGGTCCGCCCAGACCTGGGAGGGGAGGAATCTGCCCTTATAAACTGGGTCTGGGGCGGGATTAGGTTAGACAGAGCCTGCAGAACAAGCAGTCAGAGTCAGAGTCTGGAGAGGGAAAGCAAGAACAGGAGCTCTGTAGGAGCAGTAGCAGAAGTCCAGGGGCTGGAGCTGAGCAGAGTTCGCCCTGGACGAAGATACTAAAGCCGGACACAGGAGTCCGAGGCTGTGGGGACTGATATACACCCAGCAGCAGAAACCAGCCGGCAGGGGATTCCAGGTCCTCTGGCCATAGAAGCCCGGAGGCTCAGTCACAAAGAAGGGACCAGTGCCGCCATCCAGGAGCGGAGGCTAACAGAAGGCCCCAAGTCACCAGCCATACGGGTGAGCACCACACGGTATACTCAGGGACGTGGGCTACTAACCGCTGACAGCAAGGTAGCCAGGAAGAGTGCAGATTAACGGGGAGGCCTACAACTCCACCTGGCCAGGGGAACTCCTGCTTGCTCACAGACTGACCAGGCCCCTTATACTAGCCAGTACTCCCGGGAGGGTCTGCCTTGTACCATCAGTAAAGACCCTGAACTGCACCTCACGTCTCTGTGATTCCTTGCCGCTCCAGCACGATTAGCATTGGGACCCTCACACCATCACTCCCATCATCTTCCACATTAGCTGCCCTGAGGCAATACTTCTCCCGTGGGGAGTCATCCTATACTCAGCTGCGCAAACAACATCAGCCTCAGCGGTCTGCAGCGCAGCGGCGGTCCCCACTGACCGCAATCCACGGGTGGCGTAGTCGGACACTTATTACCATACAAATAGACTGCCACTGGTTTGACCACCCTGGGCACGGACCGGGCCACCGCCACACGGAGACTACAACCCCCAGCATCTCAGCGATCCGGCTCTGGGTATTCCCCTGCACAGCACAGGCCCAGGGGGGCGCGTCAACTTTGGCGTAGTCGGCAGGATTTCGTGCCCGCAACCACCGGGTACTGCGTGCCTGAAAAAGAGACTTTGCACTTACCTGTGGTGAAGTTTCCCGCCATCCGGAGCCGATTCCCGCCATCAGACGCCATCTTGGACCGTTTCCCGCCATCTTCTGCCTTCTTCCCGCCATCCGCAGCTGCTTCCCGCCTTCGAACGCCATCTTCGGGACGCCGCACGGGAAGAAGAGGGGCGTGGACGCCGAAAGCGCGCGAGATCCGAAGCTCCGCCCCACACTCTGACGCTGCGCAAGGTCCTGGAAGGGAGGAAGAGCGACGCTGACGTCATCGGAGCGCGACGCCAGGTCCTCAACCCCGACGATCGACTGCGGAGCCGCGGCCTACGGAAGAAGAGCATCACAAGGTAGGCCACGGTCCACTAGGGGGGAGGAGGATGCCGGACACCGAGGGGAGCTCCACTGCCACAGCCACCGCCAGCGCAACCGCTGCAGCAGTCATGCCATTCACCATGCCCTATATCCCGGGGGCAACCTGGCTACCCCAGTACTCAGGGGAGTCACATACTCTAAATGACTTTAGAGAAAGACTGGATAGCCTCTTCCAGGTGTACCCCCTCACAGAAGAGCAAAAAGTGAGCATCCTGGTGGCCCAATTAATCGGGGCAGCCCAAAGGGAGGTAAAGTCCTGGCCACCTGGGAGGAAGAAGACTGTCAGAGACATACTAACCCGGCTGAAAGACACATTTGACACGCGCACCTCAGCCGAAATAAAACTAAGATTTTATGGGTGCAAACAACGGGCACATGAGAGTATAAGAGACTATGCTCTAAACCTACAAGAGGCCCTGAGAGCCATTAAGCAGACAGACCCTGACAGCGTGGGAAATGAAGATAAGCTGTTGACTGAACAATTTATTGAGGGTCTACTGTGCAATGCCCACCGAACCCAGTTGCGGGCAATGGCCTTACAGGACCCTGACCTGGACTTTGCACAGTTCAAGGACAGAGCCATCCGGGTGCTCCGAGAACCGGCACCAGGTGGCGCTGTGACCCACAGGCGCCCTGCTATCACTTACCACCAGGAGACGGCGCCCTTGTCTGCAGGGCCTGTGGGAGCTGATGTGCAGGCTTTAAACAGTGACCCGGCTACAGACCTGCACCATCAGGTCCAAGAGCTGACTAAGAGCGTTGCCGCGCTAACCAGAACTGTGCAGTCTTTACAGGTTTCTTCTATAGGAAAGATCCAGCTGGCATCCGGACCGGAGGATGTCCCGTGGCGCCGACTGAGGAGGACCCCACCGGCCAGAGGAAGACCCAGCGACAGATACAATGAGGACGGACGACCCATCTGCCGCCGCTGCAATCAACCCGGACATGTGGCAAGGTACTGTCATTTAAACGGGCACAACCTGGGGTAGAGGGCCAACCCCCAGGCATAAGACCATCAGGCCCATCAAACTGGCGTGATAAATACGTAGGGGGACGTCCAATCTTGCCTGTGGTACTGGATGGCATTCCTATGAGTGCCCTACTAGACACCGGGTCACAGGTCACCACCATCCCGTACGTGCTCTTCAAGCAGTACTGGAATGACTCGGACATAACCCGCTACCCAGATGACGACCTGAGTATCATCGCCAGCAATGGTCAGCCCGTGCCGCAGGTGGGATTCAAAAAGGTGACCATTAAGATCGGTAAAGTCGAACTGGCGGCACAAGGACTGATTATAGTGGACATAGACCGTCATGAGAGTCACCCTAGAATAACCTTGGGAACTAATGTGATTGAAAATTGTCTTGCAGAGGTGATTCTCATTTTACAGCAGGTTGCCAAGAACGCCAGTTCCGGCCAGCAGCGTGTGCTCCAAAAAGAGATCCGGTCACTGATGAAGCGGCAACAGGTGGAACTATCTGGTGGTGAGATAGGTAGCGTGAGAATGTGTGACCCGTTCCCTATTGCCATGCCCCCAAAAAGTGAGATGATGATTTGGTGCCGGGCAGCTATTGGTCTAAGAGGTAGAGACTACCAAGCAATGGTAGAACCCGTCTACTCAGACAGTAGGCCCACCATTTTGACAGCACGGGGGGTGGTCGATGTACGCCATGGGAGGGTGCCCGTTCGCATCATAAATATCGGGGAGAGAGAAGTACACCTGCCCCGGTATGCCACGCTAGCCAAATAGTTCACCATCAACCAGAACTCTGTACAGGCCGTGGAACCCTTGCCTCCATCTCAACCAGAGGAAGGTAACGGCTCTAAGAAACCAATGGAGGACTGGTGTCAGCAACTGCATTTGGGTACTGACTCCACTCCCTCACACCAGAAACAGGGAGTCTATCGGGTGGTTCGAGAGTACGAGAAAGTGTTTAGTAAACACCAGCTAGATTTCGGGCGAGTAAAGGGGGTAGAACACCACATCCCCACGGGAGACCATCCTCCCATAAAGGAGAGATACCGACCCGTACCCCCGGCACACTACCAACACGCCAAGGGGATGCTTAGAGACATGAAGGAGGCTGGGGTAATCAGGGACAGCTGTAGCCCCTGGGCAGCTCCACTAGTCTTAGTGAAAAAGAAAGACAACACCATGAGAATGTGTGTAGACTACAGGAAGGTCAACCGTATCACACACAAAGATGCGTACCCGTTACCAAGGATAGAAGAGTCCTTAGCTTCATTAAAATCTGCTAACTTCTTCTCTACTTTGGATCTCACTAGCGGGTACTGGCAGGTTCCTGTAGCAGAGGCGGACCGGGAGAAGACCGCATTCACCACCCCGATGGGTCTCAGTGAATCTAACTGCATGCCGTTCGGGCTCTGCAACGCACCAGGAACCTTCCAACGGTTGATGGAATGCTGTCTGGGACACCGGAACTTCGAGACGGTCCTGTTATACCCGGACGATGTCATCGTCTATTCCAAGACCTGCGAGAACCACCTGAAACACCTGGCAGAAGTGTTCGAAGCTCTGGCGAATTACGGCCTAAAGGTGAAACCCTCCAAGTGTCACCTCCTGAAACCAAAGGTGCAGTACCTGGGACACGTGGTGAGTGCTGACGGAGTGGCTCCCGACCCTGATAAGATCATTGTGATTAAGGACTGGCCAAGACCCTCCAGCATAAAGGAAGTGCGGCAGTTCCTCGGGTTGGTAGGCTACTACCGAAGATTCATTCCCGGCTTCACCAAAATGGCAGCCCCTATGCAGGACCTCCTGATAGGTCAATCTCGGAAAGCCAAAAACCAGAAACCGCCCTTCAGGTGGGAAAAGCTGGAAGAGGAGTCCTTTTGCCAGCTGAAGATGGCCCTCACGGGGGATGAAATCCTGGCATATCCAGACTACAGCCAGCCCTTTATCCTCCACACGGACGCAAGCAACATCGGGCTAGGAGCCGTACTGTCCCAGATCCAGCAGGGGAAAGAACGGGTAATCGCTTACGCCAGCCGAAAGCTACGGCCCACGGAGAGGAACCCTGAGAATTATAGCTCATTCAAACTGGAGTTCCTGGCAGTAGTGTGGGCAGTGACCGAACGTTTCAAGCATTACCTTGCATCCTCCAAATTCACGGTGTACACAGATAACAACCCGTTGACACACCTGGACACTGCAAGGCTCGGTGCCCTTGAACAGAGATGGATGGCCCGCCTGTCCAACTTTGAATTCACCATCAAATACCGGGCAGGACGCTCAAATGCCAACGCGGATGCCCTGTCTAGAATGCCGAACTTACCGGACGTAGGGGAAGATCCAGAAGATCTGGAAGAAGTTGAGCTCCCTGCGTTCCACCGTCATGGGATTACCCTGTATTCCCACCGTGTGAAAGACAGGCGCTCCGTGACGTTCAATCCCTTGCCCCACTACAACTGGGCGGAGATGCAAGAGAGTGATCTCGCAGTCCGTTTGGTGAAGGAAATGCTGACCCAGGCCGATGCCAGTCTTGACCCAGACGCTCCGGAGGAGACCAAGCAACTGTGGAAGGAGAAAAGTAAGCTGTTCCTCTACAGGGAGAAGCTGTGCTGGAGAATGGTTAAATCTCGAACACATGGGTTGACCTGGCAGGTAGTGGTCCCAAGACGAGACGCGGCTATGGTTCTGGAGGCATACCACAACGGAGCAGGGCATTTCGGATGGAAGAAGCTGGAGTTCTTGTTGCGTGAACGGTTCTACTGGGTAGGCATGAGAGGAGCCATCGAGAGGTGGTGCAGAGACTGTGGCCCGTGCCACCTGAGAAGAAAAGACCGAGCCAGCCAGAAGACTCCCCTGCAGCCCATCATCACCAGACAGCCACTGGAACTGGTAGCCCTGGACCATGTGAAACTGGCTCCAAGCAGATCTGGGTATGTCTACGCCCTCACAATCGTAGATCATTACTCCCGGTTCCTGGTGGTGGTCCCGGTCAAGGACTTAACGGCTCAAACAGCAGCTAGAGCCTTCCAGCAGCACTTCTGCCGTCGACACGGGTACCCGGACCAAGTGCTGACAGACCAAGGACCGGCCTTCGAAGCGGAGGTCTTCCAGGAGTTCTGCAACCTGTATGGCTGCAAGAAGATAAGAACAACGCCCTATCACCCTCAAACCAATGGACTCTGCGAGAAGATGAACCAGGTGGTGATAGATCTGCTAAAAACATTGCCCCTGGAAGAACGCAGTCTGTGGCCTGAGAAACTGCCCGATCTGGTGGACCTGTATAACCACATCCCTGTAGGTTCCACCAACTGTACCCCGGCTTACCTAATGAGAGCAAGACCTGGTAAGCTGCCTATTGACCTGGATATGGGAGTCCTGACGCCTGAGGACACCTCGCCAGAGGCAGACTGGGATACAGAACGGCAGCAGCAGTATTGGAAAGTACAGGAAAGCGTCGAGCGAAGTCTGTCTCAAGCTAGAGAAAGGCAAGAGAAGGCTTATAACCAGTATCCTCCCGCTGCTCCCCTGGTACCTGGAGAGCAGGTCTTGAAGAGGAAGAGGCGGCTCCACAAGTTGGACGACCAGTGGGAGAAGGACCCATACACCGTACTGCCATCAAGCCATGAGAACCCAAAAATCTGCGTAATCAGTAAGGATGGAGGAGAAACCACAGCCATTGTCTCCAGAGACCACCTGAAGAAGTGTCCCGAGCAGCTGCAAAGCCCTGAAGAAGATCAAGAAAACCCTCAACCCGCAGAGGAAAGGGAAGAAATGATCAGTACCGTACTCGGAGACTTCCCCCGGTCTTGGACACAAGTAAACGGCGCTGTCGTGGTACCCGTCCTCACCTTTCTCCAGCCAGCCCCGCAAGTGCCTACAGAGGAACCGGTAGAGCTGGAAGAGCAGCCGGTCCAAGAGGCAGAAGAGTCTACACCAGCAGTACAGGAGGATCAACCCTCTGCTAGTAGTGAGTAGTGTTGAGCCACCCCCGTGTGTTCGCCGAACTGTTCGTCGAACACCTTCGAACACCGTTAAAACCAATGGCAGGCAAACAAAAACACATAGAAACACATAGAAAACACCTTCAAAGGTGTCCAAAAGCTGACAAACTGCTCAGAAGACACAACTAACACATGGAAAAGTGACAAGTACATATAGTCATGAGAAAAGAAAAGAGGTGGAGGAGTAAAAGGAGGGGGAGACACAGATATAGGCATGTCATGCCCTTCTAAAATCCAAAAAGTGAGAAGCCGACACGTTCAGTCCGCTCCTGCCCGTGCCACCTCCGTGTCGCCGGGTTTGTGCCAGAGCCGCCGTGAACCCTGACGGCCAGCCCCCCTCTCCCAATACTGGTGCCTGTCCGCTGGTGGGTCGAGCGAGCCCCCCTGTGGTGGAGGCAGCTCTAAGTTTTTTAATTTAAATTGTCTCTCTAATTTGAATGAATACACTTTAAATCCATTTACAAGGATCTATTGGAGGGCAAGTCTCATGCCAGAAGCCGCGTAATTCCAGCTCCAGTAGCGTCCACTAAAGCTGCTGCAGTTAAAAAGCTTTTATAAGGATCGAGCTCGGCTGTCCACCGCAAGGCATCCTACTGCCAGTCCCAGCCCCTATGCCTTGGGGTGCCTCCTGATGCTCTTCACTGAGTATCCCGTGGTCCCGAAGCATTTCCTTTGAAAAAATGAAGTGTCCAAACTACAGGTGGTGTAGCTTGCTTAACAGCCGGGATAATCCGCTGACTAGCAGACACTGCTACTAGGCACAAAGTATTTCCTGGGCTAGATGCAGTTAACAATTTGTAAGTAGATACTCTCGTTGGATGCTGAGAAAGCATTCCATAGAGTCTCCTGGCACGCCATATATGATTCTCTTAAAAAGCTTGGGGTAGGGGTCTAGGGGACCCTTTTATAGCCAAAATCACGGCCCTGTATCACAATACGTCACCTAGGCTGAAGATAAATGGAACTGTAGCACCCTGAGGGCTTGGATGCTACAGACGTATTGCACCTCACCCAGAGGTGTGATATCTCACTCTCAGGTAAGGATGGAGTGTGGATCAGGACCCGACACCTGCATGCATTACACCACATTACCGTGTGGCAGGGCGACCAATATGCCCCTGAGATTGGCACGACAGTCCCTGTCCCTGGCTGGAGTGGGGGGAGGGAACACTGAGGAAGGGGAACCCTGTAGTGCAGGAGCAGGGAGGAAGCAGTTCCTGGGTGCATTGAGAAGGGAGAATAAAAGGTGGGCACCATCTTAGTTCAGTGCAGAGAAGTCTGAGCAGAAGTGGCAGGGAGCAGGGGCTCTGCATGAGCTCTGCTCCGGAGGCGGGCCTAGTAACAGAGGCCCAGGCCTGCAAGAGGGAGAAGGAAGGAAGAGGAGCGGAGAAGGCTCCAGGAACGAGGAATGAAGGGATCCCAGGGGTGCGGACGGGCGAGTCGCCACCGCACGCCCGAATCCACCTGCGTGGAGGGGTCAGGCCAAAGGGGGAGACCGGTCCCCGAACTAGTGGAGGCAGGAAACGACCCTCAGCTAGAAAGCGGAGGCTCTGACATTTTATGTGGCGCAGTCCCTCGCTACACCGGCTAGGAAGGCACCACATAGGGTCAGGGAAACTGGCGCCAAGTTTACCAAGAGGAGGCCCGAGGCAGCCGGACAGAAGTGTTGGTAAGAAAGGCCAGACAAAGGACACACAAAGGGGGTCCTGTGAAGCGCTCCAAAGTTATCTGGGAGTTGTCTGAGCCCCTCACCTGGTGAGCACAGTACGACGTGGGCAGCCGTTACCTGCAGACGTGGTCTGGATAATAAGAACTGTGAGTAAAGGCCCTGAACTGCATCACTGACTCCGTGTCGTTACTGCTGCTGCCCTGCACCATCACCCCCATCCTCCGCATACACTGCCCTGAGGCTATACTCCTCCCGTGGAGAGTTATGCTACGCTCTGCTGCACCCACAACACCAGCCTCAGAGGTCTGCCCTGTAGCGGCGGTTCACTCTGACCGCAATCCACGGGTGGCGTAGTCGGACATTTAAACATCAAAACCACATACTAGTTCCGCCACTGGTTTGACCACCCTGAGCCACGGAATCGGGTCGCCACCACGAAGACTACAACCACCAGCATCCTCCAAAAAGGGTCCGGCTCCGGGTGTCCCAAGGCCCAGGGGGTGCGTCAGAACATTTTCATCACCTTTCACAATCACCAATGGGACAAGGCAGGGATGTCCTCTGTCCCCTCTCTTATACAGCCTAGTGACGGAGCACCTGCTCTCATCAATTCGCCATAACCCCAATATTAGGTGGATTGAGGTGGGAGGCACCGAGTACAAGTGCTCTCTATTTGCTGATGATGTCCTAGTATATATCACTCAATCACATATATCCATCCATGCTGTTATGGCTGAAATAGATCACTTTGTTACATGGTCAAATTTTAAAATCAATGCAGCGAAGTCTGAGGCCCTCGATGTCTCCCTCCCCAAATCCATATAGGATTCCATCCAGTCCAACTTTCCCTTTGCCTGGCCCTCACAGGGTATCAAATACTTAGGAATTCCTATTCATAGAGACCTCTCCCATCTATGTTATCTTAATTTTGGGCCCTTTATTGAACAACTCCATACAGACCACGGTTGGCAAGTTAGAACTGTAAGATTCACTACGTGAACCACTGGTGTTTTGTGGAAAAGCACATGTACACTGCGTTCCAAATTATTATGCAAAAAGTGTTTAGGAGTGATAAGGGAAGAATTTGTTTGTTTGTCAGTTAAACTCATTGATGGTGATGTGTGTCAGGGCTCTTTATATCACTGTAAGCAATTGCAGACACCTGTGCTAATTAGTTTGGCAGGTGTGTCCAATGAAAGGCAAGACTACTTAAGAAGGCTCTCTCACATTATTAAGCAGCCTACATTTTCTGCCAAAATGGGAAAGAAAAAGGATGTGTCGGCTGCTGAGAAGCAACAAATTGTGGAGTGTTTAGGTCAAGGCATGACTACAATCAACATTGTGCGATGATCAGGATGAAGTGTCTTGGCAATCAAGAAGTATGTAGCTGATTCACAGTACACACGTGTGCGTGCTGATAAGGGCAAATTGAGGACTCTTTCCTACAGGCAATTACGTCAGGTTGAAAGAGCAGCGGCAAAAAAGCCTTGTCATAGCAGCAGACAAGTTTTTGAAGCTGCTTGTGCCTCCAACGTCCCCCGAACAACAAGATGCAGGGTCCTTCAGAGGTTTGCAGCTGTGCATACGCCATCCTGTCGACCTCCTCTATCCACTTCACACAAGCAGAAACGGCTCCAGTGGGCCAAACATTACATGAAGACTGATTTCAAAACTGTTTTGCTCACGGATGAGTGCCATGCAGCGCTAGATGGTCCAGATGGATGGAGTGGAGGATGGCTGGTTGATGGACACCCCACGCAAACACGGCTACAGCGCCAACAAGGAGGAGGTGGAGTAATGTTTTGGGCTGGAATCATGGGGAGAGAGATTGTCGGCCCCTTTAGGATCCCTGAAGGCGCTAAAGATGAACTCCATAATGTATGTGGATTTTCTCAAACAGCACTTCCTGCCATGGTTCAAGAAGAAGAACCGTGTATTTCACAGCAACATCATTTTTCTGCATGATAATGCACCATCTCATGCTGCACATAAAACATCTGCATCTCTGGCTGATATGGGCATAAAAGGGGACAAACTTATGGTGTGACCCCCATGCTCCCCTGACCTCTACCCCATTCAGAACCTTTGGAGCATCATTAAAAGGAGTGTCTATGATGGCGGGAGGCAGTTCACATCTAAGCAACAGCTCTGGGAGGGTATTCTGTCCTCATGCAAAACAATTGAAGCAGAAACCATCCAAAACCTGACAAATTCAATGGACAAGAGAGTTCAGAAGCTCCTTTCGAACAAGGGGTCCTATGTGAAAATGTAACATCACATAGAATAAAGTTTTGAGTTGAAAACTGTTTGATTTCAGTTTCTAACAACCTGCTAATGCTTATAATTTCAAAAATGACCATTTTTTTGGTCTTTATTAAAATGAAAAGGTTGATCGAAAAGTTTGGGGGATCTAAGAGTGTGGCAACCCAGTAGTCATGATTACTTCGAATTCTGACAATATGAGGGTCATGCTGCAGGTAGTGCAGCAAGAAGGCACTTATGTGTCTTGCGCATCTCGGAGCCCCAAAATTATTTTCCGGGCTAGATGCAGCTAAAAATTATTATTAATTTTAAATCTGGTGAAGCTTTAGTATAGATGGCCTAATAGGATCAGTGCTGCACACTGCTACAAAGCCCAAATTATTTTCCAGTCAAGATACAGATAAACATGATTAGTAATTTTAAATCTGGTGGAGCTTATTATAGATGGCCTAATAGAATCAGTGCTGCACACTGCTACAAAGCCCAAATTATTTTCCAGCCAAGATACAGATAAACATGATTAGTAATTTGAAAGCTTAAAACGGTTGGTAGGGTGATTTTAACCAATCATCAAGCTTTTACTCTCCCCAGGATGACACAGGGGTAGAAAAGTCGTTTCGGATCCATGATTTGTTCATCTTTATGAACGTGAGTCTGTCTACATTATCAGTGGAGAGCCGCGTGCGCTTATCTGTCAGCACACCACCAGCAGCGCTGAACACACGTTCAGACAGAACGCTGGCTGTGGGGCATGACAAGATCTCCAAGGCGTAAGTGGCTAGCTCCGGCCATTTATCCAGATTGGAAGCCCAAAAAGAGCAAGGGTCCAGTGACACAGTCGTGGCTTCAATGTTTACTTGGAGATACTCCTGTACCATCGTCTCTAGGCGTTGACTATGTGTCAGACTTCTTGTCTCCTGTGGCCTTGCAAAGGATGGGCTAAAAAAGTGGTGAAATGATTCCGCAAAATTGATGTTACCAGCAGATACTGTGGTTCTGTTACGGTTTGAGTGCTGAACACTTGACGGTCCCACGGTTGGCAAGTTGGAACTGTGAGATTCACTACGTGCACCACTGGTATTTTGTGGAAAAGCACATGTAAGATTCTGCAACAGTCTCTGCTGATACTCCTGCATGCGTGCATCCCTTTCTATGGCAGGAATAATTTCTGCAAATTTACTTTTGTACCGGGGATCTAACAGTGTGGCAACCCAGTAGTCAGGATTATTTCTAATTCTCACAATTCGAGGGTCATGTTGCAGGTAGTGCAGCAAGAAGGCACTCATGTGTGTTGCGCATCCAGGAGCACCAAGTCCCTGTTGTGCTGGTGGCGAGGTAACAATCATGCTTCCTTCCTCTGTCCTCTCCCCTCAACCTCGCACAACAGAAATGTGATCAAGGTCTCCCTCATCTGATGAGTCTTCCATCAGTTCGTCCTCCACTTCTTCCTGGGCTCCTGCACCTTCCTCACTAGTTTGGCTGCTACCATGCGCCCTGGTAAAACCATCTCCCCCACCCTCACATGCCTGCCGCCTTGGTGCTGCCGACCGTCTGGACCTTGCAGATGTTAGCCCTTCCGCATACAACTCCTCCTCCTCTACTTCCTCCACCTCCTCTTGTGCCACCACCTGACTCCGAATTCTGTTTAACATGTGCTCCAGCATGTAAATCACCAGAATAGTCATGCTGATAATGGCATCGTCAGCACTAAACATCTTCGTCGCCATTTCAAAACTGTGCAGAAGGGTGCATAGGTCCCTGATCTGAGACCACTCCTCCAGCGTGATTTGCCCCACCTCTGAATCTCGTTGGCCCAGGCTATACGTCAGAACGTATTGCACCAGGGCTTGTCGGTGCTGCCACAGTCGCTGAAACATGTGCAGAGTTGAATTCCACCGGGTAGGCACATCGCATTTTAGCCGGTGAAGTGGCAGGCCCCACGACTTCTGTAGAGATGTAAGTCGCTGAGCTGCGGGATGCGAACGGCGGAAGTGAGCACACAGCGACCGTGCCCTCTGCAGAAGGCCATCTAGTCTGGGATAGTGGGCTAAAAATTGCTGGACAACCAGGTTCAACACGTGAGCCATACAAGGCACGTGTGTGACATTGCCCCGGCGAAGGGCCGCACCCAGGTTTGCAGCATTGTCGCACACGGCCTTCCCTGGTTTCAGGTCCAGTGGAGACAACCATTCATGAAATTGGTTCTCCAGAGCTGACCACAACTCCTCAGCTGTGTGACTCACATTTCCCAGACATTTCAATGTAAAAACCGCCTGATGACGTTGAGCCCTACTGCCAGCATAGTAAGGAGGTGTGCAGGATCCCTTCTGCGCAGTTAGAAAGCTTGTGGCATGACCAGACAGGCTTTGGGTGCAGGTGGAGGATCGAGAGGAGATTGAGGAGGCAGAAGCAGTGGAGGAACTTTGACATAAAGAGGATTGACGCACAACTCGTGGGGACGGCAAGACTTGGACAGCAGCCCCTTGTCCTGCTGTCACCATAGTTACCCAGTGCCCAGTCAGCGACATGTAACGCCCCTGTCCATGCCTACTCGTCCAAGTGTCTGTGGTGAAATGCACCCTGTCACACACAGAGTTTCTCAAAGAAGCGGTGATGTTGTGTGCGACATGCTGGTGGAGCGCAGGCACACCTTTCTTTGAGAAGTAGTGCCGACTGGGCATCTGGTACTGGGGCACTGCGACGGACATAAGGTCTCGAAAATCCTCTGTGTCCACCAGGCGGAAAGGCAGCATTTCTGTAGCCAAGAGCTTGCAGATGGTGAAATTCAACCTCTTAGCTTTCTCATGGCTAGGAGGAAATGGTCTTTTACTTGTCCACATCTGAGGGACCGAGGGCTGGCTATTGTGCTTAGACGGGGTTGATAAGGGTGTCCCCGGCAAACTGCCGGTCTGTGAGGAAGATGCAGGCGGACATGTTAGGTTGCCTTGATCCAAAGGTGGTGCTATCGATGTCGGACAGCGCTCAACACCAGCTGGTGTTACCACCTCCAAAGAAAATGATGACCTGCCAATCACGCTGGCTGTTGCGGGTAAAGAGGTGGCAGGTCTGCGCCCCAAAACAGGTGTGACTGCTGTCCCCCCAGTCACAGAGGATGAAGAGGCCGCGGATGCACAAGATATGGCAGACGGTGGTTGGCCCGGCCGGCTAGGCCGCATTGTAGCACACTGAG
This sequence comes from Phyllobates terribilis, assembly GCF_046119375.1. Taxonomy (NCBI): domain Eukaryota; kingdom Metazoa; phylum Chordata; class Amphibia; order Anura; family Dendrobatidae; genus Phyllobates; species Phyllobates terribilis. The sequence continues at coordinate 805,259,306 of NW_027362761.1, forward strand.
CTTCCCACTGCAACTTATGCTTCATGTCCATGTGCCAGTTCATGCATGAAGTACTCAAACTATGTATTTTTTGGCCTCTACTTAGCTTTTGCTGACAAATGTTACAGATAACACGAGTTGGGTCATCTTTATCGATCTGAAAAAATGCCCAGGCTATGCAAGGCTTAGCACCCATGCGACCTGAAGAGCCACCACGACTTGTGGTGAGAGGCAGAGTTGTGTTTGAGGATGCAGTTGTTGACGTGCTTCCAGTACTACGTCTCTGTCCAGGAAGGCGCAACCTGACCTCGTCGTCACTAGCATCTTCCTCCACCTCCTCTGCTGACCTCATCTCTTGGCTGACTGTGGGTTGACAGTAAGTGGGATCTCCAACCTCATCATCATCACCCTGTGCGTTATCACACCCGTCGTCCTCAGAGCCAACCTGTTCCTGCCCTGACAAAAAACTAAAGTTGTCGCTCCAATCAGGTATTTGAGTCTTATCATCGTCTTCCTCATTGTCTCCACCAACAGGAGTTACAGTTTGGGAATGAGGGTCTACATTATGGTCAGAACCTTCTGCGTCTGGTCCTGGATCCGACTCATAAAGATTCTGGGCATCAGTGCAGATCATTTCCTCGTCTGGATTCACAGAAGCGCTGGAGTCGACCTCTGATTCCCAGGCTATAGTATGAGTAAACAGCTCTGCAGACTCAACCATCTGTTCTACCTCATACTCAGACGGGCAGCTGGAGATTTGGGAGCTGTGAGGAAGCAAGTGCGATTGGGGTGACACCTTTGAGGACTGGAGTATTTGTGATGTTGAAGTTGATGTGGAGGAGAGCCCACTTAAAGGAGCACTTGATATCCGTTGAAGCACCTGCTGTTTTTGTGCCTCATCTGGAATTTGTAGCGATTGGCGTGGCCGTAAGAAAGGGATCTTATCACATTGTCCGCTAAAAGAAGTAGACATTTTAGTTTGGCTGGAAGATGGTCTTTCTTCTGCAGATGTTACTGTTGCTTTAACACCTACCCCACGGACACAACTTTTTTCCCCTTCCCAACACGCCTATTCCCCTTTCCACCAGCAGCAGGACTTTTTCCACTCATTTTGGTGGTTAACTAATTCACAACTCTGGAGTTGTTTGCACAAAAAACAATGGATGGGAACCGAGCAGAGCTGAGTGGCCAAACTGTGGTATTAGGCCAAAACTATTGGCTGAGTTAGATGCAGAAAAAATTATATTCAATTTGCAACCTGATGGAGGTCAGTATAGATGGACTAATAGAGAAAGTCCCACACACTGCTAGAGGCCCAAATATTTTTTCAGAGGTAGATGCAGAAAAAAATTATATTCAGTTTGCAACCTTATGGAGGTCAGTATAGATGGACTAATAGAACAAGTCCCACACACAGCTAGAAGGCCAAATATTTTTTCAGAGGTAGATGCAGAAAAAAATTATATTCAGTTTGCAACCTTATGGAGGTCAGTATAGATGGACAAATAGAACAAGTCCCACACACAGCTAGAAGGCCAAATATTTTTTCAAGGGTAGATGCAGAAAAAAATTATATTCAGTTTGCAACCTTATGGAGGTCAGTATAGATGGACTAATAGAACAAGTCCCACACACAACTAGAAGGCCAAATATTTTGTCAGAGGTAGATGCAGAAAAAAATTATATTCAGTTTGCAACCTTATGGAGGTCAGTATAGATGGACTAATACAACAAGTCCCACACACAGCTATAAGCCCAATATTTTTTCAGAGTTAGATGCAGAAAAAAATATATTCAGTTTGCAACCTGATGGAGGTCTGTATAGATGGATTAATAGAACAAGTCCCACACACAGCTAGAAGCCCAATATTTTTTCAGAGGTAGATGCAGAAAAAAATATATTCAGTTTGCAACCTGATGGAGGTCTGTATAGATGGATTAATAGAACAAGTCCCACACACAGCTAGAAGCCCAATATTTTTTCAGAGGTAGATGAAGAAAAAAATCTATGCAGTTTGCAACCTGATGGAGGTCAGTATAGATGGACTAGTACAACAAGTCCCACACACAGCTAGAAGCCCAATATTTTTTCAGAGCTAGATGCAGAAAAAAATTATATTCAATTTGCAACCTGATGGAGGTCAGTATAGATGGAATAATAGAAAAAGTCCCACACACAGCTAGAAGGCCAAATATTTTTTCAGAGGTAGATGCAGAAAAAATTATATTCAGTTTGCAACCTGATGGAGGTCAGTATAGATGGACTAATAGAACAAGTCCCACACACAGCTAGAAGGCCAAATATTGTTTCAGAGGTAGATGCAGAAAAAAATATATTCAGTTTGCAACCTGATGGAGGTCTGTATAGATTGATTAATAGAACAAGTCCCACACACAGCTAGAAGCCCAATATTTTTTCAGAGGTAGATGAAGAAAAAAATATATGCAGTTTGCAACCTGATGGAGGTCAGTATAGATGGACTAGTACAACAAGTCCCACACACAGCTAGAAGCCCAATATTTTTTCAGAGCTAGATGCAGAAAAAAATTATATTCAATTTGCAACCTGATGGAGGTCAGTATAGATGGACTAATAGAATGATGCTATGCCCAAAAGATTTTACTTCACTAGGTGCAGTAAAAAAATTGGTATTCTATACACAGGTGGTATATCTTGCAACACAGATAGGCTACTCCACTGACTAACACACTCTGCAATAGGCCAAAAAGGATTAGCTTTGCTAGATTCAGCCAAATGCTGTGAAAAAAACTTGCACAGCACTGGCACAGACCTGCCTGGCAAAAACTGATAGGAACTGATGTAACCTAGTCCTGAAAAGGACTCCAATTACAATTAGTCTTTACTCCCACAATCTATCTATTTAAGAGCACAGACCTGCCTGATAAAAGTCGTAGGAAATGCTGTAACCTAGTCCTTAAAAGGACTGCAATCACAATTATTCCCTACTCCCAAGCTATCTGTAGATTTGTGCGAAAATTGGCTTGAAATTAACAAGGTGTATCGCACACAGCAACAGCGGTGCCGTCTAACACGCAGCTGCAGCAGTGAGAAAATGGTGGCGACGGGGAAAATGGCTTGGTCTTATAGGGCAAGGACATGTGACATACACTGCCAATGACACATGCCCTTGCTTGTGTGAAAAAAATCACTTCGCTCCGTGTGTGCGCTGCTGATAGGCTGACAGATTGCACCTCCCCACTGCAAATGCGGGAAAGAGAAAAAAAAATGGAGATCTTCATTGTTCCTGCAGAGATCCATCCCCTGCCCCTCCCCCCACCCCGCTGTACACTCAAACTGCGTATTAACATTAATTTTCATCATTACTGAGAAAAAATCCAGTTATGATTTTGGTGCACGAACAGTTATCGAACATAACCTCGAACAGCCGAATTTTTCTCAAATTGTTCGTGTTCGCTGAACGGCTCGAACACCGCCCAAAACAGCTCGAATTTGAGATTGGCGAACAGTTCGAGTAGAACAACGCTCATCTCTAGTAGTGAGCCTGCCGTGCCCCTAGTGAGCCAAAGAGTGCGCAGAAAGCTGCCCAGCTTGCCCATAACACCTCCTACACCCTGTAGTGCAGAACCAGTTAGTGAGCTCCGTAGGTCCACTAGAGTCACTAGAGGTCAGATGCCCGCTCGCTGGAGAATCTAAACCAATGCACTGTAAAGTTGACTGTTTATTGAAAAATGTTTATGGTTTATGTTTGTTGCCTGTTACTAATTATGTTTCTCAGTTACCCTGCAGATTTATTTGGACTAACAGGTTATGGACACTGGATAACCGGAACAGTTTTGTAGATAGTTGCACCTTGGTGCCTCTTGTGAAGACGGCCGCGGAAGAGAAAACCTGTCTGGCGTGGCCTCCTTGCGGCCCAAAGTAGTTAGTCTACCCTTGCAGCCATGCCCAAGGACAACGCAAGGGGTTTGCTTTGGACAGGTCCCCTATTCTGTGCCAAGACTTCGCCTTGTTGGGTGACATGGACACCCCCTTTGTTTCATAAACTTCACCTTGGGTGATATGGACACCCGGTCACGGAAACGCCGTGACCTCTACAGACTAAAGTTTCTTGTGAATATGTTGTCTTGTTATTGTTATACCTTGTATTTATGTTTCTTTAAAAATGTGTTTAGTCCCGGAGTACTAAAATTTACTAGGGGGGAATGTGACACCCCAGGGGTCTGGTTGCCACAGTAATAGAGATATTATGTCTGAGAGCAAGTGGGAGGTTTCTCTGGTCAGGATCCCTAAACATGCAACACGGTCCGCCCAGACCTGGGAGGGGAGGAATCTGCCCTTATAAACTGGGTCTGGGGCGGGATTAGGTTAGACAGAGCCTGCAGAACAAGCAGTCAGAGTCAGAGTCTGGAGAGGGAAAGCAAGAACAGGAGCTCTGTAGGAGCAGTAGCAGAAGTCCAGGGGCTGGAGCTGAGCAGAGTTCGCCCTGGACGAAGATACTAAAGCCGGACACAGGAGTCCGAGGCTGTGGGGACTGATATACACCCAGCAGCAGAAACCAGCCGGCAGGGGATTCCAGGTCCTCTGGCCATAGAAGCCCGGAGGCTCAGTCACAAAGAAGGGACCAGCGCCGCCATCCAGGAGCGGAGGCTAACAGAAGGCCCCAAGTCACCAGCCATACGGGTGAGCACCACACGGTATACTCAAGGACGTGGGCTACTTGTAACCGCTGACAGCAAGGTAGCCAGGAAGAGTGCAGATTAACGGGGAGGCCTACAACTCCACCTGGCCAGGGGAACTCCTGCTTGCTCGCAGACTGACCAGGCCCCTTATACTAGCCAGTACTCCCGGGAGGGTCTGCCTTGTACCATCAGTAAAGACCCTGAACTGCACCTCACGTCTCTGTGATTCCTTGCCGCTCCAGCACGATTAGCACTGGGACCCTCACACCATCACTCCCATCATCTTCCACATTAGCTGCCCTGAGGCAATACTTCTCCCGTGGGGAGTCATCCTATACTCAGCTGCGCAAACAACATCAGCCTCAGCTGTCTGCAGCGCAGCGGCGGTCCCCACTGACCGCAATCCACGGGTGGCGTAGTCGGACACTTATTACCATACAAATAGACTGCCACTGGTTTGACCACCCTGGGCACGGACCGGGTCACCGCCACACGGAGACTACAACCCCCAGCATCTCAGCGATCCGGCTCCGGGTATTCCCCTGCACAGCACAGGCCCAGGGGGCGCGTCAACTGTCCCCTCCCCGGAGGTTGCAGCCGGAGCCTCTGAGGCCCTGGGGGAGAAGGCGGTGAGCGAGGAGATCAGGAGGATGGAGAGGGAGGAGGCGGCTGCTTCCGATAACTCCTCCCAGTATGAAAGTCTGGATGAGGAGGTGGTGGAGCAGCCAAAAAAATCAGGTGACAAAAGTACCAGTAGTCGAGGGAAAAAGAACAGGAAAAGGGTAAAAAAAACTAAAGCCCCCCCCCCGACCGCTACGGTGCCTACGGAAGGCCTCACCGGCTCCCCTCTGATCCCCCTCTCCAATCGGTTCCAAGCCCTCGATGACTCTGCTGTGTCGGAGGTCGGGGGTAAGGAGCCGGAGACAACATCAGGGGTGCCTTCAGGGGGCGGCGGGGTCTGTCCATTGCCCCTGGGGGGGGACTGCCCCGGGGTCCAGAGGCGAGGAAACCTGTGCTAGGAAGGATGCGTCCAATGCTGGAGGGGCGGGCATGGACACCTCAGTATCCCTAAAGAGGAGGGGTGACTCGGACTCCTCCACAGAAGGCGAGAGGAAAAAGGGTGGTACGGGGAAAAAGAAGGCCATCTAACTCAATCACCTATGATGGCGGAACCTACCCTGTTGACTCTGGCGTCGATTAATGTCGCCAGTATAAAGTCAGATGCGGCCAGATTTACGGCCTTTGATTTTTTCACCCGAGTTGAGGCTGACATTTTATTTTTGCAGGAGACCAGACTAACGGACATGGGGGCCATTTATAAAGCAAAGAGGGAGTGGAGGTGTGGGCCCTCATACTGGTCTCTTGGGGCCGAGCTGTATAGCGGGGTAGCGGTCCTTTTTAAGGCCGCTTCGGTGGAATGCAGACGGGTGATTGAGGTAGAAATGGGGAGGTGCTTGGTTCTTGACGTCTTCATGAGGGGACAGGAGCTCCGGCTCATTAATATCTACGGCCCGCAATCTAAGTGGGACCGTAAATGTCTCTTCCTGATGGTCAAGCCCTATCTTTTTACAAGCCGGCAGGTGGTCTTCGGTGGGGATTTTAACACTGTAACTAGATCCCGTGATAGGGGAGGCCCCGGAGACCGGCTGGCTTATGATAGCATAGCCCTGAATAGCATAGCAAGTGAAGCTCGCCTGGTTGATGTCCACATCCGGCACACCCCAGGTCATGGGGGTTTCACCTTTCATAGAGGTAGCAGTAGGTCTAAGATAGATAGGATTTATTTAAAGGAGGAGGCCGTCTCTTCTGCAGTGTCTGCTGTTGAGGTGGAATTCTCTGATCACTGTTTCATTTTCTTTTCCTTGAATGTTACAGAGACCCCACGGATGGGGAGAGGCCAGTGGAAGCTGAATTCGTCCCTGTTGGAAGAAGCTGATGTAAGACATAGTGTTGAGCCAGCCACGTAGTGTTCGAGTTCGGTTCAGTTCGTTGAAAACCCGTATGTTTGAACACCATTAAAACCAATGGCAGGCAAACAAAAACACATAGCAACACATAGAAAACACATAGAAAACACTTCAAAGGTGTCCAAAAGCTGACAAACTGCTCAGAAGACACAACTAACACATGGAAAAGTGACAAGTACATATAGTCATGCAAAAAGAAAAGAGGTGGAGGAGTAAAAGGAGGGGGAGACACAGATATAGGCATGTCATGCCCTTCTAAAACCAAAAAAGTGCGAAGCTGACACGGCCAGTCTGTTCCTGCCCGTGCCACCTCCGTGTCGCCGGGTTTGTGCCAGAGCCGCGGTGGACCCTGACGGCCAGCCCCCCTTTCCCAATACTGGTGCCTGTCCGCTGGTGGGTCGAGCCCCCCCGCGGTGGGGGAGGGGGGTAACATCTGCAGAAGAAAGACCATCTTCCAGCCAAACTAAGATGTCTACATCTTTTCGTGGACAATGTGATACGATCCCTTTCTTACGGACACGCCCATCGCTACAAATTCCAGATGAGGCACAAAAACCTTGCCTCTGCGTAGTAAGTTTCTGACCTGCCTGGAGCTAGGCCTAACTTTGTCTCTGTCCTGCGCTGGCTGACCTTGTGGTAGGGTCTTGTCTTGCAGTTCACGCTCCCAGTATGCGGGGCCTAAGCGTCTCCTGGCTCTGTTACGTATCAGCACCTTAGCGATCCTGGGACTTGTAGTTCTCCAGGAATTCCGGTTATGCCTTACTGGGTCATAGAGATCCCGTTAAGCTCGGATCCGGTGTCCGGTAAATGCTTCAGGGTGAGCTGGTTAAGCTCCTCTGCCCCTTATGTACTAACTCGCCACTCACCTTCGGCCTCCTCGGGCCCTCACTAGGCTATACACACTAACGGCATCTTGCCGCGCTTCACCGATCTTATGGCGCCGACACACCTTAAGCTCTAACTGGGCTCCCTGAATCTAGCTAGCAGGAGCCTCGTGCTCCACTGCTGAACTATTAATTGAGTTCTCTAGACTAGACTGAGCTCCACTGCAGACTGACCTCTCTTAGGCTTCTCTACTGCAGGAACTCTTCAAAGGAACTGAACTGCCTAGCTCCACCTTCCCTATTTATATCCCTAATGGGCTCCCTCTGCTGGTCTGAGGTGGAAGGTGGAGATGTGTGAATGTTTATGGGGGCCTCTTGTGGAGGATTCCATCAATGCACTCTTCTAGGATCTGTGATACCAAGCGCAGTGGGGCGTCACAGATGCTATTGACGATGAGGTTAGGTTGCGCCTTCCTGGACAGAGACTGAGCACTGGAAGCAAGTCAACAACTGCATCCTCAACCACAACTCTGCCTCTGACCACAAGTCGTAGTGGCTCTTCAGGTCGCATGGGCTCTAAGCCTTGCATAGCCTGGGCATTTTTTCAGATCGATAGGGATGACCCAACTCGTGTTATCTGTAACATTTGTCACCAAAAGCTAAGTAGAGGCCAAAAAATCCATAGTTTGAGCACTTCATGCATGAACCGTCACATGGATATGAAGCATAAGTTGCAGTGGGAAGCTCAATGTGCAACAATGCGGCCTAGCGGGCCGGGCCATCCACCAACTGCCCCATCTTGTGCATCCGCGGCCTCTTCATTCTCTGTGACTGGGGGGACAGCAGTCACACATGTTTTTGGACGCAGACCTGCCACCTCTTTACCCGCAACAGCCAGTGTGATTGGCAGGTCGTCAGTTCATTTGGAAGTGGAAACACCTGCTGGTGTTGAGCGCTCTCCGACATCGAGAGCACCACCTTTGGATCAAGGCAACCTAACATGTCCGCCTGCATCTTCCTCACAGACCGGCAGTTTGCCGGGGACACCCTACTCAACCCCGTCTAAGCACAACAGCCAGCCCTCGGTCCCTCAGATGTGGACAAGTAAAAGACCATTTCCTCCTAGCCATTACAAAGCTAAGAGGTTGAATTTCACCATATGCAAGCTGTTGGCTACAGAAATGCTGCCTTTCCGCCTGGTGGACACAGAGGATTTTCGAGACCTTATGTCCGTCGCAGTGCCCCAGTACCAGATGCCCAGTCGGCACTACTTCTCAAAGAAAGGTGTGCCTGCGCTCCACCAGCATGTCGCACACAACATCACCGCTTCTTTGAGAAACTCTGTGTGTGACAGGGTGCATTTCATCACAGACACTTGGATGAGTAGGCATGGACAGGGGAGTTACATGTCGCTGACTGGGCACTGGGTAGCTATGGTGACAGTAGGGCAAGGGGCTGCTGTCCAAGTCTTACCGTCCCCACGAGTTGTGCGTCAATCCTCTTGATCTCGAAGTTCCTCCACTGCTTCTGCCTCCTCAACCTCCTCTCGGTCCTCCACCTGCACCCAAAGCCTGTCTGGTAATGCCACCTGCTTTCTAACTGCGCAGAAGGAATCCTGCACACCTCCTTACTATGCTGGCAGCAGGGCTCAACGGCATCAGTGTTTACTTTGAAATGTCTGGAAAATGTGAGTCACACAGCTGAGGAGTTGTGGTCAGCTCTGGAGACCCAGTCTCATGAATGGTTGTATCCACTGGACCTGCAACCAGGGAAGGCCGTGTGCGACAATGCTGCAAACCTGGGTGCGGCCCTTCGCCGGGGCAATGTCACACATGTGCCTTGCATGGCTCACGTGTTGAACCTGGTTGTCCAGCAATTTTTAGCCCACTATCCCGGACTAGATGGCCTTCTGCATAGGGCACGGTCGCTGTGTGCTAACTTCTGCCGTTCGCATCCCGCAGCTCAATGGCTTACATCTCTACAGAAGTCGTTGGGCCTGCCAGTTTACCGGCTGAAATGCGATGTGCCGACACGGTGGAATTCAACTTTGCACATGTTGCAGCGACTGTGGCAGCACCGACAAGCCCTGGTGCAATACGTTCTAACGTATAACCTGGGCCAACGAGATCCAGAGGTGGGGCAAATCACGCTGCAGGAGTGGTCTCAGATCAGGGACCTATGAAGTTGACGCGCCCCCTGAGCCTTGGGGTCCCCGGAGCCGGGCCGGTAGATGCTGGGGGTTGTAGTCACTGTGGCGGTGACCCGGTCCGTGACCCAGGGTGGTCAATCCAAGGGTAATTTGTTTATATGGGTTTTATAATGTCCGACTACGCCACCTGTGGGGTGCGGCCAAAGGGGCCGCCGCTGCGGAACAGTCCTCTGAAGCTGGTGGTTTTGCAGCAATGGTATTATTTCTCCCCACAGGAAGAGTGTAGCTTCAGGGCAGTGTGGGTGGATGATGGTGGTTGTAGTGCGGGGAGTCAGTAATGAACACAGAGTCCGTGTGATGCAGTCCCAAGATCTTTACTCACAGTTGTTGCAGTCCAGATTACAGGTACCAGAGCAATCTCCCCCGTTGTGCTGTGCGTACTCAGTGAGGGGCTCAGTCCACCCCCAGATAGCTCCAGAGTACTTAGCAGGACCCACTTCTGTGTGTCCTTTCTCTGGCCTTCTCCCTGCACCTCACACCCAGTGAAACTTCTATCCAGTATCCTCGGGCCTTGGCGGGCGACGTGTGTTCCGTCCCCTGGGTCCTATGTGGCTATCTTCTTAGTGAGACTGGTGTGGACTTTGTCCTGCAGTACATGAAATGCTGCAGCCTCCGGTTTCTAGTTGAGCCTTGCTGTTTCTCCGCTAGTTGAGGGACCGGTTCCCCTTATCTGGCCTGACCCCTCTACCTCCTGGTAGCAGCGGGCGTACGGGTGGCCTTCTGCACGGCCCATACCCCTAGGGTCCCTTCGGTTCCTGGAGCCTTCCTGCTCCCACTCCTCTCTTCTCTCCTTCAGTCCTGGGCCTCCCAGGCTAGGCCCGCCTCTGGAGCAGAGCTCATGCAGAGCCTCTGCTCTTGTCACTTCTCCTCCTCTGACTGGCTTGCTCTTTCTAAGATGGCTTCCTATTTATACTCTCCCTGTCATGTGCTCCCCTAAGCTTCTCCCCTAAGCACCCACTACATAGGACCCTCCCGCCAGCTAGGGACCTGGGAGCAATCTCGCCCTACCCCCACTGCGGGTATGTGTTGGATGCAGGTGTTAGAGTCCCGAGCCATACTCCTTCCTTACCTGAGGGTGAGATACCACATCTCTGGGTGAGATGCAGTAACTCTGTGGTGACTGAATCCTCAGGGGCGCCACACACCCTTCTGCACAGTTTTGAAATGGCGACAAAGATATTTAGTGCTGATGACGATGCCATTATCAACATGACTATTCCGGTAATTTACATGCTGGAGCACACATTAAACAGAATTCAGAATCAAGTGGTGGGACAAGAGGAGGTGGAGGAAGTAGAGGAGTCGTCGTATGCAGAAGGGATAACATCTCCAAGGTCCAGACGGTCGGCAGCACCAAGGCGGCAGGCATGGGAGGGTGGGGGAGAGGGATTAACCAGGGCGCATGGTAGCAGCCAAACTGTTGAGGAAGGTGCAGGAGCCGAGGAAGAAGTGGAGGACGAACTGGCGATGGGCATGAAAGACTCACCAATGAGGGAGACGTTGATCACATTTCTGTTGTGCGAGGTAGGGGGGAGAGGGCAGAGGAAGGAAGCATGATTCTTACCTCGCTACCAACACAACAAGGACTTGGTCCTCCTGGATGCGCAAGACACATGAGTGCCTTCTTGCTGCACTACCTGCAACATGACCCTCGGATTGTCAGAATTCGAAGTAATCCCGACTACTGGGTTGCCACACTCTTAGATCCCAGGTGCAAAAGTAAATTTGCCAAAATAATTCCTGCCATAGAAAGGGATTCACGCATGCAGGAGTATCTGCAGACGCTGTTGCAGAATCTTACATGTGCTTTTGCACAAAACACCAGTGGTGCATGTAGTGAATCTCACAGTTCTATCTTGCCAACAGTGGAACTGTCGAGTCTTCATCACTCAAACCGTAACAGTAACACAGTATCTGCTGGTAACAGCAATTTTGTGGAATCGTTTCACCGCTTTTTTAGACCATCCTTTGCAAGGCCACAGGAGACAAGAAGTCTGACACATAGTCAACGCCTAGAGAGGTTGGTACAGGAGTATCTCCAAGTGAACATCGAAGCCATGACTGTGTCACTGGACCCTTGCTCATTTTGGGACTCCAATATGGAAAAATGGCCGGAGCTCGCGACTCACGCCTTGGAGATCTTGTCATGCCCTGCAGCCAGCGTTCTCTCTGAACGTTTGTTCAGCACTGCTGGTGGTGTGCTGACAGATAAGCGCACGCGGCTGTCCACTGAGAATGTAGACAGACTCATGTTCATAAAGATGAACAAATCATGGATTCGCAAGGACTTTTCTACCCCTGTGTCATCCTGGGGAGACTAAAAGCTTGAGGATTTGGTAAAATCAACTCACCAACCGTTTTAAGCAACTGTGGGGCAATTGATGCCACTGAACCCTAGAACGCATGACCATAAAAATCTACACTTTCACATACCTGGGGCCTTTTAGGCCCGTGTGCAAATAACATGGAATAACTCAAACTCAAATGACAAACAACCATATACATGAAGAATACCTAGAGTTTCAAAATTCTAACTAAAGTAATCTTGCAGAAAATAGAAAACATTTAACAGGGCGGGCCTGCGAGGCCCCAGGTATGCGTTCTAGGGTTAAGTGGTGTCTGTGCCACAATTTTGGGAAAAAATTGAGAATCTTTTTGGAGTCCCCTTGCTGTGTCTTACGTGACGTTGGCATCGTCAGTTCCAGGTGGGTTGGGTCGCTCCCCCCCCACTTTTAACTGTAAGAAACTACATACACTATAGCTTGGGGTAACACAGATGGTTGAGTCTGAAGAGCTGTTTACTCAGAGGTCTGCTTCAAAGCTTCAGTGTCTGCTAGTCAGCGTAGAATTTTTAACTGCATCTAGCCTAGGCAATACTTTGGGCGTAGTAGCCCAGCTGCGAAGCAAGCTGCACCGCCTGTGTATCTAATAAGAATTTTTAAATGCATCTAGCCTACGCAGACTGTGGGGACAAAAAAACAAACCCAGACGCTCAGCCCCCCTACCGCCCCCCTTTCCTTGACAATACAATAATGTAACTCTTACAACTGGATGGGTGAGGATCGGTCACAGCTTTATTAACTCTTTATACTCAATCCATTAGAAAGGCATTTTATTTCTAAAATAATTCAGCTTGTTGCAGCATGCCCTGGGTCTCCACTCCGGCAAGTTGGCCAACAAGTGTAACTCTCCAACATGTCCTTTCTATTTCCAGGCCACAGAGGATCCTGCGTACTCGTATGCAGGACTCTGACCCCACCCATCACTCTTAACGCTTGTTCCACTCCGTCCTGGAGTCCTGACAGGAATATGTCCAGTCCAATATCCATTAAGTGAACACCGTCGGGCCGTATGAGGCCTGCTTTATCTCCTTCCAGTTGTCGGTGTCGTATCACTACACCGCCTCTGTCTCTTCTAAATTTGCCATCCGAATATTTATTACCCGCCTTGTCCGTTCGATGGCCGTGATGTCTTGCGCACCTTGCCATACCGCTATCGGCACAATCTCTGACCATACTATAGTTAGTTTTGTGAAAAATTCTCTGAAGCGCTCAGTGTCTAGTTTCATTATTGCCATTAGTTATGCGCTCTTGGGATGACCTAGGTTTTTTCCCCCGGCCTGTATAACTAAGATGACCAGACCTTTTGCCTCTCTCCCTACCTTGATTACCTCCATTAGTACCTGTGGCCATAGCAGGCCTCTAATACCTCTCCAGTTGAAATATGTGTTATGAAACTCTAATTTCCTCCCGCCTGGGCAGACTTTGGCCCTTTTTTCTGCCCAATATATATACGAGTGGCCTATCACCCACACTGTTGGCTTAGCGCCACCTGTAAAAGAAACAAACCACGTTAGGATAACAAGTCCGGTCTTATGTATCTCGCCAAACACGTGGATCGCCATCTCCCTATCCTCCGAACTTCCGTTTCTGACAGTCCTGCTCTTGCTGCTTCCATGGCCGCGCCTATGCGGAATGAGTGTGTCCCGAATCTTTGGGGTGGTTCCCTGCCGATGTTATGCATTTATCAAATATAGCTTGGAACTGGTATCTTGATAATGGCGTTCCATTAATGTGTGATAGGAAGAAATTACTTTGTGATTTGATGGTTATATATGTTTTTACTATTGCTACCCGACTCAGTGTACCGTTTGTGGGTTGTAGAAGTACCCAAGTGCCCCTGCCCGCTGGAACCGTTTTCGATTGGTGTATGCGTAGACCTATTGCATTATTGGCTATGACTACGTCCTGGTGTAATAAGCCTCCACTGGTGGTAATTTTGGATTGAGGGACTAATTCGCTTATGCATAGCGCCCCGAAGAAGGCGAACGCAAATGCAGTAGACAGTAGTGTTGCTTCAAATTGTGAGTGTCATGTTAATGGTGTTAGGGATATGATGTGAGAAATCAGTTTTATTTACACGGGACGGGACGTCTACACTCCTGACTTGGCTGACTCCTTTTCCACCCTTTTATGGATTGTCTGATGATGAATCTTTGTCACATCTCCCCAATTCAGTAGTTGGAAGTGAAATGCTACTCCGGTCAGACACCGCTGCTAGCGTTAGCAGCAGCTTTAGACCCCTCAGCATCGTGGCTAGCGTAGACCCATACATTGTGTTTAAGGCACAGGAATGATAGCCGGCGTAGTAGGCCTAGCACTGGGAGAGAAGATGATGCCATCTTATTAATGCAGTGCGCTAGGCTGGTGTTTTTTGTTATGAAGCGTATATTTTTGTTAGCCAGCCTCGTGCCCCATATTTCTATTGCTACCACTATTGGGAAGAAAAATAATTTTCAGGGCTAGATGCAGCTAAAAATTATTATTAAATTCAAAGCTGGTGGAGCTTGGTATTGATGGCCTAATACAATGAGTACCACACACTGCTACAAGCCCAAATATTTTTTCAGAGCTAGATACAGATAAAAATTAATTTTAATTTGCAACCTGGTGGAGGTTAGTATAGATAGACTAATAGACCAAGTCCCACACACTGCTACAAGCCCAAATATTTTTTCAGAGCTAGATGCAGATAAAAATTATATTGAATTTGCAACCTGGTAGAGGTTAGTATAGATGGACTAATAGAACATGTCCCACACACTGCTACAAGTCAAAATATTTTTTCAGAGCTATATGAAGAAAAAAATTATATTGAATTTGCAACCTGGTGGAGGTTAGTATAGATGGACTAATAGAACAAGTCCCACACACTGCTACAAGCCGAAATATTTTTTCAGAGCTAGATGCAGATAAAAATTATATTGAATTTGCAACCTGGTGGAGGTTAGTATAGATGGACTAATAGAACAAGTCCCACACACTGCTGCAAGCCGAAGCCCAAATATTTTTTTAGAGCTAGATGCAGATAAAAATTATATTGAATTTGCAACCTGGTGGAGGTTAGTATAGATGGACTAATAGAACAAGTCCCACACACTGCTACAAGCCGAAATATTTTTTCAGAGCTAGATGCAGAAAAAATTTATATTGAATTTGCAACCTGGTGGAGGTTAGTATAGATGGACTAATAGAACAAGTCCCACACACTGCTACAAGCCGAAATATTTTTTCATAGCTAGATGCAGAAAAAAATTATATTGAATTTGCAACCTAGTGGAGGTTAGTATAGATGGACTAATAGAACAAGTCCCACACACTGCTACAAGCCGAAATATTTTTTCAGAGCTAGATGCAGAAAAAAATTATATTGAATTTGCAACCTAGTGGAGGTTAGTATAGATGGACTAATAGAACAAGTCCCACACACTGCTACAAGCCGAAATATTTTTTCAGAGCTAGATGCAGAAAAAAATTATATTGAATTTGCAACCTGGTGGAGGTTAGTATAGATGGACTAATAGAACAAGTCCCACACACTGCTACAAGCCGAAATATTTTTTCAGAGCTAGATGCAGATAAAAATTATATTGAATTTGCAACCTGGTGGAGGTTAGTATAGATGGACTAATAGAATGATGCTATGCCCAAAAGGTTTTACTTCACTAGGTGCAGTAAAAAAATTTGTATTCTATACACAGGTGGTGTAGCTTGCAACACAGATAGGCTACTCCACTGACTAACACACAGTGCAAGAGGCCAAAAAGGATTTGTTTTGCTAGATTTTGCCAAATGCTGTGAAAAAAACTTGCACAGCACTAAAACAGACCTGCCTGGCAAAAAGTGATAGGAACTGATGTAACCTAGCCCTCAAAAGGACTGCAATTACAATTAGTCTTTACTCCCAACCTATCTATTTAAGAGCACAGACCTGCCTGATAAAAGTCGTAGGAAATGATGTAACTAGTCCTTAAAAGGTCTGCAATCACAACTATTCCCTACTCCCAAGCTATCTGTAGATTTGTGCGAAAATTGGCTTTAAATTTACAAAGTATAGTGCACGCAGCAACAGTGGTGCCGTCTAACACGCAGCTGCAGCAGTGAGAAAATGGTGGCGACTGGGAAAATGGCTGGGTCTTATAGGGCAAGGACATGTGACATACACTGCCAATGACACATGCCCTTGCTTGTGTGAAAAAAGCAGTTCGCTCCGTGTGTGCGCTGCTGATAGGCTGACAGATTGCACCTCCCCACTGTAAATGCGGGAAAGAGAAAAAAAAATGGAGATCTTCATTATTTCTGCAGAGATCCATCCCCTGCCCCTTCCCCCACCCCGCTGTACACTCAAACTGCGTATTAACATTAATTTTCAGCATTACTGAGAAAAAATCCAGTTATGATTTTGGTGCACGAACAGTTATCGAACATAACCTCGAACAGCCGAATTTTTTTCAAATCGTTCGTGTTCGCCGAACGGCTCGAACACCGCCCAAAACAGCTCGAATTTGAGATTGGCGAACAGTTCGATTCGAACACCGCTCATCTCTAGTAAGACAATCCTTTGAAGAATTTCTTCTGAGCCAGGTACCTCTCTTGGGTCTCTGTAGTACTAAGTCTAAGTGCTGGGAGATCTTCAAAAGAAGGGTTGCAAGGTTCTTCCGTCAGCTCTCGAGCCTCAGGGGCCTCAACAGGCACCGCCTGTATCGGGATCTGGGGAGGAAACTCGAGCAGTTCGTCTCGACTGGAGGGGACCATGAGGAAATCTCCAGGGTGAAGGCCTTGCTCAAGGGGTGCCAGTATGATAGGCACTAGTGTTGAGCGAGCACTAAAATGCTCGGGTGCTCGACCGTGATACTCGGGGTATCGCCGTGATACTCGGGTGCTCGACCCGAGCAACAAGCCCAATGTTAGTCTATGGGAGACTCGAGCATTTTTGCGGTGGCACCCCCGGCAGTCTTTTAAAAGCCTAACAAGTGCCCAAAACGATAGTGACAGTGCTCAAATGACATGGGGACAGCATGGGGATCGCCCCAGGAAGCATTTCTGACCCACAGGTCACTGCTGTCAACAACGTGGTCAGAGGTATTAAGCCACTTTTACGGGCTCACAATAAAACGTTCAAAAACGAAAGTGAAACTTTTTTCCTGTGAAATATGTTAAGGAACATCCTTTCCAGGGAAAAGACTTGAGTATAAGTTAAAATAAATGACCAAAAACAAAAATACTCCTCCACACCTTCGGCTATGTTCAAAAGTAGCATTTTTTATGCATTTTTGCACTTTTGTATTGCTTTCAACTATGACAAATACATTCACCGGGAAATGTCATTTTAACATTTTACAACCTTATCTGGCCATGTGCTGTGTGACACATGCATAAAGTGCTGAAAAGACATGTGAACAGCATGGGGAAGACCCCTGGAAGCATCTCTGACTCCCAGGTCACTGTCTAAAACTGTGCCCATCATAAGTGATCCTTGCCGCATCAGAAGATGCAGACTTGCAACTATCCCCATGCAAGTTCTAGTCACAGGGCAGTGTTCAATTGTACCTCCCCCATTCCTTGCAAAACAAGCTCAAGTATGCAGTCTGCCACCCACCCACCCCCAGGCTGCAATACCATACTGCTTGCTTGCTTGCACTTGAAATTGGGCCTTTTAGGCATGTGGAGGCGGAATCTGGCCACCACGTCATGGCTGTGTTGGCGGCCTGGAATCCATACTCAGTCCCCAGCCGTCTGGCGGCCGGGTGTCCATATTTGGTCCCCAGCCGCCCCGCGGCCGGGTGTCCACACATGGTCCCCAGCCGCCTGGGGGCAGCCGGGTGTCCATAAACGGTCCCCAACCGCCCCTATTTCTCCTTGGAACATCCCCCCACACACTTTTCTTAGCCCGGCCTGCTTTAGGCAGCATTGGACGAGCCCACCAGAGAACCAGACTCCTCCGGTGGGCCCTGACTTCTCCATCGGTGGAGTTGAGAGTGCCAAGGTGAGGAGCATGATGATGATGACAGAAGTTAGCATCTGCTATGTTTTCTTTTAATGCAAGTGTAAGTGTGCAGCCTGCCACCCACCAACCCCCAGACAGCAATTCCATACTGCTAGCTTGCACTTGAAATGGGGCCTTTTAGTTTGAAGGAGGCCGAAGCTGGCCACTACCTCATGGCTGCTTCGGCAGCGAGGTATCCATAATCAGTCCCCAGCCGCCCCCATTTGTCCTGGTGTGCCTTATACATAAGATTAAGCACGTATACCAAAACATTACCTGTGCCCTCCCCAGTGCATTTAGTGGGAAGGAGAGCCTATTCCGCTGTAGTGTGTGCATGCCAAACCCCTGTTCATGGTACATGCGAAGATGCCTCCCACCTTGCACCTGTCGTTGCAGACTTGCAACTATCCCCATTCAAGTCCTTGTCCCAGGGCAGTGTTCAATTGTACCTCTCCCATTCCTTGCAATGCAAGCGCAAGTATGCAGCCTGCCACCCACCCACCCACAGGCTGCAATACCATACTGCTTGCTTGCTTGCACTTTAAATTGGGCCTTTTAGGCATGTGGAGGCGGAATCTGGCCACCACGCCATGGCTGTGTCGGCAGCCTGGTATCCATACTCAGTCCCCAGCCGCCTGGTGGCCGGGTGTCCCCGCTTGCTCCCCAGCCTCCATGGGGTGGCCAGGTGTCCATACTCAGTCCCCAGCCACCCCTATTTGTCCCGGTAACCTTTCCCACACTTTTCTTAGCCTGGCCTGCTTTAGGGCAGCATTGGCCGAGCCCACCAGACTATCAGACTCCTCCGGTGGGCCCTGGCTTCTCCATCAGGGGAGTTGAGAGTGCCAAGGTGAGGAGCATGATGAGGATGATAGAAGTTAGCATCTGCTTTGTTTTGTTGTAATGCAAGCGCCTGTATGTAGTAGCGGCTAGGCCTGAGGTGGTCAGCGTTTTGGCGCATATCCTACCTCCTCCGAGGATTGCTGGATGTTTTCCTGCTACTATCCAAGTTCTATGACTCCCGTTAAAACAAAGCTTCAGGTGATAAATGATGGATGAGGTAGTGGAAAAGGAGAAAGAGCAGGAGGAACAGGGACCATTCACATCAATATCTGGCCAGTCAACCAGATATGTCTTGTAGGATATGTTTCTGTAACAAAAGGAGCGGTTCGGCTACATAGTTATAGGGCATACAGTTATAGGGCATACAGTGAGTGCAATGCCTACCAAAAATTTCGAGGCACTCCAATGCCCCTTGGAAATGACATGGAGGTCAGAGGGCGTTAACTAAACCTTTTTTTCCATTTATAGCAACTGGGTCTCCTGTGCACTGTTGGCCTAAGAAGTGAATGGAAGGCTTTCCAAAAATTATGAGGAACTGCAATGCCCCTACAAGAGCCATGTGTGGCACCCCAGGGGTCTGGTCACAACAGTAATAGAGATATTACGTCGGAGAGCAAGTGGGAGGTTTCCTGGTCAGGATCCCTTAAACATGCAACATCCTCCTGCCCCAGTCCTGGGAGGGGAGAATTCTGCCCTTATAAACTGGATCTGCGGCGGGGTTGAGTGAGTCAGAGAACAGAGAACAGTCAGAGTCAGAGTGAGAGCAAGGGAAAGTAACAGCAAGGAGCTCTGTAGGAGCTAGGAGCTAAAGACCAGGGGCTGGAAGCTGAGCAGAGCTCGCCCTGGCAGAAGACAATAGGAACCGGACACAGGAGTCCGAGGCTGTGAGGACTTATATATCCAGCAGCAGAAACCAGCCGGCAGGGGATTTCAGGTCCTCTGGCCATAGAAGCCCAGAGGCTCAGTCACAAGCAAGGGAAACAGCACCGCTTTCGTGGAGCGGAGGCTAACAGAAGGCCCCAAGTCACCAGCCATACGGGTGAGCACTACACGGTACACTCAGGGACTTGGGCTACTTCTACCCGCTTACAGCAAGGTAGCCAGGAAGAGTGCAGACAGACGGGGAGGCCTACAACTCCACCTGGCCAGGGGAACTCCTGCTTGCTCACAGACTGACCAGGCCTCTTATGCTAGCCAGTACTCCCGGGAGGGTCTACCTTATAATCATCAGTAAAGACCCTGAACTGCACTGCAAAGACTCTGAGTCGTTCCTGCTGCGCTCGTGCACCATCACCCCCATCATCCACGCACACTGCCCTGAGGCTATACTCCTCCCGTGGGGAGTTATCCCATTCTCTGCTGCGCACACAACACCAGCCTCAGCGGTCTGCCTCGCAGCGGTGGTACTCCCTGACCGCAATCCACGGGTGGCGCAGTCGGACAATTAACCTCAAAACCTAAGAAAGACTGCCACTGGTTTGACCAGCCTCAGCCACGGGACCGGGTCACCGCCACGGATACTACAGACCCCAGAGACCCGGCACCGGGTATCCCACACACGTGTACACACGGGCGCGTCACATGCAGTACAGCATATTACAAACATAAGTCCCATTATTGGGGAGTGGGTGTCCCATTGTATTTGCTTATGCCTTGCAAGCTAAAGCTGCCAAAAATTAGGACGGAGCAACTTGCAATGCCCCTTACAAGAGCCATGCTGTACAGCATATTACAAACATAAGTCCCATTATTGGGGAGTGGGTCTCCCATAGTATTTGCTTATGCTTTCCAAGCAAAAGCTGCCAAAAATTAGGACGGAGCAACTTGCAATGCCCCTTACAAGAGCCATGCAGTACAGCATATTACAAACATAAGTCCCATTATTGGGGAGTGGGTGTCCCATAGTATTTGCTTATGCCTTGCAAGCAAAAGCTGCCAAAAATAAGGACGGAGGAACTTGCAATGCTGGTACCCTGGTGGTATAGTGGTGGTGGAGGCTGAGGATAAGGAGAAGAAGATAAAACAGCCGAAACGAGGAAGCGTATACCCATGTGTGGGTGTGAAGCGGTGCATGTGAATACACCTCCCGAAATAACACAGTGGATTTGACTTTATGTTACTCTGCTGTCATTTGGTGGTGATGAGAAGTCTGGCCCAATCCAGCCCTTGATCATTTTGATAAGGGTCAGCTTGTCAGCATTGCCAGTTGACAGGCGAGTGCGCTTATCAGTTATAATTCCCCCAGCGGCATTAAAAACACGCTCCGATAACACGCTAGCGGCAGGGCAGGCCAGGACCTCCAAGGCATACAGAGCGAGTTCATTCCAAGTGTCTAGCTTGGATACCCAATAATTAAAAGGCACAGAGGAATCACGGAGGATGCTGGTACGGTCGGCAAGGTACTCACCATCTTTTGAAACTTTCCACTCCTTGTGAGAGTACCCCGCCCCTCAGGGCCTGTAAGCTGGGCGGGAGTCAGAGAAATGTCCCAGAACATTGACAGTGTTTCCCTGCCTCTGCTGGATTGGAGTTGCATCTCTCTCGCCTGTACGCCTTGGTTGGGCAACGAACTGTGACCTCTGCCGCTAGTATGTTCAGATGGGAATTTTTTTACGAGTTCTGCAGCAAGGGCCTTCTGGTACTGCCCCATTTTTGTAGACCTCTCCACCTCAGGAATAAGAGAGTGAAAGTTCTCCTTGTAGCGGGGGTCTACAAGTGTCACCAACCAGTAATGACTGTCACCCAACATTTTGACAATGCGAGGGTCACGGTTAAGGCAGCGTAACATACAGTCAGCCATGCGTGCCAGACTGGTAACGGGCAAGATTTCCGTGTCCTCACCAAGATGACGACTGACCATGATCTCCTCCTCCTCCTCCTCCTCCCCCCTGTCCTCAGGCCACGCACACTGAACCGATGGTATGACACTTGTACAGGTACTACCGTCTACAACACATGATAGCAGCTCCTGTTCTTCCTCCTCCTCCTCCTCCTCTCCCTCATTGTCCCCCAATGCACGTTGGGATGAGATGAGGCTGGGCTGTGTGTAATCGCCCGCTATGTCTTCTTTATCCATCTCATCATACTCTGGCTGCAATGCCTCCACTTTAATTCTCTGCAGAGAGCGTTGCAAAAGACAGAGAAGTGGGATGCTGACACTAATGATGGCGTCATCGCCACTCACCATCTTGGTGGCCTCCACAAAGTTTGTCAGGATGGTACATATGTCAGACATCCAGGTCCACTCCTGAGGTCTTATGTGTGGAGTCTGACCTGAATATCGACGGCCTTGTTGCAGCTGGTACTCCACAACTGCTCTCTTCTGCTCACAAATCCTTTGCAACATGTGGAGGGTAGAGTTCCAACGTGTGGGGACATCACACACCAATCGGTGTGCAGGAACCTGCAAACGCTGCTGCAAAACAGCAAGGGCGGCGGAAGCTGTAGCCGACTTGCGAAAATGAGCTGACAGGCGGCGTACTTTCACGAGCAGATCTGGCAACTCGGGGTACGATTTAAGAAACCGCTGAACCACGAGGTTAAGCACATGAGCCAGACATGGTACGTGTGTGATCTCACCTCGCCTCAGAGCCGCCACCAGGTACGGCCATTGTCACACACGTCCATGCCGGGATCTAGGTTCAGCGGTCTCAGCCACAGATCTGCCTGCTCTTTCACAGCTGTCCACAACTCACAAGCAGTGTGAGGTTTATCACCTAAGCTTATGAGTTTCAGCACAGCCTGTTGCCGCTGGGCAGAGGCAGTACTACAATGCTTCCAGCTTGTAACTGATGTGGTGATATCTGAGATGGAGGCTGAACATGAGGAGGAGGAGGAGGATGCGCAGGAGCTGTACACTGTGGGGGCAACTCTGACTGACATAGGGCCCGCAATCCTCGGTGTGGGGAGGATGTGTTTCATCCCAAGGTCCGACTGGGTTCCGGCTTCCACAATGTTTACCCAGTGTGCCGTCAGAGAGATGTACCGTCCCTGGCCACAAGCACTTGTCCACGTGTCCATTGTCAGGTGGACTCTCCCAGTAACTGCGTTGTTGAGGGCACGGCAGATGCTTTGGGACACGTGCTTGTGTAGTGCGGGGATGGCACACCGGGCAAAATAGTGTCGGCTGGGGACCGAGTACCGAGGGACGGCCACCGCCATAAGATTGCGGAAGGATTCCGTTTCCACCAGCCTAAAAGGCAGCATTTCCAAAGCAAGCAGTCGTGAAATGTGCGAATTTAGGACTGTGGCCTGTGGGGCGTTAGCTGCGAATTTCCGCTTTCGTTCAAAGGTCTGGGATATGGACAATTGAATGCTGTGGTGGGACGTGGACTTGGACGTTGATGCTGTTTCTTGAGAAACTGCCATAACAAGTGAAGACAGAGAGGAGGGGGCATCTTTACATGCAGTATGGACAGGGGATTGCCTTGCACACACAACAGGGGGTTCTATTGCATGCACAACAGTGGAAGAAGCAGTGGTGACACCCGCTGACACTGGTCGTGGACCCTGGGTTTCGCCCCACAAAGTCGGGTGCTTTGCTGCCATGTGCCTGATCATGCTGGTGGTGGTCAGGCTGGTAGTTTTGTCACCCCTGCTGATGCTGGCATGGCAGGTGGAACATATGTCCTTTTTGGGGTTATCAGCAGAGTCTTTAAAAAAATTCCAGACTCTGGAAGACCTACTCCTTGTACTGGCAACGTCCCTCGTGTTGGTGTTACGGGGAACGGTTGCCTGCCTTCTGTCTGCGGCCACCACACTGCTTCTTCCTGCCTGTTGGGGTACTCTGCCTCCCTCCCCCTGTGTGCTGCTGGCCTCACTCTGCATGTCCTCCTTCCATGTTGGGTCAGTTACTAGATCATCCACCACCTCCTCCTCTTCCACTTGCGTACCACGATCCTCCTCCTCACTTCCTGGCAATTGTGTCTCGTCATCATCCACCTCTTGTGACAGATTGCCAACGTCGACTTCCTGCGGCCGTGGCTGTTCAAATATTTGGGCATCGCAACATGGGATCTCCTCTTCCACCACTTCAAGCGTATCAGGCGAGGGGCCCAAATATTGAAATGGACCAGTGAACAGCTCTTCAGAGTGTCCAAGTGTGGGATCACTTGCTGTCTGACGACACTCGGCATGGTGGGAGGAAGGAGCATCAGGGTGAGGAGGAGTATGCGGTCGAGACTCACGGCTACTAAGAGTTGACCATGTGGAAGACAGACCGGAGGTGGTGGTGCCCAGGTAATGGGAAGTATTATCTGCTATCCAATTGATAACCTGTTCACACTGAACAGTTCTCAATACTGGTGTTGCTCTGTGCTTCCCTAGTAATTAGGTCAAGAAGTGGGAGCGAGAAGATGTGGCTGTTGGTTGTGGCACATTTTCACCTTGGCCAAGGCCCCGTCCTCTGCACGAACCATCACCAGAACGTCCACTTCCACGTCCCTTGCCACGTGCCTTGCTCATTATAAATGAAGTAAAATAGCTTACACTTGCACTATCAATGGAAAAAGGGTAATAAAGAGTAGATTAGAACCGTGGAGGAGGAAAACCACAGTTATTGTTTACTGGGGTATACCACACTTTTTTAAATAGAGATTAGAGATGAGCGTTGTTCTACTCGAACTGTTCGCCAATCTCAAATTCGAGCTGTTTTGGGCGGTGTTCGAGCCGTTCGGCGAACACGAACAATTTGAGAAAAATTCGGCTGTTCGAGGTTATGTTCGATAACTGTTCGTGCACCAAAATCATAACTGGATTTTTTCTCAGTAATGATGAAAATTAATGTTAATACGCAGTTTGAGTGTACAGCGGGGTGGGGGGAGGGGCAGGGGATGGATCTCTGCAGGAACAATGAAGATCTCCATTTTTTTTTCTCTTTCCCGCATTTGCAGTGGGGAGGTGCAATCTGTCAGTCTATCAGCAGCGCACACACGGAGCGAAGTGCTTTTTTTCACACAAGCAAGGGCATGTGTCATTGGCAGTGTATGTCACATGTCCTTGCCCTATAAGACCAATCCATTTTCCCCGTCGCCACCATTTTCTCACTGCTGCAGCTGCGTGTTAGACGGCACCGCTGTTGCTGTGTGCGCTATACCTTGTTAATTTCAAGCCAATTTTCGCACAAATATACAGATAGCTTGGGAGTAGGGAATAGTTGTGATTGCAGTCCTTTTAAGGACTAGGTTACAGCATTTCCTACGACTTTTATCAGGGAGGTCTGTGCTCTTAAATAGATAGGTTGTGGGAGTAAAGACTAATTGTAATTGGAGTCCTTTTCAGGACTAGGTTACATGAGTTCCTATCAGTTTTTGCCAGGCAGGTCTGTGCCAGTGCTGTGCAAGTTTTTTTCACAGCATTTGGCTGAATCTAGCAAAGCTAATCCTTTTTGGCCTATTGCAGAGTGTGTTAGTCAGTGGAGTAGCCTATCTGTGTTGCAAGATATAACACCTGTGTATAGAATACCAATTTTTTTACTGCACCTAGTGAAGTAAAATCTTTTGGGCATAGCATCATTCTATTAGTCCATCTATACTGACCTCCATCAGGTTGCAAACTGAATATAATTTTTTTCTGCATCTAGCTCTGAAAAAATATTTGGGCTTCTAGCAGTGTGTGGGACTTGGTCTATTAGTCCATCTATACTGACCTCCATCAGGTTGCAAATTAAAAATAATTTTTTTCTTCATTTAGCTCTGAAAAAATATTTGGGCTTCTAGCAGTGTGTGGGACTTGTTCTATTAGTCCTTCTATACTGACCTCCAGCAGGTTGCAAATTGAATATAATTTTTTTCTGCATCTAGCTCTGAAAAAATAGTTGGGCTTCTAGCGGTGTGTGGGACTTGGTCTATTAGTCCATCTATACTGACCTCCATCAGGTTGCAAATTAAAAATAATTTTTTTCTGCATCTAGCTCTGAAAAAATATTTGGGCTTCTAGCAGTGTGTGGGACTTGGTCTATTAGTCCATCTATACTGACCTCCATCAGGTTGCAAATTAAAAATAATTTTTTTCTGCATCTAGCTCTGAAAAAATATTTGGGCTTCTAGCAGTGTGTGGGACTTGGTCTATTAGTCCATCTATACTGACCTCCATCAGGTTGCAAATTAAAAATAATTTTTTTCTTCATTTAGCTCTGAAAAAATATTTGGGCTTCTAGCAGTGTGTGGGACTTGTTCTATTAGTCCTTCTATACTGACCTCCAGCAGGTTGCAAATTGAATATAATTTTTTTCTGCATCTAGCTCTGAAAAAATAGTTGGGCTTCTAGCGGTGTGTGGGACTTGGTCTATTAGTCCATCTATACTGACCTCCATCAGGTTGCAAATTAAAAATAATTTTTTTCTGCATCTAGCTCTGAAAAAATATTTGGGCTTCTAGCAGTGTGTGGGACTTGGTCTATTAGTCCATCTATACTGACCTCCATCAGGTTGCAAATTAAAAATAATTTTTTTCTGCATCTAGCTCTGAAAAAATATTTGGGCTTCTAGCGGTGTGTGGGACTTGGTCTATTAGTCCATCTATACTGACCTCCATCAGGTTGCAAATTAAAAATAATTTTTTTCTGCATCTAGCTCTGAAAAAATATTTGGGCTTCTGGCAGTGTGTGGGACTTGGTCTAGTAGTCCATCTATACTGACCTCCATCAGGTTGCAAATTAAAAATAATTTTTTTCTGCATCTAGCTCTGAAAAAATATTTGGGCTTCTAGCGGTGTGTGGGACTTGGTCTATTAGTCCATCTATACTGACCTCCATCAGGTTGCAAATTAAAAATAATTTTTTTCTGCATCTAGCTCTGAAAAAATATTTGGGCTTCTAGCAGTGTGTGGGACTTGGTCTATTAGTCCATCTATACTGACCTCCATCAGGTTGCAAATTAAAAATAATTTTTTTCTTCATTTAGCTCTGAAAAAATATTTGGGCTTCTAGCAGTGTGTGGGACTTGTTCTATTAGTCCTTCTATACTGACCTCCAGCAGGTTGCAAATTGAATATAATTTTTTTCTGCATCTAGCTCTGAAAAAATAGTTGGGCTTCTAGCGGTGTGTGGGACTTGGTCTATTAGTCCATCTATACTGACCTCCATCAGGTTGCAAATTAAAAATAATTTTTTTCTGCATCTAGCTCTGAAAAAATATTTGGGCTTCTAGCAGTGTGTGGGACTTGGTCTATTAGTCCATCTATACTGACCTCCATCAGGTTGCAAATTAAAAATAATTTTTTTCTGCATCTAGCTCTGAAAAAATATTTGGGCTTCTAGCGGTGTGTGGGACGTGGTCTATTAGTCCATCTATACTGACCTCCATCAGGTTGCAAATTAAAAATAATTTTTTTCTGCATCTAGCTCTGAAAAAATATTTGGGCTTCTGGCAGTGTGTGGGACTTGGTCTAGTAGTCCATCTATACTGACCTCCATCAGGTTGCAAATTAAAAATATTTTTTTTCTGCATCTAGCTCTGAAAAAATATTTGGGCTTCTAGCGGTGTGTGGGACTTGGTCTATTAGTCCATCTATACTGACCTCCATCAGGTTGCAAATTAAAAATAATTTTTTTCTGCATCTAGCTCTGAAAAAATATTTGGGCTTCTAGCAGTGTGTGGGACTTGGTCTATTAGTCCATCTATACTGACCTCCATCAGGTTGCAAATTAAAAATAATTTTTTTCTTCATTTAGCTCTGAAAAAATATTTGGGCTTCTAGCAGTGTGTGGGACTTGTTCTATTAGTCCTTCTATACTGACCTCCAGCAGGTTGCAAATTGAATATAATTTTTTTCTGCATCTAGCTCTGAAAAAATAGTTGGGCTTCTAGCGGTGTGTGGGACTTGGTCTATTAGTCCATCTATACTGACCTCCATCAGGTTGCAAATTAAAAATAATTTTTTTCTGCATCTAGCTCTGAAAAAATATTTGGGCTTCTAGCAGTGTGTGGGACTTGGTCTATTAGTCCATCTATACTGACCTCCATCAGGTTGCAAATTAAAAATAATTTTTTTCTGCATCTAGCTCTGAAAAAATATTTGGGCTTCTAGCGGTGTGTGGGACGTGGTCTATTAGTCCATCTATACTGACCTCCATCAGGTTGCAAATTAAAAATAATTTTTTTCTGCATCTAG
Source organism: Phyllobates terribilis (assembly GCF_046119375.1). Taxonomy (NCBI): domain Eukaryota; kingdom Metazoa; phylum Chordata; class Amphibia; order Anura; family Dendrobatidae; genus Phyllobates; species Phyllobates terribilis. The sequence continues at coordinate 805,287,222 of NW_027362761.1, forward strand.
CTCTGAAAAAATATTTGGGCTTCTGGCAGTGTGTGGGACTTGGTCTAGTAGTCCATCTATACTGACCTCCATCAGGTTGCAAATTAAAAATATTTTTTTTCTGCATCTAGCTCTGAAAAAATATTTGGGCTTCTAGCGGTGTGTGGGACTTGGTCTATTAGTCCATCTATACTGACCTCCATCAGGTTGCAAATTAAAAATAATTTTTTTCTTCATTTAGCTCTGAAAAAATATTTGGGCTTCTAGCAGTGTGTGGGACTTGTTCTGTTAGTCCTTCTATACTGACCTCCAGCAGGTTGCAAATTGAATATAATTTTTTTCTGCATCTAGCTCTGAAAAAATAGTTGGGCTTCTAGCGGTGTGTGGGACTTGGTCTATTAGTCCATCTATACTGACCTCCATCAGGTTGCAAATTAAAAATAATTTTTTTCTGCATCTAGCTCTGAAAAAATATTTGGGCTTCTAGCAGTATGTGGGACTTGGTCTATTAGTCCATCTATACTGACCTCCATCAGGTTGCAAATTAAAAATAATTTTTTTCTGCATCTAGCTCTGAAAAAATATTTGGGCTTCTAGCGGTGTGTGGGACGTGGTCTATTAGTCCATCTATACTGACCTCCATCAGGTTGCAAATTAAAAATAATTTTTTTCTGCATCTAGCTCTGAAAAAATATTTGGGCTTCTGGCAGTGTGTGGGACTTGGTCTAGTAGTCCATCTATACTGACCTCCATCAGGTTGCAAATTAAAAATAATTTTTTTCTGCATCTAGCTCTGAAAAAATATTTGGGCTTCTAGCGGTGTGTGGGACTTGGTCTATTAGTCCATCTATACTGACCTCCATCAGGTTGCAAATTAAAAATAATTTTTTTCTGCATCTAGCTCTGAAAAAATATTTGGGCTTCTAGCAGTGTGTGGGACTTGGTCTATTAGTCCATCTATACTGACCTCCATCAGGTTGCAAATTAAAAATAATTTTTTTCTTCATTTAGCTCTGAAAAAATATTTGGGCTTCTAGCAGTGTGTGGGACTTGTTCTATTAGTCCTTCTATACTGACCTCCAGCAGGTTGCAAATTGAATATAATTTTTTTCTGCATCTAGCTCTGAAAAAATAGTTGGGCTTCTAGCGGTGTGTGGGACTTGGTCTATTAGTCCATCTATACTGACCTCCATCAGGTTGCAAATTAAAAATAATTTTTTTCTGCATCTAGCTCTGAAAAAATATTTGGGCTTCTAGCAGTGTGTGGGACTTGGTCTATTAGTCCATCTATACTGACCTCCATCAGGTTGCAAATTAAAAATAATTTTTTTCTGCATCTAGCTCTGAAAAAATATTTGGGCTTCTAGCGGTGTGTGGGACGTGGTCTATTAGTCCATCTATACTGACCTCCATCAGGTTGCAAATTAAAAATAATTTTTTTCTGCATCTAGCTCTGAAAAAATATTTGGGCTTCTGGCAGTGTGTGGGACTTGGTCTAGTAGTCCATCTATACTGACCTCCATCAGGTTGCAAATTAAAAATATTTTTTTTCTGCATCTAGCTCTGAAAAAATATTTGGGCTTCTAGCGGTGTGTGGGACTTGGTCTATTAGTCCATCTATACTGACCTCCATCAGGTTGCAAATTAAAAATAATTTTTTTCTGCATCTAGCTCTGAAAAAATATTTGGGCTTCTAGCAGTGTGTGGGACTTGGTCTATTAGTCCATCTATACTGACCTCCATCAGGTTGCAAATTAAAAATAATTTTTTTCTTCATTTAGCTCTGAAAAAATATTTGGGCTTCTAGCAGTGTGTGGGACTTGTTCTATTAGTCCTTCTATACTGACCTCCAGCAGGTTGCAAATTGAATATAATTTTTTTCTGCATCTAGCTCTGAAAAAATAGTTGGGCTTCTAGCGGTGTGTGGGACTTGGTCTATTAGTCCATCTATACTGACCTCCATCAGGTTGCAAATTAAAAATAATTTTTTTCTGCATCTAGCTCTGAAAAAATATTTGGGCTTCTAGCAGTGTGTGGGACTTGGTCTATTAGTCCATCTATACTGACCTCCATCAGGTTGCAAATTAAAAATAATTTTTTTCTGCATCTAGCTCTGAAAAAATATTTGGGCTTCTAGCGGTGTGTGGGACGTGGTCTATTAGTCCATCTATACTGACCTCCATCAGGTTGCAAATTAAAAATAATTTTTTTCTGCATCTAGCTCTGAAAAAATATTTGGGCTTCTGGCAGTGTGTGGGACTTGGTCTAGTAGTCCATCTATACTGACCTCCATCAGGTTGCAAATTAAAAATATTTTTTTTCTGCATCTAGCTCTGAAAAAATATTTGGGCTTCTAGCGGTGTGTGGGACTTGGTCTATTAGTCCATCTATACTGACCTCCATCAGGTTGCAAATTAAAAATAATTTTTTTCTTCATTTAGCTCTGAAAAAATATTTGGGCTTCTAGCAGTGTGTGGGACTTGTTCTGTTAGTCCTTCTATACTGACCTCCAGCAGGTTGCAAATTGAATATAATTTTTTTCTGCATCTAGCTCTGAAAAAATAGTTGGGCTTCTAGCGGTGTGTGGGACTTGGTCTATTAGTCCATCTATACTGACCTCCATCAGGTTGCAAATTAAAAATAATTTTTTTCTGCATCTAGCTCTGAAAAAATATTTGGGCTTCTAGCAGTATGTGGGACTTGGTCTATTAGTCCATCTATACTGACCTCCATCAGGTTGCAAATTAAAAATAATTTTTTTCTGCATCTAGCTCTGAAAAAATATTTGGGCTTCTAGCGGTGTGTGGGACGTGGTCTATTAGTCCATCTATACTGACCTCCATCAGGTTGCAAATTAAAAATAATTTTTTTCTGCATCTAGCTCTGAAAAAATATTTGGGCTTCTGGCAGTGTGTGGGACTTGGTCTAGTAGTCCATCTATACTGACCTCCATCAGGTTGCAAATTAAAAATAATTTTTTTCTGCATCTAGCTCTGAAAAAATATTTGGGCTTCTAGCGGTGTGTGGGACTTGGTCTATTAGTCCATCTATACTGACCTCCATCAGGTTGCAAATTAAAAATAATTTTTTTCTGCATCTAGCTCTGAAAAAATATTTGGGCTTCTAGCAGTGTGTGGGACTTGGTCTATTAGTCCATCTATACTGACCTCCATCAGGTTGCAAATTAAAAATAATTTTTTTCTTCATTTAGCTCTGAAAAAATATTTGGGCTTCTAGCAGTGTGTGGGACTTGTTCTATTAGTCCTTCTATACTGACCTCCAGCAGGTTGCAAATTGAATATAATTTTTTTCTGCATCTAGCTCTGAAAAAATATTTGGGCTTCTAGCGGTGTGTGGGACTTGGTCTATTAGTCCATCTATACTGACCTCCATCAGGTTGCAAATTAAAAATAATTTTTTTCTGCATCTAGCTCTGAAAAAATATTTGGGCTTCTAGCAGTGTGTGGGACTTGGTCTATTAGTCCATCTATACTGACCTCCATCAGGTTGCAAATTAAAAATAATTTTTTTCTGCATCTAGCTCTGAAAAAATATTTGGGCTTCTAGCGGTGTGTGGGACGTGGTCTATTAGTCCATCTATACTGACCTCCATCAGGTTGCAAATTAAAAATAATTTTTTTCTGCATCTAGCTCTGAAAAAATATTTGGGCTTCTGACAGTGTGTGGGACTTGGTCTAGTAGTCCATCTATACTGACCTCCATCAGGTTGCAAATTAAAAATATTTTTTTTCTGCATCTAGCTCTGAAAAAATATTTGGGCTTCTAGCGGTGTGTGGGACTTGGTCTATTAGTCCATCTATACTGACCTCCATCAGGTTGCAAATTAAAAATAATTTTTTTCTGCATCTAGCTCTGAAAAAATATTTGGGCTTCTAGCAGTGTGTGGGACTTGGTCTATTAGTCCATCTATACTGACCTCCATCAGGTTGCAAATTAAAAATAATTTTTTTCTTCATTTAGCTCTGAAAAAATATTTGGGCTTCTAGCAGTGTGTGGGACTTGTTCTGTTAGTCCTTCTATACTGACCTCCAGCAGGTTGCAAATTGAATATAATTTTTTTCTGCATCTAGCTCTGAAAAAATAGTTGGGCTTCTAGCGGTGTGTGGGACTTGGTCTATTAGTCCATCTATACTGACCTCCATCAGGTTGCAAATTAAAAATAATTTTTTTCTGCATCTAGCTCTGAAAAAATATTTGGGCTTCTAGCAGTATGTGGGACTTGGTCTATTAGTCCATCTATACTGACCTCCATCAGGTTGCAAATTAAAAATAATTTTTTTCTGCATCTAGCTCTGAAAAAATATTTGGGCTTCTAGCGGTGTGTGGGACGTGGTCTATTAGTCCATCTATACTGACCTCCATCAGGTTGCAAATTAAAAATAATTTTTTTCTGCATCTAGCTCTGAAAAAATATTTGGGCTTCTGGCAGTGTGTGGGACTTGGTCTAGTAGTCCATCTATACTGACCTCCATCAGGTTGCAAATTAAAAATAATTTTTTTCTGCATCTAGCTCTGAAAAAATATTTGGGCTTCTAGCGGTGTGTGGGACTTGGTCTATTAGTCCATCTATACTGACCTCCATCAGGTTGCAAATTAAAAATAATTTTTTTCTGCATCTAGCTCTGAAAAAATATTTGGGCTTCTAGCAGTGTGTGGGACTTGGTCTATTAGTCCATCTATACTGACCTCCATCAGGTTGCAAATTAAAAATAATTTTTTTCTTCATTTAGCTCTGAAAAAATATTTGGGCTTCTAGCAGTGTGTGGGACTTGTTCTGTTAGTCCTTCTATACTGACCTCCAGCAGGTTGCAAATTGAATATAATTTTTTTCTGCATCTAGCTCTGAAAAAATAGTTGGGCTTCTAGCGGTGTGTGGGACTTGGTCTATTAGTCCATCTATACTGACCTCCATCAGGTTGCAAATTAAAAATAATTTTTTTCTGCATCTAGCTCTGAAAAAATATTTGGGCTTCTAGCAGTGTGTGGGACTTGGTCTATTAGTCCATCTATACTGACCTCCATCAGGTTGCAAATTAAAAATAATTTTTATCTGCATCTACAGTACCTCTGAAAAAATATTTGGGCTTCTAGCAGTGTGTGGGACTATTTGTATTAGTCCATCTATACTGACCTCCATCAGGTTGCAAATTCAAAATAATTTTTTTCTGCATCTAACCCAGCCAATAGTTTTGGCCTAATACCACAGTTTGGCCACTCAGCTCTGCTCGGTTACCATCCATTGTTTTTTTGTGCAAACAACTCCAGAGTTGTGAATTAGTTAACCACCAAAATGAGTGGAAAAAGGCCTGCTGCTGGTGGAAAGGGGAATAGGCGTGTTGGGAAGGGGAAAAAAGGTTGTGTCCGTGGGGTAGGTGTTAAAGCAACAGTAACATCTGCAGAAGAAAGACCATCTTCCAGCCAAACTAAAATGTCTACTTCTTTTAGCGGACAATGTGATAAGATCCCTTTCTTACGGCCACGCCAATCGCTACAAATTCCAGATGAGGCACAAAAACAGCAGGTGCTTCAACGGATATCAAGTGCTCCTTTAAGTGGGCTCTCCTCCACATCAACTTCAACATCACAAATACTCCAGTCCTCAAAGGTGTCACCCAAATCGCACTTGCTTCCTCACAGCTCCCAAATCTCCAGCTGCCCGTCTGAGTATGAGGTAGAACAGATGGTTGAGTCTGCAGAGCTGTTTACTCATACAATAGCCTGGGAATCAGAGGTCGACTCCAGCGCTTCTGTGAATCCAGACGAGGAAATGATCTGCACTGATGCCCAGAATCTTTATGAGTCGGATCCAGGACCAGACGCAGAAGGTTCTGACCATAATGTAGACCCTCATTCCCAAACTGTAACTCCTGTTGGTGGAGACAATGAGGAAGACGATGATAAGACTCAAATACCTGATTGGAGCGACAACTTTAGTCTTTTGTCAGGGCAGGAACAGGTTGGCTCTGAGGACGACGGGTGTGATAACGCACAGGGTGATGATGATGAGGTCGGAGATCCCACTTACTGTCAACCCACAGTCAGCCAAGAGATGAGGTCAGCAGAGGAGGTGGAGGAAGATGCTAGTGACGACGAGGTCAGGTTGCGCCTTCCTGGACAGAGACGTAGTACTGGAAGCACGTCAACAACTGCATCCTCAAACACAACTCTGCCTCTCACCACAAGTCGTGGTGGCTCTTCAGGTCGCATGGGTGCTAAGCCTTGCATAGCCTGGGCATTTTTTCAGATTGATAAAGATGACCCAACTCGTGTTATCTGTAACATTTGTCAGCAAAAGCTAAGTAGAGGCCAAAAAATACATAGTTTGAGTACTTCATGCATGAACCGGCACATGGACATGAAGCATAAGTTGCAGTGGGAAGCTCAGTGTGCTACAATGCGGCCTAGCCGGCCGGGCCAATCACCGTCTGCCATATCTTGTGCATCCGCGGCCTCTTCATCCTCTGTGACTGGGGGGACAGCAGTCACACCTGTTTTGGGGCGCAGACCTGCCACCTCTTTACCCGCAACAGCCAGCGTGATTGGCAGGTCATCATTTTCTTTGGAGGTGGTAACACCAGCTGGTGTTGAGCGCTGTCCGACATCGATAGCACCACCTTTGGATCAAGGCAACCTAACATGTCCGCCTGCATCTTCCTCACAGACCGGCAGTTTGCCGGGGACACCCTTATCAACCCCGTCTAAGCACAATAGCCAGCCCTCGGTCCCTCAGATGTGGACAAGTAAAAGACCATTTCCTCCTAGCCATGAGAAAGCTAAGAGGTTGAATTTCACCATCTGCAAGCTCTTGGCTACAGAAATGCTGCCTTTCCGCCTGGTGGACACAGAGGATTTTCGAGACCTTATGTCCGTCGCAGTGCCCCAGTACCAGATGCCCAGTCGGCACTACTTCTCAAAGAAAGGTGTGCCTGCGCTCCACCAGCATGTCGCACACAACATCACCGCTTCTTTGAGAAACTCTGTGTGTGACAGGGTGCATTTCACCACAGACACTGGACGAGTAGGCATGGACAGGGGCGTTACATGTCGCTGACTGGGCACTGGGTAACTATGGTGACAGCAGGACAAGGGGCTGCTGTCCAAGTCTTGCCGTCCCCACGAGTTGTGCGTCAATCCTCTTTATGTCAAAGTTCCTCCACTGCTTCTGCCTCCTCAACCTCCTCTCGGTCTTCCACCTGCACTCAAAGCCTGTCTGGTCATGCCACAAGCTTTCTAACTGCGCAGAAGGGATCCTGCACACCTCCTTACTATGCTGGCAGTAGGGCTCAACGTCATCAGGCGGTTTTTACATTGAAATGTCTGGGAAATGTGAGTCACACAGCTGAGGAGTTGTGGTCAGCTCTGGAGAACCAATTTCATGAATGGTTGTCTCCACTGGACCTGAAACCAGGGAAGGCCGTGTGCGACAATGCTGCAAACCTGGGTGCGGCCCTTCGCCGGGGCAATGTCACACACGTGCCTTGCATGGCTCACGTGTTGAACCTGGTTGTCCAGCAATTTTTAGCCCACTATCCCAGACTAGATGGCCTTCTGCAGAGGGCACGGTCGCTGTGTGCTCACTTCCGCCGTTCGCATCCCGCAGCTCAGCGACTTACATCTCTACAGAAGTCGTTGGGCCTGCCACTTCACCGGCTAAAATGCGATGTGCCTACCCGGTGGAATTCAACTCTGCACATGTTGCAGCGACTGTGGCAGCACCGACAAGCCCTGGTGCAATACGTTCTGACGTATAGCCTGGGCCAACGAGATTCAGAGGTGGGGCAAATCACGCTGGAGGAGTGGTCTCAGATCAGGGACCTATGCACCCTTCTGCACAGTTTTGAAATGGCGACGAAGATGTTTAGTGCTGACGATGCCATTATCAGCATGACTATTCCGGTGATTTACATGCTGGAGCACATGTTAAACAGAATTCGGAGTCAGGTGGTGGCACAAGAGGAGGTGGAGGAAGTAGAGGAGGAGGAGTTGTATGCGGAAGGGCTAACATCCGCAAGGTCCAGACGGTCGGCAGCACCAAGGCGGCAGGCATGTGAGGGTGGGGGAGATGGTTTTACCAGGGCGCATGGTAGCAGCCAAACTAGTGAGGAAGGTGCAGGAGCCCAGGAAGAAGTGGAGGACGAACTGATGGAAGACTCATCAGATGAGGGAGACCTTGATCACATTTCTGTTGTGCGAGGTTGGGGGGAGAGGACAGAGGAAGGAAGCATGATTGTTACCTCGCCACCAACACAACAGGGACTTGGTGCTCCTGGATGCGCAACACACATGAGTGCCTTCTTGCTGCACTACCTGCAACATGACCCTCGAATTGTGAGAATTAGAAATAATCCTGACTACTGGGTTGCCACACTGTTAGATCCCCGGTACAAAAGTAAATTTGCAGAAATTATTCCTGCCATAGAAAGGGATGCACGCATGCAGGAGTATCAGCAGAGACTGTTGCAGAATCTTACATGTGCTTTTCCACAAAATACCAGTGGTGCACGTAGTGAATCTCACAGTTCCAACTTGCCAACCGTGGGACCGTCAAGTGTTCAGCACTCAAACCGTAACAGAACCACAGTATCTGCTGGTAACATCAATTTTGCGGAATCATTTCACCACTTTTTTAGCCCATCCTTTGCAAGGCCACAGGAGACAAGAAGTCTAACACATAGTCAACGCCTAGAGACGATGGTACAGGAGTATCTCCAAGTAAACATTGAAGCCACGACTGTGTCACTGGACCCTTGCTCTTTTTGGGCTTCCAATCTGGATAAATGGCCGGAGCTAGCCACTTACGCCTTGGAGATCTTGTCATGCCCCGCAGCCAGCGTTCTGTCTGAACGTGTGTTCAGCGCTGCTGGTGGTGTGCTGACAGATAAGCGCACGCGGCTCTCCACTGATAATGTAGACAGACTCACGTTCATAAAGATGAACAAATCATGGATCCGAAACGACTTTTCTACCCCTGTGTCATCCTGGGGAGAGTAAAAGCTTGATGATTGGTTAAAATCACCCTACCAACCGTTTTAAGCTTTCAAATTACTAATCATGTTTATCTGTATCTTGACTGGAAAATAATTTGGGCTTTGTAGCAGTGTGCAGCACTGATCCTATTAGGCCATCTATACTAAAGCTTCACCAGATTTAAAATTAAAAATAATTTTTAGCTGCATCTAGCCCGGAAAATAATTTTGGGGCTCCGAGATGCGCAAGGCACATAAGTGCCTTCTTGCTGCACTACCTGCAGCATGACCCTCATATTGTCAGAATTCGAAGTAATCATGACTACTGGGTTGCCACACTCTTAGATCCCCCAAACTTTTCGATCAACCTTTTCATTTTAATAAAGACCAAAAAAATGGTCATTTTTGAAATTATAAGCATTAGCAGGTTGTTAGAAACTGAAATCAAACAGTTTTCAACTCAAAACTTTATTCTAGGTGATGTTACATTTTCACATAGGACCCCTTGTTCGAAAGGAGCTTCTGAACTCTCTCGTCCATTGAATTTGTCAGGTTTTGGATGGTTTCTGCTTCAATTGTTTTGCATGAGGACAGAATACCCTCCCAGAGCTGTTGCTTAGATGTGAACTGCCTCCCGCCATCATAGACACTCCTTTTAATGATGCTCCAAAGGTTCTGAATGGGGTAGAGGTCAGGGGAGCATGGGGGTCACACCATAAGTTTGTCCCCTTTTATGCCCATATCAGCCAGAGATGCAGATGTTTTATGTGCAGCATGAGATGGTGCATTATCATGCAGAAAAATGATCTTGCTGTGAAATACACGGTTCTTCTTCTTGAACCATGGCAGGAAGTGCTGTTTGAGAAAATCCACATACATTATGGAGTTCATCTTTAGCGCCTTCAGGGATCCTAAAGGGGCCGACAATCTCTCTCCCCATGATTCCAGCCCAAAACATTACTCCACCTCCTCCTTGTTGGCGCTGTAGCCGTGTTTGCGTGGGGTGTCCATCAACCAGCCATCCTCCACTCCATCCATCTGGACCATCGAGCGCTGCACGGCACTCATCCGTGAACAAAACAGTTTTGAAATCAGTCTTCATGTAATGTTTGGCCCACTGGAGCCGTTTCTGCTTGTGTGAAGTGGATAGAGGAGGTCGACAGGATGGCGCATGCACAGCTGCAAACCTCTGAAGGACCCTGCATCTTGTTGTTCGGGGGACGTTGGAGGCACAAGCAGCTTCAAAAAATTGTCTGCTGCTATGACAAGGCTTTTTTGCCGCTGCTCTTTCAACCTGACGTAATTGCCTGTAGGAAAGAGTTCTCAATTTGCCCTTATCAGCACGCACACGTGTGTACTGTGAATCAGCTACATACTTCTTGATTGCCAAGACACTTCATCCTGATCATCGCACAATGTTGATTGTAGTCATGCCTTGACCTAAACACTCCACAATTTGTTGCTTCTCAGCAGCCGACACATCCTTTTTCTTTCCCATTTTGGCAGAAAATGTAGGCTGCTTAATAATGTGAGCGAGCCTTCTTAAGTAGTCTTGCTTTTCATTGGACACACCTGCCAAACTAATTAGCACAGGTGTCTGCAATTGCTTACAGTGATATAAAGAGCCCTGACACACATCACCATCAATGAGTTTAACTGACAAACAAACAAATTCTTCCCTTATCACTCCTAAACACTTTTTGTATAATAATTTGGAACGCAGTGTACATGTGCTTTTCCACAAAACACCAGTGGTTCACGTAGTGAATCTTACAGTTCTAACTTGCCAACCGTGGTCTGTATGGAGTTGTTCAATAAAGGGCCCAAAATTAAGATAACATAGATGGGAGAGGTCTCTATGAATAGGAATTCCTAAGTATTTGATACCCTGTGAGGGCCAGGCAAAGGGAAAGTTGGACTGGATGGAATCCTATATGGATTTGGGGAGGGAGACATCGAGGGCCTCAGACTTCGCTGCATTGATTTTAAAATTTTACCATGTAACAAAGTGATCTATTTCAGCCATAACAGCATGGATGGATATATGTGATTGAGTGATATATACTAGGACATCATCAGCAAATAGAGAGCACTTGTACTCGGTGCCTCCCACCTCAATCCACCTAATATTGGGGTTATGGCGAATTGATGAGAGCAGGTGCTCCGTCACTAGGATGTATAAGAGAGGGGACAGAGGACATCACTGCCTTGTCCCATTGGTGATTGTGAAAGGTGATGAAAATGTTCTGACGCACCCCCTGGGTCTTGGGACACCCGGAGCCGGACCCTTTTTGGTGGATGCTGGTGGTTGTAGTCTTCGTGGCGGCGACCCAGTTCCGTGGCTCAGGGCGGTCAAACCAGTGGCGGAACTATTTATGTGGTTTTCATGTTTAAATGTCCGACTACGCCACCCGTGGATTGCGGTCAGAGTGAACCGCCGCTACAGGGCAGACCACTGAGGCTGGTGTTGTGGGTGCAGCAGAGCGTAGCATAACTCCCCACGGGAGGAGTATAGCCTCAGGGCAGTGTATGCGGAGGATGGGGGTGATGGTGCAGGGCAGCAGCAGTAACGACACGGAGTCAGTGATGCAGTTCAGGGCCTTTACTCACAGTTCTTATTATCCAGACCACGTCTGCAGGTAACGGCTGCCCACGTCGTACTGTGCTCACCAGGTGAGGGGCTCAGACAACTCCCAGATAACTTTGGAGCACTTCACAGGACCCCCTTTGTGTGTCCTTTGTCTGGCCTTTCTTACCAACACTTCTGTCCGGCTGCCTCGGGCCTCCTCTTGGTAAACTTGGCGCCAGTTTCCCTGACCCTATGTGGTGCCTTCCTAGCGGGTGTAGCGAGGGGCTGCGCCACATAAAATGTCAGAGCCTCCGGTTTCTAACTGAGGGTCGTTTCCTGCCTCCACTAGTTCGGGGACCGGTCTCCCCCTTTGGCCTGACCCCTCCACGCAGGTGGATTCGGGTGTGCGGTGGCGACTCGCCCGTCCGCACCCCTGGGATCCCTTCATTCCTCGTTCCTGGAGCCTTCTCCGCTCCTCTTCCTTCCTTCTCCCTCTTCCAGGCCTGGGCCTCTGTTACTAGGCCCGCCTCCGGAGCAGAGCTCATGCAGAGCCCCTGCTCCCTGCCACTTCTGCTCAGACTTCTCTGCACTGAACTAAGATGGTGCCCACCTTTTATACTCCCTTCTCAATGCACCCAGGAACTGCTTCCTCCCTGCTCCTGCACTACAGGGTTCCCCTTCCTCAGTGTTCCCTCCCCCCACTCCAGCCAGGGACAGGGACTGTCGTGCCCATCTCAGGGGCATATTGGTCGCCCTGCCCCACGGCAATGTGGTGTAATGCATGCAGGTGTCGGGTCCTGATCCACACTCCATCCTTACCTGAGAGTGAGATATCACACCTCTGGGTGAGGTGCAATACGTCTGTAGCAACCGAGCCCTCAGGGTGCTACAGTTCCATTTATCTTCAGCCTAGGTGACGTATTGCGATACAGGGCTGTGATTTTGGCTATAAAAGGGTCCTCTAGACCCCTACCCCAAGCTTTTTAAGAGAATCATATATGGCGTGCCAGGAGACTCTATGGAATGCTTTCTCAGCATCCAACGAGAGTATCTAATTACAAATTTTTAACTGCATCTAGCCCAGGAAATACTTTGTGCCTAGTAGCAGTGTCTGCTAGTGAGCGGATTATCCCGGCTGTTAAGCAAGCTGCACCACCTGTAGTTTAGACACTTAATTTTTTCAAAGGAAATGCTTCGGGACCATGGGATACTTAGTGAAGAGCATCAGGAGGCACCCCAAGGCATAGGGGCTGGGACTGGCAGTAGGATGCCTTGCGGTGGACAGCCGAGCTCGATCCTTATAAAAGCTTTTTAACTGCAGCAGCTTTAGTGGACGCTACTGGAGCTGGAATTACCGCAGCTGCTGGCATGAGACTTGCCCTCCAATAGATCCTTGTAAATGGATTTAAAGTGTATTCATTCAAATTAGAGAGACAATTTAAATTAAAAAGCTTAGAGCTGCCTCCACCACAGGGGGGCTCGCTCGACCCACCAGCGGACAGGCACCAGTATTGGGAGAGGGGGGCTGGCCGTCAGGGTTCACCGCGGCTCTGGCACAAACCCGGCGACACGGAGGTGGCACGGGCAGGAGCGGACTGGCCGTGTCGGCTTCTCACTTTTTGGATTTTAGAAGGGCATGACATGCCTATATCTGTGTCTCCCCCTCCTTTTACTCCTCCACCTCTTTTATTTTCGCACGACTATATGTACTTGTCACTTTTCCATGTGTTAGTTATGTCTTCTGAGCAGTTTGTCAGCTTTTGGACACCTTTGAAGGTGTTTTCTATGTGTTTCTATGTGTTTTTGTTTGCCTGCCATTGGTTTTAACGGTGTTCGAAGGTGTTCGACGAACATTTCGACGAACAGTTCGGCGAACACACGGGTGTTCGACGAACCGAACCGAACTCGAACACTACGGGGGTGGCTCAACACTAATAGAGATATTTGCGGCTGAACAGTGAGTGACACACTCAAACTGCTTTTTTTTTAGATACCAAAGGCCCAAAACTGGATAGTACAGCGATTTGACCCATGGAACTGCGAAACCACACTGGGATGTCGGGCCTACACAAGACTATTTTCAATAGATATATCTTTGTGTCACAACAGTCAGGAGACACTACTGTTTTTCTTTACGGAAAAAACTACCAAAAGCTGAATAATAGAATTTTTTTACTGTGGGATGGCAAAACCACAGTTATTGTTTACTGGGGTATACCACACTTTTTTAAATAGAGATATTTGCGGCTGAACATTGAGCGACACACTCAAACTGCTTTTTTTTTAGATACCAAAGGCCCAAAACTGGATAGTACAGCGATTTGACCCGTGGAATTGCGAAACCACACTGGGATGTCGGGCCTACAAAAGACTATTTTCAACAGATATATTTTTGTGTCACAACAGTCAGGAGACACTACTGTTTTTCTTTACGGAAAAAACTACCAAAAGCTGAATAATAGAGATTTTTTACTGTGGAATGGCAAAACCACAGTTATTGTTTACTGGGGTATACCACACTATTTTAAATAGAGATATTTGCGGCTGAATAGTGAGCAACACACTCAAACTGCTTTTTTTTTAGATACCAAAGGCCCAAAACTGGATAGTACAGCGATTTGACCCATGGAACTGCGAAACCACACTGGGATGTCGGGCCTACACAAGACTATTTTCAACAGATATATTTTTGTGTCACAACAGTCAGGAGACACTACTGTTTTTCTTTACGGAAAATATACCAAAACCTGAATAATAGAGATTTTTTACCGTGGGATGGCAAAACCACAGTTATTGTTTACTGGGGTATACCAGACTTTTTTAAATATATAGATTTGCGGCTGAACAGTGAGCGACACACTCAAACTGTTTTTTTTTTTAGATACAAATGGCCCAAAATGGATAATATAGAGGTTTGAACCGTGGAAGTGCAAAACAACACTTCTGTTTCTCTAGCCTACACCAGACTATTTTCAACAGTTATATTTGTGTCTGAAAAATCAGAGACACTCTTTTTTTTGGGGGGGGGGGACACACACCAAAAGATTAATAAGACGGGTATTTGTACAGTGTGAAGGAGGGAAAAAAAGGAGGATTTAGATGAAAAAAATAAGGATTTTTCCTGGCCCCCGACGCCTGGTGCTGAGTCCAGCAATTTCAGCAACAGGAGCACACAGGACTGTAATGCAGCATTTGCTGGTATAACCACTGTCTCTCCTATACAGCCTGCCTGCCTGGTATCTGGGATGGATATTAGTCCTGAAAAGGACTATTTGTTTGTTCTGGCAGCCTTTACAGACCCTACACTAACTATTTCGCAGTTTATATCTCTCCCTAAATCAGCAGCGCTGTCCCTACACTGTCTAATCGCCCGGTTTTAAATACTCGAGGTGACGCTGTGCGGCCAGCTAATCACTGTAATGCCCACAACCAACATGGCTGCAGCATTACAGTGACTGGTTGGCAATCCCTGCATGTTCATTGGCTCTGTAAAGAGCGCCAAACATGCAGGGCGGAGACCCGAGCTCCCGCCCGAGTAACCCGGAAATGCTCGGTGCTCGCCGAACATCCCGAGTAGCGTGATGCTCGGGCGAGTACCGAGCAGTGTCGAGCATGTTCGCTCAACACTAATAGGCACACATCCTTGGTTTTTGAGAGGGATTTCGGGAGGTACCGCTCGCCCGACCCTTACAGGAACTGCAGGATGTCAGTGAGTTGTAAGGTGGTAACAGGACTGATCGACAGTAAGGGGTCCCTGAACAGATCCAAATCAGGGATCCTGGAGGTGGTCAGATCCTTCTACTCGCATCTCTTGAGGGGAGGGAACCTGATCGGGATGAGATGTCGGCTTTCCTGGCTGAAACCATCCCTGAGCCAGGGGATGACCCCTCTCTTCATGTTTTGGCAGAAGCAATCATGGAAGAGGAAGAGAGATGGACGATTGATGGGCTCCGGCCCAAAAAGTCGCCTGGTCCGGATGGCTTAACATCCGAGTTTTACAAGACTTTTAGGGACTCCTTGGTCCCCCTCTTGACTGAGGTGTTTAATGAGTGTCTCTCCTCGGACTCTCTGCCCAGTTCAATGCGGAAGTCAGCCCTGATTATTCTGTCAAAGGGTAAAGACTCGTCCCGTATTGAGAATTGGCGTCCCATAGCGCTTCTCAATATGGACCGAAAGGTTCTGGCAAAGGTGCTTTTTAATCGGTTGGTGAAATTCGCACCCCGGCTCCTTTCGGGGGCCCAGCACTGCTCTGTTCCAGGCCGCAGCACATTTAGTGCTGTGCTCGGTGTCCGAGAGGCAGTGGAGCAGAGCAGGGCAGGTCACTGGAAGGGGTACTTGCTGTCCTTAGACCAGGCAAAAGCCTTTGACCGGGTTAACAATGAGTACCTCTGGTCCGTCCTTCTGAGGTACGGTCTGCCCGGGAGGTTTGTTGATTGGTTGAGAGTTTTATACAATGGGGAAGAGACTTTTCCGCTCGTGAACGGTTGGGTCGGACCCCCTTTTGAGGTGAAGTCTGGTGTCCGCCAGGGCTGTCCTCTGAGCCCACTGTTATACGTGTTTGCGATCGACCCCCTTCTAAGGAGGGTGGAGCGCGGACCGTTGGTGGGAGTCGGGATGGACCAGGCAGAGCCAGATGCCTCCTTGAGGGTAGTGGCGTACGCCGACGACATTTCCCTATTTGTAACCTCGAGAGGGGAGGCTGATTGGGTCATGTCTGAGGTCGAGGGCAACTTGGTGGCATCCGGGTCCATGATCAACCGGGATAAGTGTGAAAGTCTCTGGCTGTGAGGGGGAGATCCTAGTTTTGATCTCCCGGACACCCTTCCAGGGCCTCAGGCCACAGCAAAAATATTAGGCATCAGCTTCGGCTCGGGGGACTACCCCCAGCAAAACTGGGAGGGCAGACTTAAGATTGCCGCCCAGAAGGTGGATCAGTGGAAGAGCTGGTCCCTGACCCTGAGGGAAAGGGTTAGCCTGGCCAAAGGGTATTTGCTCCCTTTACTAATATACCTGGGCAGCGTCTGCATCTTGCCAGAGCCTCTTTGGACACGGGTCTACAGCCTGTTCTTTCAACTATTATGGGGGAATAGGCTGAACCTAATCAAGAGGGAGGTCACGTACCGCACGAGGAGACTAGGAGGGTTGGGTATGGTCAACCCAATGGTGTTCCTAGTAAACACCTTTATTAAGGCAAACATCGCCAACCTCTGGTTAGAGAGGGCTCCTCCGTGGGTATTCTCCTGTAGGGGGTGGTTTTGGCCTTTCTTCCAGGAATGGGAGACAAGAGGGCAGGTGAAGAACCTTCGAACGCCTCATGGGCATCTTCCGGCTTATGCTACCCCGGTTCTGAAGGTGATCCGTCGGTGGGGTCTGGGAGTGTGGGGGATCAGGACCTTGTCAAGGAGGTTACTTGACAATAGGGTCCTGTTGACCCACTTTCAGAAGCCCCTGGCGCTCAAGGATTGCCCGAGTCTGGATCTGGAAGTAGGGCTTGGGTTAGTGAACTCTAAACGGATCCCCTTGAAGTTTTGGGACTTGGCTTGGCGCTGCTTCCATGGGAGACTGTATGTGAGGGACAACCTGAAGTACAGAAACTCTGATGACCGGGATTGTCCCCGCGAGGAGTGTGGCGGCATGCTTGAGAGCATGGAGCACTTCCTGCTTCGGTGTCCCTTTAATACAGAGGTCTACAGTAGGGTGGGTGCTTCCATTGGCTGGCCCAGGCTGGCAGGCCTTTCCTATGTGGAGTGGGCCTATGGGGCATTCGGGTCCCTTGGTGGCCGAGATCGGGCCACTGTTTTCTTAGTTAGCTTAGTGACTAGGTTTTACACGTGGAACGCATGGTGCTTAGTGTCCACCCAGCAGAAAGCCCTCCCCCAGGAAGAGGTGATTAGGAACATCCTGGGTGACCTGGCAAAAGTGCGCTCGCTGGAGTATGAGAGGCTGGGTGCAGGGAGGGCTTCCCTTCTATGGAGGGGGTTCTCATTCAATGTGCCCTAGGAAGAGTTAGGTTACTCGTGTCTGTGATAGGGTGAGTTAGTCTCCTTCTATACTTTATATTTATTTGTAGGGTCAGGTAGTCGTGTAGGGTCAGGGAGGGACAGACAGGGACAGTCATCAGGGATAGGTAGTTTAATATTAGGTTGGTAGTGAGGGTCAGTGAGGGACAGGTAGGGAAAGATTGGTAGGGCGGTAGGGACAGGTTTTTTCTTTTCTTTAATAGGGAGGGACAGGGTGTTGTGTGTTAGATTAGGTTGAGAGCCTCTGTAGTCTCCAGTTTCCTGGTGGTGGGCTGCTCCCCTCACATTGTAGTTTTTTGTTTTGCGGTATCGGAATCGGAATATAGGGCTTGCAAGCACTGAACTTGGGTCTGATTTCTGATTTATGGTTGATTCTTTGTGGTTAAATTATCATGTTACTGCTAAGTGTTAAAACAGACTTTTTATGTTGTGTATTGTATGTATATGTGTATTGTATGTATATATATGTGTATTGCGTGTGGGGGGGTGTAGTTTTAGGTTGGGTGGGGGGTTTCAGGGGGGAGGGGGAAGGGGTGTTTTTTGTAAAAAAATAAAAATGGACGTCCTGCGGGATGCTGGAAAAAGGACCCTTTTTGCGCGTATATGGCCACAAACTTTTGTGGGACCTTGTTGGTGTTAAGAGGCCACAGACTTTCGTGGGACCTTGGGTGTTTAAAAATGGTGGTGGGGAAAAAAAAATAAAAATAAAATTAAAAAAACATTTAAAAAAATAAATAAAAAAAAATAAAAAATTTTTTTGTGTGTAGAGTGTTAGTTTTGGCCAGGTGGCCCATCTCTTATTTTGGGCGGTGGACCAGTTATTTAGTTTTCCTTTTTGGGGTTAGGTGTGAATGTGCAGGTATGAATGTTGCGGATGTTAGGGGTCTTGTGCGCTTTAGGGTGTGGCCTGGCTGGTAGGTACGGAAGGTCTTCGCTTGATGGGGGGTCTTTTGGAAAAACGAAGACGTTTTGTGTCTTGTGTTTAGTGTCAAGTGTCATGTGTTAGTTTGTTGGACTCTGTATAATTTTGGATTTGGGCTATGTCTTGCTGGGGTTTTTTGTTTTTCTTTTATAATGTTTGTATTTGTGGTTTATATTTGTGTTTTGTTTTTGTGTTTTTGTACTTTTATATAAAATCAAAAAAAGAGTTCCAGCTCCAGTAGTGTCCACTAAATCTGCTGCAGTTAAAAAGCTTTTATAAGGATCGAGCTTGGCGGTCCACCGCAAGGTGTCCTACCACCAGTCCCAACCACTGTGCCTTGGGGTGCCTCCCCCGATGCTCTTCACTGAGTGTCCCAGGGGCCCGAAGCATTTCCTTTGAAAAAATTAAGTGTCCAAACTACAGGTGGTGTAGCTTGCTTAACAGCTGGGATAATCCGCTGACTAGCAGACACTGCTACTAGGCCCAAAGTATTGCCTGGGCTAGATGCAGTTAAAAATTTGTAATTAGATCTACAGGCCATGGCTACTCCGCTGACTAGCAGACACTGAAGCTTTGCAGCAGACCTCTGATTCCCAGGCTATAGTATGAGTTAACAGCTCTTCAGACTCAACCATCTGTGTTACCCCAAGCCATAGTGTATGTACTTTCTTACGGTTAAAAGGGGGTGTAGAGACCCGACCCACCTGGAATTGACGATGCCAACGTCATGTAAAACACAGCAAGGGGACTCCAAAAAGAGTTTCCATTTTTTCCAAAAAATTGTGGCACAGACACCACTTAAGTGGCATCAATGGTCCCCGAGTTGCTTAAAATGGTTGGTGAGGTGATTTTCCAAAATCCTAAAGCTTTTAGTCTCCCCAGGATGAAACAGGTGGGGCAGATGGTGGTTGGACCGGCCCGCTAGGCCGCATTGTAGCACAGAGAGCTTCGCACTGCAACTTATGCTTCATATCCATGTGACGGTTCAAGCATAAAGTACTCAAACTATTGTTTTTTTGGCCTCTACTTAGCTTTTGGTGACAAATGTTACAGATAACATGAGTTGGGTCATCCTTAGACATCTCAAAAAATGCCCAGGCTATGCAAGGTTAAGAGCCCATGCGACTCTGCTACTAGCAATACTATCAAATGATTGGCTGGGTTAGATGCAGTAAAAAATTCTTATTAGATACACAGGCGGTGCAGCTTGCTTCACAGCTGGGCTACTACGCCCAAAGTATTGGTAGACTCTATACTAAATAAGGAAGGATTCACTGACTGTGGTGGCCCCTCCGCGGGCCGTGGCGATTGGTCATCCACTTTCGCTGCCCCTTACTCAACGAATTCACAAACATCTGCCGTCGGTTTGGAGTCCCATTGTGCCCAACCAAAAACATAGGCCCCACAACAAAGATATCGTTCTTAGACATCGAAATCGACACCACAGCAAGGTTGTTCCGCCTCCCATGGGAAAAAATACCAAAACATTACACCTGATCTAGGTATGGAAAGTAACACTACAGCAGATGCAAGCATTACTAGGTCGCCTCGTGTTTGCGAGCCGGGTGATGCCAGTCGGAAGGGTTTTTTCTCTTCATTTATCACCCGCAACAAAACGGGCATCTAAACCGAGTCATACAATCAGAATCAGCAGGCAGCTACGGGCGGACTTAGAGGTGTGGAAAACCTTCTTATAATCATTCAACGGTCACACGTTATTTATGTCAGCAGAACAGTCCAACATTGAACTAAGATTATTCACCGGGGCGGCAGAATCAGGCGGATATACAGCGATACTAAATAACCAATGGTGCACAAGCTTATGGCCTCCGTATTGGGCAGAACAAGTGCTGACAAAAAAACAGACAGTCCTGGAACTGTTTCCAATAGTGGTAGCAATAGAAATATGGGGCGCGCGCCTGGCTAACAAAAATATACGCTTCATAACAAAAAACTCCAGCCTAGCGCACTTCATTAATAATATGGCATCATCGTCTCTCCCAGTGCTAGGCCTACTATGCCGGCTAGCATTCCTGTGCCTAAAACACAATGTATGGGTCTGCGCTAGCCACGATGCTGAGGGGTCTAACGCTGCTGCTAACGCTTTATCACAATTCAATTGGCAGATTTTCACAGAGCTCCTCCCCAAAGCCCAACCATCGGGCAACAGTTGCCCAGCCTCCCTATGGTATCTAGTGGCGAATAGTTGATGCCATTAATCAGAGCGTCAGTTGCCCCGTCGATGTGGCAAGCATATGGTAAGGCATGGGAAGAGTGGACACGACTAGTAGCAGGCAGACAAGTTGAACAATGTGAACAAGCCAGATTACAAGTCACCATAGAATTTCTCCACCAGCTAATGATGAGGGGCATATCAGGGGCGTCAGCGCAGCGGTGTCTGACCGGAGTAGCATTTCACTTTCAACTACTGAATTGGGGAGATGTGACAAAGAGATTCATCATCAGACAATCCATAAAAGGGTGGAAAAGGGGTCAGCCAAGTCAGGAGTGTAGATGTCCGGTCCCGTGTCACTAAAACTGATTTCTCACATCATATCCCTAACACCATTAACATGACACTCACAATTTGAAGCAACACTACTGTCTACTGCATTTGCGATCGCCTTCTTCGGGGCACTATGCATAAGCGAATTAGTCCCTCAATCCAAAATTACCACCAGTGGAGGCTTATTACACCAGGACGTAGTCATAGCCAATAATGCAATACGTCTACGCATACACAAATCGAAAACGGTTCCAGCGGGCAGGGGCACTTGGGTACTTCTACAACCCACAAACGGTACGCTGAGTTGGGTAACAATAGTAAAAACATATATAACCATCAGATCACAAAGTAATTTCTTCCTATCACACATTGATGGAACGCCATTATCAAGATACCAGTTCCAAGCTATATTCAATAAATGAATAACATCGGCAGGGAACCACCCCAAAGATTATGGGACACACTTATTCCGCATAGGCACGGCCACGGAAGCAGCAAGAGCAGGACTGTCAGAAACGGAAGTTCAGAGGATAGGGAGATGGCGTCCACGTGTTTGGCGAGATACATAAGACCGGACTTGTTATCCTAACGTGGTTTGTTTCTTTTACAGGTGGCGCTAAGCCAACAGTGTGGTTGATAGGCCACTCGTATATATATTGTGCAGAAAATTTCAGTTTCATAACACATATTTCATCTGGAGAGGTATTAGAGGCCTGCAATGGCCACAGGTAGTAATGGAGGTAATCAAGGTAGGGAGAGAGGCAAGAGGTCCATTCATCTTAGCTATACAGGCCGGGGGAAACGACATAGGTTATCACAAGAGCGCCTAACTAATGGCAATAATGAAACTAGACACTAAGCGCTTCAGAGAATTTTTCACAAAAATAACTATAGTATGGTCAGAGATTGTGCCGAGAGAGGTATGGCAAGGTGCCCGAGACATCACGGCCATTGAACAGACAAGGCGGCTTATAAATATTTGGATGGCAAAATTTATAAGAGACAGAGGCGGTGTAGTGATACGACACCGACAACTGGAAGGAGATAAAGCAGTCCTCATACAGCCCGACGGTGTTCACTTAATGGATATTGGACTGAACATATTCCTGTCAGGACTCCAGGACGGAGTGGAACAAGCGTTAAGAGTGATGGGTGAGGGTCAGAGTCCTGCATACGAGTACGCAGGATCCTCCGTGGCCTGGAAATAGAAAGGACATGTTGGAGAGTTACACTTGTTGGCCAACTTGCCGGTGTGGAGGCACAGGGCATACTGCAACAAGCTGAATTATTTTAGAAATAAAATGCCTTTCTAATGTCATGAGTATAAACAGTTAATAAAGCTGTGACCGATCCTCACCCATCCAGTTGTAAGAGTTACATGATTGTATTGTCAATGAAAGGGGGGTGGTAGGGGGGCTGAGCATCTGGGTTTGGTTGGGGGTCCCCACAGTCTGCCTAGGCTAGATGCAGTTAAAAATTATTATTAGATACACAGGCGGTGCAGCTTGCTTCACAGCTGGGCTACTACGCTGACTAGCAGACACTGAAGCTTTGGACCAGACCTCTGAGTAAACAGCTCTTCAGACTCAACCATCTGTGTTACCCCAAGCCATAGTGTATGTAGTTTCTTACGGTTAAAAGGGGGGGGGGAGACCCAACCCACCTGTAATTGACGATGCCAACGTCACGTAAAACACAGCAAGGGGACTCCAAAAAGAGTCCCCATTTTTTCCAAAAATTTGTGGCACAGACACCATTTAAGTGGCATCAATTGCCCCAGAGTTGCTTAAAATGGTTGGTGAGGTGATTTTACCAAATCCTCAAGCTTTTACTTTCCCCAGGATGACACAGGGGTAGAAAAGTCCTTGAAGATCCATGATTTGTTCATCTTTATGAACGTGAGTCTGTCTACATTCTCAGTGGACAGCTGCATGCGTGCGCTTATATGTCAGCACACCACCAGCAGCGCTGAACACACGTTCAGAGAGAACGCTGGCTGTGGTTTATGACAAGATCTCCAAGGCGTGAGTGGCGAGCTCAGGTCATTTTTCCAGATTGGAAGCCCAAAATGAGCAAGGGTCCAGTGACACAGTCATGGCTTCGATGTTCACTTGGAGATACTCCTGTACCATCCTCTCTAGGCGTTGACTATGTGTCAGACTTCTTGTCTCCTGTGGCCTTGCAAAGGATGGTCTAAAAAAGTGGTGAAACGATTCCACAAAATTGCTGTTACCAGCAGATACTGTGTTACTGTTACGGTTTGAGTGATGAAGACTCGACAGTCCCACGGTTGGCAAGTTAGAACTGTGAGATTCACTACATGCACCACTGGTGTTTTGTGGAAAAGCACATGTAAGATTCTGCAACAGCATCTGCAGATACTCCTGCATGCGTGAATCCCTTTCTATGGCAGGGATTATTTCAGCAAATTTACTTTTGTACCTGGGATCTAAGAGTGTGGCAACCCAGTAGTCGGGATTACTTCGAATTCTGACAATCCGAGGGTCATGTTGCAGGTAGTGCAGCAAGAAGGCACTCATGTGTCTTGCGCATCCAGGAGCACCAAGTCCCTGTTGTGTTGGTGGCGAGGAAAGAATCATGCTTCCTTCCTCTGCCCTCTCCCCCCAACCTCGCACAACAGAAATGTGATCAAGGTCTCCCTCATCTGATGTGTCTTCCATGCCAATCACCAGTTCGTCCTCCACTTCTTCCTCGGCTCCTGCACCTTCCTCAACAGTTTGGCTGCTACCATGCTCCCTGGTTAATCCCTCTCCCCCACCCTCCCATGCCTGCCGCCTTGGTGCTGCCTACCGTCTGGACCTTGCAGATGTTAGACCTTCCGCATACAACTCCTCCTTCTCTACTTCCTCCACCTCCTCTTGTCCCACCACCTGACTCCGAATTCTGTTTAACGTGTGCTCCAGCATGTAAATCACCGGAATAGTCATGCTGATAATGGCATCCTCAACACTAAACATCTTCGTCGCCATTTCAAAACTGTGCAGAGACCACTCCTCCAGCGTGATTTGCCCCACCTCTGGATCTCGTTGGCCCAGGCTATACGTCACAACGTATTGCACCAGGGCTTGTCGGTGCTGCCACAGTCGCTGCAACATGTGCAGAGTTGAATTCCACCGTGTCGGCACATCGCATTTCAGCCGGTGAAGTGGCAGGCCCAACGACTTCTGTAGAGATGTAAGTCGCTGAGCTGCGGGATGCAAACGGCGGAAGTGAGCACACAGCGACCGTGCCCTCTGCAGAAGGCCATCTAGTCCGGGATAGTGGGCTAAAAATTGCTGGACAACCAGGTTCAACACGTGAGCCATACAAGGCACGTGTGTGACATTGCCCCGCCGAACGGCCGCACCCAGGTTTGCAGCATTGTCGCATACGGCCTTCCCTGGTTGCAGGTCCAGTGGAGACAACCATTCATGAAATTGGTTCTCCAGAGCTGACCACAACTCCTCAGCTGTGTGACTCACATTTCCCAGACATTTCAAAGTAAAAACCGCCTGATGACGTTGAGCCCTGCTGCCAGCATAGTAAGGAGGTGTGCAGGATCCCTTCTGCACAGTTAGAAAGCGGGTGGCATGACCAGACAGGCTTTGGGTGCAGATGGAGGGCCGAGAGGAGGTTGAGGAGGCAGAAGCAGTGGAGGAACTTCGAGATAAAGAGGATTGACGCACAACTCGTGGGGACGGCAAGACTTGGACAGCAGCTCCTTGTCCTGCTGTCACCATAGTTTCCCAGTGCCCAGTCAGCGTCATGTAACGCCCATGTCCATGCCTACTCGTCCAAGTGTCTGTGGTGAAATGCACCTTGTCACACACAGAGTTTCTCAAAGAAGCGGTGATGTTGTGTGCGACATGCTGGTGGAGCGCAGGCACACCTTTCTTTGAGAAGTAGTGCCGACTGGGCATCTTGTACTGGGGCACTGCGACGGACATAAGGTCTCGAAAATCCTCTGTGTCCACCAGGTGGAAAGGCAGAATTTCTGTAGCCAAGAGCTTGCAGATGGTGAAATTCAACCTCTTAGCTTTCTCATGGCTAGGAGGAAATGGTCTTTTACTTGTCCACATCTGAGGGACCGAGGGCTGGCTGTTGTGCTTAGACGGGGTTGAGTAGGGTGTCCCCGGCAAACTTGCCGGTCTGTGAGGAAGATGCAGGCAGAAAAGTTAGGTTGCCTTGATCCAAAGGTGGTGCTCTCGATGTCGGAGAGCGCTCAACACCAGCTGGTGTTTCCACTTCCAAATGAAATGATGACCTGCCATTCACACCGGCTGTTGCGGGTAAAGAGTTGGCAGGTCTGCGTCCAAAAACATGTGTGACTGCTGTCCCCCAGTCACAGAGGACGAAGAGGCCGCGGATGCAGAAGATGGGGCAGACGGTGGTTGGCCCGGCCCGCTAGGCCGCATTGTAGCACAGTGAGCTTCCCACTGCAACTTATGCTTCATATCCATGTGACGGTTCATGCATGAAGTACTCAAACTATGGATTTTTTGGCCTCTACTTAGCTTTTGGTGCCAAATGTTACAGATAACACGAGGGTCATTCTTATCGATCTGAAAAAATGCCCAGGCTATGCAAGGCTTAAAGCCCATGTGACCTGAAGAGCCACCATGACTTGTGGTCAGAGGCACAGTTGTGTTTGAGGATGCAGTTGTTGACGTGCTTCCAGTACTACGTCTCTATCCAGGAAGGCGCAACCTAACCTCGTCGTCACTAGCATCCTCCTCCACCTCCTCTGCTGACCTCATCGACTGGCTGACTGTGGGTTGACAGTAAGTGGGATTTCCAACCTCATCATCATCACCCTGTGTGTTCTCACACCCATCGTCCTCAGAGCCAACCTCTTCCTGCCCTGACCGAAAACTCAAGTTGTCGCTCCAATCAGGTATTTGAGTCTCATCATCGTCTTCATCATGATCTCCACCAACAGGAGTTACAGTTTGGGAACGAGGGTCTACATTATGCTCAGAACCTTCTTCATCTGGTCCTGGATCCGAATCATAACGATTCTGGGCTTCAGTGCAGATCATTTCCTCGTCTGGATTCACAGAAGCTCTGGAGCAGACCTCTGATTCCCAGGCTATAGTATGAGTAAACAGCTCTGCAGACTCAACCATCTGTGCTACCTCATCCTCATACTCAGACGGGCAACTGGAGACTTTCGAGCTATGAGGAAGCAAGTGCGATTGGGGTGACACCTCTGAGGACTGGAGTATTTGTGATGTTGAAGCTGAGGTAGTGGAGAGCCCACTTAAAGGAGCACTTGATATCCCTTGAAGCACCTGCTGTTTTTGTGCCTCATCTGGAATTTGTAGCGATGGGCGTGGTCGTAAGAAAGGGATCGGATCACATTGTCCACGAAAAGAAGTAGATATCTTAGTTTGGCTGGAAGATGGTCTTTCTTCTGCAGATGTTACTGTTGCTTTAACACCTACCCCACGGACACAACCTTTTTTTCCCTTCCCAACACGCCTATTCCCCTTTCCACCAGCAGCAGGCCTTTTGCCACTCATTTTGGTGGTTAACTAATTGACAACTCTGTAGCTGTTTGCACAAAAAACGATGGATGGAAACCGAGCAGAGCTGAGTGGCCAAACTGTGGTACTAGTCCAAAAGGATTGGCTGGGTTAAAAGCAGCAAAACAATTTTATTACATACACAGGTGGTAGAGCTTGGTATAGATGGCCTAATACAATGAGTACCACACACTGCTACTATGCCCAAAATTATTTTCCGAGCTAGATGCAGATAAAAATTATTATTAATTTCAAAGCTGGTAGAGCTTAGTATAGATGGCCTAATAGAATGAGTACCACACACTGCTACAGGCCCAAAATTATTTTCCGGGCTAGATGCAGCAAAAATTATTATTAATTTCAAAGCTGGTGGAGCTTAGTATAGATGGCCTAATAGAATGAGTACCACACACTGCTACAGGCCCAAAATTATTTTCCGGGCTAGATGCAGCAAAAAATTATTATTAATTTCAAAGCTGGTGGAGTTTAGTATAGATGGCCTAATAGAATGAGTACCACAAACTGCTACTATGCCCAAAATTATTTTCCGGGCTAGATGCAGATAAAAATTATTATTAATTTCCAAGCTGGTGGAGCTTGATATAGATGGCCTAATACAATGAGTACCACACACTGCTACTATGCCCAAAATTATTTTCCGGGCTGGTGCAGCTAAAAATTATTATTAATTTCAAAGCTGGTAGAGCTTAGTATAGATGGCCTAATACAATGAGTACCACACACTGCTACAGGCCCAAAATTATTTTCCGGGCTATATGCAGCTAAAAGTTATTATTAATTTCAAAGCTGGTGGAGCTTGGTATAGATGGCCTAATACAATGAGTACCACACACTGCTACTATGCCCAAAATTATTTTCCGGGCTAGATGCAGCTAAAAATTATTATTAATTTCAAAGCTGGTGGAGCTTGGTATAGATGGCCTAATACAATGAGTAACATACATTGCTACTATGCCCAAAAATTTTTTCCGGGCTAGATGCAGCTAAAAATTATTATTAATTTCAAAGCTGGTGGAGCTTGGTATAGATGGCCTAATAGAATGAGTAACACACACTGCTACTATGCCCAAAAGTTTTTACTTGGCTAGGTGCAGTAAAAAATTTGTATTACATACACAGGTGGTGTTGCTTGCAACACAGATAGGCTACTCCACTGACTAACACACACTGCAAGAGGCCCAAAGGATTTGCTTAGCTAGATTTAGCCAAATGCTGTGAAAAACACTTGCACAGCACTAAACCAGACCTGCCAAGCAAAAAGTCCTAGGAAATGCTGTAACCTAGCCCTCAAAAGGGCTGCAATTACAACTAGTCCCTGCTCCCAACCTATCTGTCTATTTAAGAGCAAATTAGCTTGCAATTCACACAGTTAGAAAGTATAGCGCCCACAGCAGCAGCGGTGCCGTCTAGCACTCAGCTGCAGCAGTGAGAAAATGGTGGCGATGTGGAAAATGGCTTGGTCTTAAAGGGCAAGGACATGTGACATACACAGCCAATGACACATGCCCTTGCTTGTGTGAAAAAAAGCACTTCGCTGCGTGTGTGCGCTGCTGATAGGCTGACAGACTGCACCTCCCCACTGTAAATGCGGGAAAGAAAAAAAAAATGGAGATTTTCATTATTTCTGCAGAGATCCATCCCCTGCCCCTCCCCCTGCCCACTGTACACTCAAACTGTGTATTAACATTGACTAACAGCATTACTGTGAAAAAATCCAGTTACGATTTTGGTGCACGAACAGTTATCGAACATAACCTCGATCAGCCGGATTTTTTTCAAATCGTTCGTGTTTGTCGAACAGCTCGAACACCGCCCAAAACAGCTCGAATTTGTGATTGGCGATCAGTTTGAGTCGAACACCGCTCATCTCTATTCTATTTTTCTGGCCTACACCATACTCTTTTAACCCCTTAAGCCCCGCGGGTGGTTTGCACGTTAATGACCGGGCCAATTTTTACAATTCTGACCACTGTCACTTTATGAGGTAATTACTCTGGAACGCTTCAACGGATCCCCCTGATTCTGAGATTGTTTCTTCATGACATATTGTACTTAATGATTGTGGAAAAATTTCTTCGATATCACTTGCGTTTATTTGTGAAAAAAACGGAAATTTGGCGAAAATTTAGAAAATTTTGCAATTTTCAAAATTTGAATTTTTAAGCCCTGAAATCAGAGCGATATGTCACACAAAAGAGTTAATAAATAACATTTCCCACATGTCTACTTTACATCAGCACAATTTTGGAACCAAAATTTTTTTTTGTTAGGGAGCTATAAGGGTTAAAAGTTGACCAGCGATTTCTCATTTTTCCAACAAAATTTACAAAACCATTTTTTTAGGGACCACATCACATTTGAAGTCACTTTGAGAGGTCTTTATGACAGAAAATACCCAAAACTGACACCATTCTAAAAATTGCACCCCTCAAGGTGCTCAAAACCACATTCAAGAACTTTATTAACCCTTCAGGTGCTTCATAGGAATTTTTTGAATGTGGAAGAAAAAAATGAACATTTAACTTTTTTCACAAAAATGTTACTTTAGACCCAATTTTTTTTATTTTCACAGGGGTAACAAGAAAAAATGGACCGCAAAATTTGTTGTGCAATTTCCCCTGGGCACGCAGATACCCAATATTTGGAGAAAAAACACTGTTTGGGCGCACTGTAGGGCTCGGAAGGGAAGGAGCACCATTTGACTTTTTGATTGTAAAATTTGCTTGAATAATTAGCGGACACCATGTTGCGTTTAGAGAGCCCCTGTGTGCCCAAACATTGGAGCTCCCCCACAAGTGACCCCATTTTGGAAACTAGACCCTCCAAGGCACCTATCTAGATGCATAGTGAGCAGTTGCAACCCCCAGGTGCTTCACAAATTGATTCGTAAAAATGAAAAAGTGAAAAAAAAAACACTTTTTCATTGTTACGAATCAATTTGTGAAGCACCTGGGGGTTCCAACTGCTCACTATGCATCTAGATATCTGCCTTGGGGGGTTTAGTTTCCAAAATGGGGTCACTTGTGGGGGAGCTCCAATGTTTGGGCACACAGGGACTCTCTAAATGCAACATGGTATCCGCTAACAAATTGAATGGAAAATCGGCTCAAATTGTAAGCGGACACCACATTGCGTTTGGAGAGCCCCTCTGTGCCCAAACTTTGGAGCTCCCCCACAAGTGACCCCATTTTGGAAACTAGACCCCCCAAGGCACCTTTCTAGATGCATAGTGAGCACTTGGAACCCCCAGGTGCTTCACAAATTGATTCGTAATAATGAAAAAGTGAAAAAAAAAACACTTTTTCATTTTTACGAATCAATTTGTGAAGCACCTAGGGGTTCCAAGTGCTCACTATGCATCTAGATAGGTGCCTTGGGGGGTCTAGTTTCTAAAATGGGGTCACTTGTGGGGGAGCTCCAATGTTTGGGCACACAGGGACTCTCTAAATGCAACATGGTATCCGCTAACAAATTGAATGGAAAATCGGCTCAAATTGTTAGCGGACACCACATTGCGTTTGGAGAGCCCCTCTGTGCCCAAACATTGGAGCTCCCCCACAAGTGACCCCATTTTGGAATCTAGACCCCCAAGGCACCTTTCTAGATGCATAGTGAGCACTTGGAACCCCCAGGTGCTTCACAAATTGATTCGTAATAATGAAAAAGTGAAAAAAAAAACACTTTTTCATTTTTACGAATCAATTTGTGAAGCACCTAGGGGTTCCAAGTGCTCACTATGCATCTAGATAGGTGCCTTGGGGGGTCTAGTTTCCAAAATGGGGTCACTTGTGGGGGAGCTCCAATGTTTGGGCACACAGGGACTCTATAAATGCAACATGATATCTGCTAACAAATTGTCGGCTCAAATTGTAAGCGGATACCATGTTGCATTTAGAGAGTCCCTGTGTGCCCAAACATTGGAGCTCCCCCACAAGTGACCCCATTTTGGAAACTAGACCCCCAAAGGCACCTATCTAGATTCATAGTGAGCACTTGGAACCCCAGGTGCTTCACAAATTGATTCATAAAAATGAAAAAGTGTTTTTTTTTTCACTTTTTCATTTTTACGAATCAATTTGTGAAGCACCTGGGGATTCCAAGTGCTCACTATGCATCTAGATAGGTGCCTTGGGGGGTCTAGTTTCCAAAATGGGGTCACTTGTGGGGGAGCTCCAATGTTTGGGCACACAGGGGCTCTCCAAACGCAACATGGCGTCCACTAACAATTTGAGCCGATTTTCCATTCAATTTGTTAGCGGACACCATGTCGCGTTTGGAGAGCCCGTGATGTGCCTAAACAGTGGAGCTCCCCCACAATTGTCCCCATTTTGGAAACTATACCCCTCAAGGATTTTATTAAGGTGTATAGTGAACATTTTGAACCCAGAGGTACGGCACAGAATTTGTTTACATTAGGTCATCATATTGAATAAGTTGACATTATTCTTGAGCGCAAGTGCTCGCTACTTGAGTTTGCATCGGGTACTCAGGTATGCACCATGTACAGCGTGTGCTCGAGTGACATGCTCGAGTCCCTGCTCCGCATGTTTCACGGTTATTAGACACCCAAAAAAAAACATGCGGGGATCGCTCGTGCATGGCAGGCAATCCCCGTAAAATTTTTTGGCCGCGAAGCATATGGGGCAGAGACTCGAGCATGTCACTCAAATACCCACGATACTCAATGCATACCAGAGCACCCGATGCAAACTCAAGTAGCGAGCACTTGCTCTCAACACTAGTCGCCATATCGTCATCTTTTTTTCTTACTTTTGAAAAAAATCCCAACCCCAGCCCTAGCCCTAGCACAACCCTAGCCCTAGCACAACCCTAACCCTAGCACAACCCTAGCCCCAGCACAAACCTAGCCCCAGCACAACCCTAGCCCCAAACCCAGCCCTAACCCTAGCCCAATCCTAACCCAAGAGTTTATTTTTGACGCCGTTCCTTGTGCGGTATAAGTGATTAGACGACTTTATTCTTCGGGTCGGTGTGATTACAGCAATGCCAGAATCATATGGGGTTTTTATGACTGACAGCTGTCACACACTAAAAGACGCATTTTTTGTAAAATCTAGTTTTTGCATCGCCATATTTTGAGAGCTATAAATTTTCCAGATTTTGGCAGACAGTCATGTGACGGCTCGTTTTTTACGGGATGACTTGACGTTGTTATTGGTGCCATTTTCAGGCACGTGACATTTTTTGATCGCTTTCTATTCCGATTTTTGGGAGGCAGAATAAACAAAAACCAACAATTCAGGAATTGTTTTTATTTTTTTTTTTTATTCTGTTCCGCATGTGGTAAAATTGATGAAGTAGCTTTATTCTTCGGGTCAGTATGTTTACAGCGGTACCACATTTGTATCATTTTTCTATGTTTTGGCGCTTATACACAATAAAAGCTATTTTATAGAAAAAAATATTTTTTAGTATCGCTTTATTCTGAGAGCTATAACTTTTATATTTTTCGGCTGATGGAGCTGTATGGCAGCTTGTTTTTTGCGGGACGAGATGTAGTTTTCAGCGGTATCATTTTTATTTATATGCGTCTTTTTGATCGCTTGTTATTCCACTTTTTGTTTGGCGGTATGGTGATAAAGCATTGTTTTTTGCTTCGTTTTTTTTTTTTTTTTTTACTGTGTTCACTGAAGGGGTTAACAAGTGGGACAGTTTTATAGGTCAGGTTGTTCCGGACGCGGCGATACCAAATATGTGTACTTTTATTGTTTTTTTTTTATTTTTTTTATAATAATATTTATTGATGGGTACATTATATTTTTATTTTTGGTGTATTATTTTTTTTATTTTTTTATAATATTTTTGCACATTTTTTTTTTTTTCCCACTTTCACACAGTTTATACACTTTATTACTTTGTCCCACTCTGGGACTTTCACTTTTTTTTTTCTGATCGCCTGCATGGCACAGGAATGGAGCACCATCCCTATGCCATGAAGGCTGTCAGAAGTGCACAGTGTGAAGATTGCTTGGAGATGCACTACGCATGTCCAAGCAATCTTCCTGCTCTCTGGTGACCCGGATGTTGTCATGACGACATCGGGTCGTCATGGCAACACCCGGGAAGCCTTTGCAGACTGCGCTGGAAGCCGGAAGAGGAGGTGAGTATCGCCGATCACCTCCCCTTGCCCCCGCAATGCCGCGATCGACTTCGATCGCGGCATCGCGGGGGTTAATGTCCTGGGAGCGGTGCAGGACCGCTCCCTGCACATAGTACCGGGTGTCAGCTGTGACAATCAGCTGACACCCGGCGGCGATCGCGCCCGCACAGCCTGTGTGCGCGCGCGATCGCGATGACGTACTAATACGGGTCTGGCTCTTAAGTCCCAGGGCACAGACGCGTATTAGTACGTCAGATGTTATTAAGGGGTTAAACAGATATATTGGTGTCTGACCAGTCAGGGAGACACTATTACAGTTTTCTTTTACGGCAAAAAATGCCAAAAGCAGGATAATACAGAGATTTGACCCATGGAACTGCAAAACCACATTTCTATTTCTCTGGCCTACACCAGACTCTTTTAAACTGATTTATTGGTGTCTGACCAGTCAGGGAGACACTATTACAGTTTTTTTTTACGGCAAAAAATGCCAAAAGCAGGATAATACAGAGATTTGACCCGTGGAACTGCAAAACCACAGTTCTATTTCTCTGGCCTACACCAGACTCTTTTAAACAGATATATTGGTGTCTGATGAGTCAGGGAGACACTATTACAGGTTTTTTTTATGGCAAAAAATGCCAAAAGCGGGATAATACAGAGATTTGACCCATGGAACTGCAAAACCACAGTTTTATTTCTCTGGCCTACACCAGACTCTTTTAAACAGATATATTGGTGTCTGACCAGTCAGGGAGACACTATTACTGTTTTTTTTACTGCAAAAAATGCCAAAAGCAGGATAATACAGAGATTTGACCCATGGAACTGCAAAACCACAGTTCTATTTCTCTGGCCTACACCAGACTCTTTTAAACAGATATATTGGTGTCTGACCAGTCAGGGAGACACTATTACAGTTTTTTTTTACGGCAAAAAATGCCAAAAGCAGGATAATACAGAGATTTGACCCGTGGAACTGCAAACCACAGTTCTATTTCTCTGGCCTACACCAGACTCTTTTAAACAGATATATTGGTGTCTGAACAGTCACAGACACACTACATTTTTTTTGGAGAGGGGGGGAATACCAAAAGGTTAATAAGATGCGTATTTGTACAGTCTGACTGAGGGAAAAAAAAATACAGGATTTAGATTAAAAAAAAAAAGAATTTTTCCTGGCCCCTGAGACCGGGGGATAAGTCTAGCAATTTGACCAACAGGAGCACACGGGACTGTAATGAAGCGTTTGCTGGTATAACCACTGCGTCTCCTATACAGCCTGCCTGCCTGATATCTGGGATGGATATTAGTCGTGAGAACGACTGTTTGTTTGATTTGGCAGGCTTTAGAGACCCTACGCTACCTATTTCGCACTATATATCTCTCCCTAACTCAGCAGCACTCTCCCTACACTGTCTGATCCAGAGCGACTGTGTCCAAGATGACAGCGCCCGGTTTTAAATACTCGAGGTGATGCTGTGCGGCCAGCCAATCACTGTAATGCCCACAAACAACATGGCTGCATCATTCCAGTGACTGGCTGGCAATCCCTGCATGTTCATTGGCTCTGTAAAGAGCGCCAAACGTGCAGGGCGGAGACCCGACCTCCCGCCTGAGTAACCCGTAAATGCTCGGTGCTCGCCGAACATCTCGAGTAGTGAGATGCTCGGGCGAGTACCGAGCAGTGTCGAGCATGCTTGCTCAACACTAGTAGAGACCTATTTGACTACACCTGCCAATTATAAAGTTTGGTTGAAAGCTATTTTTCAGGTATTAGCCTAAGCCCCTATGTTCTAGTGAAGGGAAATCTTAATGCTTAAGATCACCCAGACATTTTATACAATTATAGGCTTCCAACTTTGTTGGAACTGTTTAGGGAAGACCCTTTAATTCCCACAGATACTTGTATACTCCAAAATCTTGTAGAATATCATCCCAGGGGAATGGAAGCTGTTTTAGTTTAAAAGGGGGCACCAACTCCATATTAACGTCTACAGATTTTGGATGTGATGTCATAAAAACTCCTGTAGGTGTAGTGTTAAGGTGTCACAATACTTTTGTTTACATGGTGTGTGTGACATCCAAAGTGAACTACTGAAAAAGAATGGTCTTAACCAGTGCTTCTCAAACTGTGAGGTTGGCCTCAACAGTAAGGTACCTCCCTTTGGTTAGTGAGGCCCTACTGGGGAGTAAGTATTCACGTGAGTTATTATAAGATGCACAGTGTTTTTCTGCCTACAGAAATTTCTAGTTTAGCAACATAATTGACTCATTTTGTGCTGATTTTTTGGTTATACAGAGCTCAGGAAACATACAAAAAAGAAACAAAAAAGCCATAAAGCGATATTTTTCATTTTGGTATAAACACGTGATCACTATTGGTAAATTGTAGCCATCACATTGGTATTTGTGACCTTAGAAAAAAAAGTTGACATACCCTAGCGTAAACTCAATCTATAGTGTTTTTCTTTTCATTAACCAGTTCAAAAATGGGCCATTTGCCCCTGTTCCTTTCCAGGCACTTGTTTGGTTTTTTTTGTACATGGAGTTTAACCTCTTAAGGACCAGGCAATTTTTTGTTTTTGTCCTTTCCTCTCCTTCTTCAGCCGTAACTTTTTCTATTTCCACCAACATACCTGTATGATGGCTTGATTTTTGTGAGACAAGCTGTATTTTTGAATGAAACCATTCATATTATTATATAATGTTCTGGAAAATGGGAAAAAAAATCAAAGTGAGGTGTAATTAAGAAAAAAACTAAATTCTGCATTTGGGCAGTAAAAATCACCTGGAATTTGATTCTCAAGATCAATACAATTACGTTGATACCAAACCTACATCGTTTTTTTTTCATTTAAGTCACTATTTTTGACACCCTTAACTTTTTCATTTCCAGTTGTTGGAGCTGTGAGAGAGCCTCTTTTTTACAGGGTGACCAGATGTTTTTATTGATACTTTTTTGGGGGGTGGATATTATGTTAAGACTGCTTCTTATTGCATTTTTTGAGGAGTTGTGGTGACGAAAAACTACAATTCAGGCATTTCAACTTATTTTCTCTTCAGTGTTTACTGATCGGGTTAATTAATTTTATATTTACAGTGCCTTGAAAAAGTATTCATACCCTGTGAACTTTTCCACATTTGCTCACTTTTAAACCCATTCTCTTTTGCAAACAATCTCTAGCTTGAGATTGGATAGAGAGCTTCTGTGAACAGCAATTTTCAAGTCTTGCCACAGATTCTAACGGAATTTACTGTAGGTCTGGACATTGACTGGGTCATTAGTCATACAGATGAAAATTCTTTGATCTAAACCATTCCATTTTAGTTCTGGCAGCATGTTTAGGGTTTTCTTCCTGCAAGGTGAACCTGTGCCCCAGTCTGAAGCCTTTTACAACCTCTAACAGTTTTTCCTACAAGATTGCCCTTGTCATTAGCTCCATCCATCTTCCCATCAATTCTGACCAGCCTCTCTGTCTCTGCTGAAGAAAAGTATCCCCACCGCATGATGCTGTCACCACCATGTTTGACAGTGGGGATTGTGTTTCAGTGTGATGTGCAGTGTTAGTTTTCCACCAGACAAAGTGTTTTGCATTTAGTCAAAATAGTTAGGTCTCAATAAATAGGTCTCATCTGACGAGAGCACCTTCTTCCACTAGCTGTGTCCCCTACATTGCTTTCTGTAAACTGCAAATTGGACTTTTTATGGGTTGCTTTCAAAAATGGCCTTCTTCTTTCCACTCTTACCACTCTTGCATAAAGGCCAGATTTGTGGAGTATACGACTAACATATGCCCTGTGGACAGATTCTCCCACCAGAGCTGTGGATCTCTGCTACTCCTGAGTGACCATGGACCTCTGGTCTGCTTCTCTAATTAGTGCTCTCCTAGCTTAGGATGTCAGTTTACGTGGATGTCCTTGTTTTGGTAGGTTTTCAGTTGTCCCATATGTTATGATCTGCAACAAAAACTAAGGAAAGAATGGGAAAAGCTGTCCCTTCAGTAAGATTATGCTGAATTCCTATGATGTAGCGGGCAGCCTGTTCCTTGTGAACAGACCCGCCTTCGTCCTCGGCTAGTCTGAACGGAGGCCTATAGAATAAAGGGAGGGGTCCCTAAAAGAACTAAAGACTGGGACAAAAATGGGACACCTCCTAACAGAAGTTGTTGCAGAGCAAAAAGACAAACTGACAACAAGTACTAGAGGTCCCAGAGGACCAAGCAAACTAGACAGAGATAGGCACCGAAGCAACTGGCTAGAGAGACAGGCAAAAAACACTGAAGTCCAGCAAAGTAGGAAGGGCGGAGCTGGAATATATAGGCAGCTGGTCATGTGACCGCAAAACACAAGATAGCAAAAACTAACAGGAGAGTTCTAACAGTACCCCCTCTTCTATAAGGATCCTCCGCATCCTCCAGGCCCAGGCCTATCAGGAAACCTCCTGTGGAAAGCTTTAACAAGCCTAGGAGCAGAGACATCACCTTTCCTTACCCAGGAGTTGTCTTCAGGACCGAAACCCTTCCAGGAGACAAGATACTGTAATATCCCTCTATGCCATCTTGAATTCAAAACACGAGAAATTTCATATTCACCGTCTTCCACCACAGGAGGAACTGTGACAGTGGCGTCCCTATTAGAAACGTCAGCTTTTTTCAACAAGGAAACATAAAGAGGTTTTGTTTACTGTGGGTGACATGGTTTGGTTGTCCTCGAAGAACTTGCGGTTGAGGATTCCCTCTAAAAAACTGGGTCCTAAGTTTGTGGGTCCATTTAAAGTGCTTCAGGTTGTTAACCCATCTACTGTCAGGTTGGATGTCCCTACTTCCTGGAAGATTAATTCTGTGTTTCATGTTTCCTGTCAAAATACTTCTTGGACTTCTTGTTAGCCTCTTGCAGGTTACAACGTACATTAGTCCAAACTCTCTCCAAATCACCGGAAAAATTCTCCTCCTCCAGCACCCCCGACCGCAATTTGGAGAATGAACCAAAAGACGGATGCCTCCCAGTACAACAAAAAAAATGAGAACACCCAGCAGAGGAGGATGTATGATTGTTAAGAGCAAATTCTGCGAGAGGCAGAAACTCAGACCACACCTTTTGGTTGTCCGCCACAAAACAACGCAAAAACTGTTCAACATCCTGGTTCTTTCTTTCAGTCTGTCCATTAGACTCAGGATGATAACCAGACGAAAATGACAAATGAACTCCCATCCTGTCACAA
Organism: Phyllobates terribilis; assembly: GCF_046119375.1. Lineage (NCBI taxonomy): Eukaryota > Metazoa > Chordata > Amphibia > Anura > Dendrobatidae > Phyllobates > Phyllobates terribilis. The sequence continues at coordinate 805,325,096 of NW_027362761.1, forward strand.
AAAGCACACCAAAAGCGAGCCACAAACTGAGGTCCTCTATCAGAAACAATATCCGTGGGAACGCCATGGAGCTTAACAATCTCCTTAACAAACGCCTTAGCGAGTGTCTTGGCGCAGGGCAACTTAATGAATGGAACCAAATGACACATCTTACTAAAACGGTCTACGACCACCCAGATGACAGTAAAACCCTCAGACACAGGAAGATCAGTAATAAAATCCATAGAGAGATGCGTCCAAGGTGCACTAGGAAACTCCAGAGGGCAAAGCAACCCCGCAGCAGGAGTATGTGAAGCCTTTGACCTAGCACACACAGTACACTGATGCACCCACTTGATGACTTCCTTCTGCCATCCAGGCCACCAAAAACTGCGACTGATAAGTCTCTTGGTCTCCGAAACTCTTGGATGACCTGCCAACCGAGACTCATGACACTCCACAAACAAATCTCTCCTAAAGGCTCTAGGCACGAACAACCTCCCATGGGGAGTGTTAGATGGAGCATCATTTTGAGCATTCAGAATCCCATTCTCCAAATCGGAGTCCAATGTCGCCACCACAACTGCTTTCTGCAAAATGCTCTCCTCCTCCTCGGCACCGACCGTAGGAGAGAAGCTGCGAGATAAAGCATCGGCTTTAACATTCTTAGTACCAGGGATATAGGTAACAGAAAAATGAAACCGAGAAAAAAAAAGTGCCCACCTAGCTTGACGGGCATTCAAGCGCTTGGCAGCATCCAGATAGATCAAATTCTTATGATCTGTGAAGACCTGAATAGGAAATCTAGCGCCTTCCAAAAATTGACACCAGTGTTCAAACGCAAGTTTTATAGCCAGCAACTCCCGATTTCCAACATCATAATTCAGTTCGGCTTCTGAAAATTTTTTCGTATAGAAGGCACAAGGATGTACTCCACCCTTGTTCTCCTGAGACAAAACTACTCCGACCCCCACCGATGAAGCATCGACCTCGACCAAAAAAGGCTTGGTCTCATCAGGCTGTATAAGGATAAGGGCAGAACTGAACCTCTCTTTGAGATACTCAAACGCTTCAATGGCTTCAGTAGTCCACTGGGTCGTATTCGCACCTTTCCTGGTGAGATCGGTTAGAGGTTTAAAAATTACAGAAAAATTCTTAATGAATTTCCTGTAATAATTGGCAAAACCAAAAAACCTCTGTATAGATTTCAAACCAATAGGCATAGGCCATTCCTGCACAGCCTGAACCTTCACAGGGTCCATCTCAAAGCCCTCGCTGGAGACAATGTAGCCCAAAAAACGAATTTTCTGCACAGCGAACTCACATTTCTCCAGGTTAACAAAGAGTGAATTGTCACTCAATAACTGCAAAACTTCACGTACACTCTGCCAATGGGACTCTAAATCTGGTGAATAAATCAAAATGTCATCCAAATACACAACCACATTCTTACCAATCAAAGGTCTCAGGATGTTATTAATAAGGTTCTGAAAAAATGCAGGTGCATTGGTAAGACCGAAGGGCATCACCAGATTCTCAAAATGACCTACCGGAGTGTTAAAAGCAGTTTTCCATTCATCACCCTCCTTCACACGCAGCAAATTGTATGCCCCTCGGAGATCAATTTTTGAGAACCACTTGGCCCCCACTAACTGGTTAAACAAGTCAGGAATTAACAGCAATGGGTAGGAATTGGGTACGGTAATCTTATTAATTTCACGAAAATCCAGACATGGGCGTAAACCGCCGTCCTTTTTTTTAACAAAGAAGAATCCAACTGCCACAGGCGACTTAGAAGGTCTAATGTGACTAGCAGCCAGGCTAGTCTCTATGTACTCCTCCAAGGCCTTTCTTTCAGGGACAGTAAGATTAAACAAGGGACTTTTGGGAAGAGCAGCACCTGGAACAAACTCAATAGCGCAATCATAATCCCTATGAGGAGGTAAAACTTGCGACTCTTCCTCCGAAAAAACCCTCCAAAAATCTTGAATAGGTACTGGTAATTCCCCTTTTTCCGCAGCCACAATGCGACCATTACAACATATATCATAGCACTTCGGACTCCAAGACTTAATCACATTAGAAGACTAGTCCAACAAAGGATTGTGCAGTTTTAACCAAGGCAATCCTAGAACAACTGGAGAGGGCAAATTATCCAAAACAACCAAGTCCAAAATTTCTTGATGAACACCATTGATAGTGAGAGGAAATGCAGCAGTTTTGTGAGTAATACATTTCAAAGGAGTGTTATCAATTGCAACCACAGAAATAGGAGAATGCAAAGGTTTGGATTTCAATTTAAGCTTTTCCAAAAACCCTTTATCAATCACATTAAGCGTTGAACCACAATCCACAAATACCTGAAATTCAATCAAATCTCCCTGCAGAGTAGTACACCCAGAAAGTAATACTCCTGCAGAGCGTAAACAAGCTATACGGGCATAACTGACCTTTTTTTTTTCTTTACTTAAACGACGCTCGCAATACTTAATCAAATGATCAGCTTTACCACAATAAAGACTCAAACCTTTGGCGAATCTCTGATCTTTTTCTTGAGAGCGGAGTGACATCGCCCCAACCTCCATTGGTTCTCCGCTGTCAGAGCAGATTTTCTGGAAACTAGGACCTGAAGTTACAGGAGTTTTTACATCATTGACCCTGGACCTTATTCTCCTGTCCACAGGAACAGCTAGCTGCATAGCTTCCTGCAGAGTCTCAGGTGCAGGGAATGCAATTAGCAAATCCTTAACCCTTTCACTTAGACCAGCAAGAAATAAACTTTTCAGCACCGAATCATTCCACTTAACTTCTGAAGCCCATCTCCTGAAGTGTGTGCAATAAATTTCAACATCATCTGACCCCTGATTCAAACGTCTAAGTTCTGATTCAGCAGATGAGATTCGATCAGGATCGTCATATAATAGCCCCATAGCAGAAAAAAATTCCTCAACAGAACTTAAGCACGGATCATTAGGTTGTAGAGAAAAGGCCCAACCCTGTGGTTCTTTGCGCAAAAGTGACATATTAAAACCAATGCACTGTGATTCATTTCCAGAGGACCTCGGTCTGAAACGAAAATATAGCAAACAAGCATTTTTAAAGGAAAAAAAATCTTGCTGTTTACCATAAAAAATTTCAGGCAGTCCTACCTTCGGTTCCACAAAATGCTCTCCAGGACAGCTACTCACATGTTGCTGAAGCTCGGCCACCTCCAGAGACAATCCCTGCAGGCGTTGAGCCAACTCCTGGACGGACACCACATTGATCCCCGAATTTCTTTCCTTTTAGTTTTTTTTTTTGGGCTGGACTTACTGTTATGATCTGCAACATAAACTAAGGAAAGAATGGGAAAAGCTGTCCCTACAGTAAGACAAAGCTGAATCCCTATGATTTAGCGAGCAGCCTGTTCCTTGTGAACAGACCCGCCTTCTTCCTCAGCTAGTCTGAACGGAGACCTGTAGAATAAAGGGAAGGGTCCCTAAAAGAACTAAGGACTGGGACAAAAATGGGACACCTCCTAACAGAAGTTGTTGCAGAGCAAAAAGACAAACTGACAAAAAGTACTAGAGGTCCCAGAGGACCAAGCAAACTTGACAGAGATAGGCACCGAAGCACCTGACTAGAGAGACAGGCAAAAAACGCTGAAGTCCAGCAAAGCCAGAAGCGCGGAGCTGGAATATATAGGCAGCTGGTCACGTGACCGCAAAACACAAGATAGCAATAACTAACAGGAGGGTTCTAACACCATACTACTTCCATTTTTTGGATGATGGAGTAAAAAGTGCTCCGTTAGATGTTCAGAGCTTGGTATATTTTTTATAACCTAACCCTGCTTTACTCTTCTTCATAACTTTATCCCTGACCTGTCTAGTGTGTTCCTTGGTTTTTCATGATGCTGTTTAAACCCTAATGTTCTCAAACAAACCTCTGAGGGCTTTATAAAACCGCTATAGCTATACTAAGAATAAACTACACACAGGTGGACTCAATTTATTAATGTGACTTCTATAGGCAATTGGTCACTCAGGATTTTATTTTGTGGTATCAGACTACAGGTGACTGAAAGTAAATGAACTTTACAATTTTAAGATTTATATTTTTAAAATAATTAGAAAACCATGTATTATTTCTTTTTACATTTCACAAATACGTGCTACTTTGTGTTGATAAAATAAAATATAGTTACGTTTGTAGGTGTAACTTGAAAAAATGTGAAAAAAAGTTCACTGGGTATGAATACTTTTTCAAGGCACTGTAGAAAGATTGGACTTTTATGGATGCAGCAATACCACATATGTGTATTTTGAAACTTTTTTAAGATCTGAATTTTAATTGATGGAAAAGGGGTCTAATTTAAATTTTTATGTTTTTTTAATACTTTTTTTTTCTATTTTTTAAGGAATGTGTAGTACAAATCATAGTCCCTTATTAATGCCAGACAGAAGATGGCATTCGAAGGAGTACTGTCAAGACAGGCACGCGTAGATAATGAAAGCAGCATATTCCTTCATCCTGTGTGTCCTGGTTCATCCATGGAACTTCACAGAAGCAGAAAACCATCTATACTTTCAAATTGAATATTATCTTAGTTTTCAACCCGTGGCTTGCAGCAGATGGTTCACTTTGCTCAGAAAAGGGTTGTGTAATCACAACCTCACCAGGTGAGCAAGGTTTCTATATCCATTTATGTGTACCATCGGATAAAACCCTATTGTGCTCTTTTGCTCCCCAGTTTCTCATTCTGACTTTTATATTGATAGCCTATTCTAAGGATAGATCATCAATATCACATCGGTAGGGGTGCAATAACAGCTATTCCCATTGACAGCCAGATGTGATCAGTTGTGAAGGTGCACAGCAGAGCTTCATCATCTGTATAATGTTGTTGGCTGAGTACTGCACATCAGCCCCTATTTGAATGAAAAGGAGTGGATATGCGACCACTATACAGTTGACAGAGCTGTGCTGTGCAGCTCTACAACTCATCACATCAGGCTGCTGCCACGCACCAGCACTAAGATTTGGCCATCAATATAAAAGCAGAGGACAGCCTCTTTAATTTGTGAAATATTCCTAATCCCTAAAGTCTTTTGTGGATGATTATATATGTGTTGTTTGAAGAGAGCATAATGATCTTCAAACACAAGAGGGGAGCTTATCACTATTGAACTATGTTCTGGTACTATACTTATTGCTGTGAAACCTAAACATGGTTTACATACTTCATAGGTTTCATTTTTCTGCATGAAATGGAAATGTAATCATAATAAAAGCAATGAAAGTGATAGAAATTTGTCCCATTAATAAGACTTTAAAGTTACGATTACTATCTAATAGCTTCACAAATGGCTATTAATCATGTTATATTCAGCTCACTCTGCTCTAACATTGTTACAGTAGACATTGCTTCTCCTTGGTTTCATGTGCAGTATGTAAAAAGAACTTAATTTTGGTAGGCTATCATTCACTGTACTTGATTCTAACTTTCCTCATAGAAAGCAGAACAAGCATTTAAATAGCTGATGATTCGGTGGAGCAAATCCTAGGTGATTTAGTATTTTACGATCCTGTTTTGAACATCATAGTCATAGAACTTGATCATAAAAACTTTGTGCTATGTTTTTTAGCTAATTTTATAATATATAATTTCAATTTGAATAAATATTTGAAATGAGTGAATCAATTTGAGGCAAATCAAATTTTCCTCAAATTTTACGAGAAAATTGGATTTGCGAGAATCTGAATTATTTGTTATTTGCTCTGGATTAGAGATGACAGATGAGCGAATTTTTTGAAATTCAAATTTAAGGAATTTTCCCCCAAAATTTGAATGCGGGAAATACATTTGAGTGAATTTCAATACTGGAAATCTTGTAATTGCACATAAAATACACATGATGTAGAGGACAGAAAGGACCTCACTGACCATAATAGATTACACTTTACAGGCAAGAGAGAGAGAGAACCCAGCTGATCATGAGAGTCTACAAATTACAAGAAAGAGAGAGGGGACCTTGCTTACCATAAGAGCTTACACTTTACAGGAGATAGAGAATCCTGCTCATCATAAGAGCTTACAATTTACATATAATAAATAAAGAGATAGAGGAAGAGAGGACCCCACTGACCAATAAGAGCCTGCACTCTAATTGAGAGAGAGGACCCAGCTAACCATAAGAGCTTACAGTCTAAGGGAAAAAGAGAGAGGACCCCATTGACCATATGAGCTTATACTCTGCTGGAGAGATGACCCTGATGATCATAAGAGCTTACATTTTACAGGAGAGAGAGGACCGCAATGACCATGAGAGCTTACACTCTACAAGAGAGACAGACTTACCCTGTGACTCTGTAGATGGAAAAAGACTTCATTACCAACTGTGCTCCACTAGCAACCATTGATCTGTGATGGCCCAGGTACTGACCGTAACTTTATACGATATGGTAATAGTTAAGATGCCATGGCTGCAGGTGGCTGCAGGGCATTATGGGGAAGCCCACATGACCATGAAAAATGATGTTTGCCTGCTTTCTAATGATTCAGTAGTGTGGGAAATGCTACCTGACAATTTTTTTCTTCTTTTGCGAACTCAAAATGTTTGAATTCACGTGAAACAGTGAATTTCAGGAAATTTGACCTAAACTCGATCCTCCACAGATCGAACCGCTCATCTCTACTCCAGACAAATGTAGCAAAATGATGATAGACTGAAGGTCAAAGATAAGACAAAAGAGCAATTAGAGAATTTGTGGTGGTGAGACAGGTTCATGGGTAGGTGAGTATAATTGCTAGTCCCTTCCCAGACAATTTAATTCACTCTGAATTTATTCAATGTGAATCTAATTTTCCCCTTGAATTGAGCAGATCTGCTAGATATAAATTTCAGGAAATTCGCTGAACTTTAATAAATACAGATGACCACATTGGCTAGCCAATTGTCCTGCTGTGTAAATCCAGAGCAAAGCAAAAAACCTTATGTGGCAGTTGGCAACTATTTTCAATTTGGAGACAATACACATTGGCTCTAAGCATATGCTAGGAGTTGTGGTTTATCATCAGCTGCAGAGTAATAGCTAAAACTACTGATCTAATACATATTTGTAGTTAAAAAGTCAAATTATTTCTGCCACCATCCACCACCAGAGGGATATTAGAGGCTTACTGCATATTTATTGAACCAAATAATAAAACATTATGCAGAAAGCATCTAAAGGGAACATTTACTAAGAAAAGTATCCCAGAATTCTTACTCAAATTAAACCAAAATCTATGCACTGCACGTGCCATGCACCAAATTTATTATATGTTTTATACTACTTTTACTGTATGCTCCAATAAATGGTTTTGAAAAGTGTATAGAAAAGCTATCATGGCAAAGTGTGGTAATAAAATGTGCCCTGTTTATTTTATGCCACTAAATTACTTCAAAATATTAACACTAAAAGAGCCATCCAAGAGGTGGGGCGAGGAACAGAAAAGTGTCTAACACATCTAAATGTTATCACCTACTATACACCATTGTGGCACATTTTTTTCCTGTTTGTTAGTTTTATTATGTCTAGACTTAGGACAGTATCGATAAATCCAATTGTGTTTGTAAGATTTCTGATCACCCTTTGTATAGAATGCTGTATGCCACATGTACATTGCACATCGCAATTGGGCCAGTCATTGTTAAGTTAACCTAGTTCAGATCTGCTTGATACAGTATGTAGAAATAAGATCCCTTTTTCTAGTATTCCTATTTGTTTGTGTCTTGATGTTTTTGACCAGTAACTTTTGACCTGAATTGTTATTGACAATTCCCTTATCTAATGCACTACACATGCCAAACCAGTGCTGATTTTCTGCCAGGTATACCAACTCAGTCTTTTCTATGATTTTGTACTATGCAGCATGATTGTTGTTGAAAACCATTTGTCAGACTACAATTTTGTCCCTTTGATCCTGACTATCTCAATCTCTGTTGATGACAATGCTAGACTATTATGGCTATGTTCCAGTGCCGCTTGCAAGCACTTGTACTGATAAATGATACTTTGTCTTAGTTTTTACCACATTTATCCAGAGCTGCAATACCTCACAATGAAATTCTAGGACCAGCAGACTACCAGGACTGTATTTGTGCATTGAAATCAGATAACGGTCATGTATGTACTGTGTCACTCACTATTCTTTAACCACTTCGCGCCAGAGCCTGTTTTTGCCTCCATGACCAGGCCAATTTTTTCAATTCTGACCACTGTCACTTCATGAAGTAATTACTCTGGAACGCTTCAACGGATTCCCCTGATTCTGAGATTGTTCTTTTCATGACATATTGTACTTCATGATAGTGGTAAAATTTCTTCGATATCACTTGCGTTTATTTGTGAAAAAATCTGAAATTTGGTGAAAATTTAGAAAATTTTGTAATTTTCAAACTTTGAATTTTCATGCCCTTAAATCAGAGAGATATGTCACACAAAATAGTTAAGAAATAACATTTCCCACATGTCTACTTTACATCAGCACAATTTTGGAACCAAAATTTTTTTTTTAGGAAGCTATAAGGGTTAAAAGTTGACCAGCGATTTCTCATTTTTCCAGCAAAATTTACAAAAACATTTTTTTAGGGACCACATCTTATTAGGAGTGACTTTGAGGGGCCTTTATGTCAGAAAATACCCAAAAGTGACACCATTCTAAAAACTGCACCCCTCAAGGTGCTCAAAACCACATTCAAGAAGTTTATTAACTCTTCAGGTGTTTCACGGGAATTTTTGGAATGTGGAAGAAAACAATAAACATTTAACTTTTTTTCACAAAAATGTTACTTTAGACCTAATTTTTTTATTTTCACAAGAGTAACAGGAAAAAATGGACTACACAATTTGTAGTGCAATTTCTCATGAGCATGCTGATATCCCATATGTGAGGGAAAACCACTGTTTGGGTGCACTGCAGGGTTCGGAAGGGAAGGAGCGCCATTAGACTTTTTGAATGTAAAATTTGTTTGAATAATTAGCGGACGCCATGTTGCGTTTGGAAAGCTCCTGATGTGCCTAAACAGTGGAAACCCCCCACAAGTGACACCATTTTGGAAACTAAACCCCTTAGGGAACTTATCTAGATGTGTGGTGAGCACCTTGCACCCCCAGGTGCTTCACAGAAGTTTATAATATTGAGCCTTAAAAATAAAATTTTCACATTTTTCCCACAAAAACGTTTTTCATCCCTTAATTTTGCATTATCATAAGGATAACAGGAGAAATTGGACCACGAAATTTGTTGTGCAATTTCTCCTGAGTACGCCAATACCCCATATGTGTGGGAAAACCACTGCTTTGATGTATGGCAGGGTTCGGAGCGCTATGTTGGCTGGGATAGGTTGCAGACACCATGTCACATTTGAAGAGTCGCTGACATGCCGAAACAGCAGAAACCCCCACAAGTGACCCCATTTTGTAAACTACACCTCTCAAGGAATTCATCTAGGGAAGTAGTGAGCGTTTTTTAATTTTTTAATTTATACCATTAGCAGTGTAGAAAACATAATTATATTTTTACCACAAAAAAAAGTTTTACTCTCAGATTTTACATTTTCACACAGGGCAGTGGGTAAAAATGGTGCTGAAATGTGTCAATTTCTTCTAAAAGTGGCAATAACCCATATGTGGCTGTATCGTACCGCTTAGCCATAAGGCGAGATCTGGGAGGAACGGAGCGCTATTTGACAATTGGAGAACAAATTATTTTAGAATAGGCATTTGGATTTGGGAGCACACAATTTTATGAATTTATTTTGGGGGGCAAGGGCCATTTCACTTTTCCAGAGCCTTTCTGCTACCAGTAACTTGGAAGTCCCTTATATTTTTAACAGATAACGGACCTGAGTGGGGGCTAGCTTTTTTTGAGGACTGAGTTGAAGCTTTTATTGGGAACATTTTACATATAGTTTATCCGGGGCTCTAGGCTGAGCACTTACATCGGGGTTTCCATCTAAATTTCCAAGTGATGTAATTCAGATGAAACCCCTGCGGGATCCATTCACTGTAATGAGGCAGCAGAGTTACTCTGGACTCCGTCTGGCCTCTGTTTAGCGGTGTCCTATTTTTCAAAAGTGCACAAAACTGTGGCCAACCGCACTTTTATGTGCGCCTAAAAAATCTGACACCGTGGGATCACAGGCCAGACGGCATCCACAGTGGCCTATATCTGACTCATTACAGGGAATCTTCTGTCATGGGTTCCGTCTGAATCACGTATTTCTGAGATTTACACGGAAACTCTGGTGTAAGTGCTCAGCGCAGAGCACAGGATAAATGTACGCTGAGCCTTACTGCGATCTTTGGGAGACATAATAAACAAATCAGTAGCAGGTGAAGAATTGGTTTTATTTATTTATTTTTTACGCCGTTCCTCGTGCGATATAAGTGATGAGATTACTTTATTCTTCGGGTTGGTGCGATTACATAGATACCAGATTTATATCGGGTTTTTATGACTGACAGCTGTCACACACTAAAATACGCTTTTTTTGCAAATCTAGTTTTTGCATCGCCATATTTTGAGACCTATAATTTTTCCATATTTTGGCCGACGGGTCATGTGATGGCTTGTTTTTTGCGGGATGAGTTGACATTTTTATTGGTACCATTTTTGGGTACGTTACATTTTTTGATCGCTTTCTATTCCATTTTTTGGGAGGTAAAATTAACAAAAACAAACAATTCAGGAATTGTTTTTTGAGGTTTTTTCATGCCGTTCTGCGTGTGGTAAAAGTGATAAGGCAGCATTATCAGTACGTTTACTGTGATACTACACTTACCGTATTTTTTTTTATGTCTTGGCGCTTTTACACAATAAAACAATTTTATAGAAAAAATATTTTTTTTGCATCGCTTTATTCTGAGAGCTATAACTTTTTTATTTTTCGGCTGATGGAGCTGTATGGCAGCTTCTTTTTTGCAGAACAAGATGACGTTTTCAGCGGTACCATTTTTATTTCCATTTTGCTTTTTATTCGCATTTTTTTCCACTTTTTGTTTGGCGATATGATGAAAAAGCATAGCTTTTGCTCCGTTTTTTATTTATTTTTATTACGGTGTGCACAGAAGGAGTTAATTAGTGTGACAGTTTTATAGATCGGGTTGTTTCGGACGCGGCGATACCAAATATGTGTACTTCTTTTGTTTTTGCATAAATATACGGATTTATTGGTTTAATGTTTTATTTATTTCTTTTTATTTATTTTGTGATTATTTTTTTTAAGCAGTTTGAAAACATTTTTTAGACTTTTTTTACATTTTTACTTAGTCCCTGTATGGGACACTAATTTTTATTTTTCTAATCCCTGTTCTCATGCAATGCAATAGACATGTATTGCATTGCATGAGAGCTTTGCTGACAGTTTCACAGTCAGTGTCTCCTGCTAGACTTCAGCTGCAGGCTGAGTCTAGCAGGACACAGTACATGGCAGACCCGGAGGCGGTCATGTGACTTCCGGCTGCCATGACAACGGCAGTTCCTGTCAGACATCAGGGGGCCGTCGAAGAGGTAAGTGGACGACCCCCTCTCCACTCACTATCTTCTAAATGCCGCGATCGCTAAAGATCGCGGCATATAGAAGATAGCAAAGGGTTAACATCATTGAGATCTGATCCAATCAGGTCCCGATGATGTCCCCTGTCAGAGCTGTCGCTCTGCACCGCACCCGGTAGCGCTTGCAGGACCTTGGGGGTCCTGAGCGCTGTGGGACCACCGACTGTTTATAAACGTCGGCGCTGCACAGAGCCCAAGCAGCGCCGACGTTTATATACAGTGGGCGGTCGGGAAGCGGTTAAACTTTCTCTTTCTTTATTCCATAAGCTGTACAGAAGAGTGGATATACCCTCTATCTATGTGGTACAGAAGAGTGGATAAACTCTTCTATACAGCTTCAAGAGTAAAGAAAGTAAAAGTTCAAAGAATGGTGAGCGCTGTGACGTCTTTACTCTGGGATGTATAGGAACACTTACAAGGTTACTCTATTTACATTTCATATTTTAAATATATTTCAATGATAGAGATGAGCAAATCAATTCACAGGACCTTGGTCCGGTGACAGATCGACTTTCTGTGGTCATAGGGGAGGAGCACTACAAGCTGACTCATATCTTCCGGCATCCCCGGCTCCTTATTTGATTATTCAGTTTGAACAATGACACCGTAATGAAGATGGCATACCAGGCTAACTTAATAAAAGAGAAGCCAAGAATGTCAGCAGGTAGAAGGCAGTTCACAGTGTCACGGGTGTGTCAGGGTTGACAGACAGTCATACAGTGTCCAGCTGTAGAAGGTCACTTGGCCTCACAAATATCTCCCTGAACCTTTTATGATTCCTCTCTCTTTAGGATCCAGCGGTGATCCTCACCGCCTTTCTGCTGTTAATCAGAACTTCCTTGCTGTGTCCTTAAATACACTCAGATCCTTCAGACCTTGGATTCTAGTAGTCAACTAGAGTTACCTTGGAGTTCCTTCATGGATTGTTGTCGTGCTTTTTCCGGTGTCAACTTGTAGCTAAGTGTATTCCCCTGTTTGTTTCCAGTGTGTGTACTTTAGTTTGTAGTGGTGCTGATTTCGTGCTCAACCCTCCCGCTCCCTACCTAGAGCCTAGCCTTAATGTCAGCTAGGACCAGGTTTGCTGCTCGGCAATAGGTGCAGAACCTATTTACGGTCTATAGGGGAGTTAGGGTTTGTCATTAGATTTGTTTAGGGGTCTCCACTCTCCCTTTCCCTAGTTGTAGGGCTCCCTCCCCTTTTACTGTCATTATACACTGGGTTCTCCCCATACCCATCGTGACACACAGGGCTCACTGATTTGTTTTCTTGACCAGAGTCCTACAAAGTTATTAGCTCATCTCTAATCAGTGGCCATTATTGAGTCAAATCCAGAAATTTCTGACCTTTATATTTAAGTTCCTTAGTAACAAAACACATCGCTAATCTATCAGATGGGATTAATCGCACACACTACTCTGCTGAAGACTCACTATTGTCCCTATCTGTGTGCTCCCATTAGACCATTGGCCAACCCTGACATTAAGAGGGAGAGGAGAGGAAGGTGAGCCAGAAAATAATACAGTGAAGGAGTGCTCAGGAAGGTAGGAGGAGAACAAAGAAAGAGCTGTTTCTTAAAAGCTTATAGAGCGGAGCTTAGTGAGGAGGAGCGTAAGCATTACTGGATTTTAGAGATGAAGTGAAGCTTAGAGACAGGTCTGTAGTTGGCAGAACAGTTCTGGTCCAGAGATGTTTTTTTTAGTAGAGGGACTATGAAGGCATGTTTAAATGAGGAAGGAAATATATCAAAAGAAAAGAGAGGTTAGATATTTTAGTTAGGTGGACAGTGACAACTGGGGAGAGAGACTGAAGGAGATGTGAGGGAATAAAGTCACTGGTGCAGACGTTAGGGCAAGAAGAAACGAGGAGCTGAGTAACTTCCTCTTCTGTGACAGGTTAAACTTCCCATAAACATGCTGGTGACAGAGGGGACAAAGCTATGCACTGACTGAGGAAGACACCAAGATAAAGGGGTGAAAAACAATTTAGATACACTGTCTGGATTTTGGGAGATATGTCCAGACGGTGGGCGATATTGAAATCTTTACTGAAGTATGCCTCAGAAGAGCACATAGACTGAGCTGAAGATTCCAGCTGAGGATATGTTTCTATCTGTGGTAACTACTTCCCACTAGCACATCCAAGACTTCTTTTGTCCTCTTTAGAATAATACTTGCCCCAAAAGATCTACTATCTTGCATAATTTGTGAATAGATCATAATACAGCTATGTGCATGAGCCACTAGGTTAAATGGATTCACCATGCAAACTATTCCTTGTGGGGTTGAAACTCTTTCCATATTTTAGTACATTGCAGGTAAATGTCTCCAAAGTCTAAAGACTTATTCACACATCAATATTTGTTCAGTATTTTGCATCAGTGTTTGTATGCCAAAACCAGGAGTGGTACTTACAGGTAAAAACTGTAATTGAAAGATTAAAACCTGTTCTGTGTTTTCAAGACACTCCTAGTTTTGGCATACAAATACTGATGAAATACTGATCAAAAATACCAATGTGTTAATAAAACCTAAACCCCTTAGTGACCAATAGACGTCATTTTACTGACCTACGTTATAAGAGACTAGCGTTCCCTGACAGGTAACAAACCTGTAACTCTCACCTGTACATTATAGCTGTCAACTTGCTGCATCAGCCACGATCAGTGTTGACACCGACCATGGACGTTTAACCCCTTAGTTTCTGCTGTCAATTGGGACTACAGAATCTAAATTGTTATCAGAGTGTGGGGTCTCCCTCTTTAATAGTGTTGAGCCACCCCCGTAGTGTTCGAGTTCGGCTCGGTTCATCGAACACCCGTATGTTCGAAGAACTGTTCGTCGAACTGTTCGACGAACACCTTCGAACACCGTTAAAACCAATGGCAGGCAAACAAAAACACATAGCAACACATAGAAAACACATAGAAAACACTTCAAAGGTATCCAAAAGCTGACAAACTGCTCAGAAGACACAACTAACACATGGAAAAGTGACAAGTACATATAGTCATGCGAAAAGAAAAGAGGTGGAGGAGTAAAAGGAGGGGGAGACACAGATATAGGCATGTCATTCCCTTCTAAAACCAAAAAAGTGCGAAGCCGACACGGCCAGTCCGTTCCTGCCCGTGCGACCTCCGTGTTTGTGCCAGAGCTGCGGTGGACCCTGACGGCCAGCCCCCCTCTCCCAATACTGGTGCCTGTCCGCTGGTGGGTCGAGTGAGCCGCCCTGCGGTGGAGGCAGGTCTAAGCTTTTTCATTTAAATTGGCTCTCTAATTTGAATGAGTACACTTTAAATCCTTTTACAAGGATCTATTGGAGGGCAAGTCTGATGCCAGCAGCCGCGGCACTTCCTGGGTGTGTCAGAGTGTGGACTGCAGCTGAGGAGAGAGGTGGTGGACTGAGGAGCTCCCGGGCCGTAAGGCTTTTCCCAGCTGGAAGGACCCCCCACTTTGGACCCAGAGGGGAAGGTGGTTTTTGGACTACAGTGGGGCTTGTCCCCCATCTCCCACCCCTCGGTTGATACCGGGGGTGGGAGTCCCATTTGGACTGTTTGGACTGTGGGAGCTTTTATTTTTATTATTATTTTTATAAGCCTCCCCCAAGATGAGGGGCACCAAGGAGGCCAAGAAGAAAAAGGAGGCCAAAGTTGCCAAGGAGGCCAAAGCGGCGCAGCCGGGGAGAGGCGGCAGGGCGCCGGCCGCAGCTGGGCCTGGCGCAGAGGAGATCTCTCCTCCCGGAGGGGAACCTGGTGCTTGCTGGGGTGCAGCGGCAGTCCCCAAGGACTGGGGTGTCCAGGCCGCGGGGGAGCCCATAACCACCTATGGCTCCCGCCTGAATTTGTACCTCAGCGAGCACAAAGAGGTATGTAAGACACTGAAGCGACTCCAGGAGGAGCTGCGGTGCGCCCAGCAGGCTGTAAACTGTGCGTCAAAGAACCAGAGGCCAGCCCTGTTGTCTCATGTGGAGGAGCTGAAAAGTTCCATTACAATAGTGGAGGAGAGGAAGATGGAGATCTTGGCAAATGCAGACCTTTCAGAGAGAAGTTGGTGAACGACGAAAGGTTCTGGGGGGCGCCAGTGGGGTCTGGCTGCCCGACCCAGGCAGAGGAGATTGAGGCCGAGGAGCCTGCCATCAAGGAGCCTGCCATCAAGGAGTCTGCTATGGAGGAGGAGGAGGAGAAGCCGGACAACCTGCCTGGGGACCTGGTAAGTGATCACCAGGTCACACATAGTGGGCAATTAGATCCTTACCAAGTCGCGCTCCCATCGGACGCCAGCAGTGTGGAGGATGATGATGGGAGTAGTGACAATGGTAGCGAGGGGGGTTGCCTCATGCGCCAGATCCGGCAGCTCGAGTCCCCGGGAGTGGATTTCTCCCTGTTTACATTTGGGGATGAGGGCTGCCTGGATGAGGCAACTGGGAATGGGAGGAAGGGAAAAGGGAAGAATAAGATCAGAGCGGAGGAAAAACTTGTGTATGTCCCCCTTCCTGGGACCCCCCGTTCCCACTATGTTCCCACTTCCCACCCCGGCCTGGGTTCTGGTGTGGGCCCAGTGCAAGGGAGCGGGAAGAGAAATGTAACCATGGTGAAGGCTACCGTCCATGCTGATTGTAGCATGGATGGGGGAAAGGGACCTAACATGAGGATGGTGCCGGAGGTCCGGCTGATCCGCGACCCCACCTTGGTGGGGGAGGTTGTGCTGCTGGGGTCCCTGGCAAGTGTGTCATCTACTGGGTCTGCGGGGGCCCCGGGGCCGGCTAATAAGAGCAAGGGGTCGGCCGTGATAGCCGCCGCCATCCTACCCCCGCCCGCACCCTCGGCGGAGGGGGCCGGTCTGCCGGGGCCCCCTGCGAGCCCGCTTCCACCTGGGGCTGCGGGGGCCTCGGCCCCGGTAACATCGAAGGGCGGGAGGTGTGCCGTGGCTGAGGTACAGCCGGCCGTGTCCCGGACCGCACCGCTGGCGGTGGGGGCGGTGTCACCGGGGTCCCCTGTGTGCCTGCCACCATCTGGGGCCATAGGGGCCTCGGCGCCGGCAGTGAGTAAGGGCGGGCGTTTGAGGGATAAAACTGCGGCTACACAGCCGGCCGTGTCCCTGACTGCCACTTTGGCAGGGGGCATGGCGCTGCCAGGGTCTGCAGAAGTCCCGGTGCCAGTTTTTAGAAAAGACAAAACCAAAAAAGCAATAATAACAGCAATAACTACAATAACAACTGAAGCCCCGCCCCCAGCCGTGGGGGGGGGGCCGCCGTCAGGGGCCCCCGCTATCATTGTCTCACCTGGGTCAGTGGGGTCTCCGGCGGTGGCTGGTCCCCCCGGGAGAAACGTTCAGCAGAGAGAAGTGGAGGAGCGACGCTCTGCAGCAGCTCCCACTGTTGCTGCACGCCCTGCTCAGAAAGGAGGCATGTCCAGCTTAGACAGCAGCAGTGGTGGCTGTGGAAGGAGAGAGGAGACAACACCCATAACACCCAAACCGCCCATACCTAAGCCCAGGCTCCATAGGACAACAGCAGCTGCTCCAAATCAGCACGCTGTGAATAATGTGAGTAATGTGTGTAATAGGAATAACAACGGAAGGGAAAATGAGAGGGGGTCTGGAGTGAAAGTGGTAGGGAAAAGGCAGGATGTGAATGGGGGGAGGGGGAAAACGCTGGGAGGGGAAAAAACGCAGGGTTATGGTGTGAATGGTGCCAATGGTGAAAATGGGGAATGTGTGGAAATGGATGAATGGCCGGTTTTGGGAGGGGGCAGTGCGAGTGGTGCCGGCGCTAGTGGTGGCGCCGGAATGAATTTTTCGGGGGCTGTGGCGGGGTCTTCCTCACCCTCAGGCTCGGGTGATGGAGATTTCCACCACCGTCTCGTGCAGGCCCTGAGGCGTGGGGATCGGACAATCTCAGTAGAGGGGAGGGATGTGGACCTGTCCTTTTGGTTGGACAAATTTGGACAGGCCGCCTTCCAAGAGAAAAGGGGGGGAGAGACTGTATGGTCTCTCCCTACAGCCGGGCGGGGGGTGTCCAGGAGGAATGTGGTCCATCTCCGGTGGAGGGGTGATGATGCGTGCCCGCCAAGATCAAGGGTGGTGAAACTCCTCCTGGAGATGGGATTCAGGGCGCATGACATCTTTGCCCTGATACATCCTTTTGGCGCCCCCATCTTCGATGTTAGCTTTGTTCGGCCAGAGGGCATGGAGCTTTTTTGGTCGAGCTACGAGCTGGCAAAGGAGACGCCCGGCTGGCGGGGTCTCGTCGCGGAGGCGATATCCCGCCAGAATGGGCCCAAGAAGGTGACCGTGCTGACATGCAATGAGTCACTTTCAGGAGTCGATATTATGAACTGGCTCAGTAGGTATGGAGAAGTGATGGAGGTACCAAAAAAGATAATGGATGAGGGCATTTGGTCAGGGGGCTGGACCTTCATGATGAGGTTGAAGAGGTTCGGCGGTACTGTCACCTACATCCCTTCCTCGGCTTTCCTTGGGAGGGACAGGATCCTGGTGTTCTACCAGGGGCAGCCGAAAGTGTGCCACAGGTGCGGTGATCCCACGCACTTTAGTGCAGCATGCAGGGTGCAGAAATGCACCTTGTGTGGTGGGATAGGCCATCTCACCGCCTCCTGTGGTGCGGTTCGGTGTCACCTGTGTGATGCCGTCGGGCATCCGTTCAGTCGCTGCCCTCTAGTGTTGAGCCACCCCCGTAGTGTTCGAGTTCGGTTCGGTTCGTCGAACACCCGTGTGTTCGCCGAACTGTTCGTCGAACTGTTCGTCGAACACCTTCGAACACCGTTAAAACCAATGGCAGGCAAACAAAAACACATAGAAACACATAGAAAACACCTTCAAAGGTGTCCAAAAGCTGAAAAACTGCTCAGAAGACATAACTAACACATGGAAAAGTGACAAGTACATATAGTCATGCGAAAATAAAAGAGGTGGAGGAGTAAAAGGAGGGGGAGACACAGATATAGGCATGTCATGCCCTTCTAAAATCCAAAAAGTGAGAAGCCGACACGGCCAGTCCGCTCCTGCCCGTGCCACCTCCGTGTCGCCGGGTTTATGCCAGAGCCGCGGTGAACCCTGACGGCCAGCCCCCCTCTCCCAATACTGGTGCCTGTCCGCTGGTGGGTCAAGCGAGCCCCCCTGTGGTGGAGGCAGCTCTAAGCTTTTTAATTTAAATTGTCTCTCTAATTTGAATGAATACACTTTAAATCCATTTACAAGGATCTATTGGAGGGCAAGTCTCATGCCAGCAGCCGCGGTAATTCCAGCTCCAGTAGCGTCCACTAAAGCTGCTGCAGTTAAAAAGCTTTTATAAGGATCGAGCTCGGCTGTCCACCGCAAGGCATCCTACTGCCAGTCCCAGCCCCTATGCCTTGGGGTGCCTCCTGATGCTCTTCACTAAGTATCCCATGGTCCCGAAGCATTTCCTTTGAAAAAATTAAGTGTCTAAACTACAGGTGGTGCAGCTTGCTTAACAGCCGGGATAATCCGCTGACTAGCAGACACTGCTACTAGGCACAAAGTATTTCCTGGGCTAGATGCAGTTAAAAATTTGTAATTAGATATTCTCGTTGGATGCTGAGAAAGCATTCCATAGAGTCTCCTGGCACGCCATATATGATTCTCTTAAAAAGCTTGGGGTAGGGGTCTAGGGGACCCTTTTATAGCCAAAATCACGGCCCTGTATCGCAATACGTCACCTAGGCTGAAGATAAATGGAACTGTAGCACCCTGAGGGCTCGGTTGCTACAGACGTATTGCACCTCACCCAGAGGTGTGATATCTCACTCTCAGGTAAGGATGGAGTGTGGATCAGGACCCGACACCTGCATGCATTACACCACATTGCCGTGGGGCAGGGCGACCAATATGCCCCTGAGATGGGCACGACAGTCCCTGTCCCTGGCTGGAGTGGGGGGAGGGAACACTGAGGAAGGGGAACCCTGTAGGGCAGGAGCAGGGAGGAAGCGGTTCCTGGGTGCATTGAGAAGGGAGTATAAAAGGTGGGCACCATCTTAGTTCAGTGCAGAGAAGTCTGAGCAGAAGTGGCAGGGAGCAGGGGCTCTGCATGAGCTCTGCTCCGGAGGCAGGCCTAGTAACAGAGGCCCAGGCCTGGAAGAGGGAGAAGGAAGGAAGAGGAGCGGAGAAGGCTCCAGGAACAAGGAATGAAGGGATCCCAGGGGTGCGGACGGGCGAGTCGCCACCGCACGCCCGAATCCACCTGCGTGGAGGGGTCAGGCCAAAGGGGGAGACCGGTCCCCGAACTAGTGGAGGCAGGAAACGACCCTCAGCTAGAAACCGGAGGCTCTGACATTTTATGTGGCGCAGCCCCTCGCTACACCCGCTAGGAAGGCACCACATAGGGTCAGGGAAACTGGCGCCAAGTTTACCAAGAGGAGGCCAGAGGCAGCCGGACAGAAGTGTTGGTAAGAAAGGCCAGACAAAGGACACACAAAGGGAGTCCTGTGAAGTGCTCCAAAGTTATCTGGGAGTTGTCTGAGCCCCTCACCTGGTGAGCACAGTACGAAGTGGGCAGCCGTTACCTGCAGACGTGGTCTGGATAATAAGAACTGTGAGTAAAGGCCCTGAACTGCATCACTGACTCCGTGTCGTTACTGCTGCTGCCCTGCACCATCACCCCCATCCTCCGCATACACTGCCCTGAGGCTATACTCCTCCCGTGGGGAGTTATGCTACGCTCTGCTGCACCCACAACACCAGCCTCAGCGGTCTGCCCTGTGGCGGCGGTTCACTCTGACCGCAATCCACGGGTGGCGTAGTCGGACATTTAAACATCAAAACCACATAAATAGTTCCGCCACTGGTTTGACCGCCCTGAGCCACGGAACCGGGTCGCCGCCACGAAGACTACAACCCCCAGCATCCACCAAAAAGGGTCCGGCTCCGGGTGTCCCAAGGCCCAGGGGGTGCGTCAGAACATTTTCATCACCTTTCACAATCACCAATGGGACAAGGCAGTGATGTCCTCTGTCCCCTCTCTTATACATCCTAGTGACGGAGCACCTGCTCTCATCAATTCGCCATAACCCCAATATTAGGTGGATTGAGGTGGGAGGCACCGAGTACAAGTGCTCTCTATTTGCTGATGATGTCCTAGTATATATCACTCAATCACATATATCCATCCATGCTGTTATGGCTGAAATAGATCACTTTGTTACATGGTAAAATTTTAAAATCAATGCAGCGAAGTCTGAGGCCCTCGATGTCTCCCTCCCCAAATCCATATAGGATTCCATCCAGTCCAACTTTCCCTTTGCCTGGCCCTCACAGGGTATCAAATACTTAGGAATTCCTATTCATAGAGACCTCTCCCATCTATGTTATCTTAATTTTGGGCCCTTTATTGAACAACTCCATACAGACCACGGTTGGCAAGTTAGAACTGTAAGATTCACTACGTGAACCACTGGTGTTTTGTGGAAAATCACATGTACACTGCGTTCCAAATTATTATGCAAAAAGTGTTTAGGAGTGATAAGGGAAGAATTTGTTTGTTTGTCAGTTAAACTCATTGATGGTGATGTGTGTCAGGGCTCTTTATATCACTGTAAGCAATTGCAGACACCTGTGCTAATAAGTTTGGCAGGTGTGTCCAATGAAAGGCAAGACTACTTAAGAAGGCTCTCTCACATTATTAAGCAGCCTACATTTTCTGCCAAAATGGGAAAGAAAAAGGATGTGTCGGCTGCTGAGAAGCAACAAATTGTGGAGTGTTTAGGTCAAGGCATGACTACAATCAACATTGTGCGATGATCAGGATGAAGTGTCTTGGCAATCAAGAAGTATGTAGCTGATTCACAGTACACACGTGTGCGTGCTGATAAGGGCAAATTGAGGACTCTTTCCTACAGGCAATTACGTCAGGTTGAAAGAGCAGCGGCAAAAAAGCCTTGTCATTGCAGCAGACAAGTTTTTGAAGCTGATTGTGCCTCCAACGTCCCCCGAACAACAAGATGCAGGGTCCTTCAGAGGTTTGCAGCTGTGCATGCGCCATCCTGTCGACCTCCTCTATCCACTTCACACAAGCAGAAACGGCTCCAGTGGGCCAAACATTACATGAAGACTGATTTCAAAACTGTTTTGTTCACGGATGAGTGCCGTGCAGCGCTCGATGGTCCAGATGGATGGAGTGGAGGATGGCTGGTTGATGGACACCCCACGCAAACACGGCTACAGCGCCAACAAGGAGGAGGTGGAGTAATGTTTTGGGCTGGAATCATGGGGAGAGAGATTGTCGGCCCCTTTAGGATCCCTGAAGGCGCTAAAGATGAACTCCATAATGTATGTGGATTTTCTCAAACAGCACTTCCTGCCATGGTTCAAGAAGAAGAACCGTGTATTTCACAGCAAGATCATTTTTCTGCATGATAATGCACCATCTCATGCTGCACATAAAACATCTGCATCTCTGGCTGATATGGGCATAAAAGGGGACAAACTTATGGTGTGACCCCCATGCTCCCCTGACCTCTACCCCATTCAGAACCTTTGGAGCATCATTAAAAGGAGTGTCTATGATGGCGGGAGGCAGTTCACATCTAAGCAACAGCTCTGGGAGGGTATTCTGTCCTCATGCAAAACAATTGAAGCAGAAACCATCCAAAACCTGACAAATTCAATGGACGAGAGAGTTCAGAAGCTCCCTTCGAACAAGGGGTCCTATGTGAAAATGTAACATCACCTAGAATAAAGTTTTGAGTTGAAAACTGTTTGATTTCAGTTTCTAACAACCTGCTAATGCTTATAATTTCAAAAATGACCATTTTTTTGGTCTTTATTAAAATGAAAAGGTTGATCGAAAAGTTTGGGGGATCTAAGAGTGTGGCAACCCAGTAGTCATGATTACTTCGAATTCTGACAATATGAGGGTCATGCTGCAGGTAGTGCAGCAAGAAGGCACTTATGTGCCTTGCGCATCTCGGAGCCCCAAAATTATTTTCCGGGCTAGATGCAGCTAAAAATTATTTTTAATTTTAAATCTGGTGAAGCTTTAGTATAGATGGCCTAATAGGATCAGTGCTGCACACTGCTACAAAGCCCAAATTATTTTCCAGTGAAGATACAGATAAACATGATTAGTAATTTGAAAGCTTAAAACGGTTGGTATGGTGATTTTAACCAATCATCAAGCTTTTACTCTCCCCAGGATGACACAGGGGTAGAAAAGTCGTTTTGGATCCATGATTTGTTCATCTTTATGAACGTGAGTCTTTCTACATTATCAGTGGAGAGCCGCGTGCGCTTATCTGTCAGCACACCACCAGCAGCGCTGAACACACGTTCAGACAGAACGCTGGCTGCGGGGCATGACAAGATCTCCAAGGCGTAAGTGGCTAGCTCCGGCCATTTATCCAGATTGGAAGCCCAAAAAGAGCAAGGGTCCAGTGACACAGTCGTGGCTTCAATGTTTACTTGGAGATACTCCTGTACCATCGTCTCTAGGCGTTGACTATGTGTCAGACTTCTTGTCTCCTGTGGCCTTGCAAAGGATGGGCTAAAAAAGTGGTGAAATGATTCCGCAAAATTGATGTTACCAGCAGATACTGTGGTTCTGTTACGGTTTGAGTGCTGAACACTTGACGGTCCCACGGTTGGCATGTTGGAACTGTGAGATTCACTACGTGCACCACTGGTATTTTGTGGAAAAGCACATGTAAGATTCTGCAACAGTCTCTGCTGATACTCCTGCATGCGTGCATCCCTTTCTATGGCAGGAATAATTTCTGCAAATTTACTTTTGTACCGGGGATCTAACAGTGTGGCAACCCAGTAGTCAGGATTATTTCTAATTCTCACAATTCGAGGGTCATGTTGCAGGTAGTGCAGCAAGAAGGCACTCATGTGTGTTGCGCATCCAGGAGCACCAAGTCCCTGTTGTGTTGGTGGCGAGGTAACAATCATGCTTCCTTCCTCTGTCCTCTCCCCCCAACCTCGCACAACAGAAATGTGATCAAGGTCTCCCTCATCTGATGAGTCTTCCATCAGTTCGTCCTCCACTTCTTCCTGGGCTCCTGCACCTTCCTCACTAGTTTGGCTGCTACCATGCGCCCTGGTAAAACCATATCCCCCACCCTCACATGCCTGCCGCCTTGGTACTGCCGACCGTCTGGACCTTGCAGATGTTAGCCCTTCCGCATACAACTCCTCCTCCTCTACTTCCTCCACCTCCTCTTGTGCCACCACCTGACTCCGAATTCTGTTTAACATGTGCTCCAGCATGTAAATCACCGGAATAGTCATGCTGATAATGGCATCGTCAGCACTAAACATCTTCGTCGCCATTTCAAAACTGTGCAGAAGGGTGCATAGGTCCCTGATCTGAGACCACTCCTCCAGCGTGATTTGCCCCACCTCTGAATCTCGTTGGCCCAGGCTATACGTCAGAACGTATTGCACCAGGGCTTGTCGGTGCTGCCACAGTCGCTGCAACATGTGCAGAGTTGAATTCCACCGGGTAGGCACATCGCATTTTAGCCGGTGAAGTGGCAGGCCCAACGACTTCTGTAGAGATGTAAGTCGCTGAGCTGCGCGATGCGAACGGCGGAAGTGAGCACACAGCGACCGTGCCCTCTGCAGAAGGCCATCTAGTCTGGGATAGTGGGCTAAAAATTGCTGGACAACCAGGTTCAACACGTGAGCCATACAAGGCACGTGTGTGACATTGCCCCGGCGAAGGGCCGCCCCCAGGTTTGCAGCATTGTCGCACACGGCCTTCCCTGGTTTCAGGTCCAGTGGAGACAACCATTCATGAAATTGGTTCTCCAGAGCTGACCACAACTCCTCAGCTGTGTGACTCACATTTCCCAGACATTTCAATGTAAAAACCGCCTGATGACGTTGAGCCCTACTGCCAGCATAGTAAGGAGGTGTGCAGGATCCCTTCTGCGCAGTTAGAAAGCTTGTGGCATGACCAGACAGGCTTTAGGTGCAGGTGGAAGACCGAGAGGAGGTTGAGGAGGCAGAAGCAGTGGTGGAACTTTGACATAAAGAGGATTGACGCACAACTCGTGGGGACGGCAAGACTTGGACAGCAGCCCCTTGTCCTGCTGTCACCATAGTTACCCAGTGCCCAGTCAGCGACATGTAACGCCCCTGTCCATGCCTACTCGTCCAAGTGTCTGTGGTGAAATGCACCCTGTCACACACAGAGTTTCTCAAAGAAGCGGTGATGTTATGTGCGACATGCTGGTGGAGCGCAGGCACACCTTTCTTTGAGAAGTAGTGCCGACTGGGCATCTGGTACTGGGGCACTGCGACGGACATAAGGTCTCGAAAATCCTCTGTGTCCACCAGGCGGAAAGGCAGCATTTCTGTAGCCAAGAGCTTGCAGATGGTGAAATTCAACCTCTTAGCTTTCTCATGGCTAGGAGGAAATGGTCTTTTACTTGTCCACATCTGAGGGACCGAGGGCTGGCTATTGTGCTTAGACGGGGTTGATAAGGGTGTCCCCGGCAAACTGACGGTCTGTGAGGAAGATGCAGGCGGACATGTTAGGTTGCCTTGATCCAAAGGTGGTGCTATCGATGTCGGACAGCGCTCAACACCAGCTGGTGTTACCACCTCCAAAGAAAATGATGACCTGCCAATCACGCTGGCTGTTGCGGGTAAAGAGGTGGCAGGTCTGCGCCCCAAAACAGGTGTGACTGCTGTCCCCCCAGTCACAGAGGATGAAGAGGCCGCGGATGCACAAGAAATGGCAGACGGTGGTTGGCCCGGCCGGCTAGGCCGCATTGTAGCACACTGAGCTTCCCACTGCAACTTATGCTTCTTGTCCATGTGCCGGTTCATGCATGAAGTACTCAAACTATGTATTTATTGGCCTCTACTTAGCTTTTGCTGACAAATGTTACAGATAACACGAGTTGGGTCATCTTTATCGATCTGAAAAAATGCCCAGGCTATGCAAGGCTTAGCACCCATGCGACCTGAAGAGCCACCACGACTTGTGGTGAGAGGCAGAGTTGTGTTTGAGGATGCAGTTGTTGACGTGCTTCCAGTACTACGTCTCTGTCCAGGAAGGCGCAACCTGACCTCGTCGTCACTAGCATCTTCCTCCACCTCCTCTGCTGACCTCATCTCTTGGCTGACTGTGATTTGACAGTAAGTGGGATCTCCGACCTCATCATCATCACCCTGTGCGTTATCACACCTGTCGTCCTCAGAGCCAACCTGTTCCTGCCCTGACAAAAAACTAAAGTTGTCGCTCCAATCAGGTATTTGAGTCTTATCATCGTCTTCCTCATTGTCTCCACCAACAGGAGTTACAGTTTGGGAATGAGGGTCTACATTATGGTCAGAACCTTCTGCGTCTGGTCCTGGATCCGACTCATAAAGATTCTGGGCATCAGTGCAGATCATTTCCTCGTCTGGATTCACAGAAGCGCTGGAGTCGACCTCTGATTCCCAGGCTATAGTATGAGTAAACAGCTCTGCAGACTCAACCATCTGTTCTACCTCATACTCAGACGGGCATCTGGAGATTTGGGAGCTGTGAGGAAGCAAGTGCGATTTGGGTGACACCTTTGAGGACTGGAGTATTTGTGATGTTGAAGTTGATGTGGAGGAGAGCCCACTTAAAGGAGCACTTGATATCCGTTGAAGCACCTGCTGTTTTTGGCTGGAAGATGGTCTTTCTTCTGCAGATGTTACTGTTGCTTTAACACCTACCCCACGGACACAACCTTTTTTCCCCTTCCCAACATGCCTATTCCCCTTTCCACCAGCAGCAGGCCTTTTTCCACTCATTTTGGTGGTTAACTAATTCACAACTCTGGAGTTGTTTGCACAAAAAAACAATGGATGGTAACCGAGCAGAGCTGAGTGGCCAAACTGTGGTATTAGGCCAAAACTATTGGCTGGGTTAGATGCAGAAAAAAATTATTTTGAATTTGCAACCTGATGGAGGTCAGTATAGATGGATTAATAGAACAAGACCCACACACAGCTAGAAGCCCAATATTTTTTCAGAGCTAGATGCAGGAAAAAAATATATTCAGTTTGCAACCTGATGGAGGTCAGTATAGATGGACTAATACAACAAGTCCCACACTCAGCTAGAAGCCCAAATATTTTTTCAGAGGTACTGTAGATGCAGATAAAAATTAGTTTTAATTTGCAACCTGATGGAGGTCAGTATAGATGGACTAATAGAATGATGCTATGCCCAAAAGATTTTACTTCACTAGGTGCAGTAAAAAAATTGGTATTCTATACACAGGTGGTATATCTTGCAACACAGATAGGCTACTCCACTGACTAACACACTCTGCAGTAGGCCAAAAAGGATTAGCTTTGCTAGATTCAGCCAAATGCTGTGAAAAAAACTTGCACAGCACTGGCACAGACCTGCCTGGCAAAAACTGATAGGAACTGATGTAACCTAGTCCTGAAAAGGACTCCAATTACAATTAGTCTTTACTCCCACAACCTATCTATTTAAGAGCACAGACTTCCCTGATAAAAGTCGTAGGAAATGCTGTAACCTAGTCCTTAAAAGGACTGCAATCACAACTATTCCCTACTCCCAAGCTATCTGTAGATTTGTGCGAAAATTGGCTTGAAATTAACAAGGTATAGCGCACACAGCAACAGCGGTGCCGTCTAACACGCAGCTGCAGCAGTGAGAAAATGGTGGCGACGGGGAAAATGGCTTGGTCTTATAGGGCAAGGACATGTGACATACACTGCCAATGACACATGCCCTTGCTTGTGTGAAAAAAAGCACTTCGCTCCGTGTGTGCGCTGCTGATAGGCTGACAGATTGCACCTCCCCACTGCAAATGCGGGAAAGAGAAAAAAAAATGGAGATCTTCATTGTTCCTGCAGAGATCCATCCCCTGCCCCTCCCCCCACCCCGCTGTACACTCAAACTGCGTATTAACATTAATTTTCATCATTACTGAGAAAAAATCCAGTTATGATTTTGGTGCACGAACAGTTATCGAACATAACCTCGAACAGCCGAATTTTTCTCAAATTGTTCGTGTTCGCCGAACGGCTCGAACACCGCCCAAAACAGCTCGAATTTGAGATTGGCGAACAGTTCGAGTAGAACAACGCTCATCTCTACTGCCCTCGTTCCTTCGCCAACGCCGTCTTTGGTCAGGCGGAGGGTGGCCGTGTTGGGGTGGATCCCGGCAGTGCGCCCTCTGCTGAGCCTGAGGCTGGTGGAAGCGGGGTGGCTGAGGGGCCAGTGAAGAACAAGAAGGTCCGGGGCCCCTTTTATTATCGGAGGCAGGAGAGGCGCCTGCTTGGGGAAGGGCAGGGGGATCCCCAGGCAACTGGGGTGATGACTGCCCCCCCTCTGGGGGTCTCAACCAGTGCCACTGAGGCCCTGGGGGAGGAGGCGCTGAGTGAGGAGACCAGGAGGATGGAGAAGGAGGAGGCGGCTGCGCTCTCAGATTCCTCCCAATATGAAAGTGTTGAGGAGGATGAGGGCACGCAGCATACAGCAGAGGGTGACAGTGAAACCAAAAAAAAGAGGCGAAGGAGGAAGAGGAAGATCAATGGGAAGGGGGTTAAAAAATCTGTCCCCCCCTTGACCAGCAAGGTGCCGGCGGAGGGCTCCACAATCTCCCCTCTGATCTCTGTCTCCAACCGGTTTGGAGTCCTTGAGGACCCTGATGTGGCGGGGGTCGAGGGCAAAGAGCCGGGGGAGCCACCTGAAGGGCCTGTGGGGGACGGCGAGGTCCTTCCCTCAGGGGGTATTCCATCTTCCTCTGGGGGAGGGACTGTCCCTGAACCTTGGGGTGAGGAAAAAAGGGGAAGAGGGGGTGCTATGGATATGACAGTGTCCCTCAAACGCCATGAGCGTGACAGCAAGGGGTCTTTGTCGGACGGTGAGGGGGTGGAGGGAAGAAGAAAGCCATCTAATTCGATCACCCAATGGCTGCACCCACCCCGTTGACGCTGGCATCCATGAATGTCGCCAGCATAAAATCAGATGCGGCTAGATTTACGGCCTTTGATTTTCTCACCCGGTTTGAGGCTGAAATTTTATTTTTGCAGGAGACGAGACTAATGGACATGGGGGCCATTCACAAGGCAAGAAGTGAGTGGAGGTGTGGGCCCTCATACTGGTCTCTTGCAGCCGAACCGTATTGCGGGGTGGCGGTCCATTTTAAGACCACAGCGGTAGAATGCCGGAGGGTTATCGAAGTAGAAATGGGGAGGTGCTTGGTTTTAGACGTCTTCATGGGAGGACAGGAGCTTCGGCTCATAAACATCTACGGTCCCCAATCAAAGTGGGACCGCAAATGTCTCCTCCTGAAGATCAAGCCCTATCTTTTTACGAGTCGGCAGGTGGTCTTTGGAGGGGACTTCAACACCGTCACAAGATTACGTGACCCGGGAGGCTCCAATGGCCGGTTGGCTTACGATAGCGTGACTCTGAACAGTATAGCTAGTGATGCTCGCCTGGTGGATGTGTGTCACCCTGGCCTGGATGCCACAAAATATATTAAAGCTGTGTCTGAGAGCAAGGGGGGGTTCTCTAGTCAGGGGAACATTAGCATGCAATGCCTCCTGTCTCAGGCCAGTAGGGGGAGCAGGCTGCCCCTATAAAAGCTGGTACTGGGGACAGGGTTAGGGAGAACTTGATGGCCTGTCTCAGCACTGAGATTTGTCCCAGAGCAGAGCAGGGACAGACAGTTGCACTGCACCTAAGAGGAAGTGTGGCAGGAGGAGAGCCACAGGCCAGAGACAAGAGGCGAAGCAAGCCTGTCTTGGCAGATAAGAGACTGACTTTACCAGACTTTAGTGTCTGAGGCTGGGAGGATTCTACATTCTCCAGCAGATAACCAGTTCGCAAGGGACTGTATATTCCTTGGCCTAAGAAGCCTGGAGGCCCTGCCACAACCGAAGGGACCAGTAAAGCCGTACAAGGCTGGGAGCAGAAAGGAACCCACGTCGCAGGTCATACAGGCGAGAATACACGGAGAGCTCGGAAACGTGGGCTGTTACCCTATAAGGAGGAGATAGCCAGAAGGAGCGCAGAAAGCACGGTAGGCCTACACCCTCACCCTGACCAGGGCCAATTTCCCCGTTGCTCTCAGACATCCAGGTCCCCTCCTAGCCGGGACTGTTTGTGGGTCAATTTACCTGTTTAGGTAAAGACCCTGGACTGTAACCTGTTGTCTGTGTGCTCCTTGCTCCTCCAGCACTATCAGCACTGGGACTCCCACTACCATCACTCCCAACATCCATTATACTGCCCTGGGGCCGCACTCTTCCCGTGGGGAGTCACACTACCCTAGCTGCACACCTCATCAGCCCCAGCGGTCTGCATGCAGCGGCGGTTCCTAATAACCGCAATCCACGGGTGGCGTAGTCGGACATAAACATCAGCACATAACGGACTACCACTGGCCTGACCACCCTGAGCCACGGAACCGGGTTGCCACTACTACTCCCATCGTTCCCCCACTGCCCGGATCCGAGTGCCCCACGGCCCAGGGGGCGAGCCAGCTTTGGCGTAGTCGGAAGGATTTCGTGCCCGCAAGCACCGGGTACTGCGTGCCTGAAAAAGACTTTTGTAACTTACCTGTGGCGATGTTTCCCGCCGTCCGGAGTCATTTCCCGCCATCCGGAGCCGATTCCCGCCATCGGACGCCATCTTGGACCGTTTCCCGCCGTCTTCTGCCGTCTTCCCGCCATCCGCAGCTGCTTCCCATCGGACGCCATCTTCAGGGCGCCGCGCGGGAAGAAGAGGGGCGTGGACGCCGAAAGCGCGCGAGACCCGAAGCTCCGCCCCACGCACCGACGCTGCGCAAGGTCCTGGAAGGGAGAGAGAGCGACGCTGACGTCATCAGGACGCGACGCAAGGTCCTCGTCCATAGCAGCAGCAGCGGAGCCGCGGCCTACAGAAGAGGATCGTCGGAAGGTAGGCCACGCTTAACTAGGGGGGAGGAAGATGTCGGACACAGAGGCGCCCACTACCACCAACGCAGCTGCAGCAGCGGTGATGCCCTTTTCCCTGCCCTACATCCCTGGAGCGGCCTGGCTGCCCAAGTACTCAGGGGAGCCCCATGCCCTAACTGACTTCAAGGAAAGGCTGTACAGTTTGTTCCAAGTCTACCCCCTGACAGGGGAACAGAAGGTCAGCATATTAACAGGGCAGTTAACTGGCACAGCCCAAAGGGAGGTAAAATCATGGCCCCCTGAGGAGAAAAGGACTGTGAAGGGTATTCTGGCCCGGCTGCGGGGTACCTTTGACACACGTACCTTCCCTGAAATTAAAATGAGGTTCTATGGATATAAGCAGCGGGCACAGGACAGCATCAGAGACTATGCCCTAAATCTGCAGGAAGCCCTGAGGGCTATTCAACAAACTGACCCTGGCAGCGTGTAGGATACGGATAAGCTGCTAACAGAACAATTCATAGAAGGTCTGCTGTCTAGCGCCCACAGGGCTCAACTGCGCCTCATGTTCTTTCAGAACCCTGACCTGACCTTTGCCCAATTTAAGGACAGGGCCATAAGGGTGCTCCGTGAATCTGCAACCAGTGGCGCTATAAACCCCCGGCGCCCTGCTCTCACCTACCACCAGGAGGCGGCGCCCTCCTCTATGGACCCCGTGGGGGCTGATGCACAGGCCCTGAACCAAACCCCGTCGAAAGACCTGCACCACCAAGTCCAGGAGCTGACCAGGAACGTCGCGGCGTTGACCAGGACCGTCCAGGCGTTGCAAGTGGACCCGTCAAGACCCATCGAGCTGGCTTCAAGTCCGGAGGATGTCCCATGGCGTCGACAGAGGAGGATCCCGTCGTTCCGAGGGAGGCCCACAGACCGCTACGCAGAGGATGGACAGCCCATTTGCCGTCGATGCAACCAGCCCGGACACATTTCCAGGTACTGTAATTTTAAACGGGTCCAACCTGGGGCAGAGGGCCAACCCCCAGGTATAAGATCACCAGGCCCTTACAATTGGCGTAATAAGTACGTTGGGGGGCACCCGGTTTTACCCGTGGTGCTGGACGGTATCCCCATGAGCGCCTTCCTGGATACTGGGTCGCAAGTAACCACTATCCCTTATGTACTTTTTAAGCAGTATTGGACTGATGCTGATATCACACGGTATCCAGACAGTAACTTGAGCATCATCGCCAGTAATGGCTTACCCATGCCACAGATGGGGTTCAAGGAGATGACCATAAAAATTGGTAAAGTTGAACTACCGGCACAGGGAGTAATTATTGTGGACATTGACCGACGTGTAA
Source organism: Phyllobates terribilis (assembly GCF_046119375.1). Classification (NCBI taxonomy): domain Eukaryota; kingdom Metazoa; phylum Chordata; class Amphibia; order Anura; family Dendrobatidae; genus Phyllobates; species Phyllobates terribilis. The sequence goes on from NW_027362761.1 coordinate 805,356,892, forward strand.
GTCACCCTAAAATAACTGTGGGTACTAACGTAATTGAAAATTGTCTTTCAGAGGTAATTGTAATTCTACAACAGGTGGCGGTGAATGCTAGTTCCAGCCAGCAGAGAGTCCTCAACAAGGAGATAAAAGCCCTGATGAGACGGCAGCAGGTAGAACTGTCTGGTGGTCAGATCGGTAGCGTAAGACTGAGTGACCCATTCCCCATTTCCATGCCTCCCAAAAGTGAAATGATGATCTGGTGTCGGACTGCAATCGGGTTGAGAGGTAGAGACTACCAAGCCATGGTAGAACCCGTGTACTCAGACAGCAGGCCCACCATTTTGACAGCCCGGGGGGTGGTTGATGTCCGTCATGGGAGGGTGCCCGTCCGCATCCTCAACATTGGGGAGAGGGAGGTACACTTACCCAGGTACGCTACACTCGCCAAACTGTTTGTTGTCGAACACAAAGCTATCAGGGCCGTGGAACCCTTGCCTCCATCTCCTCAGGCGGAGGGTAATGGCTCCCAGAAACAAAAGGAGGACTGGTGCCAGAAACTCCATGTGGGTGCTGACTCCACTCCCCTGCACCAAAAACAAGGAGTCTACCGGGTGGTACAGGAGTACGAGAGAGTCTTTAGTAAGCACCCGCTAGACTTCGGCAGAGTAAAGGGGATAGAACACCACATCCCCACAGGGAGCCACCCACCAATAAAAGAGAGACACAGGCCTGTACCCCCTGCACATTATCAGAACGCCAAGGGCATGCTAAGAGAAATGAAAGAATCTGGGGTCATTAGAGACAGCTGTAGCCCCTGAGCAGCCCCCTTGGTTCTGGTGAAAAAGAAAGACGGCACCATGAGAATGTGCGTGGACTATAGACAAATCAACCGTATCACCCACAAAGACGCATACCCGCTGCCTAGAATAGAGGAGTCTTTAGCCGCACTAAAATCAGCTAACTTCTTTTCTACTTTGGACCTTACTAGCGGGTACTGGCAGGTTCCTGTGGCAGAGGCTGACAAGGAGAAGAGCGCCTTCACCACCCCGATGGGACTGAGCGAATTCAACTGTATGCCTTTCAGGCTCTGCAACGCACCAGGGACCTTACAGCGGCTGATGGAATGCTGTCTAGGGCACCCAAACTTCGAGACGGTCCTCCTTTACCTGGATGACGTGATCGTCTATTCGAAGACCTACGAGGACTATCTCAAACACCTGGCTGAGGTGTTCGAAGCCCTGGCAGGCTATGGCCTGAAGGTGAAACCATCGAAGTGTCACCTGCTGAAACCAAAGGTCCAGTACCTAGGGCACGTGGTAAGCGTGGAAGGAGTGGCCCCCGACCCTGACAAGGTCACGGCAATCAAGAGCTGGCCAAGCCCCTCGAACATCAAAGAGGTGAGACAGTTTCTCGGGTTGGTAGGCTACTACCGAAGATTCATCCCCGGGTTCACCAAGATGGCAGCTCCTATGCAGGACCTCCTGATCGGACAGTCTAAGTCCAGGAGCCAAAAGCCGGCCTTCAAGTGGGATAAACCGGAAGAGGAGTCCTTCCGCCAGCTAAAGATGGCCCTCACAGGGGACGAGATCCTGGCCTTCCCTGATTATGGCCAGCCTTTCATTCTCCACACAGATGCCAGTAATGTGGGACTGGGAGCCGTACTGTCCCAAAACCAACAGGGCAGAGAAAGGGTGATCGCGTACGCCAGCCGGAAGCTGAGGCCCACCAAGAGGAACCCGGAGAATTACAGCTCCTTCAAGCTAGAATTCTTGGCGGTGGTGTGGGCCGTGACGGAACTCTTCAAGCATTACCTGGCCTCCGCAAAGTTCACCGTGTACACGGACAACAACCCGTTGACACACCTGGACAATGCAAGACTGGGTGCCCTGGAACAGCGGTGGATGGCCCGTCTCTCCAACTATGACTTCGTGATCAAGTACCGGGCAGGCAAAACTAATGCCAATGCGGACGCCCTATCAAGAATGCCTCACTTACCTGAAGGTGACGAGGACCCAGAAGAGCTGGAGGAGGTAGAACTCCCCGTGTTTCACCGGTATTGAGCCGCTCAATACTCTCACCGCGTGAAGGAGGAGGATCTAACAACTGTGATGATCAATCCCCTACCTCACCACAGCTGGGCCGAGACCCAAGATAGTGACCCTGCAGTCCGCCTGGTGAAAGATCTGCTGACCCGGGTAGACGCCCGCTTAGATCCAGATGCCCCAGAGGAAGCCAAGCAGCTATGGAAGGAGAAGAGCAAGCTGTTCCTCTACGAAGGCAAGTTGTGCAGAAGGATTGTTAACCACCGGACGCACGAGCTGACCTGGCAAGTCGTGGTCCCAAGGCGGGATGCAGCTATGGTCCTGGGGGCTTACCATGACAGAGCGGGACACTTCGGTTGGAAGAAACTGGAGTTCCTGCTAAGAGGAAGGTTCTTTTGGGTCGGCATGAGAGGAGCTGTAGAAAAATGGTGCAGAGAGTGTGGCCCTTGTCACCTAAGAAGGAAGGACCGTGCAAGCCAGAAGACACCCTTGAGGCCCATCGTCACCACGCAGCCTCTTGAGCTGGTAGCTCTGGACTATGTCAAATTGGCTCCCAGCCGGTCAGGATACATCTATGCCCTGACAATCGTGAACCACTATTCCCGTTTTCTAGTGGTGGTCCCGGTAAAGGACTTGACAGCCCAAACAGCGGCCAGAGCCTTCCAGCAATATTTCTGCCATCCACACGGGTATCCAGAACAGGTCCTGACAGACCAGGGTCCAGCATTTGAAGCTGAAATCTTCCAGGAGTTCTGCAACCTCTATGGCTGTAAGAAGATTCGGACAACGCCTTACCACCCCCAAACCAACGGGATGTGTGAGAAGATGAACAATATAGTCATTGATCTCCTGAAGACGTTGCCCCTGGAGGAACGCAGCCTGTGGCCAGAAAAACTGCCGGACCTAATAGACCTATACAACAATATCCCGGTGAATGCTACAAACTGCACCTCGGCTTACCTGATGCGAGCTAGACCAGGTAAGCTGCCCGTAGACCTGGAGATGGGAGTCCTAACACCTGAGGACACCTCCCCGGATGCGGACTGGGATACGGAAAGGCAACTGCAGTACAAGAAGGTACAGGAGAGTGTGGAGAAGAGCCTGGCCCAGGTGAGAGAGAGGCAAGAAAAACTCTTCAATCAACATGCTCCTGCTGGTCCCCTAGAACCTGGTGAGCAAGTCCTGAAGCGGAAGAGAAGGCTACATAAGTTGGATGACCAGTGGGAAAGGGAACCCTACGCCGTACTGCAGTCTGACCACGACAACCCAAAGGTGTGCGTAATCACCAAGGACGGAGGAGAAACCACTAGTGTCGTCTCCAGAGACCACCTCAAAAGGTGCCCCGAGCAACTCCGTAGTGCAGAAGAGGATCAGAGTGACCTTGAACCCGCAGAGGACATGGAAGAAATGATCAGCACCGTTCTCGGAGAGTTCCCTCAGTCCTGGACTCGCATAAATGATGCCATAGTGGTACCCGTCCTGCATTTCCTGCAACCGGCACAGCAACAACCAACACCAGAGCCGGAAGGTGAAGAGGAGCAAGCGGTTCCAGAGGCAGAAGAGCCTGAACCAGCAGCCCAGGAGAATCAACCCTCTGCTGACAGTGAGCCTGCCATGCCTGCGGTAAGCCAAAGAACCCGCAGACAGCTGCCTGCCCTACCCGTACACCCAGCTGGTAGCTGTACCCCTAACGCTAGTGGGGAAAGCCAAGTCGGTCCACCACCAGACAGTGGGTTAAGGAGGTCAACCAGGGGCACAAAGGGGCAGATACCCGCTCGCTGGAGAATATAGAGTGCACTAAGATTGTAAATGACCCTGTTGCCAAATGTTGAATTGTTTGCCAAGTTACATGCATGTTTGGTAATTCTGTGTTTCAATTTCTTGCAGCTACCGTAAGGACTCAAAGGTTATGGACTTTTTATAACCGGGACCTTGTATGGACTGCGTTCAGAGCCTAACCCAGGAATGAACTAAGACTGTGAAGGACTTGGGGTAGGACAGACCCCCACCTGGTTAAGGCTCCCCGTTGTGCTGGTGATATGGACACCCGGTCACAGACCACACTGTGACCTTAAGAACTCAATCTGTGATTCGTCTGTCTGTTAATGTTTTATAGTCATGTATATTGTCTTTGTTTATTGTTTAGTCCCGGAGTACTAAATTTCACTAAGGGGGAATGTGTCACCCTGGCTTGGATGCCACAAAATATATTAAAGCTGTGTCTGAGAGCAAGGGGGAGGTTCTCTAGTCAGGGGAACATTAGCATGCAATGCCTGTCTTGGCAGATAAGAGACTGACTTTACCAGACTTTGGTGTCTGAGGCTGGGAGGATTCTACATTCTCCAGCAGATAACCAGTTTGCAAGGGACTGTATATTCCTTGGCCTAAGAAGCCTGGAGGCCCTGCCACAACCGAAGGGACCAGTAAAGCCGTACAAGGCTGGGAGCAGAAAGGAACCCACGTCGCAGGTCATACAGGCGAGAATACACGGAGAGCTCGGAAACGTGGGCTGTTACCCTATAAGGAGGAGATAGCCAGAAGGAGCGCAGAAAACACGGTAGGCCTACACCCTCACCCTGACCAGGGCCAATTTCCCCGTTGCTCTCAGACATCCAGGTCCCCTCATAGCCGGGACTGTTTGTGGGTCAATTTACCTGTTCTAGTAAAGACCCTGGACTGTAACCTGTTGTCTGTGTGCTCCTTGCTCCTCCAGCACTATCAGCACTAGGACTCCCACTACCATCACTCCCAACATCCATTATACTGCCCTGGGGCCTCACTCTTCCCGTGGGGAGTCACACTACCCTAGCTGCACACCTCATCAGCCCCAGCGGTCTGCATGCAGCGGCGGTTCCTAATAACCGCAATCCACGGGTGGCGTAGTCGGACATAAACATCAGCACATAACGGACTACTACTGGCCTGACCACCCTGAGCCATGGAACCGGGTTGCCACTACTACTCCCATCGTTCCCCCACTGCCCGGATCCGAGTGCCCCACGGCCCAGGGGGCGAGTCAGATGTCCACATCCGGCACACCCCAGGTCACAGTGGTTTCACCTATTATAGGGGTAGTTGTAGGTCTAGAATAGACAGGTTTTTTTTAAAGGAGGAGGCAGTCTCTTCAGCAGTGTCCGCTGTTGAAGTGGAATTCTCTGATCACTGTCTAATTTTCTTTTCCTTGAATGTTTCAGAAACCCCCCGGATGGGGAGAGGGCTATGGACGCTGAATTCATCACTGCTGGAAGAAGCGGAGGTGAGACAATCCTTTGAGGATTTTCTTCAGAGCCAGGTACCGCTGTTGGATCTGTGTAGCACTAAGTCTGAGTGGTGGGAGATGTTCAAAGATCGGGTTGCGAGTTTCTTCCGCCAGCTCTCTAGCCTCAGGAGCCTGAGCAGGTACCGCCTGTACAAGAGCCTGAGGAGGAAACTTGAGCAGCTCATCTCGACTGGAGGTGACCGTGAGGAGATCTCCAAAGTGAAGTCTTTGCTCAAGAGGAGTCAGTATGATAGACACACATCTTTGGTTTTTGAGAGGGATTTCGGGAAGTACCGCTCACCTGACCCCTACAGAAACTGTAAGATGTCAGTGAATCGTAAAGTAGTGACCGGCCTGATCGATGGTACAGGTTCCCTGAACAGATCCAAATCAGGGATCCTGGAAGTCGTCAGGTCGTTCTACTCACGCCTCTTGGGAAAGAGGGAACTAGATCGAGACGTGACGTCGACTTTCCTGGCCAAAGCCGTTCCTAAGCCAGGGGATGACCCCTCTCTCGGCGTTTTGACTGAGGCAATCAGGGAAGAGGAAGTGAGACTGGCCATTGATGGGCTTCGGCTCAAGAAATCGCCAGGTCCAGACGGCTTAACGTCTGAATTTTATAAGACCTTTAGGGACTCTTTGGTCCCCCTCTTGACGGAGGTGTTCAACGAGTGCCTTTCCTCGGGTGCTCTTCCCCGTTCAATGAGGAGGTCTGCCCTGATTATCCTGTCAAAGGGTAGGGACTCGTCCCGTATTGAGAATTGGCGTCCCATAGCGCTTCTCAATACGGACTGGAAGGTTCTGGCAAAGGTGCTTTTTAATCGGTTGGTGAAGTTTGCACCCCTGCTCCTCTTGGGGTCCCAGCATTGCTCTGTTCCATTTCAGCACATTTAGTGCTGTACTCGGTGTCCGTGAGGCAGTGGAGCAGGGTAGGGCTGGCCTCTGGAAGGGGTTTCTGCTGTCCCTAGATCAGGCAAAGGCTTTTGATCGGGTGAGCCACGACTACCTCTGGTCTGTCCTTTTGAGGTACGGTCTGCCCGGGGAGTTCGTAAATTGGTTAAAGGCATTGTATGCAGGGGCTGAGACTTTTCCGCTGGTGAATGGTTGGTCTGGCCGCCCTTTTGAGGTGGAATCTGGGGTTCGCCAGGGCTGTCCGTTGAGCCCGCTGTTATACGTGTTCGCCCTCGACCCCTTTTTAAGGAGGATCGAGGATGGACCGTTGGCAGGAGTCCGGATGGACCGGGCGACCCCGGAGGCCACCTTGAGGGCAGTGGCGTACGCTGATGATGTCTCCTTGTTTGTATCCTCGAAAGAGGAGGCGGACTGGGTGATGTCTGAGGTTGACCGCTACTCTGAGGCATCTGGGTCTAAGATCAACCAGGAGAAGTGTGAGAGTCTCTGGCTGGGAGGGGGAGACCCTAGTTTCGGTCTCCCGGACACCCTCCCAGAACCCCAAGCCACAGCAAAGATCTTAGAAAAAAAAGAGAGGGGTCGCTCACTGGTCTATTCGGGTGCTCTGAAGAAAAGAGTAATCTCAATAGCAAAAAGAACTTCGGCACTCCATACATGAAAATATAAGAAATATTGTATCTAGACTAATGTCATTTTGAAAAATGAAGGGTTTTTGCGCATAATTTGGCCAATTTATGTGTGCCCATCAACCACGACAAGGTCACCTTCGTATGATGGGAAACTACGCTACGCTACCACTGGATATGCCACTCTTGGGCTGTAAGCCTGTATGGACAATATGTCTCTGCTTGGGCTCTTAACCTACAATGTATGGGCTGGTAGAGCTAGTTAAAACCACCTGTGACCGAATGGGAGGGACACATGGTCAGAAAAAAGGCTGTCAAACTTCTAATAGTGTGAACACGTACCTGCTGCAATGCTCCAGGAGCGGGATCCCAAAAATGATTAATAGAAAAAAAGAGAGGGGTCGCTCACTGGTCTATTCGGGTGCTCTGAAGAAAAGAGTAATCTCAATAGCAAAAAGAACTTCGGCACTCCATACATGAAAATATAAGAAATATTGTATCTAGACTAATGTCATTTTGAAAAATGAAGGTTTTTTGCGCATAATTTGGCCAATTTATGTGTGCCCATCAACCACGACAAGGTCACCTTCGTATGATGGGAAACTACGCTACGCTACCACTGGATATGCCACTCTTGGGCTGTAAGCCTGTATGGACAATATGTCTCTGCTTGGGCTTTTAACCTACAATGTATGGGCTGGTAGAGCTAGTTAAAACCACCTGTGACCGAATGGGAGGGACACATGGTCAGAAAAAAGGCTGTCAAACTTCTAATAGTGTGAACACGTACCTGCTGCAATGCTCCAGGAGCGGGATCCCAAAAATGATTAATAGAAAAAAAGAGAGGGGTCGCTCACTGGTCTATTCGGGTGCTCTGAAGAAAAGAGTAATCTCAATAGCAAAAAGAACTTCGGCACTCCATACATGAAAATATAAGAAATATTGTATCTAGACTAATGTCATTTTGAAAAATGAAGGGTTTTTGCGCATAATTTGGCCAATTTATGTGTGCCCATCAACCACGACAAGGTCACCTTCGTATGATGGGAAACTACGCTACGCTACCACTGGATATGCCACTCTTGGGCTGTAAGCCTGTATGGACAATATGTCTCTGCTTGGGCTTTTAACCTACAATGTATGGGCTGGTAGAGCTAGTTAAAACCACCTGTGACCGAATGGGAGGGACACATGGTCAGAAAAAAGGCTGTCAAACTTCTAATAGTGTGAACACGTACCTGCTGCAATGCTCCAGGAGCGGGATCCCAAAAATGATTAATAGAAAAAAAGAGAGGGGTCGCTCACTGGTCTATTCGGGTGCTCTGAAGAAAAGAGTAATCTCAATAGCAAAAAGAACTTCGGCACTCCATACATGAAAATATAAGAAATATTGTATCTAGACTAATGTCATTTTGAAAAATGAAGGTTTTTTGCGCATAATTTGGCCAATTTATGTGTGCCCATCAACCACGACAAGGTCACCTTCGTATGATGGGAAACTACGCTACGCTACCACTGGATATGCCACTCTTGGGCTGTAAGCCTGTATGGACAATATGTCTCTGCTTGGGCTTTTAACCTACAATGTATGGGCTGGTAGAGCTAGTTAAAACCACCTGTGACCGAATGGGAGGGACACATGGTCAGAAAAAAGGCTGTCAAACTTCTAATAGTGTGAACACGTACCTGCTGCAATGCTCCAGGAGCGGGATCCCAAAAATGATTAATAGAAAAAAAGAGAGGGGTCGCTCACTGGTCTATTCGGGTGCTCTGAAGAAAAGAGTAATCTCAATAGCAAAAAGAACTTCGGCACTCCATACATGAAAATATAAGAAATATTGTATCTAGACTAATGTCATTTTGAAAAATGGCCAAATTATGCGCAAAAAACCTTCATTTTTCAAAGTGACATTAGTCTAGATACAATATTTCTTATATATTCATGTATGGAGTGCCGAAGTTCTTTTTGCAATTGAGATTACTCTTTTCTTCAGAGCACCCGAATAGACCAGTGAGCGACCCCTCTCTTTTTTCTATTAATCATTTTTGGGATCCTGCTCCTGGAATATTGCAGCAGGTACGTGTTCACACTATTAGAAGTTTGACAGCCTTTTTTCTGACCATGTGTCCCTCCCATTCGGTCACAGGTGGTTTTAACTAGCTCTACCAGCCCATACATTGTAGGTTAAAAGCCCAAGCAGAGACATATTGTCCATACAGGCTTACAGCCCAAGAGTGGCATATCCAGTGGTAGCGTAGCGTAGTTTCCCATCATACGAAGGTGACCTTGTCGTGGTTGATGGGCACACATAAATTGGCCAAATTATGCGCAAAAAACCTTCATTTTTCAAAATGACATTAGTCTAGATACAATATTTCTTATATTTTCATGTATGGAGTGCCGAAGTTCTTTTTGCTACAGCAAAGATCTTAGGCATCAATTTCGGCCCGGGTGATTACCCCCAGCTAAATTGGGAGGGCAGGCTAAAGATCGCCGCTCAAAAGGTGGACCAGTGGAAGGGTTGGACTTTGACCCTAAGGGAGCGGGTGAACCTGATTAAGGGTTACCTTCTGCCTTTGCTGAACTATTTGGGCAGCGTTTGCATTTTGCCAGAGCCTCTTTGGACACGGGTCTATGGCCTGTTTTTCCAGATGTTATGGGGAAACAGGCTCAACCTAGTCAAGAGGGAGGTCACGTACTGTACGAGGAGACTAGGCGGGTTGGGTATGGTCAACCCGGTGGTATTCTTAGTGAATGCCTTCCTTAAAACCAACATAGGGAACGTCTGGCCAGAGAGGGCTCCTCCGTGGGTTTTCTCCTGCAGGGGATGGCTTTGACCCTTCTTCCAGGAATGGGAGTCAGGAGGGCGAGTGAGGGACCTACGTACACCGCACGGGCATCTCCCGGCTTATGCTACCCGGGGTTTGAAGGTGATCCGCCAGTGGGGTCTGGGAATGTGGGAGATCAGAACTATGCCGAGGAAATTCCTTGACAGAAAGGTTCTGTTGACCCGTTTCCAGAAGCCTCTGGTCCTCAAGGATTGCCCAGGTCGGGATCTGGAGATGGGGCTGAGGTTGCTAAATTCTACTCGGATCCCCTTGAAGTTTTGGGACTTGGCCTGGCGCTGCTTTCACGGGAGGCTGTATGTAAGGGGCAATTTGAAGTACAGGAATTCCGATGACTGGGGTTGCCCCCGTGAGGAATGCTGCGACGTGCTGGAAAGCATGGAGCACTTCCTCCTTCAGTGCCCCTTTAATACAGGGGTCTACAACAGGGTGGGTGCTTCCATTGGCTGGCGTAGGCTGGCTCGCCTCTCCTATCTGGAGTGGGCGTACGGAGCATTCGGGTCCCCTGGGGGCCGAGATCGGTGCACGTTATTTCTAGTTAGTCTAGTGGTCAGGTTCTACACTTGGAATGCACGCTGTCTAGTGTCCACTCAGCAGAAAACCCTCCCCATGGATGAGGTGGTTAGGAACATTCTTGGTGACCTTGGTAAAATGTGCTTGCTGGAATTTGACAGGTTGGGCACTGAGAAGGCCTCCTGCCTCTGGAGGGGTCTCTCATTTGAAGTGCCTTGAGGGACAGATTAATTTTAGTTTTATAGCAGTAGGGGCAGGTATCTAGGCAGTAGGGAGAGATACGCATAGACAGTTAGGGACAGAGGAGGGAAAGATAGTTAGGCACGTGGTGAGGTAGATAGGGCGATAGGGGCAGGGAGGGATAGATGGGGATAGGGTTTTAATTAGGGACAGCTTTGAGATAGTGAGGGTAAGACAGGTTTATTTTTTTTTGTCAGGGAAAAAGCTTGCTATTGTGGCTCCCGGTGGTGGGCTGTTAACTTTCACTGGTAGCTTTTTGTTTTCAAGGATACTGAGGTGTATGGGGCTCGCAAGCACCGAGCCATGGCTTAAATAGAGTGGTAGGTATGGTGTTGTTATGCTATTATGTGGTTATGCTATTATGTGGTTATGCTATTATGTGGTTATGCTATTATGTTTTTATGCTATTATGTTGTTATGCTGCTATGTTATTATGTTGATAAGGTGTTAGAAGGTTGTAGGATTTATAGTATATAAGGAATATGTAAATAGTGGAGAAAAAGAGAAAAAGGGAAAAAACTATGATAACAATAGATATGTGGTGGAGGGTAGGTTGGTTTTTGAGTGTGGGGGGGGGGAATTATAAAAAATAAAAATAATAAAAAAAAATAAATAAAAAAAAAATATATATATATAGTGTGTGTAGTGTTAAATATGGCTCAGTTGTAGTTTTTGGCAGAGTGCCATCGTATTTATGTTAGGGCGGTGGACCGGGTTTTGTTCTTGATTGTATGTATAATGGAATGAAAGGAATTGTAATGCGGCCCCTTTTTTTTCCCTCTCTCCTATGTAATAACATCCGAGCCTGGTAGCTCCGAGGAGTAAGGGGAAGGATTCATGGACCAAGGAGATGAGCACAGAGCCAAGAGTAAAGAACAAAGAGCACGAGCAGGAGCAAGTATGTGGATGGACTTATCCCGTATGGACTCTATGGACTCTCTGGGTTTCTTTGGACTCTTTTAAGCTTTTATGGACTCGCATAGACTCATGTTTTCTCCTGGACCTGGACCCCTAATACGCATCTCTTATTCTGCATGGGAAAGTGAAATGAACTACTCCTGGTAGGATCCCTTATTATTTTGGTTATGTTCCCCGCAAGATTCGCGGGGGGGGGGGTTCTTTTTGTGTTGTTTGATGTATATGTTTTGGTAATTTATTAGGATGAATGGTTGGACTTTATGGGAATTGTTATGTATTGTTATGTATTGGTGTGGATTTTTTTTACTTTAATAAAAAAAGAGTTCCAGCTCCAGTAGCGTCCAGTAAAGCTGCTGCAGTTAAAAAGCTTTTATAAGGGTCGAGCTTGGCGGTCCACCGCAAGGCGTCCTACCGCCAGTCCCAGCCCCTGTGCCTAGGGGTGCCTCCCGATGCTCTTCACTGAGTATCCCGGGGGCCCGAAGCATTTCCTTTGAAAAAATTAAGTGTCCAAACTACAGGTGGTGTAGCTTGCTTAAAAGCTGTGATAATCCGCTGACTAGCAGACACTGCTACTAGGCACAAAGTATTTCCTGGGCTAGATGCAGTTAAAAATTTGTAATTAGATACTCTCGTTGGATGCTGAGAAAGCATTCCATAGAGTCTTCTGGCACGCCATATATTATTCTCTTAAAAAGCTTGGGGTAGGGATCTAGGGGACCCTTTTATAGCCAAAATCACGGCCCTGCATCGCAATACGTCACCTAGGCTGAAGATAAATGGAACTGTAGCACCCCGAGGGCTCGGTTGCTACAGAGGTATTGCACATCACCCAGAGGTGTGATATCTCACTCTCAGGTAAGGATGGAGTGTGGATCAGGACCCCAACACCTGCATGCATTACACCACATTGCCGTGGGGCAGGGCGACCAATATGCCCCTGAGATGGGCACGACAGTCCCTGTCCCTGGCTGGAGTGGGGGGAGGGAACACCGAGGAAGGGGAACCCTGTAGTGCAGGAGCAGGGAGGAAGCAGTTCCTGGGTGCATTGAGAAGGGAGTATAAAAGGTGGACACCATCTTAGTTCAGTGCAGAGAAGTCTGAGCAGAAGTGACAGGGAGCAGGGGCTCTGCATGACCTCTGCTCCGGAGGCGGGCCTAGTAACAGAGGCCCAGGCCTGGAAGAGGGAGAAGGAAGGAAGAGGAGCGGAGAAGGCTCCAGGAACGAGGAACGAAGGGATCCCAGGGGAGCGGACGGGTGAGTCGCCACCGCACGCCCGAATCCACCTGCGTGGAGGGGTCAGGCCAAAGGGGGAGACCGGTCCCCGAAACTAGTGGAGGGGGGAAACGACTCTCAGCTAGAAACCGGAGGCTGTGACGTTTCATGCGGCGCAGCCTCTCGCTACACCCGCTAGGAAGGCACCACATAGGGTCAGGGAAACTGGCGCCAAGTTTACCAAGAGGAGGCCCGAGGCAGCCGGACAGAAGCGTGGTCACTGGTGGGGTAAGAAAGGCCAGAGAAAGGACACACAAAGGGGGTCCTGTGAAGCGCTCCAAAGTTAACTGGGAGTTGGCCGAGCCCCTCACCTGGTGAGCACAGTGCGACGTGGGCAGCCGTTACCTGTAGAAGTGGTCTGGATAATAAGAACTGTGAGTAAAGGCCCTGGACTGCATCACTGACTCCGTGTCATTACTGCTGCTGCCCTGCACCATCACCCCCATCCTCCGCATACACTGCCCTGAGGCTATACTCCTCCCGTGGGGAGTTATACTACGCACTGCTGCACCCACACCAGCCTCAGCGGTCTGCCCTGCAGCGGCGGTTCACTCTGACCGCAATCCACGGGTGGCGTAGTCGGACATTTAAACATCAAAACCACATAAATAGTTCCGCCACTGGTTTGACCTCCCTGAGCCACGGAACCGGGTTGCCACCACGGAGACTACAACCCCCAGCATCTAGCAAAAAGAGTCCGGCTCCGGGTGTCCCAAGGCCCAGGGGGCGCGTCAGAACATTTTCATCACCTTTCATAATCACCAATGGGACAAGGCATGGATGTCCTCTGTCCCCTCTCTTATACATCCTAGTGACGGAGCACCTGCTCTCATCAATTCGCCATAACCCCAATATTAGGTGGATTAAGGTGGGAGGTACCGAGTACAACTGCTCTGCATTTGCTGATGATGTCCTATTATATATCACTCAATCACATATATCCATCCCTGCTGTTATGGCTGAAATAGATCACTTTGTTACATGGTCAAATTTTAAAATCAATGCAGCGAAGTCTGAGGCCCTCAATGTTTCCCTCCCCAAATCCATACAGGATTCCATCCAGTCCAACTTTCCCTTTGCATGGCCCTCACAGGGTATCAAATACTTAGGAATTCCTATTCATAGAGACCTCTCCCATCTATGTTATCTTAATTTTGGGCCCTTTATTGAACAACTCCATACAGACCACGGTTGGCAAGTTAGAACTGTAAGATTCACTACGTGAACCACTGGTGTTTTGTGGAAAAGCACATGTACACTGTGTTCCAAATTATTATGCAAAAAGAGTTTAGGAATGATAAGGTAAGAATTTTTTGGTATGTCAGTTAAACTCATTGATGGTGATGTGTGTCAGGGCTCTTTATATCACTGTAAGCAATTGCAGACACCTGTGCTAATTAGTTTGGCAGGTGTGTCCAATGAAAGGCAAGACTACTTAAGAAGGCTGTCCCACATTATTAAGCAGCCTACATTTTCTGCCAAAATGGGAAAGAAAAGAATGTGTCGGCTGCTGAGAAGCAACAAATTGTGGAGTGTTTAGGTCAAGGCATGACTACAATCAACATTGCCAAGACACTTCATCCTGATCATCGCACAATCAAGAAGTATGTAGCTGATTCACAGTACACACGTGTGCGTGCTGATAAGGGAAAATTGAGGACTCTTTCCTACAGGCAATTACGTCAGGTTAAAAGAGCAGTGGCAAAAACGCCTTGTCATAGCAGCAGACAAGTTTTTGAAGCTGCTGGTGCCTCCAACGTCCCCCGAACAACAAGATGCAGGGTCCTTCAGAGGTTTGCAGCTGTGCATAAGCCACCCTGTCGACCTCCTCTATCCACTGTACACAAGCAGAAGCGGCTCCAGTGGGCCAAACATTACATGAAGACTGACTTCAAAACTGTTTTGTTTACCGATGAGTGGCGTGCAATGCTCGATGGTCCAGATGGATGGAGTGGAGGATGGCTGGTTGATGGACAACCCATGCAAACACGGCTACGGCGCCAACAAGGAGGAGGTGGAGTAATGTTTTGGACTGGAATCATGGGGAGAGAGATTGTCGGCCCCTTTAGGATCCCTGAAGGGGTAAAGATGAACTCCATAATGTATGTGGAGTTTCTCAAACAGCACTTCCTGCCATGGTTCAAGAAGAAGAACCGTGTGTTCCGCAGCAAGATCATTTTCATGCATGATAATGCACCGTCTCATGCTGCACATAACACATCTGCATCTCTGGCTAATATGGGCATAAAAGGGGACAAACTTATGGTGTGACCCCAATGCTCCCCTGACCTCAACCCCATTGAGAACCTCTGGAGCATCATCAAAAGGAGTGTCTATGATGGCAGGAGGCAGTTCCCATCTAAGCAACAGCTCTGGGAGGGTATTCTGTCCTCATGCAAAACAATTGAAGCAGAAACCATCCAAAACCTGACAAATTCAATGGACGAGAGAGTTCAGAAGCTCCTTTCGAACAAGGGGTCCTATGTGCAAATGTAACATCACCTAGAATAAACTTTTGAGTTGAAAACTGTTTGATTTCAGTTTCTAATAACCTGCTAATGCTTATAATTTCAAAAATGACCATTTTTTTGTTCTTTATTAAAATGAAAAGGTTGATCGAAGAGTGTGGGGGATCTAAGAGTGTGGCAACCCAGTAGTCAGGATTATTTCGAATTCTGACAATCTGAGGGTCATGTTGCAGGTAGTGCAGCAAGAAGGCACTCATGTGTCTTGCGCATCTAGGAGCCCAAAAATTATTTTCCGGGCTAGATGCTGCTAAAAATTATTAGTAGTTTGAAAGCTGGTGGAGCTTAGTATAGATGGCCTAATAGAATCAGTACTGCAAACTGCTACAAGGCCCAAATTATTTTACAGCCAAGATACAGATAAACATGATTAGTCATTTTAAATCTGGTGGAGTTTAGTATAGATGGCCTAATAGAATCAGTACTGCACACTGCTACAAGGCCCAAATTATTTTCCAGCCAAGATACAGATAAACATGATTAGTAATTTGAAAGCTTAAAACGCTTGGTGAGGTGATTGTAACAAATCATCAAGCTTTTACTCTCCCCAGGATGACACAGGGGTAGAAAAGTCGCTTCGGATCCTTGATTTGTTCATCTTTATGAACATGAGTCTGTCTACATTATCAGTGGAGAGCCGCGTGCGCTTATCTGTCAGCACACCACCAGCAGCGCTGAACACACGTTCAGACAGAACGCTGGCTGCGGGGCATGACAAGATCTACAAGGCGTAAGTGGCGAGCTCCGGCCATTTATCCTGATTGGAAGCCCAAAAAGAGCAAGGGTCCAGTGACACAGTCATGGCTTCAATGTTTACTTGGAGATACTCCTGTACCATCGTCTCTAGGCGTTGACTATGTGTCAGACTTCTTGTCTCCTGTGGCCTTGCAAAGGATGGGCTAAAAAAGTGGTGAAATGATTCCGCAAAATTGATGTTACCAGCAGATACTGTGTTTCTGTTACAGTTTGAGAGCTGAACACTCGACGGTCCCATGGTTGGCAAGTTGGAACTGTGAGATTCACTACGTGCACCACTGGTGTTTTGTGGAAAAGCACATGTAAGATTCTGCAACAGACTCTGCTGATACTCCTGCATGCGTGCATCCCTTTCTATGGCAGGAATAATTTCTGCAAATTTACTTTTGTACCGGGGATCTAACAGTGTGGCAAACCAGAAGTCAGGATTATTTCTAATTCTCACAATTCGAGGGTCATGTTGCAGGTAGTGAAGCAATAAGGCACTCATGTGTCTTGCGCATCCAGGAGCACTAAGTCCCTGTTGTGTTGGTGGCGAGGTAACAATCATGCTTCCTTCCTCTGTCCTCTCCCCCCAACCTCGCACAACAGAATTGTGATCAAGGTCTCCCTCATCTGATGAGTCTTCCATCAGTTCATCCTCCACTTCTTCCTGGGCTCCTGCACCTTCCTCGCTAGTTTGGCTGCTACCATGCGCCCTGGTAAAACCATCTCCCCCACCCTCACATGCCTGCCGCCTTGGTGCTGCCGACCGTCTGGACCTTGCAGATGTTAGCCCTTCCGCATAAAACTCCTCCTCCTCTACTTCCTCCACATCCTCTTGTGCCACCACCTGACTCCGAATTCTGTTTAACATGTGCTCCAGCATGTAAATCACCGGAATAGTCATGCTGATAATGGCATCGTCAGCACTAAACATCTTCGTCGCCATTTCAAAACTGTGCAGAAGGGTGCTCCCTGATCTGAGACCACTCCTCCAGCGTGATTTGCCCCACCTCTGGATCTTGTTGGCCCAGGCTATACGTCAGAACGTATTGCACCAGGGCTTGTCGGTGCTGCCACAGTCGCTGCAACATGTGCAGAGTTGAATTCCACCGGGTAGGCACATCGCATTTTAGCCGGTGAAGTGGCAGGCCCAACGACTTCTGTAGAGATGTAAGTCGCTGAGCTGCGGGATGCGAACGGCGGAAGTGAGCACACAGCGACTGTGCCCTCTGCAGAAGGCCATCTAGTCCAGGATAGTGGGCTTGAAATTGCTGGACAACCAGGTTCAACACGTGAGCCATACAAGGCACGTGTGTTAAATTGCCCCGGCGAAGGGCCGCACCCAGGTTTGCAGCATTGTCGCACACGGCCTTCCCAGGTTTCAGGTCCAGTGGAGACAACCATTCAGGAAACTGGTTCTCCAGAGCTGACCACAACTCCTCAGTTGTGTGACTCATATTTCCCAGACATTTCAAAGTAAAAACCGCTTGATGACATTGAGCCCTGCTACCAGAATAGTAAGGAGGTGTGCAGGATCCCTTCTGCGCAGTTAGAAAGCTTGTGGCATGACCAGACAGGCTTTGGGTGCAGGTGGAGGACCGAGAGGAGGTTGAGGAGGCAGAAACAGTGCAGGAACTATGAGATAAAGAAGATTGACGCACAACTCGTGGGGACGGCAAGACTTGGACAGCAGCCCCTTGTCCTCCTGTCACCATAGTTACCCAGTGCCCAGTCAGCGACATGTAACACCCCTGTCCATGCCTACTCGTCCAAGTGTCTGTGGTGAAATGCACCCTGTCACACACAGAGTTTCTCAAAGAAGCGGTGATGTTGTGTGCGACATGCTGGTGGAGCACAGGCACACCTTTCTTTGAGAAGTAGTGCCGACTGGGCATCTGGTACTGGGGCACTGCAACGGACATAAGGTCTCGAAAATCCTCTGTGTCCACCAGGCGGAAAGGCAGCATTTCTGTAGCCAAGAGCTTGCAGATGGTGAAATTCAACCTCTTAGCTTTCTCATGGCTAGGAGGAAATGGTCTTTCACTTGTCCACATCTGAGGGACCGAGGGCTGGCTGTTGTGCTTAGACGGGGTGGAGAAGGGTGTCCCCGGCAAACTGCCGGTCTGTGAGGAAGATGCAGGCGGACATGTTAGGTTGCCTTGATCCAAAGGTGGTGCTATCGATGTCGGACAGCGCTGAACACCAGCTGGTGTTTCCACCTCCAAAGAAAATGATGACCTGCCATTCACGCTGGCTGTTGCGGGTAAAGAGGTGGCAGGTCTGCGTCCCTAAACAGGTGTGACTGCTGTCCCCCTAGTCACAGAGGATGAAGAGGCCGTGGATGCACAAGATGTGGCAGACGGTGGTTGGCCCGGCTGGCTAGGCCGCATTGTAGCACAGTGAGCTTCCCACTGTAACTTATGCTTCATATACATGTGCCGGTTCATGCATGAAGTACTCAAACTATGGATTTTTTGGCCTCTACTTAGCTTTTGCTGACAAATGTTACAGATAACACTAGTTGGGTCATCTTTATCGATCTGAAAAAATGCCCAGGCTATGCCAGGCTTAGCACCCATGCGACCTGAAGAGCCACCACGACTTGTGGTCAGAGGCAGAGTTTTGTTTGCGGATGCAGTTGTTGACGTGCTTCCAGTACTACATCTCTGTCCGGAAAGGCGTAACCTGACCTCGTCGTCACTAGCATCCTCCTCCACCTTCTCTGCTGACCTCATCGACTGGCTGACTGTGGGTTGAGAGTAAGTGGCATCTCCAACCTCGTCATCATCACCCTGTGTGTTATCACACCCGTCGTCCTCAGAGCCAACCTCTTCCTGCCCTGACAAAAAACTAAAGTTGTCGCTCCAATCAGGTATTTGAGTCTCATCATCGTCTTCCTCATTGTCTCCACCAACAGGAGTTACAGTTTGGGAACTTGTGTCGACATTATGGTCAGAACATTCTGCTTCTGGTCCTGGATCCGACTCATAAAGATTCTGGGCATCAGTGCAGATCATTTCCTCGTCTGGATTCACAGAAGCTCTGGAGCCGACATCTGATTCCCAGGCGATAGTATGAGTAAACAGCTCTGCAGACTCAACCATCTGTTCTACCCCATACTCAGACGGGCAGCTGGAGACTTGGGAGCTGTGAGGAAGCAAATGCGATTGGGGTGACTCCTCTGAGGACTGGAGTATTTGTGATGTTGAAGTTGAGGTGGAGGAGAGCCCACTTAAAGGAGCACTTGATATCCGATGAAGCATCTGCTGTTTTTGTGCCTCATCTGGAATTTGTAGCGATTGGCGTGGCCGTAAGAAAGGGATCTTATCACATTGTCCGCTAAAAGAAGTAGACATCTTAGTTTGGCTGGAAGATGGTCTTTCTTCTGCAGATGTTACTGTTGCCTTAACACCTACCCCACAGACACAACCTTTTTTTTCCTTCCCAACACGCCTATTCCCCTTTCCACCAGCACAGGCCTTTTTCCTCTCATTTTGGTGGTTAACTAATTCACAACTCTGGAGTTGTTTGCACAAAAAACAATGGATGGGAACCGAGCAGAGCTGAGTGGCCAAACTGTGGTATTAGCCCAAAAGTATTGGCGGGGTTAGATGCAGATAAAAATTATTTTGAATTTGCAACCTGGTGGAGGTTAGTATAGATGGACTAATAGAACAAGTCCCACACACTGCTACAAGCCAAAATATTTTTTCAGAGCTAGATGCAGATAAAAATTATATTGAATTTGCAACCTGGTGGAGGTTAGTATAGCTGGACTAATAGAACAAGTCCCACACACTGCTTCAAGCCAAAATATTTTTTCAGAGCTAGATGCAGAAAAAAATTATATTGAATTTGCAACCTGGTGGAGGTTAGTATAGATGGACTAATAGAACAAGTCCCACACACTGCTACAAGCCAAAATATTTTTTCAGAGCTAGATGCAGAAAAAAATCATATTGAATTTGCAACCTGGTGGAGGTTAGTATAGATGGACTAATAGAACAAGTCCCACACACTGCTACAAGCCGAAATATTTTTTCAGAGCTAGATGCAGAAAAAAATTATATTGAATTTGCAACCTGGTGGAGGTTTGTATAGATGGACTAATGGAACAAGTCCCACACACTACTACAAGCCGAAATATTTTTTCAGAGCTAGATGCAGATAAAAATTATATTGAATTTGCAACCTGGTGGAGGTTAGTATAGATGGACTAATAGAACAAGTCCCACACACTGCTAGAAGCCGAAGACAAAATATTTTTTCAGAGCTAGATGCAGATAAAAATTATTTTGAATTTGCAACCTGCTGGAGGTTAGTATAGATGGACAAATAGAACAAGTCCCACACACTGCTACAAGCCGAAGCCCAAATATTTCTTCAGAGCTAGATGCAGATAAAAATTATTTTGAATTTGCAACCTTCTGGAGGTTAGTATAGATGGACTAATAGAACAAGTCCCACACACTGCTACAAGCCGAAGCCCAAATATTTTTTCAGAGCTAGATGCAGATAAAAATTATTTTGAATTTGCAACCTGCTGGAGGTTAGTATAGATGGTCTAATAGAACAAGTCCCACACACTGCTACAAGCCGAAATATTTTTTCAGAGCTAGATGCAGAAAAAAATTATATTGAATTTGCAACCTGGTGGAGGTTAGTATAGCTCGACTAATAGAACAAGTCTCACACAGTGCTTCAAGCCGGAATATTTTTTCAGAGCTAGATGCAGACAAAAATTGTATTGAATTTGCAACCTGGTGGAGGTTAGTATAGATGGACTAATAGAACAAGTCCCACACACTGCTACAAGCCGAAATATTTTTTCAGAGCTAGATGCAGATAAAAATTATATTGAATTTGCAACCTGGTGGAGGTTAGTATAGATGGACTAATAGAACAAGTCCCACACACTGCTAGAAGCCGAAGCCCAAATATTTTTTCAGAGCTAGATGCAGATAAAAATTATTTTGAATTTGCAACCTTCAGGAGGTTAGTATAGATGGACTAATAGAACAAGTCCCACACACTGCTACAAGCCGAAGCCCAAATATTTTTTCAGAGCTAGATGCAGATAAAAATTATTTTGAATTTGCAACCTGCTGGAGGTTAGTATAGATGGTCTAATAGAACAAGTCCCACACACTGCTACAAGCCGAAATATTTTTTCAGAGCTAGATGCAGAAAAAAATTATATTGAATTTGCAACCTGGTGGAGGTTAGTATAGATGGACTAATATAACAAGTCCCACACACTGCTACAAGCCAAAATCTTTTTTCAGAGCTAGATGCAGATAAAAATTATATTGAATTTGCAACCTGGTGGAGGTTAGTATAGATGGACTAATAGAATGATGCTATGCCCAAAAGGTTTTACTTCACTAGGTGCAGTAAAAAAATTTGTATTCTATACACAGGTGGTGTAGCTTGCAACACAGATAGGCTACTCCACTGACTAACACGCACTGCAAGAGGCCCAAAAGGATTTGCTTTGCTAGATTTAGCCAAATGCTGTGAAAAAAACTTGCACAGCACTGGCACAGACCTGGCTGGCAAAAAGTGATAGGAACTGATGTAACCTAGCCCTCCAAAGGACTGCAATTACAATTAGTCTTTACTCCCAACCTATCTATTTAAGAGCACAGACCTGCCTGATAAAAGTGATAGGAACTGATGTAACCTAGCCCTGAAAAGGACTGCAATTACAATTAGTCTTTACTCCCAACCTATCTTTTAAGAGCACAGACCTGCCTGATAAATGTCGTAGGAAATGTTGTCCTTAAAAGGACTGCAATCACAACTATTCCCTACTCCCAAGCTATCTGTAGATTTGTGCGAAAATTGGCTTGAAATTAACAAAGTATAGCGCACACAGCAACAGCGGTGCCGTCTAACACGCAGCTGCAGCAGTGAGAAAATGGTGGCGATGGGGAAAATGGCTGGGTCTTATAGGGCAAGTAAATGTGACATACACTGCCAATGACACATGCCCTTGCTTGTGTGAAAAAAAGCAGCTTGCTCCGTGTGTGCGCTGCTGATAGGCTGACAGATTGCACCTCCCCACTGTAAATGCAGGAAAGAGAAAAAAAAATGGAGATCTTCATTATTTCTGCAGAGATCCATCCCCTGCCCCTTCCCCCGCCCCACTGTACACTCAAACTGCGTATTACCATTAATTTTCAGCATTATTGAGAAAAAATCCAGTTATGATTTTGGTGCACGAACAGTTATCGAACATAGCCTCGAACAGCCGAATTTTTTTCAAATCGTTCGTGTTCGCCGAACGGCTCGAACACCGCCCAAAACAGCTCGAATTTGAGATTGGCGAACAGTTCGATTCGAACACCACTCATCTCTACTCTTTATCCTCATCGACAGCCTGATATCTTGATTGTGTGGTCCTGATATTTGCCATGGCAGTTCGTGGCCAAATAACGGCCTTCAAGTCTTCCGGCTATAGCGGCCTGTTCAGAAGTTATCAAAATTTAGGTGGTAAAAATAAACTTTTTTGTTCTTGCCATGCCACTTTCCATTACTTCCTGAAAAGAACCAGAAGGTTTAATGAACTACCTGAAAGCAATTTTAAATATGTTGAGGGGTGCGTTTTAAAGTGGTATGACTTTTTGGTGGTTTCCAACATATAGGACCCCCAAAGTCACTTCAAAACTGAACAGGTCCCTATAAAAATAAGTTTTGTAAATTTCCTTGAAAAAATGAAAAATTACTGCTACATTTTTAAACCTTTTAAAATGCTAGAAAAATAAAACAACACTTTACAAATGGTGTTAATGTAAAGCAGACATGAGGGAAATGTTATTTATTAATGTTTTTGTGTGGTATGACAATCGGAATTAAAGGGATAGTCATTCAAAGTTTGAAAATTGCAATTTTTAAAACATTTTTGTCAAATTTCTGATATTTTTTATAAATTAACGCAAAACATATAAACCTAAATTTACCATTATTATAAAGTATCATGTGTCACACAAAAAACAATCTCAAAATCAATTGGATTTGTTGAAGCGTTCCAGAGTTATTACTACATAAAGTGACACAGTTCAGATTAAAAAAAACTGGTCTGGTCACTAAGGGGTTAAGCTTGTATTCTGCCTGTCCATCACATTAAATTTACCCACAATTTGACATCCTTGTGCACAAGAGAAAATCATCCAACAAAATTGATGTAAATGTTGTAGTTTACACATTAATGAGAGTTTTCTTCATTTATATCTGATGTTGGGACATAGACATAAGAAATAAACTTAATTCCTTAATGCTTGTGTCCCCCTGATAGACTAACGCTAATGCTATCTGTAATTCTTGCATGATATGTTTCCATGTGTAAAGGACTTTATTCATTCACTGGCATTGTATTTCAATAGATCAGATAGAGGCAAAAAAAATATCCTTCAAACCTTTTTTTAGCTGAAGCAGGGATTATGGTCTGTTGCTCTGCAAAGCTTATCATAGAAGCTGCTTGACCTAACATTTGTCTTTTGATATCTCTTTTAAAGTGAGAAGAAGCTAGTTCAAGTAGCAAACCCACTTTAATGGCATTTAGCATCCATCATGTCCCCTGACTTCATCTGCATCCTTGCAAAAAGAGGCATCAGAACATACTCATTGGATAATTGCAATGTTGATGCATTAAAATTCACTTGCCCTTTCCCTTTCTCCCTGTGCTTAAGGGAATCAGTTGTAAAAAGGTCAAACACATAACTTTGCAGCCTCTAGCCGTCTCTGTTCTTTTCTTTTGCAATTCTTCTCTCTGATTAAACTGCCAGATAAATCTAGGTACCATTGCCCAGCCTTTCACATTGAATGATCTCCTGCATCTGTTGCTATGAGCATTGTTAAGATAGTATGCAACTCTAGTTGTTTCACCTAGATATTGCTTTATGCCTCTTTTTATTAATTTGGCTGTACATTTCTTCCTCTAAAAATAATATTGACTGATGAAAAATTAGACCAGGTCCTAAGCAGGTATATATATAAATGGCCAATTGATCATGTGCACTTCTTTTTAGGGCCTTACCACTATCTCTTTTTCCAAGTTTTTAAACACCACTATTAAAGCGAATATATTCAAGTGGGATTGAATTCTACTTGAGCATTATAAAAATCCACATACACCAAACTGTAGATTTTTTTGTAATTCATCTTCCGCGTGGATTTAGCCAAATGGAAGCCTCTGTCCACTATTTTGTTGAATCGAAAAGGGCCATCAAAAGGTTAAAAAATGAAAAAACTTATAATCACCTTTCTGCTCATCTCTCCAACCCTTCTGCTCCTCACAGTCCCCCATAAGATCATCATCACATCTTCTAATCACTCCTGCTCATTCGCGTGCAAAGTCACGGTGCATGTTGTGATGTCATGACTTCACAACTTCACGTGCTCTTGCGCAGAACCTTCCTGGGCCTCATCAGAACAGGAATTTCTGGCCTAGTGTGAAAAGGCCATGGGATTTAGTTCTCATGACAGTCATCAGGAAATACAGAGAGGGATGGAAGGTTGATGGTGGGGAGTGGAAAGACCCCAGATCATTATTAGGGACATTCAATTCAAGGAGAATGACTTCTCTGAGAATCACTTTTGTGGAAAAAGTTTGATTTTTTTTATTTTTACGGCTCCATGTTATAAACTTCTGTAAAGGACTTGGGGGTTCAAGGTGCTCACCACACATCTAGATAAGTTCCCTGAGGGGTCTAGTTTCAAAAATGGTGTCACTTGTGGGGGGTTTCCACTGTTTAGGCACATCAGGGGCACATCCGCTAATTATTCAAGCAAATTTTACAGTCAAAAAGTCAAATGGCGCTCCTTCCCTTCCGAACCCTGCCGTGCACCCAAACAGTGGTTTTCCCCCACATATGGGGTATCTGCTAACTCAAGAGAAATTGCACAACAAACTGCATGGTGCAATTTCTTCCGTTACCCTTATGAAAATGCAAAAGTGGGGGCTGAAAAACATTTTTGTGGGAAAAATGTGAACATTTTATTTTTACGGCTAAATGTTATAAACTTCTGTGAAGCACCTTGGGGTTCAAGGTGCTCACCACACATCTAGATAAGTTCTCTTAGGGGTCTAGTTTCCAAAATGGTGTCACTTGTGGGTGGTTTCCACTGTTTAGGTACATCAGGGGCTCTCCAAACGCAAAATGGCGTCCGCTAATTATTCAAGCAAATTTTACAATCAAAAAGTCAAATGGCGCTCCTTCCCTTCCGAACCCTGCCGTGCGCCCAAACAGTGGTTTTCCCACACATATGGGGTGTGTGCTTACTCAGGAGAAATTGCACAACAAACTGCATGGTGCAATTTATCCTGTTACCCTTATGAAAATGCAAAAGAGGGGGCTGAAAAACATTTTTGAGGGAAAAATGTGAAAATTTTATTTTTACGGCTCAATGTTATAAACTTCTGTGTAGCACCTTGGGGTTCAAGGTGCTCACCACACATCTAGATAAGTTCCCTGAGGGGTCTAGTTTCCAAAATGGTGTCACTTGTGGGGGGTTTCCACTGTTTAGGCACATCACGGGCTCCCCAAATGCAACATGGCGTCCGCTAATTATTCAAGCAAATTTTACATTCAAAAAGTCAGATGGCGCTCCTTCCATTCCGAACCCCGCCGTGCGCCTAAACAATGGTTTTTCCCCACATATTGGATATCTATGTGCCCAGGGGAAATTGACAACAAATTTTGGCATCCATTCTTTCCTGTTACCCCTGAGAAAATAAAAAAACTTGGGTCTAAAGTAACATTTTTGTGAAAAAAGTTAAATGTTAATTTTTTTCTTCCACATTCCAAAAATTCCTGTGAAGCACCTGAAGGGTTAATAAAGTTCTTAAATGTGGTTTAGAGCACCTTGAGGGGTGCAGTTTTTAGAATGGTGTCACTTTTGGGTATTTTCTGTCATAAAGACCCCTCAAAGTGACTTCAAATATGATGTGGTCCCTAAAAAATGTTTTTGCAAATTTTGCTGGAAAAATGAGAAATCGCTGGTCAATTTTTTAACACTTATAGCTCCCAAATAAAAAAAAAATTTGGTTCCAAAATTGTGCTGATGTAAGTAGTTTATTAACTATTTTATGTGACATATCTCTCTGATTTAAGGGGATAAAAATTCAAATTGTGAAAATTGCCAAATTTCCATTTTTTTCACAAAAAAACGCAAGTGATATCGAAGAAATTTTACCACAATCGTGAAGTACAATATGTCACGAAAAAACAATCTCAGAATCAGGGGGATCCGTTGAAGTGTTCCAGAGTAATTACCTCATAAAGTGACAGTGGTCAGAATTGTAAAAATTGGCCTGGTCATTAACGTGCAAACCACCTTGGGTTGTAAAGGGGTTAAAGTTATTAAATCAAATACAACAAAATGAGACATTAGGCCTCCAAAACAGAAAAATATATGTAATGTGTGCAGTTTTTTTTACTTTGCTCCAACAGTTGATAGAGCGGGTGAAATAAGCTATCTCTCACGACTCCCTCGTACACATGCTACAATGGAGAGGGAAGATATCTGTTGTCAAACAGGGTGGGAGCTTATCTCTAGGGAGAATAAAAGTATTATATGTTCCTTTGCTCCCCATATACAGTGGGTGAAAAAAGTATTGAACATGTCATCAATTTCCTACCTAAATAAATTTCTAAAGGTGCTATTGACATTAAATTCTCACCAGATGTCAGTAGCAACCCATCCAATCCAGGCAAAGAAATCAAACCATAGATGTCCAGAAATTAAGTTATGTGTAATAATGAGAAATGACACAGGGAAAAAGCAACTTTATTTTCTTTTTCTGAAACCAATTAAGCATTTCCTTGGCTGTGTTTTTGGGATCACTGTCTTACCAAAATGTCCTAGTTTCATTTTCATCATCCTGGTAGACGGCAGCAGATTTTTATAAAGAATGTCTCTGTACATTTGCCCATTCATCTTTCCTTCAAATATAAAAAGATTGGCAGTGCTGTATACTGAAATACAGCCCCAAGATGGTACCACCTCCAAACTTCACTGTTGGTATGGTGTTTTCAGGGTGATATGCAGTGCCTTTTGGCCTCCAAATATAATGTGCATTATGGCATCCAAAGAGTTCAATTTTGGTCTCATCTGACCAGACCATATTCCTCCAATATTTCTCAGGCCCATCTAAATTTTGTTGAGCAAACAAATTTTAAACAAAATGGAGACTTGCATGGTGAGTGTGCATACAGGCCATAGAGGTTGAGTAGATTACTTATAGCTTTCTTTGAAAAAATTGTAGTTGCTGATTCCAGGTATTTCTGTAGCTCTCCACAGGAGACCCTTGGCTCTTATACAACTCTTCTGATAATTCTTTTCATACCTCTGTCTGAAATCTTGCGGGGAGCATCTGGTCGTTGCTGGTTTATGGTGAAATTATGTTCTTTCAACTTCCGGATTATGGCCCCAACAGTGCTCACTGGAACCTTCAGTAGTTTAGAAATTCTTCTGCAACCAATGCAATCTATATGTTTTGCAACAATAAGGTTGCAAAGGTCTTGAGACAGCTCACTGGTTTTACCCATCATGAGATGTTTCTTATATGGCGCCTTGGTAATGAGACACATTTTTATAGTCCATCATTTGAACCAGCTGATATTATTACTCACTAAGTGGCAGGAATGTTTTCTAATTACTGATAGATTTCAGTTGATGTCATGACTTTCCATGTTTTTTTTCACCTCTTTCTTCATGTGTTCAATACTTTTTCCCTGTGTCATTTCTTATTATTACACATAACTTAATTTCTGGACATACTGTATATGGTTAGATTTCAACAATACCTTTAGAAATATATTTACTTAGAAAATTTGTTGACGCGTTCAATACTTATTTCACCTGCTGTATATGGGGAGCGAAAGAATATATAATTCTTTTATTCTTCCTAGAGATACGCTTCCATCATAGGTGTATGACAACATATTACTTCCCTCTCCGTTGTAGCATGTGTACGAGGGAGTCATGAGAGATAGCTGAGCGCCCAACTATGTGATGTGTATGACCACCTTAAAGGGTTATGCCCATCTTTAGAAGTAGTCACCTATCTATAGTATAGGTGATAACCATTTAACCGGTGGGGACCGACCACTGACACCCCCACTGACACCAATAACGGGCTCTGCAGAGTAGTGTTGAGCCACCCCCGTAGTGTTCGAGTTCGGTTCGGTTCGTCGAACACCCGTGTGTTCGCCGAACTGTTCGTCGAACTGTTCGTCGAACACCTTCGAACACCGTTAAAACCAATGGCAGGCAAACAAAAACACATAGAAACACATAGAAAACACCTTCAAAGGTGTCCAAAAGCTGACAAACTGCTCAGAAGACACAACTAACACATGGAAAAGTGACAAGTACATATAGTCATGCGAAAAGAAAAGAGGTGGAGGAGTAAAAGGAGGGGGAGACACAGATATAGGCATGTCATGCCCTTCTAAAATTCAAAAAGTGAGAAGCCGACACGTTCAGTCCGCTCCTGCCCGTGCCACCTCCGTGTCGCCGGGTTTGTGCCAGAGCCGCGGTGAACCCTGACGGCCAGCCCCCCTCTCCCAATACTGGTGCCTGTCCGCTGGTGGGTCGAGCGAGCCCCCCTGTGGTGGAGGCAGCTCTAAGCTTTTTAATTTAAATACACTTTAAATCCATTTACAAGGATCTATTGGAGGGCAAGTCTCATGCCAGCAGCCGCGTAATTCCAGCTCCAGTAGCGTCCACTAAAGCTGCTGCAGTTAAAAAGCTTTTATAAGGATCGAGCTCGGCTGTCCACCGCAAGGCATCCTACTGCCAGTCCGAGCCCCTATGCCTTGGGGTGCCTCCTGATGCTCTTCACTGAGTATCCCGTGGTCCCGAAGCATTTCTTTTGAAAAAATGAAGTGTCCAAACTACAGGTGGTGTAGCTTGCTTAACAGCCGGGATAATCCGCTGACTAGCAGACACTGCTACTAGGCACAAAGTATTTCCTGGGCTAGATGCAGTTAAAAATTTGTAATTAGATACTCTCGTTGGATGCTGAGAAAGCATTCCATAGAGTCTCCTGGCACGCCATATATGATTCTCTTAAAAAGCTTGGGATAGGGGTCTAGGGGACCCTTTTATAGCCAAAATCACGGCCCTGTATCGCAATACGTCACCTAGGCTGAAGATAAATGGAACTGTAGCACCCTGAGGGCTCGGTTGCTACAGAGGTATTGCACCTCACCCAGAGGTGTGATATCTCACTCTCAGGTAAGGATGTAGTGTGGATCAGGACCCGACACCTGCATGCATTACACCACATTGCCATGGGGCAGGGCGACCAATATGCCCCTGAGATGGGCACGACAGTCCCTGTCCCTGGCTGGAGTGGGGGGAGGGAACACTGAGGAAGGGGAACCCTGTAGTGCAGGATCAGGGAGGAAGCAGTTCCTGGGTGCATTGAGAAGGGAGTATAAAAGGTGGGCACCATCTTAGTTCAGTGCAGAGAAGTCTGAGCAGAAGTGGCAGGGAACAGGGGCTCTGCATGAGCTCTGCTCCGGAGGCGGGCCTAGTAACAGAAGCCCAGGCCTGGAAGAGGGAGAAGGAAGGAAGAGGAGCGGAGAAGGCTCCAGGAACGAGGAACGAAGGGATCTCAGGGGTGCGGACGGGCGAGTCGCCACCGCACGCCCGAATCCACCTGCGTGGAGGGGTCAGGCCAAAGGGGGAGACCGGTCCCCGAAACTAGTGGAGGCAGGAAACGACCCTCAGCTAGAAACAGGAGGCTGTGACATTTTATGTGGCGCAGCCCCTCGCTACACCCGCTAGGAAGGCACCACATAGGGTCAGGGAAACTGGCGCCAAGTTTACCAAGAGGAGGCCCGAGGCAGCCGGACAGAAGGGTTGGTAAGAAAGGCTAGACAAAGGACACACAAAGGGGGTCCTGTGAAGCACTCCAAAGTTATCTGGGAGTTGTCAGAGCCCCTCACCTGGTGAGCACAGTACGACGTGGGCAGCCGTTACCTGCAGACGTGGTCTGGATAATAAGAACTGTGAGTAAAGGCCCTGGACTGCATCACTGACTCCGTGTCATTACTGCTGCTGCCCTGCACCATCACCCCCATCCTCCGCATACACTGCCCTGAGGCTATACTCCTCCCGTGGGGAGTTATGCTACGCTCTGCTGCACCCACAACACCAGCCTCAGCGGTCTGCCCTGGAGCGGCGGTTCACTCTGACCGCAATCCACGGGTGGCGTAGTCGGACATTTAAACATCAAAACCACATAAATAGTTCCGCCACTGGTTTGACCGCCCTGAGCCACGGAACCGGGTTGCCGCCACGGAGACTACAACCACCAGCATCCACCAAAAAGGGTCCGGCTCCGGGTGTCCCAAGGCCCAGGGGGTGCATCAGAACATTTTCATCACCTTTCACAATCACCAATGGGACAAGGCAGGGATGTTCTCTGTCCCCTCTCTTATACATCCTAGTGACGGAGCACCTGCTCTCATCAATTCGCCATAACCCCAATATTAGGTGGATTGAGGTGGGAGGCACCGAGTACAAGTGCTCTCTATTTGCTGATGATGTCCTAGTATATATCACTCAATCACATATATCCATCCATGCTGTTATGGCTGAAATAGATCACTTTGTTACATGGTCAAATTTTAAAATCAATGCAGCGAAGTCTGAGGCCCTCGATGTCTCCCTCCCCAAATCCATATAGGATTCCATCCAGTCCAACTTTCCCTTTGCCTGGCCCTCACAGGGTATCAAATACTTAGGAATTCGTATTCATAGAGACCTCTCCCATCTATGTTATCTTAATTTTGGGCCCTTTATTGAACAACTCCATACAGACCACGATTGGCAAGTTAGAACTGTAAGATTCACTACGTGAACCACTGGTGTTTTGTGGAAAAGCACATGTACACTGTGTTCCAAATTATTATGCAAAAAGTGTTTAGGAGTGATAAGGGAAGAATTTGTTTGTTTGTCAGTTAAACTCATTGATGGTGATGTGTGTCAGGGCTCTTTATATCACTGTAAGCAATTGCAGACACCTGTGCTAATTAGTTTGGCAGGTGTGTCCAATGAAAGGCAAGACTACTTAAGAAGGCTGTCTCACATTATTAAGCAGCCTACATTTTCTGCCAAAATGGGAAAGAAAAAGGATGTGTCGGCTGCTGAGAAGCAACAAATTGTGGAGTGTTTAGGTCAAGGCATGACTACAATCAACATTGTGCGATGATCAGGATGAAGTGTCTTGGCAATCAAGAAGTATGTAGCTGATTCACAGTACACACGTGTGCGTGCTGATAAGGGCAAATTGAGGACTCTTTCCTACAGGCAATTACGTCAGGTTGAAAGAGCAGTGGCAAAAAAGCCTTGTCATAGCAGCAGACAAGTTTTTGAAGCTGCTTGTGCCTCCAACGTCCCCCGAACAACAAGATGCAGGGTCCTTCAGAGGTTTGCAGCTGTGCATACGCCATCCTGTCGACCTCCTCTATCCACTTCACACAAGCAGAAACGGCTCCAGTGGGCCAAACATTACATGAAGACTGATTTCAAAACTGTTTTGTTCACGGATGAGTGCCGTGCAGCGCTCGATGGTCCAGATGGATGGAGTGGAGGATGGCTGGTTGATGGACACCCCACGCAAACACGGCTACAGCACCAACAAGGAGGAGGTGGAGTAATGTTTTGGGCTGGAATCATGGGGAGAGAGATTGTCGGCCCCTTTAGGATCCCTGAAGGCGCTAAAGATGAACTCCATAATGTATGTGGATTTTCTCAAACAGCACTTCCTGCCATGGTTCAAGAAGAAGAACCGTGTATTTCACAGCAAGATCATTTTTCTGCATGATAATGCACCATCTCATGCTGCACATAAAACATCTGCATCTCTGGCTGATATGGGCATAAAAGGGGACAAACTTATGGTGTGACCCCCATGCTCCCCTGACCTCTACCCCATTCAGAACCTTTGGAGCATCATTAAAAGGAGTGTCTATGATGGCGGGAGGCAGTTAACATCTAAGCAAAAGCTCTGGGAGGGTATTCTGTCCTCATGCAAAACAATTGAAGCAGAAACCATCCAAAACCTGACAAATTCAATGGACGAGAGAGTTCAGAAGCTCCTTTCGAACAAGGGGTCCTATGTGAAAATGTAACATCACCTAGAATAAAGTTTTGAGTTGAAAACTGTTTGATTTCAGTTTCTAACAACCTGCTAATGCTTATAATTTCAAAAATGACCATTTTTTTGGTCTTTATTAAAATGAAAAGGTTGATCGAAAAGTTTGGGGGATCTAAGAGTGTGGCAACCCAGTAGTCATGATTACTTCGAATTCTGACAACATGAGGGTCATGCTGCAGGTAGTGCAGCAAGAAGGCACTTATGTGTCTTGCGCATCTCGGAGCCCCAAATTTATTTTCCGGGCTAGATGCAGCTAAAAATTATTATTAATTTTAAATCTGGTGAAGCTTTAGTATAGATGGCCTAATAGGATCAGTGCTGCACACTGCTACAAAGCCCAAATTATTTTCCAGCCAAGATACAGATAAACATGATTAGTAATTTGAAAGCTTAAAACGGTTGGTAGGGTGATTTTAACCAATCATCAAGCTTTTACTCTCCCCAGGATGACACAGGGGTAGAAAAGTCGTTTCAGATCCATGATTTGTTCATCTTTATGAACGTGAGTCTGTCTACATTATCAGTGGAGAGCCGCGTGCGCTTATCTGTCAGCACACCACCAGCAGCGCTGAACACATGTTCAGACAGAACGCTGGCTGCGGGGCATGACAAGATCTCCAAGGCGTAAGTGGCTAGCTCCGGCCATTTATCCAGATTGGAAGCCCAAAAAGAGCAAGGGTCCAGTGACACAGTCGTGGCTTCAATGTTTACTTGGAGATACTCCTGTACCATCGTCTCTAGGCGTTGAATATGTGTCAGACTTCTTGTCTCCTGTGGCCTTGCAAAGGATGGGCTAAAAAAGTGGTGAAATGATTCCGCAAAATTAATGTTACCAGCAGATACTGTGGTTCTGTTACGGTTTGAGTGCTGAACACTTGACGGTCCCACGGTTGGCAAGTTGGAACTGTGAGATTCACTACGTGCACCACTGGTATTTTGTGGAAAAGCACATGTAAGATTCTGCAACAGTCTCTGCTAATACTCCTGCATGCGTGCATCCCTTTCTATGGCAGGAATAATTTCTGCAAATTTACTTTTGTACCGGGGATCTAACAGTGTGGCAACCCAGTAGTCAGGATTATTTCTAATTCTCACAATTCGAGGGTCATGTTGCAGGTAGTGCAGCAAGAAGGCACTCATGTGTGTTGCGCATCCAGGAGCACCAAGTCCCTGTTGTGTTGGTGGCGAGGTAACAATCATGCTTCCTTCCTCTGTCCTCTCCCCCCAACCTCGCACAACAGAAATGTGATCAAGGTCTCCCTCATCTGATGAGTCTTCCATCAGTTCGTCCTCCACTTCTTCCTGGGCTCCTGCACCTTCCTCACTAGTTTGGCTGCTACCATGCGCCCTGGTAAAACCATCTCCCCCACCCTCACATGCCTGCCGCCTTGGTGCTGCCGACCGTCTGAACCTTGCAGATGTTAGCCCTTCCGCATACAACTCCTCCTCCTCTACTTCCTCCACCTCCTCTTGTGCCACCACCTGACTCCGAATTCTGTTTAACATGTGCTCCAGCATGTAAATCACCGGAATAGTCATGCTGATAATGGCATCGTCAGCACTAAACATCTTCATCGTCATTTCAAAACTATGCAGAAGGGTGCATAGGTCCCTGATCTGAGACCACTCCTCCAGCGTGATTTGCCCCACCTCTGGATCTCGTTGGCCCAGGCTATACGTCAGAACGTATTGCACCAGGGCTTGTCGGTGCTGCCACAGTCGCTGCAACATGTGCAGAGTTGAATTCCACCGGGTAGGCACATCGCATTTTAGCGGGTGAAGTGGCAGGCCCAACGACTTCTGTAGAGATGTAAGTCGCTGAGCTGCGGGATGCGAACAACGAAAGTGAGCACACAGCGACCGTGCCCTCTGCAGAAGGCCATCTAGTCTGGGATAGTGGGCTAAAA
The DNA here is from genome assembly GCF_046119375.1 of Phyllobates terribilis. Lineage (NCBI taxonomy): Eukaryota > Metazoa > Chordata > Amphibia > Anura > Dendrobatidae > Phyllobates > Phyllobates terribilis. The sequence goes on from NW_027362761.1 coordinate 805,390,850, forward strand.
ATTGCTGGACAACCAGGTTCAACACGTGAGCCATACAAGGCACGTGTGTGACATTGCCCCGGCGAAGGGCCGCACCCAGGTTTGCAGCATTGTCGCACACGGCCTTCCCTGGTTTCAGGTCCAGTGGAGACAACCATTCATGAAATTGGTTCTCCAGAGCTGACCACAACTCCTCAGCTGTGTGACTCACATTTCCCAGACATTTCAATGTAAAAACCGCCTGATGACGTTGAGCCCTACTGCCAGCATAGTAAGGAGGTGTGCAGGATCCCTTCTGCGCAGTTAGAAAGCTTGTGGCATGACCAGACAGGCTTTGGGTGCAGGTGGAAGACCGAGAGGAGGTTGAGGAGGCAGAAGCAGTGGAGGAACTTTGACATAAAGAGGATTGACGCACAACTCGTGGGGACGGCAAGACTTGGACAGCAGCCCCTTGTCCTGCTGTCACCATAGTTACCCAGTGCCCAGTCAGCGACATGTAACGCCCCTGTCCATGCCTACTCGTCCAAGTGTCTGTGGTGAAATGCACCCTGTCACACACAGAGTTTCTCAAAGAAGCGGTGATGTTGTGTGCGACATGCTGGTGGAGCGCAGGCACACCTTTCTTTGAGAAGTAGTGCCGACTGGGCATCTGGTACTGGGGCACTGCGACGGACATAAGGTCTCGAAAATCCTCTGTGTCCACCAGGCGGAAAGGCAGCATTTCTGTAGCCAAGAACTTGCAGATGGTGAAATTCAACCTCTTAGCTTTCTCATGGCTAGGAGGAAATGGTCTTTTACTTGTCCACATCTGAGGGACCGAGGGCTGGCTATTGTGTTTGGACGGGGTTGATAAGGGTGTCCCCGGCAAACTGCCGGTCTGTGAGGAAGATGCAGGCGGACATGTTAGGTTGCCTTGATCCAAAGGTGGTGCTATCGATGTCGGACAGCGCTCAACACCAGCTGGTGTTACCACCTCCAAAGAAAATGATGACCTGCCAATCACGCTGGCTGTTGCGGGTAAAGAGGTGGCAGGTCTGCGCCCCAAAACAGGTGTGACTGCTGTCCCCCCAGTCACAGAGGATGAAGAGGCCGCGGATGCACAAGATATGGCAGACGGAGGTTGGCCCGGCCGGCTAGGCCGCATTGTAGCACACTGAGCTTCCCACTGCAACTTATGCTTCATGTCCATGTGCCGGTTCATGCATGAAGTACTCAAACTATGTATTTTTTGGCCTCTACTTAGCTTTTGCTGACAAATGTTACAGATAACACGAGTTGGGTCATCTTTATCGATCTGAAAAAATGCCCAGGCTATGCAAGGCTTAGCACCCATGTGACCTGAAGAGCCACCACGACTTGTGGTGAGAGGCAGAGTTGTGTTTGAGGATGCAGTTGTTGACGTGCTTCCAGTACTACGTCTCTGTCCAGGAAGGCGCAACCTGACCTCGTCGTCACTAGCATCTTCCTCCACCTCCTCTGCTGACCTCATCTCTTGGCTGACTGTGGGTTGACAGTAAGTGGGATCTCCAACCTCATCATCATCACCCTGTGCGTTATCACACCCGTCGTCCTCAGAGCCAACCTGTTCCTGCCCTGACAAAAAACTAAAGTTGTCGCTCCAATCAGGTATTTGAGTCTTATCATCGTCTTCCTCATTGTCTCCACCAACAGGAGTTACAGTTTGGGAATGAGGGTCTACATTATGGTCAGAACCTTCTGCGTCTGGTCCTGGATCCGACTCATAAAGATTCTGGGCATCAGTGCAGATCATTTCCTCGTCTGGATTCACAGAAGCGCTGGAGTCGACCTCTGATTCCCAGGCTATAGTATGAGTAAACAGCTCTGCAGACTCAACCATCTGTTCTACCTCATACTCAGACGGGCAGCTGGAGATTTGGGAGCTGTGAGGAAGCAAGTGGGATTGGGGTGACACCTTTGAGGACTGGAGTATTTGTGATGTTGAAGTTGATGTGGAGGAGAGCCCACTTAAAGGAGCACTTGATATCCGTTGAAGCACCTGCTGTTTTTGTGCCTCATCAGGAATTTGTAGCGATTGGCGTGGCCATAAGAAAGGGATCTTATCACATTGTCCGCTAAAAGAAGTAGACATTTTAGTTTGGCTGGAAGATGGTCTTTCTTCTGCAGATGTTACTGTTGCTTTAACACCTACCCCACGGACACAACCTTTTTTCCCCTTCCCAACATGCCTATTCCCCTTTCCACCAGCAGCAGGCCTTTTTCCACTCTTTTTGGTGGTTAACTAATTAACAACTCTGGAGTTGTTTGTACAAAAAAACAATGGATGGGAACCGAGCAGAGCTGAGTGGCCAAACTGTGGTATTAGGCCAAAACTATTGGCTGGGTTAGATGCAGAAAAAAATTATATTCAATTTGCAACCTGATGGAGGTCAGTATAGATGGACTAATAGAGAAAGTCCCACACACTGCTAGAAGGCCAAATATTTTTTCAGAGCTAGATGCAGAAAAAAATATATTCAGTTTGCAACCTGATGGAGGTCTGTATAGATGGATTAATAGAATAAGTCCCACACACAGATAGAAGCCCAATATTTTTTCAGAGGTAGATGCAGAAAAAAATATATTCAGTTTGCAACCTGATGGAGGTCAGTATAGATGGACTAATACAACAAGTCCCACACACAGCTAGAAGCCCAATATTTTTTCAGAGGTAGATGCAGAAAAAAATATATTCAGTTTGCAACCTGATGGAGGTCTGTATAGATGGATTAATAGAACAAGTCCCACACACAGCTAGAAGCCCAATATTTTTTCAGAGGTAGATGCAGAAAAAAATATATTCAGTTTGCAACCTGATGGAGGTCAGTATAGATGGACTAATACAACAAGTCCCACACACAGCTAGAAGCCCAATATTTTTTCAGAGGTAGATGCAGAAAAAAATATATTCAGTTTGCAACCTGATGGAGGTCTGTATAAATGGATTAATAGAACAAGTCCCACACACAGCTAGAAGCCCAATATTTTTTCAGAGGTAGATGCAGAAAAAAATATATTCAGTTTGCAACCTGATGGAGGTCTGTATAGATGGATCAATAGAACAAGTCCCACACACAGCTAGAAGCCCAATATTTTTCAGAGGTAGATGAAGAAAAAAATATATGCAGTTTGCAACCTGATGGAGGTCAGTATAGATGGACTAATACAACATGTCCCACACACAGCTAGAAGCCCAATATTTTTTCGGAGCTAGATGCAGAAAAAAATTATATTCAATTTGCAACCTGATGGAGGTCAGTATAGATGGACTAATAGAATGATGCTATGCCCAAAAGATTTTACTTCACTAGGTGCAGTAAAAAAATTGGTATTCTATACACAGGTGGTATATCTTGCAACACAGATAGGCTACTCCACTGACTAACACACTCTGCAATAGGCCAAAAAGGATTAGCTTTGCTAGATACAGCCAAATGCTGTGAAAAAAACTTGCACAGCACTGGCACAGACCTGCCTGGCAAAAACTGATAGGAACTGATGTAACCTAGTCCTGAAAAGGACTCCAATTACAATTAGTCTTTACTCCCACAATCTATCTATTTAAGAGCACAGACCTGCCTGATAAAAGTCGTAGGAAATGCTGTAACCTAGTCCTTAAAAGGACTGCAATCACAACTATTCCCTACTCCCAAGCTATCTGTAGATTTGTGCGAAAATTGGATTGAATTAACAAGGTATAGCGCACACAGCAACAGCGGTGCCGTCTAACACGCAGCTGCAGCAGTGAGAAAATGGTGGCAATGGGGAAAATGGCTTGGTCTTATAGGGCAAGGACATGTGACATACACTGCCAATGACACATGCCCTTGCTTGTGTGAAAAAAAGCACTTCGCTCCGTGTGTGCGCTGCTGATAGGCTGACAGATTGCACCTCCCCACTGTAAATGCGGGAAAGAGAAAAAAAAAATGGAGATCTTCATTGTTCCTGCAGAGATCCATCCCCTGCCCCTCCCCCCACCCCGCTGTACACTCAAACTGCGTATTAACATTAATTTTCATCATTACTGAGAAAAAATCCAGTTATGATTTTGGTGCACGAACAGTTATCGAACATAACCTCGAACAGCCGAATTTTTCTCAAATTGTTCGTGTTCGCCGAACGGCTCGAACACCGCCCAAAACAGCTCGAATTTGAGATTGGCGAACAGTTCGAGTAGAACAACGCTCATCTCTACTGCAGAGCCCTGTCTAAATGGAATGATGGTCCGACATGTGCACCAGACATCCATTCATTCTTATGGTGCTGCTGGAGGTATTGTAGCTGAGTACAGAGCTCAGCTTCTTCGAGCATTGCATAGAGAATGAATGCAGTGGCAGTGTGCATTCCAGGCCACTGTTCCATTCAGATAGGGTACTGCAGAGATACATCATCAGAATCTGGGATGGTTCTCACAGACGGACCCCAACTGATAAGGAAGTTATCACATATCTTATAGCGAAGTGATAATTCTATAGATGGGTATAACCCTTTAAGGTTAAATTCACACATAGCGTTTTTGAAGCAGTTTTTCAGAGTTTTTACGACCGCAAAAATGTCACGAAAACGCTTGTCTGCCATGCATAGCAATGTGAATTTGGATGTGCTGTGCACATGATGCGTTAATTAACACGCCAAATTCGCATTGCGTTACAAAACGCAGCATGGCCATTTCTGGCGTGATCTTGCTTCGAATTTGCGGCCATCGAGTTACATTGAAACGCAGCAAACCGGCAGGTAAATGTGGATTTGCTGCGTTTCAATTAAATTCAATGGCTGTGAATTCGCGGCGCAAACACGCTGCGTGTGGTACACAGGATGAAGAGGAGACTACAACTCTCCTCCCGACCGCCGCTCCCGCTAATAACTGCGGGAGCGGCGTTGATGGGAGGAGTTGCAGTCTTCCCATCCAAGCTGGCTAACACCCGGTGTAAAAAAAAGAAAGATAAAAGTAAAAATCAAAATATAAACCTCTATACTCACCTGTCTGGCGGCCCCTGGTGGCGTTCTTCTCCTCCTGGAGGCCAGCAGTATACTACTGGGAGCGGGCTTGCTCCCAGTATATACTGTACTTACAGGACCTGCGGTGATGTCAGTATCAGCTGATGGTCACGTGAGTATCAGCTGATGGTCACGTGACCATCAGCTGAAACTGACGTCACTGCTCACCTGAGACTGACGTCACCGCTCAGCTGAGCGGTCACGTGACCATCAGCTGATACTGACGTCACCGCTCAGCTGATGGTCACGTGACCATCAGCTGAGCGGTGATGTCAGTATCAGCTGATGGTCAGGTGACCATCAGCTGATTGTAAGCTCACTGGGGCTGTTCAGCTTATTTTCAGCTGATCAACCCCAGTGTCCTCCTGCAGCAATGTACACTGACGGGGGTGATTTTACACGCCTGTCAGTATACATTGCTGTCTTCTACAGCAGTGACATCTTTTGTGGCTGATGTCACTGCTGTAGAAGTGACCCAGATCATCGCTGGACACTCGGCGTAATCGTGGACTACGTTGTTGACGGCGGACAGGTGAGGAATATTGTTGGTTTTTTTTACGTTTTTTTTAGGAGATCGAGGGCTTCGTAGAGGCGTGTAATAAAAAAAAATTGTAGAACCGTGTGTGTTTTATTTCATTAAAATACTTTATTCTGGCCATGTTTTTATTGAAAAGGCGGCGACTATTTTACTACGTGGTTAGTGATGGAGGCGTTTAATAGACGCCCTCCATTGCTAACCTGGGCTTCACGTTAGCCACTAATTCAAGGCTGACGTGAACCCCAACCCCATTACCCCACTGCCACTGCTGCAGGACAGTGGGAAGAGCAAGCGCCAGATTAGGTGCATTTTATGGATGCACCGTTTCTGGGATTACTGAGGGGTGATATTAATAGCCACGGAGGGGGCTAGTATCCATGACCCCTTCCCTGGCTATTAATATCAGCCCATAGCTGTCTAGTTTAGCCTTTGCTGGTTAGATTTTATAGGGGGACTCCACGCCAATTTTTTTCTGGGGTCCCCCTGTAATCTAGGCAGTAAAGGCTAAACAAACAGCTGTTGGCTGATATTAATAGCCAGGGAACATTGTTGGCTAATGGCCCCTTCCGTGGCTACTAATCTCAGCCCCCAACTGTTGGCTTTCCCTCTACTGGTTATAAAAATGATGCGGGAGCCCTAGCCATTTTTTTTTTAAATTTTCAGCTCTGTGCCCATGATCCGGCCGTAGCAGCACTTTGGACGCATATTTTTTGCTGCATCCAAAACGTTGCATTCTATTGAACGCAGGTAAATCCACATGTGTGCACTTAGCCATGTGGATTTACTGCATTCAATACTTTCTAGTGGTCAAATTTCTGTTGCGAACACTAGTCACTCCACAAGAGAATTTGACATGCTGCGTTCCTGAAAGACGCGCCGCATGTCAGTGTCCATGGATGATTCGCAGTCTCTGATGCACGCATAGTGGACATGGGATTTCTAGAGATCCCATCCACTATGCTGTAACATCTGGCGGCTGCGGGTTTGACGCAGTATAAACACGGACACAGACCTGCAGTGGCTCCTGACCGTGGCCTTGTACCCAAACTCACCTGCAGCATGTCAATTTCTGTTGCGGATATGCCAGTTTCCGCTGCAGATTTTGACTGATTGAAGTGTCTTTTATAATAATCATATGCGGTGGATTCACATTTACCGACAACAAAAGTTCGGCATTAGAACACTGCGTTTTGGAAGCAGCAAAAATAAGCTGTATTCAAAGCGCTGCTGAGTGCTTATCTGGGGGATGTAGCGGCTAATGAACCAGCTGTGAGATGTTATTAATGGCTAGGGAACATGTTTGCAAATGGCACCTTCCCAGGCTAAAAATAGCAGCTCACAGCAGCCGCATAAATTACATGAATAGAAATGCTAATGAAGATTGGGTGAATGGGACTAGCTGACACCTAGCTCTTTTGTTTGGTTATGACAAGGTGTCAATCAGACCTTTTCATGACCAAACTTAATTAAAGTAAAGTAAAGAGTTAAATAAACACACAGACACAGAGCAAACACTTTATTTGAATTACAACAGACACATTCTTTAATCATTCAAATTAACCAATATACTCACCCCAGTTCTGATGGTAATCCAAGCTTTAAGGAATGTCCCACTAAATAACTTTATTTTATCTCGTCAAAGACACATCAAAAGTGCATATAAAAATGCATGTGTTTTCCCTGCCAAGGAGAAGCAGAGGCGCACAGAAAATTTCTGCTTCAAATACGCATCGTGCGCACTTAGCCTAAAAGGAATCCAGGATTTTGACACCTAATAAAGACCTTGATTCCAGCAATGCATAACTTACTGGGCTGCTAGATGTAGCTTTGATAAAAAAATCACTGTTTTATTATTAGGAGATCATCATTAAAGGACTAGTCCTCCATATTCATGATGTCTGTATCCCCATTCCCAACATTGATTGCCAGATTTCAGCCTATCCACAGAGTACACAGAAACCTGTCAATCAGTAGTCTGGGTGGGGTTGCACAAAGCTCAACATTCAGAGAACTGGTAGATCTACAGCAAATAAGACAGTGATTTTTATCAAAACTCCTGCCAGCAGGCCAGTAAATGACACCACTGAAATCAAGGTTTTTGTAAATATGTCCAGTTTCAGATCTGGAATAAAATGAAAAAGACTGACCATCACTTCCAAAACAGAAAACTTGTGTGTACAGGTGCTTACTAAGAGTAGCCATCTCCATATATAACTAGCAAATGATGGTCAGTCTTTTTCGTTTATATGCATAGGCCTTCTGACTGAGCACTCCGCCTCTAAGCCACAGTCAGTTTTAATTACAGCAGGTTCTTACCTTCCCATACACAGACTTTAGTCTCTAAGTAAGGATTCACATTGGTAGGTTCCTGGCAACTAGAAACGCCTTACTGTGGCTACCAGGTAAACATGAGTTGGCCAATTTATGCGCTAAGATTTCTCTATTATTTCTATTTTCTTGAGCAGTAATGCTATTCAAATTTCATCTATTTCATGTTTGCATACTTAGCATTAGAGTGCTACTTTATTTGTTAGTCAGATCTGGAATTGTCATATTGTACAGTAATAAGTAATGTACGGTATTAATAAGACTTTATGTACCATTTTTATAAGGTTTTGCATATTAATCTAGAAACATGAAATTAACCACCAAAAAACTAATATGTCTTTTAGCAATATTTTTTTTAAAACTTATTGAAAAGAAAGTTGTCTAGAATAATTTCTAGCAAATTCTAGGAAAATGATTGCCGACATTTAATGGGAAATTATTATTTATTTAAAAAAAATTCAATTTCTAAGAAGATGCCGAGTGAAAGTTAACAATTATTAAAATTTTATAATAAATGAAGGTTTTTAAAATATTGACTATAGGTTGAAAAATACAGTTTCCTACTATTCTATTAAGGCAAAATATTATCAAATTTTCTATTGTAATATAGCATCAGTGCTGCTTTTCATTTACTGTTGAAGTCACACCATGTAACAACCCATTTAGACTGCCCTAGCTGAACATTCACATTCCTGACAAATTGATTTTATACGAACCCCTGTTGCTGTTAAAATAGTGAAATCTGTTTTTGCTGCTGGCTAAAGCACAAAGGGACAAACCGATCACTATTCTTGAACTGGTCAGTATATGTATATTTTATTTTTAGCATTTACCTAATAGAAAATGATAAGTAAATTATAAACGATAAGTAAAGTATATTTAATGATGCTAACAGATCCAAAGGAGGAAGATGGGGATGCAAATGTATATTTATGGCTATTTTGTGGCCGTTAAAGGCAGAATGATAGCTGAAAAAATAACATTTTCACTGACAGTTGAAGGTAATTAGTTTCCCAGGGAGAAGGCGTTGGTAGCAAGGGGCTTTACACAGGGAGCCTTTGTCATTTTATAGATCCTCATCTGTCAACTGTCGAGTTGTTTCAATGGAGTCCTAGCCATAATGTTTTTTCTCCGAACCTTTCCCATCCTGGTGGTCCAAATTTGCCTGAATAATCATTCATCTTCCTATTTGCCTAGTCTGGACTCCTAAAATGATATGTGATACAGCAATCCTGTTGCAGCTGCATAGAGGGTGGGGGCGGGAGACTATTTCATAAGAGCTTTGGTACAGAAAGATGCAATGACTGGACACATTCTTTTATGTGTGGACAAAGTGCACTTAGCAAATTAGACAAGCTATTCTACCTGTGAATTGGAGGATGAGGGATGAGACTGCTGCTTGGACAAAGATACAATAGATGACACTAGCTGAAAATGTAATGGAAGTCTCACACCATCGTAGCCTGACTTCATCCACCAGAAAATCAGTAGTCTTACCCCGTAAAGTGTATCTTCCCATTGCAAAGAGAAAGGATACATAAAGATGTGTTCACTCAAAGGGCACAATTAGTTGTGTCCCTTCTATTAAGCTTTTGGAGTGAGGGTTATCACCAAGATTCTATCATAGAGAGTGAGACTTTTCCTCTAGACGATCTTCTAGTATTTAAAGGGAACCTGTCATGTGAAAAAATGCTATTAACCTGCTGATATGGGGTTAATCTGCAGGTTAATAGCGTTCTGAAGCCATGCGGCCACCACGCTAAAAACTTGGCTACCCAAAGAAAATAAACTTTATTCTTCCCAGCAGCCTCGGGCTTTCAGTCACAGAGGCACGGCCAGTGCAGCTTCAATCACCTCTCAGTACATTGTGAGCAGTGACCACACCCCACACTATGACTGATAGCCGGCTCAGAAGTGCATAAGTACAGAGCTGCCTGTTAGTCATTGCCAGAGGGAGTTTACAGCCACCTCTGTGAACTGAGCGGTAACTGAAGCAACGTCGACTGCACCTCTATGACTGAAACCCCGAGGCTGCCAAGAGAAATAAAGTTCATTTGCTTCTGGTAGCCGGGCTTTCAGTGTGGCAGCTGCATGACTTCAGAATGCTATAAACCTGCACATTGGCCCCATATCTGCAAGTTAATGATGTTTTTTCACATGACAGGTTCTTTTTAAACCTGCAAGGGAGGAGTGATGTAGATGGTAGCAAATGAAAAGTAGGTTTTCTCGTTCGTCCCCAAATATTTATGACAACATTTTAAAGCTCTCTTTAAGATGATAAATAATATAAAAATTGATCTTATATTTATAAAAGGGAATCTGTCAGCAGGATTTCAACCCACAGACTATTTATGTCTGCATGTAGCTCTTTCAAAGACAAGTCCATCAATACCTTTACATGGCCCGTCCGTCCCTCCATTACTGTAAAATCAGCGCCTGAAATAATATGCAAATGAAGCTGTAGGGCTATGCTAGATCTGAAGCCTCTGTCACTCCTGCTCTGTCCCCACCAAGCACAGCCACCTCCTGCTTTACTGATAGACTCTATGCTGTGTGATTACAGGCAAAGGAGCTGTCAGTCAAGTGGAAGTGGCATGGGGCAGGAAATCGTGGTGGAAAGAGACTTCTGAACTATCATAGCCATTCAGCTTCTTATGCACATCAATTTAAACGCTGATTGCTCAGTAAAGAAGGAATGGGCTGGTCATGTATTACTTGATTTGTGTCTGAAAGAGCTACATGCAAATATAAATAGTTTGGGGGGATTTTCTTTAATTAAGGGCATACAAAAATGAATTTCAATATCTGCAGATGATACTAAAGCAATCAACACATATGAGGATAATTTAATATTACATGGGAATTGGGGGAAGCTCAGAGGAATGGCAATTGAAGTATAATGTACATAAAAGTAAGGTCAGGCACTTAGGCAGAGGAAACAAAATCTATAATGTACTAATTGGTAAAACAGTCGCTGAAAAAGACTTGGACATATGGGTGGACAGCAAACTAAACTTTAGCAAAAAGTGCCAGGCAACTGCTGTCAAGGCAAATAAAATCATGAGATTCATTAAAAGACGCATAGATGCTCATTATCAAGAACATAGTTTTGCCTCTATTGTAGTGTCCATTCATACTATCTTGGATATCCAATGCGTCTACATGGCTCTATTGGTTATCATGCCAGTCATATTGGTTGTATCCCAGTGGCAATTTTTGGCCTAGGAAATAGGTTCTGGCACATTATGCCCAATTTGAAATGTTTTAATTTTCTTTGTCTAGGTTTTTGTGTTTGTTACATGATCAATATTTACATTGTTTACATTTAGGAAGTGCAACCGAAATTTTGTACGTGTCTTTCTTCTTTTTTGATTTGCCTTTCTAATAAAGAAGAACTAAAATTATTTTAACAAAGCATTTCAGCAACAAGAAGACAATCATTTCTGTGACATAGAAACCTTGGGAGGCACATACTCTAGCTCTGTAGACCTTAGGCGGATGTTAAACGAGTCCTACAAAGAGTAAAGGACCCATGTCAAGTCAGCAGTTTGTAGCATAGCATGAATGAATAACTGTATATACAATGCAGGGGCATAAGTAAGGACATGTCTGTGCATGTGCTTATAGTCCTGTACTTCAGGAAAAAAACCCGAAAGTCCTCATTTAAATACTTGTTTGCTTCTGATTTCATACATTCTATGATAAACCCTCCTGATTGGCTGTGGTACACAATGAGATGTGATAGCTGCAAGAAATTATAGAGTAGCATGCCGGCCATATGCAAGGTTACATAAGCCTTCTCTGGCTGGTATGATTTACTGCAATGTGTAAAATGGTGGCATTTTAGGTGATTGGCAGTATTAGGCTCACCAGCTGAGCTGGATCTTCTAAGCCCCAGGTCTGGGTGGGCATTTGGACCCTGGACATTGATGCAGCAAGGCGGAAGGCACGTGGCCAGCGAGGACTTGACACAATCAGGAATCTCACAACTCATGTGGAAGCATTGTCCCAGGTTCCTGCAGTTTCTCCACCACTTCCTCAACACCTGCCACAGTCTAATTCTCAGTTACAACACTGCCTGGGAGACATCTCAACACTTGCCTACTTCTGCATATTTTATTGGCAATCCTGAGGCCTTCCGGGGTTTTGTGCACCGTATACTTTGGGTTGTGTCCTCATCACTTTTTTTCTGACCAGTGGCATATATTTTTTCTTTATTGTCTGGAGATGCCTTGGCATGGGCTGTACCACTGTGGAAGTCGGATGACCCTGCGATACATTCCCCACTATCTTTCCTGTCTGCCTTCCATAAAGCGTTTGATGACCCGGGTCATGTCCACCCCACCTCTGATTCCATACTGCAGCTCAGACAAGGGACTTACTCTGTAGGACATGATGCCATCCAATTCTGCACCCTATCATGGAACATTGACACTCTTCTGACTGTTTTCTATACTGGCTTATCCAGTTGGATAAATATGAACTAACTGGTAGAGATTTGCCATCCTATCTTGATAATTTGATTTCCCTTGCCACCTGAGAAGACTTCCATTTTACAGAAAGTTCTAAGGAAAAAAACACTTGATTCCTATGTATCACATCCCAAAACATCTTGAAAATCTCCTCCCAAAATTTCTGAACTGAACTCACGGAAATCAGCCAGAACAGATTATCTCCAGCTGAAAGATCCAATCACCTTAGTAGTGGATTCTGTTTGTATTGTTGTGAACAGGATCATTATCGCATAAATTGTTTCAAACTGAAGGCCAAACGGAGAGAACTTCAGCCCCTAGGCAAAGAGAGAGTTATTGCCCTATGATTATCATTTGCTCCACTAAAGATAAATTATTGTTGCCTATGTCTGTTTCCTACAGTTCCTCTGTGTTCACGGGACAAGCACTTATTGATTCAGAGTAGCAGAGAATTTTATGGACTTCTCTATTGCCAAAAGTCTGAAAAAGTATTTAGTTTCTTTGCAGACACCCCTGAATCTAACCTCCATGAATGGTTCAAAAATTCCTGGTGGTCATATTCAATGCACTGATGCACTACATCTTGAGGACAATTTGTTTTTAGTTTTGCCACTTTCTGATGCACCAAGTGATTTTGGGACTTCCGCAGCTAAGGCTACATGCTCCAGTCATGGACTGGTGAAACTAACACGCAGAAGGCAAATCACATATTGTTCAAATTCACCAGCTTCAGCAAATTAAAGTAAAATTGTGATTAGGTTAGAATTATTTCAGTGATTTCTTTAGACATAAAAAAAATTACCCCAAGAAACTTCACTAAAGCACCATCAACCATAATTATGTGTACGTAGACCTTCTCTTAATTTCTTACAAACCCCCAGAAAATACAGTGGCACAAGTTTGTGAGCCGTTCAGAATTTTTTTTATATCTGAATAAATGGTACCATATACTAATGAAATGTATGTAAACTTTGACTTTGCAGTAAGTAATAAAAATGCCTTAAAACATTCTCTCTCATAATTATGGCATTTAGCAAATATTAAGAATGATTGTAATCCTAATTTACCTAAAATGGGAAAGGTTTATTCTGATTTTATGTCAAATATTGAGAAAAACATGCATATGTGTCTTTTTATATAGTGTATGCAAACTTCTGGTTTCAACTGTAAGTATTTGATCACCTACCAACCAGCAAGAATTCTGGCTCTCACAGACCTGTCAGTTTTTCTTTAAGAAGTCCTCCTACTCTGCACTCATTACCTGTATTAATTGCACCTGTATGAACTTGTTACCTGTATAAAAGACACCTGTCCACACACTCAATCAATCACTCTCCAACCTCTCCACCATGGCAAAGACCAAAGAGCTGTTTAAGGACACTAGGGACAAAATTGTAGACCTGTACAAGGCTGGGATGGGCAACAGGACAATAGGCAAGCAGCTTGTTGAAAAGGCAAAAACTGTGGGCGCAATTATTAGAAAATGGAAGAAACACAAGATGATTGTAAATTTTCCTCGGTCTGGGGCTCCATGCAAGATCTCACCTCGTGGGGTAAGGATGATTTTGAAAAAGGTCAAGAATCAGCCCAGAAGTACATGGAAGGACTCGGTCAATGACCTGGAGAGATCTGGGACCACAGTCTCAAACATTACCGTTAGTAGCACACTACGCCATCATGGATTAAAATCCTGCAGGGCACGCAAGGCCCCCCTGCTCACGTCAGCACATGTCCAGGCCTGTTTGAAGTTCGACAATGACCATCTGGATGATCCAGAGGAGGCGGCATGGGAGAACATCATGTGGTCAGATGAGACCAAAATAAAAGTTTTTGGTATCAACTCCACTCGCCGTGTTTGGAGGAAGAAGAAGGATGAGTACAATCCCAAGAACACTGTCCCAATCATGAAGCATGGTGGGGCAAACATCATACTTTTGGGGTGCCTTTCTGCAAAGGGGACAGGGTGACTGCACCATAGTGAAGGGAATATGGATGGGGTCATGTATTGCGAGATTTTAGCCCACAACCTCCTTCCCTCAGTAAGAGCATTGAAGATGGGTCATGGCTTTTCTTCCAGCATGACAATGACCCAAAACACACAGCCAGGGCAACTAAGGAGTCGCTCCATGAAAAGCATCCTGGTCTCCAGACTTGAACCCAATAGAAAATCTTTGGAGGGAGCTGAAACTCAATGTTGCAAGGCGACAGCCCCGAAATCTGAAAGATCTGGATAAGATCTGTATGTAGGAGTGGGCCAAAATCCCTGCTGCAGTGTGTGCAAACTTGGTCAAGAACTACAGTAAACGTCTGACCTTTTTAATTGCAAACAAAGGTTTCTGTACCAAATATTAAGTTCTGTTTTTCTATTGTATGAAATACTTATTTCATGCAATAAAATGCAAATTAATTATGTCAAAATTATACAATGTAATTTTCTGGATTTTTTTTTTTGATTCTATCACTCATAGTTGAAGTGTACCTACGATAAAAATTACAGACCTCTCTATTCTTTGTAAGTGGGCAAACTTACAAAATCAACAGTGTATCAAAAACTTATTTTCCTCACTGTAATTTGAAGGTGAAATTAGAGTAGGGTGCTTTTCATTAATAATATGTTAGTTGGTGACCTGTTTCATTTATCAGGCTGAAAAAGTTACAAAGTCATCTCTAAAGAGTTTGTATTCCACTAATACATAAGATTGTGTAAAATTGGAAGAAGTTCAAGACCAATATTACCTTCCCAAGGAATGGTCAACCCACAAACATAATTCCAAAAGCAAAGTGTATAATAGTCTGCAAGGTCACAAAGAAGCCCAAGGTGACCTCTAGACAACTAAAAGACTTTTTAAAATTAGCTAATAATAATGTTCATGAGTCAACCATCAGGACACTGAACAACAATGATTGTGCATGGCCGGATTGCAAAAAGAAAACCATTGTTTTCCAAAAAGAACACTACTGTCTGTATGCAGTTTGCAAATGATTACCTGGACAAGCCAGAAGGCTATTGGTAGAATATTTTGTGGACAGATTAAAGTAAAATAGAGCTTTTTGGTTTAAATAAAGAATCAATATCATCTAGCACTCTGGTGGTAGTATCAAGTTCTGGGCCTATTTTTGCGGCATATAGGCTAGGACGGCTTGCCATCATTACTAAAACATTGAATTTGGCAAGAAAAATGTCTCTCAGGACATCTATTGATGAGCTGAATCTCCGAAGACCATAGGTCATGGAGCAATATAATGACCTTAGCTCACAAGCTGTTCTATAAAATAATACAAAAGAATAATAAAGTTAAAGTTTTGGAAGGGCCAAGTCAAAGTTCTGATCTTAATCCTATAGAAATGTTGTGGAAGCACAAGAAGCAAGCAGTTTATTGGAGAAAACATATCAGAGTTGATGCTGTTTTATAGGAAGGTATGGGATAAAATTCCTTCAAGTCAATGTTAAAGATTGGCCCCCTGACTTTGATGACTACCTCACTTTGATCAACTTTACCAGTAGATGATGGCTGTAATATTTAGCCATCATCGGCTTCTAACAGCCGTGAGTTTAGCGAATATCTGCCCATGGCTATTAACCTGTTAAATGCCACTGTTAATCTATGATAGCAGCATTTACAGCAAGTGCACCAGGGGGCATACTGTTCTAACCACCCATCAGAAAGCCTGCAACATGCTGGTGGGGTGCAGATAGGCTGGTGTTCACAGACCATGTTTTTTTCTATATACAACAAAATTGTAGTATTGCTTTATTAGCACAAGTGATATCAGACAATCACAGGTTCAAGTCCCCTAAAAGAACTAAGAAATACAATAAAATGTAAAAAAAAAAACAAATATGTGGAACTGCTACATTCGTAAAAGTCTGATCAATCAAAATATAAAATTAATTACCGGATCAAAAATCGGGAAAATGCGAGGAAAAATCAATACTCCAAAATTGTGCTTTTTCAACCCCCGCAGCAGTGAAAAAAATGCAGTATGTGTACATCAAAATATCATATCTATGCCAAAATGGTATAAAAGAAATACATTGGCCCAGAGAACAAAAAGCAATCCCTCACATAGCTCAATTACCTGAAAATGTAAAACGTTACGGCTCTCTGAAAATGGAGAAACAAGCACAATTTTTTTTCAAGCTCCCCAATTTTTTTCATCACTTAAAAAAACCCAAATATGCATATTTGGTATTACCATAAATGAACTGACCTGAATCATATTTCCAAGTTATTTTTACCGTCTAATGAATGCTGTAAATAAAAACACAATTGCAGAATTGTGCTTTTTAGGATACTTCGCTGAACTTGCAATTTTTCTCCTGCTTTTTAGTACATAACATGATAAATTGGATGGTGTCATTCAAAAGTACAACTTATTCTGCAAAAAAACAAGCCCTTATACAGCTGTGTTGATGGAAAAATATAAATAGTTATGGCTGTTGGAGGAGGAGGAGGAGGAAAAATTTAAAGAACAACAAAGGAAAATTGCCATGGAGGGAAGAGAATAATCAACAATTACTCAAAATGTTTTGGTGCAATTATTGCAGCACAAGGGGGTCACATCATATACTAAAAGCAAAGGTTCACATAATTTTTCTACTTACAGATATTTGATATGGATCACTTTCCTCCATAAAAAATTACAAAGTGTAATATTTTTGACTCATTTGTTTGATTTTATAAGGCTATTGTGAAAATCTGATGTCATTTTAGACAAAATTAATGTAGAAAATTCAGAAAGATTCACAAACTTTCAAGCACCGGTATATCTGGCTGAAGTGTTTAGGTCTCCAAAAAGAATAAAGTATAGCAAAGTAAAAAAGTAAGTATAGTAAATAGTCATGAAATTATTATAGCTATTTATTATTATTATTATTATTATTATCATTATTAATTATATATATAAATATATTATAGATAGTATACTATATGTATGTATATACCGTATATATATTTATCTAATAAATTACTTTCTCTATATATTTTTTATATTATTTTTTTTATTTTAACTTCTTTTATTCTGATTTTGCTGAACAAGAATTTTTTGAGAAGTTAATACTGTGACATCTTTATGTTTAAGAGACAGAAAAGTTACATTTCAACTATATCAGATATCAAATTCTTACTGTCTAGTTCTGGTAAAATAAACATCTTGTTAAAAAGCACTTTGTTCACACTGCTACTTGTCTAAAATCTTAGACTTAAATGGTATATATTTAAATGTAGAAGAAAAAGTTATCCAGTTCTTCAGGCAAGGAGACCCCAGAGAATTGCATATTGTCAATGTTGCTTTAATTAAATTTAATGCTGTGTGACATGTACTCCTGAGAAACTTTGATGAATGACTGGGGTAATTCACACAGCTCACTAAAGGGCATCCAGCCCTTGCAGGGGTGTCAAGCCAGGATGAATTGGTTATTACAGGCATGTTTATAGACTGTCTGAGGGACCTTGTATCTTGTGTGGTAATGTCAGAGATAATGTTATGATTCTCCGGTGCTTGGGGGTCTTTGATGACACGGTTAATGAGATGTACCAGGGAGCATCCCAGCAGGTTGCTCTCAGACCTCCCACATCAAAAGGAGCAACTTTACCCCTTCGGAGCTGAAGTCCCAAATCCCTCATGTAGGCTTTTTTTCCAAACCTTTTTTTGTACTTTGTCAATATTAACTTTGTCTGTCAGTTCAAATTCAAAAGTTGTTACTTTGCAAGTTTTTTCCTTCTTTTCCTTTGACCTTCCCTCACAATGGATTTTAGAACTACATCGACGCAAGAAGGCATAGAAAGAATTTGATTTCCAATAAATAGTAGTTCAGTATGAACATCATATACACACATGTATACATATAGTTATTACAAAATTTCCATCTCTTTATATATATTTACTACAAACTATGAATTGCAACCTAAACTATATTTGCAACAATTTATTTTTAGAGGCTTCTAGATATATAGTTTTGCCATTTTTTTCTTTAAACATTTTTCATAAACCCCTAAAGTAGTCAGGCTAAAATGGGCTTTATGGACTGTGGAGCCGATTCATCAAAGTGTTTATGGCATGAAACACTTTGAGATGTCACAAAATTAAATTAGTTAAAATTATGCAAACTGAAGCAAAAGTTTTGAGAATTTTGGCGTTTTCAAGTCATTCTCGGCTACAGCCGCCAGAGTGGGCAGAGCACAGGCAGGGCAAGACAGGAATGGGGGTGAATTCATCTTAAAGGAGTTTTCCCATGAACAATGTACATTATAATCAATAGATCTTGGAATAACAATAACTCTCACAATTGGATGTTTGTAAATAAAATGTTTCTGTGCTAAGATAATCTTATAAATGTGCCCCTCCTGTGTACTGTGTAAAGGCTGTGTCTGACCATGAAGGGTCATGGTCTGATCATACCACATCTCCTGGGCAGGGGTGGACACAAAAGAGTATGCAAACATTTCAGCACGGGATCACAGCTAATTCTTTCTGTGAGGTAAAACATTTCCCTCCCTGTTTTTAAATAATGTTTTACTTCAAAGAAAGAATCATTTGCGATCCCATCTTATAATGTCTATACTTTTTTCTTCCCCCTTGCCCAGGAGCTGTGGTATGAACAGACCATGTCCCTGTAGGGTCAGACACAGCCATTACACAGTACACAGCAGGGACACATTTATAATATTATCTCAGAACAGGAATATTTTTTTATACATATCCAATTATGGAAGTTATTATTATTCCAAGCTCTATTGAATAAAATGAACTTTTGTTTGTGGGAAAACCCCTTTACCCACCAAGGTGGTTTGCACGTTAATGGCCGGGCCAATTTTTACAATTCTGACCACTGTCACTTTATCAGGTACTTACTCTGGAAGGCTTCAACGGATCCCACTGATTTTCGAGACATATTGTACTTCATGATAGTGGTAAAATTTCTTTGATATTACTTGCGTTTATTTGTGAAAAAAACAGAAATTTGGCAAAAATTTTGAAAATTTCAAACTTTGAATTTTCATGCCCTTAAATCAGAGAGATATGTCACACAAAATAGTTAATAAATAACATTTCCCACATGTCTATTTTACATCACAATTTTGGAACCCGATTTTTTTTTGTTAGGGAGTTTTAAGGGTTAAAAGTTACCCAGCGATTTTTCATTTTTACAACAAAATTTACAAAACCCTTTTTTTAGGGACCACATCACATTTGAAGTGACTTTGAAGGGCCTTTATTACAGAAAATACGCAAAAGTGACACCATTCTAAAAACTGCACCCCTCAAGGTGCTCAAAACCACATTCAAAAAGTTTATTAACCCTTCAGGTGCTTCACAGAAATTTTTGGAATGTGGAAGAATAAAATGAACATTTATTTTTTTTTCACAAAAATGTTATTTTAGAACCCATTTTTTATTTTTGCAAGGGTATCATTAAAAAATGGATGACAAAATTTGTTGTACAATTCCTCCTGAGCACGCCGATACCCCATATGTGGGGGAAAACCACTGTTTGGGCGCACGACAGAGTTCGGAAGGGAAGGAGTGCCATTTGACTTTTTGAATGTAAAATTTGCTTGAATAATTAGCGGACGCCATGTTGCTTTTGGAGAGCCCCTGATGTGCCTAAACAGTGGAAACTCCCCACAAGTGACACCATTTTGGAAACTAGACCCCTTAGGGAACTTATCTAGATTTGTGGTGAGCACCCTGAACCCCCAGGTGCTTCATAGATGATATTTTAGCCCCCAATTTTTTATTTTACTAAAGGTAAAAGTAGAAAATGGACCCAAAAAACTTTTGTGCAATTTCTCCTGAGTATGCTGTTACTCCATATGTGGGGGAAAACTATTGTTTTGGCACACGGCAGGGTTGGGAAGGGAAGGAGCGCCATTTGACTTTTTGAATGTAAAATTTGCTTGAATAATTAGCGGACGCCATGTTGCTTTTGGAGAGCCCCTGATGCGCCTAAACAGTGGAAACCCCCCAGAAGTGACTCCATTTTGGAAACTAGACCCCTCAAGGATTTTATCAAAGGGTATAGTGAACATTTTGAATCCAGAGGTACGACACAAAATTTGATAACATCAGGTCATCATATTGAATAAGTTGTCATTAGTCTTGAGCGCAAGTGCTGGCTACTTGAGTTTGCATCGGGTGCTCGGGTATGCACCATGTATCTCGGGTGCTCAAGTGACATGCTCGAAACCCTGCCCCGCATATTTCACGGGTATTAGACACCCAAAAAAAAACACGTGGGGATCGCTCATGCATGGCAGGCAATCCCTGCAAGTTTTTTTTGTCTGTATAACAGCTGAAAAACATATGGAGCGGAGACTCGAGCACTCACAATACTCTGTGCGTACCCGAGCACCCGATGCAAACTCAAGTAGCGAGCACTTACGCTCAACACTATTCGCCATATTTTCGGCATTTTTTTTCTTTACTTTTGTAAAAATCCCCAACCCAATACAACCCTAACCCCAATCCGAATACAACCCCAACCCTAGCACAACCCCAACCCTAACCCTAGCCCAACAATAACCCTAGCCCAACCCCAACCCTAAACCAAGCCCAACCATAACCCTATCCCAACCCTAACCCTAGCCCTAGCACAACCCTAGCCCTAGCCCAATCCTAACCCTTGCCCAACCCTAACCCTAGCCCAACCCTAACCTTAACCCTAGCCCAACCCTAACCCTAGCCCAACCCTAACCCTAGCCCAACCCTCACCCTAACCCCAGCACAACCCTAACCCTAGCCCAACCCTAACCCTAGCCCAACCCTAACCCAAGAGTTTATTATTTACACCGTTCCTCGTGCAGTATAAGTGATTAGACGACTTTATTCTTTGGGTCGGTGCGATTACAGAGATACAAGATTCATATCTTTTTTTTTGTGATTGACAGCTGTCACACTTTTTTTTGCGAAGACTAGTTTTTGCATCGCCATATTTTGTGAGATATAATTTTTACAGATTTCGGCTGACAGAGTCATGTGATGGGTTGTTTATTGTGGGACAAGTTGACGTTTTTATTGGTGCCATTTTCGGCCACGTGACATTTTTTGATCGCTTTCTATATGAGGCAGAATAAGCAAAAACCAACAATTCCAATTTTTTTTTTTTTTTTATGCTGCTCCGCGTGTGGTAAAATTGATAAGGAAGCTTTATTCTTTGGGTCAGTACGTTTATAGTGGTACCACATTTATTTCTTTTTTTATGTTTTGGTGCTTTTACACATCAAAAACTATTTTATAGAAAAAATAATTGTTTTTGCATTGCTTTATTCTGAGAGCTATAACTTTTTTATTTTTCAGTTGTTGGAGTTGTATGGCAGCTTGTTTTTCGTGGGACAAGATGACGTTTTCAGCAGTACCATTTTTTATTTGCATTCGTCTTTTTGATCGCGCTTTATTCCATTTTTTTGTTTGGCGGTATGATAATAAAGCATCGTTTTTGCTTCGTTTTTTTTTATTTTTTTTATTTTTTTTTTACCGTGTTCACTAAATGGGTTAACTAGTGAGAAAGTTTTATTGATCAGGTCATTCCAGGTGCGGCGATACTAAATATGTACAATTTTATTGTTTTATTTAGTTTTTCATAATAAATAAATATTATGGGTAGAGATGAGCGGTGTTCGACTCGAACTCTTCGCCAATCTCAAATTCGAGCTGTTTTGGGCGGTGTTCGAGCCGTTCGACGAACCCGAACGATTTGAAAAAAATCCGGCTGTTCGAGGTTATGTTCGATAACTGTTCGTGCACCAAAATCTTAACTGGATGTTTTCACAGTAATACTGTTAATGAATGTTAATAGACAGTTTCAGTGTAGAGTGGGCGGGGGGAGGGGCAGGTTATGGATCTCTGCAGAAATATTGCCGATTTCCATTTTTTTATTCTTTCCCGCATTTACAGTGGGGAGGTGTAGTCTGTCAGCCTATCAGCAGCGCACACACGCAGCAAAGTCCTTTTTTTTCACACAAGCAAGGCCATGTGTCATTGGCTGTGTATGTCACATGTCCTTGCCCTATAAGACCCAGCCATTTTCCCCGTCGCCACCATTTTCTCACTGCTGCAGCTGAGTGTTAGTCGGCACCGCTGCTGCTGTGGGCGCTATACTTTGTAACTCTGTGAATTGCAAGCGAATTTGCTCTTAAATAGACAGATAGGTTTAGGGAGTAGGGACTAGTTGTAATTGCAGCCCTTTTGAGGGCTAGGTTACTGCAGTTCCTAGCACTTTTTTTTCCAGGCAGGTCTGTGCCAGTGCTGTGCAAGTGTTTTTCACAGCATTTGACTAAATCTAGCTAAGCCAATCCTTTTGGGCCTCTAGTAGTGTGTGTTAGTCAGTGGAGTAGTCTATCTGTGTTGCAAGCTACACCACTTGTGTATCTAATACCAATTTTTTACTGAACCTAGCCAAGTAAAACCTTTTTGGGCATAGTAGTAGTGTCTGTTACTCATTGGAGTAGCCCATCTGTACCAAGCTACACCACCTTTATATTTAATAACAATTTTTTACTGCATCTAGCCAAGTAAATACTTTTGGGCCTGTAGCAGTGTCTGTTACTCATTGTAGTAGCCCATCTGTACCAAGCTACACCACCTTTGTATTTAATAACAATTTTTTACTGCATCTAGCCCAGTAAGTATTTTTGGGCCTGTATCAGTATCTGTTACTCATTGTAGTAGCCCATCTGTACCAAGCTACACCACCTTTGTATTTAATAACAATTTTTTACTGCATATAGCCAAGTAAATATTTTTGGGCCTGTAGCAGTGTCTGTTACTCATTGTAGTAGCCCATCTGTACCAAGCTACACAACCTTTGTATTTAATAACAATTTTTTACTGCATCTAGCCCAGTAAATACTTTTGGGCATAGTAGCAGTGTCTGTTACTCATTGTAGTAGCCCATCTGTACCAAGCTATACCACCTTTGTATTTAATAACAATTTTTTACTGCATCTAGCCCAGTAAATACTTTTGGGCCTGTAGCAGTGTCTGTTACTCATTGTAGTAGGCCATCTGTACCGAGTTACACCACCTTTGTATTTAATAACAATTTTTTACTGCATCTACCCAGTAAATACTTTTGGGCCTGTAGCAGTGTATGTTACTCATTGTAGTAGCCCATCTGTACCAAGCTACACCACCTTTGAATTTAATATCAATTTTTTACTGCATCTAGCCCAGTAAATACTTTTGGGCTTGTAGCAGTGTCTGTTACTCATTGTAATAGCCCATCTGTACCAAGATACACCACCTTTGTATTTAATAACAATTTTTTACTGCATCTAGCCAAGTAAAACCTTTAGGGCATAGCAGTAGTGTCTGTTACTCATTGGAGTAGCCCATCTGTACCAAGCTACACCACCTTTGTATTTAATAACAATTTTTTACTGCATCTAGCCCAGTAAATACTTTTGGGCCTGTAGAAGTGTATGTTACTCATTGTAGTAGCCCATCTGTACCAAGCTACACCACCTTTCTATTTAATAACATTTTTTTACTGCATCTATCCCAGTAAATACTTTTGGGCCTGTAGAAGTGTCTGTTACTCATTGTAGTAGCCCATCTGTACCAAGCTACACCACCTTTGTATTTAATAACAATTTTTTACTGCACCTAGCCAAGTAAAACCTTTTGGGCCTGTAGCAATGTCTGTTACTCATTGTAGTGGCCCATCTGTACCAAGCTACACCATCTTTGTATTTAATAACAATTTTTCACTGCATCTAGCAAAGTAAAACCATTTGGGCCTGTAGCAGTGTCTGTTACTCATTGGAGTAGCCCATCTGTACGGATATGCAGCGATACTAAATAACCAATGGTGCACAATATTATGGCCTCCGTATTGGGCAGAACAAGTGCTGGCAAAAAAACAGACACTCCTGGAACTCTTCCCAATAATGGTAGCAATAGAAATATGGGACGCGCTCCTGGCTAACAAAAATATATGCTTCATAACAAAAAACACCAGCGTAGCGCACAGCATTAATAAGATGGCATCATTGCCTCTCACAGTGCTAGGCCTACTAAGCCGGCTAGCATTCCTGTGCCTAAAACACAATGTATGGGTCCGCGCTAGCCACGATGGTGAGGGGTCTAACGCTGCTGCTAACGCTTTATCACAATTCAATTGGCAGATTTTCACAGAGCTCCTCCCCAACGCCCACCCATCGGGCAACAGTTGCCCCCCTCCCTATGGGATCTAGTGGCGAATAGTTGATGCCATTAATCAGAGCTTCAGTTGCCCCGTCAACGTGGCAAGCATACGGTAAGGCATGGGAAGAGTGGACACGACTAGTAGCAAGCAGACGGGTTGACCAATGTGAAAAAGCCAGATTACAAGTCACCATAGAATTTCTCCACCAGCTAATGATGAGGGGCATATCAGGGGCGTCAGCCAGCGGTGTCTGACCGGAGTAGCACTTCACTTCCAACTACTAAATTGGGGAGATGTGACAAAGAGATTCATCATCAGACAAACCATAAAAGGGTGGAAAAGGGGTCAGCCAAGTCAGGAGTGTAGACGTCCCGTCTAGTGTTGAGCCACCCCCGTAGTGTTCGAGTTCGGTTCGTCGAACACCCGTGTGTTCGCCGAACTGTTCGTCGAACTGTTCGTCGAACACCTTCGAACACCGTTAAAACCAATGGCAGGCAAACAAAAACACATAGAAACACATAGAAAACACCTTCAAAGGTGTCCAAAAGCTGACAAACTGCTCAGAAGACACAACTAACACATGGAAAAGTGACAAGTACATATAGTCATGCGAAAAGAAAAGAGGTGGAGGAGTAAAAGGAGGGGGAGACACATATATAGGCATGTCATGCCCTTCTAAAATCCAAAAAGTGAGAAGCCGACACGTTCAGTCCGCTCCTGCCCGTGCCACCTCCGTGTCGCCGGGTTTGTGCCAGAGCCGCGGTGAACCCTGACGGCCAGCCCTCCTCTCCAAATACTGCTGCCTGTCCGCTGGTGGGTCGAGCGAGCCCCCCTGTGGTGGAGGCTAGTGTTGAGCCACCCCCGTAGTGTTCGAGTTCGGTTCGGTTCGTCGAACACCCGTGTGTTCGCCGAACTGTTCGTCGAACTGTTCGTCGAACACCTTCGAACACCGTTAAAACCAATGGCAGGCAAACAAAAACACATAGAAACACATAGAAAACACCTTCAAAGGTGTCCAAAAGCTGACAAACTGCTCAGAAGACACAACTAACACATGGAAAAGTGACAAGTACATATAGTCATGCGAAAAGAAAAGAGGTGGAGGAGTAAAAGGAGGGGGAGACACAGATATAGGCATGTCATGCCCTTCTAAAATCCAAAAAGTGAGAAGCCGACACGTTCAGTCCGCTCCTGCCCGTGCCACCTCCGTGTCGCCGGGTTTGTGCCAGAGCCGCGGTGAACCCTGACGGCCAGCCCTCCTCTCCCAATACTGCTGCCTGTCCGCTGGTGGGTCGAGCGAGCCCCCCTGTGGTGGAGGCTAGTGTTGAGCCACCCCCGTAGTGTTCGAGTTCGGTTCGGTTCGTCGAACACCCGTGTGTTCGCCGAACTGTTCGTCGAACTGTTGGTCGAACACCTTCGAACACCGTTAAAACCAATGGCAGGCAAACAAAAACACATAGAAACACATAGAAAACACCTTCAAAGGTGTCCAAAAGCTGACAAACTGCTCAGAAGACACAACTAACACATGGAAAAGTGACAAGTACATATAGTCATGCGAAAAGAAAAGAGGTGGAGGACTAAAAGGAGGGGAAGACACAGATATAGGCATGTCATGCCCTTCTAAAATCCAAAAAGTGAGAAGCCGACACGTTCAGTACGCTCCTGCCCGTGCCACCTCCGCGTCGCCTGGTTTGTGCCAGAGCCGCGGTGAACCCTGACGGCCAGCCCCCCACTCCCAATACTGGTGCCTGTCCGCTGGTGGGTGGAGCGAGCCCCCCTGTGGTGGAGGCAGCTCTAAGCGTTTTAATTTAAATTGTCTCTCTAATTTGAATGAATACACTTTAAATCCATTTACAAGGATCTATTGGAGGGCAAGTCTCATGCCAGCAGCCGCGTAATTCCAGCTCCAGTAGCGTCCACTAAAGCTGCTGCAGTTAAAAAGCTTTTAAAAGGATCGAGCTCGGCTGTCCACCGCAAGGCATCTTACTGCCAGTCCCAGCCCCTATGCCTTGGGGTGCCTGCCTTGGGGTGCCTCCTGATGCTCTTCACTGAGTATCCCGTGGTCCCGAAGCATTTCCTTTGAAAAAATTAAGTGTCCAAACTACAGGTGGTGTAGCTTGCTTAACAGCCGGGATAATCCGCTGACTAGCAGACACTGCTACTAGGCACAAAGTATTTCCTGGGCTAGATGCAGTTAAAAATTTGTAATTAGATACTCTCGTTGGATGCTGAGAAAGCATTCCATAGAGTCTCCTGGCACGCCATATATGGTTCTCTTAAAAAGCTTGGGGTAGGGGTCTAGGGGACCCTTTTATAGCCAAAATCACGGCCCTGTATCGCAATACGTCACCTAGGCTGAAGATAAATGGAACTGTAGCACCCTGAGGGCTCGGTTGCTACAGAGGTATTGCACCTCACCCAGAGGTGTGATATCTCACTCTCAGGTAAGGATGTAGTGTGGATCAGGACCCGACACCTGCATGCATTACACCACATTGCCGTGGGGCAGGGCGACAAATATGCCCATGAGATGGGCACGACAGTCCCTGTCCCTGGCTGGAGTGGGGGGAGGGAACACTGAGGAAGGGGAACCCTGTAGCGCAGGAGCAGGGAGGAAGAAGTTCCTGGGTGCATTGAGAAGGGAGTATAAAAGGTGGGCACCATCTTAGTTCAGTGCAGAGAAGTCTGAGCAGAAGTGGCAGGGAGCAGGGGCTCTGCATGAGCTCTGCTCCGGAGGCGGGTCTAGTAACAGAGGCCCAGGCCTGGAAGAGGGAGAAGGAAGGAAGAGGAGAGGAGAAGGCTCCAGGAATGAGGAACGAAGGGATCCCCGGGGTGCGGACGGGCGAGTCGCCACCGCACGCCCGAATCCACCTGCGTGGAGGGGTCAGGCCAAAGGGGGAGACCGGTCCCCGAAACTAGTGGTCGCAGGAAATGACCCTCAGCTAGAAACAGGAGGCTGTGACATTTTATGTGGCGCAGCCCCTCGCTACACCCGCTAGGAAGGCACCACATAGGGTCAGGGAAACTGGCGCCAAGTTTACCAAGAGGAGGCCCGAGGCAGCCGGACAGAAGGGTTGGTAAGAAAGGCCAGAGAAAGGACACACAAAGGGGGTCCTGTGAAGCGCTCCAAAGTTATCTGGGAGTTGTCTGAGCCCCTCACCTGGTGAGCACAGTACGACGTGGGCAGCCGTTACCTGCAGACGTGGTCTGGATAATAAGAACTGTGAGTAAAGGCCCTGGACTGCATCACTGACTCCGTGTCGTTACTGCTGCTGCCCTGCACCATCACCCCCATCCTCCGCTTACACTGTCCTGAGGCTATACTCCTCCCGTGGGGAGTTATGCTACGCTCTGCTGCACCCACAACACCAGCCTCAGCGGTCTGCCCTGGAGCGGCGGTTCACTCTGACCGCAATCCACGGGTGGCGTAGTCGGACATTTAAACATCAAAACCACATAAATAGTTCCGCCACTGGTTTGACCGCCCTGAGCCACGGAACCGGGTCGCCGCCACGGAGACTACAACCACCAGCATCCACCAAAAAGGGTCCGGCTCCGGGTGTCCCAAGGCCCAGGGGGCGCGTCAGAACATTTTCATCACCTTTCACAATCACCAATGGGACAAGGCAGGGATGTCCTCTGTCCCCTCTCTTATACATCCTAGTGACGGAGCACCTGCTCTCATCAATTCGCCATAACCCCAATATTAGGTGGATTGAGGTGGGAGGCACCGAGTACAAGTGCTCTCTATTTGCTGATGATGTCCTAGTATATATCACTCAATCACATATATCCATCCATGCTGTTATGGCTGAAATAGATCACTTTGTTACATGGTCAAATTTTAAAATCAATGCAGCGAAGTCTGAGGCCCTCGATGTCTCCCTCCCCAAATCCATATAGGATTCCATCCAGTCCAACTTTCCCTTTGCCTGGCCCTCACAGGGTATCAAATACTTAGGAATTCCTATTCATAGAGACCTCTCCCATCTATGTTATCTTAATTTTGGGCCCTTTATTGAACAACTCCATACAGACCACGGTTGGCAAGTTAGAACTGTAAGATTCACTACGTGAACCACTGGTGTTTTGTGGAAAAGCACATGTACACTGTGTTCCAAATTATTATGCAAAAAGTGTTTAGGAGTGATAAGGGAAGAATTTGTTTGTTTGTCAGTTAAACTCATTGATGGTGATGTGTGTCAGGGCTCTTTATATCACTGTAAGCAATTGCAGACACCTGTGCTAATTAGTTTGGCAGGTGTGTCCAATGAAAGGCAAGACTACTTAAGAAGGCTGTCTCACATTATTAAGCAGCCTACATTTTCTGCCAAAATGGGAAAGAAAAAGGATGTGTCGGCTGCTGAGAAGCAACAAATTGTGGAGTGTTTAGGTCAAGGCATGACTACAATCAACATTGTGCGATGATCAGGATGAAGTGTCTTGGCAATCAAGAAGTATGTAGCTGATTCACAGTACACACGTGTGCGTGCTGATAAGGGCAAATTGAGTACTCTTTCCTACAGGCAATTACGTCAGGTTGAAAGAGCAGCGGCAAAAAAGACTTGTCATAGCAGCAGACAAGTTTTTGAAGCTGCTGGTGCCTCCAACGTTCCCCGAACAACAAGATGCAGGGTCCTTCAGAGGTTTGCAGCTGTGCATACGCCATCCTGTCGACCTCCTCTATCCACTTCACACAAGCAGAAACGGCTCCAGTGGGCCAAACATTACATGAAGACTGATTTCAAAACTGTTTTGTTCACGGATGAG
This sequence comes from Phyllobates terribilis, assembly GCF_046119375.1. Taxonomy (NCBI): domain Eukaryota; kingdom Metazoa; phylum Chordata; class Amphibia; order Anura; family Dendrobatidae; genus Phyllobates; species Phyllobates terribilis. The sequence continues at coordinate 805,420,104 of NW_027362761.1, forward strand.
TGCCGTGCAGCGCTCGATGGTCCAGATGGATGGAGTGGAGGATGGCTGGTTGATGGACACCCCACGCAAACACGGCTACAGCGCCAACAAGGAGGAGGTGGAGTAATGTTTTGCGCTGGAATCATGGGGAGAGAGATTGTCGGCCCCTTTAGGATCCCTGAAGGTGCTAAAGATGAACTCCATAATGTATGTGGATTTTCTCAAACAGCACTTCCTGCCATGGTTCAAGAAGAAGAACCGTGTATTTCACAGCAAGATCATTTTTTTGCATGATAATGCACCATCTCATGCTGCACATAAAACATCTGCATCTCTGGCTGATATGGGCATAAAAGGGGACAAACTTATGGTGTGACCCCCATGCTCCCCTGACCTCTACCCCATTCAGAACCTTTGGAGCATCATTAAAAGGAGTGTCTATGATGGCGGGAGGCAGTTCACATCTAAGCAACAGCTCTGGGAGGGTATTCTGTCCTCATGCACAACAATTGAAGCAGAAACCATCCAAAACCTGACAAATTCAATGGACGAGAGAGTTCAGAAGCTCCTTTCGAACAAGGGGTCCTATGTGAAAATGTAACATCACCTAGAATAAAGTTTTGAGTTGAAAACTGTTTGATTTCAGTTTCTAACAACCTGCTAATGCTTATAATTTCAAAAATGACCATTTTTTTGGTCTTTATTAAAATGAAAAGGTTGATCGAAAAGTTTGGGGGATCTAAGAGTGTGGCAACCCAGTAGTCATGATTACTTCGAATTCTGACAATATGAGGGTCATGCTGCAGGTAGTGCAGCAAGAAGGCACTTATGTGTCTTGCGCATCTCGGAGCTCCAAAATTATTTTCCGGGCTAGATGCAGCTAAAAATTATTATTAATTTTAAATCTGGTGAAGCTTTAGTATAGATGGCCTAATAGGATCAGTGCTGCACACTGCTACAAAGCCCAAATTATTTTCCAGTCAAGATACAGATAAACATGATTAGTAATTTTAAATCTGGTGGAGCTTATTATAGATGGCCTAATAGAATCAGTGCTGCACACTGCTACAAAGCCCAAATTATTTTCCAGCCAAGATACAGATAAACATGATTAGTAATTTGAAAGCTTAAAACGGTTGGTAGGGTGATTTTAACCAATCATCAAGCTTTTACTCTCCCCAGGATGACACAGGGGTAGAAAAGTCGTTTCGGATCCATGATTTGTTCATCTTTATGAACGTGAGTCTGTCTACATTATCAGTGGAGAGCCGCGTGCGCTTATCTGTCAGCACACCACCAGCAGCGCTGAACACACGTTCAGACAGAACGCTGGCTGTGGGGCATGACAAGATCTCCAAGGCGTAAGTGGCTAGCTCCGGCCATTTATCCAGATTGGAAGCCCAAAAAGAGCAAGGGTCCAGTGACACAGTCATGGCTTCAATGTTTACTTGGAGATAATCCTGTACCATCGTCTCTAGGCGTTGACTATGTGTCAGACTTCTTGTCTCCTGTGGCCTTGCAAAGGATGGGCTAAAAATGTGGTGAAATGATTCCGCAAAATTGATGTTACCAGCAGATACTGTGGTTCTCTTACGGTTTGAGTGCTGAACACTTGACGGTCCCACGGTTGGCAAGTTGGAACTGTGAGATTCACTACATGCACCACTGGTATCTTGTGGAAAAGCACATGTAAGATTCTGCAACAGTCTCTGCTGATACTCCTGCATGCGTGCATCCCTTTCTATGGCAGGAATAATTTCTGCAAATTTACTTTTGTACCGGGGATCTAACAGTGTGGCAACCCAGTAGTCAGGATTATTTCTAATTCTCACAATTCGAGGGTCATGTTGCAGGTAGTGCAGCAAGAAGGCACTCATGTGTGTTGCGCATCCAGGAGCACCAAGTCCCTGTTGTGTTGGTGGCGAGGTAACAATCATGCTTCCTTCCACTGTCCTCTCCCCCCAACCTCGCACAACAGAAATGTGATCAAGGTCTCCCTCATCTGATGAGTCTTCCATCAGTTCGTCCTCCACTTCTTCCTGGGCTCCTGCACCTTCCTCACTAGTTTGGCTGCTACCATGCACCCTGGTAAAACCATCTCCCCCACCCTCACATGCCTGCCGCCTTGGTGCTGCCGACCGTCTGGACCTTGCAGATGTTAGCCCTTCCGCATACAACTCCTCCTCCTCTACTTCCTCCACCTCCTCTTGTGCCACCACCTGACTCCGAATTCTGTTTAACATGTGCTCCAGCATGTAAATCACCGGAATAGTCATGCTGATAATGGCATCGTCAGCACTAAACATCTTCGTCGCCATTTCAATACTGTGCAGAAGGGTGCATAGGTCCCTTATCTGAGACCACTCCTCCCGCTTGATTTGCCCCACCTCTGGATCTCGTTGGCCCAGGCTATACGTCAGAACGTATTGCACCAGGGCTTGTCGGTGCTGCCACAGTCGCTGCAACATGTGCAGAGTTGAACTCCACTGGGTAGGCACATCGCATTTTAACCGGTGAAGTGGCAGGCCCAACGACTTCTGTAGAGATGTAAGTCGCTGAGCTGCGGGATGCAAACGGCGGAAGTGAGCACACAGCGACCGTGCCCTCTGCAGAAGACCATCTAGTCTGGGATAGTGGGCTAAAAATTGCTGGACAACCAGGTTCAACACGTGAGCCATACAAGGCACGTGTGTGACATTGCCCCGGCGAAGGGCCGCACCCAGGTTTGCAGCATTGTCGCACACGGCCTTCCCTGGTTTCAGGTCCAGTGGAGACAACCATTCATGAAATTGGTTCTCCAGAGCTGACCACAACTCCTCAGCTGTGTGACTCACATTTCCCAGACATTTCAATGTAAAAACCGCCTGATGATGTTGAGCCCTTCTGCCAGCATAGTAAGGAGGTGTGCAGGATCCCTTCTGCGCAGTTAGAAAGCTTGTGGCATGACCAGACAGGCTTTGGGTGCAGGTGGAAGACCGAGAGGAAGTTGAGGAGGCAGAAGCAGTGGAGGAACTTTGACATAAAGAGGATTGACGCACAACTCGTGGGGACGGCAAGACTTGGACAGCAGCCCCTTGTCCTGCTGTCACCATAGTTACCCAGTGCCCAGTCAGCGACATGTAATGCCCCTGTCTATGCCTACTCGTCCAAGTGTCTGTGGTGAAATGCACCCTGTCACACACAGAGTTTCTCAAAGAAGCGGTGATGTTGTGTGCGACATGCTGGTGGAGCGCAGGCACACCTTTCTTTGAGAAGTAGTGCCGACTGGGCATCTGGTACTGGGGCACTGCGACGGACATAAGGTCTCGAAAATCCTCTGTGTCCACCAGGCGGAAAGGCAGCATTTCTGTAGCCAACAGCTTGCAGATGGTGAAATTCAACCTCTTAGCTTTCTCATGGCTAGGAGGAAATGGTCTTTTACTTGTCCACATCTGAGGGACCGAGGGCTGGCTATTGTGCTTAGACGGGGTTGATAAGGGTGTCACCGCCAAACTGCCGGTCTGTGAGGAAGATGCAGGCGGACATGTTAGGTTGCCTTGATCCAAAGGTGGTGCTATCGATGTCGGACAGCGCTCAACACCAGCTGGTGTTACCACCTCCAAAGAAAATGATGACTTGCCAATCACACTGGCTGTTGCGGGTAAAGCGGTGGCAGGTCTGCGCCCCAAAACAGGTGTGACTGCTGTCCCCCCAGTCACAGAGGATGAAGAGGCCGCGGATGCACAAGATATGGCAGACTGTGGTTGGCCCGGCCGGCTAGGCCGCATTGTAGCACACTGAGCTTCCCACTGCAACTTATGCTTCATGTCCATGTGCCGGTTCATGCATGAAGTACTCAAACTATGTATTTTTTGGCCTCTACTTAGCTTTTGCTGACAAATGTTACAGATAACACGAGTTGGGTCATCTTTATCGATCTGAAAAAATGCCCAGGCTATGCAAGGCTTAGCACCCATGCGACCTGAAGAGCCACCACGACTTGTGGTGAGAGGCAGAGTTGTGTTTGAGGATGCAGTTGTTGACGTGCTTCCAGTACTACGTCTCTGTCCAGGAAGGCGCAACATGACCTCGTCGTCACTAGCATCTTCCTCCACCTCCTCTGCTGACCTCATCTCTTGGCTGACTGTGGGTTGACAGTAAGTGGGATCTCCAACCTCATCATCATCACCCTGTGCGTTATCACACCCGTCGTCCTCAGAGCCAACCTGTTTCTGCCCTGACAAAAAACTAAAGTTGTCGCTCCAATCAGGTATTTGAGTCTTATCATCGTCTTCCTCATTGTCTCCACCAACAGGAGTTACAGTTTGGGAATGAGGGTCTACATTATGGTCAGAACCTTCTGCGTCTGGTCCTGGATCCGACTCATAAAGATTCTGGGCATCAGTGCAGATCATTTCCTCGTCTGGATTCACAGAAGCGCTGGAGTCGACCTCTGATTCCCAGGCTATAGTATGAGTAAACAGCTCTGCAGACTCAACCATCTGTTCTACCTCATACTCAGACGGGCAGCTGGAGATTTGGGAGCTGTGAGGAAGCAAGTGCGATTGGGGTGACACCTTTGAGGACTGGAGTATTTGTGATGTTGAAGTTGATGTGGAGGAGAGCCCACTTAAAGGAGCACTTGATATCCGTTGAAGCACCTGCTGTTTTTGTGCCTCATCTGGAATTTGTAGCGATTGGCGTGGCCGTAAGAAAGGGATCTTATCACATTGTCCGCTAAAAGAAGTAGACATTTTAATTTGGCTGGAAGATGGTCTTTCTTCTGCAGATGTTACTGTTGCTTTAACACCTGCCCCACGGACACAACCTTTTTTCCCCTTCCCAACACGCCTATTCCCCTTTCCACCAGCAGCAGGCCTTTTTCCACTCATTTTGGTGGTTAACTAATTCACAACTCTGGAGTTGTTTGCACAAAAAAACAATGGATGGGAACCTAGCAGAGCTGAGTGGCCAAACTGTGGTATTAGGCCAAAACTATTGGCTGGGTTAGATGCAGAAAAAAATTATATTCAATTTGCAACCTGATGGAGGTCAGTATAGATGGACTAATAGAACAAGTCCCACACACAGCTAGAAGCCCAAATATTTTTTCAGAGGTAGATGCAGAAAAATTTTTTATTCAGTTTGCAACCTGATGGAGGTCTGTATAGATGGATTAATAGAACAAGTCCCACACACAGCTACAAGCCCAATATTTTTTCAGAGGTAGATGCAGAAAAAAAATATATTCAGTTTGCAACCTGATGGAGGTCAGTATAGATGGACTAATAGAGAAAGTCCCACACACTGCTAGAAGGCCAAATATTTTTTCAGAGCTAGATGCAGACAAAAATTTATTTTGAATTTGCAACCTGATGGAGGTCAGTATAGGTGGACTAATAGAACAAGTCCCACACACTGCTAGAAGGCCAAATATTTTTTCAGAGCTAGATGCAGAAAAAAATTATATTCAGTTTGCAACCTGATGGAGGTCTGTATAGATGGATTAATAGAACAAGTCCCACACACAGCTAGAAGCCCAAATATTTTTTCAGAGGCAGATGCAGATAAAAATTATTTTTAATTTTCAACCTGATGGAGGTCAGTATATATCGACTAATAGAGAAAGTCCCACAAACTGCTAGAAGGCCAAATATTTTTTCAGAGCTAGATGCAGATAAAAATTATTTTTAATTTGCAACCTGATGGAGGTCAGTATAGATGGACTAATAGAGAAAGTCCCACACACTGCTAGAAGGCCAAATATTTTTTCAGAGCTAGATGCAGATAAAAATTATATTCAATTTGCAACCTGATGGAGGTCAGTATAGATGGACTAATAGAACAAGTCCCACACACAGCTAGAAGCCCAAATATTTTTTCAGAGGTACTGTAGATGCAGATAAAAATTATTTTTAATTTGCAACCTGATGGAGGTCAGTATAGAGGGACTAATACAACAAGTCCCACACACAGCTAGAAGCCCAATATTTTTTCAGAGGTAGATGCAGAAAAAAATATATTCAGTTTGCAACCTGATGGAGGTCAGTATAGATGGAGTAATAGAACAAGTCCCACACACAGCTAGAAGCCCAAATATTTTTTCAGAGGTAGATGCAGATAAAAATTATTTTTAATTTGCAACCTGATGGAGGTCAGTATAGATGGACTAATAGAGAAAGTCCCACAGACTGCTAGAAGGCCAAATATTTTTTCAGAGCTAGATGCAGATAAAAATTATATTCAATTTGCAACCTGATGGAGGTCAGTATAGATGGACTAATAGAGAAAGTCCCACACACTGCTAGAAGGCCAAATATTTTTTCAGAGCTAGATGCAGAATAAAATTATATTCAGTTTGCAACCTGATGGAGGTCAGTATAGATGGACTAATAGAGAAAGTCCCACACACTGCTAGAAGGCCACATATTTTTTCAGAGGTAGATGCAGAAAAAAATAAATTCAGTTTGCAACCTGATGGAGGTCTGTATAGATGGATTAATAGAACAAGTCCCACACACAGCTAGAAGCCCAATATTTTTTCAGAGGTAGATGCAGAAAAAAATATATTCAGTTTGCAATCTGATGGAGGTCAGTATAGATGGACTAATACAACAAGTCCCACACACAGCAAGAAGCCCAATATTTTTTCAGAGGTAGATGCAGAAAAAAATATATTCAGTTTGCAACCTGATGGAGGTCTGTATAGATGGATTAATAGAACAAGTCCCACACACAGCTAGAAGCCCAATATTTTTTCAGAGGTAGATGCAGAAAAAAATATATTCAGTTTGCAACCTGATGGAGGTCAGTATAGATGGACTAATACAACAAGTCCCACACACAGCTAGAAGCCCAATATTTTTTCAGAGGTAGATGCAGAAAAAAATATATTCAGTTTGCAACCTGATGGAGGTCTGTATAGATGGATTAATAGAACAAGTCCCACACACAGCTAGAAGCCCAATATTTTTTCAGAGGTAGATGCAGAAAAAAATATATTCAGTTTGCAACCTGATGGAGGTCAGTATAGATGGACTAATACAACAAGTCCCACACACAGCTAGAAGCCCAATATTTTTTCAGAGCTAGATGCAGAAAAAAATTATATTCAATTTGCAACCTGATGGAGGTCAGTATAGATGGACTAATAGAATGATGCTATGCCCAAAAGATTTTACTTCACTAGGTGCATTAAAAAAATTGGTATTCTATACACAGGTGGTATATCTTGCAACACAGATAGGCTACTCCACTGACTAACACACTCTGCAATAGGCCAAAAAGGATTAGCTTTGCTAGATTCAGCCAAATGCTGTGACAAAAACTTGCACAGCACTGGCACAGACCTGCCTGGCAAAAACTGATAGGAACTGATGTAACCTAGTCCTGAAAAGGACTCCAATTACAATTAGTCTTTACTCCCACAATCTATCTATTTAAGAGCACAGACCTGCCTGATAAAAGTCGTAGGAAATGCTGTAACTTAGTCCTTAAAAGGACTGCAATCACAACTATTCCCTACTCCCAAGCTATCTGTAGATTTGTGCGAAAATTGGCTTGAAATTAACAAGGTATAGCGCACACAGCAACAGCGGTGCCGTCTAACACGCAGCTGCAGCAGTGAGAAAATGGTGGCGACGGGGAAAATGGCTTGGTCTTATAGGGCAAGGACATGTGACATACACTGCCAATGACACATGCCCTTGCTTGTGTGAAAAAAAGCACTTCGCTCCGTGTGTGCGCTGCTGATAGGCTGACAGATTGCACCTCCCCACTGTAAATACGGGAAAGAGAAAAAAAAAATGGAGATCTTCATTGTTCCTGCAGAGATCCATCCCCTGCCCCTCCCCCCACCCCGCTGTACACTCAAACTGCGTATTAACATTAATTTTCATCATTACTGAGAAAAAATCCAGTTATGATTTTGGTGCACGAACAGTTATCAAACATAACCTCGAACAGCCGAATTTTTCTCAAATTGTTTGTGTTCGCCGAACGGCTCGAACACCGCCCAAAACAGCTCGAATTTGAGATTGGCGAACAGTTCGAGTAGAACAACGCTCATCTCTAGTGGAGGCAGCTCTAAGCTTTTTAATTTAAATTGTCTCTCTAATTTGAATGAATACACTTTAAATCCATTTTCAAGGATCTATTGGAGGGCAAGTCTCATGCCAGCAGCCGCGTAATTCCAGCTCCAGTAGCGTCCACTAAAGCTGCTGCAGTTAAAAAGCTTTTATAAGGATCGAGCTCGGCTGTCCACCGCAAGGCATCCTACTGCCAGTCCCAGCCCCTATGCCTTGGGTTGCCTCCTGATGCTCTTCACTGAGTATCCCGTGGTCCCGAAGCATTTCCTTTGAAAAAATTAAGTGTCCAAACTACAGGTGGTCTAGCTTGCTTAACAGCCGGGATAATCCGCTGACTAGCAGACACTGCTACTAGGCACAAAGTATTTCCTGGGCTAGATGCAGTTAAAGATTTGTAATTAGATACTCTCGTTGGATGCTGAGAAAGCATTCCATAGAGTCTCCTGGCACGCCATATATGATTCTCTTAAAAAGCTTGGGGTAGGGGTCTAGGGGACCCTTTTATAGCCAAAATCACGGCCCTGTATCACAATACGTCACCTAGGCTGAAGATAAATGGAACTGTAGCACCCTGAGGGCTCGGTTGCTACAGAGGTATTGCACCTCACCCAGAGGTGTGATATCTCACTCTCAGGTAAGGATGGAGTGTGGATCAGGACCCGACACCTGCATGCAATACACCACATTGCCGTGGGGCAGGGCGACCAATATGCCTCTGAGATGGGCACGACAGTCCCTGTCCCTGGCTGGAGTGGGGGGAGGGAACACTGAGGAAGGGGAACCCTGTAGTGCAGGAGCAGGGAGGAAGCAGTTCCTGGGTGCATTGAGAAGGGAGTATAAAAGGTGGGCACCATCTTAGTTCAGTGCAGAGAAGTCTGAGCAGAAGTGGCAGGGAGCAGGGGCTCTGCATGAGCTCTGCTCCGGAGGCGGGCCTAGTAACAGAGGCCCAGGCCTGGAAGAGGGAGAAGGAAGGAAGAGGAGCGGAGAAGGCTCCAGGAACGAGGAACGAAGGGATCCCAGGGGTGCGGACGGGCGAGTCGCCACCGCACGCCCGAATCCACCTGCGTGGAGGGGTCAGGCCAAAGGGGGAGAACGGTCCTCGAAACTAGTGGAGGCAGGAAACGACCCTCAGCTAGAAACAGGAGGCTGTGACATTTTATGTGGCGCAGCCCCTCGCTACACCCGCTAAGAAGGCACCACATAGGGTCAGGGAAACTGGCGCCAAGTTTACCAAGAGGAGGCCCGAGGCAGCCGGACAGAAGGGTTGGTAAGAAAGGCCAGACAAAGGACACACAAAGGGGGTCCTGTGAAGCGCTCCAAAGTTATCTGGGAGTTGTCTGAGCCCCTCCCCTGGTGAGCACAGTACGACGTGGGCAGCCGTTACCTGCAGACGTGGTCTGGATAATAAGAACTGTGAGTAAAGGCCCTGGACTGCATCACTGACTCCGTGTCGTTACTGCTGCTGCCCTGCACCATCACCCCCATCCTCCGCATACACTGCCCTGAGGCTATACTCCTCCCGTGGGGAGTTATGCTACGCTCTGCTGCACCCACAACACCAGCCTCAGCGGTCTGCCCTGGAGCGGCGGTTCACTCTGACCGCAATCCACGGGTGGCGTAGTCGGACATTTAAACATCAAAACCACATAAATAGTTCCGCCACTGGTCTGACCGCCCTGAGCTACGGAACCGGGTCGCCACCACGGAGACTACAACCACCAGCATCCACCAAAAAGGGTCCGGCTCCGGGTGTCCCAAGGCCCAGGGGGTGCATCAGAACATTTTCATCACCTTTCACAATCACCAATGGGACAAGGCAGGGATGTCCTCTGTCCCCTCTCTTATACATCCTAGTGACGGAGCACCTGCTCTCATCAATTCGCCATAACCCCAATATTAGGTGGATTGAGGTGGGAGGCACCGAGTACAAGTGCTCTCTATTTGCTGATGATGTCCTAGTATATATCACTCAATCACATATATCCATCCATGCTGTTATGGCTGAAATAGATCACTTTGTTACATGGTCAAATTTTAAAATCAATGCAGCGAAGTCTGAGGCCCTCGATGTCTCCCTCCCCAAATCCATATAGGATTCCATCCAGTCCAACTTTCCCTTTGCCTGGCCCTCACAGGGTATCAAATACTTAGGAATTCCTATTCATAGAGGCCTCTCCCATCTATGTTATCTTAATTTTGGGCCCTTTATTGAACAACTCCATACAGACCACGGTTGGCAAGTTAGAACTGTAAGATTCACTACGTGAACCACTGGTGTTTTGTGGAAAAGCACATGTACACTGTGTTCCAAATTATTATGCAAAAAGTGTTTAGGAGTGATAAGGGAAGAATTTGTTTGTTTGTCAGTTAAACTCATTGATGGTGATGTGTGTCAGGGCTCTTTATACCACTGTAAGTAATTGCAGACACCTGTGCTAATTAGTTTGGCAGGTGTGTCCAATGAAAGGCAAGACTACTTAAGAAGGCTGTCTCACATTATTAAGCAGCCTACATTTTCTGCCAAAATGGGAAAGAAAAAGGATGTGTCGGCTGCTGAGAAGCAACAAATTGTGGAGTGTTTAGGTAAAGGCATGACTACAATCAACATTGTGCGATGATCAGGATGAAGTGTCTTGGCAATCAAGAAGTATGTAGCTGATTCACAGTACACACGTGTGCGTGCTGATAAGGGCAAATTGAGTACTCTTTCCTACAGGCAATTACGTCAGGTTAAAAGAGCAGCGGCAAAAAAGCCTTGTCATAGCAGCAGACAAGTTTTTGAAGCTGCTGGTGCCTCCAACGTCCCCCGAACAACAAGATGCAGGGTCCTTCAGAGGTTTGCAGCTGTGCATACGCCATCCTGTCGACCTCCTCTATCCACTTCACACAAGCAGAAACGGCTCCAGTGGGCTAAACATTACATGAAGACTGATTTCAAAACTGTTTTGTTCACGGATGAGTGCCGTGCAGCGCTTGATGGTCCAGATGGATGGAGTGGAGGTTGGCTGGTTGATGGACACCCCACGCAAACACGGCTACAGCGCCAACAAGGAGGAGGTGGAGTAAAGTTTTGGGCTGGAATCATGGGGAGAGAGATTGTCGGCCCCTTTAGGATCCCTGAAGGCGCTAAAGATGAACTCCATAATGTATGTGGATTTTCTCAAACAGCACTTCCTGCCATGGTTCAAGAAGAAGAACCGTGTATTTCACAGCAAGATCATTTTTTTGCATGATAATGCACCATCTCATGCTGCACATAAAACATCTGCATCTCTGGCTGATATGGGCATAAAAGGGGACAAACTTATGGTGTGACCCCCATGCTCCCCTGACCTCTACCCCATTCAGAACCTCTGGAGCATCATCAAAAGGAGTGTCTATGATGGCGGGAGGCAGTTCACATCTAAGCAACAGCTCTGGGAGGGTATTCTGTCCTCATGCAAAACAATTGAAGCAGAAACCATCCAAAACCTGACAAATTCAATGGACGAGAGAGTTCAGAAGCTCCTTTCGAACAAGGGGTCCTATGTGAAAATGTAACATCAACTAGAATAAAGTTTTGAGTTGAAAACTGTTTGATTTCAGTTTCTAATAACCTGCTAATGCTTATAATTTCAAAAATGACAATTTTTTGGTCTTTATTAAAATGAAAAGGTTGATCGAAAAGTTTGTGGGATATAAGAGTGTGGCAACCCAGTAGTCATGATTACTTCGAATTCTGACAATATGAGGGTCATGTTGCAGGTAGTGCAGCAAGAAGGCACTTATGTGTCTTGCGCATCTCGGAGCCCCAAAATTATTTTCCGGGCTAGATGCAGCTAAAAATTATTATTAATTTTAAATCTGGTGGAGCTTAGTATAGATGGCCTAATAGGATCAGTGCTGCACACTGCTACAAAGCCCAAATTATTTTCCAGCCAAGATACAGATAAACATGATTAGTAATTTTAAATCTGGTGGAGCTTATTATAGATGGCCCAATAGAATCAGTGCTGCACACTGCTACAAAGCCCAAATTATTTTCCAGCCAAGATACAGATAAACATGATTAGTAATTTGAAAGCTTAAAACGGTTGGTAGGGTGATTTTAACCAATCATCAAGCTTTTACTCTCCCCAGGATGACACAGGGGTAGAAAAGTCGTTTCGGATCCATGATTTGTTCATCTTTATGAACGTGAGTCTGTCTACATTATCAGTGGAGAGCCACGTGCGCTTATCTGTCAGCACACCACCAGCAGCGCTGAACACTCGTTCAGACAGAACGCTGGCTGCGGGGCATGACAAGATCTCCAAGGCGTAAGTGGCTAGCTCCGGCCATTTATCCAGATTGGAAGCCCAAAAAGAGCAAGGGTCCAGTGACACAGTCATGGCTTCAATGTTTACTTGGAGATACTCCTGTACCATCGTCTCTAGGCGTTGACTATGTGTCAGACTTCTTGTCTCCTGTGGCCTTGCAAAGGATGGGCTGAAAAAGTGGTGAAATGATTCCGCAAAATTGATGTTACCAGCAGATACTGTGGTTCTGTTACGGTTTGAGTGCTGAACACTTGACGGTCCCACGGTTGGCAAGTTGGAACTGTGAGATTCACTACGTGCACCACTGGTGTTTTGTGGAAAAGCACATGTAAGATTCTGCAACAGTCTCTGCTGATACTCCTGCATGCGTGCATCCCTTTCTATGGCAGGAATAATTTTGGCAAATTTACTTTTGTACCGGGGATCTAACAGTGTGGCAACCCAGTAGTCAGGATTATTTCTAATTCTCACAATTCGAGGGTCATGTTGCAGGTAGTGCAGCAAGAAGGCACTCATGTGTGTTGCGCATCCAGGAGCACCAAGTTCCTGTTGTGTTGGTGGCGAGGTAACAATCATGCTTCCTTCCTCTGTCCTCTCCCCCCAACCTCGCACAACAGAAATGTGATCAAGGTCTCCCTCATCTGATGAGTCTTCCATCAGTTCGTCCTCCACTTCTTCCTGGGCTCCTGCACCTTCCTCACTAGTTTGGCTGCTACCATGCACCCTGGTAAAACCATCTCCCCCACCCTCACATGCCTGCCGCCTTGGTGCTGCCGACCGTCTGGACCTTGCAGATGTTAGCCCTTCCGCATACAACTCCTCCTCCTCTACTTCCTCCACCTCCTCTTGTGCCACCACCTGACTCCGAATTCTGTTTAACATGTGCTCCAGCATGTAAATCACCGGAATAGTCATGCTGATAATGGCATCGTCAGTAGAGATGAGCGTTGTTCTACTCGAACTGTTCGCCAATCTCAAATTCGAGCTGTTTTGGGCGGTGTTCGAGCCGGTCGGCGAACACGAACAATTTGAGAAAAATTCGGCTGTTCGAGGGTATGTTCGATAACTGTTCGTGCACCAAAATTATAACTGGATTTTTTCTCAGTAATGATGAAAATTAATGTTAATACGCAGTTTGAGTGTACAGCGGGGCGGGGGGAGGGGCAGGGGATGGATCTCTGCAGGAACAATGAAGATCTCCATTTTTTTTTCTCTTTCCAGCATTTGCAGTGGGGAGGTGCAATCTGTCAGCCTATCAGCAGCACACACACGGAGCGAAGTGCTTTTTTTCACACAAGCAAGGGCATGTGTGATTGGCAGTGTATGTCACATGTCCTTGCCCTATAAGACCAAGCCATTTTCCCCGTCGCCACCATTTTCTCACTGCTGCAGCTGCGTGTTAGACGGCACCGCTGTTGCTGTGTGCGCTATACCTTGTTAATTTCAAGCCAATTTTCGCACAAATATACAGATAGCTTGGGAGTAGGGAATAGTTGTGATTGCAGTCCTTTTAAGGACTAGGTTACAGCATTTCCTACGACTTTTATCAAGCAGGTCAGTGCTCTTAAATAGATAGATTGTGGGAGTAAATACTAATTGTAATTGGAGTCCTTTTCAGGACTAGGTTACATCAGTTCCTATCAGTTTTTGCCAGGCAGGTCTGTGCCAGTGCTGTGCAAGTTTTTTTCACAGCATTTGGCTGAATCTAGCAAAGCTAATCCTTTTTGGCCTATTGCAGAGTGTGTTAGTCAGTGGAGTAGCCTATCTGTGTTGCAAGATATACCACCTGTGTATAGAATACCAATTTTTTTACTGCACCTAGTGAAGTAAAATCTTTTGGGCATAGCATCATTCTATTAGTCAATCTATACTGACCTCCATCAGGTTGCAAACTGAATATAATTTTTTTCTGCATCTAGCTCTGAAAAAATATTTGGGCTTCTAGCAGTGTGTGGGACTTGGTCTATTAGTCCATCTATACTGACCTCCATCAGGTTGCAAATTAAAAATAATTTTTTTCTTCATTTAGCTCTGAAAAAATATGTGGGCTTCTAGCAGTGTGTGGGACTTGTTCTATTAGTCCTTCTATACTGACCTCCAGCAGGTTGCAAATTGAATATATTTTTTTTCTGCATCTAGCTCTGAAAAAATATTTGGGCTTCTAGCGGTGTGTGGAACTTGGTCTATTAGTCCATCTATACTGACCTCCATCAGGTTGCAAATTAAAAATAATTTTTTTCTGCATCTAGCTCTGAAAAAATATTTGGGCTTCTAGCAGTGTGTGGGACTTGGTCTATTAGTCCATCTATACTGACCTCCATCAGGTTGCAAATTAAAAATAATTTTTTTCTTCATTTATCTCTGAAAAAATATTTGGGCTTCTAGCAGCGTGTGGGACTTGTTCTATTAGTCCATCTATACTGACCTCCATCAGGTTGCAAATTAAAAATAATTTTTTTCTGCATCTAGCTCTGAAAAAATATTTGGGCTTCTAGCAGTGTGTGGGACTTGGTCTATTAGTCCATCTATACTGACCTCCATCAGGTTGCAAATTAAAAATAATTTTTTTCTTCATTTAGCTCTGAAAAAATATTTGGGCTTCTAGCAGTGTGTGGGACTTGTTCTATTAGTCCTTCTATACTGACCTCCAGCAGGTTGCAAATTGAATATAATTTTTTTCTGCATCTAGCTCTGAAAAAATATTTGGGCTTCTAGCAGTGTGTGGGACTTGGTCTATTAGTCCATCTATACTGACCTCCATCAGGTTGCAAATTGAATAAAAAAATTTTCTGCATCTAGCTCTGAAAAAATATTTGGGCTTCTAGCGGTGTGTGGGACTTGGTCTATTAGTCCATCTATACTGACCTCCATCAGGTTGCAAATTAAAAATAATTTTTTTCTGCATCTAACCCAGCCAATAGTTTTGGCCTAATACCACAGTTTGGCCACTCAGCTCTGCTCGGTTACCATCCATTGTTTTTTTGTGCAAACAACTCCAGAGTTGTGAATTAGTTAACCACCAAAATGAGTGGAAAAAGGCCTGCTGCTGGTGGAAAGGGGAATAAGCGTGTTGGGAAGGGGAAAAAAGGTTGTGTCCGTGGGGTAGGTGCAGAAGAAAGACCATCTTCCAGCCAAACTAAAATGTCTACTTCTTTTAGCGGACAATGTGATAAGATCCCTTTCTTACGGCCACGCCAATCGCTACAAATTCCAGATGAGGCACAAAAACAGCAGGTGCTTCAACGGATATCAAGTGCTCCTTTAAGTGGGCTCTCCTCCACATCAACTTCAACATCACAAATACTCCAGTCCTCAAAGGTGTCACCCAAATCGCACTTGCTTCCTCACAGCTCCCAAATCTCCAGCTGCCCGTCTGAGTATGAGGTAGAACAGATGGTTGAGTCTGCAGAGCTGTTTACTCATACTATAGCCTGGGAATCAGAGGTCGACTCCAGCGCTTCTGTGAATCCAGACGAGGAAATGATCTGCACTGATGCCCAGAATCTTTATGAGTCGGATCCAGGACCAGACGCAGAAGGTTCTGACCATAATGTAGACCCTCATTCCCAAACTGTAACTCCTGTTGGTGGAGACAATGAGGAAGACGATGATAAGACTCAAATACCTGATTGGAGCGACAACTTTAGTTTTTTGTCAGGGCAGGAACAGGTTGGCTCTGAGGACGACGGGTGTGATAACGCACAGGGTGATGATGATGAGGTCGGAGATCCCACTTACTGTCAACCCACAGTCAGCCAAGAGATGAGGTCAGCAGAGGAGGTGGAGGAAGATGCTAGTGACGACGAGGTCAGGTTGCGCCTTCCTGGACAGAGACGTAGTACTGGAAGCACATCAACAACTGCATCCTCAAACACAACTCTGCCTCTCACCACAAGTCGTGGTGGCTCTTCAGGTCGCATGGGTGCTAAGCCTTGCATAGCCTGGGCATTTTTTCAGATCGATAAAGATGACCCAACTCGTGTTATCTGTAACATTTGTCAGCAAAAGCTAAGTAGAGGCCAAAAAATACATAGTTTGAGTACTTCATGCATGAACCGGCACATGGACATGAAGCATAAGTTGCAGTGCGAAGCTCAGTGTGCTACAATGCGGCCTAGCCGGCCGGGCCAATCACCGTCTGCCATATCTTGTGCATCCGCGGCCTCTTCATCCTCTGTGACTGGGGGGACAGCAGTCACACCTGTTTTGGGGCGCAGACCTGCCACCTCTTTACCCGCAACAGCCAGCGTGATTGGCAGGTCATCATTTTCTTTGGAGGTGGTAACACCAGCTGGTGTTGAGCGCTGTCCGACATCGATAGCACCACCTTTGGATCAAGGCAACCTAACATGTCCGCCTGCATCTTCCTCACAGACCGGCAGTTTGCCGGGGACACCCTTATCAACCCCGTCTAAGCACAATAGCCAGCCCTCGGTCCCTCAGATGTGGACAAGTAAAAGACCATTTCCTCCTAGCCATGAGAAAGCTAAGAGGTTGAATTTCACCATCTGCAAGCTCTTGGCTACAGAAATGCTGCCTTTCCGCCTGGTGGACACAGAGGATTTTCGAGACCTTATGTCCGTCGCAGTGCCCCAGTACCAGATGCCCAGTCGGCACTACTTCTCAAAGAAAGGTGTGCCTGCGCTCCACCAGCATGTCGCACACAACATCACTGCTTCTTTGAGAAACTCTGTGTGTGACAGGGTGCATTTCACCACAGACACTTGGACGAGTAGGCATGGACAGGGGCGTTACATGTCGCTGACTGGGCACTGGGTAACTATGGTGACAGCAGGACAAGGGGCTGCTGTCCAAGTCTTGCCGTCCCCACGAGTTGTGCGTCAATCCTCTTTATGTCAAAGTTCCTCCACTGCTTCTGCCTCCTCAACCTCCTCTCGGTCTTCCACCTGCACCCAAAGCCTGTCTGGTCATGCCACAAGCTTTCTAACTGCGCAGAAGGGATCCTGCACACCTCCTTACTATGCTGGCAGTAGGGCTCAACGTCATCAGGCGGTTTTTACATTGAAATGTCTGGGAAATGTGAGTCACACAGCTGAGGAGTTGTGGTCAGCTCTGGAGAACCAATTTCATGAATGGTTGTCTCCACTGGACCTGAAACCAGGGAAGGCCGTGTGCGACAATGCTGCAAACCTGGGTGCGGCCCTTCGCCGGGGCAATGTCACACACGTGCCTTGTATGGCTCACGTGTTGAACCTGGTTGTCCAGCAATTTTTAGCCCACTATCCCTGACTAGATGGCCTTCTGCAGAGGGCACGGTCGCTGTGTGCTCACTTCCGCCGTTCGCATCCCGCAGCTCAGCGACTTACATCTCTACAGAAGTCGTTGGGCCTGCCACTTCACCGGCTAAAATGCGATGTGCCTACCCGGTGGAATTCAACTCTGCACATGTTGCAGCGACTGTGGCAGCACCGACAAGCCCTGGTGCAATACGTTCTGACGTATAGCCTGGGCCAACGAGATTCAGAGGTGGGGCAAATCACGCTGGAGGAGTGGTCTCAGATCAGGGACCTATGCACCCTTCTGCACAGTTTTGAAATGGCGACGAAGATGTTTAGTGCTGACGATGCCATTATCAGCATGACTATTCCGGTGATTTACATGCTGGAGCACATGTTAAACAGAATTCGGAGTCAGGTGGTGGCACAAGAGGAGGTGTAGGAAGTAGAGGAGGAGGAGTTGTATGCGGAAGGGCTAACATCTGCAAGGTCCAGACGGTCGGCAGCACCAAGGCGGCAGGCATGTGAGGGTGGGGGAGATGGTTTTACCAGGGCGCATGGTAGCAGCCAAACTAGTGAGGAAGGTGCAGGAGCCCAGGAAGAAGTGGAGGACGAACTGATGGAAGACTCATCAGATGAGGGAGACCTTGATCACATTTCTGTTGTGCGAGGTTGGGGGGAGAGGACAGAGGAAGGAAGCATGATTGTTACCTCGCCACCAACACAACAGGGACTTGGTGCTCCTGGATGCGCAACACACATGAGTGCCTTCTTGCTGCACTACCTGCAACATGACCCTCGAATTGTGAGAATTAGAAATAATCCTGACTACTGGGTTGCCACACTGTTAGATCCCCGGTACAAAAGTAAATTTGCAGAAATTATTCCTGCCATAGAAAGGGATGCACGCATGCAGGAGTATCAGCAGAGACTGTTGCAGAATCTTACATGTGCTTTTCCACAAAATACCAGTGGTGCACGTAGTGAATCTCACAGTTCCAACTTGCCAACCGTGGGACCGTCAAGTGTTCAGCACTCAAACCGTAACAGAACCACAGTATCTGCTGGTAACATCAATTTTGTGGAATCATTTCACCACTTTTTTAGCCCATCCTTTGCAAGGCCACAGGAGACAAGAAGTCTGACACATAGTCAACGCCTAGAGACGATGGTACAGGAGTATCTCCAAGTAAACATTGAAGCCACGACTGTGTCACTGGACCCTTGCTCTTTTTGGGCTTCCAATCTGCATAAATGGCCGGAGCTAGCCACTTACGCCTTGGAGATCTTGTCATGCCCCGCAGCCAGCGTTCTGTCTGAACGTGTGTTCAGCGCTGCTGGTGGTGTGCTGACAGATAAGCGCACGCGGCTCTCCACTGATAATGTAGACAGACTCACGTTGATAAAGATGAACAAATCATGGATCCGAAACGACTTTTCTACCCCTGTGTCATCCTGGGGAGAGTAAAAGCTTGATGATTGGTTAAAATCACCCTACCAACCGTTTTAAGCTTTCAAATTACTAATCATGTTTATCTGTATCTTGACTGAAAAATAATTTGGGCTTTGTAGCAGTGTGCAGCACTGATCCTATTAGGCCATCTATACTAAAGCTTCACCAGATTTAAAATTAAAAATAATTTTTAGCTGCATCTAGCCCGGAAAATAATTTTGGGGCTCCGAGATGCGCAAGGCACATAAGTGCCTTCTTGCTGCACTACCTGCAGCATGACCCTCATATTGTCAGAATTCGAAGTAATCATGACTACTGGGTTGCCACACTCTTAGATCCCCCAAACTTTTCGATCAACCTTTTCATTTTAATAAAGACCAAAAAAATGGTCATTTTTGAAATTATAAGCATTAGCAGGTTGTTAGAAACTGAAATCAAACAGTTTTCAACTCAAAACTTTATTCTAGGTGATGTTACATTTTCACATAGGACCCCTTGTTCGAAAGGAGCTTCTGAACTCTCTCGTCCATTGAATTTGTCAGGTTTTGGATGGTTTCTGCTTCAATTGTTTTGCATGAGGACAGAATACCCTCCCAGAGCTGTTGCTTAGATGTGAACTGCCTCCCGCCATCATAGACACTCCTTTTAATGATGCTCCAAAGGTTCTGAATGGGGTAGAGGTCAGGGGAGCATGGGGGTCACACCATAAGTTTGTCCCCTTTTATGCCCATATCAGCCAGAGATGCAGATGTTTTATGTGCAGCATGAGATGGTGCATTATCATGCAGAAAAATGATCTTGCTGTGAAATACACGGTTCTTCTTCTTGAACCATGGCAGGAAGTGCTGTTTGAGAAAATCCACATACATTATGGAGTTCATCTTTAGCGCCTTCAGGGATCCTAAAGGGGCCGACAATCTCTCTCCCCATGATTCCAGCCCAAAACATTACTCCACCTCCTCCTTGTTGGCGCTGTAGCCGTGTTTGCGTGGGGTGTCCATCAACCAGCCATCCTCCACTCCATCCATCTGGACCATCGAGCGCTGCACGGCACTCATCCGTGAACAAAACAGTTTTGAAATAAGTCTTCATGTAATGTTTGGCCCACTGGAGCCGTTTCTGCTTGTGTGAAGTGGATAGAGGAGGTCGACAGGATGGCGCATGCACAGCTGCAAACCTCTGAAGGACCCTGCATCTTGTTGTTCGGGGGACGTTGGAGGCACAAGCAGCTTCAAAAACTTGTCTGCTGCTATGACAAGGCTTTTTTGCCGCTGCTCTTTCAACCTGACGTAATTTCCTGTAGGAAAGAGTCCTCAATTTGCCCTTATCAGCACGCACACGTGTGTACTGTGAATCAGCTACATACTTCTTGATTGCCAAGACACTTCATCCTGATCATCGCACAATGTTGATTGTAGTCATGCCTTGACCTAAACACTCCACAATTTGTTGCTTCTCAGCAGCCGACACATCCTTTTTCTTTCCCATTTTGGCAGAAAATGTAGGCTGCTTAATAATGTGAGAGAGCCTTCTTAAGTAGTCTTGCCTTTCATTGGACACACCTGTCAAACTAATTAGCACAGGTGTCTGCAATTGCTTACAGTGATATAAAGAGCCCTGACACACATCACCATCAATGAGTTTAACTGACAAACAAACAAATTCTTCCCTTATCACTCCTAAACACTTTTTGTATAATAATTTGGAACGCAGTGTACATGTGCTTTTCCACAAAACACCAGTGGTTCACGTAGTGAATCTTACAGTTCTAACTTGCCAACCGTGGTCTGTTTGGAGTTGTTCAATAAAGGGCCCAAAATTAAGATAACATAGATGGGAGAGGTCTCTATGAATACGAATTCCTAAGTATTTGATACCCTGTGAGGGCCAGGCAAAGGGAAAGTTGGACTGGATGGAATCCTATATGGATTTGGGGAGGGAGACATCGAGGGCCTCAGACTTCGCTGCATTGATTTTAAAATTTTACCATGTAACAAAGTGATCTATTTCAGCCATAACAGCATGGATGGATATATGTGATTGAGTGATATATACTAGGACATCATCAGCAAATAGAGAGCACTTGTACTCGGTGCCTCCCACCTCAATCCACCTAATATTGGGGTTATGGCGAATTGATGAGAGCAGGTGCACCGTCACTAGGATGTATAAGAGAGGGGACAGAGGACATCACTGCCTTGTCCCATTGGTGATTGTGAAAGGTGATGAAAATGTTCTGACGCACCCCCTGGGCCTTGGGACACCCGGAGCCGGACCCTTTTTGGTGGATGCTGGTGGTTGTAGTCTTCGTGGCGGCGACCCAGTTCCGTGGCTCAGGGCGGTCAAACCAGTGGCGGAACTATTTATGTGGTTTTCATGTTTAAATGTCCGACTACGCCACCCGTGGATTGCGGTCAGAGTGAACCGCCGCTACAGGGCAGACCACAGAGGCTGGTGTTGTGAGTGCAGCAGAGCGTAGCATAACTCCCCACGGGAGGAGTATAGCCTCAGGGCAGTGTATGCGGAGGATGGGGGTGATGGTGCAGGGCAGCAGCAGTAACGACACGGAGTCAGTGATGCAGTTCAGGGCCTTTACTCACAGTTCTTATTATCCAGACCACGTCTGCAGGTAACGGCTGCCCACGTCGTACTGTGCTCACCAGGTGAGGGGCTCAGACAACTCCCAGATAACTTTGGAGCACTTCACAGGACCCCCTTTGTGTGTCCTTTGTCTGGCCTTTCTTACCAACACTTCTGTCCGGCTGCCTCGGGCCTCCTCTTGGTAAACTTGGCGCCAGTTTCCCTGACCCTATGTGGTGCCTTCCTAGCGGGTGTAGCGAGGGGCTGCGCCACATAAAATGTCAGAGCCTCCGGTTTCTAGCTGAGGGTCGTTTCCTGCCTCCACTAGTTCGGGGACCGGTCTCCCCCTTTGGCCTGACCCCTCCACGCAGGTGGAATCGGGCGTGCGGTGGCGACTCGCCCGTCCGCACCCCTGGGATCTAAGATGGTGCCCACCTTTTATACTCCCTTCTCAATGCACCCAGGAACTGCTTCCTCCCTGCTCCTGCACTACAGGGTTCCCCTTCCTCAGTGTTCCCTCCCCCCACTCCAGCCAGGGACAGGGACTGTCGTGCCCATCTCAGGGGCATATTGGTCGCCCTGCCCCACGGCAATGTGGTGTAATGCATGCAGGTGTCGGGTCCTGATCCACACTCCATCCTTATCTGAGAGTGAGATATCACACCTCTGGGTGAGGTGCAATACGTCTGTAGCAACCGAGCCCTCGGTGCTACAGTTCCATTTATCTTCAGCCTAGGTGACGTATTGTGATACAGGGCCGTGATTTTGGCTATAAAAGGGTCCCCTAGACCCCTACCCCAAGCTTTTTAAGAGAATCATATATGGCGTGCCAGGAGACTCTATGGAATGCTTTCTCAGCATCCAACGAGAGTATCTACTTACAAATTTTTAACTGCATCTAGCCCAGGAAATACTTTGTGCCTAGTAGCAGTGTCTGCTAGTCAGCGGATTATCCCGGCTGTTAAGCAAGCTACACCACCTGTAGTTTGGACACTTAATTTTTTCAAAGGAAATGCTTCGGGACCACGGGATACTCAGTGAAGAGCATCAGAAGGCACCCCAAGGCATAGGGGCTGGGACTGGCACTAGGATGCCTTGCGGTGGACAGCCGAGCTCGATCCTTATAAAAGCTTTTTAACTGCAGCAGCTTTAGTGGACGCTACTGGAGCTGGAATTAGGCGGCTGCTGGCATGAGACTTGCCCTCCAATAGATCCTTGTAAATGGATTTAAAGTGTATTCATTCAAATTAGAGGGACAATTTAAATTAAAAAGCTTAGAGCTGCCTCCACCACAGGGGGGCTCTCTCGACCCACCAGCGGACAGGCACCAGAATTGGGAGAGGGGGGCTGGCCGTCAGGGTTCACCGCGGCTCTGGCACAAACCCGGCGACACGGAGGTGGCACGGGCAGGAGCGGACTGGCCGTGTCGGCTTCTCACTTTTTGGATTTTAGAAGGGCATGACATGCCTATATCTGTGTCTCCCCCTCCTTTTACTCCTCCACCTCTTTTCTTTTCGCATGACTATATGTACTTGTCACTTTTCCATGTGTTAGTTGTGTCTTCTGAGCAGTTTGTCAGCTTTTGGACACCTTTGAAGGTGTTTTCTATGTGTTTCTATGTGTTTTTGTTTGCCTGCCATTGGTTTTAATGGTGTTCGAAGGTGTTCGACGAACAGTTCGACGAACAGTTCGGCGAACACACGGGTGTTCGACGAACCGAACCGAACTCGAACACTACGGGGGTGGCTCAACACTAATCGTCAGCACTAAACATCTTCGTCGCCATTTCAAAACTGTGCAGAACGGTGCATAGGTCCCTGATCTGAGACCACTCCTCCAGCGTGATTTGCCCCACCACTGGATCTCGTTGGCCCAGGCTATACGTCAGAACGTATTGCACCAGGGCTTGTCGGTGCTGCCACAGTCGCTGCAACATGTGCAGAGTTGAATTCCACCGGGTAGGCACATCGCATTTTAGCCGGTGAAGTGGCAGGCCCAACGACTTCTGTAGAGATGTAAGTCACTGAGCTGCGGGATGCGAACGGCGGAAGTGAGCACACAGCGACCGTGCCCTCTGCAGAAGGCCATCTAGTCTGGGATAGTGGGCTAAAAATTGCTGGACAACCAGGTTCAACACGTGAGCCATACAATGCACCTGTGTGACATTGCCCCGGCGAAGGGCCGCACCCAGGTTTGCAGCATTGTCGCACACGGCCTTCCCTGGTTTCAGGTCCAGTGGAGACAACCATTCATGAAATTGGTTCTCCAGAGCTGACCACAACTCCTCAGCTGTGTGACTCACATTTCCCAGACATTTCAAAGTAAAAACCACCTGATGACGTTGAGCCCTACTGCCAGCATAGTAAGGAGGTGTGCAGGATCCCTTCTGCGCAGTTAGAAAGCTTGTGGCATGACCAGACAGGCTTTGGGTGCAGGTGGAAGACCGAGAGGAGGATGAGGAGGCAGAAGCATTGGAGGAACTTTGACATAAAGAGGATTGACGCACAACTCGTGGGGACGGCAAGACTTGGACAGCAGCCCCTTGTCCTGCTGTGACCATAGTTACCCAGTGCCCAGTCAGCGACATGTAACGCCCCTGTCCATGCCTACTCGTCCAAGTGTCTGTGGTGAAATGCACCCTGTCACACACAGAGTTTCTCAAAGAAGCGGTGATGTTGTGTGCGACATGCTGGTGGAGCGCAGGCACACCTTTCTTTGAGAAGTAGTGCCGACTGGGCATCTGGTACTGGGGCACTGCGACGGACATAAGGTCTCGAAAATCCTCTGTGTCCACCAGGCGGAAAGGCAGAATTTCTGTAGCCAAGAGCTTGCAGATGGTGAAATTCAACCTCTTAGCTTTCTCATGGCTAGGAGGAAATGGTCTTTTACTTGTCCACATCTGAGGGATCGAGGACTGTCTATTGTGCTTAGACGGGGTTGATAAGGGTGTCCCCGGCAAACTGCCGGTCTGTGAGGAAGATGCAGGCGGACATGTTAGGTTGCCTTGATCCAAAGGTGGTGCTATCGATGTCGGACAGTGCTCAACACCAGCTGGTGTTACCACCTCCAAAGAAAATGATGACCTGCCAATCACGCTGGCTGTTGCGGGTAAAAAGGTGGCAGGTCTGCGCCCCAAAACAGGTGTGACTGCTGTCCCCCCAGTCACAGAGGATGAAGAGGCCGCGGATGCACAAGATATGGGAGACGGTGGTTGGCCCGGCCGGCTAGGCCGCATTGTAGCACACTGAGCTTCCCACTGCAACTTATGCTTCATGTCCATGTGCCGGTTCATGCATGAAGTACTCAAACTATGTATTTTTTGGCCTCTACTTAGCTTTTGCTGACAAATGTTACAGATAACACGAATTGGGTCATCTTTATCGTTCTGAAAAAATGCCCAGGCTATGCAAGGCTTAGCACCCATGCGACCTGAAGAGCCACCACGACTTGTGGTGAGAGGCAGAGTTGTGTTTGAGGATGCAGTTGTTGACGTGCTTCCAGTACTACGTCTCTGTCCAGGAAGGTGCAGCCTGACCTCGTCGTCACTAGCATCTTCCTCCACCTCCTCTGCTGACCTCATCTCTTGGCTGACTGTGGGTTGACAGTAAGTGGGATCTCCAACCTCATCATCATCACCCTGTGCGTTATCACACCCGTCGTCCTCAGAGCCAACCTGTTCCTGCCCTGACAAAAAACTAAAGTTGTCGCTCCAATCAGGTATTTGAGTCTCATCATCGTCTTCCTCATTGTCTCCACCAACAGGAGTTACAGTTTGGGAATGAGGGTCTACATTATGGTCAGAACCTTCTGCGTCTGGTCCTGGATCCGACTCATAAAGATTCTGGGCATCAGTGCAGATCATTTCCTCGTCTGGATTCACAGAAGCGCTGGAGTCGACCTCTGATTCCCAGGCTATAGTATTTGTAAACAGCTCTGCAGACTCAACCATCTGTTCTACCTCATACTCAGACGGGCAGCTGGAGATTTGGGAGCTGTGAGGAAGCAAGTGCGATTGGGGTGACACCTTTGAGGACTGGAGTATTTGTGATGTTGAAGTTGATGTGGAGGAGAGCCCACTTAAAGGAGCACTTGATATCCGTTGAAGCACCTGCTGTTTTTGTGCCTCATCTGGAATTTGTAGCGATTGCCGTGGCCGTAAGAAAGGGATCTTATCACATTGTCCGCTAAAAGAAGTAGACATTTTAATTTGGCTGGAAGATGGTCTTTCTTCTGCAGATGTTACTGTTGCTTTAACACCTACCCCACGGACACAACCTTTTTTCCCCTTCCCAACATGCCTATTCCCCTTTCCACCAGCAGCAGGCCTTTTTCCACTCATTTTGGTGGTTAACTAATTCACAACTCTGGAGTTGTTTGCACAAAAAAACAATGGATGGGAACCGAGCAGAGCTGAGTGGCCAAACTGTGGTATTAGGCCAAAACTATTGGCTGGGTTAGATGCAGAAAAAAATTATATTCGATTTGCAACCTGATGGAGGTCAGTATAGATGGACTAATAGAAAAAGTCCCACACACAGCTAGAAGCCCAAATATTTTTTCAGAGGTAGATGCAGAAAAAAAATATATTCAGTTTGCAACCTGATGGAGGTCAGTATAGATGGACTAATAGAGAAAGTCCCACACACTACTAGAAGGCCAAATATTTTTTCAGAGCTAGATGCAGAAAAAAATTATATTCAGTTTGCAACCTGATGGAGGTCAGCATAGATGGACTAATAGAACAAGTCCCACACACAGCTAGAAGCCCAAATATTTTTTCAGAGGTAGATGCAGATAAAAATTATTTTTAATTTGCAACCTGATGGAGGTCAGTATAGATGGACTAATAGAGAAAGTCCCACACACTGCTAGAAGGCCAAATATTTTTTCAGAGCTAGATGCAGATAAAAATTATTTTTAATTTGCAACCTGATGGAGGTCAGTATAGATGGACTAATAGAGAAAGTCCCACACACTGCTAGAAGGCCAAATATTTTTTCAGAGCTAGATGCAGAAATAAATTATATTCAGTTTGCAACCTGATGGAGGTCTGTATAGATGTATTAATAGAACAAGTCCCACACAAAGCTAGAAGCCCAATATTGTTTCAGAGGTAGATGCAGAAAAAAAATATATTCAGTTTGTAACCTGATGGAGGTCTGTATAGATGGATTAATAGAACAAGTCCCACACACAGCTAGAAGCCCAATTTTTTTTCAGAGGCAGATGCAGAAAAAAATATATTCAGTTTGCAACCTGATGGAGGTCAGTATAGATGGACTAATAGAGAAAGTCCCACACACTGCTAGAAGGCCAAATATTTTTTCAGAGCTAGATGCAGAAAAAAATTATTTTTAATTTGCAACCTGATGGAGGTCAGTATAGATGGACTAATAGAGAAAGTCCCACACACTGCTAGATGGCCAAATATTTTTTCAGAGCTAGATGCAGATAAAAATAATTTTTAATTTGCAACCTGATGGAGGTCAGTATAGATGGACTAATAGAGAAAGTCTCACACACTGCTAGAAGGCCAAATATTTTTTCAGCGCTAGATGCAGAAAAAAATTATATTCAGTTTGCAACCTGATGGAGGTCAGTATAGATGGACTAATAGAACAAGTCCCACACACTGCTAGAAGCCCAAATATTTTTTCAGAGCTAGATGCAGAAAAAAATTATATTCAATTTGCAACCTGATGGAGGTCAGTATAGATGGACTAATAGAATGATGCTATGCCCAAAAGATTTTACTTCACTAGGTGCAGTAAATAAATTGGTATTCTATACACAGGTGGTATATCTTGCAACACAGATAGGCTACTCCACTGACTAACACACTCTGCAATAGGCCAAAAAGGATTAGCTTTGCTAGATTCAGCCAAATGCTGTGAAAAAAACTTGCACAGCACTGGCACAGACCTGCCTGGCAAAAACTGATAGGAACTGATGTAACCTAGTCCTGAAAAGGACTGCAATTACAATTAGTCTTTACTCCCACAATCTATCTATTTAAGAGCACAGACCTGCCTGATAAAAGTCGTAGGAAATGCTGTAACCTAGTCCTTAAAAGGACTGCAATCACAACTATTCCCTACTCCCAAGCTATCTGTAGATTTGTGCGAAAATTGGCTTGAAATTAACAAGGTATAGCGCACACAGCAACAGCGGTGCCGTCTAACACGCAGCTGCAGCAGTGAGAAAATGGTGGCGACGGGGAAAATGGCTTGGTCTTATAGGTCAAGGACATGTGACATACACTGCCAATGACACATGCCCTTGCTTGTGTGAAAAACAGCAATTCGCTCCGTGTGTGCGCTGCTGATAGGCTGATAGACTGCACCTCCCCACTGCAAATGAGGGAAAGAGAAAAAAAAATGGAGATCTTCATTATTCCTGCAGAGATCCATCCCTTGCCCCTCCCCCCACCCCGCTGTACACTCAAACTGCGTATTAACATTAATTTTCATCATTACTGAGAAAAAATCCAGTTATGATTTTGGTGCACGAACAGTTATCGAACATAACCTCTAACAGCCGAATTTTTCTCAAATCGTTCATGTTCGCCGAACGGCTCGAACACCGCCCAAAACAGCTCGAATTTGAGATTGGCGAACAGTTCGAGTAGAACAACGCTCATCTCTAGTCCCGTCCCGTGTCACTAAAACTGATTTCTCACATCATATCCCTAACACCATTAACATGACACTCACAATTTGAAGCAACACTACTGTCTACTGCATTTGTGATCGCCTTCTTCGGGGCGCTATGCATAAGCGAATTAGTCCCTCAATCCAAAATTACCACCAGTGGAGGCTTATTATACCAGGACGTAGTCATAGCCAATAATGCAATACGTCTACGCATATGCAAATCGAAAATGGTTCCAGCGGGTAGGGGCACTTGGGTACTTCTACAACCCACAAATGATACACTGAGTTGGGTAACAATAGTAAAAATATATATAACCATCAGATCACAAAGTAATTTCTTCCTATCACATATTGATGGAACACCATTATCAAGATACCAGTTCCAAGCTATATTTAATAAATGCCTAACATCGGCAGGGAACCACCCCAAAGATTTCGGGACACACTCAATCCACATAGGCGCGGCCACGGAAGCAGCAAGAGCAGGACTGTCAGAAACGGAAGTTCAGAGGATAGTGAGATGGTGATCCACGTGTTTGGCGAGATACATAATACCGGACTTGTTATCCTAACGTGGTTTGTTTCTTTTACAGGTGGCGCTAAGCCAACAGTGTGGGTGATAGGCCACTCGTATATATATTGGGCAGAAAAAAGGGCGAAAGTCCGCCCAGGTGGGAGGAAATTAGAGTTTCATAACACATATTTCAACTGGAGAGGTATTAGAGGCCTGAAATGGCCACAGGTACTAATGGAGGTAATCAAGGTAGGGAGAGAGGCAAGATGTCCGGTCATCTTAGTTATACAGGCCGGGGGAAACAACCTAGGTCATCATAACAGCGCATAACTAATGGCAATAATGAAACTTGACACTGAGCGCTTCAGAGAATTTTTCACAAAAGTAACTATAGTATGGTCAGAGATTGTGCCGATAGCGGTATGGCAAGGTGCGCGAGACATCACGGCCATCGAATGGACAAGGCGGGTAATAAATATTCGGATGGCAAAATTTAGAAGAGACAGAGGCAGTGTAGCGATACGACACGACAACTGGACGCGTGGCCTGGAAATAGAAAGGACATGTTGGAGAGTTACACTTGTTGGCCAACTTGCCGGTGTGGAGACACAGGGCATGCTGCAACAAGCTTAATTATTTTAGAAATAAAATACCTTTCTAATGGAATGAGTATAAAGAGTTAATAAAGCTGTGACCATCCAGTTGTAAGAGTTACATTATTGTATTGTCAAGGAAAGGGGGGCGGTAGGGGGGCTGAGCGTCTGGGTTTGGTTGGGGGTCCCCACAGTCTGCCTAGGCTAGATGCAGTTAAAAATTCTTATTAGATACACAGGCGGTGCAGCTTGCTTCACAGCTGGGCTGCTGCGCCCAAAGTATTGCCTAGGCTAAATGCAGTTAAAAATTGTGATTAGATACACAGGCGGTGCAGCTTGCTTCACAGCTGGGCTACTACACCCAAAGTATTGCCTAGGTTAGATGCAGTTAAAAATTCTTATTAGATACACAGGCGGTGTAGCTTTCTTCAGAGCTGGGCTACTATGCTGACTAGCAGACACTGAAGCTTTGGAGCAGACCTCTGAGTAAACAGCTCTTGAGACTCAACTATCTGTGTTACCCCAAGCCATAGTGTATGTAGTCTCTTACGGTTAAAAGGGGGGGGGGGCGACCCAACCCACCTGGAATTGACGATGCCAACGTCACGTAAAACACAGTAAGGGGACTCCAAAAAGAGTCTCCATTTTTTCCAAAATTTGTGGCACAGACACCACTTAAGTGGCATCAATTGCCCCAGAGTTGCTTAAAACGGTTGGTGAGGTGATTTTACAAAATCCTCAAGCTTTTAGTCTCCCCAGGATGACACATGGGTAGAAAAGTCCTTGCGGATCCATGATTTGTTCATCTTTATGAACGTGACTCTGTCTACATTCTCAATGGACAGCCGCGTGCGCTTATCTGTCAGCACACCACCAGCAGCACTGAACACACTTTCAGAGAGAACGCTGGCTGCATGGCATGACAAGATCTCCAAAGCGTGAGTGGTGAGCTCTGGCCATTTTTCCAGATTGGAAGCCCAAAATGACCAAGGGTCCAGTGACACAGTCATGGCTTCGATGTTCACTTGGAAATACTCCTGTACCATCCTCTCTAGTCGTTGACTATGTGTCAGACTTCTTGTCTCCTGTGGCCTTGCAAAGGATGGTCAAAAAAAGTGGTGAAACGATTCCACAAAATTGCTGTTACCAGCAGATACTGTGTTACTGTTACGGTTTGAGTGATGAAGACTCGACAGTCCCACGGTTGGCAAGTTAGAACTGTGAGATTCACTACGTGCACCACTGGTGTTTTGTGGAAAAGCACATGTAAGATTCTGCAGCAGCCTCTGTTGATACTCCTGCATGCTTGAATCCCTTTCTATGGCAGGAATTATTTTGGCAAATTTACTTTTGTACCGGGGATCTAAGACTGTGGCAATCCAGTAGTCGGGATTACTTCGAATTCTGACAATCCGAGGGTCATGTTGCAGGTAGTGCCCATCGCCAGTTCGTCCTTCACTTCTTCCTCGGCTCCTGCACCTTCCTCAACAGTTTGGCTGCTACCATGCACCCTGGTTAATCCCTCTCCCCCACCCTCCCATGCCTGCCGCCTTGTGCTGCCGACCGTCTCGACCTTGGAGATGTTATCTATTCTGCATTCGACTCCTCCTCTACTTCCTCCACCTCCTCTTGTCCCACCACCTGACTCCGAATTCTGCTTAACGTGTGCTCCAGCATGTAAATCACCAGAATAGTCATGCAGATAATGGCATCGTCAGCACTAAACATCTTCGTCACCATTTCAAAACTGTGCAGAAGGGTGCATAGGTCCCTGATCTGAGACCACTCCTGCAGCGTGATTTGCCCCACTTCTGGATCTCGTTGGCCCAGGCTATATGTCAGAACATATTGCACCAGGGCTTGTCAGTGCTTCCAGAGTCGCTGCAACATGTGCAGAGTTGAATTCCACCATGTCGGCACATCGCATTTCAGCCGGTGAACTGGCAGGCCCAACGACTTCTGTAGAGATGTAAGTCGTTGAGCTGCGGGATGCGAACGGCGGAAGTGAGCACACAGCGACCCTGCCCTCTGCAGAAGGCCATCTAGTCCGGGATAGTGGGCTAAAAATTGCTGGACAACCAGGTTCAACACGTGAGCCATACAAGGCACGTGTGTGACATTGCCCCGGCGAAGGGCCGCACCCAGGTTTGCAGCATTGTCGCACACGGCTTTCCCTGGTTGTAGGTCCAGTGGAGACAACCATTCATGAAACTGGGTCTACAGAGCTGACCACAACTCCTCAGCTGTGTGACTCACATTTCCCAGACATTTAAAAGTAAACACCGCCTGATGCCGTTGAGCCCTGCTGCCAGCATAGTAAGGAGATGTGCAGGATTCCTTCTGCGCAGTTAGAAAGTGGGTGGCATTACCAGACAGGCTTTGGGTGCAGGTGGAGGACCGAGAGGAGGTTGAGGAGGCAGAAGCAGTGGAGGAACTTCTAGATAAAGAGGATTGACGCACAATTCGTGGGGACGGCAAGACTTGGACAGCAGCCCCTTGTCCTGCTGTGACCATAGTTACCCAGTGCTCAGTCAGCGACATGTAACGCCCCTGTCCATGCCTACTCGTCCAAGTGTCTGTGGTGAAATGCACCCTGTCACACACAGAGTTTCTCAAAGAAGCGGTGATGTTGTGTGCGACATGCTGGTGTAGCGCAGGCACACCTTTCTTTGAGAAGTAGTGCCGACTGGGCATCTGGTACTGGGGCACTGCGACGGACATAAGGTCTCGAAAATCCTCTGTGTCCACCAGGCCGAAAGGCAGCATTTCTGTAGCCAACAGCTTGCAGATGGTGAAATTCAACCTCTTAGCTTTTTCATGGCTAGGAGGAAATGGTCTTTTACTTGTCCACCTCTGAGGGACCGAGGGCTGGCTGTTGTGCTTAGACGGGATTGAGAACGGTGTCCCCAGCAAACTGCCGGTTTGAGAGGAAGATGCAGGCGGAAAATTTAGGTTGCCTTGATCCAAAGGTGGTGCTCTCGATGTCCGAGAGCACTCAACACCAGCTGGTGTTTACACTTCCAAATGAAATGATGACCTGCCAATCACACTGGCTGTTGCAGGTAAAGAGGTGGCAGGTCTGAGTCCAAAAACATGTGTGACTGCTGTCCCCCCTGTCACAGAGGATGAAGAGGCTGCGGATGCACAAGATGGGGCAGACGGTGGTTGGTCCGGTCCGCTAGACCGCATTGTAGCACAGTGAGCTTCCCACTGCAACTTATGCTTCATATCCATGTGACGGCTCATGCATGAAGTACTCAAACTATGGATATTTTGGTCTCTACTTAGCTTTTGGTGACAAATATTACAGATAACACGAGTTGGGTCATCCTTATCGATCTGAAAAAATGCCCAGGCTATGCAAGTCTTAGAGCCCATGCGACCTGAAGAGCCACCACGACTTGCAGTCAGAGGCAGAGTTGTGGTTGAGGATGCAGTTGTTGACGTGCTTCCAGTACTCCGTCTCTGTCCAGGAAGGCGCAACCTAACCTCGTCGTCACTAGCATCCTCCTCCACCTCCTCTGCTGACCTCATCGACTGGCTGACTGTAGGTTGACAGTAAGTGGGATCTCCAACCTCGTTATAATCACCCAGTGTGTTCTCACACCCGTCGTCCTCAGAGCCAACCTCTTCCTGCCCTGACCGAAAAGTCAAGTTGTCGCTCCAATCAGGTATTTGAGTCTCATCATCGTCTTCATCATTGTCTCCACCAACAGGAGTTACAGTTTGGGAACGAGGGTCTACATTATGCTCAGAACCTTCTTTATCTGGTCCTGGATCAAACTCATAAAGATTCTGGGCATCAGTGCAGATCATTTCCTCATCTGAATTAACAGAAGCTCTGGAGCAGACCTCCATTTCCCTGGCTATAGTATGAGTAAACAGCTCTGCAGACTCAACCATCAGTGTTACCCCATACTCAGACGGGCAGCTGGAGACTTGGGAGCTGTGAGGAAGCAAGTGCGATTGGGGTGACACCTCTGAGGACTCGAGTATTTGTGATGTTGAAGTTGAGGTGGAGGAGAGCCCACTTGAAGGAGCACTTGATATCCATTGAAGCACCTGCTGTTTTTGTGCCTCATCTGGAATTTGAAGTGATGGGCGTGTCCGTAAGAAAGGGATCGTATCACATTGTCCATGAAAAGAAGTAGACATCTTAGTTTGGCTGGAAGATGGTCTTTCTTCTGCAGATGTTACTCCCCCTACCGCAGGGGGGCTCGACCCACCAGCGGACAGGCACCAGTATTGGGAGAGGGGGGCTGGCCATCAGGGTCCACCTTGGCTCTGGCACAAACCCGGCGACACGGAGGTCGCATGGGCAGGAACGGACTGGCCGTTCAACGGATATCAAGTGCTCCTTCAAGTGCGCTCTCCATCACCTCAATTTCAACATCACAAATACTCCAGTCCTCAGAGGTGTCACCCCAATCGCACTTGCTTCCTCACAGCTCCCAAGTCTCCAGCTGCCCGTCTGAGTATGGGGTAACACAGATGGCTGAGTCTGCCCAGCTGTTTACTCATACTATAGCCTGGGAAACGGAGGTCTGCTCCAGAGCTTCTGTTAATCCAGATGAGGAAATGATCTGATCCGATGCCCAGAATCTTTATAAGTTGGATCCAGGACCAGATGAAGAAGGTTCTGAGCATAATGTAGACCCTTGTTCCCAAACTGTAACTCCTGTTGGTGGAGACAATGATGAAGACGATGATGAGACTCAAATACCTGATTGGAGCGACAACTTGACTTTTCGGTCAGGGCAGGAAGAGGTTGGCTCTGAGGGCGATGGGTGTGATAACACACAGGGTGATGATGACGAGGTTGGAGATCCCACTTACTGTCAACCCACAGTCAGACAGTCGATGAGGTCAGCAGAGGAGGATGGAGGAGGATGTGACTAGCCCTGGGGATGGGGATGACTCGGTACCCGGGCATTTGCCTGGCCTTGGGGATGTCGCGGTGGTCAGCTCCCTGGCCCGTACCCTGGGGTCTCTCTTTAAAAGGGTGGATAATTGTTAATTTTATAAGAGTTCATGACGCCACCTGTGGTATCTGGTGACAAGCACCAGCGCTGCAGCAGTCCACTGAAGCCGGTGATAAGGCAGCTCGATGGTATAGCTCCCCACAGGTGGAGCTAGGCCTCAGGGCAGCGTATGCAGGGAGAATGCAGGACAGGCGAGACCCAGCTGGGTCAGAGCAAGAACGGGAACGGACATGGTAGTCACTTCAGTACCTTTTACTGGTGGAAATTCAGGCACATCCCGGAGCACTGTAGGGTGAAGGGTGCATATCAGGATCCTCCCCAATGAGCGGGTGTAGGGCCTCCTGTTTCTTGCCTCTGCGTAGTAATTTTCTGACCTGCCTGGAGCTAGGCCTAACTTTGTCTCTGTCCTGCGCTGGCTGACCTTGTGGTAGGGCCTTCTCTTGGAGTTCACGCTCCCAGTATGCGGAGCCTAAGCGTCTCCTGGCTCTGTTACATATCAGCACCTTAGCGATCCTGGGACTTGCAGTTCTCCAGGGATTCCGGTTATGCCTTACTGGGTCATAGAGATACCGGTAAGCTCGGATCCTGTGTCCGGTAAATGCTTCGGGGTGAGCTGGTTAAGCTCCTCTGCCCCTTATGTACTAACTCGCCACTCGCCTTCGGCCTACTCGGGCCCTCACTAGGCTATACACACTAACGGCAGCTTGCCGCGCTTCACTGATCTTACGGCACCGGCACACCTTAAGCTCTATCTGGGCTCCCTGAATCTAGCAAGCAGGAGCCTCGTGCTCCACTGCTGAACTATTAACTGC
The DNA here is from genome assembly GCF_046119375.1 of Phyllobates terribilis. Lineage (NCBI taxonomy): Eukaryota > Metazoa > Chordata > Amphibia > Anura > Dendrobatidae > Phyllobates > Phyllobates terribilis. Next base: position 805,455,271 of record NW_027362761.1, read on the forward strand.
GTTCTCTAGACTAGACTGAGCTCCACTGCAGACTGACCTCTCTTAGGCTTCTCTACTGCAGGAACTCTTCAGAGGAACTGAACTGCCTAGCTCCACCTTCCATATTTATATCCCTAACGGGCTCCCTCTGCTGGTCTGAGGTGGAAGGTGGAGATGTGTGAATGTTTATGGGGGCCTCTTGTGGAGGATTCCATCAATGCACTCTTGTAGGATCTGTGATACCAAGCGCAGCGGGGCATCACAGATGCTATTGACGACGAGGTTAGGTTGCGCCTTCCTGAACAGAGACGTAGTACTGGAAGCACGTCAACAACTGCATCCTCAACCACAACTCTGCCTCTGACCACAAGTCGTAGTGGCTCTTCAGGTCACATGGGCTCTAAGCCTTGCATAGCCTGGGCATTTATTCAGATCGATAAGGATGACCCAACTCGTGTTATCTGTAATATTTTTCAGCAAAAGCTAAGTAGAGGCCAAAAAATACATAGTTTGAGTACTTCATGCATGTACCGTCACATGGATATGAAGCATAAGTTGCAGTGGGAAGTTCACTGTGCTACAATGCGGCCTAGCCGGCTGGGCCAACCACCGTCTGCCCCATCTTGTGCATCCGCAGCCTCTTCATCCTCTGTGACTGGGGGGACAGCAGTCACACATGTTTTTGGACGCAGACCTGCCACCTCTTTACCCGCAACAGCCAGTGTGATTGGCAGGTCGTCAGTTCATTGGGAAGTGGAAACACCTGCTAGTGTTGAGCGCTCTCCGACATCGAGAGCACCACCTTTGGATCAAGGCAACCTAACATGTCCGCCTGCATCTTCCTCACAGACCGGCAGTTGCCGGGGACACCCTACTCAACACCGTCTAAGCACAACAGCCAGCCCTCGGTCCCTCAGATGTGGAAAAGTAAAAGACCATTTCCTCCTAGCCATGAGAAAGCTAAGAGGTTGAATTTCACCATCTGCAAGCTGTTGGCTACAGAAATGCTGCCTTTCCACCTGGAGGACACAGAGGATTTTCAAGACCTTATGTCCGTCACAGTGCCCCAGTACCAGATGCCCAGTCGGCACTACTTCTCAAAGAAAGGTGTGCCTGCGCTCCACTAGCATGTCGCACACAACATCACCGCTTCTTTGAGAAACTCTGTGTGTGACAGGGTGCACTTCACCACAGACACTTGGACGAGAAGGCATGGACAGGGGCGTTACATGTCGCTGACTGGGCACTGGGTAACTATGGTGACAGCAGGACAAGGGGCTGCTGTCCAAGTCTTACCGTCCCCACGAGTTGTGTGTTAATCCTCTTTATCTCGAACTTCCTCCACTGCTTCTGCCTCCTCAACCTCCTCTCGGTCCTCCACCTGCACCCAAAGCCTGTCTGGTAATGCCACCTGCTTTCTAACTGCGCAGAAGGAATCCTGCACACCTCCTTACTATGCTGGCAGCAGAGCTCAACGCATCAGTGTTTACTTTGAAATGTCTGGGAAATGTGAGTCACACAGCTGAGGAGTTTTGGTCAGCTCTGGAGACCCAGTTTCATGAAAGGTTGTCTCCACTGGACCTGCAACCAGGGAAGGCCATGTGCGACAATGCTGCAAACCTGGGTGCGGCACTTCGCCGGGGCAATGTCACACACGTGCCTTGTATGGCTCACGTGTTGAACCTGGTTGTCCAGCAATTTTTAGCCCACTATCCCGGACTAGATGGCCTTCTGCAGAGTGCACGGTCGCTGTGTGCTCACTTCCGCCGTTCGCATCCCGCAGTTCAACGACTTACATCTCAACAGAAGTCGTTGGGCCTGCCAGTTCACCGGCTGAAATGCGATGTGCCAACACGGTGGAATTCAACTCTGCACATGTTGCAGCGACTGTGGCAGCACCGACAAGCCCTGGTGCAATACGTTCTGACGTATAGCCTGCGCCAACGAGTTCCAGAGGTGGGGCAAATCACGCTGGAGGAGTGGTCTCAGATCAGGGACCTATGCACCCTTCTGCACATTCTTGAAATGGCGACGAAGATGTTTAGTGCTGACGATGCCATTATTAGCATGACTATTACGGTGATTTACATGCTGGAGCACATGTTAAACAGAATTCTTAGTCAGGTGGTGGGACAAGAGGAGGTGGAGGAAGTAGAGGAGGAGTCGTATGCGGAAGGGATAACATCTCCAAGGTCCAGACGGTTGGCAGCACCAAGGCGGCAGGCATGGGAGGGTGGGGGAGAGGGATTAACCAGGGCGCATGGTAGCAGCCAAACTGTTGAGGAAGGTGCAGGAGCCGAGGAAGAAGTGGAGGACGAACTGGCAATGGGCATGGAAGACTCATCAGATGAGGGAGACCTTGATCACATTTCTGTTGTGCGAGGTTGGAGGGAGAGGGCAGAGGAAGGAAGCATGATTCTTACCTCGCTACCAACACAACAAGGACTTGGTCCTTCTGGATGCGCAAGACACATGAGTGCCTTCTTGCTGCACTACCTGCAACATGACCCCCGGATTGTCAGAATTCGAAGTAATCCCGACTACTGGGTTGCCACACTCTTAGATCCCCGGTACAAAAGTATATTTGCCGAAATAATTCCTGCCATAAAAAGGTATTGACGAATGCAGGAGTATCTGTTGCAGATTCTTACATGTGCTTTTCCACAAAACACCAGTGGTGCACGTAGTGAATCTCACAGTTCTAACTTGCCAACGGTGGGACTGTCTTCATCACTCAAACAGTAACAGTAACACAGTATCTGCTGGTAACAGCAATTTTGTGGAATCGTTTCACCACTTTTTTAGACCATCCTTTGCAAGGCCACAGGAGACAAGAAGTCTGACACATAGTCAATGCCTAGAGAGGATGGTACAGGAGAATCTCCAAGTGAACATCGAAGCCATGACTGTGTCACTGGACCCTTGCTCATTTTGGTATTCCAATCTTGAAAAATCGCCGGAGCTCGCCACTCACGCCTTGGAGATCTTGTCATGCCATGCAGCCAGCGTTCTCTCTGAACGTGTGTTCAGCGCTGCTGGTGGTGTGCTGACAGATAAGCGCACGCGGCTGTCCACTGAGAATGTAGACAGACTCACGTTCATAAAGATGATCAAATCATGGATTCGCAAGGACATTTCTACCCCTGTGTCATCCTTGGGAGACTAAAAGCTTGGGGATTTGGTAAAATTACCTCACCAACCGTTTTAAGCAACAGTGGGGCAATTGATGCCACTTAACCCTAGAACGCATGACCATAAAAATCTACACTTTCACATACCTGGGGCCCTTTAGGCCCGTGTGCAAATAACATGGAATAACTCAAACTCAAATGACAAACAACGATATACATGAAGAATACCTAGAGTTTCAAAATTCTAACTAAAGCAATCTTGCAGAAAATAGAAAACAATTAACTGGGCTGGCCTGCAAGGCCACAGGTATGCGTTCTAGGGTTAAGTGGTGTCTGTGCCACAATTTTGGGAGTCCCCTTGCTGTGTCTTACGTGACGTTGGCATCGTCAATTCCAGGCGGGTTGGGTCGCACCCCCCCCTTTTAACTGTAAGAAACTACATACGCTATGGCTTGGGGTAACACAGATGGTTGAGTCTGAAGAGCTGTTTACTCAGAGGTCTGCTCCAAATCTTCAGTGTCTGCTAGTCAGCGTAGAATTTTTAACTGCATCTAGCCTAGGCAATACTTTGGGCGTAGTAGCCCAGCTGCGAAGCAAGCTGCACCGCCTGTGTATCTAATAAGAATTTTTAAATTAATCTAGCCTAGGCAGACTGTGGGGACCCCCAACCAAACCCAGATGCTCAGCCCCCCTACCGCCCCCCTTTCATGGACAACCCAATAATGTAACTCTTACAACTGGATGGGTGAGGATCGGTCACAGCTTTATTAACTCTTTATACTCATTCCATTAGGAAGGCATTTTATTTCTAAAATAATTCAGCTTGTTGCAGCATGCCCTGGGTCCCCACTCCGGCAAGTTGGCCAACAAGTGTAACTCTCCAACATGTCCTTTCTATTTCCAGTCCACGGAGGATCCAGCGTACTCGTATGCAGGACTCTGACCCCCACCCATCACTCTTAACGCTTGTTCCACTCCGTCCTGGATTCCTGACAGGAATATGTCCAGTCCAATATCTATTAAGTGAACACCGTTGGGCCGTATGAGGCCTGCTTTATCTCCTTCCAGTTGTCGGTGTCGTATCACTACACCGCCTCTGTCTCTTCTAAATTTTGCCATCCGAATATTTATTACCCGCCTTGTCCATTCGATGGCCGTGATGTCTCGCGCACCTTGCCATACCGCTATCGGCACAATCTCTGACCATACTATAGCTAATTTTGTGAAAAATTCTCTGAAGCGCTCAGTGTCTAGTTTCATTATTGCCATTAGTTATGCGCTCTTGTGATGACCTAGGTTGTTTCCCCTGGCCTGTATAACTAAGATGACCGGACCTCTTGCCTCTCTCCCTACCTTGATTACCTCCATTAGTAACTGTGGCCATAGCAGGCCTCTAATACCTCTCCAGTTGAAATATGTGTTATGAAACTCTAATTTCCTCCCGCCTGGGCAGACTTTCGCCCTTTTGGCTTAGCGTCACCTGTAAAAGAAACAAACCACGTTAGGATAACAAGTCCGGTCTTATGTATCTCGCCAAACACGTGGATCGCCATCTCCCTATCCTCTGAACTTCCGTTTCTGACAGTCCTGCTCTTGCTGCTTCCGTGGCCGCACCTATGCGGAATGAGTGTGTCCCGTAATCTTTGGGGTGGTTCCCTGCCGATGTTATGCATTTATTAAATATAGATTGGAACAGGTATCTTGATAATGGCGTTCCATCAATGTGTGATACGAAGAAATTACTTTATGATCTGATGGTTAGATATGTTTTTACTATTGTTACCCGACTCAGTGTACCGTTTGTGGGTTGTAGAAGTACCCAAGTACCCCTACCCGCTGGAACCGTTTTCGATTGGTGTATGCGTACACGTATTGCATTATTGGCTATGACTACTTCCTGGTGTAATAAGCGTCCACTGGTGGTAATTTTGGATTGAGGTACTAATTCGCTTATACATAGCGCCCCGAAGAAGGCGATCACAAATGCAGTAGACATTAGTGTTGCTTCAAATTGTGAGTGTCATGTTAATGGTGTTAGGGATAAGATGTGAGAAATCAGTTTTAGTGACATGGGACGGGACGTCTACATTTCTGACTTGGCTGACCCCTTTTCCACCCTTTTATGGATTGTCTGATGATGAATCTTTGTCACAGCTCCCCAATTCAGTAGTTGGAAGTGAAATGCTACTCCGGTCAGACACCGCTGCGCTGATGCCCCTGATATGCCCCTCATCATTAGCTGGTGGAGAAATTCTATGGTGACTTGTGATCTGGCTTGTTCACATTGGTCAACCCGTCTGCCTGCTACTAGTCGTGTCCACTCTTCCCATGCCTTACCGTATGCTTGCCACGTTGACGGGGCAACTGACGCTCTTATTAATGGCATCAACTATTCGCCACTAGATCCCATAGGGAGGGTGGGCAACTGTTGCCCGATGGGTGGGCGTTGTGGAAGAGCTCTGTGAAAATCTGCCAATTGAATTGTTATAAAGCGTTAGCAGCAGCTTTATACCCCTCAGCATAGTGGCTAGCGCGGACCCATACATTGTGTTTTAGGCACAGGAATACTAGCCTGCGTAGTAGGCCTAGCACTGGGAGAGACGATGATGCCATCTTATTAATGCAGTGCGCTAGGCTGGTGTTTTGTGTTATGAAGCGTATATTTCTGTTAGCCAGGCGCGCGCCCCATATTTCTATTGCTACCACTATTTGGAAAAATTATTTTCAGGGCTAGATGCAGCTAAAAATTATTATTAATTTCAAAGCTGGTGGAGCTTGGTATAGATGGCCTAATACAATGAGTCACACACACTGCTAGAAGCCCAAATATTTTTTCAGAGGTAGATGCAGATAGAAATTATTTTTAATTTGCAACCTGATGGAGGTCAGTATAGATGGACTAATAGAGAAAGTCCCACACACTGCTAGAAGGCCAAATATTTTTTCAGAGCTAGATGCAGATAAAAATTATATTCAATTTGCAACCTGATGGAGGTCAGTGTAGATGGACTAATAGAGAAAGTCCCACACACTGCTAGAAGGCCAAATATTTTTTCAGAGCTAGATGCAGATAAAAATTATATTCAATTTGCAACCTGATGGAGGTCAGTATAGATGGACTAATACAACAAGTCCCACACACAGCTAGAAGCCCAATATTTTTTCAGAGGTAGATGCAGAAAAAAATATATTCAGTTTGCAACCTGATGGAGGTCTGTATAGATGGATTAATAGAACAAGTCCCACACACAGCTAGAAGCCCAATATTTTTTCAGAGGTAGATGCAGAAAAAAATATATTCAGTTTGCAACCTGATGGAGGTCTGTATAGATGAATTAATAGAACAAGTCCCACACACAGCTAGAAGCCCAATATTTTTTCAGAGGTAGATGCAGAAAAAAGTATATTCAGTTTGCAACCTGATGGAGGTCAGTATAGATGGACTAATACAACAAGTCCCACACATAGCTAGAAGCCCAATATTTTTTCAGAGGTAGATGCAGAAAAAAATATATTCAGTTTGCAACCTGATGGAGGTCTGTATAGAAGGATTAATAGAACAAGTCCCACACACAGCTAGAAGCCCAAATATTTTTTCAGAGGTAGATGCAGATAAAAATTATTTTTAATTTGCAACCTGATGGAGGTCAGTATAGATGGACTAATAGAGAAAGTCCCACACACTGCTAGAAGGCCAAATATTTTTTCAGAGCTAGATGCAGATAAAAATTATATTCAATTTTCAACCTGATGGAGGTCAGTATAGATGGACTAATAGAACAAGTCCCACACACAGCTAGAAGCCCAAATATTTTTTCAGAGGTAGATGCAGATAAAAATTATTTTTAATTTGCAACCTGATGGAGGTCAGTATAGATGGACTAATAGAGAAAGTCCCACACACTGCTAGAAGGCCAAATATTTTTTCAGAGCTAGATGCAGATAAAAATTATATTCAATTTGCAACCTGATGGAGGTCAGTATAGATGGACTAATAGAACAAGTCCCACACACAGCTAGAAGCCCAAATATTTTTTCAGAGGTACTGTAGATGCAGATAAAAATTATTTTTAATTTGCAACCTGATGGAGGTCAGTATAGATGGACTAATACAACAAGTCCCACACACAGCTAGAAGCCCAATATTTTTTCAGAGCTAGATGCAGACAAAAAATTATTTTGAATTTGCAACCTGATGGAGGTCAGTATAGATGGACTAATAGAGAAAGTCCCACACACTGCTAGAAGGCCAAATATTTTTTAAGAGCTAGATGCAGAAAAAAATTATATTCAGTTTGCAACCTGATGGAGGTCAGTATAGATGGACTAACAGAGAAAGTCCCACACACTGCTAGAAGGCCACATATTTTTTCAGAGGTAGATGCAGAAAAAAATATATTCAGTTTGCAACCTGATGGAGGTCTGTATAGATGGATTAATAGAACAAGTCCCACACACAGCTAGAAGCCCAATATTTTTTCAGAGGTAGATGCAGAAAAAAATATATTCAGTTTGCTGCCTGATGGAGGTCAGTATAGATGGATTAATAGAACAAGTCCCACGCACAACTAGAAGCCCAAATATTTTTTCAGAGGTAGATGCAGATAAAAATTATTTTTAATTTGCAACCTGATGGAGGTCAGTATAGATGGACTAATAGAGAAAGTCCCACACACTGCTAGAAGGCCAAATATTTTTTCAGAGCTAGATGCAGATAAAAATTATATTCAATTTGCAAACTGATGGAGGTCAGTATAGATGGACTAATAGAACAAGTCCCACACACAGCTAGAAGCCCAAATATTTTTTTCAGAGGTACTGCAGATGCAGATAAAAATTATTTTTAATTTGCAACCTGATGGAGGTCAGTATAGATGGACTAATACAACAAGTCCCACACACAGCTAGAAGCCCAATATTTTTTCAGAGGTAGATGCAGAAAAAATATATTCAGTTTGCAACCTGATGGAGGTCTGTATAGATGGATTAATAGAACAAGTCCCACACACAGCTAGAAGCCCAATATTTTTTCAGAGGTAGATGCAGAAAAAAATATATTCAGTTTGCAACCTGATCGAGGTCAGTATAGATGGACTAATACAACAAGTCCCACACACAGCTAGAAGCCCAATATTTTTTCAGAGCTAGATGCAGAAAAAAATTATATTCAATTTGCAACCTGATGGAGGTTAGTATAGATGGACTAATAGAATGATGCTATGCCCAAAAGATTTTACTTCACTAGGTGCAGTAAAAAAATTGGTATTCTATACACAGGTGGTATATCTTGCAACACAGATAGGCTACTCCACTGACTAACACACTCTGCAATAGGCCAAAAAGGATTAGCTTTGCTAGATTCAGCCAAATGTTGTGAAAAAAACTTGCACAGCACTGGCACAGACCTGCCTGGCAAAAACTGATAGGAACTGATGTAACCTAGTCCTGAAAAGGACGCCAATTACAATTAGTCTTTACTCCCACAACCTATCTATTTAAGAGCACAGACCTGCCTGATAAAAGTCATAGGAAATGCTGTAACCTAGTCCTTAAAAGGACTGCAATCACAACTATTCCCTACTCCCAAGCTATCTGTAGATTTGTGCGAAAATTGGCTTGAAAATAACAAGGTATAGCGCACACAGCAACAGCGGTGCCGTCTAACACGCAGCTGCAGCAGTGAGAAATGGTGGCGACGGGGAAAATGGCTTGGTCTTATAGGGCAAGGACATGTGACATACACTGCCAATGACACATGCCCTTGCTTGTGTGAAAAAAAGCACTTCGCTCCGTGTGTGCGCTGCTGATAGGCTGACAGATTGCACCTCCCCACTGTAAATGCGGGAAAGAGAAAAAAAAAATGGAGATCTTCATTGTTCCTGCAGAGATCCATCCCCTGCCCCTCCCCCCACCCCGCTGTACACTCAAACTGCGTATTAACATTAATTTTCATCATTACTGAGAAAAAATCCAGTTATGATTTTGGTGCACGAACAGTTATCGAACATAACCTCGAACAGCCGAATTTTTCTCAAATTGTTCGTGTTCGCCGAACGGCTCGAACACCGCCCAAAACAGCTCGAATTTGAGATTGGCGAACAGTTCGAGTAGAACAACGCTCATCTCTACTTTTGGACACCTTTGAAGGTGTTTTCTTTGTGTTTCTATGTGCTTTTGTTTGCCTGCCATTGGTTTTAACGGTGTTCGATGGTGTTCGACGAACAGTTCGGCGAACACACCGGTATTCGACGAACCGAACCCGAACACTACGGGGGTGGCTCAACTCTAATTATGGGTACAATATATTTTTATTTTTTAGGGATTATTTTTTTCCCTTTTTTTATATATTTTTACAATTTTTTTTTTTTTTTTTTTTCACTTTCTGGCACTTTTTTTTACTTTTACACTTTGTCCCACTATGGGACTTTCACTTTTTGCAGCCTGATCGGCTGTATAGCATAGAGAGCAGCAACTACCTATGCTATGCAGCCTATCAGCGCTGCACAGGGAGAAGTTACTTTGGTCTTGCACTGCACATGACAAAGTAACTTCCTGCTGTCTGGTGACCCGGATGTTGTCATGACGACATCTGGTCATCATGACAACATCCGGGAGCCGCCGCAGACACCGCGGGATGCCAGAGAGGAAGTGAGTACCGTTGCTTAGCTCGCCTTGCCCCCGCAATGCTGCATTTGAAGTTGACTCCTGGCACATAGCACATAGCACGGGTGTCAGTTGTAACAATCAGCTGACACCTGGCAGCGATCGCCCCGCACCGCTTGTGTGTGGGCGCGATCGCAGCGTGCGTAATAGTACGTAGCTGGCCCTATACGCCAAGGGCACAGCTACGTCCTATTACTGACAAGGTCGGAAAGTGGTTAAAATATTTCACATTATGAAATGCTACTCTAATCCTGGACAGTAGCATTTCTGATGAAGCGCATGGGGGCACACGACACTGAGAAGATGTGCCGAATTCATTAAGTGATATGCGTCTCTAACTAATTCAGTGCATCTTAATGAAATCTTTTTTGTCAACCTAGCATAAGTGTACTTTAGTGGAACAAGATGAATTTTAAGACACATAAACTTTATTGACAACTTTTATTATTTTGTGGGGGTAAAGAGAAAATTTCAGCAATTCTACCATTCTTTTATTTGCTTTTACAGTGTTCATCACTAGAGATGAGCGGTGTTCGACTAGAACTGTTCGCCAATCTCAAATTCGAGCTGTTTTGGGCGGTGTTCGAGTTGTTCGACGAACCCGAACGATTTGCAAAAAATTCGGCTGTTCGAGGTTATGTTCGATAACTGTTCGTGCACCAAAAGCGTGTCCTGCATGTCTGGTGCTATTTAGAGCACCAATCATGCAGGGATTGTCTGCCACTCACTGTAATGCCACAGCCATGGTGGTTGTGGCATTACAGTGATTGCCAAAATCGATGGGAACAGTGCCAACAGTGAAACATGAAAAGCCGGCAATTCAGCAGCGGCATACACCGGTACCCGACAATTTAGAACCGAAAGAATAGAGCTTCACACATAGATTAGATAGATATAAACATGTCAGCCACATATATACGAAGTACAGTGAAAGTGCTGCTTACTGTACTTGTCATTTAGCGTAAAGGATTTATCAAAAAAAATAATAGTGTTTTCATGCACCGCCTCTTTAAAAAAGCCGGCCGGCAATTCAGCAGCGGTACCCGACAATTTAGAATAGAAGGAATAGAGAATCACACATAGATTAGATAGATAGAAACATGTCAGTCACATATATATGAAGTACAGTGACAGTGTTGATTACTGTACTTGTCATTTAGTGTAAAGGATTTATCAAAAAAAATAATAGTGTTTTCATGCACCGCCTCTTTAAAAAAGCCGGCCGGCAATTCAGCATCTGTACCCGACAATTTAGAATAGAAGGAATAGAGAATCACACATAGATTAGATAGATAGAAACATGTCAGTCACATATATATGAAGTACAGTGACAGTGTTGCTTACTGTACTTGTCATTTAGTGTAAAGGATTTATTAAAAAAAATAATAGTGTTTTCATGCACCGTCTCTTTAAGAAAGCCGGACGGCAATTCAGCATCTGTACCCGACAATTTATAACAGACAGAATAGAGCTTCACACATAGATTAGATAGAAACATGTCAGTCACATATATATGAAGTACAGTGATAGTGTTGGTTACTGTACTTGTCATTTAGTATTAAAATAAAGGATTTATTATTAAAAAAATTGGCGTGGGGTTCCCCTTAATTTTAGTCTCTAGCGGAGGTTAAGCAGACAGCTGGGGCAGATGTTTGAAGCCTGGGAAGGGGGTAATACCCACGGAGCTTCCCAGGCTACTAATATCAGCCCCCAGCTGAATACATAGCCTTTACTAGCTATTAAAATGGGGGACCCCCCAAAAAAATGACGTGGGGTCCCCCCTAATTTAATAGCTAGCAAAGGCTAGGCAGACAGCTGGGGGCTGATATTAATAGCCCAGGAAGGGAGCCATGAATATTGGCCCCCTCCCAGGCTAGAAACACCAGCCGTCAGCCGCCCCAGAAATGGCGCATTCATAGGATGCGCCAATTCTGGCACTTAGCCTCGCTCTTCCACGCTGTCCTGGTGCGGTGGCAGGGGGTAATAGGGCTGGGGTTGATGTCAGCTTATAATGCCAGCTGACATCAAGCCCAGGTTAGTAATGGAGAGGCGTCTATAAGACACCCCCATTACTAACCCCATAGTCAAAGTTAAAAAAACACAAACACCCAGAATAAAGTCCTTTAATTGAAATAAAGACACAATTCTTTATTGTTCTAAATTAAACCATACTTACCGTCACGCCCATTCCAGCTGAAGCCAACGATCTCCTGTAATAAAAATAAAATAATAAAGCAACCTCATCCTTACCTTTCCATGGTTCCCACGACAGCTTCAGCTCTGCTACATCGAGATGACAGGCTGGACCGCAGCAGAACGCCGCCATCCAGCCTGTCATCCCGCAGACACTGAGAAGAGCAGGCTTGCTTGCGCTCCACATTGTCTCTCTGTGACGGCATAAAGATGAGCCGAGGTCATGTCCAATGAACTCGGCTCACCTCATGCACGTCACTTACAGCGTGGGAGAATTCTCATGCTGAAGCGCTGAGTGCAGGAGAATTTTCCCACGCTGTCAGTGAGGTGCATGAGGTGAGCTGAGTTCATTGAACATGAGCTCATCTCATGCACGTCACTGACAGCGTGGGAGAATTCTCCTGCACTCAGCACTTCAGCGTGAGAATTTTCCCACGCTGTCAGTGACGTGCATGAGGTGAGCCAAGTTCATTGGACATGACCTCGGCTCATCTGGATGCCGTCACAGCGAGACACTGAGGAGCGCAAGCATGCCTGCTCTTCTCAGTGTCTGCGGCATGACAGGCTGGATGGCAGCGTTCTGCTGCGGTCCAGCCTGTCATCTCTATGTAGCAGAGCTGAAGCTGTCGTGGGAACCATGGAAAGGTAAGGATGAGGTTGGTTTATTATTTTTCTTTTATTGCAGGAGATCGTTGGCTTCAGCTGGAATGGGCGTGATGGTAAGTATAGTTTAATTTAGAACAATAAAGAATTGTGTGTTTATTTCAATTAAGGGACTTTATTCTGGGTGTTGTGTTTTTTTTAAATACTTTACTAGAAATTCATGGCGGTCATGTCTAATACTGGCGTGACCCCATGAATTTTGGGCTTGGGGCCAGCTGATAATACCAAGCTGGCCCTAACCCCTTTATTACCCAGTGAGCCACCGCACCAGGGCCATGGATGAGTTGGGTACAGCGCCAGAAGATGGCGCTTCTATGAACGCGTCATTTTCCGGGGTGGCTGCGGACTGCAATTTGCAGCGGTGGGGGCCCAGAAAGCTTGGGCCTCCCTGCACTGCAGATTCCAGACCCCAGCTGCCTAGTTGTACCTGGCTGGACACAAAAATAGGGCGAAGCCCCACGTATTCTTTTTTTAATTATTTCATGAAATTCATGAAATAATTAAGAAAAAAAGGCCTTCCCTATATTGTTGTGTCCGGCCAGGTACAAATAGTCAGCTGGTGGTTGGGGGCAGCCCGTTCCTGCCTGCTGTACCTGGCTGGACACAAATATAGTGCGAAGCCCCACTTCAATTATTTTTAATTATTTCATGAAATTCATGAAATAATTAAGAAAAAAAGGCCTTCCCTATATTGTTGTGTCCGGCCAGGTACAAATAGGCAGCTGGTGGTTGGGGGCAGCCCATTCCTGCCTGCTGTACCTGGCTGGACACAAATATAGTGCGAAGCCCCACTTCAATTTTTTTAAATTATTTCAGGAAATTCATGAAATAATTAAAAAAAAATTGACGTGGGGCTTCGCACTATATTTGTGTCAAGTCAGGTGCAGCAGGCAGGAACGGGCTGCCCCCAACCACCAGCTGCCTATTTGTACCTGGCCGGACACAACAATATAGGGAAGCCCTTTTTTTCTTAATTATTTCATGAAATAATTTAAAGAAAATTGACGTGGGGCTTCGCCCTGTTTTTGTGTCCAGCCAGGTACAACTAGGCAGCTGGGGGCTGGAATCCGCAGCGCAGGGAGGCCCAAGCTTTCTGGGCCACCCCCGCTGCAAATTGCAGTCCGCAGCCACCCCGGAAAATGGCGCGTTCATAGAAGCGCCATCTTCTGGCGCTGTACCCAACTCATCCAGGGCCCTGATGCGGTGGCTCACTGGGTAATAAAGGGGTTAGGGCCAACTTGGCATTATCAGCTGGCGCTAAGCCCAAAATTCATGGGGTCACGCCAATATTAGACATGACCACCATGAATTTCTAGTAAAGTATTTAAAAAAAACACAACACCCAGAAAAAAGTCCTTTAATTGAAATAAACACACAATTCTTTATTGTTCTAAATTAAACCATACTTACCGTCACGCCCATTCCAGCTGAAGCCAACGATCTCCTGAAATAAAAGAAAAATAATAAAGCAACATCATCCTTACCTTTCCATGGTTCCCATGACAGCTTCAGCTCTGCTACATCGAGATGACAGGCTGGATCGCAGCAGAACGCTGCCATCCAGCCTGTCATCCCGCAGACACTGAGAAGCGCAGGCTTGCTTGCGCTCCACAGTGTCTCTCTGTGAGGGCATCCAGATGAGCCGAGTTAATGTCCAATGAACTCGGCTCACCTCATGCACGTCACTGACAGCGTGGGAAAATTCTCCTGCACTCAGCGCTTCAGCGTGGGAGAATTCTCACGCTGAAGCGCTGAGTGCAGGAGAATTCTCCCACGCTGTCAGTGATGTGCAGGAGGTGAGCTGAGTTCATTGGACATGAGCTCACCTTATGCACGTCACTGACAGCGTGGGAAAATTCTCCTGCACTCAGCGCTTCAGCGTGAGAATTTTCCCACGCTGTCAGTGACGTGCATGAGGTGCGCCAAGTTCATTGGACATGAACTCGTCTCATCTTTATGCCGTCACAGCCAGACACTGCAGAGCGCAAGCATGCCTGCGCTTCTCAGTGTCTGCGGGATGACAGGCTGGATGGCAGCGTTCTGCTGCGGTCCAGCCTGTCATCTCGATGTAGCAGAGCTGAAGCTGTCGTGGGAACCATGGAAAGGTAAGGATGATGTTGCTTTATTATTTTTCTTTTATTGCAGGAGATCGTTGGCTTCAGCTGGAATGGGCGTGATGGTAAGTATGGTTTAATTTAGAACAATAAAGGATTGTGTCTTTATTTCAATTAAAGGACTTTATTCTGGGTGTTGTGTTTTCTTTTAACTTTGACTATGGGGTTAGTAATGGGGGTGTCTTATAGACGCCTCTCCATTACTAACCTGGACTTGATGTCAGCTGGCATTATAAGCTGACATCAACCCCAGCCCTATTACCCCCTGCCACCGCTACAGGGCAGCGTGGAAGAGCGAGGCTAAGTGCCAGAATTGGCGCATCCTATGAATGCGCCATTTCTGGGGCGGCTAACGGCTGGTGTTTCTAGCCTGGGAGGGGGCCAATATTCATGGCTCCCTTCCTGGGCTATTAATATCAGCCCCCAGCTGTCTGCCTAGCCTTTGCTAGCTATTAAATTAGGGGGGACCCCACGTCATTTTTTTGGGGGGGTCCCCCAATTTAATAGCTAGTAAAGGCTAGGTATTCAGCTGGGGGCTGATATTAGTAGCCTGGGAAGCTCCGTGGGTATTACCCCCTTCCCAGGCTTCAAACATCTGCCCCAGCTGTCTGCTTAACCTCCGCTAGAGACTAAAATTAAGGGGAACCCCACGCCAATTTTTTTTAATAATAAATCCTTTATTTTAATACTAAATGACAAGTACAGTGACCAACACTATCACTGTACTTCATATATATGTGACTGACATGTTTCTATCTATCTAATCTATGTGTGAAGCTCTATTCTGTCTGTTATAAATTGTCGCGTACCGCTGCTGAATTGCCGGCCGGCTTTTTTAAAGAGACGGTGCATGAAAACACTATTATTTTTTTTAATAAATCCTTTACACTAAATGACAAGTACAGTAAGCAACATTGTCACTGTACTTCATATATATGTGACTGACATGTTTCTATCTATCTAATCTATGTGTGAAGCTCTATTCTGTCTGTTATAAATTGTCGGGTACAGATGCTGAATTGCCGGCCGGCTTTTTTAAAGAGACAGTGCATGAAAACACTATAATATTTTTTAATAAATCCTTTACACTAAATGACAAGTACAGTAAGCAACACTGTCACTGTACTTCATATATATGTGACTGACATGTTTCTATCTATCTAATCTATGTGTGAGGCTCTATTCCTTCTTGTCTAAATTGTCGGGTACCGGTGTATGCCGCTGCTGAATTGCCGGCCGGCTTTTTTAAAGAAAGCGTCTTCTGAGCAGTTTGTCAGCTTTTGGACACCTTTGAAGTTGTTTTCTATGTGTTTCTATGTGTTTTTGTTTGCCTGCCATTGGTTTTAACGGTGTTCGACGGTGTTCTAAGGTGTTCGACGAACAGTTCGACGAACAGTTCCTCGAACATCCCGGTGTTTGACGAACCGAACCGAACCCGAACACTACGGGGGTGGCTCAACACTATTCATCACTTCCTTTTTACTACTTATGCACAATCATTTATTTATTTATTTATTTTTTCAAAAAAATGGGCAATAACATTGACAATGCTCTATTGGATCTTTTTTGTGTGTAGTAAGCTGTAATTTCAAAAGCATTCCATTTTGGGGTACAGTCTAGTGATGAGTGAGCACTAAAATGCTTGGGTGCTCGTTGGTCGGGTTGAGCAAATTGGAATACTCAGGTCCTCAACCCGAGCAACGAGCCTATGGGAAACTCGAGCATTTTTCAGGCGGATCCCCCCGGTGGTCTGCAGAGAGCCTAAAAATTGCCAAATCGATGGGAACAGTGATCAAATGGCATGCGAACAGCATTTCTGACTCCCAGGTCACTGCTGTCTCAACAATGTTGTCAGAGGTATTACGCGTCTTTTACGGACTCATAATAAAGCATACTAAAACGAAACCAAAATGGATTTTCCTGGGAAATATGTTAAGGAACATCCTTTCCAGGGTAATGACTTGTATGTAAGGCAAAATAAATAACCAAAAACAAAAATATTCCTCCACACCTTGGGCTATGTTCACACGTAGCGTTTTTGATGCGTTTTTGCACTTTTGCATTACTTTCAACAGTGACAAATGCATTCACCGGGAAATGTCATTTTAACATTTTACAACCTTATTTGGCCATGTGGTGTGTGAGACATGATCAGACACATCCTGTTTCATTGATGAAGGAGGGACTCGGAAAGTCACAAAGCCTATTTTCATAGGGCCATCAGGCGGCCTTTACTATTCTTAGAGCGCCATCAGCCGACTAGGCTTTGTTGTTCCCATTACTAAAGAATGGGTCTCCTATACTGTTATTGCAGATGCAGTGATTTACAGGGCTGACAAAAATTTGGACGCACCCCAATACCCCTTTGAAAATTTGGACGCATCCCAATACCCCTTTGAAGAGACTTAGAGGAGAGCCTCCTGAAAACAATGTTCCCATTATTAGGAAGTGGGTTTCTCATTGTGTTTACCTGTGCAATGAATGCAAGGGTTGTCAAAAATTTGGAGGCACTCCAATGCCCTTTGGAAGAGACATAGACGGCCTCATGAAAAAATGTTCCCATTATTAGGCAGTGGGTCTCCCATAGTGTTGGCCTATGCAGTGAATGCAAGGGCTGCCAAAAATTGGGAGGCACTCCAATGCCCCTTGGAAGAGACGTGGAGGATGGCCTCATAAAAAATGTTCCCATTAGAAAGGAGCGGGTCTCCTATACTTATAATGCCCATGCACTAAGTGTATGGGCTGACAAACATTTACCCCTGGGGGTATACCTGAACATAATGTATAATTTTTTTTTTTTACTGGCATCATAAGCACCCTTTAAAAAAATTATGTGCTCTCACAAGTAGTGCAAAGTTTGGGAAGATGCTGAGGGTGTTGCATCACGGACCACGGTCACCCTGGTGATATGGTGATAGATGATGAGGATGAGGAGAAGGAAATAGCAAAAGAGCAAATAGACAGGAAGGGTATACCCATGTGTGGGTGTGAAAAGGTGCATGGGAATACACCTCCCAAAAAAAGACATTGGATTTGAGTTTATGTTACACTGCTATCATTCGGTGGTGTTGAGAAGTCTGGCCCAATTCAGCCCTTGTTCATTTTTATGAGTCAGCCTGTCAGCATTTTCAGTTGACAGGTAGATGCGTTTATCAGTTATAATTCCACCAGCGGCACTAAAAATCCACTCTGATAAAACTCTAGGGGCTGGGCAGGCCAGGTTCTCCAAGGCATAGAGAGCCAGTTCATTCCACGTATCCAGCTTGGATACCCAATAATTATAAGGCACAGAGGAATCACGGAGGACACTGGTACGGTCAGCAAGGTACTGCCTCAACATCTTCCCAAACTTTGCACTCCTTGTGAGAGCACCCCGCGCCTCAGGGCCTGTGCGATGGGAGGGGCTGAGAAAATTTTCCCTGAAGTTTGACAGTGTTCCCCTGCCTCTGCTGGATTGGAGTTGTGTCTCTCTCGCCTGTAGTCCTTGGTTGTCCAACGAACTGTGACCTCTGCTGCCAGCGTTTTCAGATGGGAATTTTTTTAATAGTTCCGCAACAAGGGCCTTTTGATACTGCCCCATTTTTGTGGACCTGTCCGCCTCAAGAATAAGAGATATAAAGTTCTCCTTGTAGCGTGGGTCTAGAAGTGTCACCAACCAGTAATGACTGTCACCCAAAATTTTGAGAATGCGAGGGTCATGGGAAAGGCAGCATAACAAACTCAGCCATGCGTGCCAGACTGCTAACAGGCAAGACTTCCAGGTCCTCACCAAGAGGACGACTGACCATGCTCTCCTCCTCCTCTTCCTCCTCTTTGTCCTCAGGCCATCCACGCTGAACAGATGGTATGACAGTTGTGCAGGTAGTACTGTCTATAGCACATGAAACTAGCTCCTGTTCTTCCTCCTCCTCTTCCTCATTGTCACCCAATCCACGTTGGGATGAGATGAGGCTGGGCTGTGTGTAATCACCCTGTATGATTCCTTGCTCCATCTCATCGTGCTCTGCCTGCAATGCATCCTCTTCAATTGTGAGCAAACAGCATTTCAAAAGACAGAGAAACGGGATGGTGATGCTAATTATGGCATCATCGCCGCTCACCATCTTGGTGGAGTCCTCAAAGTTTTGGAGGATGGTTCATATGTCTGACATCCATCTCCACTCCTGAGGTCTTATGTGTGGAGTCTGAAATGAATACCGACAGCCTTTTTGATTCTGGTACTCAACAACTACCCTCTTCTGCTCACAAATCATTCCCAACATCTGCAGTGTAGAGTTCCAACGTGTGGGGACATCACACAAAAGTCTGTGAGCCGGAAGCTGCAAAAGCTGGTGAAACACAGCAAGGGCGGCGGAAGCTGTAGATGACTTTCTAAAATGGGCACACAAGCAGATTCGGCAGCTCTGGGTAGGAATTGAGAAACCTCTGAACCACAATGCTAAGCACATGGGCCAGGCAAGGTACATGTGTGAGCTCGCCCCACCTCAGAGCCGCCACCAGGTTCTGGCCATTGTCATACACGACCATGCCTGACAGTAGGTTCAGCTGTGTGAGCCACAGATCTGCCTGCTCTTTCAGAGCTGTCCACAACTCTTCAGCATTGTGCGGTTTGTCACCTAAGCATATGAGATTCAACACAGCCTGTTGCCGCTTGGCCGAGGCAGTGCTGCAGTGCAGCTTGTGACTGATGTGGTCATTTCGGAGATGCAGGTTCAAGAGGAAGAGGAGGCTGAGGAGAATGAGGTGCAGGAACTGTAGACTGTGGGGGCAACCTTGATTGACCAAGGGCCCGCAATCCTTGGCGTCAGGAGGATGTGTTCCGTCCCAATGTCCGACTGGGTCCCGGCTTCCACTATGTTAACCCAGTGTGCCGTCAGCGAGATGTACCATCCCTGCCCACAAGCACTTGTCCACGTGTCCGTGGTGTGGTGGACTTTCCCGGTAACTGCGCTGTTGAGGGCATGGCTAATGTTGCGGGACACGTGCTTGTATAATGCGGACATGGCACACCAAGAGAAATAGTGGCGGCTGGGGTCCGAGTACCGAGGGTCGGCCACCGCCATCAGGTTGCGGAATGCTTCCATCTCCACGAGCCTAAAGGGCAACATTTCGAGAGCAAGCAGTCGCGAAATGTGAGAATTTAGTAGTGTGGCATGTGGGGCGTTGGCTGCATATTTGCGCTTGCATTCCAAGGACTAGGGTATGGACAACTGAACGCTGCGCTGGAACAAGGACGTGGACGTGCTTCCTGATGCTGCTACTTAAGGGTGTGCAATGACAGGTGCAGGGCAGGAGGCATCTTTGCATGCACCATGGACAGGGGATTGGCTGCATGCACAACACCGGAATAAGCAGTGGTGCCACCCGCAGACACTGTTCCTGGACCCTGGGTTCGGCCCACAAAGTTGGGTGCTTTGCTGCCATGTGTCTGATCATGTTGGTGGTGGTCAGGCTGGTAGGTTTGCTACCCCTGCTGATGCTGGCCTGGCAGGTGGTGCAAATGGCCTTTTTGGGGTTATCGGCAGAGTCTTTAATAAACAATCAGACTCGGGAAGACCTAACAGATGTACTGGCAACTTCTGTCGCGTTGGTGTTACGGGGAATGGTTGCCCACCTTCTGTCTGCGGCCACCACACTTCTTCTTTCTGCCTGTTGTGGTGCTCTGCCTCCCTCACCCAGTGTTCTGCTGTCCTCGCTCTGCATGTCCTCCTGCCAGGTTGGGTCAGTTACTACATCATCCACCACCTTGTCTTCCACTACCGCACCGTGGTCCTCCTCCTAACTTTCTGGCAATTGTGTCTCACCATCGTCCACCTCTTGTGACACTTTCCCACCGTCGCCTTTGTATGATCGTGGCTGCTCAAATATTTGGGCATCTCTACATGGGATCTCCTCTTGCCCCGCTTCAAGTGGACCGGGCGAGAGGCCAGAATCTATAAATGGAAAAGTGAACAGCTCTTTGGAGTGTCCAAGTGTGAGATCAGTTGTCTCTGGGCACTCAGCATGGTGGGAGGAAGGAGGTTCAGGGTGAGGAATATGTGGTCCAGACTCACGGCTACTGAGACTTGACCGTGTGGAAGACAGGGTTGTGGTGGTGGTGGCTAAGTGACTGGAAGCATTATCTGCTATCCAACCAGTAACCTTTTGACACTGCTCTGGGTTCTGTGGTGGTGTGCTGAGGTCCTCTATCAATTGGGACAGGAAGCTCGAGCGAGAAGATGTGGGTGTTTGTTGTGGCACAATTTCAGCTTTCCCATGGCCTCGGCCTCTGCATGCACCATCACCATCATGTCCAGTTCCCCATCCCTTGCCACGTGCCTTGCCCATTTTAAATGGAGGACAATATCTTCCACGCTCGCTAAAAATGGCTTAATTTGGAGCGAGCTTATATGTGATCTGTGTGACGGACAAACCACAGTTTTAAATACCTGGCCTGTAGGTAACTATTTTGAACAGCAAACCGGTGTCAAAAACTTTGCTGACACACTGAAACAAATTTTTAATGGAGGCCAGAAATGGCAGTATTTTCTGAAAACGTATATGTGATCCGCATGTCAGAGAAAACAACGTTTTAAATTGCTGGCCTGTAGGTATCTATTTTTAACAGCAAACTGGTGTCAATAGCTTAATTGACACACTGAAACAAATTTTTAATGGATGCCAGAAATGGCAGTATTTTCTGAAAATGAATATATGATCCGTGTGATGGAGAAAACACATTTTTAAATACCTGGCCTGTAGGTAACTATTTTGAACAGCAAACCGGTGTCAAAAACTTCGCTGACACACTGAAAAATTTTTTTAATGGAGGCCAAAAATGGCAGTATTTTCTGAAAACGTATATGTGATCTGTGTGACGGAGAAAACACAGTTTTAATTACCTGGCCTGTAGGTAACTTTTTTGAACAGCAAACTGGTGTCAAAAACTTCGCTGACACACTGATACAAATGTTTAATGGAGGCCAGAAATGGCAGTATTTTCTGAAAACGTATATGTGATCCGTGAGAAGGAGAAAACACAGTTTTAAATACCTGGCCTGTAGGTAACTATTTTGAAAAGCAAACTGGTGTCAAAAGCTTCACTGACACACTGAATCAAAATTTCAATGGAAGCCAGAAATGGCAATATTTTCAGCGCAATTATATGTGATCCGTGTTATGGACAAACCACAGTTTTAAATAACTAGCCTGTAGGTAACTATTTTTAACAGCAAACTGGTGTCAATAGCTTCACTGACACACTGAAACAAATTTTTTAATGGAGGCCAGAAAAGGCAATATTTTCAGTGCAATTATATGTGATACGTGTGACGGACAAACCACAGTTTTAAATAGCTGGATTTTTAGCGCTGTAATATGGAAAGGATCTGGCTGTATTCTGCAGTGCCAACAAGCAAATGACACAGAAAAACGGTGTTCTCTGGATTGCTTTTTAAGCAAATAATTGAGGATTGAGAGCCAAAAAAAAAATATTCCTGGCCCCTGAGACCTGGGCCTATATCTAGAAATGTCTAACAGAAGCAGCAGCAGACAGAACTAAAATGGATCCTCTTGTGGTGTATACACTGCAGTCTGCTATATAACATTGCCTGCCTGCCTATATACACTGCCTGCCTGATATCTCTGCAGATGGATTAGTCCTCAGAAGGACTGTTTTTTGAGATTGATATGTGTAATATACTTCTGTTCTACCTACACTACCTAATAAACAAGCAAATCTCTCCCTAGCTCAGCAGCCCCTCTCCCTACACTGTCTGATTCCGGAGTAGACTGTGATGAGCAAGGGAGCGCCAGATCTGATATAGTCCTGATGATGCTGTGCGGCCAGCCAATCACTGTAATGCCACAACCAACATGGCTGCGGCATTACAGTGAGTGGCAGGCAATCCCTGCATGTTCATTGGCTCTGTAAAGAGCGCCAAACATGCAGGGAGGGGACCCGAACTCCCACCAAGCAACCCTGGAAATACTCGGCGAGCGCTGAGCATCTCGAGCAGTGAGATGCTTGGGCAAGCACCGAGCAGTAGCGAGCATGCTCGCTCATCACTAGTACAGACGACTTGGAGGTGGGATTTAAAATAACAAGAAATTCTATTAGTAGTGTTTACGAGGTTAAACTTGTGGGATAAATTATATAATATATGAAGATGTCTTTTTTACTTGGGATTTTTTTTAAATTTTGAAACATGCTAATTAATTTTTTTTCACAGTATTCTAGAAATCCCATAACGTGACTTACAAATGTAGTAGTTGGATTACTTACATAATTCATTGCATTTTTTATCTAGCTCAGTGTATTAAGGGTTCCAGTATTTCATGTTAATGGCAAACCCTTTGGAACTACATTATAACTGTGTGCTAAGAGTGCAGTTTGTGTGGGTGAAAACAAACACTTTGACTAGAATGTAGGACTATACAGTCATGGCCAAAAGTTTTGAGAATGACACCAAAATTATATTTTCACATGATCTGCTGGCCTCTGGTTTTTATTAGTGTTTGTCTGAAGTTTATATCACATACAGAAATATAATTGCAATCATATTATGAGTACCAATAGGTTATATTGACAGTTAGAATGAGTTAATGCAGCAAGTCAATATTTGCAGTGTTGCCCCTTCTTCTTCAAGACCTCTGTAATTCTCCCTGGCATGCTCTCAATCAACTTTTGGACCAAATCCTGACTGATAGCAGTCCATTCTTGCATAATCAATGCTTGCATTTTGCCAGAATTTGTTGGTTTTTGTTTGTCCACCCGTCTTTTGATGATTGACCACAAGTTTTCAATGGGATTAAGATCTGGGGAGTTTCCAGGCCATGGACCCAAAATCTCTATGTTTTGTTCCATGAGCCATTTAGTTATTACCTTTGCTTTTTGGCAAGGTGCTCCATCATGCTGGAAAAGGCATTGTTGGGCGCCAAACTGCTCTTGGACGGTTGGGAGAAGTTGCTCTTGGAGGACATTCTGGTACCAATCTTTATTCATGGCTGTGTTTTTAGGCAAGACTGTGAGTGAGCTGATTCCTTTGGCTGAGAAGCAACCCCACACATGAATGGTTTCAGAATGCTTTACAGTTGGCATGAGACAAGACTGGTGGTAGTGCTCACCTCTTCTTCTCCGAATAAGCTGTTTTCCAGATGTCCCAAACAATCGAAAAGGGGATTCATCAGAGAAAATGACTTTGCCCCAGTCCTCAGCAGTCCACTCCCTGTACCTTTTGCAGAATATCAGTCGGTCCCTGATGTTTTTTCTGGAGAGAAGTGGCTTCTTTGCTGCCCTCCTTGAAACCAGCCCTTGCTCAAATAGTCTCCACCTCACAGTGCGTGCAGAAGCACTCACACCAGCCTGCTGCCATTCCTGAGCAAGCTCGGCACTGCTGGTAGTCCGATCCCGCAGCTGAAACAGTTTTACGATACGGTCCTGGCGCTTGCTGGTCTTTCTTGGGCGCCCTGGAGCCTTTTTGACAACAATGGAAGCTCTCTCCTTGAAGTTCTTGATGATGCGATAGATTGTTGACTGAGGTGCAATCTTTGTAGCTGCGATACTCTTCCCTGTTAGGCCATTTTTGTGCAGTGCAATGATGGCTGCACGTGTTTCTTTAGAGATAACCATGGTTAACTGAAGAGAAACAATGATACCAAGAACCAGCCTCCTTTTAAAGTGTCCAGTGATGTCATTCTTACTTAATCATGACTGATTGATTGCCAGCCCTGTCCTCATCAACACCCACACCTGTGTTAATGGATCAATCACTAAAACGATGTTAGCTGCTCCTTTTAAGGCAGGACTGCAATGATGTTGAAATGTGTTTTGGGGGTTAAAGTTCATTTTCTGGGCAAATATTGACTTTGCAAGTACAGTAATTGCTGTTAAGCTGATCACTCTTTGACATTCAGGAGTATATTCAAATTGCCATTACAAAAAATGAAGCAGTAAACTTTGGAAAAATTACTATTTGTCTCATTCTCAATACTTTTGGCCATGACTGTACATAATAAGCCCCACTAATTGGGGTTATTCTACTAAAGAAAGAAGCAATATACAGTAAATGTGTTTAGTTGTGCTTTAGAAATACTAAGTGCTCGCTCACATTGGCATATATTCTTTAATGCGAAAGAATCTGGCAAATTATGTTTATGACACTTGGCTCAAACTGTCAGAGTTTCATACGAGTGTCATCTAAATGTTATCCGATTTTCTTGCATGAGAGAATCGCAACACATGTGCAGATAAGATGGAGAACTTAATTTCTCCTTCGTCATTATCTATGTGAGCGTACATCGGACTGCACTCGGATGACATCCGAGTGCAGGCTGATGTTTCACAGGCACCCTTAGACTTGTATGGGTGCATGCGATCCAATTCTCAGATGCACCTGCAGCAATCTGCGATTGTTTTCTCATGCCGAATTGGCATGAGAAAGTAATTACAGATCTGCACTACCAAATAGTATAACATTAGGCCGAGTGCCATCCAATAAAACATTGGATAGCACTCTGCCATATTATAAGGCAATGTGAGCAAACCCTTAGGCTGGGATCACATGAGCGTATAAATAATTGGTCCAATTTTCATCCAGAAAAGTGGTATCATTTTTTCTCACTTGTCATCCGTGTGCAATCCATTTTTTTACTCAGCAGCTATTAATCTTTTACAGGACCATTTACTGTTCCCCACATTACAGAATTGTAATGTATCCATAAAAATCGAATGCCATACTGTATAGCATCCAATTTTTTTCTTGCACTTGCGATTTTGGAGTCAAATTGCAGCATGATACTATTTTTTACTCATACCGAATACAACTGAGAAATAATACACAGATCTGCACTGCCCCATTGACTAATATTGGTTTGAGTGCAATACTTTTTTTATTGCACTCATCCGATTTATAGGGTCATTTGAGTGCACCCTTAAAGTCTCCATTCACTAGTGTTGAGCCACCCCCGTAGTGTTCGAGTTCGGTTTGGTTCGTCGAACACCCGTATGTTCGCCGAACTGTTCGTCGAACTGTTCGTCGAACACCTTCGAACACCGTTAAAACCAATGGCAGGCAAACAAAAACACATAGAAACACATAGAAAACACCTTCAAAGGTGTCCAAAAGCTGACAAACTGCTCAGAAGACACAACTAACACATGGAAAAGTGACAAGTACATATAGTCATGCGAAAAGAAAAGAGGTGGAGGAGTAAAAAGAGGGGGAGACACAGATATAGGCGTGTCATGCCCTTCTAAAACCAAAAAAGTGCGAAGCTGACATGGCCAGTCCGTTCCTGCCCGTGCGACCTCCATGTCGCCGGGTTTGTGCCAGAGCTGCGGTGGACCCTGACGGCTAGCCCCCCTCTCCCAATACTGGTGCCTGTCCGCTGGTGGGTCGAGCGAGCCCCCCTGCGGTGGAGGCAGGTCTAAGCTTTTTAATTTTAATTGTCTCTCTAATTTGAATGAGTACACTTTAAATCCTTTTACAAGGATCTATTGGAGGGCAAGTCTGATGCTATCAGTCGCAGGAATTCCAGCTCCAGTAGCGTCCTCTAAAGCTGCTGCAGTTAAAAACTTTTTATAAGGATCGAGCTTGGCGGTCCACCGCAAGGCGTCCTACCGCCAGTCCAAGCCCCTGTGCCTTGGGGTGCCTCCCCGATGCTCTTCACTGAGTGTCCCGGGGGCCCGAAGCATTTCCTTTGAAAAAATTAAGTGTCCAAACTACAGGTGGTGTAGCTTGCTTAACAGTTGGGATAATCCGCTGACTAGCAGACACTGCTACTAGGTCCAAAGTATTTCCTTGGCTAGAAGCAGTTAAAAATTTGTAATTAGATACTCCCATTGGATGCTGAGAAAGCGTTCCATAGAGTCTCCTGGCACGCCATATATTATTCTCTTAAAAAGCTTGGGGTAGGGGTCTAGGGGACCCTTTTATAGGCAAAATCACGGCCCTGTATCGCAATAAGTCACCCAGGCTGAAGATAAATGGAACATTTTCATCGCCTTTTATAATCACCAATGGGACAAGGCAGGGATGTCCTCTGTCCCCTCTCTTATACATCCTAGTGATGGAGCACCTGCTCTCATCAATTCTCCATAACCCCAATATTAGGTGGATTGAGGTGGGAGGCACCGAGTACAAGTGCTCTGCATTTGCTGATGATGTCCTAGTATATATCACTCAATCACATATATCCATCCCTGCTGTTATGGCTGAAATAGATCACTTTGTTATATGGTCAAATTTTAAAATCAATGCAGCGAAGTCTGAGGCCCTCGATGTCTCCCTCCCCAAATCCATACAGGATTCCGTCCAGTCCAACTTTCCCTTTGCCTGGCCCTCACAGGGTATCAAATACTTAGGAATTCGTATTCATAGAGACCTCTCCCGTCTATGTTATCTTAATTTTGGGCCCTTTATTGAACAACTCCATACAGACCACGGTTGGCAAGTTAGAACTGTAAGATTCACTACGTGAACCACTGGTGTTTTGTGGAAAAGCACATGTACACTGTGTTCCAAATTATTATGCAAAAAGTGTTTAGGAGTGATAAGGAAAGAATTTTTTTGTTTGTCAGTTAAACGTCAGTGGAATTCCGAGAACAATGGAAGAGTTCCGAAGCATTTTTAAACCTCAGCGGATTTCCGTGAACAATGGAAGAGTTCCGAAGCATTTTTAAGCCTCAGCATAATTCCGAGAGCAATGGAAGAGTTTCGAAGCATTTTTAAACCTCAGCGGATTTCCGTGAACAATGGAAGAGTTCCGAAGCAAATTTAAACTTCAGCAGAATTCCGAGAACAATGGAAGAGTTCCGTAACATTTTTAAACGTCAGTGGAATTCCGAGAGCAAGGGAAGAGCACCGAAGCATTTTTAAGCTTCAGCGGATTTCCGAGAACAATGGAAGAGTTCCGAAGCATTTTTAAACATCAGCGGAATTCTGAAAATAATGGAAGAGCACCGAAGCATTTTTAAGCTTCAGCGGAATTCCGAGAACAATGGAATAGTGCCGAAGCATTTTTAAACGTCAGCGGAATTCCATAAACAATGGAAGAGCTCCGAAGCATTTTTAAACGTCAGCAGAATTCCGAGAACAATGGAAGAGTTCCGAAGCATTTTTAAACATCAGCAGAATTCCGAGAACAATGGAAGAGTTCCGAAGCAATTTTAAACTTCAGCAGAATTCCGAGAACAATGGAAGAGTTCCGAAGCAAATTTAAACTTCAGCGGAATTCCGAGAACAATGGAAGAGGTCCGAAGCAATTTTAAATGTCAGTGGAATTCCGAGAACAATGGAAGAGTTCCAATTCATTTTTAAACGTCAGCGGAATTCCGAGAACCATGGAAGAGTTCCCAAGCATTTTTAAACATCAGCGGAATTCCGAGAACAAAGAAAGATGTCCGAAGCATTATTAAACGTCAACGGAATTCCGAGAAGAATGGAAGAGTTCCGATGCATTTTTAAACATCAGCGGAATTCCGAGAACAATGAAAGATGTCCGAAGCATTATTAAACGTCAGCAGAATTCCGAGAACAATGGAAGAGATCCGAAGCATTTTTAAACTTCAGCAGTATTCCGAGAACAAGGGAAGAGTTCTGAATCAAATTTAAACTTCAGCGGAATTCCGAGAACAATGGAAGAGTTCCGAAGCATTTTTAAACTTCAGCGGAATTCCGAGTACAATGGAAGAGTTCCGAAGCATTTTTAAACGTCAGCGGAATTCCGAGAACAATGGAAGAGTTCTGAAGCATTCTTAAACGTCAGCAGAATTCCCTGAACAATGGAAGAGTTCCGAAGCATTTTTAAATGTTAGCAGAATTACGAGAACAATGGAAGAGTTACGAAGCATTTTTAAACTTCAGCAGAATTCAGAGAACAATGGAAGAGTTCGGAAGCAAATTTAAACTTCAGCAGAATTCCGTGAACAATGGAAGAATTCCTAAACATTTTTAAACTTCAGCGGAATTCCGAGAACAATTGAAAAGTTCCGAAGCATTTTTAAACGTCAGCGGAATTCGAGAAAAATGGAAGCGTTTCGAAGCATTTTTAAACATCAGCGGAATTCTGAGAACATTGGAAGAGTTCCTAAGCATTTTTAAACATCAGCGGAATTCTGAGAACAATGAAAGGGGTCTGAAGCATTATGAAACGTCAGCGGAATTATGAGAACAATGGAAGAGTTCCGAAGCATTTCTAAACGTCAGCGGAATTCAATGAACAATGGAGGAGTTCTGAAGAATTTTTAAACTTCAGCGGAATTCCAAGAAGAATGTTTGAATTCCGAAGCATTTTTAAACTTCAGCAGAATTCCGAGAACAATGGAAGAGTTCCGAAGCATTTTTAAACGTCAGCAGAATTCCGAGAACAATGGAAGAGTTCCAAAGCATTTTTAATCTTCAGCAGAATGCCAAGAACAATGGAAGAGTTCCGAAGCATTTTTAAATGTCAGCGGAATTCCGAGAACAAAGGAAAAGTTCTGAAGCATTTTTAAATGTCAGCAGAATTCCATAAACAATGGAAGAGCTCTGAAGCATTTTTAAACCTCAGCGGAATTCCGAGAACAATGGAAGAGTTCGGAAGCAAATTTAAACGTCAGCAGAATTCCGTGAACAATGGAAGAATTCCGAAACATTTTTAAACTTCAGCGGAATTCCGAGAACAATGGAAAAGTTCCGAAGCATTTTTAAGCGTCAGTGGAATCCGAGAAAAATGGAAGCGTTCCGAAGCATTTTTAAACGTCAGCGGAATTACGAGAACAATGGAAGAGTTCCTAAGCATTTTTAAACATCAGCGGAATTCTGAGAACAATGAAAGCGGTCCGAAGCATTATTAAACGTCAGCGGAATTCTGAGAAAAATGGAAGAGTTCCGAAGCATTTCTAAACGTCAGCGGAATTCCGTGAACAATGGAAGAATTCTGAAGACTTTTTAAACTTCAGCGGAATTTCAAGAAGAATGTTTGAATTCCGAAGCATTTTTAAACTTCAGCAGAATTCCGAGATCAATGGAAGAGTTCCGAAGCATTTTTAAACGTCAGCAGAATTCCGAGAACAATGGAAGAGTTCCAAAGCATTTTTAATCTTCAACAGAATGCCAAGAACAATGGAAGAGTTCCGAAGCATTTTTAAATGTCAGTGGAATTCCGAGAACAAAGGAAAAGTTCTGAAGCATTTTTAAACGTCAGCAGAATTCCATAAACAATGGAAGAGCTCTGAAGCATTTTTAAACCTCAGCGGAATTCCGAGAACAATGGAAGAGTTCCGAAGCATTTTTAAACTTCAGCAGAATTACGAGAACAATGGAAGAGATCCGAAGCATTTTTAAACTTCAGCAGAATTCCAAGAACAATGGAAGAGTTCCAAAGCATTTTTAAACTTCAGCAGAATTCCGAGAACAATGGAAGAGTTCCGAAGCAAGTTTAAACTTCAGTAGAATTCCGAGAACAAAGAAAGACGTCCGAAGCATTATTAAACGTCAGCGGAATTCCGAGAACAATGGAAGAGTTCCGAAGCATTTTTAAACTTCAGCAGTATTCCGAGAACAGTGAAAGTGTTCTGAATCAAATTTAAACTTCAGCAGAATTCCGAGAACAATGGAAGAGTTCCGAAGCATTTTTAAACTTCAGCGGAATTCCGAGTACAATGGAAGAGTTCCTAAGCATTTTTAAACATCAGCGGAATTCTGAGAACAATGGAAGAGTTCTGAAGCATTCTTAAACGTCAGAAGAATTCCCTGAACAATAGAAGAGTTCCGAAGCATTTTTAAATGTTAGCAGAATTCCGAGAACAATGGAAGAGTTCCGAAGCATTTTTAAACGTCAGCGGAATTTGAGAAAAATGGAAGCGTTCCGAAGCATTTTTAAACGTCAGCGGAATTACGAGAACAATGGAAGAGTTCCTAAGCATTTTTAAACATCAGCGGAATTCTGAGAACAATGAAAGTGGTCCGAAGCATTATTAAATGTCAGCGGAATTCTGAGAACAATGGAAGAGTTCCGAAGCATTTCTAAACGTCAGCGGAATTCCGTGAACAATGGAGGAGTTCTGAAGCATTTTTAAACTTCAGCGGAATTCCAGGAAGAATGTTACAATTCCGAAGCATTTTTAAACTTCAGCAGAATTCCGAGAACAATGGAAGAGTTCCGAAGCATTTTTAAACGTCAGCAGAATTCCGAGAACAATGAAAGAGTTCCAAAGCATTTTTAATCTTCAGCAGAATGCCAAGAACAATGGAAGAGTTCCGAAGCATTTTTAAATGTCAGTGGAATTCCGAGAACAAAGGAAAAGTTCTGAAGCATTTTTAAACGTCAGCAGAATTCCATAAACAATGGAAGAGCTCTGAAGCATTTTTAAACCTCAGTGGAATTCCGAGAACAATGGAAGAGTTCCGAAGCATTTTTAAGCCTCAGCCGAATTCTGTGAACAATGGAAGAGTTCCGATGCATTTTTAAACCTCAGCAGAATTCTGAGAACAATGGAAGAGTTCCGAAGCATTTTTAAACTTCAGCGGAATTCCGAGAACAATGGAAGAGTTCCGAAGCATTTTTAAACATCAGCGGAATTCCAAAAACAATGGAAGAGTTCCGAAGCAGTTTTAAACCTCAGTGCATTTCCGTGAACAATGGAAGAGTTCCGAAGCAAATTTAAACGTCAGCGGAATTCCAAGAACAATGGAAGAGTTCCGAAGCATTTTTAAACATCAGCGGAATTCCGAGAGCAAAGAAAGACGTCCGAAGCATTATTAAACGTCAGCGGGATTCCGAGAACAATGGAAGAGTTCCGATGCATTTTTAAACATCAGCGGAATTCCGAGAACAATGAAAGATGTCCGAAGCATTATTAAACGTCAGCAGTATTCTGAGAACAATGGAAGAGTTCTGAATCAAATTTAAACTTCAGCAGAATTCCGTGAACAATGGAAAAGTTCCAAAGCATTTTTAAACGTCAGCGGAATCCGAGAAAAATGGAAGCGTTCCGAAGTATTTTTAAACGTCAGCGGAATTACGAGAACAATGGAAGAGTTCCTAAGCATTTTTAAACATCAGCGGAATTCCGAGAACAATGAAAGAGGTCTGAAGCATTATTAAACGTCAGCGGAATTCTGACAACAATGGAAGATTTCCGTAACATTTTAAAAGGTCAGCGGAATTCAGAGAGCAATGGAAGAGCATCGAAGCATTTTAAAGCTTCAGCGGAATTCTGAGAACAATGGAAGAGTTAAGAAGCAATTTTAAACTTCAGCACAATTCCGAGAACATTGGAATAGTTCCGAAGCATTTTTAAACGTCAGCGGAATTCTGAGAACAATGGAAGAGCACCGAAGCATTTTTAAGCTTCAGCAGAATTCCGAGAACAATGGAATAGTTCCGAAGCATTTTTAAACGTCAGCAGATTTCCATAAACAATGGAAGAGTTCCGAAGCATTTTTAAACGTCGTCAGAATTCCGAAAACAATGGAAGAGTTCCGAAGCATTTTTAAACATCAGCGGAATTCTGAAAACAATGGAAGAGTTCCGAAGCATTTTTAAACCTCAGTGCATTTCCATGAACAGTGGAAGAGTTCCGAAGCAAATTTAAACGTCAGCGGAATTCCGAGAACAATGGAAGAGTTCCGAAGCATTTTTAAACCTAAGCGGATTTCTGTGAACAATGGAAGAGTTCCAAAGCAAATTTAAACTTCAGCAGAATTCCGAGATCAATGGAAGAGTTCCATAACATTTTTAAATGTCAGCGGAATTCCGAGAGCAATGGAAGAGCAGCGTAGCATTTTTAAGCTTCAGCGGAATTCCGAGAACAATGGAAGAGTTCCGAAGCATTTTTAAACTTCAGCACAATTCCGAGAACATTGGAATAGTTCCGAAGCATTTTTAAGCGTCAGCGGAATTCTGAAAACAATGGAAGAGCACCGAAGCATTTTTAAGCTTCAGCAGATTTCCGAGAACAATGGAATAGTTCCGAAGCATTTTTAAATGTCAGCGGAATTGCATAAACAATGGAAGAGTTCCGAAGCATTTTTAAACGTCAGCTGAATTCCGAGAACAATGGAAGAGTACCGAAGCATTTTTAAACGTCAGCAGAATTCCGAGAACAATGGAAGAGATCCGAAACATTTTTAAACTTCAGCAGATTTCCTAGAACAATGGAAGAAATTCTAAGCATTTTTAAACTTCAGCAGAATTCCGAGAACAATGGAAGAGTTCCGAAGCAAATTTAAACTTCAGCAGAATTCCGAGAACAATGGAAGAATTCCAAAGCATTTTTAAACTTCAGCGGAATTCCGAGAACAATGGATGAGTTCCGAAGCATTTTTAAATGTCAGCGGAATTCCGAGAACAATGGATGAGTTCCGAAGCATTTTTAAACGTCAGCGGAATTCCGAGAACAATGGAAGAGTTCTGAAGCAATCTTAAACCTCAGCAGAATTCCCTAAAAATGGAAGAGTTCCGAAGCATTTTTAAATGTAAGCAGAATTCTGAGAACAATGGAAGAGTTCCGAAGCATTTTAAAACTTCAGCAGAATTCTGAGAACAATGGAAGAGTTCTGAAGGAAATTTAAATTTCAGCAGAATTCCGTGAACAATGGAAGAATTCCGAAGCATTTTTAAACTTCAGCGGAATAACGAGAACAATGGAAAAGTTCCGAAGCATTTTTAAACGTCAGCTGAATCCGAGAAAAATGGAAGCATTCTGAAGCATTTTTAAACGTCAGCGGAATTACGAGAACAATGGAAGAGTTCCTAAGCATTTTTCAATATCAGCGGAATTCCGAGAACAATGAAAGAGGTGCGAAGCATTATTAAACGTCAGCGGAATACTGAGAACAATGGAAGAGTTCCTTAACATTTTTAAATGTCAGCGGAATTCCGAGAACAATGGAAGAGTTCTGAAGCATTCTTAAACGTCAGCAGAATTCCCTAAACAATGGAAGAGTTCCGAAGCATTTTTAAATGTCAGCGGAATTCCGAGAGCAATGAAAGATGTCCGAAGCATTATTATACGTCAGCAGAATTCAGAGAACAATGGAAGAGTTCCAAAGCATTTTTAAACTTCAGCAGTATTCCGAGAACAATGGAAGAGTTCTGAATCAAATTTAAACTTCAGCAGAAATCCGAGAACAATGGAAGAGGTCCGAAGCATTATTAAACGTCAGCGCAATTCTGAGAACAATGGAAGAGTTCCGAAGCATTTTTAAACGTCAGCGGAAATCCGTGAACAGTGAAGGAGTTCTGAAGCATTTTTAAACTTCAGCGGAATTCCAGGAAGAATGTTAGAATTCTGAAGCATTTTTAAACTTCAGCAGAATTCCGAGAACAATGGAAGAGTTCCGAAGCATTTTTAAACGTCAGCAGAATTCCGAGAACAATGGAAGCGTTCTGAAACATTTTTAAGCTTCAGCAGAATGCCAAGAACAATGGAAGAGTTCCAAAGCATTTTTAAATGTAAGCAGAATTCAATAAACAATGGAAGAGTTCCGAATCATTTTTAAACGTCAGCAGAATTCCGAGAGCAATGGAAGAGCACCGTAGCCTTTTTAAGCTTCTGTGGAATTTCGAGAACAATGGAAGAGTTCCGAAGCATTTTTAAACTTCAGCACAATTCCTAGAACATTGGAATAGTTCCGAAGCATTTTTAAACGTCAGCGGAATTCTGAGAACAATGGAATAGTTCCTAAGCATTTTTAAACGTCACCGGAATTCCGTGAACAATGGAAGAGTTCCGAAACATTTTTAACTTCAGCAGAATGCCGAAAACAATGGAAGAGTTCCGAAGCGTTTTAAAACTTCAGCGGAATTCGGAGAACAATAGAAGAGTTCCGAAGCATTTTTAAACAACAGCGGAATTCCGAGATCAATGAAAGAGTTTCGAAGCATTATTAAACGTCAGCAGAATTCCGAGAACAATGGAAGAGTTCCGAAGCATTTCTAAACGTCAGCGGAATTCCGTGAACAATGGAGGAGTTCTGAAGCATTTTTAAACTTCAACGGAATTCCAGGAAGAATGTTAGAATTCCGAAGCATTTTTAAACTTCAGCAGAATTCCGAGAACAATGGAAGAGTTCTGAAGCATTTTTAAACCTCAGCAGAATTCCATAAACAATGGAAGCGCTCTGAAGCATTTTTAAACCTCAGTGGAATTCCGAGAACAATGGAAGAGTTCTGAAGCATTTTTAAACTTCAGCAGAATTCCGAGAACAATGTAAGTGTTCCGAAGCATTTTTAAATGTCAGCAGAATTCCGAGAACAATGGAAGAGTTCCGAAGCATTTTTAAATTTCAGCGTAATTCCGAGAACAATGGAAGAGTTCCGAAGCATTTTTAAACTTCAGCGGAATTCCGAGAACATTGAAAGAGTTCCGAAGCATTTTTAAACGTCAGCGGAATTCCGAGAACAATGGAAGCAATCCAAAGCATTTTTAAACAGCAGCGGAATTCAGAGAACAATGGAATAGTTCCTAAGCATTTTTAAACGTCAGCGGAATTCCGTGAACAATGGAAGAGTTCCGAACCATTTTTAACTTCAGCAGAATTCCGAGAACAATGGAAGAGTTCTGAAGCATTTGTAAACGTCATCGGAATTCCGAGAACAATGGAAGAGTTCCTAATCATTTTTCAACGTCAGCAGAATTCCAAGAACAATGGAAGATTTCCGAAGCATTTTTAAACTTCAGCAGAATTCCGAGAACAATGGAAGAGTTTTGAAGCATTTTTAAACGTCAGCGGAATTCCATAAACAATGTAAGTGTTCCGGAGCATTTTTAAATCTCAGCGGAACTCCTTGAACAATGGAAGAGTTCCAAAGAATTTTTAAACTTCAGCAGAATTCCGAGAACAATGGAAATGTTCCAAAGCATTTTTAAACTTGAGCAGAATTCCGAGAACAATGGAAGAGTTCCGAAGCATTTTTAAACTTCAGCAGGATTCCGAGAACAATGGAAGAATTCCGAAGCTAATTTAAACTTCAGCAGAATTCTGTGAACAATGGAAGAGTTCCGAAGCATTTTTAAACTACTGCAGAATTCCGAGAACAATGGAAGAGTTTCGAAGCATTTTTAAACATCAGCAGAATTCCAAGAACAATGGAAGAGTTCCGAAGGATTTTTAAACTACTGCAGAATTCCGAGAACAATGGAAGAGTTCCGAAGCAAATTTAAACTTCAGCAGAATTCCGAGAAGAAAGGAAGAGTTCCAAAGCATTTTTAAGCATCAGCGGAATTCCGAGAACCATGAAAGAGTTCCTAAGCATTTTTAAACATCAGCGAAATTTCGAGAACAATGAAAGAAGTCAGAAGCATCATTAAACGTCAGCAGAATTCCGAGAACAATGGAAGAGTTCCGAAGCATTTTTAAACGTCAGCGGAATTCCAAGAACAATGGAAGAGTTCCGAAGCATTTTTAAACTTCAGCAGAATTCCGAGAACAATGGAAGAGTTCTGAAGCATTTTTAAACTTCAGCAGAATTCCGAGAACAATGGAAGAGTTCTGAAGCATTTTTAAACGTCATCGGAATTCCGAGAACAATGGAAGAGTTCCTAATAATTTTTCAACGTCAGCAGAATTCCAAGAACAATGGAAGATTTCCGAAGCATTTTTAAACTTCAGCAGAATTACGAGAACAATGGAAGAGTTCTGAAGCATTTTTAAACTTCAGCAGAATTCCGAGAAAAATGGAAGAGTTCTGAAGCATTTTTAAACGTCAGCGGAATTCCGAGAACAATGGAATAATTCCGAAGCATTTTTAAACATCAGCGGAATTCCATAAACAATGGAAGTGTTCCGAAGCATTTTTAAACATCAGCGGAATTCCGTGAACAATGGAAGAGTTCCGAGGCATTTTTCAACGTCAGCAGAATTCCGAGAACAATGGAAGAGTTCCGAAGCATTTTTAAACTTCAGCAGAATTCCGAGAACAATGGAAGAGTTCCGAAGCATTTTTAAACTTCAGCAGAATACCGAGAACAATGGAAGAGTTCTGAAGCATTTTTAAACTTCAGCAGAATTCCGAGAACAATGGAAGAGTTCTGAACCATTTTTAAACGTCAGCAGAATTCCAAGAACAATGGAAGAGTTCTGAAGCACTTTTAAACGTAAGCAGAATTCCGAGAACAATGGAAGAGTTCCGAAGCATTTCTAAACTCCAGCAGAATTCCGAGAACAATGAAAGAGTTCCGAAACATTTTTAAACTTCAGCAGGATTCCGAGAACAATGGAAGAGTTCTGAAGCATTTTTAAACTTCAGCAGTATTCCGAGAACAATGGAAGAGTTCTGAAGCATTTTTAAACGTCAGCTGAATTCCGAGAACAATGGAATAGTTCCGAAGCATTTTTAAACGTTACCGGAATTCCGAGAACAATGGAAGAGTTCCAAAGCAATTTTAAACGTCAGCGGAATTCCGTGAACAATAGAAGAGTTCTGAAGCATTTTTAAATTTCAGCGGAATTCCAGGAACAAGGGAAGAGTTCCGAATCATTTTTAAACATCAGCAGAATTCCGAGAACAATGGAAGAGTTCCAAAGAATTTTTAAACTTCAGCAGAATTCCGAGAACAATGGAAATGTTCCAAAGCATTTTTAAACATCAGCAGAATTCCAAGAACAATGGAAGAGTTCTGAAGCACTTTTAAAGGTAAACAGAATTCCGAGAAAATGGAAGAGTTCCGAAGCATTTTTAAACTCCAGCAGAATTCCGAGAACAATGGAAGTGTTCCGAAGCATTTTTAAACGTCAGCAGAATTCCGGGAAGAATGGAAGAGTTCCGAAGGATTTTTAAACGTCAGCAGAATTCCGAGAACAATGGAAGAGTTCTGAACCATTTTTAAACTTCAGCAGAATTCCGAGAACAATGGAAGAGTTCTGAACCATTTTTAAATGTCAGCAGAATTCCAAGAACAATGGAAGAGTTCTGAAGCACTTTTAAACGTAAGCAGAATTCCGAGACCAATGGAAGAGTTCCGAAGCATTTTTAAACTCCAGCAGAATTCCGAGAACAATGAAAGAGTTCCGAAGCATTTTTAAACTTCAGCGGAATTCCAGGAACAATGGAAGAGTTCCGAATCATTTTTAAATGTCAGCAGAATTCCGGGAAGAATGGAAGAGTTCCAAAGCATTTTTAAAC
This sequence comes from Phyllobates terribilis, assembly GCF_046119375.1. NCBI lineage: Eukaryota > Metazoa > Chordata > Amphibia > Anura > Dendrobatidae > Phyllobates > Phyllobates terribilis. Next base: position 805,493,105 of record NW_027362761.1, read on the forward strand.
GTCAGCAGAATTCCGAGAACAATGGAAGAGTTCCGAAGCATTTTTAAACTTCAGCAGAATTCCGAGAACAATGGAAGAGTTCTGAACCATTTTTAAACGTCAGCAGAATTCCAAGAACAATGGAAGAGTTCTGAAGCATTTTTAAACGTCAGCGGAATTCCGAGAACAATGGAAGAGTTCCAAAGCAATTTTAAACGTCAGCGGAATTCCGTGAACAATAGAATAGTTCTGAAGCATTTTTAAATTTCAGCGGAATTCCAGGAACAATGGAAGAGTTCCGAATCATTTTTAAACATCAGCAGAATTCCGAGAAGAATGGAAGAGTTTCGAAGCATTTTTAAACGTCAGCAGAATTTCGAGAACAATGGAAGAGTTCCGAAGCATTTTTAAACTTCAGCAGAATTCCGAGAACAATGGAAGAGTTCTGAAGCATTTTTAAACTTCAGCAGAATTCCGAGAACAATGGAAGAGTTTTGAAGCATTTTTAAAGGTCAGCGGAATTCCGAGAACAATGGAAGAGTTCTGAACCACTTTTAAACGTAAGCAGAATTCCGAGAACAATCGATGAGTTCCGAAGCATTTTTAAACTCCAGCAGAATTCCGAGAACAATGAAAGAGTTCCGAAGCATTTTTAAACTTCAGCATTATTCCGAGAACAATGGAAGATTTCTGAAGCATTTTTAAAGTTCAGCAGATTTCCGAGAACAATGGAAGAGTTCCGAAGCAAATTTAAACTTCAGCAGAATTCCGAGAACAAAGGAAGAGTTCGAAAGCATTTTTAAGCATCAGCGGAATTCCGAGAACAATGAAAGAGTTCCTAAGCATTTTTAAACATCAGTGAAATTTCGAGAACAATGAAAGTAGTCAGAAGCATCATTAAACGTCAGCAGAATTCCGAGAACAATGGAAGAGTTCTGAATCAAATTTAAACTTCAGCAGAAATCCGAGAACAATGGAAGAGGTCCGAAGCATTATTAAACGTCAGCGCAATTCTGAGAACAATGGAAGAGTTCCGAAGCATTTTTAAACGTCAGCGGAATTCCGTGAACAGTGAAGGAGTTCTGAAGCATTTTTAAACTTCAGCGGAATTCCAGGAAGAATGTTAGAATTCTGAAGCATTTTTAAACGTCAGCAGAATTCCGAGAACAATGGAAGAGTTCCGAAGCATTTTTAAACGTCAGCAGAATTCCGAGAACAATGGAAGCGTTCTGAAACATTTTTAAGCTTCAGCAGAATGCCAAGAACAATGGAAGAGTTCCAAAGCATTTTTAAATGTAAGCAGAATTCAATAAACAATGGAAGAGTTCCGAATCATTTTTAAACGTCAGCAGAATTCCGAGAGCAATGGAAGAGCACCGTAGCCTTTTTAAGCTTCTGTGGAATTTCGAGAACAATGGAAGAGTTCCGAAGCATTTTTAAACTTCAGCACAATTCCTAGAACATTGGAATAGTTCCGAAGCATTTTTAAACGTCAGCGGAATTCTGAGAACAATGGAATAGTTCCTAAGCATTTTTAAACGTCACCGGAATTCCGTGAACAATGGAAGAGTTCCGAAACATTTTTAACTTCAGCAGAATGCCGAAAACAATGGAAGAGTTCCGAAGCGTTTTAAAACTTCAGCGGAATTCGGAGAACAATAGAAGAGTTCCGAAGCATTTTTAAACAACAGCGGAATTCCGAGAACAATGAAAGAGTTTCGAAGCATTATTAAACGTCAGCAGAATTCCGAGAACAATGGAAGAGTTCCGAAGCATTTCTAAACGTCAGCGGAATTCCGTGAACAATGGAGGAGTTCTGAAGCATTTTTAAACTTCAACGGAATTCCAGGAAGAATGTTAGAATTCCGAAGCATTTTTAAACTTCAGCAGAATTCCGAGAACAATGGAAGAGTTCTGAAGCATTTTTAAACGTCAGCAGAATTCCATAAACAATGGAAGCGCTCTGAAGCATTTTTAAACCTCAGCGGAATTCCGAGAACAATGGAAGAGTTCTGAAGCATTTTTAAACTTCAGCAGAATTCCAAGAACAATGTAAGTGTTCCGAAGCATTTTTAAATGTCAGCAGAATTCCGAGAACAATGGAAGTGTTCCAAAGCATTTTTAAACTTGAGCAGAATTCCGAGAACAATGGAAGAGTTCCGAAGCATTTTTAAACTTCAGCAGGATTTTGAGAACAATGGAAGAGTTCCGAAGCTAATTTAAACTTCAGCAGAATTCTGTGAACAATGGAAGAGTTCCGAAGCATTTTTAAACTACTGCAGAATTCCGAGAACAATGGAAGAGTTTCGAAGCATTTTTAAACATCAGCAGAATTCCAAGAACAATGGAAGAGTTCCGAAGGATTTTTAAACTACTGTAGAATTCCGAGAACAATGGAAGAGTTCTGAAGCAAATTTAAACTTCAGCAGAATTCCGAGAACAAAGGAAGAGTTCCAAAGCATTTTTAAGCATCAGCGGAATTCCGAGAACCATGAAAGAGTTCCTAAGCATTTTTAAACATCAGCGAAATTTCGAGAACAATGAAAGAAGTCAGAAGCATCATTAAACGTCAGCAGAATTCCGAGAACAATGGAAGAGTTCCGAAGCATTTTTAAACGTCAGCGGAATTCCAAGAACAATGGAAGAGTTCCGAAGCATTTTTAAACTTCAGCAGAATTCCGAGAACAATGGAAGAGTTCCGAAGCATTTTTAAACTTCAGCAGAATTACGAGAACAATGGAAGAGTTCTGAAGCATTTTTAAACTTCAGCAGAATTCCGAGAACAATGGAAGAGTTTGGAAGCATTTTTAAACGTCAGCGGAATTCCATAAACAATGTTCGTCTTCCGGAGCATTTTTAAATCTCAGCGGAACTCCTTGAACAATGGAAGAGTTCCAAAGAATTTTTAAACTTCAGCAGAATTCCGAGAACAATGGAAGTGTTCCAAAGCATTTTTAAACATCAGCAGAATTACGAGAACAATGGAAGAGTTCTGAAGCATTTTTAAACTTCAGCAGAATTCCGAGAACAATGGAAGAGTTTGGAAGCATTTTTAAACGTCAGCGGAATTCCATAAACAATGTAAGTCTTCCGGAGCATTTTTAAATCTCAGCGGAACTCCTTGAACAATGGAAGAGTTCCGAAGCATTTTTAAACTTCAGCAGAATTCCAAGAACAATGGAAGAGTTCTGAAGCACTTTTAAAGGTAAGCAGCATTCCCAGAACAATGGAAGAGTTCCGAAGCATTTTTAAACTCCAGCAGAATTCTGAGAACAATGGAAGAGTTCCGAAGCACTTTTAAACGTCAGCAGAATTCCGAGAACAATGGAAGAGTTCTGAACCATTTTTAAACTTCAGCAGAATTCCGAGAACAATGGAAGAGTTCTGAACCATTTTTAAATGTCAGCAGAATTCCAAGAACAATGGAAGAGTTCTGAAGCACTTTTAAACGTAAGCAGAATTCCGAGACCAATGGAAGAGTTCCGAAGCATTTTTAAACTCCAGCAGAATTCCGAGAACAATGAAAGAGTTCCGAAGCATTTTTAAACTTCAGCGGAATTCCAGGAACAATGGAAGAGTTCCGAATCATTTTTAAATGTCAGCAGAATTCCGGGAAGAATGGAAGAGTTCCAAAGCATTTTTAAACGTCAGCAGAATTCCGAGAACAATGGAAGAGTTCCGAAGCATTTTTAAACTTCAGCAGAATTCCGAGAACAATGGAAGAGTTCTGAACCATTTTTAAACGTCAGCAGAATTCCGAGAACAATGGAAGAGTTCTGAAGCATTTTTAAACGTCAGCGGAATTCCGAGAACAATGGAGTAGTTCCGAAGCGTTTTTAAACGTCAGCGGAATTCCATAAACAATGGAAGAGTTCCGAGGCATTTTTCAACGTCAGCAGAATTCCGAGAACAATGGAAGAGTTCCGAAGCATTTTTAAACTCCAGCAGAATTCCGAGAACAATGAAAGAGTTCCGAAGCATTTTTAAACTTCAGCAGGATTCCGAGAACAATGGAAGAGTTCTGAAGAATTTTTAAACTTCAGTAGAATTCCGAGAACAATGGAAGAGTTCTGAAGCATTTTTAAACGTCAGCGGAATTCCGAGAACAATGCAAGAGTTCCTAAGCATTTTTCATCGTCAGCAGTATTCCAAGAACAATGGAAGATTTCCGAAGCATTTTTAAACTTCAGCAGAATAACGAGAACAATGGAAGAGTTCTGAAGCATTTTTAAACTTCAGCAGAATTCCGAGAACAATGGAAGAGTTCTGAAGCATTTTTAAACATCAGCGGAATTCCGAGAACAATGGAATAATTCCGAAGCATTTTTAAACATCAGCGGAATTCCATAAACAATGGAAGAGTTCCGAGGCATTTTTCAACGTCAGCAGAATTCCGAGAACAATGGAAGAGTTCTGCAGCATTTTTAAACTTCAGCAGAATTCCGAGAACAATGGAAGAGTTCTGAAGCATTTTTAAACATCAGCTGAATTCTGAGAACAATGGAATAGTTCCGAAGCATTTTTAAACGTCACCGGAATTCCGAGAACAATGGAAGAGTTCCAAAGCAATTTTAAACGTCAGCGGAATTCCGTGAACAATAGAAGAGTTCTGAAGCATTTTTAAATTTCAGCGGAATTCCAGGAACAAGGGAAGAGTTCCGAATCATTTTTAAACATCAGCAGAATTTCGAGAACAATGGAAGAGTTCCAAAGAATTTTTAAACTTCAGCAGAATTCCGAGAACAATGGAAGTGTTCCAAAGCATTTTTAAACATCAGCAGAATTCCAAGAACAATGGAAGAGTTCTGAAGCACTTTTAAAGGTAAGCAGAATTCCGAGAACAATGGAAGAGTTCCGAAGCATTTTTAAACTCCAGCAGAATTCCGAGAACAATGGAAGAGTTCCGAAGCATTTTTAAACGTCAGCAGAATTCCGGGAAGAATGGAAGAGTTCCGAAGCATTTTTAAACTTCAGCGGAATTCCAGGAACAATGGAAGAGTTCCGAATCATTTTTAAACGTCAGCAGAATTCCGGGAAGAATGGAAGAGTTCTGAAGCATTTTTAAACGTCAGCGGAATTCCGAAAACAATGGAATAATTCCGAAGCATTTTTAAACATCAGCGGAATTCCATAAACAATGAAAGTGTTCCGAAGCATTTTTAAACATCAGCGAAATTCCGTGAACAATGGAAGAGTTCCGAGGCATTTTTCAACGTCAGCAGAATTCCCAGAACAATGGAAGAGTTCCGAAGCATTTTTAAACTTCAGCAGAATTCCGAGAACAATGGAAGAGTTCTGAAGCATTTTTAAACGTCAGCGGAATTCCGAGAACAATGGAGTAGTTCCGAAGCATTTTTAAACGTCAGCGGAATTCCATAAACAATGGAAGAGTTCCGAGGCATTTTTCAACGTCAGCAGAATTCCGAGAACAATGGAAGAGTTCCGAAGCATTTTTAATCTCCAGCAGAATTCCGAGAACAATGAAAGAGTTCCGAAGCATTTTTAAACTTCAGCAGGATTCCGAGAACAATGGAAGAGTTCTGAAGAATTTTTAAACTTCAGCAGAATTCCGAGAACAATGGAAGAGTTCTGAAGCATTTTTAAACGTCAGCGGAATTCCGAGAACAATGGAAGAGTTCCTAAGCATTTTTCAACGTCAGCAGAATTCCAAGAACAATGGAAGATTTCCGAAGCATTTTTAAACTTCAGCAGAATTACGAGAACAATGGAAGAGTTCTGAAGCATGTTTAAACTTCAGCAGAATTCCGAGAACAATGGAAGAGTTCTGAAGCATTTTTAAACATCAGCGGAATTCCGAGAACAATGGAATAATTCTGAAGCATTTTTAAACATCAGCGGAATTCCATAAACAAATGAAGTGTTCGGAAGCATTTTTAAACATCAGCGGAATTCCGTGAACAATGGAAGAGTTCCGAGGCATTTTTCAACGTCAGCAGAATTCCGAGAACAATGGAAGAGTTCTGAAGCATTTTTAAACTTCAGCAGAATTCCGAGAACAATGGAAGAGTTCTGAAGCATTTTTAAACGTCAGCTGAATTCCGAGAACAATGGAATAGTTCCGAAGCATTTTTAAACGTCACCGGAATTCCGAGAACAATGCAAGAGTTCCAAAGCAATTTTTAACGTCAGCGGAATTCCGTGAACAATAGAAGAGTTCTGAAGCATTTTTAAATTTCAGCGGAATTCCAGGAACAATGGAAGAGTTCCGAATCATTTTTAAACATCAGCAGAATTCCGAGAACAATGGAAGAGTTCCAAAGAATTTTTAAACTTCAGCAGAATTCCGAGAACAATGGAAGTGTTCCAAAGCATTTTTAAACATCAGCAGAATTCCAAGAACAATGGAAGAGTTCTGAAGCACTTTTAAAGGTAAGCAGAATTCCGAGAACAATGGAAGAGTTCCGAAGCATTTTTAAACTCCAGCAGAATTCCGAGAACAATGGAAGAGTTCCGAAGCATTTTTAAACATCAGCGGAATTCCATAAACAATGGAAGTGTTCCGAAGCATATTTAAACATCAGCGGAATTCTGAGAACAACGGAAGAGTGCCGAGGCATTTTTCAACGTCAGCAGAATTCCGAGAACAATGGAAGAGTTCCGAAGCATTTTTAAACTTCAGCAGAATTCCGAGAACAATGGAAGAGTTCTGAAGCATTTTTAAACTTCAGCAGAATTCTGAGAACAATGGAAGAGTTCTGAAGCATTTTTAAACGTCAGCTGAATTCCGAGAACAATGGAATAGTTCTGAAGCATTTTTAAACGTCAGCGGAATTCCGAGAACAATGGAAGAGTTCCAAAGCAATTTTAAACGTCAGCGGAATTCCGTGAACAATAGAATAGTTCTGAAGCATTTTTAAATTTCAGCAGAATTCCAGGAACAATGGAAGAGTTCCGACTCATTTTTAAACATCAGCAGAATTCCGAGAAGAATGGAAGAGTTTCGAAGCATTTTTAAACCTCAGCAGAATTTCGAGAACAATGGAAGAGTTCCAAAGCATTTTTAAACTTCAGCAGAATTCCGAGAACAATGGAAGAGTTCTGAAGCATTTTTAAACTTCAGCAGAATTCCGAGAACAATGGAAGAGTTTTGAAGCATTTTTAAAGGTCAGCGGAATTCCGAGAACAATGGAAGAGTTCTGAACCACTTTTAAATGTAAGCAGAATTCCGAGAACAATCGATGAGTTCCGAAGCATTTTTAAACTCCAGCAGAATTCCGAGAACAATGAAAGAGTTCCGAAGCATTTTTAAACTTCAGCAGGATTCCCAGAACAATGGAAGAGTTCTGAAGCATTTTTAAAGTTACGCAGATTTCCGAGAACAATGGAAGAGTTCCGAAGCAAATTTAAACTTCAGCAGAATTCCGAGAACAAAGGAAGAGTTCCAAAGCATTTTTAAGCATCAGCGGAATTCCGAGAACAATGAAAGAGTTCCTAAGCATTGTTAAACATCAGTGAAATTTCGAGAACAATGAAAGAAGTCAGAAGCATCATTAAACGCCAGCAGAATTCCGAGAACAATGGAAGAGTTCCGAAGCATTTTTAAACGTCAGCGGAATTCCAAGAAAAATGGAAGAGTTCCGAAGCATTTTTAAACTTCAGCAGAATTCCGAGAACAATGGAAGAGTTCTGAAGCATTTTTAAACTTCAGCAGAATTCCGAGAACAATGGAAGAGTTCTGAAGCATTTTTAAACGTCAGCGGAATTCCGAGAACAATGCAAGAGTTCCTAAGCATTTTTCATCGTCAGCAGTATTCCAAGAACAATGGAAGATTTCCGAAGCATTTTTAAACTTCAGCAGAATAACGAGAACAATGGAAGAGTTCTGAAGCATTTTTAAACTTCAGCAGAATTCCGAGAACAATGGAAGAGTTCTGAAGCATTTTTAAACATCAGCGGAATTCCGAGAACAATGGAATAATTCCGAAGCATTTTTAAACATCAGCGGAATTCCGTGAACAATGGAAGAGTTCCGAGGCATTTTTCAACGTGAGCAGAATTCCGAGAACAATGGAAGAGTTCTGCAGCATTTTTAAACTTCAGCAGAATTCCGAGAACAATGGAAGAGTTCTGAAGCATTTTTAAACATCAGCTGAATTCTGAGAACAATGGAATAGTTCCGAAGCATTTTTAAACATCACCGGAATTCCGAGAACAATGGAAGAGTTCCAAAGCAATTTTAAACGTCAGCGGAATTCCGTGAACAATAGAAGAGTTCTGAAGCATTTTTAAATTTCAGCGGAATTCCAGGAACAAGGGAAGAGTTCCGAATCATTTTTAAACATCAGCAGAATTTCGAGAGCAATGGAAGAGTTCCAAAGAATTTTTAAACTTCAGCAGAATTCCGAGAACAATGGAAGTGTTCCAAAGCATTTTTAAACATCAGCAGAATTCCAAGAACAATGGAAGAGTTCTGAAGCAGTTTTAAAGGTAAGCAGAATTCCGAGAACAATGGAAGAGTTCCGAAGCATTTTTAAACTCCAGCAGAATTCCGAGAACAATGGAAGAGTTCCGAAGCATTTTTAAATGTCAGCAGAATTCCGGGAAGAATGGAAGAGTTCCGAAGCATTTTTAAACTTCAGCGGAATTCCAGGAACAATGGAAGAGTTCCGAATCATTTTTAAACGTCAGCAGAATTCCGGGAAGAATGGAAGAGTTCTGAAGCATTTTTAAACGTCAGCGGAATTCCGAAAACAATGGAATAATTCCGAAGCATTTTTAAACATCAGCGGAATTCCATAAACAATGCAAGTGTTCCGAAGCATTTTTAAACATCAGCGAAATTCCGTGAACAATGGAAGAGTTCCGAGGCATTTTTCAACGTCAGCAGAATTCCCAGAACAATGGAAGAGTTCCGAAGCATTTTTAAACTTCAGCAGAATTCCGAGAACAATGGAAGAGTTCTGAAGCATTTTTAAACGTCAGCGGAATTCCGAGAACAATGGAGTAGTTCCGAAGCATTTTTAAACGTCAGCGGAATTCCGAGAACAATGGAAGAGTTCCAAAGCAATTTTTAACGTCAGCGGAATTCCGTGAACAATAGAAGAGTTCTGAAGCATTTTTAAATTTCAGCGGAATTCCAGGAACAAGGGAAGAGTTCCGAATCATTTTTAAACATCAGCAGAATTCCGAGAACAATGGAAGAGTTCCAAAGAATTTTTAAACTTCAGCAGAATTCCGAGAACAATGGAAGTGTTCCAAAGCATTTTTAAACATCAGCAGAATTCCAAGAACAATGGAAGAGTTCTGAAGCACTTTTAAAGGTAAGCAGAATTCCGAGAACAATGGAAGAGTTCCGAAGCATTTTTAAACTCCAGCAGAATTCCGAGAACAATGGAAGAGTTCCGAAGCATTTTTAAACATCAGCGGAATTCCATAAACAATGGAAGTGTTCCGAAGCATATTTAAACATCAGCGGAATTCCGAGAACAACGGAAGAGTGCCGAGGCATTTTTCAACGTCAGCAGAATTCCGAGAACAATGGAAGAGTTCCGAAGCATTTTTAAACTTCAGCAGAATTCCGAGAACAATGGAAGAGTTCTGAAGCATTTTTAAACTTCAGCAGAATTCTGAGAACAATGGAAGAGTTCTGAAGCATTTTTAAACGTCAGCTGAATTCCGAGAACAATGGAATAGTTCTGAAGCATTTTTAAACGTCAGCGGAATTCCGAGAACAATGGAAGAGTTCCAAAGCAATTTTAAACGTCAGCGGAATTCCGTGAACAATAGAATAGTTCTGAAGCATTTTTAAACTTCAGCAGAATTCCGAGAACAATGGAAGAGTTTTGAAGCATTTTTAAAGGTCAGCGGAATTCCGAGAACAATGGAAGAGTTCTGAACCACTTTTAAACGTAAGCAGAATTCCGAGAACAATCGATGAGTTCCGAAGCATTTTTAAACTCCAGCAGAATTCCGAGAACAATGAAAGAGTTCCGAAGCATTTTTAAACTTCAGCAGGATTCCCAGAACAATGGAAGAGTTCTGAAGCATTTTTAAAGTTACGCAGATTTCCGAGAACAATGGAAGAGTTCCGAAGCAAATTTAAACTTCAGCAGAATTCCGAGAACAAAGGAAGAGTTCCAAAGCATTTTTAAGCATCAGCGGAATTCCGAGAACAATGAAAGAGTTCCTAAGCATTGTTAAACATCAGTGAAATTTCGAGAACAATGAAAGAAGTCAGAAGCATCATTAAACGCCAGCAGAATTCCGAGAACAATGGAAGAGTTCCGAAGCATTTTTAAACGTCAGCGGAATTCCAAGAAAAATGGAAGAGTTCCGAAGCATTTTTAAACTTCAGCAGAATTCCGAGAACAATGGAAGAGTTCTGAAGCATTTTTAAACTTCAGCAGAATTCCGAGAACAATGGAAGAGTTCTGAAGCATTTTTAAACATCATCGGAATTCCGAGAACAATGGAAGAGTTCCTAATCATTTTTCAACGTCAGCAGAATTCCAAGAACAATGGAAGATTTCCGAAGCATTTTTAAACTTCAGCAGAATTACGAGAACAATGGAAGAGTTCTGAATCACTTTTAAACATCAGCGGAATTCCAGGAACAATGGAGTAGTTCCGATGCATTTTTAAACGTCAGCGGAATTCCATAAACAATGGAAGAGTTCCGAGGCATTTTTCAACGTCAGCAGAATTCCGAGAACAATGGAAGAGTTCCGAAGCATTTTTAAACTCCAGCAGAATTCCGAGAACAATGAAAGAGTTCCGAAGCATTTTTAAACTTCAGCAGGATTCCGAGAACAATGGAAGAGTTCTGAAGAATTTTTAAACGTCAGCAGAATTCCGAGAACAATGGAAGAGTTCTGAACCATTTTTAAACTTCAGCAGAATTCCGAGAACAATGGAAGAGTTCTGAACCATTTTTAAATGTCAGCAGAATTCCAAGAACAATGGAAGAGTTCTGAAGCACTTTTAAACGTAAGCAGAATTCCGAGACCAATGGAAGAGTTCCGAAGCATTTTTAAACTCCAGCAGAATTCCGAGAACAATGAAAGAGTTCCGAAGCATTTTTAAACTTCAGCGGAATTCCAGGAACAATGGAAGTGTTCCGAATCATTTTTAAATGTCAGCAGAATTCCGGGAAGAATGGAAGAGTTCCAAAGCATTTTTAAACGTCAGCAGAATTCCGAGAACAATGGAAGAGTTCCGAAGCATTTTTAAACTTCAGCAGAATTCCGAGAACAATGGAAGAGTTCTGAAGCATTTTTAAACGTCAGCAGAATTCCAAGAACAATGGAAGAGTTCTGAAGCATTTTTAAACGTCAGCGGAATTCCGAGAACAATGGAAGAGTTCCAAAGCAATTTTAAACGTCAGCGGAATTCCGTGAACAATAGAATAGTTCTGAAGCATTTTTAAATTTCAGCGGAATTCCAGGAACAATGGAAGAGTTCCGAATCATTTTTAAACATCAGCAGAATTCCGAGAAGAATGGAAGAGTTTCGAAGCATTTTTAAACGTCAGCAGAATTTCGAGAAGAATGGAAGAGTTCAGAAGCATTTTTAAACTTCAGCAGAATTCCGAGAACAATGGAAGAGTTCTGAAGCATTTTTAATCTTCAGCAGAATTCCGAGAACAATGGAAGAGTTTTGAAGCATTTTTAAAGGTCAGCGGAATTCCGAGAACAATGGAAGAGTTCTGAACCACTTTTAAACGTAAGCAGAATTCCGAGAACAATCGATGAGTTCCGAAGCATTTTTAAACTCCAGCAGAATTCCGAGAACAATGAAAGAGTTCCGAAGCATTTTTAAACTTCAGCATTATTCCGAGAACAATGGAAGATTTCTGAAGCATTTTTAAAGTTCAGCAGATTTCCGAGAACAATGGAAGAGTTCCGAAGCAAATTTAAACTTCAGCAGAATTCCGAGAACAAAGGAAGAGTTCCAAAGCATTTTTAAGCATCAGCGGAATTCCGAAAACAATTGAAGAGTTCCTAAGCATTTTTAAACATCAGTGAAATTTCGAGAACAATGAAAGTAGTCAGAAGCATCATTAAACGTCAGCAGAATTCCGAGAACAATGGAAGAGTTCCGAAGCATTTTTAAACGTCAGCGGAATTCCAAGAAAAATGGAAGAGTTCCGAAGCATTTTTAAACTTCAGCAGAATTCCGAGAACAATGGAAGAGTTCTGAAGCATTATTAAACTTCAGCAGAATTCCGAGAACAATGGAAGAGTTCTGAAGCATTTTTAAACGTCATCGGAATTCCGAGAACAATGGAAGAGTTCCTAATCATTTTTCAACGTCAGCAGAATTCCGAGAACAATGGAAGATTTCCGAAGCATTTTTAAACTTCAGCAGAATTACGAGAACAATGGAAGAGTTCTGAAGCATTTTTAAACGTCAGCGGAATTCCGAGAACAATGGAGTAGTTCCGAAGCGTTTTTAAACGTCAGCGGAATTCCATAAACAATGGAAGAGTTCCGAGGCATTTTTCAACGTCAGCAGAATTCCGAGAACAATGGAAGAGTTCCGAAGCATTTTTAAACTCCAGCAGAATTCCGAGAACAATGAAAGAGTTCCGAAGCATTTTTAAACTTCAGCAGGATTCCGAGAACAATGGAAGAGTTCTGAAGAATTTTTAAACTTCAGCAGAATTCCGAGAACAATGGAAGAGTTCTGAAGCATTTTTAAACGTCAGCGGAATTCCGAGAACAATGGAAGTATTCCTAAGCATTTTTCATCGTCAGCAGTATTCCAAGAACAATGCAAGATTTCCGAAGCATTTTTAAACTTCAGCAGAATAACGAGAACAATGGAAGAGTTCTGAAGCATTTTTAAACTTCAGCAGAATTCCGAGAACAATGGAAGAGTTCTGAAGCATTTTTAAACATCAGCGGAATTCCGAGAACAATGGAATAATTCCGAAGCATTTTTAAACATCAGCGGAATTCCATAAACAATGGAAGTGTTCCGAAGCATTTTTAAACATCAGCGGAATTCCGTGAACAATGGAAGAGTTCCGAGGCATTTTTCAACGTCAGCAGAATTCCGAGAACAATGGAAGAGTTCTGCAGCATTTTTAAACTTCAGCAGAATTCCGAGAACAATGGAAGAGTTCTGAAGCATTTTTAAACATCAGCTGAATTCTGAGAACAATGGAATAGTTCCGAAGCATTTTTAAACGTCACCGGAATTCCGAGAACAATGGAAGAGTTCCAAAGCAATTTTAAACGTCAGCGGAATTCCGTGAACAATAGAAGAGTTCTGAAGCATTTTTAAATTTCAGCGGAATTCCAGGAACAAGGGAAGAGTTCCGAATCATTTTTAAACATCAGCAGAATTTCGAGAACAATGGAAGAGTTCCAAAGAATTTTTAAACTTCAGCAGAATTCCGAGAACAATGGAAGTGTTCCAAAGCATTTTTAAACATCAGCAGAATTCCAAGAACAATGGAAAAGTTCTGAAGCACTTTTAAAGGTAAGCAGAATTCCGAGAACAATGGAAGAGTTCCGAAGCATTTTTAAACTCCAGCAGTATTCCGAGAACAATGGAAGAGTTCCGAAGCATTTTTAAACGTCAGCAGAATTCCGGGAAGAATGGAAGAGTTCCGAAGCATTTTTAAACTTCAGCGGAATTCCAGGAACAATGGAAGAGTTCCGAATCATTTTTAAACGTCAGCAGAATTCCGGGAAGAATGGAAGAGTTCTGAAGCATTTTTAAACGTCAGCGGAATTCCGAAAACAATGGAATAATTCCGAAGCATTTTTAAACATCAGCGGAATTCCATAAACAATGCAAGTGTTCCGAAGCATTTTTAAACATCAGCGAAATTCCGTGAACAATGGAAGAGTTCCGAGGCATTTTTCAACGTCAGCAGAATTCCCAGAACAATGGAAGAGTTCCGAAGCATTTTTAAACTTCAGCAGAATTCCGAGAACAATGGAAGAGTTCTGAAGCATTTTTAAACGTCAGCGGAATTCCGAGAACAATGGAGTAGTTCCGAAGCATTTTTAAACGTCAGCGGAATTCCATAAACAATGGAAGAGTTCCGAGGCATTTTTCAACGTCAGCAGAATTCCGAGAACAATGGAAGAGTTCCGAAGCATTTTTAATCTCCAGCAGAATTCCGAGAACAATGAAAGAGTTCCGAAGCATTTTTAAACTTCAGCAGGATTCCGAGAACAATGGAAGAGTTCTGAAGAATTTTTAAACTTCAGCAGAATTCCGAGAACAATGGAAGAGTTCTGAAGCATTTTTAAACGTCAGCGGAATTCCGAGAACAATGGAAGAGTTCCTAAGCATTTTTCAACGTCAGCAGAATTCCAAGAACAATGGAAGATTTCCGAAGCATTTTTAAACTTCAGCAGAATTACGAGAACAATGGAAGAGTTCTGAAGCATGTTTAAACTTCAGCAGAATTCCGAGAACAATGGAAGAGTTCTGAAGCATTTTTAAACATCAGCGGAATTCCGAGAACAATGGAATAATTCTGAAGCATTTTTAAACATCAGCGGAATTCCATCAACAAATGAAGTGTTCGGAAGGATTTTTAAACATCAGCGGAATTCCGTGAACAATGGAAGAGTTCCGAGGCATTTTTCAACGTCAGCAGAATTCCGAGAACAATGGAAGAGTTCTGAAGCATTTTTAAACTTCAGCAGAATTCCGAGAACAATGGAAGAGTTCTGAAGCATTTTTAAACGTCAGCTGAATTCCGAGAACAATGGAATAGTTCCGAAGCATTTTTAAACGTCACCGGAATTCCGAGAACAATGGAAGAGTTCCAAAGCAATTTTTAACGTCAGCGGAATTCCGTGAACAATAGAAGAGTTCTGAAGCATTTTTAAATTTCAGCGGAATTCCAGGAACAAGGGAAGAGTTCCGAATCATTTTTAAACATCAGCAGAATTCCGAGAACAATGGAAGAGTTCCAAAGAATTTTTAAACTTCAGCAGAATTCCGAGAACAATGGAAGTGTTCCAAAGCATTTTTAAACATCAGCAGAATTCCAAGAACAATGGAAGAGTTCTGAAGCACTTCTAAAGTTAAGCAGAATTCCGAGAACAATGGAAGAGTTCCGAAGCATTTTTAAACTCCAGCAGAATTACGAGAACAATGGAAGAGTTCCGAAGCATTTTTAAACATCAGCGGAATTCCATAAACAATGGAAGTGTTCCGAAGCATATTTAAACATCAGCGGAATTCCGAGAACAACGGAAGAGTGCCGAGGCATTTTTCAACGTCAGCAGAATTCCGAGAACAATGGAAGAGTTCCGAAGCATTTTTAAACTTCAGCAGAATTCCGAGAACAATGGAAGAGTTCTGAAGCATTTTTAAACTTCAGCAGAATTCCGAGAACAATGGAAGAGTTCTGAAGCATTTTTAAACGTCATCGGAATTCCGAGAACAATGGAAGAGTTCCTAATCATTTTTCAACGTCAGCAGAATTCCAAGAACAATGGAAGATTTCCGAAGCATTTTTAAACTTCAGCAGAATTACGAGAACAATGGAAGAGTTCTGAAGCATTTTTAAACGTCAGCGGAATTCCGAGAACAATGGAGTAGTTCCGAAGCGTTTTTAAACGTCAGCGGAATTCCATAAACAATGGAAGAGTTCCGAGGCATTTTTCAACGTCAGCAGAATTCCGAGAACAATGGAAGAGTTCCGAAGCATTTTTAAACTCCAGCAGAATTCCAAGAACAATGAAAGAGTTCCGAAGCATTTTTAAACTTCAGCAGGATTCCGAGAACAATGGAAGAGTTCTGAAGAATTTTTAAACTTCAGCAGAATTCCGAGAACAATGGAAGAGTTCTGAAGCATTTTTAAACGTCAGCGGAATTCCGAGAACAATGGAAGTGTTCCTAAGCATTTTTCATCGTCAGCAGTATTCCAAGAACAATGGAAGATTTCCGAAGCATTTTTAAACTTCAGCAGAATAACGAGAACAATGGAAGAGTTCTGAAGCATTTTTAAACTTCAGCAGAATTCCGAGAACAATGGAAGAGTTCTGAAGCATTTTTAAACATCAGCGGAATTCCGAGAACAATGGAATAATTCCGAAGCATTTTTAAACATCAGCGGAATTCCATAAACAATGGAAGTGTTCCGAAGCATTTTTAAACATCAGCGGAATTCCGTGAACAATGGAAGAGTTCCGAGGCATTTTTCAACGTCAGCAGAATTCCGAGAACAATGGAAGAGTTCTGCAGCATTTTTAAACTTCAGCAGAATTCCGAGAACAATGGAAGAGTTCTGAAGCATTTTTAAACATCAGCTGAATTCTGAGAACAATGGAATAGTTCCGAAGCATTTTTAAACGTCACCGGAATTCCGAGAACAATGGAAGAGTTCCAAAGCAATTTTAAACGTCAGCGGAATTCCGTGAACAATAGAAGAGTTCTGAAGCATTTTTAAATTTCAGCGGAATTCCAGGAACAAGGGAAGAGTTCCGAATCATTTTTAAACATCAGCAGAATTTCGAGAACAATGGAAGAGTTCCAAAGAATTTTTAAACTTCAGCAGAATTCCGAGAACAATGGAAGTGTTCCAAAGCATTTTTAAACATCAGCATAATTCCAAGAACAATGGAAGGGTTCTGAAGCACTTTTAAAGGTAAGCAGAATTCCGAGAACAATGGAAGAGTTCCGAAGCATTTTTAAACTCCAGCAGTATTCCGAGAACAATGGAAGAGTTCCGAAGCATTTTTAAACGTCAGCAGAATTCCGGGAAGAATGGAAGAGTTCCGAAGCATTTTTAAACTTCAGCGGAATTCCAGGAACAATGGAAGAGTTCCGAATCATTTTTAAACGTCAGCAGAATTCCGGGAAGAATGGAAGAGTTCTGAAGCATTTTTAAACGTCAGCGGAATTCCGAAAACAATGGAATAATTCCGAAGCATTTTTAAACATCAGCGGAATTCCATAAACAATGCAAGTGTTCCGAAGCATTTTTAAACATCAGCGAAATTCCGTGAACAATGGAAGAGTTCCGAGGCATTTTTCAACGTCAGCAGAATTCCCAGAACAATGGAAGAGTTCCGAAGCATTTTTAAACTTCAGCAGAATTCCGAGAACAATGGAAGAGTTCTGAAGCATTTTTAAACGTCATCGGAATTCCGAGAACACTGGAGTAGTTCCGAAGCATTTTTAAACGTCAGCGGAATTCCATAAACAATGGAAGAGTTCCGAGGCATTTTTCAACGTCAGCAGAATTCCGAGAACAATGGAAGAGTTCCTAAGCATTTTTAATCTCCAGCAGAATTCCGAGAACAATGAAAGAGTTCCGAAGCATTTTTAAACTTCAGCAGGATTCCGAGAACAATGGAAGAGTTCTGAAGAATTTTTAAACTTCAGCAGAATTCCGAGAACAATGGAAGAGTTCTGAAGCATTTTTAAACGTCAGCGGAATTCCGAGAACAATGGAAGAGTTCCTAAGCATTTTTCAACGTTAGCAGAATTCCAAGAACAATGGAAGATTTCCGAAGCATTTTTAAACTTCAGCAGAATTACGAGTACAATGGAAGAGTTCTGAAGCATGTTTAAACTTCAGCAGAATTACGAGAACAATGGAAGAGTTCTGAAGCTTTTTTAAACATCAGCGGAATTCCGAGAACAATGGAATAATTCTGAAGCATTTTTAAACATCAGCGGAATTCCATAAACAAATGAAGTGTTCGGAAGGATTTTTAAACATCAGCGGAATTCCGTGAACAATGGAAGAGTTCCGAGGCATTTTTCAACGTCAGCAGAATTCCGAGAACAATGGAAGAGTTCTGAAGCATTTTTAAACTTCAGCAGAATTCCGAGAACAATGGAAGAGTTCTGAAGCATTTTTAAACGTCAGCTGAATTCCGAGAACAATGGAATAGTTCCGAAGCATTTTTAAACGTCACCGGAATTCCGAGAACAATGGAAGAGTTCCAAAGCAATTTTTAACGTCAGCGGAATTCCGTGAACAATAGAAGAGTTCTGAAGCATTTTTAAATTTCAGCGGAATTCCAGGAACAAGGGAAGAGTTCCGAATCATTTTTAAACATCAGCAGAATTCCGAGAACAATGGAAGAGTTCCAAAGAATTTTTAAACTTCAGCAGAATTCCGAGAACAATGGAAGTGTTCCAAAGCATTTTTAAACATCAGCAGAATTCCAAGAACAATGGAAGAGTTCTGAAGCACTTTTAAAGGTAAGCAGAATTCCGAGAACAATGGAAGAGTTCCGAAGCATTTTTAAACTCCAGCAGAATTCCGAGAACAATGGAAGAGTTCCGAAGCATTTTTAAACATCAGCGGAATTCCATAAACAATGGAAGTGTTCCGAAGCATATTTAAACATCAGCGGAATTCCGAGAACAACGGAAGAGTGCCGAGGCATTTTTCAACGTCAGCAGAATTCCGAGAACAATGGAAGAGTTCCGAAGCATTTTTAAACTTCAGCAGAATTCCGAGAACAATGGAAGAGTTCTGAAGCATTTTTAAACTTCAGCAGAATTCCGAGAACAATGGAAGAGTTCTGAAGCATTTTTAAACGTCTTCGGAATTCCGAGAACAATGGAAGAGTTCCTAATCATTTTTCAACGTCAGCAGATTTCCAAGAACAATGGAAGATTTCCGAAGCATTTTTAAACTTCAGCAGAATTACGAGAACAATGGAAGAGTTCTGAAGCATTTTTAAACGTCAGCGGAATTCCGAGAACAATGGAGTAGTTCCGAAGCGTTTTTAAACGTCAGCGGAATTCCATAAACAATGGAAGAGTTCCGAGGCATTTTTCAACGTCAGCAGAATTCCGAGAACAATGGAAGAGTTCCGAAGCATTTTTAAACTCCAGCAGAATTCCGAGAACAATGAAAGAGTTCCGAAGCATTTTTAAACTTCAGCAGGATTCCGAGAACAATGGAAGAGTTCTGAAGAATTTTTAAACTTCAGCAGAATTCCGAGAACAATGGAAGAGTTCTGAAGCATTTTTAAACGTCAGCGGAATTCCGAGAACAATGGAAGAGTTCCTAAGCATTTTTCATCGTTAGCAGTATTCCAAGAACAATGGAAGATTTCCGAAGCATTTTTAAACTTCAGCAGAATAACGAGAACAATGGAAGAGTTCTGAAACATTTTTAAACTTCAGCAGAATTCCGAGAACAATGGAAGAGTTCTGAAGCATTTTTAAACATCAGCGGAATTCCGAGAACAATGGAATAATTCCGAAGCATTTTTAAACATCAGCGGAATTCCATAAACAATGGAAGTGTTCCGAAGCATTTTTAAACATCAGCGGAATTCCGTGAACAATGGAAGAGTTCCGAGGCATTTTTCAACGTCAGCAGAATTCCGAGAACAATGGAAGAGTTCTGCAGCATTTTTAAACTTCAGCAGAATTCCGAGAACAATGGAAGAGTTCTGAAGCATTTTTAAACATCAGCTGAATTCTGAGAACAATGGAATAGTTCCGAAGCATTTTTAAACGTCACCGGAATTCCGGGAACAATGGAAGAGTTCCAAAGCAATTTTAAACGTCAGCGGAATTCCGTGAACAATAGAAGAGTTCTGAAGCATTTTTAAATTTCAGCGGAATTCCAGGAACAAGGGAAGAGTTCCGAATCATTTTTAAACATCAGCAGAATTTCGAGAACAATGGAAGAGTTCCAAAGAATTTTTAAACTTCAGCAGAATTCCGAGAACAATGGAAGTGTTCCAAAGCATTTTTAAACATCAGCAGAATTCCAAGAACAATGGAAGAGTTCTGAAGCACTTTTAAAGGTAAGCAGAATTCCGAGAACAATGGAAGAGTTCCGAAGCATTTTTAAACTCCAGCAGTATTCCGAGAACAATGGAAGAGTTCCGAAGCATTTTTAAACGTCAGCAGAATTCCGGGAAGAATGGAAGAGTTCCGAAGCATTTTTAAACTTCAGCGGAATTCCAGGAACAATGGAAGAGTTCCGAATCATTTTTAAACGTCAGCAGAATTCCGGGAAGAATGGAAGAGTTCTGAAGCATTTTTAAACGTCAGCGGAATTCCGAAAACAATGGAATAATTCCGAAGCATTTTTAAACATCAGCGGAATTCCATAAACAATGCAAGTGTTCCGAAGCATTTTTAAACATCAGCGAAATTCCGTGAACAATGGAAGAGTTCCGAGGCATTTTTCAACGTCAGCAGAATTCCCAGAACAATGGAAGAGTTCCGAAGCATTTTTAAACTTCAGCAGAATTCCGAGAACAATGGAAGAGTTCTGAAGCATTTTTAAACGTCAGCGGAATTCCGAGAACAATGGAGTAGTTCCGAAGCATTTTTAAACGTCAGCGGAATTCCATAAACAATGGAAGAGTTCCGAGGCATTTTTCAACGTCAGCAGAATTCCGAGAACAATGGAAGAGTTCCGAAGCATTTTTAATCTCCAGCAGAATTCCGAGAACAATGAAAGAGTTCCGAAGCATTTTTAAACTTCAGCAGGATTCCGAGAACAATGGAAGAGTTCTGAAGAATTTTTAAACTTCAGCAGAATTCCGAGAACAATGGAAGAGTTCTGAAGCATTTTTAAACGTCAGCGGAATTCCGAGAACAATGGAAGAGTTCCTAAGCATTTTTCAACGTCAGCAGAATTCCAAGAACAATGGAAGATTTCCGAAGCATTTTTAAACTTCAGCAGAATTACGAGAACAATGGAAGAGTTCTGAAGCATGTTTAAACTTCAGCAGAATTCCGAGAACAATGGAAGAGTTCTGAAGCATTTTTAAACATCAGCGGAATTCCGAGAACAATGGAATAATTCTGAAGCATTTTTAAACATCAGCGGAATTCCATAAACAAATGAAGTGTTCGGAAGCATTTTTAAACATCAGCGGAATTCCGTGAACAATGGAAGAGTTCCGAGGCATTTTTCAACGTCAGCAGAATTCCGAGAACAATGGAAGAGTTCTGAAGCATTTTTAAACTTCAGCAGAATTCCGAGAACAATGGAAGAGTTCTGAAGCATTTTTAAACGTCAGCTGAATTCCGAGAACAATGGAATAGTTCCGAAGCATTTTTAAACGTCAGCGGAATTCCGAGAACAATGGAAGAGTTCCAAAGCAATTTTTAACGTCAGCGGAATTCCGTGAACAATAGAAGAGTTCTGAAGCATTTTTAAATTTCAGCGGAATTCCAGGAACAAGGGAAGAGTTCCGAATCATTTTTAAACATCAGCAGAATTCCGAGAACAATGGAAGAGTTCCAAAGAATTTTTAAACTTCAGCAGAATTCCGAGAACAATGGAAGTGTTCCAAAGCATTTTTAAACATCAGCAGAATTCCAAGAACAATGGAAGAGTTCTGAAGCACTTTTAAAGGTAAGCAGAATTCTGAGAACAATGGAAGAGTTCCGAAGCATTTTTAAACTCCAGCAGAATTCCGAGAACAATGGAAGAGTTCCGAAGCATTTTTAAACATCAGCGGAATTCCATAAACAATGGAAGTGTTCCGAAGCATATTTAAACATCAGCGGAATTCCGAGAACAACGGAAGAGTGCCGAAGCATTTTTCAACGTCAGCAGAATTCCGAGAACAATGGAAGAGTTCCGAAGCATTTTTAAACTTCAGCAGAATTCCGAGAACAATGGAAGAGTTCTGAAGCATTTTTAAACTTCAGCAGAATTCTGAGAACAATGGAAGAGTTCTGAAGCATTTTTAAACGTCAGCTGAATTCCGAGAACAATGGAATAGTTCTGAAGCATTTTTAAACGTCAGCGGAATTCCGAGAACAATGGAAGAGTTCCAAAGCAATTTTAAACGTCAGCGGAATTCCGTGAACAATAGAATAGTTCTGAAGCATTTTTAAATTTCAGCGGAATTCCAGGAACAATGGAAGAGTTCCGACTCATTTTTAAACATCAGCAGAATTCCGAGAAGAATGGAAGAGTTTCGAAGCATTTTTAAACGTCAGCAGAATTTCGAGAACAATGGAAGAGTTCCAAAGCATTTTTAAACTTCAGCAGAATTCCGAGAACAATGAAAGAGTTCCGAAGCATTTTTAAACTTCAGCAGGATTCCGAGAACAATGGAAGAGTTCTGAAGAATTTTTAAACTTCAGCAAAATTCCGAGAACAATGGAAGAGTTCTGAAGCATTTTTAAACTTCAGCAGAATTCCGAGAACAATGGAAGAGTTCTGAAGCATTTTTAAACGTCAGCGGAATTCCGAGAACAATGGAAGAGTTCCTAAGCATTTTTCAACGTCAGCAGAATTCCAAGAACAATGGAAGATTTCCGAAGCATTTTTAAACTTTAGCAGAATTACGAGAACAATGGAAGAGTTCTGAAGCATTTTTAAACTTCAGCAGAATTCCGAAAACAATTGAAGAGTTCTGAAGCATTTTTAAACATCAGCGGAATTCTGAGAACAATGGAATAATTCCGAAGCATTTTTAAACATCAGCGGAATTCCATAAACAATGGAAGTGTTCCGAAGCATTTTTAAACATCAACGGAATTCCGTGAACAATGGAAGAGTTCCGAGGCATTTTTCAACGTCAGCAGAATTCCGAGAACAATGGAAGAGTTCTGAAGCATTTTTAAACTTCAGCAGAATTCCGAGAACAATGGAAGAGTTCTGAAGCATTTTTAAACGTCAGCTGAATTCCGAGAACAATGGAATAGTTCCGAAGCATTTTTAAACGTCACCGGAATTCCGAGAACAATGGAAGAGTTCCAAAGCAATTTTAAACGTCAGCTGAATTCCGTGAACAATAGAAGAGTTCTGAAGCATTTTTAAATTTCAGCGGAATTCCAGGAACAAGGGAAGAGTTCCGAATCATTATTAAACATCAGCAGAATTCCGAGAACAATGGAAGAGTTCCGAAGCATTTTTAAACGTCAGCAAAATTTCGAGAACAATGGAAGAGTTCCAAAGCATTTTTAAACTTCAGCAGAATTCCGAGAACAATGGAAGAGTTCTGAAGCATTTTTAAACTTCAGCAGAATTCCGAGAACAATGGAAGAGTTCTGAAGCATTTTTAAACGTCAGCGGAATTCCGAGAACAATGGAAGAGTTCCTAAGCATTTTTCAACGTCAGCAGAATTCCAAGAACAATGGAAGATTTCCGAAGCATTTTTAAACTTTAGCAGAATTACGAGAACAATGGAAGAGTTCTGAAGCATTTTTAAACTTCAGCAGAATTCCGAAAACAATTGAAGAGTTCTGAAGCATTTTTAAACATCAGCGGAATTCTGAGAACAATGGAATAATTCCGAAGCATTTTTAAACATCAGCGGAATTCCATAAACAATGGAAGTGTTCCGAAGCATTTTTAAACATCAGCGGAATTCCGTGAACAATGGAAGAGTTCCGAGGCATTTTTCAACGTCAGCAGAATTCCGAGAACAATGGAAGAGTTCTGAAGCATTTTTAAACTTCAGCAGAATTCCGAGAACAATGGAAGAGTTCTGAAGCATTTTTAAACGTCAGCTGAATTCCGAGAACAATGGAATAGTTCCGAAGCATTTTTAAACGTCACCGGAATTCCGAGAACAATGGAAGAGTTCCAAAGCAATTTTAAACGTCAGCTGAATTCCGTGAACAATAGAAGAGTTCTGAAGCATTTTTAAATTTCAGCGGAATTCCAGGAACAAGGGAAGAGTTCCGAATCATTATTAAACATCAGCAGAATTCCGAGAACAATGGAAGAGTTCCGAAGCATTTTTAAACGTCAGCAAAATTTCGAGAACAATGGAAGAGTTCCAAAGCATTTTTAAACTTCAGCAGAATTCCGAGAACAATGGAAGAGTTTTGAAGCATTTTTAAACGTCAGCGGAATTCCATAAACAATGTTATTGTTCCGGAGGATTTTTAAATCTCAGCGGAACTCCTTGAACAATGGAAGAGTTCCAAAGAATTTTTAAACTTCAGCAGAATTCCGAGAACAATGGAAGTGTTCCAAAGCATTTTTAAACATCAGCAGAATTCCAAGAACAATGGAAGATTTCTGAAGCACTTTTAAACTCCAGCAGAATTCCGAGAACAATGGAAGAGTTCCGAATCATTTTTAAACTTCAGCGGAATTCCGAGAACAATGGAAGATTTCTGAAGCATTTTTAAACTTCAGCAGAATTCCGAGAACAATGGAAGAGTTCCGAAGCATTTTTAAACTACAGCAGAATTCCGAGAACAATGGAAGAGTTTCGAATCATTTATAAACGTCAGCAGAATTCCAAGAGCAATGGAAGAGTTCCGAAGGATTTTTAAAGTTCAGCAGAATACCGAGAACAAAGGAAGAGTTCCAAAGCATTTTGAAGCATCAGCGGAATTCCGAGAACAATGAAAGAGTTCCTAAGCATTTTTAAACATCAGTGAAATTTCGAGAACAATGAAAGAAGTCAGAAGCATCATTAAACGTCAGCAGAATTCCGAGAACAATGGAAGAGTTCTGAAGCATTTTTAAACTTCAGCAGAATTCCGAGAACAATGGAAGAGTTCCGAAGCATTTTTAAACGTCAGCGGAATTCCAAGAACAATGGAAGAGTTCCTAAGCATTTTTAAACATCAGTGAAATTTCGAGAACAATGAAAGAAGTCAGAAGCATCATTAAACGTCAGCAGAATTCCGAGAACAATGGAAGAGTTCCGAAGCATTTTTCAACGTCAGCAGAATTCCAAGAACAATGGAAGATTTCCGAAGCATTTTTAAACTTCAGCAGAATTACGAGAACAATTGAAGAGTTCTGAAGCATTTTTAAACTTCAGCAGAATTCCGAGAACAATGGAAGAGTTCTGAATTATTTTTAAACTTCAGCGGAATTCCGAGAACAATGGAATAATTCCGAAGCATTTTTAAACATCAGCGGAATTCCATAAACAATGGAAGTGTTCCGAAGCATTTTTAAACATCAGCGGAATTCCGTGAACAATGGAAGAGTTCCGAGACATTTTTCAACGTCAGCAGAATTCCGAGAACAATGGAATAGTTCCGAAGCATTTTTAAACGTCACCGGAATTCCGAGAACAATGGAAGAGTTCCAAAGCAATTTTAAACGTCAGCGGAATTCCGTGAACAATAGAAGAGTTCTGAAGCATTTTTAAATTTCACCGAAATTCCAGGAACAAGGGAAGAGTTCCAAATCATTTTTAAACATCAGCAGAATTCCGAGAACAATGGAAGAGTTCCATAGAATTTTTAAACTTCAGCAGAATTCCGAGAACAATGGAAGTGTTCCAAAGCATTTTTAAACATCAGCAGAATTCCGAGAACAATGGAAGAGTTCCGAAGCATTTTTAAACTCCAGCAGAATTCCGAGAACAATGGAAGAGTTCCGAAGCATTTTTAAACGTCAGCAGAATTCCGGGAAGAATGGAAGAGTTCCGAAGCATTTTTAAACTTCAGCGGAATTCCAGGAACAATGGAAGAGTTCCGAATCATTTTTAAACGTCAGCAGAATTCCGGGAAGAATGGAAGAGTTCCGAAGCATTTTTATACGTCAGCAGAATTCCGAGAACAATGGAAGAGTTCCGAAGCATTTTTAAACTTCAGCAGAATTCCGAGAACAATGGAAGAGTTCTGAAGCATTTTTAAACGTCAGCGGAATTCCGAAAACAATGGAATAATTCCGAATCATTTTTAAACATCAGCGGAATTCCATAAACAATGGAAGTGTTCCGAAGCATTTTTAAACATCAGCGAAATTCCGTGAACAATGGAAGAGTTCCGAGGCATTTTTCAACGTCAGCAGAATTCCCAGAACAATGGAAGAGTTCCGAAGCATTTTTAAAGTTCAGCAGAATTCCGAGAACAATGGAAGAGTTCTGAAGAATTTTTAAACTTCAGCAAAATTCCGAGAACACTGGAAGAGTTCTGAAGCATTTTTAAAAGTCAGCGGAATTCCGAGAACAATGGAAGAGTTCCTAAGCATTTTTCAACGTCAGCAGAATTCCAAGAACAATGGAAGATTTCCGAAGCATTTTTAAACTTCAGCAGAATTACGAGAACAATGGAAGAGTTCTGAAGCATTTTTAGACTTCAGCAGAATTCCGAGAACAATGGAAGAGTTCTGAAGCATTTTTAAACATCAGTGGAATTCCGAGAACAATGGAATAATTCTGAAGCATTTTTAAACATCAGCGGAATTCCATAAACAATGGAAGTGTTCGAAAGCATTTTTAAACATCAGCGGAATTCCGTGAACAATGAAAGAGTTCCGAGGCATTTTTCAACGTCAGCAGAATTCCGAGAACAATGGGAGAGTTCTGAAGCATTTTTAAACTTCAGCAGAATTCCGAGAACAATGGAAGAGTTCTGAAACATTTTTAAACGTCAGCTGAAATCCGAGAACAATGGAATAGTTCCGAAGCATTTTTAAACGTCTCCGGAATTCCGAGAACAATGGAAGAGTTCCAAAGCAATTTTAAACGTCAGTGGAATTCCATGAACAATAGAAGAGTTCTGAAGCATTTTTAAATTTCAGCGGAATTCCAGGAACAAGGGAAGAGTTCCGAATCATTTTTAAACATCAGCAGAATTCCGATAACAATGGAAGAGTTCCAAAGAATTTTTAAACTTCAACAGAATTCCGAGAACAATGGAAGTGTTCCAAATCATTTTTAAACATCAGCAGAATTCCAAGAACAATGGAAGAGTTCTGATGCACTTTTAAAGGTAAGCAGAATTCCGAGAACAATGGAAGAGGTCCGAAGCATTTTTAAACTCCAGCAGAATTCCGAGAACAATAGAAGAGTTCCGAAGCATTTTTAAACGTCAGCAGAATTCCGGGAAGAACGGAAGAGTTCCGAAGCATTTTTAAACTTCAGCGGAATTCCAGGAACAATGGAAGAGTTCCGTATCATTTTTAAACGTCAGCAGAATTCCGGGAACAATGGAAGAGTTCCGAAGCATTTTTAAACGTCAGCAGAATTCCGAGAACAATGGAAGAGTTCCGAAGCATTTTTAAACTTCAGCAGAATTACGAGAACAATGGAAGAGTTCTGAACCATTTTTAAAAGTCAGCAGAATTCCAAGAACAATGGAAGAGTTCTGAAGCACTTTTAAACGTAAGCAGAATTCCGAGAACAATGGAAGAGTTCCGAAGCATTTTTAAAATCCAGCAGAATTCCGAGAACAATGAAAGAGTTCCGAAGCATTTTTAAACTTCAGCAGGATTCCGAGAACAATGGAAGAGTTCTGATGCATTTTTAAACTTCAGCAGAATTCCGAGAACAATTGAAGAGTTCTGAAGCATTTTTCAACGTCAGCAGAATTCCAAGAACAATGGAAGAGTTCCGAAGCATTATTAAACTTCAGCAGAATTCCGAGAACAATGGAAGAGGTCCGAAGCATTTTTAAACTCCAGCAGAATTCCGAGAACAATGGAAGAGTTCCGAAGCATTTTTAAACGTCAGCAGAATTCCGGGAAGAACGGAAGAGTTCCGAAGCATTTTTAAACTTCAGCGGAATTCCAGGAACAATGGAAGAGTTCCGAATCATTTTTAAACGTCAGCAGAATTCCGGGAAGAATGGAAGAGTTCCGAAGCATTTTTAAACGTCAGCAGAATTCCGAGAACAAAGGAAGAGTTCCGAAGCATTTTTAAACTTCAGCAGGATTCCGAGAACAATGGAAGAGTTCTGAAGCATTTTTAAACTTCAGCAGAATTCCGAGAACAATGGAAGAGTTCTGAAGCATTTTTAAACGTCAGCGGAATTCCGAGAACAATGGAAGAGTTCCTAAGCATTTTTCAACGTCAGCAGAATTCCAAGAAAAATGGAAGATTTCCGAAGCATTTTAAAACTTCAGCAGAATTACGAGAACAATGGAAGAGTTCTGAAGCATTTTTAAACTTCAGCAGAATTCCGAGAACAATTGAAGAGTTCTGAAGCATTTTTAAACATCAGCGGAATTCTGAGAACAATGGAATAATTCCGAAGCATTTTTAAACATCAGCGGAATTCCATAAACAATGGAAGTGTTCCGAAGCATTTTTAAACATCAGCGGAATTCCGTGAACAATGGAAGAGTTCCGAGGCATTTTTCAACTTCAGCAGAATTCCGAGAACAATGGAAGAGTTCTGAAGCATTTTTAAACTTCAGCAGAATTCCGAGAACAATGGAAGAGTTCTGAAGCATTTTTAAACGTCAGCTGAATTCCGAGAACAATGGAATAGTTCCGAAGCATTTTTAAACGTCACCGGAATTCCGAGAACAATGGAAGAGTTCCAAAGCAATTTTAAACGTCAGCTGAATTCCGTGAACAATAGAAGAGTTCTGAAGCATTTTTAAATTTCAGCGGAATTCCAGGAACAAGGGAAGAGTTCCGAATCATTATTAAACATCAGCAGAATTCCGAGAACAATGGAAGAGTTCCGAAGCATTTTTAAACGTCAGCAAAATTTCGAGAACAATGGAAGAGTTCCGAAGCATTTTTAAACTTCAGCAGAATTCCGAGAACAATGGAAGAGTTCTGAAGCATTTTTAAACGTCAGCGGAATTCCGAAAACAATGGAATAATTCCGAATCATTTTTAAACATCAGCGGAATTCCATAAACAATGGAAGTGTTCCGAAGCATTTTTAAACATCAGCGAAATTCCGTGAACAATGGAAGAGTTCCGAGGCATTTTTCAACGTCAGCAGAATTCCCAGAACAATGGAAGAGTTCCGAAGCATTTTTAAAGTTCAGCAGAATTCCGAGAACAATGGAAGAGTTCTGAAGAATTTTTAAACTTCAGCAAAATTCCGAGAACACTGGAAGAGTTCTGAAGCATTTTTAAAAGTCAGCGGAATTCCGAGAACAATGGAAGAGTTCCTAAGCATTTTTCAACGTCAGCAGAATTCCAAGAACAATGGAAGATTTCCGAAGCATTTTTAAACTTCAGCAGAATTACGAGAACAATGGAAGAGTTCTGAAGCATTTTTAGACTTCAGCAGAATTCCGAGAACAATGGAAGAGTTCTGAAGCATTTTTAAACATCAGTGGAATTCCGAGAACAATGGAATAATTCTGAAGCATTTTTAAACATCAGCGGAATTCCATAAACAATGGAAGTGTTCGAAAGCATTTTTAAACATCAGCGGAATTCCGTGAACAATGAAAGAGTTCCGAGGCATTTTTCAACGTCAGCAGAATTCCGAGAACAATGGAAGAGTTCTGAAGCATTTTTAAACTTCAGCAGAATTCCGAGAACAATGGAAGAGTTCTGAAGCATTTTTAAACGTCAGCTGAAATCCGAGAACAATGGAATAGTTCCGAAGCATTTTTAAACGTCACCGGAATTCCGAGAACAATGGAAGAGTTCCAAAGCAATTTTAAACGTCAGTGGAATTCCATGAACAATAGAAGAGTTCTGAAGCATTTTTAAATTTCAGCGGAATTCCAGGAACAAGGGAAGAGTTCCGAATCATTTTTAAACATCAGCAGAATTCCGATAACAATGGAAGAGTTCCAAAGAATTTTTAAACTTCAACAGAATTCCGAGAACAATGGAAGTGTTCCAAATCATTTTTAAACATCAGCAGAATTCCAAGAACAATGGAAGAGTTCTGAAGCACTTTTAAAGGTAAGCAGAATTCCGAGAACAATGGAAGAGGTCCGAAGCATTTTTAAACTCCAGCAGAATTCCGAGAACAATAGAAGAGTTCCGAAGCATTTTTAAACGTCAGCAGAATTCCGGGAAGAACGGAAGAGTTCCGAAGCATTTTTAAACTTCAGCGGAATTCCAGGAACAATGGAAGAGTTCCGTATCATTTTTAAACGTCAGCAGAATTCCGGGAACAATGGAAGAGTTCCGAAGCATTTTTAAACGTCAGCAGAATTCCGAGAACAATGGAAGAGTTCCGAAGCATTTTTAAACTTCAGCAGAATTACGAGAACAATGGAAGAGTTCTGAACCATTTTTAAAAGTCAGCAGAATTCCAAGAACAATGGAAGAGTTCTGAAGCACTTTTAAACGTAAGCAGAATTCCGAGAACAATGGAAGAGTTCCGAAGCATTTTTAAAATCCAGCAGAATTCCGAGAACAATGAAAGAGTTCCGAAGCATTTTTAAACTTCAGCAGGATTCCGAGAACAATGGAAGAGTTCTGATGCATTTTTAAACTTCAGCAGAATTCCGAGAACAATTGAAGAGTTCTGAAGCATTTTTCAACGTCAGCAGAATTCCAAGAACAATGGAAGAGTTCCGAAGCATTTTTAAACTTCAGCAGAATTCCGAGAACAATGGAAGAGGTCCGAAGCATTTTTAAACTCCAGCAGAATTCCGAGAACAATGGAAGAGTTCCGAAGCATTTTTAAACGTCAGCAGAATTCCGGGAAGAACGGAAGAGTTCCGAAGCATTTTTCAACTTCAGCGGAATTCCAGGAACAATGGAAGAGTTCCGAATCATTTTTAAACGTCAGCAGAATTCCGGGAAGAATGGAAGAGTTCCGAAGCATTTTTAAACGTCAGCAGAATTCCGAGAACAAAGGAAGAGTTCCGAAGCATTTTTAAACTTCAGCAGGATTCCGAGAACAATGGAAGAGTTCTGAAGCATTTTTAAACTTCAGCAGAATTCCGAGAACAATGGAAGAGTTCTGAAGCATTTTTAAACGTCAGCGGAATTCCGAGAACAATGGATGAGTTCCTAAGCATTTTTCAACGTCAGCAGAATTCCAAGAAAAATGGAAGATTTCCGAAGCATTTTAAAACTTCAGCAGAATTACGAGAACAATGGAAGAGTTCTGAAGCATTTTTAAACTTCAGCAGAATTCCGAGAACAATTGAAGAGTTCTGAAGCATTTTTAAACATCAGCGGAATTCTGAGAACAATGGAATAATTCCGAAGCATTTTTAAACATCAGCGGAATTCCATAAACAATGGAAGTGTTCCGAAGCATTTTTAAACATCAGCGGAATTCCGTGAACAATGGAAGAGTTCCGAGGCATTTTTTAACTTCAGCAGAATTCCGAGAACAATGGAAGAGTTCTGAAGCATTTTTAAACTTCAGCAGAATTCCGAGAACAATGGAAGAGTTCTGAAGCATTTTTAAACGTCAGCTGAATTCCGAGAACAATGGAATAGTTCCGAAGCATTTTTAAACGTCACCGGAATTCCGAGAACAATGGAAGAGTTCCAAAGCAATTTTAAACGTCAGCTGAATTCCGTGAACAATAGAAGAGTTCTGAAGCATTTTTAAATTTCAGCGGAATTCCAGGAACAAGGGAAGAGTTCCGAATCATTATTAAACATCAGCAGAATTCCGAGAACAATGGAAGAGTTCCGAAGCATTTTTAAACGTCAGCAAAATTTCGAGAACAATGGAAGAGTTCCAAAGCATTTTTAAACTTCAGCAGAATTCCGAGAACAATGGAAGAGTTTTGAAGCATTTTTAAACGTCAGCGGAATTCCATAAACAATGTAATTGTTCCGGAGGATTTTTAAATCTCAGCGGAACTCCTTGAACAATGGAAGAGTTCCAAAGAATTTTTAAACTTCAGCAGAATTCCGAGAACAATGGAAGTGTTAAAAAGCATTTTTAAACATCAGCAGAATTCCAAGAACAATGGAAGATTTCTGAAGCACTTTTAAACTCCAGCAGAATTCCGAGAACAATGGAAGAGTTCCGAAGCATTTTTAAACTACAGCAGGATTCCGAGAACAATGGAAGAGTTCCGAAGCTAATTTAAACTTCAGCAGAATTCTGTGAACAATGGAAGAGTTCCGAATCATTTTTAAACTTCAGCGGAATTCCGAGAACAATGGAAGATTTCTGAAGCATTTTTAAACTTCAGCAGAATTCCGAGAACAATGGAAGAGTTCCGAAGCATTTTTAAACTACAGCAGAATTCCGAGAACAATGGAAGAGTTTCGAAGGATTTTTAAAGTTCAGCAGAATACCGAGAACAAAGGAAGAGTTCCAAAGCATTTTGAAGCATCAGCGGAATTCCGAGAACAATGAAAGAGTTCCTAAGCATTTTTAAACATCAGTGAAATTTCGAGAACAATGAAAGAAGTCAGAAGCATCATTAAACGTCAGCAGAATTCCGAGAACAATGGAAGAGTTCCGAAGCATTTTTAAACGTCAGCGGAATTCCAAGAACAATGGAAGAGTTCCGAAGCATTTTTAAACTTCAGCAGAATTCCGAGAACAATGGAAGAGTTCTGAATAGTGTTGAGCCACCCCCATAGTGTTCGGGTTCGGTTCGGTTCGTCGAACACCGGGATGTTCGAGGAACTGTTCGTCGAACTGTTCGTCGAACACCTTAGAACACCGTCGAACACCGTTAAAACCAATGGCAGGCAAACAAAAACACATAGAAACACATAGAAAACACCTGCAAAGGTGTCCAAAAGCTGACAAACTGCTCAGAAGACACTCTCTTTAAAAAAGCCGGCCGGCAAATTCAGCAGCGGCATACACCGGTACCCGACAATTTAGACAAGAAGGAATAGAGCATCACACAGAGATTAGATAGATAGAAACATGTCAGTCACACATATAAGAAGCACAGTGACAGTGTTGGTTACTGCACTTGTCATTTAGTGTAAAGGATTTATTAAAAAAAATATTAGTGTTTTCATGCACCGTCTCTTTAAAAAAGCCGGCCGGCAATTCAGCAGCGGTACCCGACAATTTATAACAGAAAGAATAGAGCTTCACACATAGATTAGATAGATAGAAACATGTCAGTCACATATATAATAAGTACAGTGATAGTGTTGCTTACTGTACTTGTCATTTAGTGTAAAGGATTTATTTAAAAAAATAATAGTGTTTTCATGCACTGTCTCTTTAAAAAAGCCGGCCGGCAATTCAGCAGCGGTACCCGACAATTTAGAACAGAAAGATAGAGCATCACACATAGATTAGATAGATAGAAACATGTCAGTCACATATATATGAAGTACAGTGATAGTGTTGGTTACTGTACTTGTCATTTAGTATTAAAATAAAGGATTTATTATTAAAAAAATTGGCGTGGGGTTCCCCTTAATTTTAGGCTCTAGCGGAGGTTAAGCAGACGGCTGGGGCAGATGTTTGAAGCCTGGGAAGGGGGTAATACCCACGGAGCTTCCCAGGCTACTAATATCAGCCTCCAGCTGAATACATAGCCTTTACTAGCTATTAAATTGGGGGACCCCCCAAAAAAAATGACGTGGGGTCCCCCCTAATTTAATAGCTAGCAAAGGCTAGGCAGACAGCTGGGGGCTGATATTAATAGCCCAGGAAGGGAGCCATGAATATTGGCCCCCTCCCAGGCTAGAAACACCAGCCGTCAGCCGCCCCAGAAATGGCGCATTCATAGGATGCGCCAATTCTGGCACTTAGCCTCGCTCTTCCACGCTGCCCTGGTGCGGTGGCAGGGGGTAATAGGGTTGGGGTTGATGTCAGCTTATAATGCCAGCTGACATCAAGCCCAGGTTAGTAATGGAGAGGCGTCTATAAGACACCCCCATTACTAACCCCATAGTCAAAGTTAAAAAAAACACAAACACCCAGAATAAAGTCCTTTAATTGAAATAAAGACACAATCCTTTATTGTTCTAAATTAAACCATACTTACCATCACGCCCATTCCAGCTGAAGCCAACGATCTCCTGCAATAAAAGAAAAATAATAAAGCAACCTCATCCTTACCTTTCCATGGTTCCCACGACAGCTTCAGCTCTGCTACATCGAGATGACTGGCTGGACCGCAGCAGAACGCTGCCATCCAGTCTGTCATCCCGCAGACACTGAGAAGAGCAGGCTTGCTTGCGCTGCTCAGCGTCTCTCTGTGACGACATCCAGATGAGCCGAGTTCATGTCCAATGAACTCGGCTCACCTCATGCACGTCACTGACAGCGTGGGAAAATTCTCACGCTGAAGCGCTGATTGCAGGAGAATTTTCCCACGCTGTCAGTGACGTGCAGGAGGTGAGCTGAGTTCATTGGACATGAGCTCACCTCATGCACATCACTGACAGCGTGGGAGTATTCTCCTGCACTCAGCACTTCAGCGTGAGAATTTTCCCACGCTGTCAGTGACGTGCATGAGGTGAGCCGAGTTCATTGGACATGACCTCGGCTCATCTGGATGCCGTCACAGCGAGACAGTGAGGAGCGCAAGCAAGCCTGCTCTTCTCAGTGTCTGCGGGATGACAGACTGGATGGCAGCGTTCTGCTGCGGTCCAGCCAGTCATCTCGATGTAGCAGAGCTGAAGCTGTCGTGGGAACCATGGAAAGGTAAGGATGAGGTTGGTTTATTATTTTTCTTTTATTGCAGGAGATCGTTGGCTTCAGCTGGAATGGGTGTGATGGTAAGTATGGTTTAATTTAGAACAATAAAGAATTGTGTGTTTATTTCAATTAAAGGACTTTATTCTGGGTGTTGTGTTTTTTTTAAATACTTTACTAGAAATTCATGGCGGTCATGTCTAATACTGGCGTGACCCCATGAATTTTGGGCTTGGGGCCAGCTGATAATACCAAGCTGGCCCTAACCCCTTTATTACCCAGTGAGCCACCGCACCAGGGCCCTGGATGAGTTGGGTACAGCGCCAGAAGATGGCGCTTCTATGAACGCGCCATTTTCCGGGGTGGCTGCGGACTGCAATTTGTAGCGGGGGGGGGGCCCAGAAAGCTTGGGCCTCCCTGCGCTGCAGATTCCAGCCCCCAGCTGCCTAGTTGTACCTGGCTGGACACAAAAATAGGGCGAAGCCCCACGTACTTTTTTTTTAATTATTTCATGAAATTCATGAAATAATTAAGAAAAAAAGGCCTTCCCTATATTGTTGTGTCCGGCCAGGTACAAATAGGCAGCTGGTGGTTGGGGGCAGCCCGTTCCTGCCTGCTGTACCTGGCTGGACACAAATATAGTGCGAAGCCCCACTTCAATTTTTTTTAATTATTTCATGAAATTCATGAAATAATTAAGAAAAAAAGGGCTTCCCTATATTGTTGTGTCCGGCCAGGTGCAAATAGGCAGCTGGTGGATGGGGGCAGCCCGTTCCTGCCTGCTGTACCTGGCTGGACACAAATATAGTGCGAAGCCCCACTTCAATTTTTTTTAATTATTTCATGAAATTCATGAAATAATTAAGAAAAAAAGGGCTTCCCTATATTGTTGTGTCCGGCCAGGTACAAATAGGCAGCTGGTGGATGGGGGCAGCCCGTTCCTGCCTGCTGTACCTGGCTGGACACAAATATAGTGCGAAGCCACACTTCAATTTTTTAAATTATTTCAGGAAATTCATGAAATAATTTTAAAAAAATTGACGTGGGGCTTCGCACTATATTTGTGTCCAGCCAGGTACAGCAGGCAGGAACGGGCTGCCCCCATCCACCAGCTGCCTATTTGTACCTGGCCGGACACAACAATATAGGGAAGCCCTTTTTTCTTAATTATTTCATGAAATAATTTAAAAAAAATTGACGTGGGGCTTCGCACTATATTTGTGTCCAGTCAGGTACAGCAGGCAGGAACGGGCTGCCCCCAACCACCAGCTGCCTATTTGTACCTGGCCGGACACAACAATATAGGGAAGCCCTTTTTTTCTTAATTATTTCATGAAATAATTTAAAGAAAATTGACGTGGGGCTTCGCCCTGTTTTTGTGTCCAGCCAGGTACAACTAGGCAGCTGGGGGCTGGAATCCGCAGCGCAGGGAGGCCCAAGCTTTCTGGGCCACCCCCGCTGCAAATTGCAGTCCGCAGCCACCCCGGAAAATGGCGCGTTCATAGAAGCGCCATCTTCTGGCGCTGTACCCAACTCATCCAGGGCCCTGATGCGGTGGCTCACTGGGTAATAAAGGGGTTAGGGCCAGCTTGGCATTATCAGCTGGCCCTAAGCCCGAAATTCATGGGGTCACGCCAATATTAGACATGACCACCATGAATTTCTAGTAAAGTATTTAAAAAAAACACAAACACCCAGAAAAAAGTCCTTTAATTGAAATAAACACACAATTCTTTATTGTTCTAAATTAAACCATACTTACCATCACGCCCATTCCAGCTGAAGCCAACGATCTCCTGAAATAAAAGAAAAATAATAAAGCAACCTCATCCTTACCTTTCCATGGCTCCCATGACAGCTTCAGCTCTGCTACATCGAGATGACAGGCTGGACCGCAGCACAACGCTGCCATCCTGCCTGTCATCCCGCAGACACTGAGAAGCGCAGGCTTGCTTGCGCTCCACAGTGTCTCTCTGTGAGGGCATCCAGATGAGCCGAGTTAATGTCCAATGAACTCGGCTCACCTCATGCACGTCACTGACAGCGTGGGAAAATTCTCCTGCACTCACCGCTTCAGCGTGGGAGAATTCTCACACTGAAGCGCTGAGTGCAGGAGAATTCTCCCACGCTGTCAGTGACGTGCAGGAGGTGAGCTGAGTTCATTGGACATGAGCTCACCTTATGCACGTCACTGACAGCGTGGGAGAATTCTCCTGCACTCAGCGCTTCAGCGGGAGAATTCTCACGCTGAAGCGCTGAGTGCAGGAGAATTCTCCCACGCTGTCAGTGACGTGCAGGAGGTGAGCTGAGTTCATTGGACATGAGCTCACCTTATGCACGTCACTGACAGCGTGGGAGAATTCTCCTGCACTCACCGCTTCAGCGTGAGAATTTTCCCACGCTGTCAGTGACGTGCATGAGGTGAGCCGAGTTCATTGGACATGAACTCGGCTCATCTGGATGTCGTCACAGAGAGACGCTGAGCAGCGCAAGTAAGCCTGCGCTTCTCAGTGTCTGCGGGATGAGAGGCTGGATGGCAGCGTTCTGCTGCGGTCCAGCCTGTCATCTCGATGTAGCAGAGCTGAAGCTGTCGTGGGAACCATGGAAAGGTAAGGATGAGGTTGCTTTATTATTTTTCTTTTATTGCAGGAGATCGTTGGCTTCAGCTGGAATGGGCGTGACGGTAAGTATGGTTTAATTTAGAACAATAAAGGATTGTGTCTTTATTTCAATTAAAGGACTTTATTCTGGGTGTTTGTGTTTTTTTTAACTTTGACTATGGGGTTAGTAATGGGGGTGTCTTATAGACGCCTCTCCATTACTAACCTGGGCTTGATGTCAGCTGGCATTATAAGCTGACATCAACCCCAACCCTATTACCCCACTGCCACCGCACCAGGGCAGCGTGGAAGAGCGAGGCTAAGTGCCAGAATTGGCGCATCCTATGGATGCGCCATTTCTGGGGCGGCTGACGGCTTGTGTTTCTAGCCTGGGAGGGGGCCAATATTCATGGCTCCCTTCCTGGGCTACTAATATCAGCCCCCAGCTGTCTGCCTAGCCTTTGCTAGCTATTAAATTAGGGGGGACCCCACGTCATTTTTTTGGGGGGGGTCCTCCATTTTAATAGCTAGTAAAGGCTAGGTATTCAGCTGGGGGCTGATATTAGTAGCCTGGGAAGCTCCGTGGGTATTACCCCCTTCCCAGGCTTCAAACATCTGCCCCAGCCGTCTGCTTAACCTCCGCTAGAGCCTAAAATTAAGGGGAACCCCACGCCATTTTTTTTAATAATAAATCCTTTATTTTAATACTAAATGACAAGTACAGTAACCAACACTATCACTGTACTTCATATATATGTGACTGACATGTTTCTATCTATCTAATCTATGTGTGAAGCTCTATTCTGTCTGTTATAAATTGTCGGGTACCGCTGCTGAATTGCCGGCCGGCTTTTTTAAAGAGACGGTGCATGAAAACACTATTATTTTTTTTGATAAATCCTTTACACTAAATGACAAGTACAGTAAGCAGCACTGTCACTGTACTTCGTATATATGTGGCTGACATGTTTATATCTATCTAATCTATGTGTGATACTCTATTCTTTCGGTTCTAAATTGTCGGGTACCGGTGTATGCCGCTGCTGAATTGCCGGCTTTTCATGTTTCACTGTTGACACTGTTCCCATCGATTTGGGCAATCACTGTAATGCCACAACCACCATGGCTGTGGCATTACAGTGAGTGGCAGACAATCCCTGCATGATTGGTGCTCTAAATAGCGCCAGACATGCAGGACAAGCTTTTGGTGCACGAACAGTTATCGAACATAACCTCGAACAGCCGAATTTTTTGCAAATCGTTCGGGTTCGTCGAACAACTCGAACACCGCCCAAAACAGCTCGAATTTGAGATTGGCGAACAGTTCTAGTCGAACACCGCTCATCTCTAGTTCTGAAGCATTTTTAAACTTCAGCAGAATTCCGAGAACAATGGAAGAGTTCTGAAGCATTTTTAAACGTCATCGGAATTCCGAGAACAATGGAAGAGTTCCTAATCATTTTTCAACGTCAGCAGAATTCCAAGAACAATGGAAGATTTCCGAAGCATTTTTAAACTTCAGCAGAATTACGAGAACAATTGAAGAGTTCTGAAGCATTTTTAAACTTCAGCAGAATTCCGAGAACAATGGAAGAGTTCTGAATTATTTTTAAACTTCAGCGGAATTCCGAGAACAATGGAATAATTCCGAAGCATTTTTAAACATCAGCGGAATTCCATAAACAATGGAAGAGTTCCGAGGCATTTTTCAACGTCAGCAGAATTCCGAGAACAATGGAAGAGTTCCGAAGCATTTTTAAACTTCAGCAGAATTCCGAGAACAATGGAAGAGTTCTGAAGCATTTTTAAATGTCAGCGGAATTCCGAGAACAATGGAGTAGTTCCGAAGCATTTTTAAACGTCAGCGGATTTCCATAAACAATTCAAGAGTTCCGAAGCATTTTTAAACCTCAGCGGAATTCGGTGAACAATGGAAGAGTTCTGAAGCATTTTTAAACGTCAGCTGAATTCCGAGAACAATGGAATAGTTCTGAAGCATTTTTAAACGTCAGCGGAATTCCGAGAACAATGGAAGAGTTCCGAAGGATTTTTAAAGTTCAGCAGAATTCCGAGAACAATGGAAGAGTTCGGAAGCAAATTTAAACTTCAGCAGAATTCCGAGAACAAAGGAAGAGTTCCAAAGCATTTTTAAGCATCAGCGGAATTCCGAGAACAATGAAAGAGTTCCTAAGCATTTTTAAACATCAGTGAAATTTTGAGAACAATGAAAGAGGTCAGAAGCATCATTAAACGTCAGCAGAATTCCGAGAACAATGGAAGAGTTCCGAAGCATTTTTAAACATCAGCAGAATGCCGAGAAGAATGGAAGAGTTTCGAAGCATTTTTAAACGTCAGCAGAATTTCGAGAACAATGGAAGAGTTCCGAAGCATTTTTAAACTTCAGCAGAATTCCGAGAACAATGGAAGAGTTCTGAAGCATTTTTAAACTTCAGCAGAATTCCGAGAACAATGGAAGAGTTTTGAAGCATTTTTAAAGGTCAGTGGAATTCCGAGAACAATGGAAGAGTTCTGAACCACTTTTAAACGTAAGCAGAATTCCGAGAACAATCGATGAGTTCCGAAGCATTTTTAAACTCCAGCAGAATTCCGAGAACAATGAAAGAGTTCTGAAGCATTTTTAAACTTCAGCAGGATTCCGAGAACAATGGAAGAGTTCTGAAGCATTTTTAAAGTTCAGCAGATTTCCGAGAACAATGGAAGAGTTCCGAAGCAAATTTAAACTTCAGCAGAATTCCGAAAACAAAGGAAGAGTTCCAAAGCATTTTTAAGCATCAGCGGAATTCCGAGAACAATGAAAGAGTTCCTAAGCATTTTTAAACATCAGTGAAATTTCGAGAACAATGAAAGAAGTCAGAAGCATCATTAAACGTCAACAGAATTCCGAGAACAATGGAAGAGTTCCGAAGCATTTTTAAACGTCAGCGGAATTCCAAGAAAAATGGAAGAGTTCCGAAGCATTTTTAAACTTCAGCAGAATTCCGAGAACAATGGAAGATTTCTGAAGCATTTTTAAACTTCAGCAGAATTCCGAGAACAATGGAAGAGTTCTGAAGCATTTTTAAACGTCATCGGAATTCCGAGAACAATGGAAGAGTTCCTAATCATTTTTCAACGTCAGCAGAATTCCAAGAACAATGGAAGATTTCCGAAGTATTTTTAAACTTCAGCAGAATTACAAGAACAATGGAAGAGTTCCGAGGCATTTTTCAACGTCAGCAGAATTCCGAGAACAATGGAAGAGTTCCAAAGCATTTTTAAACTCCAGCAGAATTCCGAGAACAATGAAAGATTTCCGAAGCATTTTTAAACTTCAGCAGGATTCCGAGAAAAATGGAAGAGTTCTGAAGAATTTTTAAACTTCAGCAGAATTCCGAGAACAATGGAAGAGTTCTGAAGCACTTTTAAACTTCAGCAGAATTCTGAGAACAATGGAAGAGTTCTGAAGCATTTTTAAACGTCAGCTGAATTCCGAGAACAATGGAATAGTTCTGAAGCATTTTTAAACGTCAGCGGAATTCCGAGAACAATGGAAGAGTTCTGAACCACTTTTAAACGTAAGCAGAATTCCGAGAACAATCGATGAGTTCCGAAGCATTTTTAAACTCCAGCATAATTCCGAGAACAATGAAAGAGTTCCGAAGCATTTTTAAACTTCAGCAGGATTCCGAGAACAATGGAAGAGTTCTGAAGCATTTTTAAAGTTCAGCAGATTTCCGAGAACAA
The DNA here is from genome assembly GCF_046119375.1 of Phyllobates terribilis. Taxonomy (NCBI): domain Eukaryota; kingdom Metazoa; phylum Chordata; class Amphibia; order Anura; family Dendrobatidae; genus Phyllobates; species Phyllobates terribilis. The sequence goes on from NW_027362761.1 coordinate 805,533,533, forward strand.
TGGAAGAGTTCCGAAGCAAATTTAAACTTCAGCAGAATCCCGAGAACAAAGGAAGAGTTCCAAAGCATTTTTAAGCATCAGCGGAATTCCGAGAACAATGAAAGAGTTCCTAAGCATTTTTAAACATCAGTGAAATTTCGAGAACAATGAAAGAAGTCAGAAGCATCATTAAACGTCAGCAGAATTCCGAGAACAATGGAAGAGTTCCGAAGCATTTTTAAACGTAAGCGGAAATCCGAGAACAATGGAAGAGTTCCTAAGCATTTTTCAACGTCAGCAGAATTCCAAGAACAATGGAAGATTTCCGAAGCATTTTTAAACTTCAGCAGAATTACGAGAACAATGGAAAAGTTCTGAAGCATTTTTAAACTTCAGCAGAATTCCGAGAACAATGGAAGAGTTCTGAAGCATTTTTAAACATCAGCGGAATTCCGAGAACAATGGAAGAGTTCTGAAGCATTTTTAAACGTCATCGGAATTCCGAGAACAATGGAAGAGTTCCTAATCATTTTTCAACGTCAGCAGAATTCCAAGAACAATGGAAGATTTCCGAAGTATTTTTAAACTTCAGCAGAATTACAAGAACAATGGAAGAGTTCCGAGGCATTTTTCAACGTCAGCAGAATTCCGAGAACAATGGAAGAGTTCCGAAGCATTTTTAAACTCCAGCAGAATTCCGAGAACAATGAAAGAGTTCCGAAGCATTTTTAAACTTCAGCAGGATTCCGAGAAAAATGGAAGAGTTCTGAAGAATTTTTAAACTTCAGCAGAATTCCGAGAACAATGGAAGAGTTCTGAAGCACTTTTAAACTTCAGCAGAATTCTGAGAACAATGGAAGAGTTCTGAAGCATTTTTAAACGTCAGCTGAATTCCGAGAACAATGGAATAGTTCTGAAGCATTTTTAAACGTCAGCGGAATTCCGAGAACAATGGAAGAGTTCTGAACCACTTTTAAACGTAAGCAGAATTCCGAGAACAATCGATGAGTTCCGAAGCATTTTTAAACTCCAGCATAATTCCGAGAACAATGAAAGAGTTCCGAAGCATTTTTAAACTTCAGCAGGATTCCGAGAACAATGGAAGAGTTCTGAAGCATTTTTAAAGTTCAGCAGATTTCCGAGAACAATGGAAGAGTTCCGAAGCAAATTTAAACTTCAGCAGAATCCCGAGAACAAAGGAAGAGTTCCAAAGCATTTTTAAGCATCAGCGGAATTCCGAGAACAATGAAAGAGTTCCTAAGCATTTTTAAACATCAGTGAAATTTCGAGAACAATGAAAGAAGTCAGAAGCATCATTAAACGTCAGCAGAATTCCGAGAAGAATGGAAGAGTTCCGAAGCATTTTTAAACGTAAGCGGAATTCCGAGAACAATGGAAGAGTTCCTAAGCATTTTTCAACGTCAGCAGAATTCCAAGAACAATGGAAGATTTCCGAAGCATTTTTAAACTTCAGCAGAATTACGAGAACAATGGAAAAGTTCTGAAGCATTTTTAAACTTCAGCAGAATTCCGAGAACAATGGAAGAGTTCTGAAGCATTTTTAAACATCAGCGGAATTCCGAGAACAATGGAAGAGTTCTGAAGCATTTTTAAACGTCATCGGAATTCCGAGAACAATGGAAGAGTTCCTAATCATTTTTCAACGTCAGCAGAATTCCAAGAACAATGGAAGATTTCCGAAGTATTTTTAAACTTCAGCAGAATTACAAGAACAATGGAAGAGTTCCGAGGCATTTTTCAACGTCAGCAGAATTCCGAGAACAATGGAAGAGTTCCGAAGCATTTTTAAACTCCAGCAGAATTCCGAGAACAATGAAAGAGTTCCGAAGCATTTTTAAACTTCAGCAGGATTCCGAGAAAAATGGAAGAGTTCTGAAGAATTTTTAAACTTCAGCAGAATTCCGAGAACAATGGAAGAGTTCTGAAGCACTTTTAAACTTCAGCAGAATTCTGAGAACAATGGAAGAGTTCTGAAGCATTTTTAAACGTCAGCTGAATTCCGAGAACAATGGAATAGTTCTGAAGCATTTTTAAACGTCAGCGGAATTCCGAGAACAATGGAAGAGTTCTGAACCACTTTTAAACGTAAGCAGAATTCCGAGAACAATCGATGAGTTCCGAAGCATTTTTAAACTCCAGCATAATTCCGAGAACAATGAAAGAGTTCCGAAGCATTTTTAAACTTCAGCAGGATTCCGAGAACAATGGAAGAGTTCTGAAGCATTTTTAAAGTTCAGGAGATTTCCGAGAACAATGGAAGAGTTCCGAAGCAAATTTAAACTTCAGCAGAATCCCGAGAACAAAGGAAGAGTTCCAAAGCATTTTTAAGCATCAGCGGAATTCCGAGAACAATGAAAGAGTTCCTAAGCATTTTTAAACATCAGTGAAATTTCGAGAACAATGAAAGAAGTCAGAAGCATCATTAAACGTCAGCAGAATTCCGAGAACAATGGAAGAGTTCCGAAGCATTTTTAAACGTAAGCGGAATTCCGAGAACAATGGAAGAGTTCCTAAGCATTTTTCAACGTCAGCAGAATTCCAAGAACAATGGAAGATTTCCGAAGCATTTTTAAACTTCAGCAGAATTACGAGAACAATGGAAAAGTTCTGAAGCATTTTTAAACTTCAGCAGAATTCCGAGAACAATGGAAGAGTTCTGAAGCATTTTTAAACATCAGCGGAATTACGAGAACAATGGAATAATTCCGAAGCATTTTTAAACATCAGCGGAATTCCATTAACAATGGAAGTGTTCCGAAGCATATTTAAACATCAGCGGAATTCCGTGAACAGCGGAAGAGTTCCGAGGCATTTTTCAACGTTAGCAGAATTCCGAGAACAATGGAAGAGTTCCGAAGCATTTTTAAACTTCAGCAGAATTCCGAGAACAATGGAAGAGTTCTGAAGCATTTTTAAACTTCAGCAGAATTCTGAGAACAATGGAAGAGTTCTGAAGCATTTTTAAACGTCAGCTGAATTCCGAGAACAATGGAATAGTTCTGAAGCATTTTTAAACGTCAGCGGAATTCCGAGAACAATGGAAGAGTTCCGAAGGATTTTTAAAGTTCAGCAGAATTCCGAGAACAATGGAAGAGTTCGGAAGCAAATTTAAACTTCAGCAGAATTCCGAGAACAAAGGAAGAGTTCCAAAGCATTTTTAAGCATCAGCGGAATTCCGAGAACAATGAAAGAGTTCCTAAGCATTTTTAAACATCAGTGAAATTTTGAGAACAATGAAAGAGGTCAGAAGCATCATTAAACGTCAGCAGAATTCCGAGAACAATGGAAGAGTTCCGAAGCATATTTAAACATCAGCGGAATTCCATAAACAATGGAAGAGTTCTGAAGCATTTTTAAACTTCAGCAGAATTCTGAGAACAATGGAAGAGTTCTGAAGCATTTTTAAACGTCATCTGAATTCCGAGAACAATGGAATAGTTCTGAAGCATTTTTAAACGTCAGCGGAATTCCGAGAACAATGGAAGAGTTCCAAAGCAATTTTAAACGTCAGCGGAATTCCGTGAACAATAGAATAGTTCTGAAGCATTTTTAAATTTCAGCGGAATTCCAGGAACAATGGAAGAGTTCCGAATCATTTTTAAACATCAGCAGAATGCCGAGAAGAATGGAAGAGTTTCGAAGCATTTTTAAACGTCAGCAGAATTTCGAGAACAATGGAAGAGTTCCGAAGCATTTTTAAAATTCAGCAGAATTCCGAGAACAATGGAAGAGTTCTGAAGAATTTTTAAACTTCAGCAGAATTCTGAGAACAATGGAAGAGTTCTGAAGCATTTTTAAACGTCAGCGGAATTCCGAGAACAATGGAAGAGTTCCTAAGCATTTTTCATCGTCAGCAGAATTCCAAGAACAATGGAAGATTTCCGAAGCATTTTTAAACTTCAGCAGAATTACGAGAACAATGGAAGAGTTCTGAAGCATTTTTAAACCTCAGTGGAACTACGTGAACAATGGAAGAGTTCCGAAACATTTTTAAACTTCAGCAGAATTCCGAGAACAATGGAAGAGTTCCGAAGCATTTTTAAACTTCAGCAAAATTCCGAGAACAATGAAAGAGTTCTGAAGCATTATTAAATGTCAGCAGAATACCGAGAACAATGAAAAAGTTCCGAAGAATTTTTAAACGTTAGCGGAATTCCGTGAACAATATAAGAGTTCTGAAGCATTTTTAAACTTCAGCAGAATTCCAGAAACAATGGAAGAGTTCTGAATCATTTTTAAACGTCAGCAGAATTCCGGGAACAATGGAAGAGTTCAGAGGCATTTTTCAACGTTAGCAGAATTCCGAGAACAATGGAAGAGTTCCGAAGCATTTTTAAACTTCAGCAGAATTCCAAGAACAATGGAAGAGTTCTGAAGCACTTTTAAACGTAAGCAGAATTCCGAGAACAATGGAAGAGTTCCGAAGCATTTTTAAAATCCAACAGAATTCCGAGAACAATGAAAGAGTTCCGAAGCATTTTTAAACTTCAGCAGGATTCCGAGAACAATGGAAGAGTTCTGATGCATTTCTAAACTTCAGCAGAATTCCGAGAACAATTGAAGAGTTCTGAAGCATTTTTCAACGTCAGCAGAATTCCAAGAACAATGGAAGAGTTCCGAAGCATTTTTAAACTTCAGCAGAATTCCGAGAACAATGGAAGAGGTCCGAAGCATTTTTAAACTCCAGCAGAATTCCGAGAACAATGGAAGAGTTCCGAAGCATTTTTAAACGTCAGCAGAATTCCGGGAAGAACGGAAGAGTTCCGAAGCATTTTTAAACTTCAGCGGAATTACAGGAACAATGGAAGAGTTCCGAATCATTTTTAAACGTCAGCAGAATTCCGGGAAGAATGGAAGAGTTCCGAAGCATTTTTAAACGTCAGCAGAATTCCGAGAACAAAGGAAGAGTTCCGAAGCATTTTTAAACTTCAGTAGGATTCCGAGAACAATGGAAGAGTTCTGAAGCATTTTTAAACTTCAGCAGAATTCCGAGAACAATGGAAGAGTTCTGAAGCATTTTTAAACGTCAGCGGAATTCCGAGAACAATGGAAGAGTTCCTAAGCATTTTAAAACTTCAGCAGAATTACGAGAACAATGGAAGAGTTCTGAAGCATTTTTAAACTTCAGCAGAATTCCGAGAACAATTGAAGAGTTCTGAAGCATTTTTAAACATCATCGGAATTCTGAGAACAATGGAATAATTCCGAAGCATTTTTAAACATCAGCGGAATTCCATAAACAATGGAAGTGTTCCGAAGCATTTTTAAACAACATCGGAATTCCGTGAACAATAGAAGAGTTCCGAGGCATTTTTCAACTTCAGCAGAATTCCGAGAACAATGGAAGAGTTCTGAAGCATTTTTAAACTTCAGCAGAATTCCGAGAACAATGGAAGAGTTCTGAAGCATTTTTAAACGTCAGCTGAATTCCGAGAACAATGGAATAGTTCCGAAGCATTTTTAAACGTCACCGGAATTCCGAGAACAATTCAAGAGTTCCAAAGCAATTTTAAACGTCAGCTGAATTCCGTGAACAATAGAAGAGTTCTGAAGCATTTTTAAATTTCAGCGGAATTCCAGGAACAAGGGAAGAGTTCCGAATCATTATTAAACATCAGCAGAATTCCGAGAACAATGGAAGAGTTCCGAAGCATTTTTAAACGTCAGCAAAATTTCGAGAACAATGGAAGAGTTCCAAAGCATTTTTAAACTTCAGCAGAATTCCGAGAACAATGGAAGAGTTTTGAAGCATTTTTAAACGTCAGCGGAATTCCATAAACAATGTAATTGTTCCGGAGGATTTTTAAATCTCAGCGGAACTCCTTGAACAATGGAAGAGTTCCAAAGAATTTTTAAACTTCAGCAGAATTCCGAGAACAATGGAAGTGTTAAAAAGCATTTTTAAACATCAGCAGAATTCCAAGAACAATGGAAGATTTCTGAAGCACTTTTAAACTCCAGCAGAATTCCGAGAACAATGGAAGAGTTCCGAAGCATTTTTAAACTTCAGCAGGATTCCGAGAACAATGGAAGAGTTCCGAAGCTAATTTAAACTTCAGCAGAATTCTGTGAACAATGGAAGAGTTCCGAATCATTTTTAAACTTCAGCGGAATTCCGAGAACAATGGAAGATTTCTGAAGCATTTTTAAACTTCAGCAGAATTCCGAGAACAATGGAAGAGTTCCGAAGCATTTTTAAACTACAGCAGAATTACGAGAACAATGGAAGAGTTTCGAAGGATTTTTAAAGTTCAGCAGAATACCGAGAACAAAGGAAGAGTTCCAAAGCATTTTGAAGCATCAGCGGAATTCCGAGAACAATGAAAGAGTTCCTAAGCATTTTTAAACATCAGTGAAATTTCGAGAACAATGAAAGAAGTCAGAAGCATCATTAAACGTCAGCAGAATTCCGAGAACAATGGAAGAGTTCCGAAGCATTTTTAAACGTCAGCGGAATTCCAAGAACAATGGAAGAGTTCCGAAGCATTTTTAAACTTCAGCAGAATTCCGAGAAGAATGGAAGAGTTCTGAAGCATTTTTAAACTTCAGCAGAATTCCGAGAACAATGGAAGAGTTCTGAAGCATTTTTAAACGTCATCGGAATTCCGAGAACAATGGAAGAGTTCCTAATCATTTTTCAACGTCAGCAGAATTCCAAGAACAATGGAAGATTTCCGAAGCATTTTTAAACTTCAGCAGAATTACGAGAACAATTGAAGAGTTCTGAAGCATTTTTAAACTTCAGCAGAATTCCGAGAACAATGGAAGAGTTCTGAATTATTTTTAAACTTCAGCGGAATTCCGAGAACAATGGAATAATTCCGAAGCATTTTTAAACATCAGCGGAATTCCATAAACAATGGAAGTGTTCCGAAGCATTTTTAAACATCAGCGGAATTCCGTGAACAATGGAAGAGTTCCGAGGCATTTTTCAACGTCAGCAGAATTCCGAGAACAATGGAAGAGTTCCGAAGCATTTTTAAACTTCAGCAGAATTCCGAGAACAATGGAAGAGTTCTGAAGCATTTTTAAATGTCAGCGGAATTCCGAGAACAATGGAGTAGTTCCGAAGCATTTTTAAACGTCAGCGGATTTCCATAAACAATTCAAGAGTTCCGAAGCATTTTTAAACCTCAGCGGAATTCGGTGAACAATGGAAGAGTTCTGAAGCATTTTTAAACGTCAGCTGAATTCCGAGAACAATGGAATAGTTCTGAAGCATTTTTAAACGTCAGCGGAATTCCGAGAACAATGGAAGAGTTCCGAAGGATTTTTAAAGTTCAGCAGAATTCCGAGAACAATGGAAGAGTTCGGAAGCAAATTTAAACTTCAGCAGAATTCCGAGAACAAAGGAAGAGTTCCAAAGCATTTTTAAGCATCAGCGGAATTCCGAGAACAATGAAAGAGTTCCTAAGCATTTTTAAACATCAGTGAAATTTTGAGAACAATGAAAGAGGTCAGAAGCATCATTAAACGTCAGCAGAATTCCGAGAACAATGGAAGAGTTCCGAAGCATTTTTAAACATCAGCGGAATTCCATAAACAATGGAAGTGTTCCGAAGCATATTTAAACATCAGCGGAATTCCGAGAACAACGGAAGAGTTCCGAGGCATTTTTCAACGTCAGCAGAATTCCGAGAACAATGGAAGAGTTCCGAAGCATTTTTAAACTTCAGCAGAATTCTGAGAACAATGGAAGAGTTCTGAAGCATTTTTAAACGTCAGCTGAATTCCGAGAACAATGGAATAGTTCTGAAGCATTTTTAAACGTCAGCAGAATTCCGAGAACAATGGAAGAGTTCCAAAGCAATTTTAAACGTCAGCGGAATTCCGTGAACAATAGAATAGTTCTGAAGCATTTTTAAATTTCAGCGGAATTCCAGGAACAATGGAAGAGTTCCGAATCATTTTTAAACATCAGCAGAATGCCGAGAAGAATGGAAGAGTTTCGAAGCATTTTTAAACGTCAGCAGAATTTCGAGAACAATGGAAGAGTTCCGAAGCATTTTTAAACTTCAGCAGAATTCCGAGAACAAAGGAAGAGTTCTGAAGCATTTTTAAACTTCAGCAGAATTCCGAGAACAATGGAAGAGTTTTGAAGCATTTTTAAAGGTCAGCGGAATTCCGAGAACAATGGAAGAGTTCTGAACCACTTTTAAACGTAAGCAGAATTCCGAGAACAATCGATGAGTTCCGAAGCATTTTTAAACTCCAGCAGAATTCCGAGAACAATGAAAGAGTTCTGAAGCATTTTTAAACTTCAGCAGGATTCCGAGAACAATGGAAGAGTTCTGAAGCATTTTTAAAGTTCAGCAGATTTCCGAGAACAATGGAAGAGTTCCGAAGCAAATTTAAACTTCAGCAGAATTCCGAAAACAAAGGAAGAGTTCCAAAGCATTTTTAAGCATCAGCGGAATTGCGAGAACAATGAAAGAGTTCCTAAGCATTTTTAAACATCAGTGAAATTTCGAGAACAATGAAAGAAGTCAGAAGCATCATTAAACGTCAACAGAATTCCGAGAACAATGGAAGAGCTCCGAAGCATTTTTAAACGTCAGCGGAATTCCAAGAAAAATGGAAGAGTTCCGAAGCATTTTTAAACTTCAGCAGAATTCCGAGAACAATGGAAGATTTCTGAAGCATTTTTAAACTTCAGCAGAATTCCGAGAACAATGGAAGAGTTCTGAAGCATTTTTAAACGTCATCGGAATTCCGAGAACAATGGAAGAGTTCCTAATCATTTTTCAACGTCAGCAGAATTCCAAGAACAATGGAAGATTTCCGAAGTATTTTTAAACTTCAGCAGAATTACAAGAACAATGGAAGAGTTCCGAGGCATTTTTCAACGTCAGCAGAATTCCGAGAACAATGGAAGAGTTCCGAAGCATTTTTAAACTCCAGCAGAATTCCGAGAACAATGAAAGAGTTCCGAAGCATTTTTAAACTTCAGCAGGATTCCGAGAAAAATGGAAGAGTTCTGAAGAATTTCTAAACTTCAGCAGAATTCCGAGAACAATGGAAGAGTTCTGAAGCACTTTTAAACTTCAGCAGAATTCTGAGAACAATGGAAGAGTTCTGAAGCATTTTTAAACGTCAGCTGAATTCCGAGAACAATGGAATAGTTCTGAAGCATTTTTAAACGTCAGCGGAATTCCGAGAACAATGGAAGAGTTCTGAACCACTTTTAAACGTAAGCAGAATTCCGAGAACAATCGATGAGTTCCGAAGCATTTTTAAACTCCAGCATAATTCCGAGAACAATGAAAGAGTTCCGAAGCATTTTTAAACTTCAGCAGGATTCCGAGAACAATGGAAGAGTTCTGAAGCATTTTTAAAGTTCAGCAGATTTCCGAGAACAATGGAAGAGTTCCGAAGCAAATTTAAACTTCAGCAGAATCCCGAGAACAAAGGAAGAGTTCCAAAGCATTTTTAAGCATCAGCGGAATTCCGAGAACAATGAAAGAGTTCCTAAGCATTTTTAAACATCAGTGAAATTTCGAGAACAATGAAAGAAGTCAGAAGCATCATTAAACGTCAGCAGAATTCCGAGAACAATGGAAGAGTTCCGAAGCATTTTTAAACGTAAGCGGAATTCCGAGAACAATGGAAGAGTTCCTAAGCATTTTTCAACGTCAGCAGAATTCCAAGAACAATGGAAGATTTCCGAAGCATTTTTAAACTTCAGCAGAATTCCGAGAACAATGGAAGATTTCTGAAGCATTTTTAAACTTCAGCAGAATTCCGAGAACAATGGAAGAGTTCTGAAGCATTTTTAAACGTCATCGGAATTCCGAGAACAATGGAAGAGTTCCTAATCATTTTTCAACGTCAGCAGAATTCCAAGAACAATGGAAGATTTCCGAAGTATTTTTAAACTTCAGCAGAATTACAAGAACAATGGAAGAGTTCCGAGGCATTTTTCAACGTCAGCAGAATTCCGAGAACAATGGAAGAGTTCCGAAGCATTTTTAAACTCCAGCAGAATTCCGAGAACAATGAAAGAGTTCCGAAGCATTTTTAAACTTCAGCAGGATTCCGAGAAAAATGGAAGAGTTCTGAAGAATTTTTAAACTTCAGCAGAATTCCGAGAACAATGGAAGAGTTCTGAAGCACTTTTAAACTTCAGCAGAATTCTGAGAACAATGGAAGAGTTCTGAAGCATTTTTAAACGTCAGCTGAATTCCGAGAACAATGGAATAGTTCTGAAGCATTTTTAAACGTCAGCGGAATTCCGAGAACAATGGAAGAGTTCTGAACCACTTTTAAACGTAAGCAGAATTCCGAGAACAATCGATGAGTTCCGAAGCATTTTTAAACTCCAGCATAATTCCGAGAACAATGAAAGAGTTCCGAAGCATTTTTAAACTTCAGCAGGATTCCGAGAACAATGGAAGAGTTCTGAAGCATTTTTAAAGTTCAGCAGATTTCCAAGAACAATGGAAGAGTTCCTAAGCAAATTTAAACTTCAGCAGAATCCCGAGAACAAAGGAAGAGTTCCAAAGCATTTTTAAGCATCAGCGGAATTCCGAGAACAATGAAAGAGTTCCTAAGCATTTTTAAACATCAGTGAAATTTCGAGAACAATGAAAGAAGTCAGAAGCATCATTAAACGTCAGCAGAATTCCGAGAACAATGGAAGAGTTCCGAAGCATTTTTAAACGTAAGCGGAATTCCGAGAACAATGGAAGAGTTCCTAAGCATTTTTCAACGTCAGCAGAATTCCAAGAACAATGGAAGATTTCCGAAGCATTTTTAAACTTCAGCAGAATTACGAGAACAATGGAAAAGTTCTGAAGCATTTTTAAACTTCAGCAGAATTCCGAGAACAATGGAAGAGTTCTGAAGCATTTTTAAACATCAGCGGAATTACGAGAACAATGGAATAATTCCGAAGCATTTTTAAACATCAGCGGAATTCCATTAACAATGGAAGTGTTCCGAAGCATATTTAAACATCAGCGGAATTCCGTGAACAGCGGAAGAGTTCCGAGGCATTTTTCAACGTTAGCAGAATTCCGAGAACAATGGAAGAGTTCCGAAGCATTTTTAAACTTCAGCAGAATTCCGAGAACAATGGAAGAGTTCTGAAGCATTTTTAAACTTCAGCAGAATTCTGAGAACAATGGAAGAGTTCTGAAGCATTTTTAAACGTCAGCTGAATTCCGAGAACAATGGAATAGTTCTGAAGCATTTTTAAACGTCAGCGGAATTCCGAGAACAATGGAAGAGTTCCGAAGGATTTTTAAAGTTCAGCAGAATTCCGAGAACAATGGAAGAGTTCGGAAGCAAATTTAAACTTCAGCAGAATTCCGAGAACAAAGGAAGAGTTCCAAAGCATTTTTAAGCATCAGCGGAATTCCGAGAACAATGAAAGAGTTCCTAAGCATTTTTAAACATCAGTGAAATTTTGAGAACAATGAAAGAGGTCAGAAGCATCATTAAACGTCAGCAGAATTCCGAGAACAATGGAAGAGTTCCGAAGCATATTTAAACATCAGCGGAATTCCATAAACAATGGAAGAGTTCTGAAGCATTTTTAAACTTCAGCAGAATTCTGAGAACAATGGAAGAGTTCTGAAGCATTTTTAAACGTCAGCGGAATTCCGAGAACAATGGAAGAGTTCCAAAGCAATTTTAAACGTCAGCGGAATTCCGTGAACAATAGAATAGTTCTGAAGCATTTTTAAATTTCAGCGGAATTCCAGGAACAATGGAAGAGTTCCGAATCATTTTTAAACATCAGCAGAATGCCGAGAAGAATGGAAGAGTTTCGAAGCATTTTTAAACGTCAGCAGAATTTCGAGAACAAAGGAAGAGTTCCGAAGCATTTTTAAAATTCAGCAGAATTCCGAGAACAATGGAAGAGTTCCGAAGCATTTTTAAACGTAAGCGGAATTCCGAGAACAATGGAAGAGTTCCTAAGCATTTTTCAACGTCAGCAGAATTCCAAGAACAATGGAAGATTTCCGAAGCATTTTTAAACTTCAGCAGAATTACGAGAACAATGGAAAAGTTCTGAAGCATTTTTAAACTTCAGCAGAATTCCGAGAACAATGGAAGAGTTCTGAAGCATTTTTAAACATCAGCGGAATTACGAGAACAATGGAATAATTCCGAAGCATTTTTAAACATCAGCGGAATTCCATTAACAATGGAAGTGTTCCGAAGCATATTTAAACATCAGCGGAATTCCGTGAACAGCGGAAGAGTTCCGAGGCATTTTTCAACGTTAGCAGAATTCCGAGAACAATGGAAGAGTTCCGAAGCATTTTTAAACTTCAGCAGAATTCCGAGAACAATGGAAGAGTTCTGAAGCATTTTTAAACTTCAGCAGAATTCTGAGAACAATGGAAGAGTTCTGAAGCATTTTTAAACGTCAGCTGAATTCCGAGAACAATGGAATAGTTCTGAAGCATTTTTAAACGTCAGCGGAATTCCGAGAACAATGGAAGAGTTCCGAAGGATTTTTAAAGTTCAGCAGAATTCCGAGAACAATGGAAGAGTTCGGAAGCAAATTTAAACTTCAGCAGAATTCCGAGAACAAAGGAAGAGTTCCAAAGCATTTTTAAGCATCAGCGGAATTCCGAGAACAATGAAAGAGTTCCTAAGCATTTTTAAACATCAGTGAAATTTTGAGAACAATGAAAGAGGTCAGAAGCATCATTAAACGTCAGCAGAATTCCGAGAACAATGGAAGAGTTCCGAAGCATATTTAAACATCAGCGGAATTCCATAAACAATGGAAGAGTTCTGAAGCATTTTTAAACTTCAGCAGAATTCTGAGAACAATGGAAGAATTCTGAAGCATTTTTAAACGTCAGCGGAATTCCGAGAACAATGGAAGAGTTCCAAAGCAATTTTAAACGTCAGCAGAATTCCGTGAACAATAGAATAGTTCAGAAGCATTTTTAAATTTCAGCGGAATTCCAGGAACAATGGAAGAGTTCCGAATCATTTTTAAACATCAGCAGAATGCCGAGAAGAATGGAAGAGTTTCGAAGCATTTTTAAACGTCAGCAGAATTTCGAGAACAAAGGAAGAGTTCCGAAGCATTTTTAAAATTCAGCAGAATTCCGAGAACAATGGAAGAGTTCTGAAGAATTTTTAAACTTCAGCAGAATTCTGAGAACAATGGAAGAGTTCTGAAGCATTTTTAAACGTCAGCGGAATTCCGAGAACAATGGAAGAGTTCCTAAGCATTTTTCATCGTCAGCAGAATTCCAAGAACAATGGAAGATTTCCGAAGCATTTTTAAACTTCAGCAGAATTACGAGAACAATGGAAGAGTTCTGAAGCATTTTTAAACCTCAGTGGAACTACGTGAACAATGGAAGAGTTCCGAAACATTTTTAAACTTCAGCAGAATTCCGAGAACAATGGAAGAGTTCCGAAGCATTTTTAAACTTCAGCAGAATTCCGAGAACAATGAAAGAGTTCTGAAGCAATATTAAATGTCAGCAGAATACCGAGAACAATGAAAAAGTTCCGAAGAATTTTTAAACGTTAACGGAATTCCGTGAACAATATAAGAGTTCTGAAGCATTTTTAAACTTCAGCAGAATTCCAGAAACAATGGAAGAGTTCTGAATCATTTTTAAACGTCAGCAGAATTCCGGGAACAATGGAAGAGTTCCGAAGCATTTTTAAACGTCAGCAGAATTCCGAGAACAATGGAAGAGTTCCGAAGCATTTTTAAACTTCAGCAGAATTACGAGAACAATGGAAGAGTTCTGAGCCATTTTTAAAAGTCAGCAGAATTCCAAGAACAATGGAAGAGTTCTGAAGCACTTTTAAACGTAAGCAGAATTCCGAGAACAATGGAAGATTTCCGAAGCATTTTTAAAATCCAGCAGAATTCCGAGAACAATGAAAGAGTTCCGAAGCATTTTTAAACTTCAGCAGGATTCCGAGAACAATGGAAGAGTTCTGATGCATTTTTAAACTTCAGCAGAATTCCGAGAACAATTGAAGAGTTCTGAAGCATTTTTAAACGTAAGCGGAATTCCGAGAACAATGGAAGAGTTCCTAAGCATTTTTCAACGTCAGCAGAATTCCAAGAACAATGGAAGATTTCCGAAGCATTTTTAAACTTCAGCAGAATTACGAGAACAATGGAAAAGTTCTGAAGCATTTTTAAACTTCAGCAGAATTCTGAGAACAATGGAAGAGTTCTGAAGCATTTTTAAACATCAGCGGAATTACGAGAACAATGGAATAATTCCGAAGCATTTTTAAACATCAGCGGAATTCCATTAACAATGGAAGTGTTCCGAAGCATATTTAAACATCAGCGGAATTCCGTGAACAGCGGAAGAGTTCCGAGGCATTTTTCAACGTTAGCAGAATTCCGAGAACAATGGAAGAGTTCCGAAGCATTTTTAAACATCAGCGGAATTCCATAAACAATGGAAGAGTTCTGAAGCATTTTTAAACTTCAGCAGAATTCTGAGAACAATGGAAGAGTTCTGAAGCATTTTTAAACGTCAGCTGAATTCCGAGAACAATGGAATAGTTCTGAAGCATTTTTAAACGTCAGCGGAATTCCGAGAACAATGGAAGAGTTCCAAAGCAATTTTAAACGTCAGCGGAATTCCGTGAACAATAGAATAGTTCTGAAGCATTTTTAAATTTCAGCGGAATTCCAGGAACAATGGAAGAGTTCCGAATCATTTTTAAACATCAGCAGAATGCCGAGAAGAATGGAAGAGTTCCAAAGCATTTTTAAGCATCAGCGGAATTCCGAGAACAATGAAAGAGTTCCTAAGCATTTTTAAACATCAGTGAAATTTCGAGAACAATGAAAGAAGTCAGAAGCATCATTAAACGTCAACAGAATTCCGAGAACAATGGAAGAGTTCCGAAGCATTTTTAAACGTCAGCGGAATTCCAAGAAAAATGGAAGAGTTCCGAAGCATTTTTAAACTTCAGCAGAATTCCGAGAACAATGGAAGATTTCTGAAGCATTTTTAAACTTCAGCAGAATTCCGAGAACAATGGAAGAGTTCTGAAGCATTTTTAAACGTCATCGGAATTCCGAGAACAATGGAAGAGTTCCTAATCATTTTTCAACGTCAGCAGAATTCCGAGAACAATGGAAGATTTCCGAAGTATTTTTAAACTTCAGCAGAATTACAAGAACAATGGAAGAGTTCCGAGGCATTTTTCAACGTCAGCAGAATTCCGAGAACAATGGAAGAGTTCCGAAGCATTTTTAAACTCCAGCAGAATTCCGAGAACAATGAAAGAGTTCCGAAGCATTTTTAAACTTCAGCAGGATTCCGAGAAAAATGGAAGAGTTCTGAAGAATTTTTAAACTTCAGCAGAATTCCGAGAACAATGGAAGAGTTCTGAAGCACTTTTAAACTTCAGCAGAATTCTGAGAACAATGGAAGAGTTCTGAAGCATTTTTAAACGTCAGCTGAATTCCGAGAACAATGGAATAGTTCTGAAGCATTTTTAAACGTCAGCGGAATTTCGAGAACAATGGAAGAGTTCTGAACCACTTTTAAACGTAAGCAGAATTCCGAGAACAATCGATGAGTTCCGAAGCATTTTTAAACTCCAGCATAATTCCGAGAACAATGAAAGAGTTCCGAAGCATTTTTAAACTTCAGCAGGATTCCGAGAACAATGGAAGAGTTCTGAAGCATTTTTAAAGTTCAGCAGATTTCCGAGAACAATGGAAGAGTTCCGAAGCAAATTTAAACTTCAGCAGAATCCCGAGAACAAAGGAAGAGTTCCAAAGCATTTTTAAGCATCAGCGGAATTCCGAGAACAATGAAAGAGTTCCTAAGCATTTTTAAACATCAGTGAAATTTCGAGAACAATGAAAGAAGTCAGAAGCATCATTAAACGTCAGCAGAATTCCGAGAACAATGGAAGAGTTCCGAAGCATTTTTAAACGTAAGCGGAATTCCGAGAACAATGGAAGAGTTCCTAAGCATTTTTCAACGTCAGCAGAATTCCAAGAACAATGGAAGATTTCCGAAGCATTTTTAAACTTCAGCAGAATTACGAGAACAATGGAAAAGTTCTGAAGCATTTTTAAACTTCAGCAGAATTCCGAGAACAATGGAAGAGTTCTGAAGCATTTTTAAACATCAGCGGAATTACGAGAACAATGGAATAATTCCGAAGCATTTTTAAACATCAGCGGAATTCCATTAACAATGGAAGTGTTCCGAAGCATATTTAAACATCAGCGGAATTCCGTGAACAGCGGAAGAGTTCCGAGGCATTTTTCAACGTTAGCAGAATTCCGAGAACAATGGAAGAGTTCCGAAGCATTTTTAAACTTCAGCAGAATTCCGAGAACAATGGAAGAGTTCTGAAGCATTTTTAAACTTCAGCAGAATTCTGAGAACAATGGAAGAGTTCTGAAGCATTTTTAAACGTCAGCTGAATTCCGAGAACAATGGAATAGTTCTGAAGCATTTTTAAACGTCAGCGGAATTCCGAGAACAATGGAAGAGTTCCGAAGGATTTTTAAAGTTCAGCAGAATTCCGAGAACAATGGAAGAGTTCGGAAGCAAATTTAAACTTCAGCAGAATTCCGAGAACAAAGGAAGAGTTCCAAAGCATTTTTAAGCATCAGCGGAATTCCGAGAACAATGAAAGAGTTCCTAAGCATTTTTAAACATCAGTGAAATTTTGAGAACAATGAAAGAGGTCAGAAGCATCATTAAACGTCAGCAGAATTCCGAGAACAATGGAAGAGTTCCGAAGCATATTTAAACATCAGCGGAATTCCATAAACAATGGAAGAGTTCTGAAGCATTTTTAAACTTCAGCAGAATTCTGAGAACAATGGAAGAGTTCTGAAGCATTTTTAAACGTCAGCGGAATTCCGAGAACAATGGAAGAGTTCCAAAGCAATATTAAACGTCAGCGGAATTCCGTGAACAATAGAATAGTTCTGAAGCATTTTTAAATTTCAGCGGAATTCCAGGAACAATGGAAGTGTTCCGAATCATTTTTAAACATCAGCAGAATGCCGAGAAGAATGGAAGAGTTTCGAAGCATTTTTAAACGTCAGCAGAATTTCGAGAACAAAGGAAGAGTTCCGAAGCATTTTTAAAATTCAGCAGAATTTCGAGAACAATGGAAGAGTTCTGAAGAATTTTTAAACTTCAGCAGAATTCTGAGAACAATGGAAGAGTTCTGAAGCATTTTTAAACGTCAGCGGAATTCCGAGAACAATGGAAGAGTTCCTAAGCATTTTTCATCGTCAGCAGAATTCCAAGAACAATGGAAGATTTCCGAAGCATTTTTAAACTTCAGCAGAATTACGAGAACAATGGAAGAGTTCTGAAGCATTTTTAAACCTCAGTGGAACTACGTGAACAATGGAAGAGTTCCGAAACATTTTTAAACTTCAGCAGAATTCCGAGAACAATGGAAGAGTTCCGAAGCATTTTTAAACTTCAGCAGAATTCCGAGAACAATGAAAGAGTTCTGAAGCATTATTAAATGTCAGCAGAATACCGAGAACAATGAAAAAGTTCCGAAGAATTTTTAAACGTTAGCGGAATTCCGTGAACAATATAAGAGTTCTGAAGCATTTTTAAACTTCAGCAGAATTCCAGAAACAATGGAAGAGTTCTGAATCATTTTTAAACGTCAGCAGAATTCCGGGAACAATGGAAGAGTTCCGAAGCATTTTTAAACGTCAGCAGAATTCCGAGAACAATGGAAGAGTTCCGAAGCATTTTTAAACTTCAGCAGAATTACGAGAACAATGGAAGAGTTCTGAACCATTTTTAAAAGTCAGCAGAATTCCAAGAACAATGGAAGAGTTCTGAAGCACTTTTAAACGTAAGCAGAATTCCGAGAACAATGGAAGATTTCCGAAGCATTTTTAAAATCCAGCAGAATTCCGAGAACAATGAAAGAGTTCCGAAGCATTTTTAAACTTCAGCAGGATTCCGAGAACAATGGAAGAGTTCTGATGCATTTTTAAACTTCAGCAGAATTCCGAGAACAATTGAAGAGTTCTGAAGCATTTTTAAACGTAAGCGGAATTCCGAGAACAATGGAAGAGTTCCTAAGCATTTTTCAACGTCAGCAGAATTCCAAGAACAATGGAAGATTTCCGAAGCATTTTTAAACTTCAGCAGAATTACGAGAACAATGGAAAAGTTCTGAAGCATTTTTAAACTTCAGCAGAATTCTGAGAACAATGGAAGAGTTCTGAAGCATTTTTAAACATCAGCGGAATTACGAGAACAATGGAATAATTCCGAAGCATTTTTAAACATCAGCGGAATTCCATTAACAATGGAAGTGTTCCGAAGCATATTTAAACATCAGCGGAATTCCGTGAACAGCGGAAGAGTTCCGAGGCATTTTTCAACGTTAGCAGAATTCCGAGAACAATGGAAGAGTTCCGAAGCATTTTTAAACTTCAGCAGAATTCCGAGAACAATGGAAGAGTTATGAAGCATTTTTAAACTTCAGCAGAATTCTGAGAACAATGGAAGAGTTCTGAAGCATTTTTAAACGTCAGCTGAATTCCGAGAACAATGGAATAGTTCTGAAGCATTTTTAAACGTCAGCGGAATTCCGAGAACAATGGAAGAGTTCCGAAGGATTTTTAAAGTTCAGCAGAATTCCGAGAACAATGGAAGAGTTCGGAAGCAAATTTAAACTTCAGCAGAATTCCGAGAACAAAGGAAGAGTTCCAAAGCATTTTTAAGCATCAGCGGAATTCCGAGAACAATGAAAGAGTTCCTAAGCATTTTTAAACATCAGTGAAATTTTGAGAACAATGAAAGAAGTCAGAAGCATCATTAAACGTCAGCAGAATTCCGAGAACAATGGAAGAGTTCCGAAGCATTTTTAAACATCAGCGGAATTCCATAAACAATGGAAGAGTTCTGAAGCATTTTTAAACTTCAGCAGAATTCTGAGAACAATGGAAGAGTTCTGAAGCATTTTTAAACGTCAGCTGAATTCCGAGAACAATGGAATAGTTCTGAAGCATTTTTAAACGTCAGCGGAATTCCGAGAACAATGGAAGAGTTCCAAAGCAATTTTAAACGTCAGCGGAATTCCGTGAACAATAGAATAGTTCTGAAGCATTTTTAAATTTCAGCGGAATTCCAGGAACAATGGAAGAGTTCCGAATCATTTTTAAACATCAGCAGAATGCCGAGAAGAATGGAAGAGTTTCGAAGCATTTTTAAACTTCAGCAGGATTCCGAGAACAATGGAAGAGTTCTGATGCATTTTTAAACTTCAGCAGAATTCCGAGAACAATTGAAGAGTTCTGAAGCATTTTTAAACGTAAGTGGAATTCCGAGAACAATGGAAGAGTTCCTAAGCATTTTTCAACGTCAGCAGAATTCCAAGAACAATGGAAGATTTCAGAAGCATTTTTAAACTTCAGCAGAATTACGAGAACAATGGAAAAGTTCTGAAGCATTTTTAAACTTCAGCAGAATTCCGAGAACAATGGAAGAGTTCTGAAGCATTTTTAAACATCAGCGGAATTACGAGAACAATGGAATAATTCCGAAGCATTTTTAAACATCAGCGGAATTCCATTAACAATGGAAGTGTTCCGAAGCATATTTAAACATCAGCGGAATTCCGTGAACAGCGGAAGAGTTCCGAGGCATTTTTCAACGTTAGCAGAATTCCGAGAACAATGGAAGAGTTCCGAAGCATTTTTAAACTTCAGCAGAATTCCGAGAACAATGGAAGAGTTCTGAAGCATTTTCAAACTTCAGCAGAATTCTGAGAACAATGGAAGAGTTCTGAAGCATTTTTAAACGTCAGCTGAATTCCGAGAACAATGGAATAGTTCTGAAGCATTTTTAAACGTCAGCGGAATTCCGAGAACAATGGAAGAGTTCCGAAGGATTTTTAAAGTTCAGCAGAATTCCGAGAACAATGGAAGAGTTCGGAAGCAAATTTAAACTTCAGCAGAATTCCGAGAACAAAGGAAGAGTTCCAAAGCATTTTTAAGCATCAGCGGAATTCCGAGAACAATGAAAGAGTTCCTAAGCATTTTTAAACATCAGTGAAATTTTGAGAACAATGAAAGAAGTCAGAAGCATCATTAAACGTCAGCAGAATTCCGAGAACAATGGAAGAGTTCCGAAGCATTTTTAAACATCAGCGGAATTCCATAAAAATGGAAGAGTTCTGAAGCATTTTTAAACTTCAGCAGAATTCTGAGAACAATGGAAGAGTTCTGAAGCATTTTTAAACGTCAGCTGAATTCCGAGAACAATGGAATAGTTCTGAAGCATTTTTAAACGTCAGCGGAATTCCGAGAACAATGGAAGAGTTCCAAAGCAATTTTAAACGTCAGCGGAAATCCGTGAACAATAGAATAGTTCTGAAGCATTTTTAAATTTCAGCGGAATTCCAGGAACAATGGAAGAGTTCCGAATCATTTTTAAACATCAGCAGAATGCCGAGAAGAATGGAAGAGTTTCGAAGCATTTTTAAACTTCAGCAGGATTCCGAGAACAATGGAAGAGTTCTGATGTATTTTTAAACTTCAGCAGAATTCCGAGAACAATTGAAGAGTTCTGAAGCATTTTTAAACGTAAGCGGAATTCCGAGAACAATGGAAGAGTTCCTAAGCATTTTTCAACGTCAGCAGAATTCCAAGAACAATGGAAGATTTCAGAAGCATTTTTAAACTTCAGCAGAATTACGAGAACAATGGAAAAGTTCTGAAGCATTTTTAAACTTCAGCAGAATTCCGAGAACAATGGAAGAGTTCTGAAGCATTTTTAAACATCAGCGGAATTACGAGAACAATGGAATAATTCCGAAGCATTTTTAAACATCAGCGGAATTCCATTAACAATGGAAGTGTTCCGAAGCATATTTAAACATCAGCGGAATTCCGTGAACAGCGGAAGAGTTCCGAGGCATTTTTCAACGTTAGCAGAATTCCGACAACAATGGAAGAGTTCCGAAGCATTTTTAAACTTCAGCAGAATTCCGAGAACAATGGAAGAGTTCTGAAGCATTTTTAAACTTCAGCAGAATTCTGAGAACAATGGAAGAGTTCTGAAGCATTTTTAAACGTCAGCTGAATTCCGAGAACAATGGAATAGTTCTGAAGCATTTTTAAACGTCAGCGGAATTCTGAGAACAATGGAAGAGTTCCGAAGGATTTTTAAAGTTCAGCAGAATTCCGAGAACAATGGAAGAGTTCGGAAGCAAATTTAAACTTCAGCAGAATTCCGAGAACAAAGGAAGAGTTCCAAAGCATTTTTAAGCATCAGCGGAATTCCGAGAACAATGAAAGAGTTCCTAAGCATTTTTAAACATCAGTGAAATTTTGAGAACAATGAAAGAAGTCAGAAGCATCATTAAACGTCAGCAGAATTCCGAGAACAATGGAAGAGTTCCGAAGCATTTTTAAACATCAGCGGAATTCCATAAACAATGGAAGAGTTCTGAAGCATTTTTAAACTTCAGCAGAATTCTGAGAACAATGGAAGAGTTCCAAAGCAATTTTAAACGTCAGCGGAATTCCGTGAACAATAGAATAGTTCTGAAGCATTTTTAAATTTCAGCGGAATTCCAGGAACAATGGAAGAGTTCCGAATCATTTTTAAACATCAGCAGAATGCCGAGAAGAATGGAAGAGTTTCGAAGCATTTTTAAACGTCAGCAGAATTTCGAGAACAATGGAAGAGTTCCGAAGCATTTTTAAACTTCAGCAGAATTCCGAGAACAATGGAAGAGTTCTGAAGCATTTTTAAACTTCAGCAGAATTCCGAGAACAATGGAAGAGTTTTGAAGCATTTTTAAAGGTCAGCGGAATTCCGAGAACAATGGAAGAGTTCTGAACCACTTTTAAACGTAAGCAGAATTCCGAGAACAATCGATGAGTTCCGAAGCATTTTTAAACTCCAGCAGAATTCCGAGAACAATGAAAGAGTTCCGAAGCATTTTTAAACTTCAGCAGGATTCCGAGAACAATGGAAGAGTTCTGAAGCATTTTTAAAGTTCAGCAGATTTCCGAGAAAAATGGAAGAGTTCTGAAGCATTTTTAAACGTCAGCGGAATTCCAAGAAAAATGGAAGAGTTCCGAAGCATTTTTAAACTTCAGCAGAATTCCGAGAACAATGGAAGAGTTCTGAAACATTTTTAAACGTCAGCGGAATTCCGAGAACAATGGAGTAGTTCCGAAGCATTTTTAAACGTCAGCGGAATTCCATAAACAATGGAAGAGTTCCGAGGCATTTTTCACCGTCAGCAGAATTCCGAGAACAATGGAAGAGTTCCGAAGCATTTTTAAACTTCAGCAGGATTCCGAGAACAATGGAAGAGTTCTGAAGAATTTTTAAACTTCAGCAGAATTCCGCGAACAATGAAAGAGTTCTGAAGCATTTTTAAACGTCAGCGGAATTCCGAGAACAATGGAAGAGTTCCTAAGCATTTTTCATCGTCAGCAGAATTCCAAGAACAATGGAAGATTTCCGAAGCATTTTTAAACTTCAGCAGAATTACGAGAACAATGGAAGAGTTCTGAAGCATTTTTAAACTTCAGCAGAATTCCGAGAACAATGGAAGAGTTCTGAAGCATTTTTAAACATCAGCGGAATTCCGAGAACAATGGAATAATTCCGAAGCATTTTTAAACATCAGCGGAATTCCATAAACAATGGAAGTGTTCGGAAGCATTTTTAAACATCAGCGGAATTCCGTGAACAAAGGAAGAGTTCCGAGGCATTTTTCAACGTCAGCAGAATTCCGAGAACAATGGAAGAGTTCTGCAGCATTTTTAAACTTCAGTAGAATTCCGAGAACAATGGAAGAGTTCTGAAGCATTTTTAAACATCAGCTGAATTCTGAGAACAATGGAATAGTTCCGAAGCATTTTTAAACGTCACCGGAATTCCGAGAACAATGGAAGAGTTCCAAAGCAATTTTAAACGTCAGCGGAATTCCATGAACAATAGAAGAGTTCTGAAGCATTTTTAAATTTCAGCGGAATTCCAGGAACAAGGGAAGAGTTCCGAATCATTTTTAAACATCAGCAGAATTCCGAGAAGAATGGAAGAGTTCCAAAGAATTTTTAAACTTCAGCAGAATTCCGAGAACAATGGAAGTGTTCCAAAGCATTTTTAAACATCAGCAGAATTCCAAGAACAATGGAAGTGTTCTGAAGCACTTTTAAAGGTAAGCAGAATTCCGAGAACAATGGAAGAGTTCCGAAGAATTTTTAAACTACAGCAGAATTCCGAGAACAATGGAAGAGTTCCGAAGCATTTTTAAACTTCAGCAGGATTCCGAGAACAATGGAAGAGTTCTGAAGAATTTTTAAACTTCAGCAGAATTCCGCGAACAATGGAAGAGTTCTGAAGCATTTTTAAACGTCAGCGGAATTCCGAGAACAATGGAAGAGTTCCTAAGCATTTTTCATCGTCAGCAGAATTCCAAGAACAATGGAAGATTTCCGAAGCATTTTTAAACTTCAGCAGAATTACGAGAACAATGGAAGAGTTCTGAAGCATTTTTAAACTTCAGCAGAATTCCGAGAACAATGGAAGAGTTCTGAAGCATTTTTAAACATCAGCGGAATTCCGAGAACAATGGAATAATTCCGAAGCATTTTTAAACATCAGCGGAATTCCATAAACAATGGAAGTGTTCGGAAGCATTTTTAAACATCAGCGGAATTCCGTGAACAAAGGAAGAGTTCCGAGGCATTTTTCAACGTCAGCAGAATTCCGAGAACAATGGAAGAGTTCTGCAGCATTTTTAAACTTCAGCAGAATTCCGAGAACAATGGAAGAGTTCTGAAGCATTTTTAAACATCAGCTGAATTCTGAGAACAATGGAATAGTTCCGAAGCATTTTTAAACGTCACCGGAAATCCGAGAACAATGGAAGAGTTCCAAAGCAATTTTAAACGTCAGCGGAATTCCATGAACAATGGAAGAGTTCCAAAGAATTTTTAAACTTCAGCAGAATTCCGAGAACAATGGAAGTGTTCCAAAGCATTTTTAAACATCAGCAGAATTCCAAGAACAATGGAAGAGTTTCGAAGCATTTTTAAACGTCAGCAGAATTCCAAGAACAATGGAAGAGTTCAGAAGGATTTTTAAAGTTCAGCAGAATTCCGAGAACAATGGAAGAGTTCCGAAGCAAATTTAAACTTCAGCAGAATTCCGAGAACAAAGGAAGAGTTCCAAAGCATTTTTAAGCATCAGCGGAATTCCGAGAACAATGAAAGATTTCCTAAGCATTTTTAAACATCAGTGAAATTTCGAGAACAATGACAGAGGTCAGAAGCATCATTAAACTTCAGCAGAATTCTGAGAACAATGGAAGAGTTCTGAAGCATTTTTAAACGTCAGCTGAATTCCGAGAACAATGGAATAGTTCTGAAGCATTTTTAAACGTCAGCGGAATTCCGAGAACAATGGAAGAGTTCCAAAGCAATTTTAAACGTCAGCGGAATTCCGTGAACAATAGAATAGTTCTGAAGCATTTTTAAATTTCAGCGGAATTCCAGGAACAATGGAAGAGTTCCGAATCATTTTTAAACATCAGCAGAATGCCGAGAAGAATGGAAGAGTTTCGAAGCATTTTTAAACTTCAGCAGGATTCCGAGAACAATGGAAGAGTTCTGATGCATTTTTAAACTTCAGCAGAATTCCGAGAACAATTGAAGAGTTCTGAAGCATTTTTAAACGTAAGCGGAATTCCGAGAACAATGGAAGAGTTCCTAAGCATTTTTCAACGTCAGCAGAATTCCAAGAACAATGGAAGATTTCAGAAGCATTTTTAAACTTCAGCAGAATTACGAGAACAATGGAAAAGTTCTGAAGCATTTTTAAACTTCAGCAGAATTCCGAGAACAATGGAAGAGTTCTGAAGCATTTTTAAACATCAGCGGAATTACGAGAACAATGGAATAATTCCGAAGCATTTTTAAACATCAGCGGAATTCCATTAACAATGGAAGTGTTCCGAAGCATATTTAAACATCAGCGGAATTCCGTGAACAGCGGAAGAGTTCCGAGGCATTTTTCAACGTTAGCAGAATTCCGAGAACAATGGAAGAGTTCCGAAGCATTTTTAAACTTCAGCAGAATTCCGAGAACAATGGAAGAGTTCTGAAGCATTTTTAAACTTCAGCAGAATTCTGAGAACAATGGAAGAGTTCTGAAGCATTTTTAAACGTCAGCTGAATTCCGAGAACAATGGAATAGTTCTGAAGCATTTTTAAACGTCAGCGGAATTCTGAGAACAATGGAAGAGTTCCGAAGGATTTTTAAAGTTCATTAGAATTCCGAGAACAATGGAAGAGTTCGGAAGCAAATTTAAACTTCAGCAGAATTCCGAGAACAAAGGAAGAGTTCCAAAGCATTTTTAAGCATCAGCGGAATTCCGAGAACAATGAAAGAGTTCCTAAGCATTTTTAAACATCAGTGAAATTTTGAGAACAATGAAAGAAGTCAGAAGCATCATTAAACGTCAGCAGAATTCCGAGAACAATGGAAGAGTTCCGAAGCATTTTTAAACATCAGCGGAATTCCATAAACAATGGAAGAGTTCTGAAGCATTTTTAAACTTCAGCAGAATTCTGAGAACAATGGAAGAGTTCTGAAGCATTTTTAAACGTCAGCTGAATTCCGAGAACAATGGAATAGTTCTGAAGCATTTTTAAACGTCAGCGGAATTCCGAGAACAATGGAAGAGTTCCAAAGCAATTTTAAACGTCAGCGGAATTCCGTGAACAATAGAATAGTTCTGAAGCATTTTTAAATTTCAGCGGAATTCCAGGAACAATGGAAGAGTTCCGAATCATTTTTAAACATCAGCAGAATGCCGAGAAGAATGGAAGAGTTTCGAAGCATTTTTAAACTTCAGCAGGATTCCGAGAACAATGGAAGAGTTCTGATGCATTTTTAAACTTCAGCAGAATTCCGAGAACAATTGAAGAGCTCTGAAGCATTTTTAAATGTAAGCGGAATTCCGAGAACAATGGAAGAGTTCCTAAGCATTTTTCAACGTCAGCAGAATTCCAAGAACAATGGAAGATTTCAGAAGCATTTTTAAACTTCAGCAGAATTCCGAGAACAATGGAAGAGTTCTGAAGCATTTTTAAACTTCAGCAGAATTCCGAGAACAATGGAAGAGTTTTGAAGCATTTTTAAAGGTCAGCGGAATTCCGAGAACAATGGAAGAGTTCTGAACCACTTTTAAACGTATGCAGAATTCCGAGAACAATCGATGAGTTCCGAAGCATTTTTAAACTCCAGTAGAATTCCGAGAACAATGAAAGAGTTCCGAAGCATTTTTAAACTTCAGCAGGATTCCGAGAACAATGGAAGAGTTCTGAAGCATTTTTAAAGTTCAGCAGATTTCCGAGAAAAATGGAAGAGTTCTGAAGCATTTTTAAACGTCAGCGGAATTCCAATAAAAATGGAAGAGTTCCGAAGCATTTTTAAACTTCAGCAGAATTCCGAGAACAATGGGAGAGTTCTGAAGCATTTTTAAACGTCAGCGGAATTCCGAGAACAATGGAGTAGTTCCGAAGCATTTTTAAACGTCAGCGGAATTCCATAAACAATGGAAGAGTTCCGAGGCATTTTTCACCGTCAGCAGAACTCCGAGAACAATGGAAGAGTTCCGAAGCATTTTTAAACTTCAGCAGGATTCCGAGAACAATGGAAGAGTTCTGAAGAATTTTTAAACTTCAGCAGAATTCCGCAAACAATGGAAGAGTTCTGAAGCATTTTTAAACGTCAGCGGAATTCCGAGAACAATGGAAGAGTTCCTAAGCATTTTTCATCGTCAGCAGAATTCCAAGAACAATGGAAGATTTCCGAAGCATTTTTAAACTTCAGCAGAATTACGAGAACAATGGAAGAGTTCTGAAGCATTTTTAAACTTCAGCAGAATTCCGAGAACAATGGAAGAGTTCTGAAGCATTTTTAAACATCAGCGGAATTCTGAGAACAATGGAATAATTCCGAAGCATTTTTAAACATCAGCGGAATTCCATAAACAATGGAAGTGTTCGGAAGCATTTTTAAACATCAGCGGAATTCCGTGAACAAAGGAAGAGTTCCGAGGCATTTTTCAACGTCAGCAGAATTCCGAGAACAATGGAAGAGTTCTGCAGCATTTTTAAACTTCAGCAGAATTCCAAGAACAATGGAAGAGTTCTGAAGCATTTTTAAACATCAGCTGAATTCTGAGAACAATGGAATAGTTCCGAAGCATTTTTAAACGTCACCGGAATTCCGAGAACAATGGAAGAGTTCCAAAGCAATTTTAAACGTCAGCGGAATTCCATGAACAATAGAAGAGTTCTGAAGCATTTTTAAATTTCAGCGGAATTCCAGGAACAAGGGAAGAGTTCCGAATCATTTTTAAACATCAGCAGAATTCCGAGAAGAATGGAAGAGTTCCAAAGAATTTTTAAACTTCAGCAGAATTCCGAGAACAATGGAAGTGTTCCAAAGCATTTTTAAACATCAGCAGAATTCCAAGAACAATGGAAGAGTTCTGAAGCACTTTTAAAGGTAAGCAGAATTCCGAGAACAATGGAAGTGTTCCAAAGCATTTTTAAACATCAGCAGAATTCCAAGAACAATGGAAGAGTTCTGAAGCACTTTTAAAGGTAAGCAGAATTCCGAGAACAATGGAAGAGTTCCGAAGAATTTTTAAACTCCAGCAGAATTCCGAGAACAATGGAAGAGTTCCGAAGCATTTTTAAACGTCAGCAGAATTCCGGGAAGAATGGAAGAGTTCCGAAGCATTTTTAAACTTCAGCGGAATTCCAGGAACAATGGAAGAGTTCCGAATCATTTTTAAACGTCAGCAGAATTCCGGGAAGAATGGAAGAGTTCCGAATCATTTTTAAACGTCAGCAGAATTCCGAGAACAATGGAAGAGTTCCGAAGCATTTTTAAACTTCAGCAGAATTCCGAGAACAATGGAAGAGTTCTGAAGCATTTTTAAACGTCAGCGGAATTCCGAAAACAATGGAATAATTCCGAAGCATTTTTAAACATCAGCGGAATTCCATAAACAATGGAAGAGTTCCGAAGCATTTTTCAACGTCAGCAGAATTCCGAGAACAATGGAAGAGTTCTGAACCATTTTTAAACTTCAGCAGAATTCCGAGAACAATGGAAGAGTTCTGAAGCATTTTTAAACGTCAGCGGAATTCCGAGAAAAATGGAGTATTTCCGAAGCATTTTTAAACGTCAGCGGAATTTCATAAACAATGTAAGTGTTCCGGAGCATTTTTAAATCTCAGCGGAACTCCATGAACAATGGAAGAGTTCCAAAGAATTTTTAAACTTCAGCAGAATTCCGAGAACAATGGAAGTGTTCCAAAGCATTTTTAAACATCAGCAGAATTCCAAGAACAATGGAAGAGTTTCGAAGCATTTTTAAACGTCAGCAGAATTCCAAGAACAATGGAAGAGTTCAGAAGGATTTTTAAAGTTCAGCAGAATTCCGAGAACAATGGAAGAGTTCCGAAGCAAATTTAAACTTCAGCAGAATTCCGAGAACAAAGGAAGAGTTCCAAAGCATTTTTAAGCATCAGCGGAATTCCGAGAACAATGAAAGATTTCCTAAGCATTTTTAAAGATCAGTGAAATTTCGAGAACAATGAAAGAGGTCAGAAGCATCATTAAACGTCAGCAGAATTCCGAGAACAATGGAAGAGTTCCGAAGCATTTTTAAACATCAGCGGAATTCCAAGAACAATGGAAGAGTTCCGAAGCATTTTTAAACTTTAGCAGAATTCCGAGAACAATAGAAGAGTTCTGAAGCATTTTTAAACTTCAGCAGAATTCCGAGAACAATGGAAGAGTTCTGAAGCATTTTTAAACGTCAGCAGAATTCCGAGAACAATGGAAGAGTTCTGAAGCATTTTTAAACATCAGCTGAATTCCGAGAACAATGGAATAATTCCGAAGCATTTTTAAACATCAGCGGAATTCCGTGAACAATGGAAGAGTTCTGAACCATTTTTAAACGTCAGCGGAATTCCGAGAACAATGGAATAATTCCGAAGCATTTTTAAACATCAGCAGAATTCCGAGAACAATGGAATAGTTCCGAAGCATTTTTAAACGTCAGCGGAATTCTGAGAACAATGGAAGAGTTCCAAAGCAATTTTAAACGTCAGCGGAATTCCGTGAAAAATAAAAGAGTTCTGAAGCATTTTTAAATTTCAGCAGAATTCCAGGAACAATGGAAGAGTTCCGAAGCATTTTTAAACGTCAGCAGAATTTCGAGAACAATGGTAGAGTTCCGAAGCATTTTTAAACTTCAGCAGAATTCCGAGAACAATGAAAGAGTTCTGAAGCATTTTTAAACTTCAGCAGAATTCTGAGAACAATGGAAGAGTTTTGAAGCATTTTTAAAGGTCAGCGGAATTCCGAGAACAATGGAAGAGTTCCGAAGCATTTTTAAACGTCAGCTGAATTTTGAGAACAATGGAAGAGTTCTGAAGCATTTTTAAACTTCAGCAGAATTCCTAGAACAATGGAAGTGTTCCGAAGCATTTTTAAACATCAGCAGAATTCCAAGAACAATGGAAGAGTTCTGAAGCACTTTTAAACGTAAGCAGAATTCCGAGAACAATGGAAGAGTTCCGAAGCATTTTTAAACTCAAGCATAATTCCGAGAACAATGGAATAGTTCCGAAGCATTTTTAAACTTCAGCAGGATTCCGAGAACAATGGAAGAGTTACGAAGCTAATTTAAACTTCAGCAGAATTCTGTGAACAATGGAATAATTCCGAAGCATTTTTAAACTTCAGCGGAATTCCGAGAACAATGGAAGAGTTCTGAAGCATTTTTAAACTTCAGCAGAATTCCGAGAACAATGGAAGAGTTCTGAAGCATTTTTAAACATCAGCGGAATTACGAGAACAATGGAATAATTCCGAAGCATTTTTAAACATCAGCGGAATTCCATTAACAATGGAAGTGTTCCGAAGCATATTTAAACATCAGCGGAATTCCGTGAACAGCGGAAGAGTTCCGAGGCATTTTTCAACGTTAGCAGAATTCCGAGAACAATGGAAGAGTTCCGAAGCATTTTTAAACTTCAGCAGAATTCCGAGAACAATGGAAGAGTTCTGAAGCATTTTTAAACTTCAGCAGAATTCTGAGAACAATGGAAGAGTTCTGAAGCATTTTTAAACGTCAGCTGAATTCCGAGAACAATGGAATAGTTCTGAAGCATTTTTAAACGTCAGCGGAATTCCGAGAACAATGGAAGAGTTCCGAAGGATTTTTAAAGTTCAGCAGAATTCCGAGAACAATGGAAGAGTTCGGAAGCAAATTTAAACTTCAGCAGAATTCCGAGAACAAAGGAAGAGTTCCAAAGCATTTTTAAGCATCAGCGGAATTCCGAGAACAATGAAAGAGTTCCTAAGCATTTTTAAACATCAGTGAAATTTTGAGAACAATGAAAGAAGTCAGAAGCATCATTAAACGTCAGCAGAATTCCGAGAACAATGGAAGAGTTCCGAAGCATTTTTAAACATCAGCGGAATTCCATAAACAATGGAAGAGTTCTGAAGCATTTTTAAACTTCAGCAGAATTCTGAGAACAATGGAAGAGTTCTGAAGCATTTTTAAACGTCAGCTGAATTCCGAGAACAATGGAATAGTTCTGAAGCATTTTTAAACGTCAGCGGAATTCCGAGAACAATGGAAGAGTTCCAAAGCAATTTTAAACGTCAGCGGAATTCCGTGAACAATAGAATAGTTCTGAAGCATTTTTAAATTTCAGCGGAATTCCAGGAACAATGGAAGAGTTCCGAATCATTTTTAAACATCAGCAGAATGCCGAGAAGAATGGAAGAGTTTCGAAGCATTTTTAAACTTCAGCAGGATTCCGAGAACAATGGAAGAGTTCTGATGCATTTTTAAACTTCAGCAGAATTCCGAGAACAATTGAAGAGTTCTGAAGCATTTTTAAATGTAAGCGGAATTCCGAGAACAATGGAAGAGTTCCTAAGCATTTTTCAACGTCAGCAGAATTCCAAGAACAATGGAAGATTTCAGAAGCATTTTTAAACTTCAGCAGAATTCCGAGAACAATGGAAGAGTTCTGAAGCATTTTTAAACTTCAGCAGAATTCCGAGAACAATGGAAGAGTTTTGAAGCATTTTTAAAGGTCAGCGGAATTCCGAGAACAATGGAAGAGTTCTGAACCACTTTTAAACGTAAGCAGAATTCCGAGAACAATCGATGAGTTCCGAAGCATTTTTAAACTCCAGTAGAATTCCGAGAACAATGAAAGAGTTCCGAAGCATTTTTAAACTTCAGCAGGATTCCGAGAACAATGGAAGAGTTCTGAAGCATTTTTAAAGTTCAGCAGATTTCCGAGAAAAATGGAAGAGTTCTGAAGCATTTTTAAACGTCAGCGGAATTCCAAGAAAAATGGAAGAGTTCCGAAGCATTTTTAAACTTCAGCAGAATTCCGAGAACAATGGGAGAGTTCTGAAGCATTTTTAAACGTCAGCGGAATTCCGAGAACAATGGAGTAGTTCCGAAGCATTTTTAAACGTCAGCGGAATTCCATAAACAATGGAAGAGTTCCGAGGCATTTTTCACCGTCAGCAGAACTCCGAGAACAATGGAAGAGTTCCGAAGCATTTTTAAACTTCAGCAGGATTCCGAGAACAATGGAAGAGTTCTGAAGAATTTTTAAACTTCAGCAGAATTCCGCGAACAATGGAAGAGTTCTGAAGCATTTTTAAACGTCAGCGGAATTCCGAGAACAATGGAAGAGTTCCTAAGCATTTTTCATCGTCAGCAGAATTCGAAGAACAATGGAAGATTTCCGAAGCATTTTTAAACTTCAGCAGAATTACGAGAACAATGGAAGAGTTCTGAAGCATTTTTAAACTTCAGCAGAATTCCGAGAACAATGGAAGAGTTCTGAAGCATTTTTAAACATCAGCGGAATTCTGAGAACAATGGAATAATTCCGAAGCATTTTTAAACATCAGCGGAATTCCATAAACAATGGAAGTGTTCGGAAGCATTTTTAAACATCAGCGGAATTCCGTGAACAAAGGAAGAGTTCCGAGGCATTTTTCAACGTCAGCAGAATTCCGAGAACAATGGAAGAGTTCTGCAGCATTTTTAAACTTCAGCAGAATTCCAAGAACAATGGAAGAGTTCTGAAGCATTTTTAAACATCAGCTGAATTCTGAGAACAATGGAATAGTTCCGAAGCATTTTTAAACGTCACCGGAATTCCGAGAACAATGGAAGAGTTCCAAAGCAATTTTAAACGTCAGCGGAATTCCATGAACAATAGAAGAGTTCTGAAGCATTTTTAAATTTCAGCGGAATTCCAGGAACAAGGGAAGAGTTCCGAATCATTTTTAAACATCAGCAGAATTCCGAGAAGAATGGAAGAGTTCCAAAGAATTTTTAAACTTCAGCAGAATTCCGAGAACAATGGAAGTGTTCCAAAGCATTTTTAAACATCAGCAGAATTCCAAGAACAATGGAAGAGTTCTGAAGCACTTTTAAAGGTAAGCAGAATTCCGAGAACAATGGAAGTGTTCCAAAGCATTTTTAAACATCAGCAGAATTCCAAGAACAATGGAAGAGTTCTGAAGCACTTTTAAAGGTAAGCAGAATTCCGAGAACAATGGAAGAGTTCCGAAGAATTTTTAAACTCCAGCAGAATTCCGAGAACAATGGAAGAGTTCCGAAGCATTTTTAAACGTCAGCAGAATTCCGGGAAGAATGGAAGAGTTCCGAAGCATTTTTAAACTTCAGCGGAATTCCAGGAACAATGGAAGAGTTCCGAATCATTTTTAAACGTCAGCAGAATTCCGGGAAGAATGGAAGAGTTCCGAATCATTTTTAAACGTCAGCAGAATTCCGAGAACAATGGAAGAGTTCCGAAGCATTTTTAAACTTCAGCAGAATTCCGAGAACAATGGAAGAGTTCTGAAGCATTTTTAAACGTCAGCGGAATTCCGAAAACAATGGAATAATTCCGAAGCATTTTTAAACATCAGCGGAATTCCATAAACAATGGAAGAGTTCCGAAGCATTTTTCAACGTCAGCAGAATTCCGAGAACAATGGAAGAGTTCTGAACCATTTTTAAACTTCAGCAGAATTCCGAGAACAATGGAAGAGTTCTGAAGCATTTTTAAACGTCAGCGGAATTCCGAGAAAAATGGAGTATTTCCGAAGCATTTTTAAACGTCAGCGGAATTTCATAAACAATGTAAGTGTTCCGGAGCATTTTTAAATCTCAGCGGAACTCCATGAACAATGGAAGAGTTCCAAAGAATTTTTAAACTTCAGCAGAATTCCGAGAACAATGGAAGTGTTCCAAAGCATTTTTAAACATCAGCAGAATTCCAAGAACAATGGAAGAGTTTCGAAGCATTTTTAAACGTCAGCAGAATTCCAAGAACAATGGAAGAGTTCAGAAGGATTTTTAAAGTTCAGCAGAATTCCGAGAACAATGGAAGAGTTCCGAAGCAAATTTAAACTTCAGCAGAATTCCGAGAACAAAGGAAGAGTTCCAAAGCATTTTTAAGCATCAGCGGAATTCCGAGAACAATGAAAGATTTCCTAAGCATTTTTAAACATCAGTGAAATTTCGAGAACAAAGAAAGAGGTCAGAAGCATCATTAAACGTCCGCAGAATTCCGAGAACAATGGAAGAGTTCCGAAGCATTTTTAAACATCAGCGGAATTCCAAGAACAATGGAAGAGTTCCGAAGCATTTTTAAACTTTAGCAGAATTCCGAGAACAATAGAAGAGTTCTGAAGCATTTTTAAACTTCAGCAGAATTCCGAGAACAATGGAAGAGTTCTGAAGCATTTTTAAACGTCAGCAGAATTCCGAGAACAATGGAAGAGTTCTGAAGCATTTTTAAACATCAGCTGAATTCCGAGAACAATGGAATAATTCCGAAGCATTTTTAAACATCAGCGGAATTCCGTGAACAATGGAAGAGTTCTGAACCATTTTTAAACGTCAGCGGAATTCCGAGAACAATGGAATAATTCCGAAGCATTTTTAAACATCAGCAGAATTCCGAGAACAATGGAATAGTTCCGAAGCATTTTTAAACGTCAGCGGAATTCTGAGAACAATGGAAGAGTTCCAAAGCAATTTTAAACGTCAGCGGAATTCCGTGAAAAATAAAAGAGTTCTGAAGCATTTTTAAATTTCAGCAGAATTCCAGGAACAATGGAAGAGTTCCGAAGCATTTTTAAACGTCAGCAGAATTTCGAGAACAATGGTAGAGTTCCGAAGCATTTTTAAACTTCAGCAGAATTCCGAGAACAATGAAAGAGTTCTGAAGCATTTTTAAACTTCAGCAGAATTCTGAGAACAATGGAAGAGTTTTGAAGCATTTTTAAAGGTCAGCGGAATTCCGAGAACAATGGAAGAGTTACGAAGCATTTTTAAACGTCAGCTGAATTTTGAGAACAATGGAAGAGTTCTGAAGCATTTTTAAACTTCAGCAGAATTCCTAGAACAATGGAAGTGTTCCGAAGCATTTTTAAACATCAGCAGAATTCCAAGAACAATGGAAGAGTTCTGAAGCACTTTTAAACGTAAGCAGAATTCCGAGAACAATGGAAGAGTTCCGAAGCATTTTTAAACTCAAGCATAATTCCGAGAACAATGGAATAGTTCCGAAGCATTTTTAAACTTCAGCAGGATTCCGAGAACAATGGAAGAGTTACGAAGCTAATTTAAACTTCAGCAGAATTCTGTGAACAATGGAATAATTCCGAAGCATTTTTAAACTTCAGCGGAATTCCGAGAACAATGGAAGAGTTCTGAAGCATTTTTAAACTTCAGCAGAATTCCGAGAACAATGGAAGAGTTCCGAAGCTTTTTTAAACAACAGCAGAATTCCGAGAACAATGGAAGAATTCCGAAGCATTTTTAAACGTCAGCAGAATTCCGAGAACAATGGAAGCGTTCCGAAGCATTTTTAAACGTCAGCAGAATTCCAAGAACAATGGAAGAGTTCCGAAGGATTTTTAAAGTTCAGCAGAATTCCGAGAACAAAGGAAGAGTTACAAAGCATTTTTAAGCATCAGCGGAATTCCGAGAACAATGAAAGAGTTCCTAAGCATTTTTAAACATCAGTGAAATTTCGAGAACAATGAAAGAAGTCAGAAGCATCATTAAACGTCAGCAGAATTCCGAGAACAATGGAAGAGTTCCGAAGCATTTTTAAACGTCAGCGGAATTCCAAGAACAATGGAAGAGTTCCGAAGCATTTTTAAACTTCCGCAGAATTCCGAGAAGAATGGAAGAGTTTTGAAGCATTTTTAAACTTCAGCAGAATTCCGAGAACAATGGAAGAGTTCTGAAGCATTTTTAAACGTCAGCGGAATTCCGAGAACAATGGAAGAGTTCCGAAGCATTTTTAAACGTCAGCGGAATTCCAAGAACAATGGAAGAGTTCCGAAGCATTTTTAAACTTCCGCAGAATTCCGAGAAGAATGGAAGAGTTCTGAAGCATTTTTAAACTTCAGCAGAATTCCGAGAACAATGGAAGAGTTCTGAAGCATTTTTAAACGTCAGCGGAATTCCGAGAACAATGGAAGAGTTCCTAATCATTTTTCAACGTCAGCTGAATTCCAAGAACAATGGAAGATTTCCGAAGCATTTTTAAACTTCAGCAGAATTACGAGAACAATCGAAGAGTTCTGAAGCGTTTTTAAACTTCATCAGAATTCCGAGAACAACGGAAGAGTTCTGAAGCATTTTTAAATGTCAGCGGAATTCCGAGAACAATAAAGTAGTTCCGAAGCATTTTTAAACGTCAGCGGATTTCCATAAACAATGGTAGAGTTCCGAAGCATTTTTAAACCTCAGCGGAATTCGGTGAACAATGGAAGAGTTCTGAAGCATTTTTAAACCTCAGCGGAACTACGTGAACAATGGAAGAGTTCCGAAACATTTTTAAACTTCAGCAGAATTCCGAGAACAATGGAAGAGTTCCGAAGCATTTTTAAACTTCAGCAGAATTCCGAGAACAATGAAAGAGTTCTGAAGCATTATTAAATGTCAGCAGAATTCCGGGAACAATGGAAGAGTTCCGAAGCATTTTTAAACGTCAGCAGAATTCCGAGAACAATGGAAGAGTTCTGAACCATTTTTAAAAGTCAGCAGAATTCCAAGAAAAATGGAAGAGTTCTGAAGCACTTTTAAACGTAAGCAGAATTCCGAGAACAATGGAATAGTTCTGAAGCATTTTTAAACGTCAGCGGAATTCCGAGAACAATGGAAGAGTTCCAAAGCAATTTTAAACATCAGCAGAATTCCTTGAACAATAGAATAGTTCTGAAGCATTTTTAAATTTCAGCGGAATTCCAGGAACAATGGAAGAGTTCCGAATCATTTTTAAACATCAGCAGAATTCCGAGAAGAATGGAAGAGTTCCAAAGCATTTTTAAACGTCAGCAGAATTTCGAGAACAATGGAAGAGTTCCGAAGCATTTTTAAACTTCAGCAGAATTCCGAGAACAATGGAAGAGTTCTGAAGCATTTTTAAACTTCAGCAGAATTCCGAGAACAATGGAAGAGTTTTGAAGCATTTTTAAAGGTCAGCGGAATTCCGAGAACAAGGGAAGAGTTCCGAAGCATTTTTAAACGTCAGCGGAATTTTGAGAACAATGGAAGAGTTCTGAAGCATTTTTAAACTTCAGCAGAATTCCTAGAAAAATGGAAGTGTTCCAAAGCAT
Source organism: Phyllobates terribilis (assembly GCF_046119375.1). Taxonomy (NCBI): domain Eukaryota; kingdom Metazoa; phylum Chordata; class Amphibia; order Anura; family Dendrobatidae; genus Phyllobates; species Phyllobates terribilis. The sequence continues at coordinate 805,570,252 of NW_027362761.1, forward strand.
TTTTAAACATCAGCAGAATTCCAAGAACAATGGAAGAGTTCTGAAGCACTTTTAAACTTAAGCAGAATTCCGAGAACAATGGAAGAGTTCCGAAGCATTTTTAAACTCCAGCAGAATTCCGAGAACAATGGAAGAGTTGCAAAGCATTTTTAAACTTCAGCAGGATTCCGAGAACAATGGAAGAGTTCCGAAGCTAACTTAAACTTCAGCAGAATTCTGTGAACAATGGAATAATTCCGAAGCATTTTTAAACTTCAGCGGAATTCTGAGAACAATGGAAGAGTTCTGAAGCATTTTTAAACTTCAGCAGAATTCCGAGAACAATGGAAGAGTTCCGAAGCATTTTTAAACAACAGCAGAATTCCGAGAACAATGGAAGAGTTCTGAACCATTTTTAAACTTCAGCAGAATTCCGAGAACAATGGAAGAGTTCTGAAGCATTTTTAAACGTCAGCGGAATTCCGAGAACAATGGAGTAATTCCGAAGCATTTTTAAACGTCAGCGGAATTTCATAAACAATGTAAGTGTTCCGGAGCATTTTTAAATCTCAGCGGTAATCCATGAACAATGGAAGAGTTCCAAAGAATTTTTAAACTTTAGCAGAATTCCGAGAACAATGGAAGTGTTCCAAAGCATTTTTAAACATCAGCAGAATTCCAAGAACAATGGAAGAGTTTCGAAGCATTTTTAAACGTCAGCAGAATTCCAAGAACAATGGAAGAGTTCAGAAGGATTTTTAAAGTTCAGCAGAATTCCGAGAACAATGGAAGAGTTCCGAAGCAAATTTAAACTTCAGCAGAATTCCGAGAACAAAGGAAGAGTTCCAAAGCATTTTTAAGCATCAGCGGAATTCCGAGAACAATGAAAGATTTCCTAAGCATTTTTAAACATCAGTGAAATTTCGAGAACAATGAAAGAGGTCAGAAGCATCATTAAACGTCAGCAGAATTCCGAGAACAATGGAAGAGTTCCGAAGCATTTTTAAACGTCAGCGGAATTCCAAGAACAATGGAAGAGTTCCGAAGCATTTTTAAACTTTAGCAGAATTCCGAGAACAATGAAAGAGTTCTGAAGCATTTTTAAACTTCAGCAGAATTCTGAGAACAATGGAAGAGTTTTGAAGCATTTTTAAAGGTCAGCGGAATTCCGAGAACAATGGAAGAGTTCCGAAGCATTTTTAAACGTCAGCTGAATTTTGAGAACAATGGAAGAGTTCTGAAGCATTTTTAAACTTCAGCAGAATTCCTAGAACAATGAAAGTGTTCCGAAGCATTTTTAAACATCAGCAGAATTCCAAGAACAATGGAAGAGTTCTGAAGCACTTTTAAACGTAAGCAGAATTCCGAGAACAATGGAAGAGTTCCGAAGCATTTTTAAACTCAAGCATAATTCCGAGAACAATGGAATAGTTCCGAAGCATTTTTAAACTTCAGCAGGATTCCGAGAACAATGGAAGAGTTCCGAAGCTAATTTAAACTTCAGCAGAATTCTGTGAACAATGGAATAATTCCGAAGCATTTTTAAACTTCAGCGGAATTCCGAGAACAATGGAAGAGTTCTGAAGCATTTTTAAACTTCAGCAGAATTCCGAGAACAATGGAAGAGTTCCGAAGCATTTTTAAACAACAGCAGAATTCCGAGAACAATGGAAGAATTCCGAAGCATTTTTAAACGTCAGCAGAATTCCGAGAACAATGGAAGAGTTCCGAAGCATTTTTAAACTTCAGCAGAATTCTGAGAACAATGGAAGAGTTCTGAACCATTTTTAAACTTCAGCAGAATTCTGAGAACAATGGAAGAGTTCTGAAGCATTTTTAAACGTCAGCGGAATTCCGAGAACAATGGAGTAATTCCGAAGCATTTTTAAACGTCAGCGGAATTCTATAAACAGTGTAAGTGTTCCGGAGCATTTTTAAATCTTAGCCGAACTCCTTGAACAATGGAAGAGTTCCAAAGAATTTTTAAACTTCAGCAGAATTCCGAGAACAATGGATGTGTTCCAAAGCATTTTTAATATCAGCAGAATTCCAAGAACAATGGAAGAGTTCTGAAGCACTTTTAAAGGTAAGCAGAATTCCGAGAACAATGGAAGAGTTCCGAAGCATTTTTAAACTCCAGCAGAATTCCGAGAACAATGGAAGAGTTCCGAAGCATTTTTAAACTTTAGCAGGATTCAGAGAACAAAGGAAGACTTCCGAAGCTAATTTAAACTTCAGCAGAATTCTGTGAACAATGGAAGAGTTCCGAAGCATTTTTAAACTTCAGCGGAATTCCGAGAACAATGGAAGAGTTCTGAAGCATTTTTAAACTTCAGCAGAATTCCGAGAACAATGGAAGAGTTCCGAAGCATTTTTAAATTACAGCAGAATTCCGAGAACAATGGAAGAGTTTCGAAGCATTTTTAAACGTCAGCAGAATTCCAAGAACAATGGAAGAGGTCCGAAGGATTTTTAAAGTTCAGCAAAATTTCGAGAACAATGGAAGAGTTCCGAAGCAAATTTAAACTTCAGCAGAATTCCGAGAACAAAGGAAGAGTTCCAAAGCATTTTTAAGCATCAGTGAAATTTCGAGAACAATGAAAGAGGTCAGAAGCATCATTAAACGTCAGCAGAATTCCGAGAACAATGGAAGAGTTCCGAAGCATTTTTAAACATCAGCGGAATTCCAAGAACAATTTAAGAGTTCCGAAGCATTTTTAATCTTCAGCAGAATTCCGAGAACAATGGAAGAGTTCTGAAGCACTTTTAAACTTCAGCAGAATTCCGAGAACAATGGAAGAGTTGTGAAGCATTTTTAAACGTCAGCGGAATTCCGAGAACAATGGAAGAGTTCCTAATCATTTTTCAACGTCAGCAGAATTCCAAGAACAATGGAAGATTTCCAAAGCATTTTTAAACTTCAGCAGAATTACGAGAACAATGGAAGAGTTCTGAAGCATTTTTAAACTTCAGCAGAGTTCCGAGAACAATGGAAGAGTTCTGAAGCATTTTTAAACATCAGCGGAATTCCGAGAACAATGGAGTAATTCCGAAGCATTTTTAAACGTCAACGGAATTCCATAAACAATGTAAGTGTTCCAGAGCATTTTTAAATCTCAGCCGAACTCCTTGAACAATGGAAGAGTTCCAAAGAATTTTTAAACTTCAGCAGAATTCCGAGAACAATGGAAGTGTTCCAAAGCATTTTTAAACATCAGCAGAATTCCAAGAACAAAGGAAGAGTTCTGAAGCACTTTTAAAGGTGAGCAGAATTCTGAGAACAATGGAAGAGTTCCGAAGCATATTTAAACTCCAGTAGAATTCCGAGAACAATGGAAGAGTTCCGAAGCATTTTTAAACTTCAGCAGGATTCCGAGAACAATGGAAGAGTTCCGAAGCTAATTTAAACTTCAGCAGAATTCTGTGAACAATGGAAGAGTTCCGAAGCATTTTTAAACTTCAGCGGAATTCCGAGAACAAAGGAAGAGTTCCAAAGCATTTTTAAGCATCAGCGGAATTCCGAGAACAATGAAAGAGTTCCTAAGCATTTTTAAACATCAGTGAAATTTCGAGAACAATGAAAGAGGTCAGAAGCATCATTAAACTTCAGCAGAATTCCAAGAACAATGGAAGAGTTCCGAAGCATTTTTAAACTTCAGCAGAATTCTGAGAACAATGGAAGAGTTCTGAAACATTTTTAAACTTCAGCAGAATTCCGAGAACAATGGAAGAGTTCTGAAGCATTTTTAAACGTCAGCGGAATTCCGAGAACATTGGAAGAGTTCCTAATCATTTTTCAACGTCAGCAGAATTCCAAGAACAATGGAAAATTTCCAAAGCATTTTTAAACTTCAGCAGATTTTCGAGAACAATGGAAGAGTTCTGAAGCATTTTTAAACTTCAGCAGTATTCCGAGAACAATGGAAGAGTGCTGAAGCATTTTTAAACGTCAGCAGAATTCCGAGAACAATGGAATAATTCCGAAGCATTTTTAAACATCAGCGGAATTCCATAAACAATGGAAGTGTTCCGAAGCATTTTTAAACATCAGCGGAATTCCGTGAACAATGGAAGAGTTCCGAGACATTTTTCAACGTCAGCAGAATTCCGAGAACAATGGAAGAGTTCCGAAGCATTTTTAAACGTTAGCAGAATTTCGAGAACAATGGAAGAGTTCCGAAGCATTTTTAAACTTCAGCAGAATTTCCAGAACAATGGAAGAGTTCTGAAGCATTTTTAAACTTCAGCAGAATTCCGAGAACAATGGAAGAGTTCTGAAGCATTTTTAAAGGTCAGCGGAATTCGGAGAACAATGGAAGAGTTCCGAAGTATTTTTAAACATCAGCAGAATTCCAAGAACAATGGAAGAGTTCTGAAACACTTTTAAACGTCAGCAGAATTCCGAGAACAATGGAAGAGTTCCGAAGCATTTTTAAACTCCAGCAGAATTCCGAGAACAATGGAAGTGTACCGAAGCATTTTTAAACTTCAGCAGGATTCCGAGAACAATGGAAGAGTTCCGAAGCTAATTTAAACTTCAGCAGAATTCTGTGAACAATGGAAGAGTTCCGAAGCATTTTTAAACTTCAGCGGATCTCGGAGAACAATGGAAGAGTTCTGAAGCATTTTTAAACTTCAGCAGAATTCCGAGAAAAATGGAAGAGTTCCGAAGCATTTTTAAACTACAGCAGAATTCCAAGAACAATGGAAGTGTTTCGAAGCATTTTTAATTGTCAGCAGAATTCCGAAAACAATGGAAGAGTTCCGAAGGATTTTTAAAGTTCAGCAGAATTCCGAGAACAATGGAAGAGTTCTGAAGCGTTTTTCAACTTCAGCAGAATTCCAAGAACAATGAAAGAGTTCCGAAGCAAATTTAACCTTCAGCAGAATTCCGAGAAAAATGGAAGAGTTCCAAAGCATTTTTAAGCATCAACAGAATTACGAGAACAATGAAAGAGTTCCTAAGCATTTTTAAACATCAGTGAAATTTCAAGAACAATGAAAGAGGTCAGAAGCAGCATTAAACGTCAGCAGAATTCCAAGACCAATGGAAGAGTTCTGAAGCATTTTTAAACATCAGCAGAATTCCAAGAACAATGGAAGAGTTCCGAAGCATTTTTAAACGTCAGCGGAATTCCAAGAACAATGGAAGAGTTCCGAAGAATTTTTAAACTTCAGCAGAATTCCGAGAACAATGTAAGAGTTCTGAAGCATTTTTAAACTTCAGCAGAAATCCGAGAACAATGGAAGAGTTCTGAAGCATTTTTAAACGTCAGCGGAATTCTAAGAACAATGGAAGATTTCCGAAGCATTTTTAAACTTCAGCAGAATTACGAGAACAATGGAAGAGTTCTGAAGCATTTTTAAACTTCAGCAGAATTCTGAGAACAATGGAAGAGTTCTGAAGCATTTTTAAACGTCAGCGGAATTCCGAGAACAATGGAATAATTCCGAAGCATTTTTAAACATCAGCAGAATTCCATAAACAATGGAAGTGTTCCGAAGCATTTTTAAACATCAGCGGAATTCCGTGAACAATGGAAGAGTTCCGAGGCATTTTTCAACGTCAGCAGAATTTCGAGAACAATGGAAGAGTTCCGAAGCTAATTTAAACTTCAGCAGATTTCTGTGAACAATGAAAGAGGTCAGAAGCATTTTTAAACTTCAGCGGAATTCCGAGAACAATGGAAGAGTTCCGAAGCATTTTTAAACTACAGCAGAATTCCGAGAATAATGGAAGTGTTCCGAAGCATTTTTAAACTTCAGCGGAATTCGAAGAACAATGGAAGAGTTCCGAAGCAAATTTAAACTTCAGCAGAATTCCGAGAACAATGGGAGAGTTCTGAAGCATTTTTAAACGTCAGCGGAATTCCGAGAACAATGGAAGAGTTCCTAAGCATTTTTCAACGTCAGCAGAATTCCAAGAACAATGGAAGATTTCCGAAGCATTTTTAAACTTCAGCAGAATTACGAGAACAATGGAAGAGTTCTGAAGCATTTTTAAACTTCAGCAGAATTCCGAGAACAATGGAAGAGTTGTGAAGCATTTTTAAACGTCAGCGGAATTCCGAGAACAATGGAATAATTCCGAAGCATTTTTAAACATCAGCGGAATTCCATAAACAATGGAAGTGTTCCGAAGCATTTTTAAACATCAGCGGAATTCCGTGAACAATGGAAGAGTTCTGAAGCATTTTTAAACTTCAGCAGAATTTTGAGAACAATGGAAGAGTTCTGAAGCATTTTTAAACGTCAGCGGAATTCCGTGAACAATGGATGAGTTCCTAAGCATTTTTCAACGTCAGCAGAATTCCAAGAACAGTGGAAGGTTTCCGAAGCATTTTTAAACTTCAGCAGAATTATGAGAACAATGGAAGAGTTCTGAAGCATTTTTAAACTTCAGCAGAATTCCGAGAACAATGGAAGAGTTCTGAAGCATTTTTAAACGTCAGCGGAATTCCGTGAACAATGGATGAGTTCCTAAGCATTTTTCAACGTCAGCAGAATTCCAAGAACAGTGGAAGGTTTCCGAAGCATTTTTAAACTTCAGCAGAATTATGAGAACAATGGAAGAGTTCTGAAGCATTTTTAAACTTCAGCAGAATTCCGAGAACAATGGAAGAGTTGTGAAGCATTTTTAAACGTCAGCGGAATTCCGAGAAAAATGGAATAATTCCGAAGCATTTTTAAACATCAGCGGAATTCCATAAACAATGAAAGTGTTCTGAAGCATTTTTAAACATCAGCGGAATTCCGTGAACAATGGAAGAGTTCCAAGGCATTTTTCGACGTCAGCAGAATTCCGAGAACAATGGAAGAGTTCTGAAGCATTTTTAAACTTCAGCAGAATTCCGAGAACAATGGAAGAGTTCTGAAGCATTTTTAAACGTCAGCTGATTTCCGAGAACAATGGAAGAGTTACGAAGCATTTTTTAACGTCATGGGAATTCCGAGAACAATGGAAGAGTTCCAAAGCATTTTTAAACGTCAGCGGAATTCCGAGAACAATGGAAGAGTTCCAAAGCAATTTTAAAAGGCAGCGGAATTCCGTGAACAATAGAAGAGTTCTGAAGCATTTTTAAATTTTAGCGGAATTCCAGGAACAATGGAAGAGTTTCGAATCATTTTTAAACATCAGCAGAATTCCGAGAACAATGGAAGAGTTCCGAAGCATTTTTAAACATCAGCAGAATTCCGAGAACAATGGAAGAGTTCTGAAGCATTTTTAAATGTCAGCAGAATTTCGAGAACAATGGAAGAGTTCCGAAGCATTTTTAAACTTCAGCAGAATTCCATAAACAATGGAAGTGTTCGGAAGCATTTTTAAACATCAGCGGAATTCCGTGAACAATGGAAGAGTTCCGAGTCATTTTTCAACGTCAGCAGAATTACGAGAACAATAGAAGTTTTCCGATGCATTTTTAAACTTCAGCAGAACTCCGAGAACAATGGAAGAGTTCCGAAGCAAATTTAAACTTCAGCAGAATTCCGAGAACAATGGAAGATTTCCAAAGCATTTTTAAGCATCAGCGGAATACCGAGAACAATGAAAGAGTTCCGAAGCATTTTTAAACAGCAGCAGAATTCCGAGACCAATGGAAGAGTTCCGAATCATTTTTAAACGTCAGCGGAATTCCAAGAACAATGGAAGAGTTCCGAAGCATTTTTAAACGTCAGCGGAATTCGAAGAACAATGGAAGAGTTCCTAAGCATTTTTAAACTTCAGCAGAATTTCGAGAACAATGGGAGAGTTCTGAAGCATTTTTAAACGTCAGCGGAATTCCGAGAACAATGGAAGAGTTCCTAAGCATTTTTCAACGTCAGCAGAATTCCAAGAACAATGGAAGATTTCCGAAGCATTTTTAAACTTCAGCAGAATTATGAGAACAATGGAAGAGTTCTGAAGCATTTTTAAACTTCAGCAGAATTCCGAGAACAATGGAAGAGTTGTGAAGCATTTTTAAACGTCAGCGGAATTCCGAGAACAATGGAATAATTCCGAAGCATTTTTAAACATCAGCGGAATTCCATAAACAATGGAAGTGTTCCGAAGCATTTTTAAACATCAGCGGAATTCCGTGAACAATGGAAGAGTTCTGAAGCATTTTTAAACTTCAGCAGAATTTCGAGAACAATGGAAGAGTTCCGAAGCATTTTTAAACCTCAGCAGAATTCCGAGAACAATGGAAAAGTTCTGAAGCATTTTTAAACGTCAGCAGAATTTCGAGAACAATGGAAGAGTTCCGAAGCATTTTTAAACTTTAGCAGAATTCCATAAACAATGGAAGTGTTCCGAAGCATTTTTAAACATCAGCGGAATTCCTTGAACAATGGAAGAGTTCCGAGTCATTTTTCAACGTCAGCAGAATTACGAGAACAATAGAAGTGTTCCGATGCATTTTTAAACTTCAGCAGAACTCCGAGAACAATTGAAGAGTTCCGAAGCAAATTTAAACTTCAGCAGAATTCCGAGAACAATGGAAGATTTCCAAAGCATTTTTAAGCATCAGCGGAATACCGAGAACAATGAAAGAGTTCCGAAGCATTTTTAAACATCAGCAGAATTCCGAGACCAATGGAAGAGTTCCGAAGCATTTTTAAACGTCAGCGGAATTCCAAGAACAATGGAAGAGTTCCGAAGCATTTTTAAACGTCAGCGGAATTCGAAGAACAATGGAAGAGTTCCTAAGCATTTTTAAACTTCAGCAGAATTTCGAGAACAATGGGAGAGTTCTGAAGCATTTTTAAACGTCAGCGGAATTCCGAGAACAATGGAAGAGTTCCTAAGCATTTTTCAACGTCAGCAGAATTCCAAGAACAATGGAAGATTTCCGAAGCATTTTTAAACTTCAGCAGAATTACGAGAACAATGGAAGAGTTCTGAAGCATTTTTAAACTTCAGCAGAATTCCGAGAACAATGGAAGAGTTGTGAAGCATTTTTAAATGTCAGCGGAATTCCGAGAACAATGGAATAATTCCGAAGCATTTTTAAACATCAGCGGAATTCCATAAACAATGGAAGTGTTCCGAAGCATTTTTAAACATCAGCGGAATTCCGTGAACAATGGAAGAGTTCTGAAGCATTTTTAAACTTCAGCAGAATTCCTAGAACAATGGAAGAGTTCTGAAGCATTTTTTAACGTCAGCGGAATTCCGTGAACAGTGGAAGAGTTCCTAAGCATTTTTCAACGTCAGCAGAATTCCAAGAACAGTGGAAGAGTTCCTAAGCATTTTTCAACGTCAGCAGAATTCCGAGAACAATGGAAGAGTTCTGAAGCATTTTTAAACGTCAGCGGAATTCCGAGAACATTGGAAGAGTTCCTAATGATTTTTCAACGTCAGCAGAATTCCAAGAACAATGGAAGATTTCCAAAGCATTTTTAAACTTCAGCAGAATTACGAGAACAATGGAAGAGTTCCAAAGCAATTTTAAACGTCAGCGGAATTCCGTGAACAATAGAAGAGGTCTGAAGCATTTTTAAATTTCAGCGGAATTCCAGAAACAATGGAAGAGTTCCGAATCATTTTTAAACATCAGCAGAATTCCGAGAACAATGGAAGAGTTCCGAAGTATTTTTAGACGTCAGCAGAATTTCGAGAACAATGGAAGAGTTACGAAGCATTTTTAAACTTCAGCAGAATTCCGAGAACAATGGAAGAGTTCTGAAGCATTTTTAAACTTCAGCAGAATTCCGAGAACAATGGAAGAGTTCCTAATCATTTTTCAGCGTAAGCAGAATTCCAAGAACAATGGAAGATTTCCAAAGCATTTTTAAACTTCAGCAGATTTTCGAGAACAATGGAATAATTCCGAAGCATTTTTAAACATCAGCGGAATTCCCTAAACAATGGAAGTGTTCCGAAGCATTTTTAAACATCAGCGGAATTCCGTGAACAATGGAAGAGTTCCGAGGCATTTTTCAACGTCAGCAGAATTCCGAGAACAATGGAAGACTTCCGATGCATTTTTAAACGTTAGCAGAATTTCGAGAACAATGGAAGAGTTCCGAAGCATTTTTAAACTTCAGCAGAATTTCCAGAACAATGGAAGAGTTCTGAAGCATTTTTAAACTTCAGCAGAATTCCGAGAACAATGGAAGAGTTCTGAAGCATTTTTAAAGGTCAGCGGAATTCGGAGAACAATGGAAGAGTTCCGAAGTATTTTTAAACATCAGCAGAATTCCAAGAACAATGGAAGAGTTCTGAAACACTTTTAAACGTCAGCAGAATTCCGAGAACAATGGAAGAGTTCCGAAGCATTTTTAAACTCCAGCAGAATTCCGAGAACAATGGAAGTGTACCGAAGCATTTTTAAACTTCAGCAGGATTCCGAGAACAATGGAAGAGTTCCGAAGCTAATTTAAACTTCAGCAGAATTCTGTGAACAATGGAAGAGTTCCGAAGCATTTTTAAACTTCAGCGGAATTCGGAGAACAATGGAAGAGTTCCGAAGCATTTTTAAACTTCAGCAGAATTCCGAGAAAAATGGAAGAGTTCCGAAGCATTTTTAAACTACAGCAGAATTCCAAGAACAATGGAAGTGTTTCGAAGCATTTTTAATTGTCAGCAGAATTCCGAAAACAATGGAAGAGTTCCGAAGGATTTTTAAAGTTCAGCAGAATTCCGAGAACAATGGAAGGGTTCCGAAGCGTTTTTCAACTTCAGCAGAATTCCAAGAACAATGAAAGAGTTCCGAAGCAAATTTAACCCTCAGCAGAATTCCGAGAAAAATGGAAGAGTTCCAAAGCATTTTTAAGCATCAACAGAATTACGAGAACAATGAAAGAGTTCCTAAGCATTTTTAAACATCAGTGAAATTTCAAGAACAATGAAAGAGGTCAGAAGCAGCATTAAACGTCAGCAGAATTCCGAGACCAATGGAAGAGTTCCGAAGCATTTTTAAACATCAGCAGAATTCCAAGAACAATGGAAGAGTTCCGAAGCATTTTTAAACGTCAGCGGAATTCCAAGAACAGTGGAAGAGTTCCGAAGCATTTTTAAACTTCAGCAGAATTCCGAGAACAATGTAAGAGTTCTGAAGCATTTTTAAACTTCAGCAGAAATCCGAGAACAATGGAAGAGTTCTGAAGCATTTTTAAACGTCAGCGGAATTCTAAGAACAATGGAAGATTTCCGAAGCATTTTTAAACTTCAGCAGAATTACGAGAACAATGGAAGAGTTCTGAAGCATTTTTAAACTTCAGCAGAATTCCGAGAACAATGGAAGAGTTCTGAAGCATTTTTAAACGTCAGCGGAATTCCGAGAACAATGGAATAATTCCGAAGCATTTTTAAACATCAGCAGAATTCCATAAACAATGGAAGTGTTCCGAAGCATTTTTAAACATCAGCGGAATTCCGTGAACAATGGAAGAGTTCCGAGGCATTTTTCAACGTCAGCAGAATTTCGAGAACAATGGAAGAGTTCCGAAGCTAATTTAAACTTCAGCAGATTTCTGTGAACAATGAAAGAGTTCCGAAGCATTTTTAAACTACAGCAGAATTCCAAGAATAATGGAAGTGTTCCGAAGCGTTTTTAAACTTCAGCGGAATTCGAAGAACAATGGAAGAGTTCCGAAGCAAATTTAAACTTCAGCAGAATTCCGAGAACAATGGGAGAGTTCGGAAGCATTTTTAAACGTCAGCGGAATTCCGAGAACAATGGAAGAGTTCCTAAGCATTTTTCAACGTCAGCAGAATTCCAAGAACAATGGAAGATTTCCGAAGCATTTTTAAACTTCAGCAGAATTACGAGAACAATGGAAGAGTTCTGAAGCATTTTTAAACTTCAGCAGAATTCCGAGAACAATGGAAGAGTTGTGAAGCATTTTTAAACGTCAGCGGAATTCCGAGAACAATGGAATAATTCCGAAGCATTTTTAAACATCAGCGGAATTCCATAAACAATGGAAGTGTTCCGAAGCATTTTTAAACATCAGCGGAATTCCGTGAACAATGGAAGAGTTCTGAAGCATTTTTAAACTTCAGCAGAATTTTGAGAACAATGGAAGAGTTCTGAAGCATTTTTAAACGTCAGCGGAATTCCGTGAACAATGGATGAGTTCCTAACCATTTTTCAACGTCAGCAGAATTCCAAGAACAGTGGAAGATTTCCGAAGCATTTTTAAACTTCAGCAGAATTACGAGAACAATGGAAGAGTTCTGAAGCATTTTTAAACTTCAGCAGAATTCCGAGAACAATGGAAGAGTTGTGAAGCATTTTTAAACATCAGCGGAATTCCGAGAAAAATGGAATAATTCCGAAGCATTTTTAAACATCAGCGGAATTCTATAAACAATGAAAGTGTTCTGAAGCATTTTTAAACATCAGCGGAATTCCGTGAACAATGGAAGAGTTCCAAGGCATTTTTCAACGTCAGCAGAATTCCGAGAACAATGGAAGAGTTCTGAAGCATTTTTAAACGTCAGCTGAATTCCGAGAACAATGGAAGAGTTACGAAGCATTTTTTAACGTCATGGGAATTCCGAGAACAATGGAAGAGTTCCAAAGCATTTTTAAACGTCAGCGGAATTCCGAGAACAATGGAAGAGTTCCAAAGCAATTTTAAAAGGCAGCGGAATTCCGTGAACAATAGAAGAGTTCTGAAGCATTTTTAAATTTCAGCGGAATTCCAGGAACAATGGAAGAGTTTCGAATCATTTTTAAACATCAGCAGAATTCCGAGAACAATGGAAGAGTTCCGAAGCATTTTTAAACTTCAGCAGAATTCCGAGAACAATGGAAGAGTTCTGAAGCATTTTTAAATGTCAGCAGAATTTCGAGAACAATGGAAGAGTTCCGAAGCATTTTTAAACTTCAGCAGAATTCCATAAACAATGGAAGTGTTCCGAAGCATTTTTAAACATCAGCGGAATTCCGTGAACAATGGAAGAGTTCCGAGTCATTTTTCAACGTCAGCAGAATTACGAGAACAATAGAAGTTTTCCGATGCATTTTTAAACTTCAGCAGAACTCCGAGAACAATGGAAGAGTTCCGAAGCAAATTTAAACTTCAGCAGAATTCCGAGAACAATGGAAGATTTCCAAAGCATTTTTAAGCATCAGCGGAATACCGAGAACAATGAAAGAGTTCCGAAGCATTTTTAAACATCAGCAGAATTCCGAGAACAATGGAAGATTTCCGAAGCATTTTTAAACTTCAGCAGAATTACGAGAACAATGGAAGAGTTCTGAAGCATTTTTAAACTTCAGCAGAATTCCGAGAACAATGGAAGAGTTGTGAAGCATTTTTAAACGTCAGCGGAATTCCGAGAACAATGGAATAATTCCGAAGCATTTTTAAACATCAGCGGAATTCCATAAACAATGGAAGTGTTCCGAAGCATTTTTAAACATCAGCGGAATTCCGTGAACAATGGAAGAGTTCTGAAGCATTTTTAAACTTCAGCAGAATTCCTAGAACAATGGAAGAGTTCTGAAGCATTTTTTAACGTCAGCGGAATTCCGTGAACAGTGGAAGAGTTCCTAAGCATTTTTCAACGTCAGCAGAATTCCAAGAACAGTGGAAGATTTCCGAAGCATTTTTAAACTTCAGCAGAATTACGAGAACAATGGAAGAGTTCTGAAGCATTTTTAAACTTCAGCAGAATTCCGAGAACAATGGAAGAGTTGTGAAGCATTTTTAAACGTCAGCAGAATTCCGAAAACAATGGAATAATTCCGAAGCATTTTTAAACATCAGCGGAATTCCATAAACAATGGAAGTGCTCCGAAGCATTTTTAAACATCAGCGGAATTCCGTGAACAATGGAAGAGTTCCGAGGCATTTTTCAACGTCAGCAGAATTCCGAGAACAATGGAAGAGTTCCGAAGCATTTTTAAACTTCAGCAGAATTCCGAGAACAATGGAAGAGTTCTGAAGCATTTTTAAACTTCAGCAGAATTCCTAGAACAATGGAAGTGTTCCGAAGCATTTTTAAACATCAGCAGAATTCCAAGAACAATGGAAGAGTTCTGAAGCACTTTTAAACGTAAGCAGAATTCCGAGAACAATGGAAGAGTTCCGAAGCATTTTTAAACGTCAGCAGAATTCCGAGAACAATGGAAGAGTTCCGAAGCATTTTTAAACTTCAGCAGAATTCCGAGAACAATGGAAGAGTTCTGAACCATTTTTAAACTTCAGCAGAATTCTGAGAACAATGGAAGAGTTCTGAAGCATTTTTAAACGTCAGCGGAATTCTGAGAACAATGGAGTAATTCCGAAGCATTTTTAAACGTCAGCGGAATTCCATAAACAATGTAAGTGTTCCAGAGCATTTTTAAATCTCAGCCGAACTCCTTGAACAATGGAAGAGTTCCAAAGAATTTTTAAACTTCAGCAGAATTCCGAGAACAATGGAAGTGTTCCAAAGCATTTTTAAACATCAGCAGAATTCCAAGAACAAAGGAAGAGTTCTGAAGCACTTTTAAAGGTAAGCAGAATTCTGAGAACAATGGAAGAGTTCCGAAGCATATTTAAACTCCAGCAGAATTCCGAGAACAATGGAAGAGTTCCGAAGCATTTTTAAACTTCAGCAGGATTCCGAGAACAATGGAAGAGTTCCGAAGCTAATTTAAACTTCAGCAGAATTCTGTGAACAATGGAAGAGTTCCGAAGCATTTTTAAACTTCAGCGGAATTCCGAGAACAAAGGAAGAGTTCCAAAGCATTTTTAAGCATCAGCGGAATTCCGAGAACAATGAAAGAGTTCCTAAGCATTTTTAAACATCAGTGAAATTTCGAGAACAATGAAAGAGGTCAGAAGCATCATTAAACTTCAGCAGAATTCCAAGAACAATGGAAGAGTTCCGAAGCATTTTTAAACTTCAGCAGAATTCTGAGAACAATGGAAGAGTTCTGAAGCATTTTTAAACGTCAGCGGAATTCCAAGAACAATGGAAGAGTTCCGAAGCATTTTTAAACGTCAGCGGAATTCGAAGAACAATGGAAGAGTTCCTAAGCATTTTTAAACTTCAGCAGAATTTCGAGAACAATGGGAGAGTTCTGAAGCATTTTTAAACGTCAGCGGAATTCCGAGAACAATGGAAGAGTTCCTAAGCATTTTTCAACGTCAGCAGAATTCCAAGAACAATGGAAGATTTCCGAAGCATTTTTAAACTTCAGCAGAATTACGAGAACAATGGAAGAGTTCTGAAGCATTTTTAAACTTCAGCAGAATTCCGAGAACAATGGAAGAGTTGTGAAGCATTTTTAAACGTCAGCGGAATTCCAAGAACAATGGAATAATTCCGAAGCATTTTTAAACATCAGCGGAATTCCATAAACAATGGAAGTGTTCCGAAGCATTTTTAAACATCAGCGGAATTCCGTGAACAATGGAAGAGTTCTGAAGCATTTTTAAACTTCAGCAGAATTCCTAGAACAATGGAAGAGTTCTGAAGCATTTTTTAACGTCAGCGGAATTCCGTGAACAGTGGAAGAATTCCTAAGCATTTTTCAACGTCAGCAGAATTCCAAGAACAGTGGAAGATTTCCGAAGCATTTTTAAACTTCAGCAGAATTACGAGAACAATGGAAGAGTTCTGAAGCATTTTTAAACTTCAGCAGAATTCCGAGAACAATGGAAGAGTTGTGAAGCATTTTTAAACGTCAGCAGAATTCCGAAAACAATGGAATAATTCCGAAGCATTTTTAAACATCAGCGGAATTCCATAAACAATGGAAGTGCTCCGAAGCATTTTTAAACATCAGCGGAATTCCGTGAACAATGGAAGAGTTCCGAGGCATTTTTCAACGTCAGCAGAATTCCGAGAACAATGGAAGAGTTCCGAAGCATTTTTAAACTTCAGCAGAATTCCGAGAACAATGGAAGAGTTCTGAAGCATTTTTAAACTTCAGCAGAATTCCTAGAACAATGGAAGTGTTCCGAAGCATTTTTAAACATCAGCAGAATTCCAAGAACAATGGAAGAGTTCTGAAGCACTTTTAAACGTAAGCAGAATTCCGAGAACAATGGAAGAGTTCCGAAGCATTTTTAAACGTCAGCAGAATTCCGAGAACAATGGAAGAGTTCCGAAGCATTTTTAAACTTCAGCAGAATTCCGAGAACAATGGAAGAGTTCTGAACCATTTTTAAACTTCAGCAGAATTCTGAGAACAATGGAAGAGTTCTGAAGCATTTTTAAACGTCAGCGGAATTCCGAGAACAATGGAGTAATTCCGAAGCATTTTTAAACGTCAGCGGAATTCCATAAACAATGTAAGTGTTCCAGAGCATTTTTAAATCTCAGCCGAACTCCTTGAACAATGGAAGAGTTCCAAAGAATTTTTAAACTTCAGCAGAATTCCGAGAACAATGGAAGTGTTCCAAAGCATTTTTAAACATCAGCAGAATTCCAAGAACAAAGGAAGAGTTCTGAAGCACTTTTAAAGGTAAGCAGAATTCTGAGAACAATGGAAGAGTTCCGAAGCATATTTAAACTCCAGCAGAATTCCGAGAACAATGGAAGAGTTCAGAAGCATTTTTAAACTTCAGCAGGATTCTGAGAACAATGGAAGAGTTCCAAAGCTAATTTAAACTTCAGCAGAATTCTGTGAACAATGGAAGAGTTCCAAAGCATTTTTAAACTTCAGCGGAATTCCGAGAACAAAGGAAGAGTTCCAAAGCATTTTTAAGCATCAGCGGAATTCCGAGAACAATGAAAGAGTTCCTAAGCATTTTTAAACATCAGTGAAATTTCGAGAACAATGAAAGAGGTCAGAAGCATCATTAAACTTCAGCAGAATTCCAAGAACAATGGAAGAGTTCCGAAGCATTTTTAAACTTCAGCAGAATTCTGAGAACAATGGAAGAGTTCTGAAACATTTTTAAACTTCAGCAGAATTCCGAGAACAATGGAAGAGTTCTGAAGCATTTTTAAACGTCAGCGGAATTCCGAGAACATTGGAAGAGTTCCTAATCATTTTTCAACGTCAGCAGAATTCCAAGAACAATGGAAGATTTCCAAAGCATTTTTAAACTTCAGCAGAATTACGAGAACAATGGAAGAGTTCCAAAGCAATTTTAAACGTCAGCGGAATTCCGTGAACAATAGAAGAGGTCTGAAGCATTTTTATATTTCAGCGGAATTCCAGAAACAATGGAAGAGTTCCGAATCATTTTTAAACATCAGCAGAATTCCGAGAACAATGGAAGAGTTCCGAAGTATTTTTAGACGTCAGCAGAATTTCGAGAACAATGGAAGAGTTAAGAAGCATTTTTAAACTTCAGCAGAATTCCGAGAACAATGGAAGAGTTCTGAAGCATTTTTAAACTTCAGCAGAATTCCGAGAACAATGGAAGAGTTCCTAATCATTTTTCAACGTAAGCAGAATTCCAAGAACAATGGAAGATTTCCAAAGCATTTTTAAACTTCAGCAGAATTTCGAGAACAATGGAAGAGTTCTGAAGCATTTTTAAACTTCAGCAGTATTCCGAGAACAATGGAAGAGTGCTGAAGCATTTTTAAATGTCAGCAGAATTCCGAGAACAATGGAATAATTCCGAAGCATTTTTAAACATCAGCGGAATTCCATAAACAATGGAAGTGTTCCGAAGCATTTTTAAACATCAGCGGAATTCCGTGAACAATGGAAGAGTTCCGAGGCATTTTTCAATGTCAGCAGAATTCCGAGAACAATGGAAGAGTTCCGAAGCATTTTTAAACTTCAGCAGAATTCCGAGAACAATGGAAGAGTTCTGAAGCATTTTTAAACTTCAGCAGAATTCCGAGAACAATGGAAGAGTTCCTAATCATTTTTCAACGTAAGCAGAATTCCAAGAACAATGGAAGATTTCCAAAGCATTTTTAAACTTCAGCAGAATTTCGAGAACAATGGAAGAGTTCTGAAGCATTTTTAAACTTCAGCAGTATTCCGAGAACAATGGAAAAGTGCTGAAGCATTTTTAAACGTCAGCAGAATTCCGAGAACAATGGAATAATTCCGAAGCATTTTTAAACATCAGCGGAATTCCATAAACAATGGAAGTGTTCCGAAGCATTTTTAAACATCAGCGGAATTCCGTGAACAATGGAAGAGTTCCGAGGCATTTTTCAACGTCAGCAGAATTCCGAGAACAATGGAAGAGTTCCGAAGCATTTTTAAACGTTAGCAGAATTCCGAGAACAATGGAAGAGTTCCGAAGCATTTTTAAACATCAGCAGAATTCCAAGAACAATGGAAGAGTTCCGAAGCATTTTTAAACGTCAGCGGAATTCCAAGAACAATGGAAGAGTTCCGAAGCATTTTTAAACTTCAGCAGAATTCCGAGAACAATGTAAGAGTTCTGAAGCATTTTTAAACTTCAGCAGAAATCCGAGAACAATGGAAGAGTTCTGAAGCATTTTTAAACATCAGCGGAATTCTAAGAACAATGGAAGATTTCCGAAGCATTTTTAAACTTCAGCAGAATTACGAGAACAATGGAAGAGTTCTGAAGCATTTTTAAACTTCAGCAGAATTCCGAGAACAATGTAAGAGTTCTGAAGCATTTTTAAACTTCAGCAGAAATCCGAGAACAATGGAAGAGTTCTGAAGCATTTTTAAACATCAGCGGAATTCTAAGAACAATGGAAGATTTCCGAAGCATTTTTAAACTTCAGCAGAATTACGAGAACAATGGAAGAGTTCTGAAGCATTTTTAAACTTCAGCAGAATTCCATAAACAATGGAAGTGTTCCGAAGCATTTTTAAACATCAGCGGAATTCCGTGAACAATGGAAGAGTTCCGAGGCATTTTTCAACGTCAGCAGAATTTCGAGAACAATGGAAGAGTTCCGAAGCTAATTTAAACTTCAGCAGATTTCTGTGAACAATGAAAGAGGTCAGAAGCATTTTTAAACTTCAGCGGAATTCCGAGAACAATGGAAGAGTTCCGAAGCATTTTTAAACTACAGCAGAATTCCGAGAATAATGGAAGTGTTCCGAAGCGTTTCTAAACTTCAGCGGAATTCGAAGAACAATGGAAGAGTTCCGAAGCAAATTTAAACTTCAGCAGAATTCCGAGAACAATGGGAGAGTTCTGAAGCATTTTTAAACGTCAGCGGAATTCCGAGAACAATGGAAGAGTTCCTAAGCATTTTTCAACGTCAGCAGAATTCCAAGAACAATGGAAGATTTCCGAAGCATTTTTAAACTTCAACAGAATTACGAGAACAATGGAAGAGTTCTGAAGCATTTCTAAACTTCAGCAGAATTCCGAGAACAATGGAAGAGTTGTGAAGCATTTTTAAACGTCAGCGGAATTCCGAGAACAATGGAATAATTCCGAAGCATTTTTAAACATCAGCGGAATTCCATAAACAATGGAAGTGTTCCGAAGCATTTTTAAACATCAGCGGAATTCCGTGAACAATGGAAGAGTTCTGAAGCATTTTTAAACTTCAGC